>NC_064257.1:44737500-46059166 GCF_003254725.2 Canis lupus dingo | reverse complement strand
CTTCCCCTCTAGTAACCACCAGTTGTCTGTAGTTAAGTCTCTTTTCATTTTGTTTGTAAATTCCAAATATGAATGAAATCATATGCTATTTGTCAGTCTCTGACTTATTTCACTTAGCATTGTACTCTCTCTAGATCCATCCATACTGTTGTACTTGCCAAGATTTCATTCTTTTTTATGATTAAGTAGTATTTTATTGTTGTATCTATATGCTGCATCTTTAAAAAGACTTTTTAAAAGATTTTATATATTTATTTGAGAGAGCATGAACACAAGCAGAGGAAGGGGCAGAGAGAGGGAGAGGGAGAAGCAGGCTTCCCACTGAGCCAGGAGCCTGACATGAGGCTTCATCCCAGGACCCTGGGATCATGACCTGAGCCAAAGGCAGATACTTAACTGCCTGAACCACCCAGGCGTCCCTTTAATTTTTTTTATTTAAGTTCTAGTTAGTTAACATATAGTATAATATTAGTTTCAGGTGTACAGTATAGTGATTCAGCACTTCTGTACATCACCTGTTGTTTATCACAAGTGTACTCTTCAATCCCCATCACCTGTTTAACTCATCCCTCCCTTCTGTACTACATCTTTATTCATTCATCTATCAATGGACATTTGGGCTGCTTCTTTACCTTGCCTATTGTAAATAATGACGCTATAAGCATAGGGGTACATGTATTCTTTTGAATTCGTGTTTTCATATTCTTTGGGTAAATACCCAATCGTGGAATTACTGGATCATGTGGTAGTTCTATTTTTAATTTATTGAAGATCTCCATACTATTTTCCACAGTATTACTACCAATAGTGCACAGGGGTTCGTTTTTTTCCACATTGTAGCCAACACTTGTTGTTTCTTGTGTTTTTGATTTTAGCCATTTTGACAGATGTGTGATTATATCTCACTGTGGTTTGATTTGCTTTTCCCTGATGATTAGTGATGTTGAATATCTTTTCATGTGTTATTTTGTTTATTCTAACTTTCTTATAGTTAGATGGGTTTTTTTTTAATCCTTCTTAGAGAAAGGACATTTTAAATATGTAAACACAAGAATAACCTGTTTTTTTTTAACTGCTTCTAAAGCTAATAAGGAATTGTAATTATACATTACATTTTAAAGTTTTTTGGAGTTTGAAAGCTCATGGATAAGAGCATGATATAATCTTTATTGTAGGTCTTAATCTTTCCTTACATTGTCAAATTCCTAAACATGCAAGAGTGTCTAAATACTTACAGTTAGAAATATTACTGGTAAAATTCTATTGAATGCTGCCTTATTCTTTTGGAAATTTCTCTTAGAGAAAAAAAAAATGTCCCTTTAAGTTAAGGTGAACTTTGGTATTGATTCCTAACTTTCATTTATCTTTGTTATTGTTGGCTTCATTACTGAAGAAGATTGAAATTCCCCTGTAGCCCTTCCCTCACTCCCTAAGTGAGGTTGATACCTAGTGAGTACACTAGAAGCACTATAATATGAACAGTTGGGGTCCAGTAATGGAGCTCTTCAGTCACTCTATTATGCCATGAGTTAATTGAATCTTTCCCAGTTTTTTATGGAAATGAATAAATTAATTTACTTAATTCAATTAATAGGTGTAATCTTTACTGTAATGATTTCAAAATGGTCAAGGTGTTTGTATGATCCTCAGACACATTCACCAATTACAATGTTTTTCTTTCTTACTGTTTTATGGAGACTACTGGATAAAACCTGGGGACCATGTGATGATGGAAGTGTCTTGTCAAGATTGTTACTTAAGAATCCAAAATATCAGTGTTTTTGGTTCAGAGTGTGAAGTTGATGCTGGAAAAAATTTTACCAAGGATAAAGACTTGCTCTCTTTAGGAAGTGAGGCTGAACTCTGTAGTGCCCTGGCTAACCTTCAGACCAGTAAACCAGATGCTGTGGAGCAGACATGTATATTGGAATCCACAGAAATTGCTTTGCTTAATAACAACCTCTATCATGAAGGCTTTAAAATGGCAATGAGAAAAGTGTTGTCTTCATTGGCACCAGAGAAACTGTGTCAGGCCATGGATACTCACTGTCAGAATAATGAGATGAGCTGTGGAAGTAGAGAGAATGTTTCTGAAGAGAGCATCCCTGAACCTTTCTATGTGTTAGATGTGTCTGAAGGCTTCTCTATTCTGCCCATAATTGCTGGCACACTTGGGCAGGTTAAACCTTATAGTTCTGTGGAGAAAGACCAGCATCGTATCACTCTGGACCTCATATCTGAAGCCAATCACTTTCCTAAAGAAACACTTGAATTTTGGTTGAGACATGTGGAAGATGAATCTGCTGTGTTGCAAAGGCCAAAATCAGACAAGTTGTGGAGTATAATTATATTGGATGTCATTGAGCCATCTGGACTCATTCAGCAGGAAATAATGGAAAAAGCAGCAATATCCAGGTAAAATGCAAAATACAACTCTTGATTTTTAAGCTTAAATTAATGTAAACTCTTAATTCTTTAATGATAAAACTGTATAAATGAATCATGATCATGTATGTTCCTTAAACATTGCTTTTCAGGACATGTGACTTTATCTCTTTCTCTTGGTGTGCATGTCATTACTCATTTTTTTTCATCTAAAAGAACCCCTGCTCTGTAAGGTGTGAAGAAGAAAGCTTGCTTTGGAATTGGACTGCCTATATATAATAGAGAGACTTAAGTAGAGGTCTGTAAGAACAGATAAGATATTCAGGGTAAATAAGGAAAAAATCAAATCTCATTTTTATGATATAAGAAATATCTTTAAGAAACATATAGTACATATTTGATGGTATATTGAGAGAGCAGAGTACTTCTTATAAACAAGTCCCAGTCCTTTAGGTCTTAAAATCTTTATTTTATAACATAGTTCTCTCCCTGAGGTATTTTCTCCTCAGTGTTAGTTGCTGGAGGCAGACTTGACCCTAGTATTTAATATTGAAAGTAAGTTTGATTAAGCTTCAAAGTCCTTGAGTTGTGCTGCTTAGATCTGAAAAGATGGCAGTGTTTAACATTTGGGGACCTATATTTGGGTAAAGTGAATGTTACAGATTTTGAATATTGTGGTATACAAACAGGTTGTTTTGTAGCATAGGAACAGTGGTGGGAATGCAGACCAGATTGCAACAGCAAAGGCACTTTATCTATTGAAGGAAAAAAGTTTTACAAAACCAGGAAAAGTGTTGGATTATATGGTTGATGACATTTTAGTTTCTTTCTTTCTTTCTTTTTCTTCCTTTCCTTTCCTTTCCTTTCCTTTCCTTTCCTTTCCTTTCCTTTCCTTTCCTTTCCTTTCCTTTCCTTCCCTTCTTTATAATCAACTTTATTTTTTTAAAGATTTTATTTATTCATGAGAGACCCACACACAGAGAGAGGTAGAGACACAGGCAGAGGGAGAAGCAGGCTCCATGCAGGGAGCCCGATGTGGGACTTGATCCCAGGACTCCAGGATCATGCCTTGGGCCAAAGACAGGTGCTCAACCACTGAGCCACCCAGGCGTCCCATGAGCCACCCAGGCATCCTCATTTTAGGTTTTATATACATTTTCCTTTGTTAACTGAACTCTTCTTAAGGGGTAACAAATAGAAATCACCACTAGTTTTTTTTTTTCTTTTAAACAATCTTTACATATCATAAATTATGGAGACACAGAGATGTGACGTAAGTAGAAACATACATACACATAAAATTTTAAGCAGATGTACTTGATAGAGTGTAGAAGTGGAGTGTAAATGGTTCAGAGCTAGTCTTAGATTTGTCAGTGAATTCCTGAGGTAGTGAAATTTTCTGTAAGTCACATAATATCTGTCATCCTCCGTTTTCCTTATCGGTGAATGAGGGATACTGCATTAAATGCCTTTGAAGGCATTTCAGCTCTATGAATTTTAACACAAATGAAGTTTGACTTACTTGGTAGAATCACTTTGGAAAGACACTTTTACCTATTGATTTGTTTTAGTTTTAGTTTTAATGATTTTTTCATTTTTTTTTTATTTTTTTTTTATTTTTTTTATTTTTATTTATTTATTTTTTTATTGTGGTAAAATGCACATTACAAAATTTACCATCTTTAACCATCTTTAAATGTACAGTTTGGTGGTATTAAATATTTCATGATGTTACACAACCAACACCTTCAACTATCCCTATAATTCTTTTTATCTTGTAAAACCGAAACCTTATACCCATTAAACAATAAGTCCCCACTCCATCCTGTCCCTAGCTGCTAACAACCACTGTTCTGGTCTCTGCTTATATGAATTTGACTACTCTAAGTATCTCATATGACCAGAATCATACAATATTTGTTATATGTTACTGTCTCTATTTTGCTTGGCATAATGTTCTCTAGGTTCCTCCATATTTTGGCATATTTCAGAATTTCTCTTCTTTTTAAGGTTGAATAATATTCCATTGTATGTATATTACATATCTTATTATTCATTTCTTGATGGATACTTGGGTTCTTTCCACCTTTTAGCTATTGTGAATACTACTAATAATGAACATGGGAATGCAAATATCTCTTTCAGACCCTGCTTGCAGTTCTTTTAAGTATATGCCCAGAAGTAGAATTGCTAGATCATATGGCAATTTAGTTTTAATTTTTTGAGAAACCACCATCCTGTTTTCCACAGTTGCTGTACCATTTTATATTCCCATTAGCAGTACACAAGAATCCTAGGGTCTCTAAATCCTCACCAACACTTGTTATTTTCTGGTTTTTGTGTTTTTGTTTAGGATTTATTTATTTTTTTTAGAGAGAGAGCACGATGGGGAGAGGAAGAGGCAGAGGGAGAAGGAGAGAAATAGATTCCATCCTGAGTGTGGAGCCTGATGCTGTGAACCTGAGATCTTGACCTGAATCAAAAATCAAGAGTGGGCTCCTTAACTGCCTTAGCCACTTGGGCGCCCCTGGGATGGTTTTTCTGTGTTTTTTTTTGGTAATAGCTATCCTACTTGGTGTGAGATCGTATCTCAAGGTTTTGATTTGCATTTCCCTATTAATTAGTGTTGTTGAGCTTTTTAAAATAAGTGCCTGCTGGCCATTTGTATATCCTCTTTGGAAAAATGTCTTTTCAAGTTCTTTGCCAATTTTTGAGTTAGATTGTTTTTTTAAATGAGTTTTAGGAATTCTCTATGTATCTGGATATTAATTCTTTATTAGATAATTGATAAATATATTCTTTCATTCTGTGCATTGGTTACCTTTTTACTTTATTGATAGTATCTTTTGATGTGCAGAAATTTAAATTTTTGATACAGTCCACTTTATTTGTTTTTACTTTTGTTGTCTGTGCTTTTGGTGTCCTATCCAATAAATCATTGTCAGTTTATTTTTTTTTTTAAGATTTTATTTATTTATTCATGAGAGACACAGAGAAAGAGGCAGAGACACAGGCAGAGGGAGAAGCAGGCTCCATGCAGGAAGCCCAATGTGGAACTTGATCCCAGGACTGCAGGATCATGCCCTGAGCCAAAGGCAGATGCTCAACCACTGAGCCACCCAGGCGTTCCTCATTATCAGATTCTATGGCCTAACGCTATTTTCTTATGTTTTCTTTTAAGAGTGTTTATAATTTTAGATCATATATTTAGGTCTTTGATCCATTTTGATTTAATTTTTGTATATGGCATACAGGTAGGGCCCAGCTTCAGTCTTCTGAATGTGGATATCCAGTTTTCCCAACTGTTAGTAGAAAAGATTGTCCATTCCACATTGAATGGTCTTGACACCCTTGGCAAAAATCATTTCACCATATATGTCAAAGTTTATTTCTGAGCTCTTTAGTTCTATTTTGTTAACCTACATGTCTGTCTTTATGCCATTGCCATCCTATTTTGATTACTAGTTTCCTAAGTATTTTTAAACAACTACTTTTTTTTTTGTTATGGTAAACAATATTAAATTTACCACCTTAACCATTTTTTAAATAAAGATTTTATTCAACAGAGAGAGAACAGAAGTGGGGGGAGGTTGTGGGGGAGTGAGGGGAGGGAAAGGGAGAAGTAGGCTATCTGGCCGAGCAGGGATCCAGACGTGGGGCTCCATCTCAGGACCCTGAGATCATGACCTGAGTCACCCAGGTGCCCCTCATCTTAACCATTTTTAAGTATACGGTTTAGTAATATTAAGGTGTATTCACATTGTTGCACAATAGATCTCTAGAACTTTCATCTTGCAGAACTGAAACTATAGCCACAAAATAATTCCCATTGCCCGGAGCCCTTGGCAACCACCTTTCCAATTTGTTTCTATTATTTTGAGTACTTTAGCTACTTTATACATGGAATCATGTGGTATTTGTCTTATGTGACTGATAAATTTCACTTGCCATAATGTCCTTGAAGTTCATCCATGTTGTAGCATGTAGCAGGATTTCCTTCTTTTTTAAATTGCATAATATTCCGCTGTGTAAATATGCTGGTTTCATTTGCTATTCATCTGTTGATGGACATTTTAGTTATTCTGCCTTTTAGCTACTGTGAGTAATGCTGCAGTGAACATGAGTATGCATATGTCACTCTGAGATTCTGCTTTCAGTTCTTTTGATATATATCCAGAGGTGCAGTTACTGAGCCCTGTGGTAATTCTGTCTCAAGTGCTGCAGCTTCCTTGGTGCTATGGTAAGTCATGGTACTAGAGCTCTCTCTAATGTCTGTCTGTGGTACTGCACACTCTGGTCCTTAACCAACCACATCCTTTATCAGAGAGGTCTGTCACTGCTTAGGCTCATGCAAGGCAGAAACCAGTCCTTTGGGCAGCACCCTCAAAAGCCAGAAAGTTAAATGTACCATTCTTCTCTTTTTATCTCCAACAAGAAGCTGGGAATTGGAAGTTCTTTTTTGATCTGTGCTGTGTTGTGCCTGTGCCTACCATTTTCCATGCAGTTCTTTCTGGCCATGCATTGGCCTGGGGTATAGGAACTTCTTACCTGGTTTCCGAGTATCTCACAGAAACAGTTTAGTATGTGTCTCTGTGGGGAGAGGTGAGTTTGAGGCTTCCTCATCCACCGTTTTGCTTGGATGGTCATTTTCCCCGTACTTTGTAATAAGTTTTGAAATTGAGAAGTGTGACTTCCAGCTTTGTTTTTTTTTAAAGATTGTCTTGGCTATTCTGGATCCCTTGAAATTCCATATGAGTTTTAGGATGGATTTTTCTATTTTGGTAAAAAATGCTGTTGGGATTTGATAGGGATTGCATTAAATGTGTATAGCTTACTTTGGGTAGCATTTACATTTTAGTAGCCTTTTCTTTTAGTCCATGCATGTCAGATGTCTTTTAGTTTGTGTCTTTTTAAATTTCTTTCAGCAATGTTTGTAGTTTTCAGTTTACAAGTTTTTCATCTGCTAAGTTTATTCCTAAGTATTTTATTATTTTTGATACTATTGTTAAGTGGAATTGTTTTCTTATTTTCTTTTTGGATTGTTCATGTTATTTAAATACAGCTAATTTGTGTGTATTGATTCTATATCCTGCAACTTTGCTGAATTTATTAGTTGTAACATTTTTATGTGGAATCTTTAGGGGCTTCTACATATATAATGATGTTATTCTGTGGACAGAGGCACTTTTACTTCATTCCCAGTTTCGATGCCCTTTATTTTTCTTTCCTGATTGCTTCACGTAGGATTTCCACTGACTGTCTAATGGAGGTAGTGAAAATGGGTGTCCTTGTCTTGTTCCTAATTTTAGTAGAGAAGTTTTTAGTCACATTTTATTTAAATAGAACCTATAAAGGATTTTTTAAAAAGCATTTTTGGTTATAAAAACAATTTAGCAGAAAACGTGTTCTGTATGAAGGGTTAGTTGGTGAGAAACAACTTGTGTAAAGCTACAACTCTTCTTCCCTGTGTTTCTTAGGGGGAGGAGTCCTATTGGCAGTTTGAGTGGGATAGTTTTTTGTTGTTGTTTTTTGTTTTTGTTTGTTTACAGTTCTTACATAGGATTGTCCTATGGATTGCAGGATGTTTGGTATCTCTAGGCACTAAATGCTAATAGTGCCTGTAACTAGTGTTTAACCAGTATTCTTTCTTCTCCAAATACCTCCTGAGTTACTATGGGGAACCAGTGGTTCTTTCGTTTAGCCCAAGCTATTGTACAATCTGTTTGCCTGGATGGGTAGGTATCTCATGATTCTGGGGACAGAGGTATGTAAATACTCTCACATAGGCCTCCTGTTACTATCTTTAGCCTCTAAAGAAGGGAGGTCTCATGATTGGTGAAAGAGGGTGAAATTAGTGATTGGGAGAATAGATTATATCTGGGATAAAGGCTTCTATCTCAGTGGAACTCCTCCCAGAACCACCCCCCCCCAAATGTGGGAAAATGAGTCATTTCACAGACTTAAATATTTCGTTTCTAGTTACTTTTGTAGTTGTTTTAAAATGTTCATTCTTAGGCTTTTATTCAGTTATACTAAATTGAAATAAAGGAGAAAGTTTAAAAGCTTGTTACTTTTTGAAAAATTTAAACCCATTTAAAAACATCTTGTGTTGGGTCACAAGGAAACTGAAGAATTTCTTCTCATCAGAATTTTTGCCATTTATGGTTAGACTTTTGAGTTGGAATGTATTTTTTCACTGCTGAAGGCACAGATGGTTCAGAAGTATTATTTGGCTTTGCAGAGGATTCCATTGAGTCGTCTGGCAGCTCCAGTGGTATAAGTGACAACAAAACAATGTCAGTAAAGCTAAGCAAAGTTTCAAGGCAATCACTGTTTTATCTAAACATGACTAAGAAGCATTCCTGTTAGTGACAATAATATTGAATTAAGGATTTGTAAAGATTTTAGATTAAAATAGTATGACCATGGCCTTTTAAAACAATTTTCATATACTGCCTTTGTGTAGTATTTATCTCTGGCATGGTTGTTTGTATTTGATTCAGCCTTTTCTGACTTAAGGTTCAGCAGATAAAATTTTGATATTTTGTTTAGTCTGACTTTCTGAAATGATTGGATATATTGCCTTCTCTTCCTCTTTCCCATAGATTTTTATGGTTAGAAGGAAGACTTTTAACTTATGTGCTTTTTCAGCTTGTAAATTTCATAGAACAGTACCCTCTTGTGGTTATTGAGGTGGAGGGAATTAGTCAAGTAGCATAAAGCTCTGTGGCTAATCTGTCGCTTGAGATCTTAAGGAAAATTAGATCTGATTCCACTTAAATGGATCACAATTAACAGATAAATTCATTTGTTCAGAAAAATTTAATAACATAAATTTTCAGAATTAAACCTGATCCATTTGAGGAAAAAGGTAGATTTCTTCAGTTTTTTTTTAGAAGATAAATTATCTGGTTTGGTAAAGACATAGGAGTTTTGTTAAGAGTTGTGTAATTTGAGCAGCCCTGGTGGCTCAGCGGTTTAGCGCCGCCTTCAGCCCAGGGTGTGATCCTGGAGACCGGGATTGAGTCCCACATCAGGATCCCTGCATGGAGCCTGCTTCTCCCTCTGCCTGTGTCTCTGCCTCTCTCTCTCTCTCTCTCTCTCTCCCTGTCTCTCATGAATAAATAAATAAAATCTTTAAAAAAAAAAAAGAAAGATACAATATGAACTCCATTGTCTATAAATAGCCTGTCCTAGTTCAGATGGAATCCAGCCTAGAATATTCAAGTAAAATTAAGGGATTTAATGTGTGATTGTAAATGCGGCAAATGAAAATAATGACTTGGTTTAAAGTATCTTAAAATATTCTCCAATTCTGCTTCATGTGATGGCAATAGATGACCCACTCACCCCCTCATGATTCTCATAGCTGAGGTGTGAGGAAATAAGACTGTAGTGGTGGGCATGGGAGTTGCCTTGGCTTAAGATCTAAATTTCACATAGGAACTAATATCTCCCATTGGTGTAGCAACAGGAACACTTGGTTACGAGACACCACACTCAGGGAAGCCCAAGATGATATAGTTTCCCAGTGCTTATAGTTTGTTCCTAATTCCATCAGTCTGGATGCACTTTTCCTATTAAGAAGCAGTTTAAAAAAAATGTTCATCCTAAACAGTGTTGCTGATCACACTAAGATAGCTGACATTCCACCTTTACGGGATTTCCAGAAAAACAAAAGGTGAACCCAAGATCATTTTTTTTTTCTTAAGATTTTATTTATTCATGAGAGACACACAGAGAGAGGCAGAGACACAGGCAGCGGGAGAAGCAGGCTCCCTGCAGGGAGCTGGATGTCGAGACTCCATCCTGGGACTCCAGGATTATGCCCTGAGCCAAAGACAGATACTCAACCACTGAGCCACCCAGACATTCCCCCAAGATCAGTTTTAAGAGGAGAATAGGTTTTGTTCCCTTTATATACTCTTCCTCACATTCTTTACTAGAACATTGGATTTTTAATTACATTTTTTCTTTCAGTGTTTAAGTCTTTATTTATTTATTTATTTATTTATTTATTTATTTATTCATTCATTCATTCATTCATTCATTCATTCATTCATGAGAGACACAGAGAGAGAGGCAGAGACATAGGCAGAGAGAGAAGCAGGCTCCTCATAGACTCAGGGAACATGCCCTGAGCCCAAGGCAGATGCTCAACCACTGAGCCACCCAGGTGTCTGTAACTTTTATTTTGAAATAATTTCAGTCTTAAATAGAAGTTAAATAGTACAAAGAATTTTTTTTTTTTTTTGGATTTTATTTATTCATGAGACACACACAAAGAGAGGCAGAGACATAGGCAGAAGAAGAAGCAGGCTGCTTGAGGGGAGCCTGATGTGGGACTTGATTCCAGGACCCCGGGATCAGGACCTGAGCCAAAGGCAGAGATGCTCAACCACTGAGCCATCCGGGTGCCCCTAGTACAAAGAACTTTTAACAACAACAAAAAAAGAACTTTTAACATATACCTTATACCCAGATACACAAATTGTTAATATTTTGCTACATTTGCTTTATTATTATCTCTGTACCATTTAGAGTAAGTTCCAGTTACTTTGTTCTTTTACCCTTAAATACTTTCATATATTTAAGAACAAGGATATTCATTTATATAACCGTCATAGAGCTGTCAAAATCAGGAAGGATGGTTACAATACCTATATGTAGTGTACAGCCTTACTCAGATCTCACCATTTGTTGAAATAATATCCTTTTTTTTTTTTTTTAAAGATTTTATTTATTTGTTCATGAGAACACACAGAGAGAGTGAGAGAGAGAGAGGCAGAGACACAGGCAGAGGGAGAAGCAGGCTCCATGCAGGGAGCCTGATGTGGGATTTGATCCTGGGTCTCCAGGATCACGCCCTGGGCTGAAGGCTGGGCTAAACTGCTGAGCCACCCAGGCTGCCCTGCAATAATATCCTTTATAGCTTTTTTATTCCTGGTTTGGAATCCAATTGAGGGTCACACATTGCATTTAATTATCCCTTCTTTTTAGTCTCCTTTATTCTGGAATAGTTCCTAAGTCTTTCATGACATTAATAGTTTTGGTGAGTATAGGCCATTTATTTTGTAGAATGTTCCTTATTTTTTTTTTTTATTAGATTTGGATCGCCCATTTTCGAGAGGAATCTTCACCGAAGTTTTGTCACATTAGGAAGCACATAGTTTTGCTGTATCCCATTCTTGTTGATGTTAATTTAGATCATTTGGCTTAAATTGTATCCACCAGGTTTTTCCACAATAAATTGCTATGTTTCCCTTTGTAATGAGTTAGTCATTTGTGGGATCAATATTTTGAGACTGTGTAAATATCTTTTTCTTAATAGAACTTTCACCCACTAGTTTTAATATCCATTGATGATTCTTCCTAAATCTAAAGACTCATATCCATCCAAGCCAACTGTTTATTTTTCTCTTTCATGGATCAGCGGCCACTTTAATTTGTTGGGAAATTATTTCCAGGGTTTACCACTCTCAACTACCAGCCAATAACATAAAGTCTATTAGATTATGTACAATCTGTAGCTCACCAATGCATAATGATTTAGTTATTGGTATTTATAAAACATAAGGAATCAAGATGCTTTTTAAAACATTTTTCCTGGGTGGTGGCGGTGGCACCACGGAGCTGAATCCCAGGAGATGGTGGGCTGTGGGGTGCAATGCTGTATGCCAACCAGCCCACTGTGTGGATCACGGAAGTTACCGATGAGAATGTCAGGTTCATCATTGAGAACACAGACCTGGCAGTGGCCAACTCTATACAGAGGATCTTCATCACTGAGGTGCCCATAATAGCCATTGACTGGGTCCAAATTGATGCCAGTTCCTCAGTCCTTCATGATGAGTTCATTGCTCACAGACTTGGACTAAATCCCCCTCACTAGTGATGACATTGTGGATAAACTGCAGTATTCCCAGGACTGTACGTGTGAGGAGTTCTGCCCCAAGTACTCGGTGGAGTTCACCCTTGACGTGTGGTGCAATGAAGACCAGACTTGGCGTGTCACATCTTGAGACCTCATCTCCAACAGCCCGCGGGTCATTCCGGTGACGTCCGGAACTGAGATAATGACCCCAGTGACTATGTGGAGCAGGACGACATCCTCATTGTCAAGATGAGGAAGGTCAAGAGCTAAGACTTCGAGCCTATGCCAAAAAGAGCTTTGGCAAGGAGCATGCCAAGTGGAACCCTCCTGCAGGGGTAGCTTTTGAATATGATCCTGACAATGCCTTGTACCCCCAAGCCTGAGGAATGGCCCAAGAATGAATACTCGGAGCTGGATGAAGATGAGTCACAGGCTCCCTACGACCCCAACCGCAAGCCAGAAAGGTTTTATTACAACCTGGAGTTCTGTGGCTCTCTGCGTCCTAAAACAGTTGTCTTCTCAGCCCTCTTTGGATTAAAGAAAAAACTAAGTGATGATCTACAGGCCGAGTTAAACCACGAGATCCAGAGTGATGTACTAACCATAAACTAGCAGCAGCTCACCTGTTTCTGCAAAAAGGGGGGATCTAAGCCAGTAGCTGGTTCTCTGGTCTCTCCAGAGATTCTCCTAGCTTCTGGAGTCTGGACAGCTGTTGCTCAGGCTGCTTGGCAAGCCATCGGTACCCACTAGAAAGGTAGCCAAGGGGAAAAGGAGTCCTCTCCCAGCCTTTGCACAGATGGCCAGGGGTGCCACTGGTATCTGAGGCAGTACAGGTTTTACTAGACATCTAGCTTCCCTGGTTCTGCCCACTAATTGCCAGTAGCACTCCAGACATTCCTTCCAGCACATTTCCTAATGTGCCCTAATGGGGCAGTCTTCTGCTGAGAACCACAGAGCTAGACTCCTCTTTTGGTCATTAGGGGTCTTTAAACCCTTTCTGTCCAAATGTTGGGAGTTTTCACATTTGTGTGTTGGGCTTCTGGTGTTAGGATTGAGTCATAGAACCTAGTGGTTCCCTACAAATCCTTCCAGTCTTTGCCCAGAGCCAGCATACTGATACATTGTTCAGACCCCTGAGTATCCCTCGTTTACCCTTAAAGAATAGCGTTAGACTCTGGCTGCCCCCCACCCCAGATAAACCCTGTATTTCATTCTCTACCCATCAGTTAGGAACTTCACTGCCAGTGGCCTAATGATTTAAGTTTGAGGGCTGAGGAACAAGGCCCTTACTGAAGGTCTGGCCTTGACTCCTTAGCCTAAAGCAGTTAATTAGTCTGTTGGAGGAAGCCAGGAGCAAACCAGAGATCGGGTACAGAAAGGAAGGGATATTTATTAACAGGAGTTGTGTTTTTAAAATTTTTTATTTTTGGCAATAAAGAGCACAGCATAATCTCCAAAAAATAAAAAATACTAAAAAAAAAATGAAACATTTTTCCTTCTCTAGGTGTTTGCTACAATCTGGAGGCAAGATCTTTCCTCAGTATGTGCTGATGTTTGGGTTGCTTGTGGAATCACAGACACTGGTAGAAGAGAGTGCTGTTCAAGGAACAGAGCGCACTCTTGGATTAAATATAGCACCTTTTATTAATCAGTTTCAGGTAAGTGTTTACAAGTTCAGCTAGGTGGCTGTTACCCACCATCTACCTTATCTTTCTCTGTAGTTTTATCACTGTGTTTAGCTTGATTAGGATGGTAATCAGTTTCCTAGAGCAAAGGAATTATGCATGAAAATCAATCTAGGGATTAGAATAGCCAAGGAATTCTGTTCCTGCTGACAAAAGTCTATAGATATTCCTCTGAACTATTGTTACAAGTGAAAAATAGGGTCCTAGCTTTAGTGTTTTGTCTAAAACAAAAGCATCCAGAAAAAGACCTATGTTCTAAACTTGAACCCTTAAATTACATTGAAACCTCAGACTGGCAGGTGATAGCAGTTAATGTCTAGACAGATTGCTGTGAGCAGGAATGCAGGAGCCTAGGAAACTGGAGATCAAGGCAAAGAGGTTATAATGTTGCTATTTGGGAAACAAGGACTCAAGATTTACTGTTGGCAAAGGCATTAGCAGCATAATACAAATTTGTGAGTTTAAAATTCTGTGAGTGGATGGAATGTCTAAAGGAAGAGGTTTGGGGTTGAAGACAGAGGTAGGAAGTAGGTGGGGTACTGATGTGTAAGCCAAAGCAGAATTTTGGGAAGTAGGATTTGGGTACAGAATTAAAGAAGTGATAGCTAAAACTTTTATCTAAAGGCCATGCATAGTAAGCTCTTGAATATCCAGTTAGATCTGTGAACAGTACTTGCTCAACAAATATAAATTTGGGGCTGGCTGAGATTGTGGTCTGTTTAATCTCAGATTTTTGGAGAGTTTAATAAGGAGAATACACATCAGAAGAAAGAATTTTAAGGGCACCTGGCTGTGTCAGTCAGAGGAGTGTGTGACTCTTAATCTCAGAGTCTGCATGTTGGGTGTAGAGATTACTAAAAAATAAATAAACTTAAAAAAAAAGAACAAGTTTCAGTTGTTTGGTTCAAAAATACCACCATCTTCTTTTTAGTTTTTTCCCTCTTGATCTTGGCATCAGCAATTCTTTGATTCCATCAGAATTTATGATATTTTGATCCTGCTATCTTTTCACTGTATTTCCCATTTTCTATCCTTCCCTCCTTAATAGTTTGTATTCCAGGTATGCCTGGGTGACTCAGCGGTTGAGCATCTGCCTTTGGCTCAGGGTGTGATCCTGGAGTCCTGGGATCGAGTCCTGCTTCTCCCTCTGTCTGTGTCTCTGCCTCTCTCTCTGTGTCTCTCATGAATGAATAAATAAAATCTTAAAATAGTTTGTATTCCATGGTCCATATACTTTTCTTTTTAAAAAAGATTTTATTTATTTATTGAACAGAGCAACCATGAGCTGGGGTAGTGGAGCACAGGGCAGAGGGAAGAGCAGACTCTCCAGTGAGCAGGGAGTCCAGTGGGGGCTCCATCCCAGGACCCCAGGACCATGACCTGAGCCCAAGGCAGATGTTTAACTGACTGAGCCACCCAGGTGCCTCTGTATACTTTTCATATATCCCTTCTCTTCAGTCTTTCTACTGGTCCTGGAAAATCCCAGCATGGTTAAATCCAGCTCTCTTCCTTCTCTACACCAGTACTCCTACAGCTGCATATGCAGACTTTGGTCTCACTTCAGCTTGTGACTATTCATCTTAAGAGGCAACTTGCCTGGTAGCTTTTACATTTCCTGGTCCACTTAGCCATTTTCTTAGATGATATTGTCTCCCCTCTTCTAATATGATAATTATCTGTTAGACAACTGAATGAACCAATGAATCAAAATGAGAGGTTGTAAAAAAGCAAAACTATACAAGAATCCTCCCATATCTATGGGGGATACTTTCTAAGACTTGCAGCGGAAAAACACCAATAGTACTGAATCTCTAATCTCTATGTACTGTTTTTATCTAAATATACCTATGATAAAGCTTAATTTATAAATAAGGTAGAGTAAGAGAACTAAGAATAATTATAATGTACTATAATAAAATTTATGTGGATATGGTCTCTCTTTCAAAATAACTTATTGTACCATATTCACCCATCTTGTGAATACATGAGATGATAAAATGCCTACATAATGGGATTATGTGGATGGAATGCTATAGGCATTAGGTTACTGTTGATCTGACAGTTTATCAGGAGGAGGATCTTCTGCTTCCTGACTTTGGTTGACTGCTGGTAACTGAAACCATGGAAAGTGAAATCACAGGACTACTGTACAGAAAACAACAGAAATTTATTCATTCAACAAATGTCTACCACATATATATATGCTACTTTAGGTTTTGGGAATATAGCTGTGAAACTAAGAGATAAGTTCCTGCGCTCATGGAGCTACATTCAAATTGACAAACGAGATAGATAATAAGTAAAAAGATTAGAATGATGATGGTTAGAAGTCTGTGGACATAAAGCAGGTTAAGATATAGGGAACTGGGGGTATGTGATATACTATTTCATATAGGTGATGACTAATAAGGAAAGGACTCATGGGTAAGTGATCTTTAAGCAGGGAACTGAAGAAATAAGGAAGCAAACCATAAACAAGTGAAAGGATCATAAAGTACAGTGGCCTGAGGCAAGAGCATGATTGGAGTGTTTAGAAACAGGAGGAAGAAACCATGAGAGATGAAAGATGCAGTCTGGAAAGTATTAGGAGCCGGATCTTGTAGAGCCTTTTGGTTATATGAAGACTTTTACTATGAAAGGAGTAGAAAACACCTGGAAGATGTTGAACAGAGAAATGACTTGGTGTATCTTGTTTTGAAAGGGTTACAATGTTGCTGTGTTAGTAAACCACTTGTGAGAGCAGGCAAAGGTGTATTGCAGTAACTCAGGTGAGGAGGGTAGCAACTTAGACTCTGAGTGAATGGTAGCAGTGTGGAGGTGGTGCAGAGTGCTCTGATTGTAGATAACATTTGCAGGTAGGCTGTGATAGATTGGATGTGGGGTACTAGAGCACCTGGAAGGAAAGTTATCTACTGAAATGGGGAAAATAGCAGGAGGATCAGGTTGTCTTTGTGTTTGGGGGATCATTGAACAGTTGGATAAGAATCCAGAGAAAGATTGAGGCTAGAGATAAAATTTGGAACTCAGATTTGGTGGATGATATCTAAAGCTTTGTGTGAAATCACCTTGAAGGTATAGAGAAAGAATTGAACTCTAGAGAACTCATGAAATAATGAGCTCTAGATGGGAAATGTAAGAAGAATTAGCACAGATGTCAGGAGTAGCCAGAAGGCTGGGTTGAAAAACAGGAGTGAAGACAGTCTATGAGGGATTAGAGGGCATGTAGTGAGAGGTGACCGGAAGCTAGGGCTTCTGGTAACTGATATAAATGAGGATAAAGGGCATAATGAGTCCTGGAGATGTCATGGAACTGCTGGGTTTTTTTTTTTTGCTTTTAAGATTTTTATTTATTTATTCATGAGAGACACAGAGAGAGGCAGAGACACAGGCAGAGAGAGAAGTAGGCTTCTGCGAAGAGCCTGACATGTGACTTGATCCCAAAACCCTAAGATCACGACTTGAGCCAAAGGCAGATGCTCAACCACTGAGCCATCCAGGTGCCCTGGAACTGCTGTTTTTATGGCAAGGAAGGTTGGATGTCTTTAAGGATGCCTAGGGAGAGGTTGATAGGTCTGTGTCCACTCTCACCATATTTGCTCTAATATTTTACTCAAAGGAAGGAGGGCACTTTAAAAACAAGTTTCCTGGGATCCCTGGGTGGCGCAGCGGTTTAGTGCCTGCCTTTGGCCCAGGGCACGATCCTGGAGACCCGGGATCGAGTCCCACGTCGGGCTCCCGGTGCATGGAGCCTGCTTCTCCCTCTGCCTGTGTCTCTGCCTCTCTCTCTCTGTGTGTGTGACTATCATAAATAAAAAAAAAAAAAAAAAAAAAAAAAAACAAGTTTCCTTTTTATGTCACATTAAAAGGCTAAAAGTTAACTAGTAGGTAGGTTCCATTGCTACTAAAATTGATGGAACACATTATAGTGGTGGTTCTCAAACTTGACCAGACTTTCAGAACTACTGATACTAGGCTCCCAACTCCAGATTGATCTGAGGTGGGGCCTGAGCCGTTGGGGTTTTCAAAAAGCTCTCCAGGTGATTTTAACTTGCAGCCAAAATTGAGAACCATTGCTCTCTAGAAATGAACTTCAGTTTCCAGATGAAATTCAGTATTATTTGGTTGAATTTGGCATATTTTCTCAAAACAGAACAATAATTAATATTGTACTATTTGCTTATTAGTTCATCTTTCACCCACCTGTAAGCATATCCTGAATTTAAACTTTTTGAAGCTTTTAGGCTTAAGTAAAAATTTAATCTGTGTTCATCCAAGAAAAGAATTTGTAGATAATTGAAATCATAGCAAATTATTTAACCTACCTAAACCTTAGTTTGTTCATCCTTCTTATAAAACTGGAATCATGAAAGTCCTTATGTCTTAAGGTTGACATGGGAATTAAGTTGAGGTATTAGATATAAAAAGTATTGTATCATACTGATGCAAGTACGGAAGTAAGCACTTGATGGCAGTGGGCCATAAAAAGAATGGAGTAAAAGTGAAAAATTTGTACTTTCTCTAGGTACCTATACGTGTATTTTTGGATCTATCCTCATTGTCCTGTGTACCTTTAAGCAAGCCAGTGGAACTCTTAAGACTAGATTTAATGACTCCGTATTTGAACACCTCTAACAGAGAAGTAAAGGTAATGCAAAATGATTATTGTTATCATATGCAGAATTATCTTAAGCTAAGTACTTTACACAAAATTGTATTGGCCACTTTCTTTGACGATTTAAATGTTATGTTTTTTTCTAAACAATATCCAAAAATGAGCTTGGGCAAATACTAATGAATACAAAGATTGGTATTAATTTGAATTGGGTGATTAAATCTTTATAAAATTTGCAGCTTAAATTGACAAAAAAGACAGACTTACTTATCCAAGGCTATTTACTCTGATGAAATTTTCATGATTTCTTAATTTTCATAGGTGCACATTTGTAAATCTGGACAAGTGACTGCCATTCCCTTTTGGTATCATATGTACCTTGATGACGAGATTAGGTTGGATACTTCAAGTGAAGCCTCCCACTGGAAACAAGCTGCAGTTGTTTTAGATAATCCCATCCAGGTGGAAATGGGAGAGGAATTAGTACTCAATGTCCAGCACCACAAAAGCAATGTCAGCATCACAGTAAAGCAATGAAAAGTATTTTTCTAATGAAAAACTGTCCAAGTAGAGCAGCAAGTACACAATTCTGGTCTGAATTAGTAGTGGACTTGTAATCATAAGATAGGGGTATAAAGATTTAATTCCTTGTAATGGTCAAATATTTTTTAAAATTGATTAATAAAGTATATTTAAAAAGACCTTAAGAGGAGCATTATTACAAAAATATTGCTGCAGACTTCCTTTTTCAAAAAGGCTGTCACTAATTTTTCAAATTAGTAGTTTGTTTTTATTACTTGGTTGTACTTAGAATGGTTTCAGTTTTGCTGAATACTTTATAAAGCTTTAAAGGTAAGGGATTTGAGTCCCATCTTCATTGTCCTGTGTAAGTAAAGCAAAACATTTAATTTTTTAGGCATCTTGACTTTTTTTTAAGTCCAAACTTACTGGGATACATCAGAAACTTGGCTTCCACTGAAGACTAAGGGTTATGGTTACCTGTAAATTCCAAGCTTGCTTCTTTTAAATAATCACTATACTTCTGAAACTCGTTGGGTTTTGTGTTTTGAGAATGCAAACTTGAATTAAGAATTTAAGGTATAAGCTAAATAGAATAAAAGGGATGAAGTTAAATCTGTAGGAGGCAGCATTTTTCCTGATCTACTTTGGCAAAGAATATTAAAAAGCTGGTAAATTCAAGAAAGAGCTACACCTAAACCAGTATTTTTTAAAGATTCAATCTGGATGCCCAGTAAGAACTATACAGTAGTTGGTCCAGTTTTTTAAAGACTTGCAACAGGGAGATTAATAAGGACGATTGTCATGTCTTGTATATACTCTGTGCTCTTTGGAAGTAAGCCACAAAATAAGAGGTACCTTCTCTCTACATTGCCTATTCTCTGCCTCTAGTATTATACTACCCAGCTTACCTTTTAATAGAAATATTTATTTTTTTAATCTTTTTTTTAAGATTTTATTTATTTATGATAGAGAGAGAGGCAGAGACACAGGCAGAGGGAGAAGCAGGCTCCATGCCAGGAGCCTGATGTGGGACTCAATCCCGGGACTCCAGGATCGCGCCCTGGGCCAAAGGCAGGCGCCAAACCGCCGAGCCACCCAGGGATCCCTAATAGAAATATTTGTAATAGTGGACAGAAATAAAGACTTTGCATCTAATATTGTGAACCAGTATATAAATGTGAATGTGTATGTGCATAAAAATATGAAGCAAAAATTTTGAGAAAATACTTATTTTTGCTATTTGTAGCATACTACTCTGGCACTTTCTAATTTTTTTACTTTTTAGATTTTTAATATATGTTAAATATAACCCAGTGGGTTGTGATTAGCAATTAGAGAAACTCCATCTTAAGTAATAAATTTTTCCCACATAGCACCTACACATCTTTTGACTGTGGTTTAGTGAATAATTAAGACTACTCAGCCTACCTTTATGTTTGCTGACATTCATTATCACTGAAGAAAAGTAGACTCCATTTTCATCACGTTTTTTTTTTTTTTTTTTTTAATTTTATTTATTCATTCATGAAAGACACAGAGAAAGAGGCAGAGACACAGGTAGAGAGAGAAGCAGGCTTCCTGTAGGGAGCCTGATGTGGGACTCAATCCTAGGACCCCCGGAACATGACCTGAACCAAATGCAGACATAACCACTGAGCTACCCAGGCGCCCCTCATCACAAGTTTCTTATTCTCCCAGTCTTCTATCCAGTTTATTCTTTTCATCTGAAAGTCATGGATAATCTCTTAATCTATTAGCAGTATTGCAAATAGGATCTTTAGAGAGTTGTTTTCAGATTAATATTAGGTCCTAGCTAATTCTCCTAAAAGGAATATAAGATAGGTATCTTTCATGGTAGGTATGTAATTTTTAACTTTTAATCTTTTTGGACTTCTTTTTTGCTGTGTTTTTAATCAAGAATTTTTCATAAAAAACATTAAGAGTTTATGTTTAAAGAATGAGAAACAAAAAATTGCAGAAAATAAATGATAAATTCTTATTTATTGAAAGACATCCAGTTGAGAAATAGAGAAATAATTGTTAGGTAGGCATATATGGCACATGATTAAGTTCCACTAATTCATATTTCCAAATTACACTTTCTGCTAAATCCAGAGCATTATATTCATGCATCAGTGGTAGGAAGCATGGATTTTTTTTTTTTTTTTTTTTTTTTTTTTTAATGTCCATCCTCTTGATAAAGCAATGTAACGTCAGGAACAATTTAGTAGAGTCATTTTCTACCATTTGAGTATGTGATACTCTAATGTTAAGAAATCAAGTCTAAGTCTAGGATATTTAGACTGATTATTTGTGATTTACAAAACCCAGTTATATAAATCCAGTAGTTGTACCTGGCTTTCACCTTCTGTGTTGAAATTTTCCATCATTTATGGTTTGTCCCAAGCACAAAATCCTGAGCAATGGGATACCAGGTAATGAAATAACATGGTAGGAGGAGCAGTTTGCTTTTGCACACTGTTCAGGAGGCCACAGATTTGTCTATAAGTTCTTTTTTCTCTTCTGTAGTGTCATTACATATTTCATCAGCTATATTAGCTGTAGTAGGTGTAGTCTGGGGAGTCACAGTGTGTCCAAACCCTTGGTAGTGACCCATGGGTGAAGGTGGTACAGAAGAGGCAACAGAAACTGCATCTTGTGATGATGAGGATAACAAGCTTGTATGTTCATTTTGATCTTGATCTTCAGGAAAAAACTTTTTCCTAGGATGTCCCATGACTGTCCTTCCTTTTCAAAAGTAATAGAAAGGTTTCCAGGTTAGCCAAAAGTTATTTTTACCACTATAAACTTACCATGCTAAAATAAGTTCCCCTCCTGTCTCCTGATTTGAAGAGCCTTACTGGTACTGCTTTAAACAAAGCTTTTTCATCTCTCAAATAGCTACTAAATTGCCCTAGTAGGAAAAGTACAATAATCTATTTGGATGAATGGAATGGCTGGTACTTACCAACATGCCTTACTTGTTCAGAAATATCATCCCTAATATCTGAAACATCCCACATGGCAAGAAAGGAATCAAAGCATGAACCCTCTTCTGCTTCTTGGACATATGGTTTATATGAGAAAGTGTAGTGATGAGCAATAGCAGCAAGGAACATCTCAATACAGATGATAAAGTCCTACGAAAAAAAAATAGCAGCCATCTTTTAGCTTAAATCTAGTTTTGTAGATAAAGGAAAGCGCTTTCTCTTTTCAAAAAGTATTTCCATATCAACTGAAATACTGAAATCAGCTGTATTCCCCCCAGAAGATTGCACTCATTTTTTCATTTTTCCAAGCTATTTTTGACTTCTTAAAAGGACAAAATGGCAAAAATTTAAATCTATCTTATGCTACCCTCAACCAAGTATGTTTTAGCAAAGTACAATGCATCCTCAATCCACTGCCCAAGGACTAAGGAAAAATGCAGAGAAATTGACTAGGAAAAACAAAATCTAGGTTCTATTCCTGGCTCTACCACAAATTAGTGATGATGCTAGTCTCTCTAGGGTTCCTCCATTGCTTCATCTGTAAAGTAAGGGTAATACCCCCACAGCCTCATGTTGTCAGGTTTAGGAGACAGTATGTAAAAATGGGCAAAACAGTAAAGTTTTATTAAATTCATGGATAGCACTAACCTGGAGTCCTGTAGCCACAGCTTCTACAGTTTGCCATTCCCATGTATGCTTTTCAGAAATAACGCCAACTTTTACCAACAAAGCAATAACTACTGCTTGCCTATATGTTAGGAAAAGGTAAACGCCATATCTATATCAAGCATAAAATGAGCAGTTGTTTTAACAGTATGCCATTTAAAAAAGTTAAAATCCCAGCACAACTTGTGGAACACCACCACCACCACCACCACCCTGTCTTCATAACATGTTCCTGAAGACATTTTATATTTATATTAAATATATATATGCTTTACAAATTTATTCTTCTAGTATACAGTTTCATCATAGGAATTTTGATTATGCATACTTGTAAGCACATGGAATTTCAATACTTGGTTTATTTGTCTTTGTTTTGGAAGTATATACACAAGTAATTAAATTTTAAATTCTTCCTATACATAGACAATGCCTACAACCTTGAGTGATAAGTATTTAAAATAAAGGACACTTAAATGTTATTTATACATGTAACTATTCAGATTTTTAAAAAAGATTTTATTTATTCATGAGAGAGACAGAGAAAGAGGCAGAGACACAGGCAGAGGGAGAAGCAGGCTCCTCATGGGGAGCCTGATGTGGGACTTGATCCCCAGATCCAGGGATCATGCCCTGAACCCAAGGCAGATGCTCAATCGCCAAGTCACCTGGTTTCCCTATTCAGATTATTTTTAAAAATATTTTGAAACCAGTCTTGTTTGAAGTGCTGGAACTAGAGACAAACTCAGAAGGCAATGAATTTGCAAGATGGAGTCATACTGAACATTTCAACCACATCTATGGATATGATCCTAGGTTAAACTGAAATAGCTAATAATGAGACAAATGTTCATAGTTCTGTTTACAAGAATTTAATTTCCGTATTGCTTGGAATGGTGAAAAAATTAGGAATGACCTAAATGTCAATAGAGTAGTTAAAGAGTTAGATCCACTGAACAGAATACTTAGTAAAAACAAAAAAAAAACCCTTAAATGACAAGGAAACTATATCCTCACTTTACTAACAAAGAACTATATCCACAACATAATGAATGCACTATTGAGTTCCACCAAGTTTTTATGGTATGAAACTCTTTCTGTGGCATTTTATACGTTGCATTATCTGCACCACAATGTTAATCATTCTTTTTGGGTGGTAAGAATTCAAGGATTATTCTTTTTCCCCTTTTTGTATTTGTATACTGTTAAATGGTATATATATACATATATATTTTAAAGATTTTATTTATTCATGAGAGACAGGAGAGAGAGAGAGAGAGAGAGGCAGAGACACAGGCAGAGGGAGAAGCAGGCTCCATGCAGGGAGCCCCACGCTGGACCCGATCCTGGGTCTCCAGGATCAAGCCCCGGGCCGAAGGCAGCGCTAAACCTCTGAGCCACCCAGGAGTCCCGTGATATATTTTTTTCTAGTGCCCTATCACCCACCCTTTTACTAAATTGGGACCATGTAAAGTTTTGCCTTCTGCTTTAAAAAATATATTGTACCAAGTAAATGAACATTACATCACATTAAATATTCTACATTATATTTATCTTCCAAACTACAGACTATCCTCTTATATGAAAGGACCATCATATATTTTAATGATTCCTCTAATGTTGAGACCGTTAGGTTGTCTCAAATTATTTTCTTCTTACATATGTTATGGCGACCATCTGATTATTTCATTATGAAAAACCAAAAAGGGCTAAGAAGATGAACTTTAAGTAGAGACATTTTAAGCTATCTTCTATATTAAGACTTCTTTGAAAATCCTTCCTAATCTACTGTTTTTATTGCTCTGTAGAAAATGAGAAAATTTATATTTAAGAGAAAGCAATACTTACCAAAAAGAAACAAAAACCACCAGTTTTACACAAAGAAATTTGCCAACAGGTTGGATTGGACTCAGTTCTTCCTTCAGTACTTTATAAAATAGGAGTAGACAATACATGGCAAACTAGAAATAAGATTAATAGTTAAACTTCTTGAATAAGTAAATACAGTAATAAATAATACAGTTATAAAGCAGAGACTTGGCATAGAGTAATGTTTCAGACAAATTTTTCTAGGTCCATTCCAAAGCACATAAGGTGCTTTTTAACAGTTATCAACTAAATATAAATTTTGTTGCTTGACTTTTCCCCCACTTAAAGTGCGTTACTTTTTCCTGTTTCATGAGGATTTTTTTTAAAGATTTTATTTATTTGAGAGAGCACACGTGTGCACAGGGGGAGGGGCAGGGGGAAAGGGAGAATCTTAAGCAGACATCCCACTGAGGATCTCATGACCCCTGAGCCGAAACCAAAAGTCAGATGCTTAACCAGCTGTGCCACACAGGTGGCCCCATAGGATTATTTTAAATTAACTGCCTAAAATTTTGGTACATTTAACCAGTCCTTATCACTGGGCTTTGTATGGTTTCTAGCCTTTGATATTACAAATAACAGCCTGTATACACAAAGATATTAAAATAAAAAATACAACCATTTCTTGATACATTTCAGAAATGGAATTACTGGTTCCAAAGAAAATGAACATATAGAACAGCTTTGAATACAAAGGCATATAATTTTTATTATAAACATCTAA
Source organism: Canis lupus dingo (assembly GCF_003254725.2). Lineage (NCBI taxonomy): Eukaryota > Metazoa > Chordata > Mammalia > Carnivora > Canidae > Canis > Canis lupus. The sequence continues at coordinate 46,033,842 of NC_064257.1, read as the reverse complement.
TACCACACACGCTACCGCACCTTACCTTGTTGAAAGTATTAAAACTGAAGATTTTAAATACAGTGCATATTCCTAAGCTGAAAGGATCAGTTTTTTTTTTAGAGCATTTCAATTTTTAGAACATCATTTCTTTTAACTTGGCATTTGCAATTTTCCTTTATTCCAAATACATGAGAATTTTATTTTCCCATTTTTACTCAAAACTGGGACTACCATATACCAATAAGACATTTTTTTTTCTTTTTTCCAACAAGACATTTTTTTAAAAGACATTTTCTCTTACTGAGTATGCCTAGGTTATGTTTTCTTTGGGAGAGGACTGTGCTTTTATTTACGACATCTACACAATCTACACAACTATGCAATGACTACTAGGACCAAATGAACAAACATGATCAACAGGTCACTGTAAAAGTCACCAAATAATTAACAAAGATATTTTATGTATTTATCTATCTATTTTATCCAAAGACATGCTAAAATTTAAGGGGTGCCTGGGTGGCTCAGTCAGTTAAGAGTCTGCCTTCGGCTCAGGTCATGATCCTGGGGTCCTGGGATCAAGCCCTGAGTTGGGCTTTCTGCTCAGTGAGGAGTGTGCTTCTCCCTCTCCCTCTGCCTGCCACTCCACCTGCTTGTGCTCACCCTCTCTCTTTCTCAAATAAATAGGTAAAAATCTTTTTAAAAAATGGAAAAGTTTAATAAGTTCTTTACTAGAAATCAAATTTCAAAATTAAAAAATAACTTAAAAAAACCCCAAACTTTATTCCCAAAGAAACTTCTGAGAAAATTTAGTCATAGGTACTAATTAAATACAATTAAAATTAACATTTACTTACCAGTTGTGACATGTTGTTTATTATAACTAAGTAAGTCCAAGCATTTGAAAAACTAAAGTTCCCTTCATCATATATACCAAGTAGTTCACAAATTCTAAAAAATGGTAAAAATGAGATTTATGATTAACTAAATCAAAATATATTTTAAAACAATATTTAAAACATTGCATTGACATCACTACTTAAATTTAGAAGTCAGTTTATTTAAAAGACCCTATAGATAATCACTTGAGAATTTTGGTCACAGAGGTGGTTTAAAATTAAAACATTTTTCTAGTAATGCTACCATATGCTTATTCCTCCATCTTAAATCCAAAATAAGACACATACACATTTAACTAGAAAGGGCAGTTACCAGATTAAAAAAAGTTATGTTTAAAAAAAATTATGCTAATTTTCAAAGTTTGATTGCTATAGGCATATAGTACAAGTCTATAAATACAACTCTAATTTTTCCCCTAAACTGTCTTGGGAGGTAAATTTTATTATGAACACCCAGATCTAAAATTAACTTATATGATTCTCCAGTTGCTAAACTGCAGACAAATAAAGCATGCCTTCATAAATAAACTAATTTTAACTCAGGGGTAAATGCTGCTAAAGAACTGCTAGCTTAAAGGTAGAATAAAGAACTAAATGCTTCTTTCACCTTTCTTCCTATTCTTCCCCTGAACACGCACAATATTATTAGCAGATAAAACGTGCAATCTACTCACTTTATCTGATATTCTTAAATTTTTAGGGCATAGTTTTACCAGATAGCTTAATGGTATGCCATTTTACTTCATCTCCTAAACCTTGACTGAATTCTTACAAAAGAAAAATAGGATCTTATCCTTAGAATATAATACTCATATTCTAAATTAACCGTATAGAAAATAAAACCACATAATGAAATGAAGGTAGCACACTTTAACTTCATGTAATAGATGTTTTTGTAAAGCTATGTTTACATTATTATTTGCAAACATAATTTTTAAAATGTTTTCCAGAATGCTGTAGAGAATATTTAGAAGAATTCTGTGGTGCTGTTTGCTTATAAATGGTCACCTTATTTATTTTAATGTAGTAGGGTTTTATATACCATGTTTTTTATAACAGACTAGATATATATCATAAAGTAAATTAATACTCTTCATATGTCTATTCAGTTCTCACTGAAGAGCATGAGTATTTTTAAAAAGTGATAATATAAATTCTTTGTACTTACAAAGCAACAATGGTGGTGAATGGTCTGACCACTGTATACTGCAGTACACCCAGTTTGCACCTAAACAGCAATACTCTGCCAAAGGAAAAAAAAAAAAAAAGCAACTTAGCATTTCAATTACTTATTTAAATAGGATCAGATTTTAGATTTTCTCCAATGCCGCCCCAAATTAAAGTCACTCTGACAAATGATGGCACGTTTATATTTTATTCTTTTAATTTAGTCATTCTAAATGGCAGTTGAGGAAGAATGTGGATGGTAGCAAACACTGTTTAAATGCGGTTTCTTTAATTATTTAACAATTACATCTTCTGAAAGATCTCCCTTTCTGTGTTCAGTCTCAAATTCCCGAATACTGCAGCACAGAAAGAATAAGTGTGTCCTTGTGTTTCTGGAAGAAAGACCCAGTAACAAATGAACTGTGTGCATGTCTATGTGAAAGCATATTCAGAAAGTGTGATTTACATTTAAGGTTCAGTTTCAAGTTTAGAATGTAAATACCATTCCAGAGAGTATCACTGATTAGATATTATGAAAAAACAAAGATAAACAATTTTTATTTTATTGCTGGGCTTATTCAAGATAGGGGAAAATTCATAAGGAGTAACAAAAACAAAACAAAAAGTCCCCAAACAAGAAAGGCTCTCTACATGACAGCCACGTCGAAGCCTCCTTAAAAGACCAAGTTGCTCTGATGGCAGATGCTTTATTTAGCACTACTATCAGGAGAACTGATTATCAATGTTACGTATTTTGAGCCCCCTAATTTAAAAAATACATCTAGGGCATATCAGTGGCTTAGTCGGTTAAGCAGCTGACTCTTGATTTTGGCTCAGGTCATGATCTCTGGGTCCCTGGGATAGAGCCCCAAGTTGGGCTCTGTGCTCAGTGGGGATCCTGCTTAAGATTCTCTTGCTCCCTCATCCTTTTCTCCTTCTCCTTTTTGAAAGCATATGCTCTCTCTCAAATGAATATGTAAATTTAAAAAATTACATCTAGATTGAGAAGATTGAGAATCTGGCATAAAAGTCTTGAAGTGTTATGTTAATAGGACTGAATAAAGAAACTGTTGGGGTTTTATGTGGTGAGAGCTTTCTCTGTGGTGAGGTGGTTCACTCCCACTTATAGCTAAGTGTACTCCCTATGAAGACCTAAAGGGTGCACTTGGGATTGTTGCAAGACCTCTTGAGAGAATGCCTTGGCCATACCTGCTGTGCTTCCTGCCCCATACTCTTTACAAATGGATTAAATAGTCCATAGATACCCTTGAAAGCTATGGGGAATTAGTGAACTGGACGATAAGACAAATGTGAAAAGAGAGTTGCAAAGAACTGAATAGAATCAGACGGTCAAACATATGTTCATAGTTACAGAAGACAGAGTGGAAGAAAGGCAAAATCAGAAGAGGTTATGCCTACAGAGTTTTCAGAACTGATGAAAGGTATGAATCTACAGATTGAGGCACCCTGTAGATTAAGCAGGACTAAAACTGAAACAAAACAACCTAAATACTTCATGGTGAATAGGCAAAACATCAAAGATAGGGTCTTCAATGCAGTTAGATCATCTATTCTGGAATAACAATTAGACTGACAGGAGAGGCTTAACAGTAATAGAGCCAGAATTAGGTAGAATAAAATCTTCCAAATACTTGGAGAAAATTCCTGTCAACACAGAATTATATCCAGTTAACTATCTTTCAAGAATGAGAGCAAAATAAAGATACCTTTGGATAAGTATATCTGAGAAAATTTGCCACTGATATATTCACACTAAAGGGAACTTTTAAGGGCCATACTTTAGAAAGGAAATGATCTCACAGGATCATTTCAGAGATGCAAGGAGTGCAGAGCAAGTAAACTGTTAGTACTTGCAGTTAAATCTACCAAAGACTTCTTTTCTGTAAATTTAAAATTATTCTAAAACAAAGGCTTACTTAAAAAATGGAATCAATGATAAAAGCATAGAAGACAGTGAGACAAAAAGAAAACAGATGGTGAGATTTTAAATGAATATATAAATAATCACTAAGTATAAATTGCCTAATTTAAGGGATGGATTGTTGGATTAGAAAGCAAAGAACATTAAAAGTAAAAAAAGTGATACATCTAAAACATAAGGAAATGGAAAGGATGAAGGTCAAAGGTGGAGAAAGATATGCTAGGAAAATACTAAACAAAGGAAAGATGGGATACCTGTTAATACCAGACAAAATAACTTTAAGAAAAAAAAATAACTTTTTTATTAGAGAACATGTGTACAAATGGGGGAAGGCAAGAGGAGGGGCAGAGGAAGAGGGAGAGAATCTTAAGCAGACTCCATGCCCAGTGCAGAGCCTGACTCAGGGCTTAATCTCATGACCCTAAGATCATAACCCCAGCTGAAATCGAGAGTTGGACACTTAACTGACTGAGCCACTCAGGCGCCTAAGACAAGATTATTTGGAATAGAAGCAGCATCAAAATATATAAAACAAAAACTGACAAAAGTACAGGAAGAAAGTGACAAATAATCAGTGGCAGATTCTCAGTAACTGACAGTACAACTAGCCAAAATCATTAGAAATACAGAAAAGTTGAATAACATAAATAGCCACATGGATATTAAATGAGCACACTCACTGATACAGAATATACAATGTCTTGTAGTGCACAGGAAACCTTTATAAAAACTGATCAGCTAAAAAAGGGCATGAAACAAATCTTAACCAATTCCAAAGACTGTCTCAGAGGGAGTATATTCTCTGACTGCAATGAAAATAAAATGAAAATCTACCCCAGTAGATGTAAAAAGAAGGCAGCTCACTTGGAGAAGAGCATGTGACTCAAGTGATCTTGGGGTTGTAAGTTTGAGCTCCATGTTGGGTGTAAAGATTACTTAAAAATAAAATCTTCAGAAAAAAAAAAAGGTTGTGTAAATTAATGAGCTAATAAGACTCTAACATGTTAGGAAAAGATAGTAAACCAAAAGAAATGAGAGAAAGGAAGTAAAAACAGCAGAAATCAATGATAGAGAAAAACCAATATATTACAGACAGAATCAACAAAGCACAAACAGTCCTTGAAAAGTCTAGTAAGAATAGGCAAACTTTTGGCAAGATTGTTCAAGGGAAAAATAAAGATGCTAATAGCACTAGAAATGGAAAAGGATTCATAACAGATTCAAAAGAGCTGAGAAGGGCAGCCCGAGTGGCTCAGTGGTTTAGCGTCGCCTTTGTTTGGCCCAGAGCCTGATCCTGGAGACCCAGGATCGAGACGTTGGGTTCCCTGCATGGAGCCTGCTTCTCCCTCTGCCTGTGTCTCTGCCTCTCTCTCTCTCATGAATAAATAAATAAAATCTTTAAAAAAAAAAAGAGCTGAGAAAATAGAAATGCATGCCCATAAACATTTATTTGAGAGAGAGAATGTGTGGGGGAAGAGAAAAAGGGGGTTGGCCAGAGGGAGAGGGAGAGAGAATTCCCTCCTGAGAGTGGAATCCAACTCGGGATCCATCTCATGGATCCATCCATCTCATGACCCTGAGATCATGACCTGAGCTGAAATCAAGAGTAGGATGCTTAAATGACTTGAGCCATCCAGGTGCCCCTGCCTAAACATTTTAAAACTTTATTCTAATACCTAAAAAATATATTTAAAAAAAGATTTTGGAAACAACAGGAAACCTAACTAGTTCTATACCTGTCCTCCCACAAAGTCTAGGTCTAATCTTTCAAGCTACAGTCTCTTCCTGTGATACATATTATAAAAAGCAATAATGCCTATTCAGGCAGTATAACCTGGATATGAAAATCAGACAAGAATGATATAAAAAAGGAAAATTATAGTCTAATCTAACTCAAGAACATAGATGTAAAAATTCTAAACAAAATATTAGCAAACCAAAACCTGTGATGTAGAAAAGCAGATAATATATCTTAATCATTTTGAATTTATCCTCAAAATGCAAGAGGGCTTTAACATTAGAAAAGCTATTAATTTAATTCACTAATTAACAGGTTAAAGGCAAAACTCAACCATCTCAAGAGATACAGAAAAAGCATTTGAAGAAATTTAATCATTTATTCATGATTCTTAAAAATTCAAACAAGCTAGGAGTAAGAGAGAGCTCATTTAACCTGACAAAGGATGCCTACAAAACATCTTTAGATACAAAATTCAATTAATTTTATAAGAATTCCCTTTAAAATCAAGAATAATGGAAGAATATCTAGAGATACTAACCAGCACAGTGAGAAGAAAGAGAAATATATCGTATAGACTGGAGAGCAAAGTAGTCCTTTACTTAAAGAGGACTATCTTCACCAACAACTTAAAAGATCTACAGACTAAGAAAATGTAACAGGATTTTTGGATATGGGATCAATATGCCAAAACCAATGGCCTTTCTACATACTGGAAGCAATTAAAATGATTTTTAAGATAGATGCCACTTATAATAGCAATAAAACACATTTACAAAGTCAAAAAGATGTACAAAGTGTAAGAAAAATGTACTTTACTGAAAGGTAAATGAAGAGCTAAGTGAGTAGAAAGCCAGATCACATTCATGGGTAAGACTCAAAAAATCATAAAGATGTCAATAAACTAAAGATTGAATTCAATTACAGTGAAAAAACACCAACAGGTTTTCAAGCAACTTGACAAACTGTTTCTAAAGTTTATATGTAAGAGCCAAGACCCAAAAATAGCTAAGAGAATAAGGTCAGGGTACATGCCCCTCATTTTAAGGCTTATTAATAACTTGTAGTGGTTAATGTATGGAATTGGTCCAGGAATAGAAAAGTTAACCAATAAAACAAAACAAAACAAAAACCCAAAACAAAAAGCCACAAAGAGACCATATGTGTTGAAACTTGAGATATGACAGAGATGGCAATATCAGTGAGGACAATTAATGGAATAAAATGAAACTGCTTTCCTACCTCACACAATAAATACACAAAACATCAAGTGTTTATAAGTCTTAATGGGAAAATTTTTGAAATGTTCAGAAGAAAAGCACAAGACAATGTTTCTATAATCCTCTAACTGGAATAATTTTTGAACAAGACACAGTAAGTACTGACTAAAATAAGATAAATTCAACTATATTTAAAATTAAAACTCAAAACTTCCATTTTCAAAATAATGGAAATATTAAATAAAGCTGGCAAAGCATGCCAAAACCTGAAAAAGATACTTTCAATACACACTAAATAAAGAATTAGTACCTAAATATATAAAGATTCCTGATAAAGCTAGGACAGACAACCCATTAAAAAATAAACAGAAACAAGCATTTCTAGGTAAAGTAAACACAAATAGTTAATAAACATATACAGTTACTCAACCTCACTATTAATCAGGGAAATCCAAATTAAGACCACAGTGAAACACCACTTTACACCCTCTTGACAGGCAAATATAAAGAAGTCTGGGTAATTCCAAATGTAAGTGAGGATGTGGTTCAATTAGAAGTGTTTTTTTTTTTTTATAAAGATTTTATTTATTTATTCATGATAGAGACGGGGAGAGAGAGAGAGGCAGAGACACAGGCAGAGGGAGAAGCAGGCTCCATGCCGGCAGCCCGACGCAGGACTCGATCCTGGGACTCCGGGATTGCGCCCTGGGCCAAAGGCAGGCGCCAAACCACTGAGCTACCCAGGGATCCCCTGCAATTAGAAGTGTTTTATACTGTTGGTAGGAGAGAAATATGGTATTGCCACTTCAGAAAACAATTTACCACTAAAAAAGCTGAACAAAACCTAAAGATGCTACTACATGCTACTACATAAAGGTATAGACCCTAGAACAATTTTTTTCAAACTGTCAAATTCAACTTGGTAGGTGGTAACCTGAAATTTAGAAACAAGAGGAAGGGAAGGAATATGTAAAACGGATGAGTACCATTTCATGGAAACCATTGTTTCACCGGTGTACTAAATCAGTAGGTAAAGAGTTTCCCTTCCTCTCGTCAACATACAAAAATTTAAGGTTCATTAAAAGAAAACTGTTTATGTTACAGCAATCAAAGGATAAAAACCAGTTTTTATCAATTAACAGCTACAAACTTGCCATGGTATTTACATTTTATAACCAAAGCACTGTACTGGATTATCCTAAACAGCAGAAGCCTGATTAATTATCAGATTTGTAAACACCAGTTACCTACTAGAGAGACTGGTAATCTACAATGTATTAATACACAGGAGACATTTTATTATTACTAAAATCACAGTTCCAAACTGCATGACTTCGGTAACAATATCTCTATAGCTATGGATGCACTGTTGACATTATTTAGGCAGCAGCTGTCAGAATTCAAGTCCCAGGAAAAAATAAAACCAACACAAAGAGATTTAACAAGAATAAATGTAATTGTGTAGTTATGAACAAAAAAATTGCACAAGCATAGAATATGAGGATTTTATCAGTGGTATTGTTTGAAAAAGGTTTGGGGTTTTAGTGGACCACTAGCTCATTGTGATGAGCCATTCTGAAGATAGGACTAGAGGCTCATTTTAGGTTCTGTAATTTTAGGAGAAGAATCCTGATCAATGCCAAGCCATCATCATCATCATCATCATCATATTTACTGGACCACTGCAATCTCTTCTATCCTTGCCCATTTGCAATTCAGTCTACAAAAAGCACAGTAATATCTGAAAATGAAATTGGGCACTGGTCCTCTATTCAACATTCTATAATGGCTTCTCATTTGACAACTCTCTCCCCCTGACCAAACTTTAAACAGGACTCCTCTGAGCTGTCTTTTCAACTAGGCATCATTCTTAGGCCTTGTCCTTGGCCTAAGTCAGACTGAGAAAGGAATACTGCAAAGTCATCCTCCTACCCCTGATATTTGATAAGCTTCTCATCCCCCACTCTTGATGTGAAGGTGCCTGGCCTGCCCTTAGCAAGAATTCTATTATGCCAGTTTAGAGAATCTCCCTACACTTGATATCTCTCTTCTGAGTAATTTTTCATTCCGTGACCACCGCAGTCTGCTCATTAGCTACAAATCTCTATCCATGTTGTATTTACTCATTGCTGAGCACAGTATCTCTCCACCACCTCCAACTTAAAATAGTTTTCCTTACTATCCTCTTTCATAGCTTCCTGTTCCTTTTCCCTCATAGCATTTCCTGATCCAAGTAACTCTACATTTGTGTGTTCATTTAATTCTAAATCTCCGAACCAAAATGTAGGTTTCTGGAATTCTGTTACATGCACTAGGATATATCCATATACTGGCACACACTAGGTGCTCAATACCTATCAAGTGTGTTAATAAACACATTAAGAGCTTATTTAAAATAGCTATGTAGTTCCTTGTCATTGCCAAGTGTGTAAACTCGAGACATAATTAGTCCCAATGTTCTACAAATGTTTCCATATTGCATGGCAGGCAATATAGGTATCCCTAGGTTATAGATCTACACTGATTAAACCATTCCAGTTACCTTGACTTGCAACTTTCATCTTATTTCCCGTTATCAGTGATTAAGTCCTACCAGTTCTTCAGTTGCAGTCTCTTTCCTTTCTGTCCCAATTTAATCCCTCCTTTTCAGCTTATTTCACAAATGGACTAGTATAATAACCTAATTTATCTCCCCATCTCTGGATTCTTGCTCTAATGCTTTCTGTATAGTATTACAAAATTAATCTTTCTAAAAAGGTATCTTCAAATGTTTCCTTGCTGAAAAATATCCAGTGGTTCATTCATATAAAAAAATGCAGCTTAGTGTCTGTCTTTGGCTCAGGTCATGATCCCAGGGTCCTGGGATAGAGCCCTGCATCAGGCTCCCTGCTCTCCCTGCTTCTCCTTCTCCCTCTACCCCTCCCTCCTGTTCATGTTCACACATGCTCTGCTCTCTAATAAAAATCTTTTTAAAAAAATGCAATCTTAGCTTCAACTGAACTTTTCAGGCTTTATTTTCCTTTACTGTCCTCTATGGATGTATAATAAGGCCAACAACCCATTATATATAGAATAAACACTGTTTGTTTCTCCTACTTTATATCATATGCTACTTCTCCACCTAGACTGTCTTCTCCTGGGCCTTACACCTGATTTTGTCATTAACTAGCTATATAATCTTGAGTAAGTTAATCTCTGTAGATCCTGGGTCTAAATAGTAAAAGTATGTTGATTAAATGATTTCTAAAGTTTTTTTTCTTGCAATGTTTGTTTTCTATTTAGGATGAATAATGTCTAAGAGAGTAATCTGTATGTGTGGATTATAAAAATGTGTTTTCTTACTCTTCAAACTTGACTAGGAACTATTTGAGGGTAGGAACTCTTCTTAAACTTTGTCCTGCTCATAGTACTTAATACACTACTTTGCAGAGAACTAATGCTTAAAAATTCTGTTGAAGTACATAAGATTAAAACCAAACATACTTACTCTCCCATAGTCCATGGTGGACAGCAACACAAAGGAGGGAAATGTTTCTGCTGATCTTTGGCTTCAAGGATTAATACCAGATTTGGATACCGGTTAGTTAGATAATTGGTAAGGAATCCCATGAAGTTGTAAATGACATAAGCTTCATAACATTCTCTGCAGGTATCCACATATATTGCAATGCTGGGATATTTCAAAGCTATCCACTATGAAAAAACAGATGTTAAAAATAGTTGCAGCTAAGATAAAATGAATTGCCATTCCAAATCATGGAAATCACAATGCTAATTTTTAAACGAGATGTCACATTTATATCAAACTTTCTAAAATTTATGAGAGCTACCAGACAATCTGTGAAATGAATTTTTAAAATCAATAAATGATTTGCACACTGATAAACAAAAATTTGTGTTAGGGGTAAATACTGAATATGAAGAAAGAAGCTAAATTATTTTGTTATTGTGTTTTTAAATATAATCTGGAATTTTTCTTGAGAGGATCATAGGAAATGCAATTAAAGACATTTCCATTATATTTAATCAAATTAAAGCAGCCATTTGTGATAAGTGCATGTTAGAATCCACCGGGGAAGGCTTTATTCCCCCCAAATATTTAATAAATAAAAAGGATGATAATGTAATTTTAAATATTACATTCTTTAAAGAACTAAGAACTAGTAATCAGAAATTTTAAAAGATTAAGCAAAGAAAATAGCTATAGGTTTTTTAAAATTTAAAACACCTGTCTTTTCTATTGTCATACGTTGTCTTTTTTATTAACATTAAAAACAAGTGAATCTTTTCACTTTTTGTATTAATCTGACTCCTTATTGCCAAATAATAAACTTTCATTACTTTAAGCACTCTGTAAATATAGTTGTATCACCAAGCAAGTTCTTAGTTAATGAGATAAAATGAAACATACTTACACTATCTAAACTGTATATGGGTACCATCCAAAGAATCCTATTTAGAAAGCAAAGCATAAATTAAAAACATTTTAAATCATATTTATAAAATAAGTGAACATAACACTGGAAGAATTAAAATATATTAAGATTTACCTTATTATTGGTTTCTGTAGTTCTGGTTGTGTATAATGTACTAAATGTTGTAATATCACCCAGAGAGATATAGGTATAGTCAACAGCAAAAAGATTCCAGCAATAAACCAAGCCTTGGTGTGTATTCCAACCTTAAAAAAAGAGAATATATTAAAATAAATCTAAAAAGAGCTAAATAAAATATTTTTATATCTTAAATTTATATTTATTTGATTATTAACGAGGCCCAACAATTTCCAAATGACTAGTGGCTTTATTTTTTCTTTTTCAAAAATCAGCCTACTTGTACTTTTGCAGAGGGAGAGGGAGCATTTTTCCTTGTGAGGCCTTTTGTAACAGCACTATATACATTAAGAATATTAACATTGGGGCAGCCCGGGTGGGTGGCTCAGCGGTTTAGCGCCACCTTCAGTCCAGGGCATGATCCCGGAGACCTGGGATGGAGTTCCACGTAGGGCTTGGCTTCCTGCATGGAGCCTGCTTCTGTCTCTGCCTGTGTCTCTGCCTCTCTCTCTGTGTCTCTCATGAATAAAATAGAATCTTAAAAAAAAAAAAAAAAAAGAATATTAACATCATATCATTTCTCCTTCAGCTTGTTTTCTTTTGTACTTGATTATTATGTTTGGGGATGTATAGAAGTTTTTAAATTTTCAGCAAGTCTAGTCTAAAAATCTTTTTTTATTTTTATTTTGAGAGAGAGAGAGGAGGGTCAAAGGGAAAGGGAGAGACAGAATCTCAAGCAGGCTCCATGTTCAATGCAGAGCCCAGCATGGAGCTTCATCTCATGACCTGAGATTATGACCTGAGTTGAAACCAAGAGTCAGACAGTTAACCGAGTGAGCCACCCAAGTGCCCCTAAAAATCTTTTATGGTCTACTCCTTCATTTTTGTTTGGAAAGTTAAAATCCTACCTACATTTTCTGTGAATTTTATCATTTACCCAACATGTTAGTAAATGAGTATTGCCTAATAGTTTGCTAAGTTTTTTACATGTTATATCTTTTAATCCTCCCACTTGATAAGTACTGCCACAACTACTGTCCAAGCGAACTGTGTTAATACATGCTACTCCTCTTAAATACAACAATATCAACTCAGGACATTTTAAGAAGCTCTAATTTCTTTTTTTAGGTCAGTATCTGGTCAACATTTTACCCTTTACAAGCTCAATTTCTAAAAATATACTTTGAACTTTTTTTTTTTTTTTTTTAAATAACGATTTTATTTACTTGAGAGAGCAAGAGAGCATGAATGGGAGGAGGGGCAGCAGGAGGCGGAGGAGCAGACTCCACGCTGAGCAGGGAGGCTGATCTGAGGCTGGATCCCAGGACCTGGGATCATGACCTGAGCTGAAGGCAGACACTTAACCAACTGAACCACCCAGGCATCCCTGAACTATCTCATCTTAAGGCAAAGTTGAAGTATTTCACTCACTTTCTGGCAAAACAAAAACAAAAAGAAACCTCTGAACCTTTGTTCTATCTGTGGGGCCCTAGGGAATGAATTTTATATTAATTTGTGAATTTACTCTTCAAGGCAGGAGTACAAGTTAATGCTAACTTTTTAAAGGAAAAAAGGTATAGGCATTTAATTTTGATATCTCTGGGGTTTGAAAAGTTAATTAAAAGAGCTCAGGTCTACAACTTCTAGTTTTACTATTTGAACAAGATATATATTTTTTTCAACACGAGTATAAAAAAACAAAAGTATAGGGAACAAATGTATTTTTATAATAATGAACTTCTACATTAAACAGTATGGAAAACTTGAAAAGCAAATACATTTAGCCCCTGAACAATATGGGATTTTGCACCCCGCGTCTGCACAGTCCAAAATCCGTATATATATATAATTTTTGATTCCCCCAAAACTAATAGCCTACTGCTGACCAGAAGCCTTACCAATAACATAGTTTTTTAAAACATATTTTGTATGTTACATGTATTACATACTGTATTCTTACAATAAGGTAAGCTAGAGAAAAGATGTTATTTAAAATTGTAAGAAAGAGAAAATATTTACAGTACTATTCTATTTCTAGACAAAAATCTGTGTGTATGTGGACCTAAAGTAGTTCACACCCATGCTGTTCAATGGTCAACTATACAAAAAGTTTTGCTGAATGCTAGAGATTAATCAAAATAGTACGCGATAACCAAGTATATGGATGTGAAGATTCTAAAGGGAATGTCTGAGCAATTATTTTCCAAGGATTTCTGCTTGGCTCAGTTTCATTTAAAATTGAGTACAGGTGGTCCCAGATTTAACATGGTTCAACTTTCAATTTCTTGACCTTACAGTGGTATGAAAGGATATGCAAAGTTTTTCACTGTGTGATATGATGATATTCTTCTGATGTTGGGCAGGGAGCTGTAGTTCCCAGTCAGCCATGGGATCATTAAGGTAAACAAACTATACACTTAAAACTTCCTCTACTTGTGATGGGGTTATATCCTCATAAACCCATAAACCCATCATGGTTGAAGTACCCTAAGTTGAAACTGCATTTAATGCACTTAATCTGCCAAACAACATAGCTTAGCCTAGCCTACCTTAAACATGCTCAGAACACTTAAGAGTGTTCTACAGTTGGCCTACAGTTTTGCCTAAGTTGGGCAAAATCATCTAACACAGAGCCTACTTTATAATAAAGTGCTGAATATCTTGTATCTCCTTTAATTTAATGAATACTGAAACAGAACGGCTATATGGGTACAGAATGACTTTATTTATTTATTTATTCATTCATTCATTTATTTATTTATTTATTTATTTTCAGAATGACTTTAAATGTATTAGTTGTTTATCCTCAGGATTACCTGGCTGACTGAATGCTACTACAGCTTGCTGCCCATGCCCAGCATCATGAGAAGAACATTGTACTACACAGCGCTAACCCAGGAAAAGATCAAAATTCAGAATTATAAGTATGGTCTCTACTGAATGTATACTGCTTTCACACCATTGTAAAGTCAAAAAAATCATAAGTCAAATCATCATACTTGAGGACCTTCTGTACCCATACAGCCATTCTGTTTTTCACTTTTAGTACAGTATCCAATGAATTCCATGAGATACTCAACACTTTCTTATAAAATAGGCTGTGTTAGATGATTTTGTCCAACTGTAAGCTAATGTAAATGTTCTGAGCATGTTAAAATATGGACAATATTTTATGGACAATATTTTCCACTTACAATAGGGTTATCAGAATATAACCCCATTGTAAGTCACAGAAGACCTGTGTTCATTTTAATGATGACCTAAAATAATAATAATAGCATATTCTAGATCTTCCCTGTTATAAGGTGATAATTAGAACAGTATCGTCAAGTAATTTTAATGCCCACATTTGTTTTTATAATTGCCCTAGTACCAACTTGCTGGTAGACTTAAGAGAAAAATGATGTGGTTGTGACTAATGAAAGCCAAGCATCCTCAGTGTGCTATAAAAAAGAAAGTTCTTTTCAAATGATCATAAAACAAGTGACTAAAGAACTGAGTCATTTCGTAGAGTGATGCCAAATTAAAAAAAATCTTGCATCACAGAGTCAGTACCATTTTTACATTGCAAGTGGTAGTTTCAGAAGCACATCATCTGTCCACATTAATGCTATTAATTTGAATCATTGGTTTTATAGTTGTTTTGATTTTTGAGCTACCTAAAAAAGCTATATGCATAAAAAATTTAAATTTTGTGTGCATACGTATTTAATATAATGTCAGATATCTGTAGAAATTATTACCTTTATTTTAATTCATACTTATTTCTAAAATTATTCATACTTGAGACACTGATAGGAGGATATTATTAACATTATTAGACTTATCAGTCATAAGGAGGGTTGTTTTGGTTTATAAAACAAGAACACAAGTAGCATAGATTTTTTTTTCCCCAAGGTAACTTGAAAAGTTGAGGAAATATAAAACCATTAAGGACAAACATCCAGGAGTGAATTAAGTGAACCTAAGCCAAATGCTTTCAGAGCAGAGAGAAAAGTGCAATAAGAGAACGCTCTCTGGGTCCAGTCCTCCTCAGGGAAAGGGAGGAGCACTTACATAAAGAGTAGCTACTTGGGCCATAAGTACAGGCAGAGTAGGGTAAAATGACTGCAGAATAGTGTGACATTATCTGTCCATTTAACTTACTTGACTTCCATTATACACGCTCAGCCAAGTAAGAGAAATAGTTTAAGTGGTGCAGATAGGCATCCCTGGGATGGACTATATGAACCTCTTGTTTTCTATAATTTCGGTTCCCAATGACTTCTCATAGTGTAAGCACTGGGATTCTAGTGTTTATTTTTCTTAAAGATTTTATTTATTTATTTATGAGAGACACAGGGAGAGAGGCAGAGACAAAGGCAGAGGGAGAAGCAAGCTCCCTGTGGGGAGCCTGATGGGTAACTCGAACACGATCCTGGGATCATGACCTGAGCTGAAGGCCAATGCTCAACCACTGAGACACCCAGGTGCCCGGGATTCTCGTGTTTAAAAAGACAAATGTTTTTCATGCAAAACTGTCTCTAAACATGTAGTGCTCAAGGAGATGTATGTAACCCTGCCTTAGGTGTTTGAGAACGTGATCCCAACTAAAATGCTATTCCACAAGAAAGAGAATGGCTGCTCCAAAGCAATAGTGGTATTTTAAAAATGACAGTGATAATTGGGGCTTATTGAGGACCTACTACATTACATGGCAGGCCCTGTATTTTACATAGATAAATTCATTTAGTGAATAATGATGAAGAGAATAAGGATATACTGTATATAAAGCACTTAGCACAATGGCATGTTAACCACTATCTCTGTTTCAGTTTTCACGTCTACAGAATAAGAAAGAATCCTATGCTTTAGGGGTTTTAAGAAGAATAAATAAAATCTTGGGGACATGTTCTAGTTATTATATGTAACCTCAGAAACAAAACATAACAAGAAAAAACAAACCCTTCCTTAATCCCACACTCTTCCTTCTATAATGCCACTCATTTCTCAGGTCCCTTTCAGAGTCAAAATACTCAAAACAAAACCAAAAATGAACAAAAAACTTATCTTTGTATCCTGATACCACTTCTTTGTCTCACATGAAGAATGAATATTCTTCAAACAACTCCCTCTAGTTTTTAGCCCTTACAATTCCACTGAAACCATTACTGGGACCACCAATGACTCTATTTTATGAAAACCAACAAACATCTCAGTAGCACTGGACATTGTTCACTATTTAGTTCTGAAACACTGCCCTGTTCTGGCTTCCATGATAACACTCTTTGGCATTCCATTTCTTCACTGGCTGATGCTTCTTTTTAAGTTCCTGTTCCTTTGCCTGATTCCTAAATATCGGTGCCAGGTCCTCAGCCTTTTTCTTCTTCTTCACCTTTATAATCTCATATCCTTAGGACTTGAAACACTGTCCATTTTGACAACTTCCATATTAATATCTGCAGCTCAAACCTTTCTGAGCTCTAGATTTGCATGTACAACTGCGTATTTGACATGCCCATCTGATGGTCTCTCCTATACCTCAAACTAAATGTTCAAAGTAGAAGTCAGTTTCCCTCAAACCCATCCCTATTTTCCATCTCAGTAACTGGCAACACCATTTACCCTGTTGTTCAAGATAAAAACCTCACAGTTGTCCTTGATTCATTCTTATTGACTCTCTTCCCCAACCCAGTCCATGTCAAGTCTTGTTTCTTCACTGCCAAAGATACTTAAAATTCAATTTTCCATCTCTATTTCTGCTGATTTGGGCCATAAGTCATTGTAACTCAGGCACCAATGATCTCTTAACTACCATAATGTGCTTTCCTTTTTTTTTTTTTAAAGATTATTTATTTATTTATTTATTCATAGAGATGCAGAGAAAGAGAGAGAGAGGCAAAGACACAGGCAGAGGGAGGAGCAGGCTCCATGCAGAGAGCCTGACGTGGGACTCGATCCAGGGTCTCCAGATTATGCCCTGGGCTGCAGGCGGCGCTAAACCGCTACGCCACCGGGGCTGCCCCATAATGTGCTTTCTAACTTCCCTTTACTTCCACTTAATTTTCCATAGCTGGTAGTTAGTGGTTCTTTGAAGATGCTTGCTTGTTCCTTTCTTGGATCTTTTTTTAGTTTCTTACATAGCATTTTGTACAATTTTATTTTATTGATTTTGTTTTTTTTAGTTATATTTCTAAGTTCCATGCAGGAGGGTGCCAGGTTTTTATTTCTCACCATACAGAACACAAGCCTAATTTATCCTGGGATGAAGGAAAGCTTGCAATTTTTAAACGGGGTAGCTGGGTGACATTTGAGTAAAGACCTGAAGGATTATAAAGGAATAAGAATACCATCTGGGGTAAGAACATACCATAAAGGGGGAACATTTAATGCAAAGGCCCTCAAACATGTATGCACCCTACATGTTTGAGCAAAGTCACTGTGGTAGAAGCCCAGAATTGAGGAAAATCAGATGGTAAGAAGTAGGGGGTGGTGTCAGATTATGTTGGGCCATAATAGCCACAGTTAGGGATACTGGCTTTTAATCTGGGACTCTCAGTGACAAAACTTAAAGAGGCCACATGTAATGTGACTTATGTTTTATTTAGACACTTTGGCTGGTGAACTGAGAAGTCCTAAGACAAGACATGAAGAGAATTTGGTTCAGGGTTTTTGCAGGAGAGACTGCAGATTAAAATTTTCCTTAAAAGCCGGCACTAAAAACTATAGTTAACTAACAACTAAGATAAACCTTAAACTAAGTTGATATTATACATATTAGCCTAAAAGGAGTTCCTATACCACACCTCCCAAAAATATTTCCAAGTAAGAGATATCTATTTGTATTAAGATGTCTATACTTGGGGCAGCCCCGGTGGCTCAGTGGTTTAGAGCCGCCTTCAGCCCAGGATGTGATCCTGGAGACCTGGGATCGAGTCCTGTGTCAGGCTCCCTGCGTGGAGCCTGCTTCTCCCTCTGCCTGTGTCTGTGCCTCCCTCTCTCTCTGTGTCTCTCATGAATAATAAATAAATTTTAAAAAATGTCTATACTTGAATTCTGGTAGACAACTTATGAAAATAACCTAAATATGTGACAAATGGGGAATATTTAATGTAGTGGAATATTACATTAACATTAAAAATAACTACATAGGCTATGCCAATATGGGCAAGTCAACAAAATACAATTTAGTGAACATACAGAAAACAAATGTATATTAAAATGCATTAATTATGTAAAAATCATTTCCATAATAAAGAGCCTAAAAGATCCAAAGTCTTGCCACAGCTCTTATAAAATAGGTGTTGCAAAATAAAAGTACTTTTTGGTTTTTATTAACTTAGAATTTAAAATTCATTACACAGGTTTTATAAAGTACCCATTCTAGTTGAGTATTTACCTTAGGATCTTCCAGCTTGTAGTACTTTACTGATGTCACAATAAGAATATGACATCAAAAAAATATACATGTGACTTTTTGCAAAATCTTTGTGGGTTAAGAGCTAATTTCTAAGTACAAACAAACAACAGAGTTAAACCAACTAGAGTCCAATTCAGGAAGCTAGTTAAATGCTAATAAAATTCAATACATGGTTTTCAAAGTAGTTTATTTAAGTTCAAATCTGAACAGGTCAGATTCCAGGAATAAAATTACCTACTTTCTGGGAATTGATGAATACTTGCAAACGACTGCTCTTCTAAGCAGCAATCTTAATATATTCTATTTTCTCGACCTAGTCCTCCTTCCACCTGCAGCATGCTTTGAAAAACCGTGAACAAGAAACCAGACGGGTTTATGAACTAAGACTGGGCTCATTTACATGACATGATTTTCAGGATATCAAGTCTGGGGCATCTGGGGTAAAAATGGGCAACCTTAGATGGGCAGGACGGTGGAAGAAAGGGTAGAGGCCGACGGTGAAGGACCCTCTTACCTCCAGCTTCTGTAATTCCCACACGCACAGAGGAACCGCAACCACTATGGACACCAGGTAGATGACCACCGCTAAAGGTCGAATCCACTGCCTCCAGTTCCTCCACGTACAAGTGCAAGGCATGTTTCCGCATAAATCAGCTCGAAGTAGCAAGGAAAAAGAGCTCGAAGGAGACTGTACTGGGGATCCCCGTTCTTTGGCTGTTTTGTCAACTCGCATACTACAGAGAAACAGCTGTTCTTGGGCGACTCTACCAGCAGCTCGAGCCGCCTCCTCGGCCCGCGCTGTGCTTTCTGCTGAGGCTGCTGCTGCTGCTGCTGCTGCTGCCGCCGCCGCAACCGCGGCCGCTCAGGGTGCTACCAGGGAGCAGCGCGGGCAGCATTCTTTCTTCCCCGCCCCTCATCTACCCGCTCCTGGGCGGTGGAATCCCCGGGCGGAGCCGCTGCCCTCACCTGGGGATCGCCCAGAGTTCCGCCTGCACCATGGCCTCGAGGACAGCGGCGCCGACCGGGACCGACTTCTAAAGACCCTGCATACAGTTTGGTTCTGCCCCGCAGCTGCCCGCCCGCTTGCTCTTTTCTTGGGCGGTCGAGCTTCCTCCCTCCCGCGCCTGCAGGCGTCTCTTGGCCCGAGTCGGCGGGCAGATAAGGAGGCGAGGACTCACACCGGCCGGCCCCAGGACAGCCTCACTCGCTCCCACGGGACATCCCCCACAGCGGAACCCAAGGCCAACCCAGGGCTTCCGCTTCCGCCCCCGCTGTTTGAGGGTGCTGATTCGTCGACAGCGCCAAACTGGGCCCACCCCATCCGGCTCACTGTACCCTCTCTGATTGGTCATTTGCAGGGGGCGGGGCTGCAGAGAGGCGTAGCAAGGTTAGTAGGATGGAAAGAGAGGAGGGGGACGCAAGTTGTTGGAGTTGGTACCTGGGGGCCCAGTGGCCCGTGAACAGAATTCTGGAAGCTGTAGGGATTGTTTGAAAAGACTTGAGGAAGACCTCCTACATTCTTCTGTTGACTGTATTCCAGCATTAAGAGAGCCTGGGTAAGACCTAGAACTGAGCCTTTTATCTGCGCGCATCTCCGATTCTCTCTGGCGGTGGATGGGGCAGCCCGCTGGAAGAAGTCCGTGAAGAATCCGAAGCGTCCTCCTCGTTTTCTATCAGTTGTTAGAATCTAGGGGAGGGCTGTTACTTCTGGATCCTGCAGAACATTCTAAAGGTAGCTTAATTTTAGAAGCAACAGCAGATAATTAATATCCCTTCTGCATTCAGAACTTGTGTTAAACACTCTCATGTGTCTAAGTTTCAAAAGGTTTTGACATTCCAACTGACAGACTTTTTGTGTACTTACAGCTGTTAGCTAAACCTATAGAACACATGGCAAGTAGGATCTTAAAGCCTTTCAAAACCACTAAAGCAAACAAATATCTAACTGATCGATTATATATATATATATATATATATATATATATATATATATATATATACAAAAGTGTCCTACATTGTAATTCTCATTTTCTTAGGGGCAGGCATTGTACTAAATTCTTTACCTACATTATATCAGTTGATCTGTACCAAAATCCAGAAAGGCAGGCAGTTTTCCACGTTACAGATGAGGAAACAGGTTCAAGTGGTTTGGTCATTTGCTTTTGCTCTTTGAGCTACTTAGTGCTAGAGCCGGAATTCTAACCTTGGTGCCTTGACTCCAGAAGCACTGCTAAGCAGTGACCTGTCAGCACCTGCCACCTGAGAATTTCTGACTAATGACTCCGTGGACAAGAAGACCTGAGTATTGAGTGCAGCCAGCTTAGAATTCTCACAGAGGCACTGAGGGAGTGTTATCTTCCCCTTGTCATCTGTCCTAGCCAGATTCTGGAGCTGGATTTCTGCACCCATCTTCCAAGTCCTTAACATCTCCGTTTTCCAACCTGGCTTCTTTTAATATGAACTGCTTTCTTAAAGGGAAATAGGCCTTTTGTTTTTTCTTCCTAGGGTAGTCTACAAAATTACGATAGTTGTTTATTTCCTGGCCATTAAATTAATGCATATTCCATTGTTAAATTTCAGAAAATAGAAGAATGAAGAAAAGTAACCCTTATTCTACAACCAAGTATAACCACTACTTACTTTTTTGGGACACAGTATATATATCTTCCTTGGATATACCGCACACACAGATGGCCTCTGTGCTTTCAGCCATAGTCGTTGCCACCTTTAATAGTCTTCCTCATTCTTGCACATGAGCAAACTTTTTTCACTCAGTGGATGAAACCTTCTGTGACATTTCCCCCTGTATCCTTACAGCATTCATGCTGTATTATAATTACTTATTTGTATGTCTTTTAGACCCATGTTCCTAGGAGCAAGCTAAAGTTCTAGAACTATTAGAATAAATCAAGAGATGGAAGAGACCAGAATGTCAGATGCACAAGTGGTTTTACATACCAGTTTGTGAACTGGGGTTCAACTATGGGGAAGTTTCTGCAGATTAGCAGAGAAATGAGAAAAAAAAATATATAGTGAGTTTTCATTTAGTAAGACTTACTCTTAAGGATTGTGCTTTATTTTGAAATTGTCCATTCTTTTATGTGATGATAGCTATAGAGCAGTTGTTTTCTAAATATTTTTCCTAGGAAAATAAAATGTTGGTAACTATATTTGCCCCCATCTGGTTTATTTTATTTCTGAAATTTTTCTTGGTTCATGAAATCCTAAAGTCTAGCAATCACTGATATAGACAATGGCCACCAATTTCAGCAATCATAATGCTGAAATGATCCAAATCTACTTGCTTTACTTGCTATAGGTATTCTCTGTATTCTTTCTGGATATGACTTAGCCTAAGCCTGAGGGTGGATCTGAACTTCTCAGTGTTTGGAAAATAAGAAATGGTTGTAACTGGCAGATGGTATACGGCCAAAAGTAAGATATTAGTCATTCTGGATGCAGTTTATATAGATAAAACAAAGTTTCTGTTTGTTACTGTAGTATATGAAAATAAGTAGATGGAATTTTGCCATCCATGAAAGATGTGTTTGGGTTAGTCTGACTTAAAATAATGAGTTAATAAAATTCACTTTGAGGGACCCTGGGAGGTGGGCACTGTTAGCTCTTTGGCATATATCTCTATATCTCTCTATATGGTAGTTTTAAAATAGGACTACAACTTCTTTGATGTCCTTTCCATAGAAAGGTATACCTTGTGTCCCCTCCCCTGAAATCTGGTTGGGCTTATGATTGACTTATACAATGGAATATAGTGAAAGTGATCATAATCACCATATGTGACTTCAGAGGCTAGGTCATAAAAAGCCATACAACTCCATATTGCCTATTGAAACACTTATTTTGGGAACTCTCAGCCATCGTGTAAGAAGTCTGACTACCTGTGTCTGGTGTGCTGTGAAAAGCCCGTAACTATAAGGAGACTCCTTGAAATACTCTCATTTGACAGTCACAGCTGAGCCCAGCCCTCCAGCTAGCTCAGGTACCAGGTACATGAATGGAGAATCAGATTGCAGCTCTCGGCCATTTGAGCCACTCTTCAGCTAAGGCCATAGACTTGTGGACCAGAAGCGAGCCATTTCTGCTCTCTGACCTAGTTCCTGACTTGAAGAATCAATGGCCTTAGAAGAATTGAGAAAACAAGACACAGACTGGGAGAAATATTTGCGAAAAATACAGCTGATAAAGGACTATTATACAAAATGTATAAAGAGCCTTTAAAACTCAACAATAAGAAAATAACTCATTAAAAAAATGGGCCAACTAGCTTAACAGACCTCACCAAAGAAGATAATACAGATGTCAAATGAGTATATACAAAGAGAACTCTACGTCATATCATTAGGGAAATGCAAAGTAAAACAAAACGACCACTACACACCTATTAGAATGGCCAAAATCCAGAACACTGACAACACCAAATACTGGTGAGGATGTGGAGCAAAAGGATTCTCATACTTTGTTAGTGGGAATGCAAAATGGTGCCACCACTTTGGAAGATAGTTTGTAAGTTTCTTATAAAATGAAACATATCCTTACCATGTGATCTAGCAATTGCACTTGTTACTATTTACCCAAAGGAGGTGAAACCTTATGTCCACACAGAAACCTGCACATCTGCGTTTAAATCACCTTTACTCATAATTGACAAAACTTAGAAGCAACTTGGTAGACAAGTGGATTAATAAACAGTGGTACATTCAGATGATGGAATATTATTTAGCACTGAAAAGAACTGTGCTATCAAGCTATAAAAAGACATGGAGGAAACTTAATACTACTAAGTGAAAGAAGCCAATCTGAAAAGGCTACACCTTATGATTCCAATGATGTGTCATACTGGAAAAGACAAAACTATGGAGACAGTAAAAAAAATCAGTGGTTGCCAGATGGGGACAAGGGAGAGATGAATAGGCAAAGTATAGAGGATTTTTAGGGCAATGTAAATATTCCATATATTATGATGGTGAATATAAGTCTCTATGCTTTTGTCCAAATCCACGAATGAACTCTAAGGTAAACAGTGGACTTTGGGTAATTTTGCTGTCTTGATGTAGATTCATCCTTGGTAAAACGTGTACTCTTCTGGTGAACAATACTGATAATGGGAGAGGCTGTGCATGTGGGGGGACAGTGGTTATATAGGAATTCTCTGTGCCTTTTGCTCAATTTTGTTGTAAATCTAAAACTCCTGGGAAAGCAATAAAGTCTTAAAAAGAATCCGTAAACATAATGAAAATTAATGTTTTACTTCTCTGTTTAGGGTTGTTATATGTCTGTGCCAGTGACAAGATAACTGGAACCATGTCCTTTGTCTCTGTAACTATGTATACTCTACTGATTTGAAAAAGGCTTCTTGTTTAATGCCTTTTAAAAAAAAAGATTATTTATTTATTAGAGAAAGAGAGAGAGAGGCAGAGACACAGGCAGAGGGAGAAGCAGGCTCCATGCAGGGAGCCCGATGTGGGACTCGATCCTGGGTCTCCAGGATCATGCCCTGGGCTGAAGGCAGCGCTAAACCACTAAGCCACCAGGGCTGCCCAGGCTTCTTGTTTAAAATGAATTTTTGTGTAGAGCTGATTTTAAGCCTAGATACAGTGTCTTGGGCAGCCTGAGTGATTTAAAGGTTGCAAATGCAGGGAAGGGATATGAGCAGGTCCTTATATTATGCTTGATTCTGTAAAGTGTCATTTTTTTCTCCTCCCCCAAAATGGGAGGGAAAATAGCCTACTGTGTACCAAATGAATGGAGAAGATAAAAGTGGAACAAACTGTAATATCAAACTTTAAAATCTGAACTTTGAAACTGAGTATTCTTGCCCATTAAGTGTCAGCTTTACCTACCCATTGTTCAGACTACATTTTAAGCTTCACTGAAGACACCATGATTTATTTTTCATTTCTACCTCCTCTCCATCTATGATAGGTAAAGCTCTGCATACTTATATGTATTACCAGATTTCTACATATATGTCTGTCTTTATTTTTATTTTTTTATTTTTTTTATTTATTTTTTTTATTTTTATATTTTTAAAGACTTTATTTATTCATGAGAGACAGACACACACACACACACACACACACACACACACACAGGCAGAGGGAGAAGCAGACTCCCTGCCAGGAGCCTGATGTGGAACAACTCGATCCCGGATCCCGGGATCACGCCCTGAGCTGGAGGGAGACACTCAACCGCCGAGCCACTCAGGCATCCCATATGTCCGTCTTTATATACCTTTTGACCTCATCTTCAAGATACTTCTCTCAAGTTTTTTTTTTTTTTGGTTGCACTTACAAGTTTTGGTAAATGTAACCAATAAATGAAATGTGAAATCTTTTTAACGTTCATATTAAAATAAAAATGAATTATAATGACTTGGACAAAAAAATTTCTAAGTATTTCATGTCATTTTCTTCATTTTGTTTAGTGGATCTTATGATTCAGAGCAAACTATGGCCTGCAACCCAATTGTGGTCTGCAGTCTATTTCTGTATGGCTCATGAGCTAAGAACTGTTTTTGCAATTTTTTTTTACTGTAGTAAAATAACATAATGTAAAATTTACTGTTTAACCATTTTTAGGTGTATAGTTCCATGGCATAAAGTACTTCATGTTGTTGTTGCAAAACTGTCATATTGTTGCAAAACTGTCACCACAGAATCCATGGGGGATTTTTTTCATTGTCCCAAACTGAAACTTTGTATCTATTTGACACCAACTGTCCGCACCCCCCACCCCGCCCCAGTTCCTAGTAATCACTCTCCTACTTTCTGTCTCTATGAATTTGTTCTAGGTACTTCATGTAAGTGAAGTCATTAGTATTTGTCCATTTTACATCTGGCATATTTCACTTAGTGTAATGTTTTTTAAGGTCCATTCAGTTGGTATCAGAACTTTCTTAAGGCTGACTAGTATGCTGTTGTATGTGTATACTACATGTTGTTTCTCCATTCACCTGTCAGTGGGCATTTGGGTTTCTATTTTTTGCCTATTGGAATATTGTTGCTGAACAGTGGTGTACATACTTTGACCTTTTGACCCTGACCATGGAGTCCTCCTTTCTATCCCCTAATGGTGTCCAGTGCTGCTCTGTGTACTAGTATACAAGGGGAAATGGGGAACTGTTATTTCAGTGGGTACAGAGTTTCAGTTTTTCAAGATATAATGGGATCTGGAGATCAGTTGACAACAATATGAATGTACCCACTGCTTTCAATTGGCTCTTACATTTTTAGAGTTGTTAAAAAAATAAATAAAAGTATCTGGCCTTTTACATAAAAAGTTTGACAACCCCTCATCTATAGTAAATTCTAAAACTTCTATAATGGACTTTTATTGCTGACTGAATCTCAACATAAAGTTCATTTTTTCACTAAAGAAGTATTTAATTTTTTAAAAAGATTTTATTTATTTATTCATAAGAGACACAGAGACATAGGCAGAGACACAGGCAGAGGGAGAAGCAGGCTCCCAGAGGGGAGCCTGATGTGGGCCTCAATCCCAGGACCCCAGGATCACAACCTGAGCCAAAGGTAGATGCTCATCCACTGAGCCACTCAGGTGCCCAAGAAGTATTTAGATTTTAGTAGACTTTCTCATACTAAGTATTTGTAGAACTCTAGTTATTTAGTCCCCAAACCAACATTGAAAAATCAAAGTTTTGTTTTTGTTATTAAGAGAAAGATTTCTGATTTACAAGCAAGATTCATTGATTTTGAAGAGATCCTGCAGTAAATTCAGAGTAATAGAGCACAAAGGTTCCTTTCTTTACAGCCAGGATAGAATGAAAGAAAGGCCCTACTAGGTATAACTGGTTATAACTACCAACTGGGTAGTAGATATATTAGGTATAACTAAGCATATAGAGGCTGGAGGTGCTGTCCTTTTTACTTTTGCTCTTCTTTTCTTTCTTTCTTTCTTTTTTTTTTTTTTAAGATTTTATTTACTTATTCATGAGAGACACACAGAGAGAGAAAGGCAGACCAATAGGCAGAGGGAGAAGCAGGCTCCATGCAGGGAGCCTGATGTAGGACTTGATCCCAGGACCCTGGGATCACGCCCTGAGCCAAAGGCAGACGCTCAACCGCTGAACCACCCAGGCGTCCCTTGCTCTACTTTTCTGATTCTACTCTGGGTAACCTATGTCTTTTGAACCCTAGAATGTCCATAAGACAGACATTCCCATATTTTCTTGTTTTATAGAACTGTTAAAATCTCTAATTTTTTCTTGGTGCCCTTGAGCCTAAGAAATACTGCATAGTTCCATTTATTATGTAATTAGGACCAAACAACCTAATTGTAAACATTCATAAAATGTCTTGTGGATGTTTCTGTGTTTCAAAAATTAAAAATATCCTGTGGTGCCTTGTGAATTCACTCCAGCATCCCATGCCCCTGAGCAGAGTTCGGGAATTGCTGTTTTAGGGTCTTCTACCTGTGTTTCTAACTTGAATTTGCTTTTGTCCTTGCCCTTGCTTCTTGTTTTATCCCAATTGCTACTTCCCACATTTCCAGCGCTTGTCTAACAATTTCTGATGGCTCTCTTTGGTTATAGACTTAATTTTTACATTCTTGATTCTTGTTTCTTCCATTAGCTTTTATATTGATTTTTCTTTATAAAGGCTCTGTTTAAACTACTGAAATAAATATTTAAATGATAAAACATTTACCCTCATCTTGAAAAGCGTGTAATTAGAATTACTGGATAAATGACCATAGGGCGCTATAGTTTCCTCACAAGAAAGGTGATAAAGCATCTTAAACTACCTGATGATCCTTGGTAGTATATATTGGCCTTTGTCACTTAAGTGAAGAAGATGCTGTGAATGGCACAAACAACTTGCCTGGTAAATAATAAATTATCCTTTCTATAAATTATTACTCACTATATGAACTTTCCAGTAGCTCCGTCTGGTAGGGAAGTTGGTTTTTTTCCTTCTTATCTCTATGAATATTTTATTTTCAGGCTGATTTAAGTGACATTTCTGAAATACCAACTTACAGTCTAAAAGAAATTTGAGAAACCTCTAATAACTTTACTAAGTAACATCCAAATTTAGATAATTCAGAAGTTTTGGCAGAGAAGGTATTTTTGGTAAGGAAGAAGATTTTGTGCGTAACAAAAAATATGAGAAAGGAAAACTTTTTATACTGAGATAAATTATTTTAGGATTTAAACAAAGATAATATGTCATTCATTTGTATATTAGATGCTAGACTATGGTGATCCCCATAGAAAGAAGGCTTTGACTTATATGAGGTAAAGAGAATTCATGGGAGGATTTTGGTCTACTGTGGTGGAATAGTTTTCTTTTCTTTTTTTTCTTTTCTTTTCTTTTCTTTTCTTTTCTTTTCTTTTCTTTTCTTTTCTTCTTTTCCTTTCTTTCTTTCTTTTCTTTCTTTCTTTTTCTTCTTTCTTTCTTTTTCTTTCTTCTTTCTTTCTTCTTCTTCTTTTTTTAAAGATTTTATTTATGTATTTGACAGAGCACAAGCACATTTGGCAGGGAGAGGGGGAAGCAGGCTGCCTGTGCAGTAGGGAGCCTGATGTGGGACTCGATCCCCAGGACCCTGGAATCATGACCTGAGCTGAAGGCAGGCACTTAAACTGACTGAACTACCCAGGTGCCCAGGAGAGTTTTCTTCTTCAAATAGGAGAGCTCTCTATGGAGTAATTTCAAGCTGTGAATTGCGCTTGTGTAAAGTCATGTAAAGCACGAATCCTATGGGGCTATGGGGGTGGGGTAAGAATTAATAGCTAGGATATGGAGGTAGGGTAAGAATTAATACCTCTCCTGCACTGTAGAACCAGTATTCTGTACATGCATAGCTATGACTGGAGTCCCACCAGGCTTGGGCCAGTGTAATCAGAGCTTTTATTTATGTATCATCTTCACTATGTAGAGGTAGAATGAGAATTTTTTTGTTGCTATTGTGTAAATCCTATGATCTGTGCTTTCAAATTTTCTCATTTGGAAAGGGAAAACAGGAGAGCAGGGTCTTTGTTTTTTTCCTTCCTACTTGATTCTCTCCCTGGAACTCTAGGTTAGGATATAAAAGTCAGGCAGCTGCCCTAGAACTAATTTTTTCAACTCCCCGAATCTCAGGGACCCTAGTTTTATAATCCGTGTCCTCAGGAAGGAAGACTTCTGTGGCAAAAGTATCTTGTTTGATTTATTTTCTATTGCTGCCATAGCAAACAACCACAAACATAGTGGCTATACAGTTCTGAGGCAGGAACCTCAAAGAGCTAAAACCCGGGAGTTGGCAGGGTAACTAACATTCCTTAGACTCTAGGGAGAATGTCTTTCCTTGCTCATTCAAGTCATTGGCAGAATTCAGCTCCTTGAAGTTGTAGGACTAATGCTCCTGTCCTTGCTAGCCATCAGCTGAGGGCTGTTCACAATTTCTAGAGGATGTCAACATCCTTGGTTTGTGGTCTTCTTCCTCTACCTTCAAAGCCATTAGCAGTAAGTTGAGTTCCTTTTTTAGAGTCACCTCTTTTTTCTTCATCTTTTACTTTGATTTATTTAAAGATTTTATTTATTTACTTGAGAGAAAGAGAGAGCACATGAGTGGGGGCATAGGGGCAGAGGGAGAGGAACGAGCCGACTCTCTGCTGAGCAGGGAGCCCAAG
Source organism: Canis lupus dingo (assembly GCF_003254725.2). NCBI lineage: Eukaryota > Metazoa > Chordata > Mammalia > Carnivora > Canidae > Canis > Canis lupus. The sequence continues at coordinate 46,004,294 of NC_064257.1, read as the reverse complement.
ATGGGGCTCGATCCCAGGACCCCAGGATCATGACCTGAGCCAAAGGCAGATGCTTAACTGACAGCCACCCAGGGACCCCCATCTTATACTTTTAAACACCCATGTGATTAGATTGGTACTGCCCAAATAATTTAAAATAATCTCAAGATCCTTAATCACATTTGCAAAATTCCTTTTGCCATGCAAGGTAACATATTCATAATTTCTGGAAGTAGGACAAGAACACCTTTGGGGCCCATTATTCTGCATACCATACCTGGTGAGGTTAATAAATGGCCGGACACTGGAACAGTCTTCAACTTCTAGTCAGTCCAGAGCTGTCAGTTTTGTACATTGCATTTTGATATCCAGAGCTTTCTTTCCTATGCTGAATTTAGATCTTCTTACATCCACCAATAAATAAGTATTTGAGGACAATTCTTTCCTGATATAGAACCATATAGAAAAGGGGGATATGGAGATGAGGGAAAGTTTTTTTCTTCCAGAAATGACAGAAAACAACAGTGATTTGAACATGTTTAAATGGTAATGAGGGGGAACCAGTTGAGAAGAAGATTAGAAGTAATTCTCCCACACTTATCTTTTCTTCCCTTCTGCCAGAGTAAAAGACTTGTGGTTAGGCACAAGTCCACTGAGCTAGAAAGCACATTTCTCAAACTCCTTGGAGCTAAAGTTCTGAAGAGTTATTAGGTTCCTCCAGTGATGCATTCTCTGTTGTGTTGAAGGCAGAATGAGGTGTCCAGCATGGCTTGGTCTTCTAGCAGCAGTCTAGGGTTCATAGTGAAGAAACGAGGCAGTGACAGTCTCTTGATTTGATTCTCTAAACTCTGTCATTGGCCACCAGCTCTTCTACCACCTAGTTATGCTCTCTGGGAAAGCCTAGAGGCTGTTTCCTTTACCAAGCCTTGGGTAAGGGAGCAAAAGGGCATGGCATCTCTGTGTGACTCTCTTGACATCCAGAGAAGACAGTGGGAAATGCCTCAAAAATTGCATTTTCTGATTACAGTGGGAAAGCGGAATTTCAGAGAGGTAGAGGCTAGGTGGTAGATCCTAACAAAGACATGTTTGGTGTGGTCAGTACAATGAATCAATGAGAATAGTAATAGGGGTGTTCTGGAATAAATGGGCAGCCTACCCAGGTTCTGTTTTACACAGAGGGAATACTTTGAGGCCAGCTGGGAAGAAACTAGACATCACTGTTTGGATTCATGACTTCATAGCAGGTTCCCAGAACTAAAGCAGTGTGTAGACCTGAAGCCCCTTAACAGAGGTGGGGGCTGCATGCCTCAGAAAAAACCCGGTAAGACAGCTATTAGTTTATACAGCAAATTTCCTCCACAGAGTGGGAAAGAGCTTTCTCCAGAGTAACCTGCAGCTATTTACCCAGGGGACTGTGCGTGGAGGAAAGGGAAATACCCAGAACTTCTTGCAACTATGACATACTGACTCTTAATTTCACACTGATCCCCAGAGACCCCAAACACTACAAAAGTCCACCAAAGTAGGTGCTTATGGATGTCAGGCTTTACATGAAGTCTTGCCCCAAATTTAGCTAACAGTGAGTCTAGTGGAATTGCAGATCCATACTATGTTTATTATTAGAGTTATAGAATATATGGTGAGAATGCACACACATATACTTGATAACTAACAAAGAACCATTCTGGTTCCCTGTCTGGAATGAGAACTATTATGAAAAGAAAAACCATCTAGAGTCTCTGGAACTCTTTCCACACAATACACTAGTATTAATTGGTAAGTGATACTTCAGAAGGGATTGTAGAAATTACCACTGCCACAAAAACCTACATAAAATGTTTCTGTGTGATCAGAGCAAAAACCTGAAGGGCTTGGAAAATGATAGGCTATTGCAGACCTAATCAGATTGTGATGTTCATTAGCTATAGTTTTAGATGTATATTGACTGGAACAAGTCACCATCCTAGCACCTGACATGCAACCAGTGACTTGGCAAATACATTATTTTCCAACCAAATCAGGAGCAGTTTGCATTTATATAGCTGAGACAGAGGTTTAGCTTTTATTGAATTCTATGAAACATCAGTTTTCTTTTTATATTGATTATTGCCATGTTAATTGAACCTAGTGAGCAGGGAGGAGGAAGGAAGGAGAAGGAAGGAGATAAACTGTGATAGTTTAGGGCCTGCCACTTTGATGAAGTTTTGAGGAGTTCCACGATTTGGGGCATATTAGGAAATTCCTTCTACGGAGAGACAAGTGGCAGTACCTTGCACCGGCCACCACAAAGAAAGAGGCACAGTGTATGACGAAGTTTTCTGGATTTTGGTGACAACCTATACCACATTTGGGCATGCTGCGCCACTCCATTCATGAGATAACCCAACAGCTTCCAGTTTTAAGTGGGTCCTGGAACAAGAATGAGCTCTGCAACAGGTCTAGGCTGATATGCCTGTTGGGCCTTATGGGATAGCAGATATAATGGCATTAGCAGTGTCTGGCAGCAGAGTTGCTGTTTGGAGACTTTGGCAAGCCCCAGATTAGACAGTGTTTTGGAGGAGTTCATGCTATAACTGTCACTCATTTGAAAAGCAGTTCTTAAATTTTTACTAAGTCCTGATGGAAACTCAACATTTGACTGGTACTCCAAGTGACTAACAACCTAATCCACACATCACAACCAGCTATTATCTGGGGCACCTGGCTGGCTCAGTCGGTTAGGTGTCTGCCTTCAGTTCAGGTCATGTTCCTAGGGTCCTAGGATTGAGCCTCCTATCGGGATCCTTGCTCAGCAAGGAGTCTCCTCCTCCCTCTGCCTCTCCTCCCTGCTCGTGCATGCTCTCTCTCTGAAATAAATAAATAAAATCTTCAACAAACAAGCATCCAGCTATTATCTCATCACTGAACCATAATGCTGGGTATGTGCAATAGCATTCAATTATAAAACAGAAGTGGCACTCACAAAACCTGGCCCTAGCAGGTCCACAAGGCACCAATGAACTGTACAAGCAAAAGGCTCAGACTTCTGTTCAGACTTATTCCCACGTACAACCTAAAGTATTAGTCACTGCAGGTGCTTTACATGTAAGATGTGGGTAGTTGGGAAAGAGCAAAGAAATAGTTACATAACACAGTTGCTACAATCCTCCAAGTTGAGGATTTCGGAAACTGATTCTGGTAGTGGTTCAGAAGAAATAAGAGGAGGATGTGTACCCAAGTGGACTGTCCCATCAGGGTGCACCAATAGTTTGTGATATTGCTGCTCTTCATCACTCACAGCAGCCCTAAATTAATTAGTGTGGTGCTGACACATATCCAGTTTAAATCTCCTCCTAGGACCCTAAAACATTACATTTTGCTGTCCCCCTTACAGGAGGGCTCATGTGGTTTTGGCTAACAGCTTATGAGGGACAGTCATGCGTGTCACTTCCAGGCTGAAATATTTCATTGCTGGGATAAGACCCTCTGGCACTCTGTTCCTTTACTTCCACAAATCTTGCTAGAATATTTCTGGATAACTGAAACCTGGATTCGATGGGGCCACACTAAATGAAATCAAGGTACTAAAATTCCCTTGGCATAATGTGGAGGGAAGAATCTAAAGAATTTGGGACTACAGGCGCTAGAGTGGATTTTTCATGTGTAGTCCATTCAGTCCCCTACCCTCTAACTTTGTCATCCTCAGAAGGGGCCTAAGGTAAAGACATTGGTAAAAGAAGTACCACACTCTTTGAAAAATGCTTTCATGGCTATCATCTGTAATTGTAGCTGCTAACTGGGAAATAGTACAGTTAACATAGGTTTCCTAATTTCACCGAGGGAGGAGGGATCCAGACATGATATAAATGAAGTAGCAGTACTTAATGATGAGAGGAAAAGCGATTACAGTTAGCATAAAAGGCAGCGGGTCTGATACAGAAATGCATGGCTTCAGGGTTGCTTACTGATGATGAAGTTTTAGAATGTTGGTGAGGTCCGGAGCTGAAGGCCAAGAAAGAATTTTTGAGACGTCTGGTGCAAAAAGATGATTTTTTTCATGGAGCTGGAACAAACAATTCCAAAATTTGTATGGAGCCAGAAAAGACCTCAAATAGCCAAAAGAGTGCTGAAAAAGAAAACAAAAGCTGGAAGCATCACAATTCTGGACTTTAAGCTCTATTACAAAGCTGTAATCATCAAGACAGTATAGTACTGGCACAAAAACAGACACATAGATCCAAGGAACAGAATAGAGAACCCAGAAATGGACCCTAACCTCAATGGTCAACTGATCTTCAACAAAGCAGGAAAGAATATCCAATAGAAAAAAGACAGTCTCTTCAACAAATGGTGTTGGGAAAATTGGACAGCCACATGTAGAAGAATGAAATTGCACCACTTTTTCACACCATACACCAAAAATAAACAGAAAATGGATAAAAGACCTAAATGAGACAGGAATCTATCAAAATCCTAGAGGAGAATGCAGGCAGCAACCTCTTTGACCTTGGCCACAGCAACTTCTTGCTAATCATGTCTCCAAAGGCAAAAGAAACAAAAGCAAAAATGAACTACTGGGATTTTATCAAGATAAAAAGTGTTGCACAGCAAAGGAAATGATCAACAAAACTAATAGGCCACATATGGAATAGGAGAAGATATTTGCAAATGTCTTATCAGATAAAGGGCTAGAATCCAAAATCTATAAAGAATTTATCAAACTCAACACCCAAAACCCAAAAAATCCAGTCAAGAAATGGGCAGAAGACATGAACAAACATTTCTCCAAAGAAAACATACAAACAAGCAACAGACACATGAGAAAGTACTCAACATCAGTCAGCATCAGACCAGATTTTTTTAAAAGATTTTATTTCTTTGAGAGAGATGGAGATAGAGAGATAGTGAGAGAGAGAATGAGTGGGAAGAGAGGGAGAAGCAGGCTCTCTGCTGAGTAAGAAGCCTAATGAAGAGCTCAATCCCAGGACCCTGAGATCACATCCTGAGCCAAAGGCAGAAGCTGAACCGACTGGCACCCAGGCACCCCCAGACCAGTTTTAACTTAACCCTGACCCACACCTGCACAGATGGACCAACAGTTACCTTTACCTCATTATAGTACTAAAATCTCTGCCCAAGGAGCAGCTTTTGCCTCCTTCACATAATACATTGTATGTGTAGGCATGTTTCCTTAAGGCACATGCCCTACTCTACGTCTACCTCTTTATATGATACAAGGCTCCCCTGTCTAAATATTCATCCTAACCCAAAATAAAAGGAACACATTCACCCTTACTTGAGGAGTCGTGGCTTTGAAGTTATTCCTCATGATCTTCTCTGCTGCAAATAAAGTTTACTTTGTATGATAACTCCACTTGGTGAGTTTCTGTCCGTGACTCATCAAAGCGTGAATTCAAGTAAGTTTGGTTACAGTGGGAGTCTTTGGACTGTTAAGAACTGTGAAGGGTATGAGATTTTTACTCTGTTTGCAAACTAACAGATGAGCCTGCCATAGTTTATAAATGCCAATAGAAGTTATGAGACCTTGTGATCAGAGACAAAGGACTTTTTTACTCATAGCACACAGTGTGAGTTTCACGTCTGCATTGGTTCCCTTGCCTTCCAAGTCCTATGGGTGAGGTGTTAAGATCCAAGTAGATGCTGTGAACATAGTGGGTTTACATCATAATTGAGGAACTCTAAACTTAGAAAACCCCAATCTTTTATAATGACCTGTCCAACTTTTTGCCTGGGGGGAGAACTTGTCTTTATTATCCTGGTCACGAAACAAATGTGCTCTTTGCTCTAGAAGGATATATTATTTCTACTTTCCAAGGCTGTTTGCCAGATAAATTCTTGAAAAGATAGTTCAGAACAAAAGCTGATAGGAAGCAGGCAAAAATGTTATGAATGAATTGTCCCCTAATAAAGATTAAACTAGATAACTAGACCTACTTGATTTGTAGCACCAAAAAATTATACATTTGGTGAACATAGTCCTGGTTTGAGTCAGCCTGACAGAATTACTTGCTTTCCATCCCCAAGACAGCTGTTAGACCTAGAGCTTTTAGTAAAGGCAGGGCCGTATACCCTTGAGGAAGATCTGAGATAATATTGAAGGTACATTCCATGAATCTTGTCTCAGGTTTATCAAGGAAAGCATGCAAAAGGTGAAGGGAAACAGCCACATCTTTTGTTGTCATTAGACAATTATTTTGATTTAATTTCTGATAGATTACTGGTCATATGATTCAGTCAGGGTCACACATGGTCAAATAGGTTGGTGTTTTGAGGAGAGTTTGATAGAGGGATTGTTTACAAAAGTTTGGACAAGGAGTATGGAAACTTCTTGGGGTGGTGCAGTAACAGGGCAAAGAGGAGGAAATCGTTGCAGGAATCCGAAGATAGACTGTGAAGAATAGGTCATCTAAAAAAAGCCATGATCTTCTGTGGAGGGATGACTTCATCAAGAGGTGCTGAAACAATGCTCAACCTCACTCTCCTCTGTTTCTCTGATCTTCATTCATGTCCTCTGTTGGCCAAGCTGGAAGCCAGAGGTCAGGGAAGCCTGTTGATATAGTCCAAACAAACCAGACTCCCTGGGCACAGAACACAGCAGAGAAGGACAGAGGATGGATTTAGAATGACAAATGGAAGAAATCCAACCCAACATAATGAAACAGTATTAGAAATAATACTTAAGCTTAAAATATTCTGACTCCTCAATGCTTCCATTGCTGGCTAACTTTTTTACTACGAGAGGGAATGAGCTGGAAATTAGATGTTTGGGACCTAAATCTGCCTAAATTTATATGATAAACAGTATTGTTTATTTTATTCCATACCTATATAAATATTAATGATTTACACCATTTTACTTGCTAGTGTCCTTCTGAAACTGGGTGATACTTTACCATCATCACTCCTATTTTACTCACAGACAGTATGACCCATTATGATTTTTGAATATGCCCTCATTTTTATGTGACCAGTGAGCTGGCCCACTGCAGATTTGACCCAATTATTTCAACCATTTTCACGTTTGATTCTCATCAATATGGGGTGAACTGTGTGGCCATCTACACTGATTATGAAGGGGCTTGTGGTGACGGGATTAGAGGTGCCACAGCCTGGTCATTCTGCACAGGAACATTCTTCTCAAGAATCAGTCTAAAAAAATCAGCAGAAGGGAAGATGCTGAGCCTTTCAAATTCTTTTCCATTTGACTTTTCAGCTACACTGTCACCTGCATTTTTAAGCTAATACAGTAGGACAGGTGTCCTGAAATAAGTGTCCTGCATCTTTGGAAAGAGCAAATGGAGGACAATATCCAGATCTGAAGTTTACAGCCACACTGAACTGACCATACTAGTTAACCTCAGGGAATCCTCAAATTGCACAACATATATTTTCTGAAAGAGGTGAAGTAAGGCAGTGAGAGCAAACTTTGAAACTGAAGACTAGTAAAATTTTATGCAAAAAAAAAGTGAATCTTGGTGGTCCAGTTTTCTTTCTACTTATAATTAATCCTTACAATTTCTAATAATGATCTATTACCATATACCATGTTAGCTGTACTATTGTCATCTCTCATGGTCCTAAAAAATTTCAGCTTTAAAAGGAGACTGTGGTCTCTTAATGAGATTATTTTATTTTATTATTATTTTTTAGAGATTTATTTATTTATTCATTAAAGACACAGAAAGAGACAGAGACATAGAAAGATGGAGAAGCAGGCTCCTCACAGGAGCCTGATTCAGGACTCGATTCCCTGACCCGGGATCACACCCTGAACCTAAGGCAGACACTCAACCGTTGAGCCACCGAGGTGTCCCTTATTCAGATTATTTTAAATTTGGGAGATTGTGTGTGTATGTGTGTGTAGTTACAAATTCTTGTATCTAGTGGGGTTTTGTTTTTATTTTTCCCCGAAGATGGTTTATAAAGCTAGACGCTTTCTTATTATGGAAGCCTATTGGTATGAACTAATATTTCTAACATTATTTATTATAAATATATATTATATATTATGTATATTTTATATGTAATTATATTTATTTATTTTAAAAGATTATTTGAGGGAGAGAGCACGGAGGGGGGAAGGGGAGGGGCAGAGGGAGAGGGAGAAGCAGACTCTTTCAGAGCAGCGAGCCCAAAGTGGGCCTCAGTCCTAGGACCCTGAGATCATAACCTGAGCTGAAGGCAGATACTTAATCGACTGAACCACCCAGGTGCTCCTGTATAACTATATTTAAATTAGTTGTATTATATGTAAAATTATATAGTAATACATATCATATATGATATATATTATATACATACATATTATAATAAAATTTATTGTTGGGGGCCACATAATTCAGTTTATTACAGATTTAAAGAAAAAGATTTCCTTAGTCTTAACTAACAACTCTTTCTTCAAGAAAAGGTTAGGAATCTTATTTTTTTCTTAAGATTTTATTTATTTATTTGACAGAGCATAAGAATGCAGAGCAGCAGACAGTGGGAGAGAGAGAGGCAGGTTCCTGAATGAGCAGAGAGCCTGATGCGGGGATCGACGCAGGGCTTGATGTGGGGCTCTATCCCAGGACCTTGAGATCATGACCTGAGCTGAAGGCAGATGCTTAACCAAGTCACCCAGGTGCTCCAAATGTTAGGAATCTTACAACTCATCACTTTGCTATTTTCATCACTTTTTTCTTTTACTTTTGCCTAATAGGAACCCATTACCCATGCTTCTCAAGCTTTTTTTTTTATCACAATACCCCTCGTAGTGAAGAGTGGACGTGTCCTTCCCACAAGTCTGAAATAGCACCTGAAGGTACTGCAGGAAGAAATTTCTGTCATTTTACATTTTTTATAAGTTTTTATTTAAATTCCAGTTAGTTAATAGACAGTATAGTATTAGTTTCAGACATACAATATTGTGATTCAGTACTTCCAAACACACCCAGTGCTTATCACAAGTGCCCTCCTTAGTCTCCACCACCTATTTCACTCAACCCTTCACCCACCTCCCCTCTGGTGACCATCAGTTTGCTCTCCGTTGTTAAGAGTGTTTCTTGGTTTGTCTCTCCCCCCACCCCTACCCTTTGCTTGTTTATTTTGTTTCTTAAATTCCACATATGAGTGAAATCATATGGTATTTGTCTTTCTCTGACTGGCTTATTTTGCTTAGAATAATCCTCTCTAGCTCTATTCATGTTGTAAATGGCAAGATTTCACTTTTTAAAAATCTCATTTCAGGTTTTATTTGAAGAATTTATTGAAACTGCAATCTGGTTATATATGTGTGTGTATATATATATATGTACATGCATATATGCATACATATATACACACACATATAGGGTATAGAAAATTAAATATGTCAGCACATATAATTTAAATTCCTGTATCAGTAAATGTGGTAAAATTTTTGCCATTTTTTTCTTGTGGCTTTGAATATACCCCAAGACATTGCCACTTATTTTATGGACCAAGTTTGAGATGCACTGGGCATGCAGATTTCCTAAACATCTTCAGTCACCCAACAAATATTTACCTATTATTATTTGCCACTGAACTAAGCACTTCAGTTACTATGGGGAATGTTGGCATCTTAATTTCTGCTTCTGCACCTTCGCCTTTGTGGAACCCTTGGTTAGAATGACCAACTCTCTTTCTTTCCACCTGTTCAAAGCCTGTCTGTGGATCTATCTTTCCATTACACCTCACTCTGATTTCTTACAGTTCTGAGAAGACAATTTCTCTCTTGGATTAGGACAGCAGCCCTCCCTCAGACACCCAGCAGTAAATTGGCTGAGTAGGGGGGGATATAAATTTCAAGGCCTCTTCCTAAAATTAGTGCTGATATGTAAGTTAACATCCCAGCATAGGATGTTTCTTATGCCAGGTAGGCTGAATTTCCCAAATCAGTTGAGTAATTTCTGCCCCTTTCATCACTTCTGTAAATATGCAAGGTGGAAGAGGATTTATGTCTTTTTCCTGGAGCACAACATGGTGTGGCTGGCTATGTTCCTCATAAGCAGCTGGATGGCAAGAACTTGGGGGTGCTGGGTGCATTCTGTTTTCCTTGTGCTGTTTCTTTGCGTCTGCTCTGTGTGATGTAGTCCTGGTTGTCCTCAACAAGGGCTGTTTGGGCATTTATTCTTATAAAGACTTATTAGAACTACCCTACGATTCAGCAATCACACTACTTGGTATTTACCCCAAAAATACAAAAATACTAATTCAAAGGGATACATGCAAGATGTTTATAGTAGCATTATCTATAGTACCCAAATTATGGAACCAGCCCAAGTGATTGATGAGTGGATAAAGAAGATGTGGTGTATATATAAACAATAGAATATTACTGAACCATAAAAAAAGAATGAAATCTTGCCATTTGCAACAACATGGTTGGAGCTAGAGAGTATAATGTTAAGCAAAATAAGTCAATTAGAGAAAGACAAATACCATATGATTTCACTCATATGTGGAATTTAAGACGCAAGAAAAATGATCATAGCAGAAATAAAGAGAGAGGCAAACCGAGAAATAGAGTCTTAATTATAGAGAACAAACTGATGATTACCAGAGAAGAGGTGAAGGAGGGGATGGTTTGAACAGATGTTGGGGATTAAGGAGGGCACTTGTGATGAGCACAGGGTGATATATGGACGTGTTGAATCACTGTATTGTACACCTGAAACTAATATTATACTATCTGTTAACTAACTGTAATTTAAATAAAAACTTAAAGGCTAAGACTGTATTTTACCACTCACTTTTTTCTACTATGCATGGTCAGTGCTTTATAATAGACTCAATATATAATAGTTGCTGTTGATAATGAAATTTTGGAAGGAAAAGAAACAGTGAACTTCGAAGCCATTGTTCCATTTTGTTTTGACCTTTCTTTGTGGTAGAAGGTTCTTGAGTCTGAAGTAGTATCAGTAGCAATATATGTGATTAGATCAATTGTGGGTTTTATTTTGATTATGCTAAACCAGATGAACTTGAGAGTGAACACAGCTTTTCTCTTGCTACAGGTAAGAAATTAAAATAGCTTTTACCATATTTACTGTAGTGGATGATCAAGAGTGCAGGGACTTTATGGAATAGAAAAAAAAGAGATCTGTACCAGGAGTCAGAGCTTTTTGCCAGATGTGTGTTTTATAGGTCATTATTTTGTGTCTCTGCTACTTGTGAAATGGGAAAGGAGGTAGTAAAATATGGCATAGTGGTTTTTAAGAACTTAAAAAAAATGGTAAGTTTTGTTGAAATGCAATCTTGGGGGAAAGCCCATCAAATAATGACATTCAGATAAAGCTACTGGGGCTCCTTGAAACACAGGAAGCCACTGGTGTAGTACAAAGAGTCCTCCTTGGAGCCAGACCAATCTTACTACTTCTGCACTCTGGGACCCACAGTAAAGATATAATCTCTCTCGGCCTCAATTTCCTTATTTGTAAAGTGGAAATGAAGGAAAACGACCTCAGAGGGTTGACATTAAATGAGTTAACACATGCAAAGCTCTTAGCAGAGAGCCTGTTATAAGTACTTCCTTATGCAGTAGACATCTCAGAGCTGCTTTGTTCAAAATAGTCTATTTTCCACTGACAACTGCTCCTTCCTTCTCCATCCACATGGTACAGCAGAAGCAACAATATTAATAACATGACCTCGTCTGCTGGGCAATGAGTCCTTTCTCACCGTGTCTTGGACTAGGCACTAAGAGATAGAGCTTGGGGAGTCTGTCCAGTTAACACATTTGAAGAAGCTGTAAAAAATGAAACTCGGGAGTTGTCAGCAGTTAGCACAGGTTTCCTGCAGGGGAAAAAATCAGTCTGTGGGGAGTCAGATAAAGAAACAGGAAAGTGGCGAGCACCAAGAGAGGCAAGACACTGAGAGAGGTGATGGTGTTGGAATTACTGTTTTCAAGTATTCAAGGTATATTAGATTATACCTAATCTCATTCCTGTCTTCATTTCCTTGAGGAATCCTAGGATCAATAAATTACTCTTTTCCCAAGCTAATGTGCTGGATGATGCTATGACTTCTTGTTAAGCTGGGAATTATGTTTCCCAGAATTATCTTCTAGGCACAGTTCTGAGTTAGAGTTGGCCAAAGGGGAGCTTCTAAGAGATATGGAATGTTGAAGAGAAGGAAAGACCATTATTCTCAGAAGAGCATCCTGGTCAGTGTCAGACATAGGGGTTCCCTCGTTCCCATCTTACTTTTACTCTCCTCCATACTCTCTGGTTTCCACTTGCTAGCCCTGCTCACCCAAAACAGGCTTAGTTCTTTCCTATTCCCTTATGTGGACACTTGACTGCAGGCCCACAGAGGTTATAGCTCCACAGAGGGAATAGTTTCCCCCTTCATGATCCCACTGAAACAGCTGGGTATAGTTGTTTCTCAGATTTTCCTGCAAGCTCCAACTTACTTACTCATGCCAGGGGTTTTTGAGAACTAGTTAATGACTTTCTCAAATCCTTCGACCTTCACTTCCTCAGCTGCTCCCACATTTGTGTGTGGTCTATTTCCTATAATAAATCTCTTATTCTCATAATACTCTAGTAACTGCTTCTTTGATTGAAGCCTGATTGCTATAGCCAGCCTATTTTTCTTCCTTTAGATATAAACCAAATGGATACATTTTTTTTTTTTTTTAGATTTTTCACATTCCTTAAACAGCCTTCCTGCCTCTCCCTGAGAATAAAGAGAAATATCAAGGTAACACTTTTGAAAAAAATATAGGTTTTGGAGCAAAAAACCCCATTTTTAAAAAGATTTTATTTATTCACAAGAGACACACGCAGAGGGAGAGAGAGAGGCAGAGACATAGGCAGAGGGTGAAGCAGGCTCCATGCAGGGAGCCTGAAGTGGGCCTTGATTCTGGGACTCTGGAATCATGTCCTGAGCCGAAGGTGTGCCAAGTCATGCCAATCAGGGCTTTGGTCAAGTATCTGTCTACCTTTTAGGTTAATGTCAATGTGTTGATGCTATGTTTGCTGACATCTGGTGGCTTATGTCCTAACTGCCCTTATAGGGACAAATGTCTTGTGATTAATTGTCTTATTTTAAGATGTTTTGCCAATGTCATTTCTGGGAAGGCTGCAAAACAGAATGCTAGTGTGATCCTGTCTAAGCTGCAAAATGGAATATTAGTAGCTGTCCCTACTCCATATCTTCTTGTTAGAGACCCTGGCCCTGACCCTTACTGTCCAACTAACACCAGGGCCTAAGACAAAGATAATGTATCTTTTTTTTTAAAGATTTTATTTATTTATTCATGAGACACACACAGAGAGAGAGAGAGAGAAAGAGAGAGAGGCAGAGACGTAGGCAGAGGGAGAAGCAGGCTCCTTGCATGGAGCCAGATTTGGGACTGGATCTCAGGACCCTGGGATCATGCCCCAAGCCAAAGGCAGATAGATGCTCAACTGCTGAGCCACCCAGGGGCCCCAGAGAGGACATACCTTGAACATGGAATTAGTAACAGTGACCTCTCCTTTATCACTGTGGATTCAACCAGAAAAGCAGAAACACTAGGACACACACACACACACACACACACACACACACACACACACACAATTTGTTACAAAAATTGTGGAGCTGGTTTGACAGTTTTTGTAAGGCTGTTGTCTTTGTGTCTGAGGCTGGAGCTCTAAGTTCCAATCTTCTTAAGCCTTTAGATATTTTCTCTGCAGTATTCCAGGAAAGTTCTTCAGGCAGAGGGAGACTAAACTCTTTTTATTTTTATTTTATTTTTATTTTTTTTATGATAGTCACACACAGAGAGAGATAAAGAGAGGCAGGCAGAGGGAGAAGCAGGCTCCATGCACCGGGAGCCCGACGTGGGATTCGATCCCAGGTCTCCAGGATCACACCCTGGTCCAAAGGCAGGCACCAAACCGCTGCGCCACCCAGGGATCCCTAAACTCTTTAAGCACAGTTGGGAGAACTACTTTTTTTGGTAAAGAAGGCTCCACAGAATATAGGTGTTCCAGCTACCCTGCTTCATTGGAAACTGCCCATATGTCTCCATTTCAGTTTTCTAAGGTCCTACTTAGTCATTTAGGGCATGTTAACATATCCCTTCTAGGGTGAAAAACAAGTTGTTGCATCTGGCCTGTGTCAGTTTTCTATTGTGGGTAACAAATCACCAGAAAGTGGCTTACACTAACCCACATTGATTATCTCACACTTTTGATAGGTCAGATGGCTGGATTCTCTGCTCAGGTATGCACTGGGCTGAAATCAAGGTGTCTGCTAGCACTTCAGTTGTTATCTGGGCTGGGCCATTTGCTGCTCTCTTCTTTTTGGAAGCTTTTCTGGATATCCTCCTTTGTTAGTGGCCACATGTGGGAGAGTGTGCTGCTAGAACTTTTAAAAGTTCTTCAAAGTAAATGCAAATAAATTAGATGTGGGAGGCAGAGTTGAGAGGAGGAGTAATATACACCTAGGGGGGCCAATGAAGGGATTTCAATAAAATCATCTCTAAGATGATGTGGGCTATTGGTACAGGCAGGACACGTTTAATAAAAAGCTAGTAAAATTAACTATATAAAAACTTTTTTGGTAGCAAGTTATTGAAGTCTAATTTCTTTTTCTCAAAGCAAAAAAAAATTGTTGATGTAGTTGGAAAGTTCTGGAGTTCAGCTAACTTCAAATGTGGCTGGATCCAGAGGTTCAAATGATTTTGCTTTTTTCCCAGCCCTCCTCTCATCTTTTGATCTTTAACCCTTAATTTATAACCCCTAACTCCTACTATGGACCTTAATTGTAGTAGAAAGAAGTATTTCTTGTTATTTCTTAATAACAGTTACAATTAATGATTGGCTTGGCTCCAGTCACTCGCCTGTTCCTGATTTGTGCTGTGAAGGAGGTATAGGATGGTCTAATTGGCCAGGTCTGGGCTCTGTACTTATTTTTGTAGCTGGGCTGGGGCGAGGCGGAGGGGGAAGTTGGTGGGAGGAGTGAAGTGGGATAGAGGGTGGCTCAGACTCTCCTGTACTGCATGGAATGACACAGCTATGACAAAGACGAATGTCCTTACCAGGTGAGTTGGGGGGGCTGGGCGATATTGGGCAAGCAGAAACAACCGATGTCCTCTACAGTTAGCAATTGACCGATTGTGGTCTTTAGCACTAGGCAAGGTCATGGTGTGGGATAGGAAGGGTAGAGAAGAAATAAGTGCCTCACCCACTTGAGTTACTTTTATTGAGCTTGGAACAGTGGCAATTCCAGATCATTTAGAAAACCTTAAGAGTATAATTTTTAGAGAAATGGGAATACCCTGAGGGAGTTATTTTGCTCATCTTCTTATACCCAGCTTCCCAGTTTCTGGTTCATGATGCTATTTCCCCCATTACCTTGGTGCAGTAAAAGAATTTTCTTTATCCTTTCTTTTTCCCTGGCCCTTTGGGGAGGGTCTGCAATAAGGCCTTGTCCTCTATTCCCTACCCTCAGGCCATCTGTCTGTCTATAGTCACAGCACACCTGCCCAGCCCTGCTTCTGCACTGTGCTCACCCACCCCAGAACACTCTCCCGGCCTTTCCTTTCACAGCTGAATCCAACATATCTGCTAAGACTCAGCTGGGGTCTAAGCTCCCATGTGAACACTTCCCTATTGTTCACCCTTATCTCTCTTTGGGTTCCCGTAGGACTTCCTCTCTGAGTACCATTCTGTACTTCCACGTACTGTCTTATGTTTGTAGTTATCTTTTCATATATAGACATTATGTGTTCTCAACTCACTTTTAAGCAAAAGACATTTGCCATAGCTACATGACTTCAGAAAATCTCTCTGAGCGTTCATTTCCCCATTTGTAACAATAGCTAGCCACCATGCAGAGTAGTTGAAAGGATTAACCGAGATACTCTAAAGGGACTCTTGCAGGGCCTGGTACAGGACAGGAGTGTAATGATTGATACTTGAGGCAGTGCTGAATAAAGGAAAGAAGGCCCAGCACTCTCCATCCCCATGCTCATCAGCATCTGCTATACTCTCCAAAGCTCTCATCTGAAAATGAGGATTTAGTTCAATAAACATTTTGTTTTAGGCTGAGTTTCCTCAGAAGCAGAAGCTGAGGCAAAGATGTAAATATGAAAATTTACTTGGGAGGTGACTCCAGGAGGTGCAGAATGGGTGTGGAAAGGAGAGGTAGGGAAGGGAAGGAAGACGGTGTGCATGTGTGTGTGTGTGTGTGTGTGTGTGTGTGTGTGTGTTGGGAGGGGCAGGAATTAGGGAGTATTAATGGGAAGTTGGGGCTCCAACCCACTGGGAACCTCTAGAAGACTTTGTAGTACATGCTCAGAATTATCTCCCAGAGAGAGATGGAGAGAGGAAGCTGGTGTCTTTATCCCTTAAACTACATCCAGCATTGATTGCTGGCTGCTGGCACTACACTTAACTTCCCTGCACTTTTGGCTTCTTTTCTACCCATGGCTGAGTTTCTGCCGTAGAGAGAGCTCTGAGGTAGAGAAATCCAGAGAACTGCAGAGCTTTAGCAAATAAAATATGGGATGCTGAGTTAAATTTGAATGTCAAGTAAGAACTAAGAATATTTTAGTTTGTGTTATGGGTTGATTTATGTCCCCCCACCCAATTTATGTTGAATCCCTAAACCTCAGTAGCTCAGATTGTGAAAGTATTTGGAGATAGAGCCTTTTTTTTTTCCACCTAAATTATCTATTCATGAGAGACACACAGAGAGACACTCAACCATTGAGCCACCCGGCTACCCTGAGATAGAGCCTTTAAACAGACATTTAAGACAAAGTGAGGTCGTTGGGATCGGCCCTAATCTAATATGATTGGAGTCTTATAAGAAGGGATTAGGATACAGACAAGTGTGGAGGGAAGACCATGTGAAGACACAGTGAGAAAATGGACATCTACAAGCCAGGAAGAAAGGATTCATAAGAGACCAACTTTACTGACACTTTGATCTTGGCCTTCTAGCCTTCAAAACCATGAGAAGATAAATTCCTGTGTGTTAAGTCCCATAGGCTATAGTACTTTGTTATGGCAGCTCCACTAAATGAATACAGTGTGTGTTACAATATTGCATGTGACACACTTTTACTAAATGTTTGTTGTTTACTTGAAATTTACATTTAGTTGAGTGTTCAACATTTTATCTGGCAACCCTAATACAGCGGCTTGTTTAAGGGATAAGAACAGAGCACAATGTTAGCACTTAATGAATGTCTACTATGTATTTGAAGTGGTGTTTATTGTGGAAATACAGAATTAATGAATGTCTCCAGACTTTGCTAACCTCTCAGTGTTGTAATTAGGCTTGGATGAAGGATGTATATAGAACTGCTTTGAAGATTATAAAGTGCTACACAAACAAATAATACAAAATTATTCATTTTTTATGTATTTACTAACACTTCCAGAAGTGGTACATAGTAGCTGCTCAACAAATATTTGCTAAATCAGATAGGATTTTATAGGCAATTGATAAGTGGTTGTTTGCTAATTAATGTCATAAGATTCAGGCAAAGCTGTTTTAATGCCTTCCCAGAATCAGCCATGCTTATTTTTGGAGACTCGTCTCACATCAGACCATTCATATTAAAGTGAATATCTCACATAGTAATTGATGGGAATATATATAAATGTAAATAACCATATTTTCTGAAAGCATTTTTTGAATTTAATAAATTTTTTATAATTTAGTTTTTCAAAAGATTTGCCTACAGGTAACTATTTTAATGATTTCTTAATTTGAGGAATGAGGGGCCCATGAACTTGGATGAAAAAAAATTGACTTTCATTAATTTCAAACTGAAATTTGACTTTTTCTTTATTATTATTATTTTTTTTAATTTTTTTTGACTTTTTCTTTAATTATGAATCTGTGTCACATATCATTAATATAGCAATATCTCTTACCATTCGAAGTTACAGATACATTAATTTATTGCAATAGTTACAGATATTTCAAAATACCATTTATGTCAATATAATGGTTATTAAATCTGTTACTCATGCTAATCTCATTATTAATGGATTAATAAATGACCACATATATTACCAATTAATTTTTTAAAAATATTTTAAATAGTTGGTTGCCTTTGTAATATGTTTAATATGATTATCTTGGTAAGGGTTCCAAGAAACTTCACTGGATGTAGATTCCAGTGGATTCCAAAAAGATCTATGGCACAAAATTATAAATATCCTGTTAGTGCCTTGTGTATAAAACAACTCAAGTGTGAGACTCAGATGATTCTGGCCTACTAGTGCGGCTTTGTTCTTTTCTGAAAAATAGAAGGTACTTCATAGGCTCAGAAGAGTATAATTACATGCAGATGCAAGAGAAAAGTTAAAGTATGTCTAAACCTTACTGGAGAAATTACCAGATGGAGATTCAAAAGACTGGATCTAATACAGGCTTACCTCTACTATCCTGCAGCAGGTATATTTTGTTCACTGGGTCAACCAACATTTGAGGGCCTACTATGTGCCAGAGCCTGAGCATGGGCTTTGGAGAAGGGTTCGGTCCCTTCTTTCACTCATCAGCTGAGTGACCTTGAGTAAGTTATTTCATATCCCTAAGCCTTAGTGTCATACTCTGTAAGAGAAAGATACTTATCCTTAGTTTGATAAGGCCATTGAAAGGATTAGATAAAAGAATGGCTATAAAGTCCTAAAAACACATACTAAATTATTAGTTACTGTGAATCGCCATTTTGTCCACAAGGTCTTGCATCAATTGTATTGTTAGCTGTGAAAGAAAAGCATATGAAATTGTCATTGCTTTTAGGGGAAAAAAAGATTAAAAATACATTTCCCTTTTAAGACTGGAAATGAACCTGATTAATTAGGTTCATGTTGGCTAAAATTTGACAGCTAGGAAAAAATCTTATGATGGGTGCATCTTTTCTTTTTGGTCTTTTGATGGTGCTTATTGTACCTATGGCACAAAGCAGAAAAGAATCCTCCCAGGGATGATAAGATATTTAGTTTACTTTATCACTATTTTCCCCCTTAAATGCTTTTGAAACGCTTTCAGATAATTGGAAAACTCATAAGAAAGGATATTATGAAAATAGATGAATGTTAAAATTGTATCAGTGCATGTCCATGACTCATCAGTAACTTTACTAAACCATTCTTAAGGTATATTATTTTAGGAACTATAAGGAGACCTATTCATAATTTTGATTTAAGAGAGCCACTCTACAGATCTTTTTCTTGATACTTTATTTTCTAAAAGCCTGAACACTAGGCCTTCTTTTATTTGGTTTGTAATTTTCGTCATTCACACACATAAACCGTTGTAAAAACAATAATGACCACCAGGGTGCGCTGTAGTTCCACAGTGGAAGCAAGCCGGCTAGGGCCTGGGAAAATTTCTCATAGGTCTTAGCTAACCGTATTATTTATGTTTTTTGAAGCACAGGACGAAGGGACAAATACGTAAAAGTAAAGAAAGATTTTGCTGAAAGTAAATAATTTAAATTCACTATGATTTAAAAATTAGTATTCAGCAAAAAAAGTTTTTCTCTGAGAATATTGTTATAGTTACAAAATTGCATCAACCCAGTCCTGTTAGTTAGAACTATTTTCCTGATGGAAAAATAAATTTTAAAACTGTCAAAAAATTTTATTTTCTATATTCTCTAGTTATTGATGGATAAGACTATATTTTAAGGTATTAAGATGAGGTATATTTTATTTAAAATTGTAGAAGTATTTTTGATATAAATTAGGCTTTAGAAAAATTATATGAACATTTCAACTTGAAAGCAACTTTTTTTCTGGGGTAAAGCTTTTTTTTTTTTCTTTCCTGCTCTTGTTTTTCCCAAATGTCAATATTTACGAGTCAGGGGTTGTGGGAAATGTTACCTAGGGCTACAAGGGGCCAGAATTTGCCCTTTTTAATCCCAGGGGAGTTGAGTATGAGTGCCAGAGGGCAATGTTTGGCTGGAAGGACCCAATCCTTTCTTTCTCTATACCCCGTGGTAGGTCCTTTGAAGTAAAAGAAAATTCTGTACTCAGCTCGGCTTCATAAGATGTCAATTTAAGATGAGCAATGCATATGAGTTTCTGTTTATTCTTTTAGCATAGAAACTGACACAGACTTACAGAAAACAAACAAAAAAAGGCCAGAGTTATGCAATTAATTTTGAGATTTGAGAGCTCCTCAGATAACATATTCACAAGTCTAAATTTCTGGGTAAGATAATTTTTTGGCCACATCGCTGTCAAAACATCAGTCACTTCAGGTTTAACCCCTTTTAGGATTTGGGTGGTGTTAGTTTGGGTGATGAATGGTAAAGACAGAAGACAATGAGTGTGAAACCCTGCAGGAATAAGAACCTCATAAAATATTAGTAAATTATGGAGCCTGTATTTATTTTGAAAATAGATTGTTGGGGATCCCTGGGTGGCTCAGCGGTTTAGCACCTGCCTTTGGCCCGGGGCGCAATCCTGGAGTCCCGGGATCGAGTCCCACATCAGGCTCCGGCATGGAGCCTGCTTCTCCCTCTGCCTGTGTCTCTGCCTCTCTCTCTCTCTCTCTCTATCATGAATAAATAAATAAAATATTTAAAAAAAATAGATTGTTATCCATCAGAATAATGAAAAAATTCATTACTCAAACCAGGTGCTTTATTTTAGAGTGTTTCCTTTCTAATTGTCAGTCAGTAAGGGCTGAACAAGAAAATAAAAGGTAAAAATGAAAGAAGCTTTACCATGCCAAGTAAGCTGAGAGATAAACTGGAAAATTGAGGCCATTAACAACAACAACAACAACAACAACAACAACAACAAATCAGAAACATTCTTAAAAACAAAAAAAGTCACGAGTTAAATATGTCTCTAAGGTCAAGTGAAATGCCCGCTGTTAATTCTCAATTTCCTCTTATATTTTATTTGAAGGATCTCCTCTTTATCCTTTTCCTGAGTTAAATCTTTAACCTATTAGCTCCATAGATGATTAAGGCTGTGAGTGTTTTTTAACTCAGAATCATGATTTTTGCCTTTGCTTTATTCACTTCAACAATTCTTTATTTAGCTTGCTTTATTTTTATATGTCCCATCCAAACACTTAACCGGTTCAAGCACTTAACTGGTTTCCAAAGGCTCCTAGTATAAATAACATGATAAAAATTCGTCGAACATTTTGTTTTCCCAGATAGGGAGGTAATTGCACTGTTTCATTCTGCAGAAAAGTATGATACAAGAATTATTGAGATTAATGAAAAACATTAGGAGGAATGAGCACATTAATTTTGGGGGAGGGGAGAAAAAAAACCACATGAGTATGATCTTTGACTTTTCTCTGCCTCTGGGCAGCTAATTCTGAGTGCCTCTCTCCCACTTGCCAGTGATGTGCCATCATTCTGCTGTTTAAATTTCCCAAGCCTCAGTTTCTTCAGCTATAAATGGGGCTAAAAATATTTACTTTAGAGATGTGGAGAGGATAAGATTAGTAATATGTTCAGTCCTTGTGTACAATAGGTGGTCAGCATGCAAGAATTTCCTTCTCCCTTTCATCAACAGGAATGCAAACAATACCTATACCTATATTATTTATCTCTATGTGGGTGAGATACAAAACTTGCTTAATTTGTATAGTGTCTAACGTTCCAATACATGCTATTCTTGCAACCCAGTCATCAACGTGCTTAATGAAATTAACTTTGGAAACAAGATTTTGAAACCAAAAGTATAAATTCTAAAGAGCAGACTTAATTTTTTAGTATTTTGTTAATATTCTTGTGTGCATTGAATATACCTTTATCTGTTCTGCATAGCACAAATATTGACTTCTAGATTGTATATCCATAAGAACATTTTGGTTTGGAAGACATAACTAAAGCAGAGTCCTATGAAAGTATTTCAGGTTTTGCCCTTCAAAAATTGGGTAAGTTATATCCTGGGGTAAACAGCCAACTCCCTTATCCAGTCACCAATAACATGGAGTTTCTATGAAAATCAAATAAGATAGCCTATTTTTCTTAAAAACAAAACAAAACCCTCCATGGGGCACCTGGGTGGCTCAGTCAGTTCAGTGCCTGCATTTGGCTCAGGTCATGATCCTGGGGTCCTGGGATCAAACTCCAAGTCTGGCTATGTGCTCAGCAAGGAGTCTGTTTCTCCCTCTCCTTCCCCCTCCCCCTGCTCCTGCTCTGACTCTCAAATAAATAAATAAAATCTTAAAGCAAACAAACAAACCCCAAACCTCCATATATTCAAATGAAAGTCCTCCTTTTCAGAGGAGCTGCTTTGGAGGTCTAGACAACTTCTTTCAACCATACTGCTTTTGTTCTAAATGTTTTAGGAACTTTTTTTGGAATTTTCATTGAAAATAATTAAGGAATCATATTAAAGAAAAGCTGTCTTATATTTTAGTTACATTTTATTTAGGCTAAAGTAGTTCTATCCAGTTAATTGCCATCTGCTCTACTGAGTGATTTGGTTGTATCTGAAAATGAGAAAAAATATTTTTTATATTTATTTTTGTTTATTTTTATTTTGTATTTATATATTTTTTAACCATTGGGGACATTTGAAACAATTCACTCAGTGTGTGAAGGAAGGCAGTTCCTAATTGGAGTTCCAAAATCATTTTGAACAATAGCAATATCCCTGGAATGTTGCTATCTATTTAAAGGAGACATCATTTATTTGTATGGATAGATTCAGGTGTATTTTTAAAATCCAATAACCTAGCCTTGTAATCATGTCTTTTGAATGTAAATATCTATGCTGTTAAATAGGGATCCTTTTGTGCTGACAGACCCCATAAAAAGAGAAATGATATTATTTAGAAAAGAATTGTGAATTTTTAACCAGAATCCACTGTGTTTGGTTACAGACTTCAGAAACTTCTGAAAAGAAGAAGAAAAAAAAAAGGCTTTTGTGCTCAGACTGGGCCTATGGTCTTCATTTTATCCTCACATGGATTTGTTTATAGAGTTACCAAAGCTTGTGTATATGATTAAATCTAAGCTAGTCATCATGGAATAAAATTATAAAGACTACGTGGTCCATATTTTGAAACAGAAGCAGGAAAACAACATGAACTCATTTGAGGATGAATCTAGACTTTGATCTTGGCAAAAATATAAATAGTAACAGGATTGAAATAAAGACTGAAAATATTTGCCACCTATTTGCATTTGGTTATTAATAAAAATAGGAGATTGGTAGAAAGGAAGAGCTGAGAAAGTAAAGCTTCTATTTAGGTATGTTTGTTAGACCAAATAAAACTGTGGGAGTTTGCAGCATATAAAATCTGTGACACAGGCTGAAACCCTTAAGTGGGGCCTCCAGGGCTTCAGTGTTTTAGAACAACTCCTGAGGCCCGAGCCCTGCTGGCATGCCATTCTCAGACCCTTTAGACTGGGGGGCTGCCAAACTGCTCTTTTCCCACAAAAGTTAGCAGACTTGAAGTCTGGGCTGGCCATCTGCACAGCACATTCCCAGTAAAGCTATGCATCCTTTCAAATTACCCATGTTATAGAAACCAGTATCTAAGCAAACCTGGGGTCCTTTGATATTTCAGTAGCTGTGCTGTGCGAACCATGAAGGCAGTATCTTTGACTCACATTTGTTTAGGAATGTTCTTTTTCTGAAATGATTTTTGGAATTGAAGTGGTGTCTACTTTTTTTTTCCTGTAAATATTGTCTTTCTTTTTAAATAAAGCCCATGAATAATTTACTTTGCTGCCAGAGATGTGCTTGCTTTTATTTTCATCAAGACCTAAAGTGTCAGGGGACAAACATTCTTGTGTCCCTTAGGGCTGAATGACCTTATGACTCTCATGGTTTTGCCAGGTCGCTTGCAGGGAAGGAGGGCCTCTCTGATGAGGGAAATGTGCTCTCTGAAGCATCCTCACTCACATCCTCCATCCTGGCCTGCTGCTAGCTGGTATTTGGCTGCCTCAAACTTCCATGGAAAGAAAGAATAACATAAAGTGGAATGTCTGGGGGAGATGGATCACAGATGAGTTTCCTAAATCTTGGTAAAATAAAATAGTTAAAAAGAAAGTTGGTGTAATTTTAAAGATACTTCAAAATGTTTATATTACAAAATATATTCCACTGTCCATTTTCACCTCCTAACAATCTTCCTTAGCTAGGTGAAGGAAGCCAGACCCTGAAGATCACATAGTGTATGATTCTACTTATATGAAATACCCAGAATAAGCAAATGCATGGAGATAGAAAGCAGATTTGTGGTTGCCCAGGGCTGGGGATTAGGGGGCAGGGAATGGGTATGAGATTTCCTTTTGGGGTGTTGCAAAAGTTCTGGAAATAGTGGTGATGGCTTTGCAATATTGTGAGGTTACTTAATCTCAATTTAAGATGGCTAAATGGTAAATTTTATGCTGTATGTATTTTACCACAACACAACAGAATTTTTTTCCCCTTAAGTACAAGTTAAATGGAATAGGCCAAATAATTGTTAAGTCATTTGCACTCATCAATATCTTAGTAGTAATTTTTAGGGCAATCAAGCAGTCTCTTAGAAAAGCTCTGATTATTGGACAAAATCAGAGAATTGTGATAAACAGGTGAAGCTAGAGTAAGACATGTAAGGAAAAAATAAGAAAGCAGGTCTAGATAGATTGCCTTGGTGTGATGCTTAATTTTATGTGTCAACTTGACCTGGCCCCGAGGTTATATTTAGCTAAACATTATATGTGGGCATGTCTGTAAGGATGTTTCTGAATGAGGTTAACATTTGAATGAGTAAAGCAGATTGTCCTCCCCTGTGTGAGTTGGCCTCATCCAATCTGTCAAAGGCCTGAATTAGGATAAAAAGGCTGAGAAAGGATTCTCTGCTTGTCCCTAGCTGGGACATAGGTCTTCTCCAGCCTTTGGACTTGGACTCAGAATGAAACTTATATGTTTGGTTCTCTTGAGTCTCTCAGCTTGCCAGTTGCACATCTTGGGACTTCTCAGCCTCATAAGTGTGTAAGCCAATTCCTTATAATCAATCAACCAATCAATCTCTCCATATCATTCACATATATATGAATATACTAAGTAGGAGATGCTGTTGTAACAAATACCTGAACATGTGGAAGATAAGATACTTTGGAAGTGGGTAGAGGGTGGAAGGGTTTGACGTGCATGCTAGAAATATGGACATTAAGGGCAATTCTGGGAAGTCTCAGATGGAAATGAGGACCATGTTATTAGAAAATGGAGGGAAGATAATTTTTGTTATGGAGTGGCAAAGAATTTGGCCGAACCATGTTCTAGTGTTTTGTGGAAGGCAGATCTTGTGAGTTATGAAATTAGATACTTAGCTGAGGAGATTTCTAAGAAAGTGTTGAAAGAGTGGCTTGACTGGAAACGACAAATACCCAGCATTTGCTTCAACGTGGATGGAACTGGAGGGTATTATGCTGAGTGAAGTAAGTCAGTCGGAGAAAGAAAAACATTATATGGTCTCATTCACTTGGGGAATATAAAAAATAGTGAAAAGGAATTAAAGGGAAAGGAGAGAAGATGAATGGGAAATATCAGTGAGGGAGACAGGACATGAGAGACTCCTAACTCTGGGAAACAAACAAGGGGTGGTGGAAAGGGAGGTGGGTGGGGGGATGGGGTGACTGGGTTACGGGCACTGAGGGGGGCAATAAGGGGGGGCACTTGATGGGATGAGCACTGCATGTTATACGATATGTGGGCAAATTGAACTCCAATAAAAAAATATACAAAAAAAAAAAAAAAAAAAAGGAGTGGCTTGACCCCACCACTGAGGAATGAGAGAAGTGAGGTGAGAGAAGAATAAAATGAGAGAAGAGAAGAATGAATTGCAGAAGGAATTGTTATGCAAAAAGGAATAAGAACTTGAATATTTGGAAAATTCTCACCTGGTCCATATTGTGAAAAATGACAAAGCTTCTTCCAAGAAAAGAACACCAAGGGCACAAATGCACTATCACTCAATAAAAGTTATAGGATTATAAAAGAAACACTACTAATTTGTTCTGAAGATTAAAGATGGGACAAAAGGTTAAAGCCTTAACTCCAGTGTAACCCCCTTTGGAGTTTTGGCCATTGGGAGGTATGTAGATTAGATGAATTCATGAGGGTGGGGACTTTATGATGGGATTAGTGCCCTTATAAAAAGGAAATCTCTTTCTCTCTCTGAGCACAGGAAAGGCCATGTGAAGATGCAGCCCATGGCAGCAGTCTGCTACTCAAGGAGGGACAGCTGTCATCGCTCACTGACCCTGCTAGGAACTTAATTTTGGCTTCCCAGTTTCCAGACTGGAATTTCTGTTAAACCACTCAGTCTATGACATTTTGTTATGGCAGCTTGAGCTGACTAAGATGCCTGGTGTGTCTCAGTAGGAAAGGGACAGAGCAAGGATGAAGGTGTGTGTGAGGTAGGAACACATTGAAGGCAAACCTGCTATCTTGAGTCTGTTCAGGGCTGTTCAGGGCCTTGGAACAGAAGATTTTAGATTCAGGCAACTGGGTGAGTTTATCAAAGTGTCATTCCCTCTTTCCTGGCCTCTCCTTATCATAAATTCACCAGGCATGGGAGGCATGCCTTCCCTAGTGCTAGTCATTAAACAAAGCAGCACCTGTCCATATCATCCCTAGGAGAGCAAAATCGATCAAGTGAATATATGTTTGAAATTATTTTTTTTAAAGATTTTATTTATTCATGAGAGACATAGAGAGAGGCAGAGACTTAGGTAGAAGGAGAAGCAGCCTCTCTGCGGGGAGCCTGATGTCACACTCGATCCCAGGACCCTGGCATCATGACCTGAGCCAAGGCAGATGCTTAACCACTGAGCGACCCAGGTGCCCCGTGTTTGAAATTCTTTGACAGAAGATGATCATGTTCTTCCACCCAAATTCCTGGGTTGTTAATGCACCATAAAGTATTTGGAGTTATTGCAACTATGCATGTTTACTGATGACTGCTCCATGTGTTCTTGATTCTGGAAGGTGAGGTGTGGGGGGAGAGAGAATGTCACTCACCTATGTTTGCATGGAGAAAAACAAAAACTCCCAACTACACATCCATTTGCAGCAAACGTTTAGGGTCAAATGGCTACTTGGTATTTGTCTCTGGGGAAATGCTATTGGTTTGAATGACTACCTTGAAGGGTAAATTTCAGAAGTCACACTGCCATGTTTTGCTGAATTATAAACTAACAAGGTAGCAAATCTGACAGATTTGTGAGACAAATCTTTGTGAGCTACCTGGTAGTACAGGCAGCAATTTGGCCCTTGTAGTCTTGCTCTCACCTTATCTTCGAGGGCTTGCCTCCTCTTCATCCTCTCCCCAGCTCCCTTCTTGCCTCTACATGCCCTCTTGCTGCAGCCATAGTGAACTCCTGGGGTTCTTTAAAGAGTCCTGACTTTGCACAGGGATATCCTTGGCCTGGAAGTTCTTCTGGCCTTTCTGTTTGGCACAATCCCTTCAACCTCCAAACACCCCATGACAGTTTATGAGCTATAAGAAAGCTCAGGAATCACATCATGCTGGCCAGCAATTACTGTTAAAAACAACTCTGGAGAATCTAATTTGGCTTTCTTCCTGGATCTTTTCTTAAGATCCACTTAAATTCTTAATTGAACTTGGTAGAAAAACGCATATGAAAGCATTTGTGAGAGCAGATTCCCTGAGGATGGCAGGCCTCAAGATCTCTGGCTCTGTTGTATGAAGCACAGGGAAAGAATCAGGGACTCCTGACTTCTCCCACGTAGGCCGGAGAAGTTGTCTGGAAGCTACAAACAATGTACATTCTCCTGACCTAGCTGGGGAAGCCTGTCTGTGGTTCTGTCAAGGGAAATGGAGAAGAAAAAAGAAAGCCTATCATTGATGCTATTATTATCTACCTCTGAATAGTGAGAGCAGTAGTTTGTTCAACTAGTTTGTTTTTTAGTGAAGCACTTGTTTGTTTTGTTTTGAGGTAGTTCCTTTGGAAGGATTAAGAGCAAATCAGAGTGGAAATTACTTGTTTCTTCCATGTAATCCTATAATAACTACAAGTTTGTTATTGCCTTTTGGTTCCCACAAAGACATTTATATTCGTGTGTGTGTGTGTGTGTGTGTGTGTGTGTGTGTGTGTGTGTTTGTGTGTTGAGGTGGGGGGAGACAGGAAGCTGAATACTGAGAATTTGAACCTTGAGAAAGTAAGAAGGAAAGTAGGGCATCATGCTGAGGCACAAAGAGAAATAAGGGGAAGTAAATACAGCAGAGTATCTGGGAAAAGGGATGAGAAACTCACAAAAGATAATGAGGAAATCTAAGGGCATGTGATGCAGTCAGTCATGGGAAGTCAGAGCTGAGTTAGAATTTATCCTCTTTATTTCAAAGATGAGGGAACTGAAGTCCAGAGAGGCTATATGAGTTAACAAGTTGGTTAAGGTGAGAGCTAAGACCAGGATCTAGGCCTCCTGTCTCTGGAGGTATGGGGTTGTTTGTGGTGGGTGGAGGTCAGAAGGAGAGAGAGAAGGAGAAGAGAAGGAGAAGGAGAGAGCACCAAGCTAAAGATAGGACAGTGGTGTGATTTTCCTATTATTTACTATTGTTAAAGAGTAATATTTTCGAGTGGAAAAATCATGCCTCTGATACAAATATGAAATGAACATACATCATGGATTTTATTTAACTTATTAATTGTTAAGGGAACCAGTAAGATGTTACTGGTTGAAAAGCTCCATGATACCATACATATATATAAAGGCAGCTAAAGAATATGGAAATGATTTGACAAGTAAATAGGATGCAGCAACATAGATTTTAACTCATTAATTACTAAGGGAGTGTGATGAGAACTTAAAACTGGTTGAAAGGTAAATTTACAGTACCACATGATCATGTAGGAAAGTAAGAATGCATTCTGACACAACTAATTTGCATTTGCATGGAGAAGAATCATTTGTATTATTCTCAGCTTTCTACAAATTACTGAGTTATAAAATCACTCAAAAATGATAAAAGGCAGAGGTAGCTGGGAAGGGTATGTTAAAGAGGACACTCGGTCATGTTTTTTTCCTTTCCAAAGCCTTGCACAATTTTTCCCGACATGAGTACATCATTGGAGCTGAGGGACATGTTCCCTCACCTCTTTTGTCTTACAACTTTGTTAGAAAGTGATGAAACCAGGCTGAGAAAGTGGGAGGAATCAAGGAATACCACCAAGGTCTTGCCGTAGGCACCTCTGGTGGTAGTGCTACTCCTACCACTGCCTCTGCTGGACCCTTGCCACCAGCATTGCTAGACACCTCATATGGCCACCTGACCCTGTCTTTTTGGACTACACACTCATGATTCAAAGTCTAGGGCAGAGTCCCATGCTCTCATTCCAGCATGCTATGGGCTAGGGAGAAAGACTGTGTGGCCATTTAGTTTTACTATGACAAGCCAAGATTCACACAATGGGGATTTCCTTCCAAGTAAGAAGGATATGTCATATGTTCGGTGGTAAAAAAAAAAAGGCAAATATTTACTGAAAACTCTGTATTAGGAATATACAATACAATTGGAGAGGCTTGAAGCTTTTTCTGGAGAAACAATGTAATGAAGTGGAAAGAGTAAAAGCATTAGGCCCAGATGGATATATGTAGGTCTATGCTAGGCTCCATCATTTACTAGCTAAGTTGTAGAAGAATTATAAACCATGCTGAGCCCCAGTTACCTCATGTATACCAACATTACTGTCTATCTCACAAATACTCAAGACTCTATATGATGTGGCTCATCATTGTTTTTATAACTTGTCTTCCACTACTTTTTTTCTTGCTAAAAACTCAGCCCCACTAGTCTTCTTGCTGTTCTTCAAGTATACAAACATCCATCTGCCTTAAGCCATTTGCACTTCCTGAGTCCCATCCATGTGACTTGTTCCCTCACTTCCTTCATTCAGCTCTTTTCTCAAGTGTTACCTCAGCTTTGGTAATGCCTTCTCTGACAAGCCTACCAAAAATTATAACCCTTTCTACTTGGTACTCCCTCTCCCACCTCCCTACTTTGTTTTTCTCCACCACTTTTGTTACTTGCCTATCTCCCTTCTCTAAACTGTTAAGATCCAAGAGAACAGGAAATCAAGTCTGTTTTTAGAGTTGTATCCCTAGCACCCTGAACAACGTCTGGCACATAAAAAGTGCTCAGTAAAATCTGTTGGATGAATAAATGATTGCAAAGTGTCTGGAATACAGTGGGTTCCAAATATATGCTAGTTACTGCTATTTTTCAAAAAAGATTTTGTTTATTTATGAGAGAGAGAGAGAGAGAATGAGCCAGGGGAGGAGTAGAGGGAGAAGCAGGCTCCCCACTGAGCAGGGAGCCTGCTGTGGGGCTCAATCCTAGGACTCTGGAATCATGACTTGAGCTGAAGGCAGACACTTAACCAACTGAGCTACCCAGGTGCCCCTAGTTATTGCTATTTTTAATCAGAGTCTTCTTACTCTTCCCATTTTCTGGCCAATCACCAGCAGTTTGATTTACTTTCCTAGAGAACTTCTGATCTAGTAATAAAGTTTTATCACTCTAAGCACTTTATCTTCATATTTCTCAGATGATCACATAAGACAACCAGAATATTGCAGTATTCATTACAGCAATGACTTTTGGGAATTCACGATCATTACATTCCTTTGTTCTTTAATGTATATGAACTATGGTGGTGGCACCAAATGGTTTATATTGATAGCTGGGCAAAAACTCATAATGTTTCCTTGAAAGTGTATTTTGAGGTACATGAGAAACACCACAGAAGAACATTAGGAAAGTCTCTGTATTAGGATTCTCCAGAAAAACAGAACCAATAGGATATTCATTTATTCACAGTTTATTTATTATAGGGAATTAACTCACATGATTATAGAGACTGATAAGTCCCAAGATCTGTAGGGTAAAATGACAAGCTGGAGACCCAGGAAGGCCAAGAGTTTAGTTCTAGTTTGAGTCTAGGCCAGAGAACCAGGAGATTCATTGGTGTGGTTCCAATCTGAAGGCTAGCAAGTTGGAGACACAGGAAAGCTATTTTAGTTTGGGTCCAACAGTAGGAAACAAATTAGTATCCAAGTCTGAAGACTGTCAGGCAGGAATTCATCTCTTACTTGGTCAAGAGTCAGTATTTTTGTTCTATTCAGGCCTTCAACTGATTAGATGAGACCCACCCACACTAGGGAGGACAATCTGTTTCATTCAAGTCTAATGATTTAGATGTTAATCTCTCCTAAAACACCCTCACTGAAACACCTACAATGATGTTTAACCAAATAGCTAGATACCCTGTGGCCCAGTCAAGTTGACATATAAAATTAAGCATAGCCACTCTATCTTCTGTATCCACCATTGATTCTTTAGTGTCATGGTATTGCTGTTATAAGGAAACAGAAGGTGGCCACATCTTGAGTAAAAACAGATGTAGGTCAGCAACTTTGTTTAGGTAAACCCCATCTAGTGTATGTGTGAGCTCTTAATGTTGAAATTACACAGAAGGACCATTACCAAAATAAAAGTAAGATTGTAAGAAGTTCCTAGGGACCTGCATGCTAGCTATTAACTAGAGATCAAATTTTTCGCAATTTATTTAACTCTTTGGGATTTGCTTTCCTCTTCTGGAAATGAGGGAGTTGGACTAGATGATTTTTAAAAATCATGTGCAGCTCTAGAATCTTGGTTTCTTGATGAATAAACTACAAGGGACACCCTGTGTGCTGGCTGGCAGTATTACACACAGGGACACATCTTCGGAGTTATGTATGCAGTATTATTTATGTTTGCAACTGAATGACAAAAATAATTTGGCCTGGCTTTTATTTGTTTTCCATCAGCTAAAAGTAAACATAGTTTATTCTGGGAAACATCAGATCTCCATGAATTTCCTCATTCCCAGTCTCTTCTTGCCCAGGGTACCCTGCCCCCACACGTAGTCCAAAATGACTTCCCATTTCACCTGATTACATTTTCATTAAAACCTATTTATGCCGCAAGATTACCTAAGCCGGACTTGGGAACTGAATCTTGTTTCTGAAGTGAAAGATTTAGCCCTGGTTAAAAGAAATGCCAGCATTAGCAAACTGGTGAGAAAATGTGGGGCTCTGTGGTCCCCAGAAATTACATTTTATTTAACCCAATGGATCATGAGGACCTGAATACCAATTTTGCTTAGCAGAGTAAGAAAAAGGAGGTTCAGAAAGACTAGGGCACCTCATTTTTCACAGCCCCACAATGAAGACGGGGGTGGGGAGCTAGCTCTCCTCAGATTGCTAGTGTGGGAGTACTGGAGGGCCACCTGGAGGCCCCAAGAAATAGGACACAGGCCTGGGGCATGTGAGCGTTTCCCTGCCTCCTAACCAACTCTGTCCTCCTTTGCCTCTCCCCAGGATCCTCAGATTATACACACACACACACACACACACACATAGTGGGCCAAAGGCGGCACTAAACCACTGAGCCACCCGGGCTGTCCCCTCAGATATATTTTGACACAATCATATTCCTTTAGTTTGAGTTTCAGATGGTAAATATATTTTTTAAAGGATAAATGCTTTTCTTAAAGAATAAGGGTCTTTTTAAAAGATCTGTGGATCTTCTATATTTTTAAACTGTTGCTAGATAGTTGGATCATTGGAACGTATTCCTTTTATCAGGGAAGAGATTTTTGCCCCCTATCTAGAAAGTCACTGGTGCTAAATCCACTAAAAGGGAGCCTGCTTGCTAAAAGGAGTCAGAGTTAAAAAAAAAAAAAAAAAACCTTGAATTTATTGAAAGGTTTAAAAACTGCCTGAAAATTTTACATAGCAAATTGACATAGGTTATCTCTGGTATTTTAATTTTTATGTGCATTTCTCTTTTTCCCTTCCATAATAAGCAGATGTTTTTGTAAACAGGAAAAGAGAATATTAAAAATTGTAAAACAAACTTTTATTTTAAGTGAATGCATATCACAATGAAGCCTTTGGGGAAAAAAAATCAAGAACAAGTTTGTAATTGAGAAGATATCACAAATCCATTTTCACAGAGCTGCTGTTCAAGAATTATGAGAAATTTTGACCGCTTGTATAAAGCTTAACTTGCCAGTGTTGAATAAGATATTTTCTTATCATATTTAGATTATTAATTTTATTACTTTTTTTTTTGCTTTTTTGTAAGTTTTTAGAAAGTGAGTGTTATATTCAGTGGGACTTAGTTTGCAAATTATTTTCCTCATTAGAAAATACCTAATTTCCTTAAATAATAATATCACTACCAGAAAGAATCAGAATATTATTCCCCACATTACTGTCATATAATCTTCCTTACTTTGGCTCATTAATTATAGAATTGTCCTGGTGCCCAAGGATTGCAGAAGTTATGCCAAATTTCTGATGTTAATAATAACAACAGTGACATGATTACAACAATAGTAATGTGTGCTAAGTGTTTTATAGTTTACAGAATACTTGTATATAGATTCTCAAATGATTCACAATATCTTATATCCAGATAAGGAAACTGATTCTGAATGGTCAAGAGGCCAGCCCAGTGTCAGCAACACATAATGTACTAAAAAAAGATTGTGCACTTTAGAATTAGACAGGCTTGGATTCAAAACCAAGGACAGTCATGTGCTAACTGGCAACAGCCCATTTATCCACTCCAACCCATTTTCTTTCTCTTTCTTGAGGGCGTCTCGAGGTAATAACTATAAAGTGCCTACAGTAGAGTGCCAGGAACATATTAGGTTCTCGGTACATCCTCATATTCTTCTCTCCCACTTTTTACAAACTGTATCTGGGGTTCAGGGCACCATTTGGGAAATGATAACTACAACCCTTCTCTCTGTGCCTCAGGAATGACAGCCTCTGAGGTGCAGAGCCCTAGCCAAGGTGGTGGGGATTAGATGATGAATAATCTTTATTCAGAGAGCTGTTAGCAGAAAAAATAAAAGGAGGGATTTCTGAAGGTGTGTTTCTTCATCCAGGCCCTTCTGAGCACTGAGGAAAGAAGAACTTTTTAATATGAGAATTGTTTCCACCTACCACTTCACCCTCTATCAGACTCAGCTAGTTCTAAGATATAAGGAGTAATAGGTTAAACAACTAAATTATTTAAGAAAACGAATTAAAGTGCTTTCTTGGGAGCATGACTCTAGAAAAACTTAACCAACCCATTGACTCACATGCCTTGGCTTGTTGACAGATAAGTCCCCCCCCTTTGGTGAAGACTCTAAAGACACATCAAATGGCTTAGTGTCTCACTTATTTCAATGTTTTGTGTGTTTGTGGGTAGGGATGGGTCTTTCTTTAAATGTCATTTTATTTATTTTCTTCTCCACATATAAACAATTCTCTTTGGAGCAATCAAAATATATAAATTAGTATTGATTTATTTATATATTGAATGTTTTTATTTGACCTTATATGCATGCTGAGTACTCACAGAAGGTATTAGATTAATGAGTCTGGAGACTAAAGTCTTCTGTTTATTCACTTATTTGGGAAACAGAAGGTCTCAAAGTCACTCAGTGTAAACTTGCCTGCAATTTGTAGCTAATTTGCCTCAAACTTGACCCAGGACACTCTGGGGCTTCCTCCATGAGTCCATCATAGGAACATAAAATACTAGCTACCATTCTAAATCCTTGTATAAGGAGTTCCTTTCTTCCTCTTCCTGTCATCCTTTTACCCTCTCTTTTGTTTTTACCAGGAGGCCATAGGCTGGTATTTCATGACTTTTCCTTTTCCTTTTGCAACCAATTACATAACACGGCCATAACTGTCTCTTCTCTAGCCCTTTCTAAATTTACCTTGTTCTTCTCTTTACCTCTTCTCTTAGCCCTTATGTACTTATTTTGCTGTTAGTGGTACTTATCAATTACTTCTTGAACTAAACAGAGAAGTGGATAAGTGGATATCCAGTAATATTCTGTGAAGCTCCTTTTCCTCATAATCTAATCCAGGAGGGGGAGACCCTGGTCCTGCCAGCCCTACTTCTATCAGAGCAGCTTTTATCTATTATATTTCTCTGAACACTCTTGTAAAATTTCATTTGAACAAAGGGTTCTATGGGTAAAGGAATTTAGGAGCCACTGAACTAGTGAATGCTCTTGGCATGCTTTACCACTATACTTTGGCTCTGGCACATGCAAAAGGAAGACTTTGACTGTCCAGTTATCCAATGACTGTCCAGTTAACCAATGATCCATGGTGTGTAATAATAGCTACTCTGTTGGCTCCTGGAGCCACAAATCCTTGTGGCCAAAAGGACAGAGCTATGTGGTTAGTTATTTGTCTTCGGAGACTACACTTGGTTGAATAATGTCCCCCCCAAAATCCATGTCCACCAGGGATCTCAGAGTGTTACCTTATTTGGATGTAATGTTTTTGCAGATGTAATCAAGTGAAAAGGAAACCATACTGGATTAAATTAGGCTGTAATCAAATAGCTGTTTTTCATATAAGCAGAGGGAAATTTGGACATGGCTACATAGACGTATGAAGGGAAGACACCATGTGAAGACGGAGGCAGAGAATGGAGTGATGTATTTACAAACTAGTGAATGTCAAGTACTGTCTGCAAACACCAGAAGCTAGGAGAGAGGCATGGGACGGTTTCTCCTTTAGAGCCTCCAGAAGGAAACAACCTTATCAACATCTTGATTTTGGATTTGTAGCATCTAGATAAATGTTTGTAGTTTTAAGCCACCCAGTTTGTGATATTTTGTTACAGAAGCCATAGGAACAAATCGGGAATCTTTAACAATTTCTTCCTAGTTCCTTGGTCCTCTCCATGATACCCTTCCATCCAGTTCCTCCATACAGTCCCTCCTCTGCCATCTATAGGGATCTCTGCTAGGTTGTTCAAGCTTTGTGCTGACTCTGTCAGATTCGTTTCCAAGAGGTCTTGCATTTGAAGTCTCATTTCTATTGAGTGAAGATCATTTCCAGCATCCCCAAGCTGTTGGGCAGGTCCATTGTTTAGTCATGAAGGCTTTCTAATGCCTTTCTGAAAGTGCCTGCGAGAAGTGGACACTTACCTCTACCCCTTTATTAGGTTGGTTCTGGTAGTGAAAAGCCCTGAATAAGGAGCCAGGGTATTGAGCTTGAAAAAAACTTGTGTTTTTAAGGTGTTTCTTATGTTCAATAGAAGTATTAAGAGCAGGAAGAATGAACGTAATAAATATTACTTAAATATTACAGCTCCAGTGGGAGCTGGCACATATTCCAGTTCCTATTCTTTGGGAGAATAATCTGAAGTGCATTTACATGATTTCTTTCAGAATCCATAATGAGATTGAGCCCTAATTGCCCACCAGTTAAAAATTTACCCTTACTTGACTTTTTCCCCTTTCCTTTCTCTCTCCCATTCCTTTACTCTGCTTCCTAGGATCATTTCCCAAATAAACTTGCACTCAAGTCTCTATCTAAGACAGGAAGTGCAAAGGTGTTTTTAGAACCTAGACAATCAGGCTGTGATTTTTTATTAGGACTAAATCACTTAACAACCAGATGACAATGAAACCTTACTGGTGGTGGTAGTAATATTACAATAATTAAGAGTCTCTGAGAAAGTCTTTGTTAGACCAATGGGGAGTCCAAGGCAAAGACTGCCTGGTAGGGAGTACCATGATGGACAGGAAAGGACAAGCTTCTAGAATGCTACTGTAGTAGAAATTTAATGCCTGACAATGGGGTATCAAATAACTATGTTATTAAAACTGCCTATCATGAACTTTGTCGTGAGTTGGAGCCCCCAATCATAATGTTGGAAAGAAAGTTGAAATATTTATTGTGTGATAATATAGAACATCTGAGAGCTAATCAGAGGGTATAAATTTACAGGGATATTAGCCCTGCTTTCTCGATGTTACCTGCTTCTCTTGTACCTGTACCTTTTCTTCAGCTCACTCCATTGCTGCTGCTGCTGCTTCTTCTTCTTCTTCTTCTTCTTCTTCTTCTTCTTCTTCTTCTTCTTCTTCTTCTCCTTCTTCTGTAAGTAATGCAATGAGGTTTATTAAACAAGAATACAGAAAAAGCTCTCAAGAGTGAGAGGAGTCTTGACAGAGTTACCCTCCCCATAGCTTCTTCTTTTTATAAAAAATATTTTATTTAGTTATTCATGAGAGACAGAGAGAGAGAGAGAGAGAGAGAGAGAGGCAGAGACACAGGCAGAGGGAGAAGCAGGCTCCGTGCAGGGAGCCTGACGTGGGACTTGATCCCAGGTCTCCAGGGTCAGGCCCTGGGCCAAAAACGGTGCTAAACCGCTGAGCCAC
Organism: Canis lupus dingo; assembly: GCF_003254725.2. Classification (NCBI taxonomy): domain Eukaryota; kingdom Metazoa; phylum Chordata; class Mammalia; order Carnivora; family Canidae; genus Canis; species Canis lupus. The sequence continues at coordinate 45,967,126 of NC_064257.1, read as the reverse complement.
CCGGGCTGCCCCCTGCCGCATAGCTTCTTGAGAAGTTCCCTGTGACCAACCAAAACAGGAAAAAATCATTTAGCCCGGTTCACGGATGGATTGGCTCAATATCCTGGTGATATCTGAAGATGGACTACTACTAATACACTATGGTCCCTCCTTGGAGCATACCCTATAAGGCAGAAATGAAATGAAGTCCTTCTTGTGGGTGGAGCTTTCAGCAGTACACTTCTGTTATTTTTGTATGACGGAAATAGTCTGAGCATTGGCAAATGTCTTGGCTTGTTGGTCAGGGGCCTGAGCAGAACAAGATGGGAAGACTGAAGTTTAAATTTTTAACTGGTAGGCAATTAGGCAACTAGTAAAGATCTGGAGAGAGTAAGGCATATGGAACTGAGTGTAGGCATAAAAATCTTTAGGCTTATAACAGTATCTGCTAGGAAGCATCCATGACAGAGGAGTTATTTGTCAATAGAATGGACAAATGTATCTGGTGGATGTTAGTCAACCTCTGTCAGTGCTTACACAATGGGCACAAGCATGGAGTAGCCATGTTTCTTTTTAAATTTAATTAATTAATTAATTAATTAATTTATTGGAATTCAATTTGCCAGCATATAGCATAACACCCAGTGCTCATCCCGTCAAGTGCGCCCCTCAGTGCCCATCACCCAGTCACTCCCACCCCCTGCCCACTTCCCCTTCCACCACCCCTTGTTCATTTCCCAGAGTTAGAAGTCTCTCATGTTCTGTCACCCTCTCTGATATTTCCCACTCATTTTTTCTCCTTTCCCCTCTATTCCCTTTCACTATTTTTTATATTTCCCAAATGAATGAGAACATATAATGTTTGTCCTTCTCCGATTGACTTACTTCACTCAGCATAATACCCTCCAGTTCCATCCACGTCGAAGCAAATGGTGGGTATTCATCGTTTCCAATGGCTGAGTAATATTCCATTGTACACATAGACCACAGCTTCTTTATCCATTCATCTTTCGATGGACATCGAGGCTCCTTCCAGTCTGGCTATTGTGGACATTGCTGCTATAAACATTGGGGTGCAGATGTCCTGGCGTTTCACTGCATCTGTATCTTTGGGGTAAATCCCCAGCAGTGCAATTGCTGGGTCATAGGGCAGTTCTATATTTAAGTCTTTGAGGAACCTCCACATAGTTTTCCAGAGTGGCTGCACCAGTTCACATTCCCACCAACAGTGCAAGAGGGTTCCCCTCTCTCCAACATTTGTTGTTTCCTGTCTTGTTAATTTTCCCCATTCTCACTGGTGTGAGGTGGTATCTCATTGTGGTTTTGATTTGTATTTCCCTGATGGCAAGTGATGCGGATCATTTTCTCATGTGCTTGTTGGCCATGTCTATGTCTTCCTCTGTGAAATTTCTGTTCATGTCTTTTGCCCATTTCATGATTGGATTGTTTGTTTCTTTGCTGTTGAGTTTAATAAGTTCTTTATAGATCTTGGATACTAGCCCTTTATCTGATAGGTCATTTGCAAATATCTTCTCCCATTTTGTAGGTTGTCTTTTAGTTTTGTTGACTGTTTCTTTTGCTGTGCAGAAGCTTTTTATCTTGAAGTCCCAATAATTCATTTTTGCTTTTGTTTCCCTTGTCTTCATAGATGTATGTTGTAAGAAGTTGCTGTGGCCAAGTTATAAAAGGGTGTTGCCCGTGTTCTCCTCTAGGAGTTGGATGGATTCTTGTCTCACATTTAGATATTTTATCCGTTTTGAATTTATCTTTGTGTCTGGTGTAAGAGAATGGTCCAGTTTCAATCTTCTGCATGTGGCTGTCCAATTTTCCCAGCACCATTTATTGAAGAGACTGTCCTTTTTCCAGTGGATAGTCTTTACTGCTTTGTTGAATATTAGTTGACCATAGAGTTGAGGGCCCATTTATGGATTCTCTATTCTGTTCCATTAATCTATGTGTCTGTTTTTGTGCCAGTATCACACTGTCTTGATGACCACAGCTTTGTAGTACAACCTGAAATCCGGCATTGTGATGCCCCTGGCTCTGGTTTTCTTTTTCAATATTCCCCTGGCTATTCGGGGTCTTTTCTGATTCCACACAAATCTTAAGATTATCTGTTCCAACTCTCTGAAGAAAGTCCATGGTATTTTGATAGGGTTTGCATTAAATGTGTAAATTGCCCTGGGTAACATTGACATTTTCACAATATTAATTCTTCCCATCTATGAGCATGGAATATTTTTCCATCTCTTTGTGTCTTCCTCAATTTCTTTCAGAAGCATTCTGTAGATTTTAGGGTATAGATCCTTTACCTCTTTGGTTAGGTTTATTCCTAGGTATCTTATGATTTTGGGTGCAATTGTAAATGGGATTGACTAATTTCTCTTAATTCTCTTTCTCAGTCTCATTGTCAGTATAGAAATGCCACTGATTTCTGGGCATTGATTTTGTATCCTGCCCCACTGCCGAATTGCTGTATTAGTTCTAGCAATCTTGGGGTGGAGTCTTTTGGGTTTTCTATGTACAGTATCATGTCATCTGTGAAGAGGGAGAGTTTGACTTCTTTGTCAATTTGAATGCCAATTTTATTTCTTTTTGTTGCCTGATTGCTGAGGCTAGGACTTCTAGTACTATGATGAATAGCAGTGGTGAGAGTGAACATCCCTGTTGTGTTCCTTAGGGGAAAGGCTCCGAGTGTTTCCCCATTGAGAATGATATTTGCTGTGGGCTTTTGGTAGATGGCTTTTAAGATGCTGAGGAATGTTCCCTCTATCCCTACACTCTGAAGCGTTGTGATCAGGAATGGATGCTGTATTTTGTCAAATGCTTTCTCTGCATCTATTGAGAAGATCATATGGTTCTTGTTTTTTCTCTTGTTGATATGATCTATCACATTGATTGTTTTACAAGTGTTGAACCAATCCTTGCATCCTGGGGATAAATCCCACTTGGTCATGGTGAATAATCTTCTTAATGTATTGTTGGATCCTATTGGCTAGTATCTTGTTGAGAATTTTTGCATCTATGTTCATCAGTGATATTGGTCTATAATTCTCCTTTTTGGTGGAGTCTTTGTCTGGTTTTGGAATTAAGGTGATGCTGGCCTCATAGAATGAGTTTGGAAGTACTCCATCCCTTTCTATCTTTCAGAACAGCTTTAGTAGAATAGGTTTGGTTTCTTCTTTAAACGTTTGATAGAATTCCCCTGGGAAGTCATCTGGCCCTGGACTTTTGTGTCTTGGGAGGTTTTTAATGACTGCTCCAATTTCCTAGTTATCGGCCTGTTCAGGTCTTCTATTTATTCCTGTTCCAGTTTTGGTAGTTTGTGGTTTTCCAGAAATGCATCCATTTCTTCTAGATTGCCTAATTTATTGGAGTATAGCTGCTCATAATATGTTTTTAAAATCATTTGTATTTCCTTGGTATGGGTTGTGATCTCTCCTTTTTCATTCATGATTTTATTAATTAGAGTCTTTTTTGTTTTTAATAAGGCTGACTAATGGTTTATCTATCTTATTAATTCTTTCAAAGAACCAACTCCTGGTTTTGTCGATCTGTTCTACAGTTCTTCTGGTCTCAATTTCATTGAGTTCTGCTCGGATCTTTATTAACTCTCTTCTTCTGCCGGGTGTAGGTTTTATTTGCTGTTCTTTTTCCAGTTCCTTTAGGTGCAAGGTTAGCTTGAGTATTTGAGTTTTTTCCAGTTTTTTGAGGGATGCTTGTATTGCGATGTATTTCCCTCTCAGGACTGCTTTTGCTGTATCCCAAAGATTTTGAATGATTGTAACTTCATTCTCATTAGTTTCCATGAATCTTTATAAATTCTTCTCTAATTTTCTGGTTGACCCTTTCATCTTTTAGCAGGCTTGTCTTTAACCTCCACGTGTTTGAGTTTCTTCCAAATTTCTTCTTGTGATTGAGTTCAAGTTTCAAAGCATTATGGTCTGAAAATACACAGGGGACAATCCCAATGTTTTGGTATCAGTTAAGACCTGATTTGTGACCCAGTATGTGGTCTATTCTGGAGAAAGTTCCATGTGCACTTGAGAAGAATGTGTATTCAGTTGTGTTTGGATGTAAAGTTCTATAAATATCTGTGAAATCCATCTGGCCCAGTGTATCATTTAAAGCTCTTGTTTCTTTGGAGATGTTGTGCTTAGAAGATCTGTCATTTGCAAAAAGCGCCATGTTGAAGTCTCCCAGTATAAATGTATTATCTAAGTATGTCTTAACTTTGGTTATTAATTGATTGATATACTTGGCAGCTCCCACATTAGGGGCATAAATATTCATGATTTTTAGTTAGGTCCTCTTGTTGAATAGATCCATTTGAATGGTAAATTGTTCTCCAATCTTTTATTTTCAGGATGTAGGTGTCCTTATGTCTAAAATGTGTCTCTTGTAGACACCAAATAGATGGGTCTTGCTTTTTTTCCAGTCTGAAACCCTGTGTCTTTTGATGGGATCATTAAGCCCATTCACATTCAGAGTTACCATTGAAAGATATGAATTTAGTGTCATCATGATACCTATTCAGTCCCTGTTTTTGTGGATTATTTCTTTGGACTTCCTCTTTCTTTTACAGTGTCCCCCTTAATATTTCTTGCATAGCTGGTTTGGTGGTCACATATTCTTTCAGTTTCTGCCTATCTTGGAAGCTCTTTATCTCTCCTTCTATTCTGAATGAGAGCCTTGCTGGATAAAGTATTCTTGGCTGCATGTTCTCATTTAGGACCCTGAATATATCCTACCAGCCCTTTCTGGCCTGCCAGGTCTCTGTGGAGAGGTCTGCTATTAACCTAATATTTCTCTCCATGTAAGTTAGGGATCTCTTGTCTCTTGCTGCTTTAAGGGTTTTGTCTTTATATTTGGAATTTGCATTTTCACTATTAAATGTTGAGGTGTTGAACGGTTTTTATTGATTTTAGGGGGGGATCTCTCTATCTCCTGGGTCTGAATGCCTGTTTCCATCCCCAGGTTAGGGAAGTTCTCAGCTATGATTTGTTCAAATACACTTTCTGGTCCTCTGTCCCTTTCGGCATCCTCTGGAACCCCCATTAAACATAGATTTTTCCTCCTGAGGCTGTCATTTATTTCCCTTAACCTTTCCTCATGATCTTTTAATTGTTTTTCTCCTTGCCATCAACTTGTCTTCTATGTCACTCACTCTTTCTTCTACCTCATTAACCCTCAAAATTAGGACCTCCAGTTTGGATTGCATCTCACTTAATTGATTTTTAATTTCAGCCTGATTAGATCTAAATTCTGCAGTCATGAAGTCTCTTGAATCCTTTACGCTTTTTTCCAGAGCCACCAGTAGCTTTATAGTTGTACTTCTGAATTGACTTTCTGACATCGAATTGTAATCCATATTCTGTAACTCTGTGGGAGAAAATACTGTTTCTGATTCTTTCTTTTGTGTGAGTTCTTGTTTCTATTCATTTTGCTCAGTGCTGAGTGGCTTAAAATGAGTTGTACTTGTTAGAAACGCAAACCCTTCTCTCTGTAGCGTTCCAGCTGTTCTCTCTTTAAATCTCAGGCTGAATTCGTAGGTTTTCAAGATGATTTGAAAGTTATCTAGGTAAGTTGGTGGGGACAGGTGACTTAGGGACCCTACTCTTCCGCCATCTTGCCCTGCTCCCCTAGCCATATGTTTCAATGGTCTATTGCAACATAACAAACCATACCAAAACTCAGGGACTTAAAACAAGAATGATTCTTTTGTTTTGTTTTTAAATTTCTCATGATTCTGTGGATTGCATAGGTAGTTCTGCATTAGTTGACTCTGTTTGTTTGGTGGCGGGTGGGGAGCATTACTTGATTCTGACTGAGTGGGGCTGTTGGCTAGGGAGACTTGAAGCTCCTCCATAAAGTCCTTCTACTTATTAGCGTGGGTTTCCTCATAGCATGGTCATCTCAGAGTAGTCAGACACTACATGGTAGCTGGCTTCTAAGAGGTAGCATTCCAAAAGTATGAAAACAGAAGCTACTGGCTTCTTGCTGCTAGTAAGTTATCCCACAACTTAGTGGCTCAAAACAAAAATGATGTATTATTTCTTATCATTCTCTGGGTCAGAATTTGGGCCAGGCTGGGATGGGATCTTCTGCTCTACATAGAGTTAGCCACTCATTTAGCCACACTCAGCTAGGGGCTGGTCTGGTTTGTAGGTCCAAGAAGACTTTACTCATATATTTGGCACCTCAGTGCATTGTTGCTTCTCTGTGAGGCCTCTATTTTAGTTCAGACTCAGGCTCATCATTCATTTGTCTAGCCCATGCTTTTGTGCAACAGAATATGGGTTTATATTCCCTGTCCACAGTGCCTCTGCCATCATGAGTGTCTTATTATCTACTATACTTGACTTACTGACATGGATCCTCTGTAACATTTCCTTGGACCAAGTGACCCATTTTGAGGGCAAAGGATATATTATTGTGGACTCATGACCACAAGTCCATGAGTACTTCAATATACCATATTACTTGGAAACAACAGCTTGGTACAATGTTGGAATGGCCTATTAAAGGCTCAGATACAATGAGAGCTGGAGACATCATCCTGTGGGCTTGAGGCTCTGCCCCTGAACTTTGAGATACCCAAAGCCAGGTTCTTCAGAGGGTCCCCAGCAGGACCAGACTTCAGTTACCTATAGATGTAAGCAGCTCAAAATAGACTATCTGTTGCTTTTTCTTTCTTCTCTATCTTAATCATCCATCTCCTTTACTATTTCATAGTCACCTATCAAATAAGCTACCTACTCAAGTCTGTGTCCTAGGCTCTGTTTTAGAGGGAAGCCATACTCAGACACTTCTTAGGACATACTACTTTTTGCTATTATGAAGAAAACCCTGAAAATTCACATCTTTAGCATACAGCCTGATTTTCATATCATTTTCAGAGTAGATTTCCTGAATTGGATTTGATGGATCAAAATATGTGGGTAGTGGTTGAGGCTCTTATCTATCCACTGAAAACAGTGTGTCTATTTGTATTATTTCTAGAAAATATATGATATCTTTATGTCTCATTTTCCTGGTATATTTTCATTTCTATAGGTTGTGAGAAAACTTTTGTGAAAACAAGAAAATTTGTTTCAAAAGTCATGAAGTAGTAGTCATGAGTGACTTGGAGCAGTGGTTCTCAAATGATGTTTCATTAATAAAGTCCACTTCTCCCTAACTGACAGAGTATAGCTATAAATAGCCAAATGCTAGACACACAAAAGAAAATTCACAGAAAAAAGCCTTATGTTAATGTACAAGGAAATCTTAGGACTCTGAACACTTTGTGATAAGTCATTTCAATAAAGTTGTAGTAGGCTTTAGACAGGCAAATGAAGGTCTTTTCTCATTCAAAGGCTTTACCTGGTAATAAAGTATCAGCTAAAACTTCTCTCTTTTGATGGGAGTGGAGTTTGTAAAGATATACGTATAAAAAGCAAAAAATAATAAGCTAAAATCAGAAAATTCCTTCTCCTCCCTTGGATTTATAGTGTTCATTCATCTTTCTGTCTATAAACTACATCATTTTGCTGAAGAAAAGTAGTCTTTAAAAATAGTTGACTTTTCCAGTAAAATGATGTTCCTTTATATAATGGGAAACTCCTACCAACTTTGAAGTCTGACAAGTTAATTGATATCAAAGGTTATTATTATTTTTTAAAAATGCTGTTGGTATTTTAAGAAAGATTTTTATTTATTCATTCATGAGAGACACACAGAGAGAGGCAGAGACATAGGCAGAGGGAGAAGCATGCTCACTGTGGGGATCCTGATGTGGGACTTGATCCCAGGACCATGGGATCATGACCTGAGCTGAAAGCAGATGCTCAACCACTGAGCCACCCATGCAGTCCTCAAATATTATTTTTAAAATGAATTTGTATAGGAAATAATGTGAAACATTTGAAGGAGAAATACACAAGTATGCCCAGAAAGGTAGTATTTTAGTGCTTCTAAACTTAGGCTCTGGTTCTACTAGTTAATCCTTAAGCTAATGATTTAGGTTAATAAATTATAGGGGACTGGATGGTTTTAAAATCAGTTATCACCTATATATTTCTGATTATTTGTCATTAAAAGATACCAGGTTTTTTTTTTAAGATTTTATTTATTCATGAGCGACACACACACACACACACACACACACACACACAGAGAAAGAGAGAGAGAGAGGCAGAGACACTGGCAGAGGGAGAAGCAGGCTTCATGCAGGGAGCCGGTTGTGGGACTTGATCCGTAGTCTCTAGGATCACACCCTGAGCTGCAGGCGGCGCTAAACCGCTGTGCCACTGGAGCTGCCCCAGGTTTTGTTTTAAATGGACATCTACGTCCTCTTCTTCTCAAAGTTCCAAAATAATAGAGAATACACTTTACAAGAGAATAACCCCCCACCCCCCCAAAAAAAATCACTGGAAAGTGAGACAAAGTACCATCAGCCCACCAAAAGATCTGGGGAATTCCTGGCGGGTAGAAAGCAAAACGTGTCGACTGATGGAAAAAACAGAACAGTAGAAAAACAGAACAAGGGTAATGACGAGGACTTTAAGGGTATTTATTGGTAGAACTTGGAGAAATTCCAAAGGCACGTCAGAGCTGTCCTCATGGGCATGTGACCTGTACAGTGGCATAGTGCCTCATGCTCAGAAGTGGCCTCTACTTGGTTTAATGCTCTATCATTGTCTTGAAATTCTTAATAATTTTTAAATAAGGGACCCAGCATTATCATTTTGCACCAAGGCCTGCAAATTATATACTGGTTCCTAATTGCTAGTACTATTTTTCCACGCCCTAAATTGGGACTATGGGAGCAGTTGCTTTTACCCTTAGGTGCAAGTTAATAACTACTTTAGGCAACAATAGGCTTGCATGAGGCTCCTAGAGAGATTACTCATGCCTGAGAAAAAAGTCGCAGAGAATTTATGGTAACTCCAGACTTCTAAAATGAAACAAAATGAAGAAGAAGAGGAAGGGAAAGGGAGGAGAGGTGGAGGTGAAGGGTTTTCAGGGGAAAAGTACGCTAGAAAGTCATTCATAATCTGATATTTGGAAGAGTTCTTGGTCAATCATCCATACTGGCTGCCTGGAAACACAACCATGTCCACTTATCTACTGTCAGTTTTCAAGGGGGAGACCACTGGAGAATTGAAACTTACACAGTTAGATAGAAAACTTGTCTCAGCAACTTGTGTTAACTTATATCATCCATCACTGATAGATATGAAAAGATAACAGCTCATCAGACACCAGGGGAAAGCAAAACATGTGAAATGGAAGATCAAATTTGAAACAATAATAGATTCTGGAGAAAACATAATTCAGGGAACAGAAGAGGATTTTAAAAATTCTAAATACTATCCCCAGAGATATTTAAGAAAATATTGCATCCACTAAGTAAAACTGGACTGCCATAAAAGGAGAACGCAGAGCTGAAGAAAGAATACACAGAAATTAAAAAAAAAAAAAAACAAGAATGGCAAAATTAAAAAAAAAATGTATGGACTAGCCGAATTACAAAATTGATGGGGAAAAAAGATAAAGTCCATAATCAAAAGATAAAATTAGCTCATCAGAATTGAGAGCTGAAAAGAAAAAGAGAGAGATGGTAAATATAAAGAGATCTTTTCCTTGCTTCCTTAAATAAAATTTTAAAAAATGATAATTAACCCATTTCTGTGAATTTTAAGACTCTAGTTTTCAGAAGGACCTAGAAGGGCTCACAGAGGTCCAGGAAAGAAAACAAACAAAACAAAAACAAGTGAGAAAACAACATTCTAATCTGTTTTGTTTGCAGCTGCATCACTTGCGCTCTTACATTACTTGTTTAGGATGAATTAGTTAAATGAATAAATGGGTGAAAATATCTCATGCAGCCTCAAAATTCTAAGGAAAAGGAGAAAAATCTTAAATGTGACCAGAGAGAATAAAAGAACAGGTTATCTCAGATGAATAAGCATTTGACTGTTAGTAAATATCTCTTCAACAAGTATGGGTACCAATGACACAAGCATAACCATCCACATTTTGAAGGAAAAGAATTTGTACCTAGAATTTATCACAAGCAGAATTATCATTCTGGTATGAAGGAAAGATATACATTTCCAGTATGTGCAACAGAAAGACATCTTCCATCTGAAAAAGTTACCCAAGGATATTCACTAGGAAAAAAAAAAAAAAAGAAAGAAAGAAAACTTTAGAAGAACATCCAGAATTCAGAAACAGTAAAAAGCCAGGAGTTCAATGTAAAGCAATTACAAGATGACAGTTGCATAGAGGCTCAGAAAGAATAGTTCAAATTGGAGAGGAAGACAGAGGCTCTGTCAGGAATATCTTTAAAAGAAAATTATTTTGCTCCATAACTTGTGGGATTAAAAACACAGAGCATCTTAGCATCATGAAAGCGTATTTCTCTTCAGTTGTCAAGATAGTAAAAAGAAGACAATGAGAAGGTAAGAAGCTGTATGGCATACATAGTCCAAATACAAACCGAGGCAGGTTCCACTCCTCTGGTTTGTAGGGCATGTCTAGATGGTTGTACCTAGTCCCATTTTGGCCTGAACATGAAATTTTTTCCCCTCGTGTTGCTGTCACCCCACAAAGGGTTAATTAAAGTCTCCAGAGATTGATGAGCGTTACTGAAAACTGGATACTCCTTAATGAGAGTGGCAAATGCTTCTTGGATGATAATGTGAGTGATAGCTTGGGTTGGATCACATTCATCTGAGTTCTTTTATTGAGGTGGAAGGACCTTCCCCCACCCTCTTTTTGAGTTTTGTCCTGTTCTTCCTCCACTTTTTGATTGGCCCCTTCCTTTGTTTTGTCCTCCTCCCCATCCCAATCTCATCTAGTTTCTGGGAGTAGAAAAGTACAAACATGCTCTGGGTCTTCATGATTGGACAGGAGCTTCAGTTTTTACTCCTTACGATTATACGGTTTTTACGATTGCTTCCAAAGTGGGTAACTCATTTCTGTTAAAACAGGATATAGAATGAGAATTTTCTTAGTGGCTCAGAATTTTGGTTAAACTCTCAAAGTGGAGGAAAAGTCAAGAATCTCCGCATTCTAAAGAGAGGTATAAGGGACATTGTCATTTGCTAAGAATTTGCCCAGACGGGGTATAGTAATCATTCCCCCAGCAGCCTACGTAAGAGAAGGCTACCTGGGGGAGAGTACGGATGACTGTGATGACTCATGGGAATTTCCTCTCCCATAATCAAGATTAGAACCATCTTTGATGTTTTCAACTGTTGGGTCAGCTCCATGGAATTAGAGCAGTGCATTGAGAAAGTTCTTGGGAGAGCTTGCCTGTGTTTTCTCTTGGGAGAGCTTGCCAGAGTTTGAGGTTACAGATGACTCCATAGATGGGTACTCATTTCTTACAATGAGAATTTTGAACACCCAAAGAGGCCGGCTGAAGCAGCGGGAGCAAGCTACACTTCCATCATTCAGAGGACAAAAGTATCTGAGTTATTGTGGGTCCTGTGGATGCTGTGGATGTAGCCAAGCTCCAGTCATCTTGAAGGAGCTGCCTCCCAGAGTGCCCAGGCATCAGAAGAAAGAGGCTACAGGCTATAATGCCTGGGGGAGAGTTGGGGAGGCGGGTGATAGGATGTCAGCTGAAAGGCAAATTAAATCAGGAAATGGTGGGGGCGCCTGGGTGGCTCAGTGGTTGAGCATTGGCCTTTGGGTCAGGTCGTGATCCTGGGGTCCTGGGATCAAGTCCTACAAGTAGGCTCCCTACAGGGAGCCTATTTCTCCTGCTGCCTGTGTCTCTGTCTCTCTCTATGTGTCTCTCAAGAATAAAAAATAAAATCTTTTAAAAAAATCAGGAAATGGTACAGTTTGGGGATATTTGTAGTTTTGTGTATGGTTTTTGCTTATGAATTCTCCCTATGAGCACCTGCCACAACAGAGGCTGTGCTATGGCAACTAGTGTTGCCCAAAAACCAGCAATATGGTCTAGACAAGAATTCCTTTGCTCCTTTCTCCTCTACTACTTCCTTTCCCTTCCTCTGCCCCAGGAGATGATCCAGCAGCAGGAAGAAAGGATAAGTGAAAGAGCAAGATCATTCTGCCTTTCTTCACTGCCTCTCTGGGCTGAGCCAGGCCTGAACTGGAGAAGGGGGAAAAACTTTAAGATGGATGAGGAGTGAAAATTTTGGTTTAAACTGGAGTAATATTTCAACATCTGAAAACAAAGCTTTTCTAATAAACATGGCTGGAAAGCCATGAGATCCGTTTGGGATATTGGTTAAAGTATGAAGAGGGCAAATCTGATGAAACATACTTTTAGATTGCTTGTAGCTTTCATTATTATTCAGATATAGCAAGGCAAACAGATCAAGAGGTGATTGCCATTGAAAAGATAGTTTGTTATACTTACAGACCTGAGGAAGAGAGACCCTGCAGCACTGTGGGGGAGAACATAGAGAACCCAGGATCCATCAGGAGGCAGAGGGAGGGGGGAAAATGTGGGCAGAGCCTTTATTGTGGTGTCTGTGGGAAGGAAAGGGGGAGGAGTGATAAGTAGGTTTAGAATTGGCTAGTTTAAATAATTTCTTTTATTTTTAAGTTATTGAGATATAATTGACACATTATGTAAGTTTAAGGTATAAAATGTGATGATTTGATACACTTACATATTTTGAAATGGTTACCACAATAGGGTTAAATAATACTTCCAAACTCACTTCACATAATTACATTTCTTTTTTTGTGGTAAGAGCCTTTGAGATCTATACTCTCAGCAAATTTCAAGTATATAATACAATATTGTTAACTATAGTCACCATGCTGTACACCTGATCCCCAGAACTTATTCATCTTATAACTGGAAGTTTGTATCCTTTTACTGACATCACCTCATTTCCCCCAGCCTTCGGCCCCTGGTCACTACCATCCTGCTGTTTCTGTAAATTTGATGTTTTTAGATTATACATGTGAGTGAGGTTGTATAGTACTTATCTTCTTCTGAGATATTTCACTTAGCACAATGTCTTCAAGGTTCATCATTGTCATGAATGGCAGGATTTTCTTCTTCCTCAGGCCTGGATAATAAGCCAATGTATATATATACTGCATCTTCTTAACCTACTCATCTGTTGATATACCCTTAGGTTGTTTCCATTTTTTTGACTATTGTGAATATGGGAGTGCAGATATCTCCTCAAGATCCCGATTTCATTTCTTTTGGGTACATTCCCAGAAGTGGGATTGCTGGATCTTGCAGTATTTCTATTTTTACTATTTTGAGGAAACTTCATACTGGTTTTCATAGTGACTGTACCAATTTACATTCCCATCAACAATGCACAAGAGTTCCCTTTCCTCCACATCCTTGACATTGTGATTCCTCCACAATCTCTTGACTTTTTTAATAATAGCCATTCTAACAGATGTGAGGTAGTATCTCATTGTGGATATCTTGTTTCTCTGATAATTAGCGATGTTAAGTATATTTTCATGTACCTGTGGCCATCTGTATGCTTTCTTTGGATAAGTGTCTATTTGGGTCCTCCCTATTTTAATTAGGGCTATTTGGGTTTTGGCTATTGAGTTGTAGGAGTTCCTTATGTACTTGGGATTTTAACCCCTTAACAGGTATATGGCTTGGAAATATGTTTTCCCATTTCATAGTTTGCCTTTTCATTTTGTTGATCATTTCTTTTGCTGCAAGAAGCTTTATAGTTTGGTCTAGTCCCACTCGTTTATTTTTGCTTTTGTTGTATGTGCTTTTGGAGACATATCCAAAAAAGTTATTGCCAAGATCAGTATCAAGAACATTTTTCCAATTTTTTTCTAGGAGTTTTGTGGTTTCAGGTGTTATGTTTAAGTCTAATTCATTTCAAATTAATTTTTGTGAGTGATATAAGATTGGGGTTCAATTTCATTCTTTTGCATGTGATTAACCAGTTTTCCCAACACTGTTTATTGAAGGGAGTATCATTTTGCTATTGAGTGTACTTGATTCCTTTGTCAAACAATAGTTGACCATATATGTAAGGGTTTATTTCTAGGTTCTCTATTCTATTCGCTTGGTCTATATGTTCATTTTTATACCATTACCATCCTGTTTTAATTACTATAGCTTTGTGATATACTTTGAAATCAGAAAGTGTGATGCCTCCAGCTTTTTCTCTCTTCAGGGTTGTTTTGGCTATTTGGGGTCCTTTTTTGGTTCCATATAAATTTAAAAAAATTTTTTTCCATTTCTGTGAAAAATACCATTAAAATTATTATAGGGATCATACTGAATCTAGAGCGGCTTTGGGGAGTATGGACATGTTAACAATATTAATTCTTCTAATTCATGAACATAAGATATTTTTTCATTTATTTGTGTCTTCATTAATTTCTCTAGTCAAAGTTTTACAGTTTTCAGTGTACAGGTCTTTCATCTTCTTGATTGAATTTATTAAGTATTTTTTTGTGCTGTTGTGGATGGGACTGTTTCCTTTATTTCTTTTTCAGATATTTCATTGTAAGTATAAGTATAAAGAAACAAAATTGATTTCTATACGTTGATTTTGTATCCTGCAACTCATAGCATAGGGTTGGGTGTAGGATGTGGCAAGACTCCTAGATCCCTTAGCATATGGTTCTGAGTCCTGCAGCTCCCACAAAGGCAATTTTGGGAGCCATAGACACTGTGTATGGATGCCAGATTGTTGAGGTTGAGGAGATGCTAGTGGGGATGTCTTATTTGGTTATCTCTCTGGTATCACGCTTAATTTGAATAATTTTGAGAAGCTCTGGGGCGGAGGGACTGTGCCTCATTGTTTGGCACCTGGCCCTGGAGTGATTAGGGCAGGGGGATAGTGGCCCTAAGTGTGACAGTTGGATAAAGGAGGTAGTTGGGGTATGTGCTATGGATTCGTTGGTTTGCTTATGAAAAGTGAACTTGCAGACTAGTTGACTATTTTAGGAATTAGCTAACCCTGAGAAGGGCAGTCCAAACGTGTTTGAAGGCAGTGGAAGAATAAAAAAACTATTCTCTTATTTTGCCCAATTAGATTTATTCTATTTAGTAAGTTGATGAATTCATATGGTGTCATTTGGGTGCTGGGCCTTGGTTTGGGAAAGAATATAGACTTTAATTTTTCCTTTTACATTTTTATAATTATTATCATATTTATATACTCCTTTTATAAATCAGCAAGTATCATATCCAGAGGAAAGAAAATCCTAAGAATGAGTATAAGAAAGAAAAGTACAAGTTGCAGACCACATATTTTTGGGTTTCACAACACAAAAGACTACAAAAATTGCTGCTGCATGTACTTAATGAAAATTTTGCATTTACTCTTTCACTACTGTTTAATTTAGTACTGATCAGTGTTTCTCCAGGGTGGGGAATAGATTTTCTTCCTTCTTTCTTTCTCTTGTCTCTTATTTCTCACATAAGCAGATTTTCAATGATCTGAGTACAACTGGAAGTAGATCTATCATAACTACAGTGATAATTAGGGTTATCATCTTAACCCTAGTGAAATGTGGAATGTGAATGTGAAAGTGAGCACTACTATAATCACACTGGGACAACAAGCATGAACTGGAATAGTCTTGGTCAAACTGGGAAATATGCTCACCCCAAGCAAAGCTCTTCTTTATTAGATCCCCCTTACTTGAGGGATACATGTCAAATTCTTCAGAAAGGCGCCCAGCCATATATGATCGGAACCCAGGCTACCTCTCATAGAACCCCATGCTCCATTGTATACTTGGGCCGTATGTAACTGCTTGTAGAGTCACCCCCTCCTGCAAGCTACACTCAACTCTATGCTTGCTTCTAGGACTTTGTCCATGCTGCTCTCCACCTGGAATAATTGCTTCTCCCCACAGATGATGCTTGCTTATCCCTACGTTAAGATTTTAAAATTTTCCTTCATAAAGCCTTGCATGTCCTCCTATGTAACCTTGTGCTATCATGTGCTTATTTTTATTACCCTCTGCCACTTTGTTATACTTACTAACTTAGTTCCTGGTCCTTCCACTAGAGTATGAGCTCTTCCAAGGAGCAAGAGGTGCCTTTGTCTGCTTCTGACATACTAGCAGACACTTAGATATTTGTGGAATGAATGAGCAAATGAGCAAATAATACACTTCAGATATACCTTCTTAAAAGTACAGAGAGTCTAGATGATAAAATGACTTATTCTTGGGCAGAAATTCAGTGTATCTACCTAGAACATCCTTTTTACTTTTTCTTTTGATCTTAATGATATCATTAATGTAGAAAATGCTAGTCCGATTAAAGAATTATTTTGGGATGATGGATTTTGGAAGCATTGTGTGTTTGAGACTTAGTTTTGAAGATCAGTTCTTTCTCTTATATTTCTGTATTCTTTACTGGTTTCATTTTTTTCTGAAACCCCTTTAAACTGGATGACTCAGGTCTGGAGTTTTTAGTTTTGGGTTTTTTTTTTTTTTTTTTTTTTTTTTTTCCCCTGACATCTAGCAGTTGGAGTTGCAGTCTGCTACCCAGAAGTTGAGTTAGCTATATATAGATTGTGGACACTTCCTGGATTTAGAAGTAGTTTTACTTATTCTAGAAATGCTTATGGAAGATGTGAAGACAGGAAAGGAATTATCATAAGAATGATAGAAATAAATTATATCAGTCTATAGTAGAAGAATAATGCCAGATTGCCCCAGTTTTTAATTTTATTACTCAAAAGGAATTTAGAAATGTGGTTTGATAGAGTACATAGTCTCTAGAAAGGGAAATATCCATCAGTAAGATGCTAGCTAGCTAAACAAATTATAGCAGATCCACATAGAAGAATATAATGTAGCCATTAAAATTAATAATCTAGACTTATAAATGCTGACTTGGAAATAGGTACCAAATATATTAAGTGGAAAAATGTAGGATAATATCTAAGGTATTAAGATTTTTTTGTTAAAAATAAATAAGCATGACAAGTTACAAACATTCAAGTTTTGAATTATTTTTTTAACTTTTCATTTTTAGATAACTGTGGAGTCTCATGTAAGAAATAATATAGAGAGGGATACCTGGGTGTCTCAGTGGTTGAGCATCTGCCTTTGGCTCAGGGCCTGATCCCAGATTCCCGAGGTCAAGTCCTGTATCAGGCTCCTTGCATGGAGCCTGCTTCTCCTCCCTCTGCCTGTGTCTCTGCCTCTCTTTCTGTGTCTCTCATGAATAAATAAATAAAATCTTAAAAAAAGAAATAATATAGAGAGACCCCTTCATATGCCCTTTATTCAGTTTTGCCCAAGGATAACATTTTGTATAATTATAATGCAATATTGCAACCATGAACTTGACCTCAGAATAATCCATTGAACTTCTTCAGGTCAAATTATTTTATTTTATTTTAATTTTTTAAAAAGGTATTATTTATTTATTCATGCAGAGAGAGAGGCAGAGAGGAGAAGCCTGCTCCCCATGGGGAGCCTGATGCAGGACTCAATGCCAGGACCCTGGGATTATGACCTGAGCTAAAGGCAGATACTCAACCACTGAGCCACCCAGGTGACTGTGGGTCAAACTATTTAAAAATAATTTTTATTTTTATGAAAATTATATATATATACATATTAAGAATTTAGTACCAAAGACTTATTACTCTTGAAGACTAAAAGACTTAGTTTCTACTTATCTACTGCTGTATAACAAAGTACTCCAATATGTGATGGCTTAAACCAACAATAATTTTATGTCACAAGATTTTCTAGATCAGGAATTCAAGCAGGGCTTGGCTGGGTGATTGTTCTGTTCCATACAGCACTAACTAGATATATTTGGCTGGTCTGATGATTCAAAAACAGCTACATTCCCATGTCTTCTGTCTTGGTGAGGTGGCTAGAAGGTTGGTCTCCGTTGGTATTTCTCTTTAATGCAGTCTAAAGGCCATGTGGTCTCTCAAGGGAGGTGGTTGGTCTTCTTACATATTGGTTCAGGAATTCATGAGACCACAGTGGAAGCTTCTAATCCTCTAAAAAGCTAGAACTGGAAGTAGTAGAATGTCACATCCACTGGTACATTATTTGTGAGCAGTTACAGGTCAACCCAAATTTGTTCATGAGCAAGGAAAATAGAGCCTCTGTGGGGGGAGTGTCAAAGAATTTATGGTTATCTTTAATCTACTATAGCTAATAATGAGAAAAGGAAGTCCCTTTCCTTTACCTTTCCTGATATCTGTTCCCCAGAGGCTAGCACTTTCAACTTTTAGGTTTTAACTTTTAGGTATTTAATTTTTCTGGGTAAATAAAGTCTTACCTCTTTCTCCTTCTCTTTCTCTCCCTCTCCTTCTCATTCTCTCTCTCTCTCTCTCTCTCTCTCTCTCTCTCTCTCTCTCTCTCACACACACACACACACACACACACACACACACAGAGACATCTTCTCTTCTTTGATTATCCCATTGGAACAATGTCACAATTTGGACAGTATAAAATACTCCACTAATTCTATCTCAATATTCCCCTGCAGACAAACTCTTCTTTCTCAAGCTTTCTTTTCTCCTGCTTCTAGTTGCACTGGTTGCTCTAGGCCTGCTGCTGTTCCTTATTATTCTGGGGAATTTCTTTGCCTCTCTCTTGTGTTAGAGCCTCCATTTTAATTGGATCCTACATTTTCTGTTTTTTTTTTTTTTTTTGGTTAGCCACCTTTTTTTACTTGAGTCAGTCACTTTTGTCCCCAAAATTCATTTTGGGTTTGTCTTTTCTTTTTGGCATTTGTGTAAGTCATTTATCTTATTGGGAATAGGAGGAAAGTAGTAGTGAATATTTGGGCAACCTCCTCCAGCATGGAAAACAAAGCTCTTTTTTCCCTTCTATGGGTGGGAGATCTGGAAATATATTCTGGAGAAAGGTTTTCCTGCTCTTGAGGAAAAGGAACCAATGCCATGGGATAATGGTTTAATGGATGATAGGATAATCTACCTATCATCTTTTCTTAACAGCTACTTAGAAAAATAGAAAATATAACTTTTTTTGGTAGTGACAACAGAAGAGGTACATAGGTTTAATTGGGAGAGGTTGAGAGGGCAGGAGAAGTAGTGTATATCAGAATATAGAGGTCAACACAAAGAGAGAATGATCACTTCCAGAGAAGTTCAAAGTCACATCATTGATTGTCCAGGTTTTTACTAGGAGTTTTGTATTATTAGCTTCAAGTGTCCTGCCAATAAATCATATAGTCACTGTAGGTATGGAAGCAATACCTACCTAAGTTTCTTTTCTTTGGCTCGAAGGCAAATAGAGGAAGGTACTCTCTTACTTGTACCCTACCTTTGCCTCTAGGACAACTATAAGACCAAAGGTATCCTTGGATACTCAGTGTGGAGGTTTGTCAATTGAACTGAGCGTACTTGAGCATCTCAAACACAATAGAAGTGGACACTTAAGTAATACAAAACAGAGTAGGATCAAAATTGAAACAATCTTAAGTATGTATTTCTGTAACTGACCTCATGTTCCTTGTGATTGTAGAAAATTCCTGGTGATTGTAGAAAATCATTATTTAAAGCTTATTATTAAAAGGTAATTTCATCTATTCTAGTGTATAGATTCGTTTTTATGGTTGTATATGTTCAAGGAATTTAAAATTCATAAGATAAGCCCCACCAGAGTTGTTTCTCTTCTATATCTCCCTTCCTTTTCCTTATGCCCAAGATGGCACCTGTGTGCAGGGAGAAGCTTATTTATCCTCATAGGTTTGGGAAAGGGATTCTTGACCAGATGATATCATTCTCTGTTTTTCTGTTGATCACCAGTTGGATACATTCACACCTCTCCAGTGAGTGACTTTTGTCCTCACTGCATCCACTGCTGAAATGTCTAGTCTTGTCCTTGATTGGCTCTCTGCCCTACCTGTCTAGCCTATGGCCTTTGGTGTCATCTCACCTTTCTCTGTAGTAACCCAAAGGCAAGCTCTCTGGATCTTAACTCTTGGCTGGCTTCCATGACCTTCTCCAGGAGCTGGTAGGAACATCTATATTTTTTCCACATTGCACGGAAAAGTATAGAAGGCTTGAGGATAGCCAATACAATTCTCCCTCTCTAACAATTTGTTCTTGTTTCTCAGTAGCTGCAGACACCCATATTAGTTTAGGTCAGCAGATGCTCTGTGAGATGGTCTGCTCATGTGTTACAAATAGAAACTGCAGTGTTCAAACCTTTTTCTACACAGGGCACAGTTTACCAGCCTGAGGTTTGTCTCTCTTTTCTACCTGATTTCTGTTTCCACAATCAACCCTTCCACTGGCTAAATCTTAGGGGTACAGGGTGTGGGCAGTGAAACCCAAGAGAACCTAGGTGAAATGCGCATATTATTCCTTCTTAAGCTTTCCCACTGCTCAGTAGGAAAGCATGTATTTTTCCTAATCTGGTTGAACTTCTCTTATGTTTTCACTGGGAACTTTTATTTTAGTTGTTATCAGCTATTCTTTTCTCTTGGGTTAGTAAGCCTTAATAGTGGAAGGAGCTTCAAGGAAGAACAATTCTGGGTTACTGAAAAGGAACATGTTCTGGAAGCAGTGATTTCTCTCATTACCTCTTTGAAAATGATTTTTCTCATTACTTCTTTTAAACCCACTCTGTGGGTCCAGTCCTGTACTTGTTCTGTTGAAATCTTGGGCCAATACCATAATTTTTTGGGTCATTCTTCAATAGTTATAAAGCCCTTTCTTCACAAGAACAGTCTCATATCAACAATAAAAATGTTCAGGCCAGTGTAATAGTCAAAACCTTATACTCTTTTCTAATTGTCATACAGGTTTTGGCTCAAAAATCATCTCCTGGAAAGACTTTCTTTGACCATCCTATATTAAAAGTAGCTTCAAGGTAGCCTCTTAGCCATTTTTTTCTATCGTATTGCCTTGATGTAATTAATTAATTTAACATATACATATTGAGGGCTAAGTATGTGCCATCCAACATTATTCCAGGCACTAGAAATATTACAAAAAACAAGATAGACCAGGTCCTTTATCTAATGGGAGGGGGCAGGCAGTAGACAAATAAACTTAAGTAAAAAAAGTATCTCTTAGTAATACGTGTTGTGCAGAGAATTAAAACAATGATATGGTAGAGTGACTGGGTGACTAATTTACATTGTGTGGTCAGGAAAGGTCTCTCTGAGGATGTGACATTTAAGCTGAAATCAGAGTAACAATCTTTTACTTGTTGCATACTGTGTAATCAACAGAGGCAAGAGCTTGTAAGATTGTGCATCATGCAACATAATTCCTAGATGAGAGTACTCGAGCGTAACCACACACTGTTCCCTGGAGTCCTGGGACAACCTTGTGGAATGCTATGTGATCCCAAGCATGGTTAGAAATTACCCCATTTTTTCTTCCCCGAACCAATTCGTGGTGCAGTAGCATATTAAGTTCCCATGACCCTTCCACTTTTTGATTGAAAGAGATTCTGGATGCTGGGATGATGACAAAAGTGGATGACTATACCAGTAACCAAGCCCAAGGAGTTGTGCAATTTGTAGTGCAATTGCTGAATATCTGCAGATGATGTAGAATCTGAGAAACAGAGGGTCAACACGGAGGAAGTAATGAACTCAGGCTCCCTTCTTCCTGATAGATTTTAGGCCTAGGTATTTTTGGAAATGGAGCACTCAGTGGAAGGGGATGAGTTGGGAAACAGTCTACCATTTTATAAAATCTTTATGGAGACACAGAGGAAGGGAAGGGACACATGTTGGAGTGCTTCAGGGTTTACTCTCCACCAGCTAGCCTGCCTGAGAGATTTGAAACAGTGAGAAAGACTCTTTAATCTGGAACTGCTATGAGACTGGGAGATAAAATAAAGGCTTTAAGGCATAGTTATGTAGATGGTATGCATCTTCAGCTTATTGGAAATTTATTTTCCCTCATAGGTTCTTTAAGAAAATATAAACATGTAATGAACTGATTTTGGTTTTTCTTCTGTAATTATTGTATAACTGTGATGATTAATTTTATATGTCAATTTTGTTTTCACTTTTCTGGGCTAAGAGATACTCAGCCGATAAAACATTTCTGGGTGTGTCTATGAGACTGATTCTGGAAGAGATTAGCAATTTTAAAAAAAGGTTTTATTTATTTATTCATGAGAGACAAAGAGAGAGGCAGAGACATAGGCAGAAGGAGAAGCAGGCTCTCTGCAGGGAGCCTGATGAGGGACTCTATTCCAGGACCCCCAGATCATGCTCTGAGCCAAAGGCAGACACTCCACCACTGAGCCACCCAGGTGTCCCACAGATTAGCATTTGAATGATAAAGAAGATTGCTCTCCCCATTGCAGTTGAACATCACCCAATTGTTGAGGGCTTGGAAAGAAAAATAAAGTGGAAAGTAGACAAAGGGCGAATTTGTTCTCTCTGCTTGAGCTGAGAAATCTATCTTCTGCTCTTGACCATTAAAACTTCTGGTTCTCAGGTCTTCACCTGCAGACCAGGACTAGTGCAATTGGCCCCCTGATTCTAGGGTCTATTGACTTGGAGTGACTGATCTCATTTCTTGGTTCTCTAGTCTGCAGATAGCAGACTGTGGGACTTCTCAGCCTCCATAATCATGTGAAGCAATTCCTGCAATAAATCTCTTACATATGACTATATATGTGCTTTCTATTGGTTCTGTTTCTCTGGAGAACCCATTAACTAATTGTTAAACTAAAGAAGGTTTAACTATCATCACAAAAAAATCAAAGATAAGTTTTCTCTTTTTATGCATGTACTATTTCTACAGAGCAAGTTACATATGTTCACTACAAAAAAAATTGTACAGGTATGGTTTTCACTGGCACCTATAGATAGCCTGAAGAGTGTGGATGAGATCCCTCTGACTCTAGCTAGAAGTCGTCTTCTCTGAGTCCCTCTAGCTAGGAACTGACCAAAGTAAAGAGTTCGTTCATATAGGTGCACTTGGTATCTTTCCAGGATGTTCTTGTAAGGTCTAATTTAAAAATGACACTCTTCTACCTACAGTACAAACAGGCTCTGTTCTTTTCTGTAAGTGTAAAACATAGACAAAGGACATTCATGAGTTGGAAGATGTACAGTGTGGCTTTGTGGTAGCAAAGGACAGCATAAATTAAATATCAAATATAGGAAACCACATGCCTGAAGAACCAAATGCTATTGATTAGTCGGTGAGGAAGAATTTTCCTCCTTCCCATCTTTTCTTTTCTTTCTTTCTTTTTTCTTTCTTTCTTTCTTTTTTCTTTTTTTCTTTCTTTCCTTCCTTCCTTCCTCCCTCACTCCCTCCCTCCCTTTCTCCTTTCCTCCCTTCCTTCCCCCATTCCTTCCTTTTTCCTTCATTTACATGTAGTAGACACACAAAGTTTTTTAGTTTCAAATCTTTCCTTCTACTAAAGACTGCCATTTCTGACTCTTTTCATCTTCTCTGGGAGCTTGACCCATCAATTACTTTCTTTTCTTCACCCATCCATGATCTTTTCCTTTCACTGGCCTCAATTCTTCCTTCTTAAAAATGCTGAAGTTGTTTTTCTCTTAAAGAACAAAAGCCTTTTCTTTGACCCTGCTGTTTCCTCAACCTGCCATCCCATTTCTCTGGTACACTCATTGTTCAATCCTTTGAAAGAGTGGTCTGTACTTGCTACCTTACTTCCCAACCCCCAGCTGACTAATATTGTTACCTCTCATTGATTTCCAGCTTCATAATTGACTGACACCTTCATCTGTCAGACACTTGGGAGAGGCATGTTCTCCTAAGGGTAAGTACAGTCAAATTCCATTAGATATAATGTTAGATATGCAGAAAAACCTAGGGCTTGAAATGGAGCTCCTAGAGTGGTCTGTGTGAGTATCCAACAGAAAGGCCATGCTCTTTCATAGCAAATGGGACGAAAGTTGAGGATGAGGAAATTTGGACTACCAATTAGTAGGAAGAGCTCATACATCCTAAGATGTCCCAGAGGAGAAATTAAAAGTGTAATTTCAAATATGAGCCCCAGTTCAGTGTGCTAAAGAATCTAACATGTTCATTGTCAGAACTTGTGAATCACATTCAGCAGTGTAATGAAAAATGTGCTGTCTTTGGTTAGCTTCTTCCAGAAGCAGTGCTCAAGCCAAGGATTTGTGCGTAATTGGTTTGTTAATGCACAGCCCCTGAAGAAGAAGCCAGTATGGGCTTAGAAGCAGACTTGGGAAAACGTAGTTCAGAAAAGTGAAGGAAAACAGAGGAGGTAAGCCCTACAACTGCCTGAAGCTTACTGCTCAGAGAGTTTCCAGGCCATAGTGAAAGATGAGCTTTCAGAAGTCGTAGACTTAGCCCCATCTCCTGGGGTTCTTGGTGCGAGCCCCACCTGAGGCATAAGAGCTGGACTTTTGTACTCTCACACCAGTAATTTGTTGTTCACAGGTCATGGTGGGGGTTGTAGGTGGACATAAAATTCACAGTCACTTCCTCTTCTCCTTATAAGTTAGGGGGCTCCAAGGGCAGTTGCAAACAGTAGCAAAAACAACGAAGCTAGGGATGGGTGAACAGAGCTGGTACAAGGGATCCAGGAGGATGTGGTCAGATCTCTAACAGCATCTGTACATATGCTGAAAGGTATATGCTACCGGCCAGTGTAAAGTGGAGCAGTTAGTTGCAAGGCACCCCAAGCCCTGAAATAATAATGGCTCCACCCAGACCTGGTGGGGACAATCTGGCAGTATGCAAAGATATTAACTGTGCAAAATCCCTGTGATCCAGCAGCAATCCTACTCCTCTTTACTTGTCCCAGCGAAATCACACAAATCTCCATGAAGACTTGTATAAGGAAGTACAATGTAGCCTTGTTTATTGTAGCACAAGGATTAGATAAATGTAAGATACATATGTAAGTATAATGTATTTAAATATATCTTATATTGTATTTAAAGTTTCATGTACAAAGATTTCCTGCCCTTGAATACATGGATTATTCATTAATTATTGTTTTGTTCTGAGAGGGCTTTAAATATATTACAGATCTATTTTGTATGTTATTTTTATAATTTAAAGAGCAAAAATTCTTTTTAAAGAAAGTACTAAAAGTTGAAGAATTAACTAAGCTAACAATGTAAAAAAACAGCAGAGATAAGGAGTAGCAGGATATGTGGACAATATCCTCAAAGATGAAGAAAGGAAGTGATGTAGTTCTTCTCCCTTCCCCTTTCTAAGGCCATGTGGGTTTTCCTTTGGGAAGTTACCCTACCCTCCATCCCAGCCCATTTGGCCCTGTTTTTCCTGAACTGGTCAGCAAAAATCCCTCCCTCCCAACCAGGTGTGGATTGTAAATGAAGAGCAGTGATCCAGGTCTAACTCCATTAGGTTTCATAAAGTAAAGACTGGATCTGAGAGACCAGTTTTTCATTATACATTAAAAAATACATTTACGCACATGTTCCCTTCACCTGATCATATTCAGTAGATTTTCTCATTTCAAGATGATAAAAAAAACCCAGAAGTATTTAACTGTAGTTAATCTCAATTGTCACACTTTGAGAGAACTAGAGCTGACGTTCATAGAGAAATGGCTTTATTCTGTAAAAATTGCCGAAGTGGAGTAAGTCAGAGCTGTGCCCTTGGGCACTGGGGCCTGTGATTTGGCTGACCATATCAGACTGCTACGCAGTCCGGACAGCAGACATTACTACATACTGTCTCCCTTCTGGGACAAATCTGTCACACAGCACCAAGTAGACAATTGTATCCATCATAGAATCAAGTTAAAATGAAAGATGATCAGTTCCATGTAGATAATTTAAGAAAGGACTGTGGTTTAAGGCCAAAAAGGAAAAATTTGTGGAATACTCTATGTTCCCTCAGGAGATTCCATGATTCTTCTTCTTATACCTAGGTTTGGCAACGTTGTTCCTAATTTATTACCTATGAGGAAGAAACAAAGAAATCTACCAAATAACATTGATGCTAAAAGCTCGGGCGGGGGGCGGGGGGGAATGTATGGAATGTTAGGACTTCTGGCTTCATCAAATCAAAAGTGATCCATGCTAGTTTGCTTTATGGGGAAAGCCTAGCTTTCCAGTTACAGTGTTATTTTTGGTTCTCGATTATTCCCTGGTTCTAGGAACTGTGGCCTCTCCTTTCAGTTTTGGAAACAAAAAAAGTCAGAGTATCAGTGCTGACCAAATATAGACACTAGCTTGTCTTTGTAACTACTTAGAGGAAAGTGTGACAGAAGCTTCTCCAAAATGTAAGATTACTAAAACAACAACAGCAACAACAACAACAACAACAACCACAACATGGAATGGTTTTCAATATGAAGACCCCACTGGAATTTCAGAGACAACTGCATATGGTGGACTTGTGCCCTGATTTAACTTTGCTTTTTTGAGATAACAATAAATAGAGTGCTGTATTTGATTATGTTACAAATGAAGGAATCGTAGTTTCAGAATTTCAGGCCTAGAGAGGCTTGGGAATACTGGTAGTATTGTATACTGGTATATATTGTTTAATACTATATTATAGACTAGTAATATTATTAAAAATAATGATATAGATAATAGGCTAGCAAAGACTCATATTTGTCTTGGCTATTTCCTGGCTTAATCTCCAATTTGTTTCATTACTTTAATAATTTTAAATGCACTGATATTAGGTTTATTTTTGAATGGAGAATAACATGTGTTTACAGCTTAAACAAGTTCATAAGGTAGAGTCAATAGTATATTGCTTTTCATTATGCCATTCTCCAGGCAGTGACATATTTTTGCGTTAAAATAAGAATTGTAGAAGCAAGAACCGTCACACTGTGTTTGTTCACTAATGTCACCAGCTGAAGTTGAAAGAATTTTGACTACTTTGTCTTTGTGCCTTTATTGGCCCCTATGCCGACATCTACTGAGTCATCACTAAGCACTTCAGAGAATTTATTTATTTATACATCTTGTATTGTATTCCCAGCAACTCACACAGCGTAATAATGGAGCATGTTCACTATATTTATATTGGGTGAAGAGATGAACCAAGAGGGAGAAGGAAGGAGGAAAGAAAAGGTAGAGCACAAGGGATTTTTAGGGCAGTGAAACTACTCTGAATGATGCTATAATGGTGGATAACTGTCACTATACATTTATCAAAATCCATACAATGTACAACACAGTGAACCCCAATGTAAACTATGCACTTTATTTAATAATACTGTATGAATCCTGGTTCATCACGTATATCACACTAACACAAAAGGGAAATAATAGGGAGAACTCTCTCTCTCTCTTTTAAAGATTTTATTTATGTATTTGAGAGAGAGAGTGTGAGGAAGAGAAAGAATGTGAGCAAGAGGGTACAAACAGCGGGGAGGGGCAGAGGGAGAGGGAGAAGCAGACTCCCCATTGAGCAGGGAGCTCAATGGCGGGGCTCCATTCCAGACCCTGGGATCATGACCACAGCTCAAGGCAGATGCTTAATCAACTGAGCCACCCAGAAGCCCTGGAGAACTCTTTGTAGGGAAAGGGAAAATGAGGGCATATGGGAATTTTCTGTACTTTCCACTCAACTCTCATGAATAAATAAATAAACTAAAACTCTAAAAAACATAAAGTCTCTTAATTTAAGCAATAAGGAAAGATAAATCAAGATAGTTTAGATGAGATGTTCTTAGAATGTATGTATTGGAAGCAATGAAAAACCAAGTTTAATTAGCATAGGACGAAAGGTAAATATGTTAGTTCGCTTACTCAAACCATGGGAATGCATCAGGGAAAACTGGCACCAAGAACTTATATGCCCTTTTCCATCTTTGTAACACTCTAGGTTTACTTTACTCATAGTGGCCAAACCATGGTGGCCAACAGCTCCCAGACTCATGTCCTATCCAGTGTGCCACAGTGGGAAAGGGCTCTTTCCTACTTTAGTTGTTATTGGAAAACTCCCCAGGAGAGCTGGTCAAGCTAGCTTGGAAATGTGAATACCTTTAGACCATTTATGCGGGTCAAGGGACAGGCTTCAATTAGAGTATAGTATTTACAAGGCTGGAAACAAGTAGGCATAATAGAAGCCTATTGTGGTTATTCTGGCAAGAGGTGTTGGTGGCTCAGAATAGGGAGGTAGAGTCAGAGAGAGAGAAATGGTCAAATTAGGAATCTATTTTGGGGATCCCTGAGTGGCTCAGTGGTTTAGCATCTGCCTTTGGCTCAGGGTGTGATCCTGGAGTCCCGGGATTGAGTCTTGCATCGGGCTCCCTGCGTGGAGCCTGCTTCTCCCTCTGCCTATGTCTCTGCCTCTCTCTCTGTGTCTCTCATGAATAAATAAATAAAATCTTAAAAAAAAATTAGGAATCTATTTTGAAGACAGGGCTGTCAGGATATATTGAGGCATTGATTATAGGATATAAGAGAAAGAATGGACAATGACTTCAAGGGTTTTTTTTTTTTAAGATTTTATTTATTCATGAGAGACACACAGAGAGAGGCAGAAACATAGGCAGAGAGAGAAACAGGCTCCTAACAGGGAGCCTGATGTGAGACTTGGACCCAGGTCCTGGGACAATGACCTGAGCCGAAGGCAGACGTTCAACCACTGAACCACCTGGGTGCCCCTCAAGGTTTTCATCTGGACAGCTCAAAGGATGGAGCTGTCTTTAACTGAACTTTGATGGTTAACGTTATGTGTCAACTTGACTGGCCCAAGAGACACCCAGAAAGAATGCTAGTAAGATATTACTTCTGGGTATGCCTATGAGGGTATTTCCAGAAGAGATTAACATTTGAATCAGGAGGCTGAGTAAAGCAAATCTACTTGGCATCATTTATTTATAGAGGGCCTGAAAAGAACAAAAGGGTGGAGAAAGGGTGACTTCTCTGTCTTTTCCTGACTTGTGACATCCATCTTTTCCTGCCCTTGGACTTTGGTGCTCCTAGTTCTTGGGCCTTTGGACTCTGGGACTTATACCAGCAGGCTGTTCCATGGTTCGCAGGCTTTTGGCTTCAGACTGGGAGTTATACCATTGGCTCCCCTGTTTTTCTCAAGCCTTTGGACTTGAACTGAATTATATCACTGTCTTTCCTGGTTCTCCAGCTTATAGATGGCAACTCATGGGATATTTTACCTCCATAATCATATGAGCCAATTCCCATAATAAACTTCCTCTTCTTTCTATCTAGCCATCTAGCAAGCTAGCTATCATCTATCTATATATATATCCTGTTGGTTCTGTTTCTCTGGAGAACCTTGACTAATACATGAGCAGAGGAACAGTAGGGCAGTGCAGGTTAGAGAGATATGAGTAGCTTAGTTTTAGATATAGTATGTCTGTTAGCCATTCAGTTGGAGATGTCAAATAAGCACTTGGATATATATGAGTCTCTTCCTCCAGGTATCCACCTGATGCATTGTTTATTATCCAGCTCCCTCCTCTAGACTGCCAGCTCCATGAGAGCAGGAACTTTGCCTGTTCTGTTCATTGCTGTGTCCCCAATACCTAGAAGAATGGTGCAAAGCAGATGCTTAGTAAAATATACTGGAAAGGTGAATTAAGGAATGAATGAAAGCGTTAAGTGTTCAGTATAACAAAGTAGGTTGAGAATAGAATACAGTTAGGAAGTATCTGAAAGTAAAATTGCTTGCTGGGCTCTTACTAGGGAGAGGTTAGCAATAGGCATCACGTAATCAACATTTCCTATGTAGAACTATGTAAAAATGAAGAGACACTTGCAAGGCTTCTGTAAACTTTTATTTCATACTTATGGGCCACTGCCAATGCAGGGGCCTTGGCTTCTGGCTCACTTCTACAGATTTACTTGGAAAGATGTGATAAAGGCAGAAATTGGAAATAATCCTTTTATAAACCATGGCTACTTACTGGTCCATAAACAAAATGTGCATTGAAGCCTGTGTGTTATTCAGAAACCTATGGCTTTCTGAACTTGTAAAATGCATTTTTTCATATGCAGGAGACAAACTATCTTAAAAAAGAAGACAATTGTCTAAACAAAATGATGTGAACTATGGCTTAATATTATAGGTATATATCATTGTACGTGATGCACCAGTTAAGTTATGGTATTCAACTGCTAACACGTAAAGGAGCCCTGCAATTGGATCAACTGGAACCTGATATCACTTATATGTGACCATGCTAAAATATAGCCTAACAAATCAGCTTAGCTAATGTATCATTAGCAATCTTTCTGGTGAAGTCTGATAGGAAACATCAGACCTCTTGTCAGTCTCGTCAGCATATTGAGTTGAGGGACCAGGACAATATAATACTTCAACGTTTAATGACTTTTGCTCTAGCACAGGAAAAAGTACAACCCCAAATGCTGTTTTATCAGACCAACCAACCAACCAGCTAAATAAACACTATTGTTAACCCATGGCTTATCCCATTCATGCTGCCTCCCATAGTCCATTTGTAATGGTGACATGTTCACAAGAATTATGAACACAGATTAAAACTGGCTAAGGCCAGTTGTCATGATAAACAACCACTTTAGAGTGTATGCTGTGGTATGACTACAGGGCATTATTATTAGATTATATTAAGTCCATACATACCATCACACCCATGCATCTATCACACACACAGGTACATTCCATAAAGACAATTACAGAAAAATTGGCTAAAAGAAATGTACAGTTGTTTATATATATTTATACACACACAGTTAAAGGTTTTCTGCTGTACTCACAGTCTGTAAACATCTTGGAACATGCCCAGCAAAAGTCATTGTGGGCCCTTTGAAATGGAGACCGTGTGAGGAGTGGGGGTGGGAGAGGTGCTTAGAGTCATACTGGAAACCCAGAGAAGTGAAGAACTGTAAATTCATGGTGGCATTGGGAGTAATTTTATCTCACTGACATGATAAACTCAGCTGGCCACTTTGAAATTGTTTCTTATATGGAAAAGGAAATGACCAAAAAAGTCTTAACGACAGCTAACATTTTAAGAGAAATCAAAAGAATATGAAATGATATGTATATCGTATATATGTGTGTACATATATACATACATGTATTTGTACATATATATGCATATACACACATACATGTTAGTATTACCAAAAAAAATCTCAATGAAAATTTCCAAATCTAGAAAGTATTTAGTCTTTTTATACTAGGTGTGAGTTACATGTTGATACATTCCACTGAAGTCTTGGGTATAGTTGAATGATACTTACATTTAAATTTTGGTGCCTGATACTGATTTTACATAAAATATCTAACTACATTAAAAAAGATTGGGCTTGTGAAAAATAGAACTATCTGATTCAAGCATTATTTTAAAATTTAACATAAAAATATGTTCCAGATCTCTATAATGAAACACTATTACAAAAGAAAATACAGGTTCTTAAAAATTCTTTGAATGGCAGCTATTAAACTGCCACATGTGGATATGAGTATGTTCTTTAAGTTCCTGTATTTGTTGCAGCTTGAGAACTGATGTTTTAAAAATAAAAAAGTGACATGAAAAACATTAACCTAATTGCTCATGCTACCGTGTCTGGCCAATAAAAAAACATAGAAAACCTTGTCATAATCCCTAAATTTTCATGGTGACCAGTTCCCGTTGAACATTCTACAGAACTGCCATGGAAGCTGTTATGTACTGGAAGACTCTATTTTCATCCAAAACTAGTAAATATCCTTCTGATTTAATCGACCAGTCTTCTTTCCCCTACCAACTCCCACCATTTTTTAGTGCTGAATATAACATGCAGACTATGTAAATTAGATAAATTAAAGTAGTAAGATTCATTGAATTTGTGACTATAAACTGGTCCACCCTCCGATGTTTTGGAAAGAATTTTTCTGGGGTAGGGGTTGAGTCACAGGAGGACGGGAGAAAAGATTTCTGGAAACACAGTTGCTGTGTGATTTTTTTCTCCAATAGAATTTGAAGGAATATTGATTAATGTTTTTTAAGATGTCTAGTTTATACTGTCCTTATGGCTGCTCCTCTCTGTGTTGTGGTTGTTTTGTTCATGGTTCTTCCATTGTATGCTTGTTCCATTCATGGGGACCGAGGTCATCAGACTTTTGGACTGGTAACAGCAACAGCAGAGGCAAGACTGGAAGAAGGAATAGATTCTAAATAAAGGAGCCTACCAACCCATGTGGCACCTGCCAACAAAATCTGAGGACAGAATGTGAACCTGAATGGTAATCTAAAGTATGGAGCCTGAATTCTCTAGGTAGAAGTTAAACTGTCCATTCTAGTGATGAGAAATAGATGCCTTATTTCTTGTTTAATTTATTCACCAAATCAAAGTAGAAGGGAAGGCACTGTTGGCCCAAGGGAGCATGTCCTATAACTTGGGGTGGGCACGCGGGGAGAAGGGTCCAGAGGGGCCTGGCATTTCTGCAGTGTGAGCCACTATGTGGCTCTCTGCATTGGGCAGCTCCTCTGATGCTCCCAACAGCCTTAGGTGGTAGGTGCTATTTTCCTCATTTTATTAATGAGGACAGGAAGTCTTAGAGGGCAAATAAGCAAAATTGGAATTAGAATCCAGGACCCTCTAGATTCCCTCTGTTCTCCTGCATATGCTGCCTTTGAATGAAGATCAAAAGATATGTTTAATTTCTGAGAGTTTGTACCTTGATTTTCCCTTCCCCTGTAATTAATATGTAAATTAAATAAAATGATATTAACTCCAGATTATATGATGTATTAGTTATGACCGGCATTTTAGTCAACGCTTCTTTGGGCAGAATCTTTGTTAGAGCACATCATGACTTGTAAACATTATCACGTAGACTTCAAAAGGGTAACAACTATAACTTCCATACCAAGATTCATCGATTTGTAAGATTTTTTAGCTAATATACTGTCTCCTTCTAGATAGTCAGTTCCATGAGGGCAGCCACTGTGTTTTTCCTCTCTTCTTTATCCCTCATAATAATAATAGTAAACTCATACTGAGAGCTTAGTATTGTCTCAAGTGCTTAACATATATTAACCCATTGAATCCTACCTATTACATACAGTGATTGTCTGATCTTACAGATGATCAAACTGAGGAGCCTGGAGGGGTACCAACTGGACCCGGGTTAGGCAGTGAGTACAGAGCTGTGATGTAAATCAAGATTGTTTGCTTCTAGATCCTGCATCCTTGACCTCTATACTATAATTCCTATTATGTGCCGTAAATTGAAGTGAAACATCCTGGCCAAAGATAACAAAATCCAGTTAGGATTAACTCCATAATCATCCCAGGAACTGGAGAGTTGATACTTCAGGAAGAAGTACATGGAGCTTCTAAAGGACATGGGTTGGTTTAGCTGTAAGGAAGTTTGAAGAACAGAAGGAAACTGATTTTAAATGAAAATACATTATTTCAGATTGCCAGGGCTATCAGCATTTACTATCCTTGAAGAGGCTATTATTAAATATACTATTGTTTAGCAAGATCTCTTTTTAATGACACACTTTATGTTTTGTTGAGGCTGTGGTTAACGTCTAAGATAATGTGAGGCATGACCAGGTTGTATGTATTCTCTGGAGCCTGGACTCCATAGTTGAGCACTTCTTTTTAAAGCAGCGTACTAAATTAACATAGTTCTTTTTATTGAACCTCTGAATATTGTATTGTCTGAATTGGTATTGCTTTTCTGACATTTTTTCTCATAATATAGCTTTATGCTGACAATCTGACCCTCTTTCTGGGTAACAAAATATGATTTTCACTTCTCTACTAGAATTAGCCATGCTCGTTGCCTACTTAATATATTCACTTGGTTGTCCTTAAAAAATATGTGCAAAGCAGTCTTACCTGGAAACAGTTTTTAAATTTCTTGCTTACAAAGTAGAGAGCTATTGGGTTTATACATGAATTCATGGTTGCCAAGTTAATACCGATGTAATCCATGAGCAGCAAGAAACTAGAACAAAAGAAAAGTGTGGAATAATTAGAAGACAATGTTTTTAAATCTGCTAACTAGCATTTATCCCTAGAAGAAGCATTTTTCTTGCCCGGGAGCCATTTCTTATAGGTGGCAGTCAGAATTTTTTTAAAGTGCTTGTTTAAGTGGCAGTTTCACTTCTGCAGAACATTTACTGATATTCTTGCCACTTGGTTAGCTCAAACCATCATGCACAGCCTCAGGAGGGGAGCCACAAAATTACAGATAGGGCTTGCACAAACTTTAGGATCAGTCACGGGCTATGTCAGCTAAAGAAAAATAATCAACTTTGCAGTTTTTTTTTTTAATTTTATTTATTTATGATAGTCACAGAGAGAGAGAGAGAGGCAGAGACACAGGCAGAGGGAGAAGCAGGCTCCATGCACCGGGAGCCCGATGTGGGATTCAATCCTGGGTCTCCAGGATCGCACCTGGGCCAAAGGCAGGCGCCAAACCGCTGCACCACCCAGGGATCCCTCAACTTTGCAGTTTTAATTTTCAGGCCTAACGAGACTGTAGACTTAGATGGTTTTGTAAAAGTATTATCAGTATGACAATCAGAGAAACTCTGACTTCCTAACAAGTATACAGGACCGTACCTAAGTAATTCACATCGGTTCTTGTCCATCTCATCGTACACGGTTTTCTTCAAAATACGGCTTAAGTGAAGCGGGAACCAGCAAAGAGCAAAAATTACAACCAAGCAGAAAACTGTTTTTGCCACTTCTCGACGCTAAAGGAAAGTGAGAGGGAAAAAAGTACAGTAAGTTTAGTGTTTTTCTACCAGAGGAAAGAACTATACAAAGGAAGTTGTAGATAGCAGAGAAAGAATTACTTTATAAAGAGCCAGAGCAGCATGCCTCATGGTGCCTCCATCTCTTCACAATTTGGAGTCCAACTTTCTAATCAAGGAGTTGCTAATGATTCTTTTGGGCAGCTGCCAGGAAGGATGGTGGCCTCAAGCTGGTTATTAGGGTCAGGACAGAAGTTCGAAGTCAGGAAAATGGGAACTGGCTGTTGCTGAGCCAACACTGGGGCTGAGTGTCTGTGTGTGTGTATGTGTGTGTGTGTGTGTGTGTGTGTGTGTGTGTGTGTAAGGAGGAAAGGGCTAGCTAAAAGCCTCAATAATGCATAACTAGCATTAATGACAGCATGGCAGTCAAGGTGACTGAACCTAGCATAATAATGAACAAATCCACAAAGGTATTTGGAAAACAGAAGTAGAAAATAGAAGAGAAAAAGCCAATAGAATGTGTTTTCTCCATTTCTTGATGTTGAAGAAAGCTAGCATTGGGAGTTTTTTGCTTTTAAAATTCCTTTACTAATGACATGTAGCTTCCAAAGACATCTTGTTTGCAAACAGAGGGATGAGGGTAAAGCATTATCAGCAATGATGATTAGAAGAACTGGGACATGTTGACCCTGGACTGACTTCTATTTGAAGGTTTACATACTTGAGAGTTTGTGTAGGACCAGAAAAATCATAGGTTAGGAATTATCTGCAACCAGACCAGTCATTTGTGTGCATCATGCTTGACTACTACAATGCATGCATTTGAAAGCCTAACTAGGAACATAAAATGCAACTTATCTGTAACTGGGATCAGTTAATGTCAA
Organism: Canis lupus dingo; assembly: GCF_003254725.2. Taxonomy (NCBI): domain Eukaryota; kingdom Metazoa; phylum Chordata; class Mammalia; order Carnivora; family Canidae; genus Canis; species Canis lupus. The sequence continues at coordinate 45,931,706 of NC_064257.1, read as the reverse complement.
AATAAAATTGATTGAAAACAGGATTTGGAAGGGAAATGCTGGTTCAACCCAAAGCATATAGCATTAAGTATGGGAAGCCTGCAATAAACCCACATGATTAATAGAGCCATTTAAAAAGATTTCAAGGCAGTTGTCACAAATTGCTGCTCTAGCCCAAAGGACTGGATTTTTTATTTTAATCTTTCAGAGTTATTGGGTGGGATAGCTGGGCTATGGCTTCAGAGAACATACAAGCTGAGCAATGACTGAGAAAATAAAGAGTTCCAATCTGTAGGAACAGAGGATCATTTTAAAGGGTCCTTTTGTGCTGAAAGACACTGAAAAGACAATATGACCAGAAAAAGAGAAAAGGAGGGGACTGGGGGAGAGGTGATTCCCCTTGAGTACATCCTCAAAGAGGATGATCCTTCAAAAAGTAATATTAATATGTTGCCATGGTGGTCTGGTATTTGCCTAACCAATATCTATTCTCCTGTTTTCCTTACTATCAGTCAGATCCTTGATTTTGTTACTGCAGCAGGGGAGTTTAGGCTAATCATCTGTGCATGGCCACCTGACAGTCTGACCACTGAGATCAAGCAGAAATTGTTGTGTGAGGTTTCTGGAAAAGCTACTAAACAGTGGAGGATATTCCTCTGATGCACACACACTAATGTGTTCTATATTCTTTCCCTTTTTGCTGCCTGGAAATCTGATATAAAGGTAGAGCTGTAGCTTCTGTCTTCCAAAATTAAAGGACAAGTCAGCAAAACAGCAGAGCCCTCGCTTCTGGGTCCCTTGAGCACTGAACCAGTGACATCTGATTTTTTTTTGCTGTGAGAGAAAGAAGAAACCTCTACTTGTTTTACTCAATGTTATTTTGGGTTTTCCACTACCAGTATCCAAACACAAACCCTAACTGATCAAAGTTGTTGTCAGAATAATGAAGAGAAATTTGAGAAAACCACTCAGAAAGCAAAAAGGAGAGCCATATATATAGCTCACATAGAGCTGTATATAGTCCATATATAGTCCATATAGAGCCATATAGTCCAAGGGTGACAGGGCCTTTCCCTGTGAGCTTAGGTCCCCACAGCCCCAATGGAAGGCCATCCAGCCAGGCTTGCTCTCCTGCTGTTAGAATGTGTTACAGCTTCGGGTATGACACTAGGCAATGCCTCATAGGATGAAGACTTCGGTTTTAATCTCCATTTCGATAATCAACTGTATAGGGACGCCTGTCCTGTCTATAAGACAGGGTGCTTGGAAGAATCAAATAAGCAGATGATATGCTCTTCAGAGACATTTTTTGTCTTCACATTTGTAAATGTGAAGCAGCATCCTGTTATTATTGCAACCAGTCCCTATTTAATTATTTTCAGAGCAGGTAACTTTTATAGCTTAAACAGGCTCAATCATGGTACTAATGAAAAATTCAACACTGAAAAACATTAGTTTTATTTTTTGCAAATCTATTCTGACTAATTACCTCCCCTGTAGGAGAGGCAATAATTGCTTGATATATTTCACATCTGGAGCACTTGAAACATTCATGCCTGGACAAAGTCATACTAAATTTTCTCAATATGATTTTTCAGTTAAATTTTAATAAAAGATAATAGCTACGATTTGTATGGCATGTTAGATTTTACAAAGTACACATATGCACTTAATTCCTTTATTTCTGTGGTAATATCAATTCATATACTATTATGCCCAATTTACAGATAAGAAGCTGAAGCTCAGAAAAATTAGTACAGTATCTGAAAGGAGTCATGATGAAGAATGGTGCTTGTGTATGGCAACTGTATAGGGCAGATTTACAGGTGCCATCAACAACTCATTAACTTTTGGTGTGGTTGTGTGTTCTTATATACTCTGCTGAGACTGAGAACTTACCTGTAGTTCTAGTTTTACTCTTTGAATTAATACATGTCAAATATTTTCTGGGTACTTACTATGAGTTGGGCTCTAGGCACTAGAGGCACTGTACATGCATTAAGTAATTGCCTTGATGTATTATTTTATACATTTAATTTTGTAAGACTTAAAATTGAACCAATATTTGTACAGAAAGATGCAGGCATTATTATAGACGTTTTATGAAGAACTAGAGGTTCAGAGAGATTAAGCAATTTGCCCAACATCACAGAGCCAGCACGTATAAGTGTAAAGATTTTTCCTCTAAAGCCATGGGTGTATCTGTTCTGTTTGCTACCTGGGAGGGGGGTGTGGGAACCAAGATCAGCTTCCTACTGATATGTACAATTTGGGGACTCTCCAAAATTTGACCTCTTTTTCTGTAGTCAATCCCATTTCCTATCATAAGTCTTACCTTAGATGTTTCTCTAATGAGTTTGATCTCTTTTTCCCACTCCCCAAATGCATGGTGCCTATGCCATGTCCTAACTGGACTCTTGTCCACCTGAAATGCCCTGTCTTCTTCCCCATCAAACCCATTTATCCTTTATGAACAGTTCAGTCTCTCTGACAAGTGTCTCTGTGACTTTGTGTTACATTTTCCTTGGTTTTCCAAGACATAGGCTACTGTTACCATACCCTGTGATTCTGTTTTCCAATTGTTTCATGTTCGTATTTTATTTGCACAGCAAGACTGCAAAGCCTGCTTGGGGAGAAAGTCATATGCCTCCTTGTATTATGGCACAGTTCCAAGCCCAATTCAATTCACAGACACACAAACACACATGTTTAATATACTCTTGGCAAACTAAGAGAATAGTTGATCTCTATTTAGCCCTGCCTCCAGGGCCACCTGTTATACAAGCAGGCTCTCCATATTCATAAAATAAATTTCTAATATTATAACTATAAAGAAAACGGTTATAAGACACTATTTTTAGTTTTATTTTTATTTTTAGGAAACCACAGTAAATCTGCCAAACCCAGTATTTAATATGGGCTTTCTGTTGTCTGGGACAAATCAGTCATGGCCAAATTTTCACGATCTTACTAGATTTACCTGTTTAAGGTGTTCACTGAGTGCAATTCTCAAGCTGCCATTTCTTCTATTTAACATCTCACAGGTCATAAGGGTATAGAAGATTGCAGTGCACACCAAAGGCATACAGAAATAGAACCCAAAGAGCCACCAGTCCTTTACATCTTGGTAAAACTGTAGGTGAAGAAAAGGGAGAGAAAAGAGGGGCATTATATCTAAATTTACTGGGCAGTGCCTCTAGTACCTTCAAAATCTTCATGCTTGCGGGTCTGTTTCTATGTTCACGCTCTCTGATTGTGGCAAAGGGCTTGTGGGTGATGCTCAATACTCAGTTAATCTGGAAGCTCCAAAAATTATCCTGGATTTGTAAAAGCACCCAAAGACATTGCACTTAAAAATAAATTATCCCGACAAAGATACTTTTTATAAACCAAAGCTGGTTTTAATTATACAATGGGAGAGCCCTAATCAAGAAAAAGAATTCCCTTCTAAAACTCATAAAGCAGGATTTTGAGATACACAGAATATGTATTTATCTTTTCTTATTGATGAGCCTCAAAATTTTGCTAGTGTCTGGTTTCCTTTGGACTCTTGTGGTTAAGCGTACTTTCTGTGAATTTTGTTTGGCAATAGCGAAGGTTATGAATGGCTTATCTGTGTAGCTTTGGTAACTGGGAGTTAACCCTTTGCCTGGTATGCCTGCTATGTGACCTCACACCCAGCCAGTTTGAGCCATCAATAACCATGCCCTTTCTCACTCTTTGAATACTTACCACCTGGAAACTATTGAAGCAGAGTATCTTATCTGCAGGCATAGTTAGCATTATCTCCCTGTGGGCAGGATTTGTAAATAGGAGGATTATTCAGTTTTATGTCTTTTTAAAGGAGAAAATTTAGTGCCCTATAAAAATGGAAATTATATCTACATTCTTCCTCCTGCTAAATTAATCACCAACTTAGAAATGCTTTCCTTATGCTTTTTCTCCAGATTGTTTATTTACGAAGGATAATGCAGTCTCCTGTATCATCTCAGTTCCCACAGTAAAAAATAATCATGCTGCTCTGTGAAAAACTGGACAGTTGCTGAATATAGAAAGAGGCCCAGTAGGCTACATTTGTAACATGTCTATTAAAATAATCTATAAATGGTTCCTGAAGAAAAAAAGTTCTAGGCAGAGGTTCTTAACTGCTCTTATGCCATGGATCCCTTTGGATGTCTGGACTGTAATCCTTCCTGTGAATAACACTTCTCTATGCATAAGATAAAATAAGATTACAGTGGTAACCAATTACATTGAAACACAGCTATTGAAATATTAAAAAGAAAATTCTGATATGGTAATATAGGTGTTTATTAACAAATTAAATTAAAAATTTAATGGAGGTTCTAATAACCATCATAAGTTGAAACAATGATAAGCATAAATGATATTTCAAGATTATCCGATTTTTGTGATATGAAAGTGCCTATTATTTCTATTAGTGGAAACAAAATGGTCCTGTTAAATATGATTGTGCTTTGTTGCCTACATTCATAATAGGAGGAAATGATAAATTTCAGTCAGAAGTTAGTGAAAATAAATATGTAATTTCTTTTCCATTTAAGTTCATAGACCCCTGAATTCTATTCGAAGGTTAGTGCAGACTACTAAGGGAGTTGGTTTACTCAGATGTGTTCATATAAATTTCCCCCTCTCCGCATCACACTATAGAAAGATTTTAGTACTGAAGTCAAAAACTAAAAACCAAAAAACAGACAAAAACCCAACTCTTTAAGTGCACACAAACACTCCTTTGAGCACTCCCTTCACTTGTACCCCTGTCTTCCAGATGCACTGCTGACCTGGTGTGAATGCCCCAGAAGCAGCTGCAGAGGGCCTGGAAGCTGACCCCCGAGGGGTCTGGCGGGAGTCCCCTGCCCCCTCCATGGCAGAGGCCTGTAGAGAAAGGGGTCACACATTTCTTTTGAACTAATGTCATCAGCCAGGGTATGGAGGGACCGCCCTCTCGTCTAAAGCTAGAGCAAAGCTGAGGAGGAAAGAATGGAACACAAACTGGGGAATAAAATGAGGGAAAAAAAAGAACAGGAGGAGAAAAAGAATCTTAAAATTTCTGACTTGAAATTGAGTATAGAAAGTGATCAGTTTAAACTCACATCTTTTACTGAAACCGCCCACAGTAGCCAGCCAGCCTTTGCTTGCCCGCTCTATAAGGGACACTCAGCTTGCCAAAGAGCCCATTTCAGTTCATCTAGTTTGAATGATTAGTAAGCTCCTTTCCATATTGAGCCTCTTCTCTCCAACACTTCATTTAGTCAGGAGTATCCAGATTGATTATTCTCACTGTCCAAATTCTAATAATCTCCTATTATCTACTTTGTTTTTTCACTATGGAGATTGACTTAATAAAAAGGTCAGTAGATAAACAGAATACCTTAATTTTAACATTGCCAGTGTGGCAGTTTTCATGAGCACTTTAAATTTTATTTTATTTTATTTTTTAAAAGATTTTATTTATTTATTCATGAGATAGAGAGAAAGAGAGAGAGAGAGAGAGAGAGAGAGAGAGGCAGAGACACAGGCAGAGGGAGACGCAGGCTCCATGCAGGAAGCCCGATGTGGGACTCGACCCCATGACTCCAGGATCACGCCCTGAGCTGAAGGCAGATGTGCTTAACTGCTAAGCCACCAAGCCACCCAGGCATCCCAGCACTTTAAATTTTAAAATACGAATTTCCAAATAGGAAAACTGGTCAAATGTAAAAACACTAATTTTGTGAATTTTCCAAGTTAGGAAAACATACCTGAAAATGTCTGTAAATGATTAAATGTGGAATCTGAGCTGCATGAAACCTACATCAAAGCACTAAATTATGCTGATTTAAGAGAAGTAGTTATCCATTTGGTTTTTCTCCTCAGTCCACATTTGACTAGTTTGGCAAAGGAAATATGCATTTTCAACATGTTTTCCAATACACTTAGTTATATAATTAAACTTTACAGAGAAACATTAAGGTGATCAGGTGTATTAAACAATAACTGATTTTTTAAAATTTATTCATAGAGACAGAGAGAGGGAGAGAGAGAGAGAGAGAGAGAGAGAGAGAGAGAGCAGGCACCATGCAGAGAGCCTGACGTGGGACTGGATCCAGGGTCTCCTGGATCATGCCCTGGACTGCAGGCAGCGCTAAACTGCTGTGCCACCGGGGCTGCCCAAACAATAGCTGATTTTGTTAAACTAAAACACCTTTTAAAAAGTTCTGCAAATTTATATTATTTGTATATTACATGTAGAATTTGTACTACTATAAGTACATGTAATTATGGCTTCCTACTTAAAGTCAATAAATCTATCTTCTAAAAAATGTGAGCAATGTGCATTTCACCAAGTAGTATAAAATACATATCAGCATACCTGCCGGATGGACATTGTTGTGCTGTTTTATTTATTTATTTATTTATTTATTTATTTATTTATTTATTTAAATTTAATTTTATTTAAAAAATTTTTTTAAAGATTTTATTTATTTATTCATGATAGACATAAAGAGAGAGAGAGAGAAAGAGAGAGAGAGAGAGAGAGAGAGAGGCAGAGACACAGGCAGAGGGAGAAGCAGGCTCCATGCCAGGAGCCCGACATGTGACTCGATCCTGGGACTCCAGGATTGTGCCCTGGGCCAAAGGCAGGCGCCAAACTGCTGAGCCACCCAGGGATCCCCTGTATTATTTATTATAAAAACAAATAGCACATCTATCTTTTTTTCTGAGTAAGTTTGTTTCAGTATATGTGCTATTGAAGTGAACACTGAGTAGCTTGTTTCAGATTCTGAGTTGTTTGATGTAGAACAACAATTGTGTCTACAATTGTGCTATAAAAGTGAAAAATAGTTTTCTTTTTTTTAAGATGTTATCTATTTATCCATAAGAGACAAACAGAGAGACGCAGAGACAGGCAGGGGGAGAAGCAGGCTTTCTGCAGGTAGTGTGATGCAGAACTCGATCCTGGGACCCTGGGATGACAACCTGAGCCAGAGGCAGATGCCGAACCACTGAACCACCCAGTGGGGTCTTGTTTTATTCAAGAAGCTAAACTCTCCTGTAACATGTACTTTTCATGCAGCTAAAGATTACATGCCTGAAAAAAAAAAAAAAAAGATTACATGCCTGAATTAAGAGGAGTAAACCCCATTGGGCATTGTCGAAATATCAAGTCTTGGTGATGGTAAAGTATAAATGAAGACCTCCTCTTCCCGCCATTTAATTCCCTTTATACTTTCCGTACCTCCATGAATTTTGATGTGGCATTGAGCATACAGGTTTTGTGCTGTTCACCCTTATATTCAAAGGGCACCATGACGAAACCGATAGCTTCAGGGATGGCCAGGATAAAAGAAAGAATCCAGATGGAGACTATCTCAATAGCAGTGATCAAGGGAATCCCAATTCCCTGGACACGACTCCAGGAGGCAACTGCTCTGTACCTGAAAAAAAAAAAAAAAAAAAAAAAAAGGATTGTGGTGGTGGAACACAGCCATTAGGAAATTTAAAATTTATTTCAATTGAAGAAATTAGAAATGCTGGGAAGATCTTCCCCTTGGGCAGTGGCAAATCATTGGCTTTTTAGGAACTTTCTTTGAGTTCTGATATGAAAAATAAGTGGAACCGTTAAGAATTCTACCCCTTTGAGAATCAGTTGCCCAGCAGGCCTAAGTTTGGATCTTCAATTGGAGTTCAGCAAAATCTGGTGACAGTTTATAATGTAGTAGAATCAGAGAGATTTGCTCATGTTTTTTTTTTTTTTTTAAGCTGGGGGAAAAAAACTGAATGATTGAAAGAGTAGTGAAAGCTTCTGTTACTTGTTAAAGTAATATCTTATTCTTCCTTTATATATTCAAAAAGAAACTTGAGGGAAGTAGATGGGGGATGGGCTAGATGGGTGATGGGTATTAAGAAGGGCACTTTTTGTGATGAGCACTGGATGTTGTATGTAAGTGATGAACCACTGAGTTCTACTCCAGAAACAACATTGCACTGTATGTACGTTAACTAACTAGAATTTAAATAAAAAAAAAGAAAACTTGAAACATTATCTATGAGGTGGATCTAGATATCTTTAACTGTATAGTAACCATTGGTAACCCATCATCTTCTCTTTTTTTTCTACTCTCACTGTATACCTGGCAGAGTGGGCTTATACCAGGTGACAGTTTTAGTAGGTAAATATTTCTGGTAAATATCAAAGAATGACTATATCTCTTCCATTATGGTCCTGTGCTAGAATAGATAAAATGGAGTTAAAGATACTTTGATTCCTAATCTTTGGGGTTTACAACCTAATAGAAAAGAACAGTTTATACAAAAATATAAAACATAAATGTAACAGAACAATTAGGTCAATCAAAAAACAAACTGGTTTAACAAATTGTTTATTTTTTACTTCAATATTTTTTTTGTGATAATAATCACATTTTGATGTTAAGTCTAAGTAAAGTTTGGTTTCAGAAATTCTGCTTTGACCTGATGTTATGGTCTGGTGCTAACTACTTTTAGATCTACTATTAAGATGGGACCTGTGACGTGGTATGGTATTTTTGTGGCTTCATTCTTGGAATGTTTTTTGCTGTTGTAATGGAAAGGAAACATTCTCCTTTTATAGCTTTCATTAGATAGTGCCAGAAGAAGACTGTAAAATAGACCAAGGTAGTGGGGAAAGGTGCACATGGGTTTGTAGGATGTGTGACTTAGTGTCAAAGATTTGTCAGGACAAAGCCAGGACAAGCTGTCCCTATCACTTCTATTTAGTGTTCGGTCTCAGTAAACCTATTAAAACACAAGTCTTAGGAATTATGCTACCTTGTTCTTCACTATAGGTTAGAACCTATAGTTTTGGTATGCATGATGATGCCACAGGGCATAGATATAGCATGATTTGCTGGAGAAATGTATTTTGCAAAAGATTTTGAGGGTAAATAAGATTGTTGTACAATAGAATCTTTTTTTTTTTTTTACAATAAGAATCTTTAAAAAGAGTCCAGATGAGTTCAGAATAGAATAAAATACAGCTATGCAAACAGACCAAGAAAATCCTCTCACACTATAGCCAAGGTTGCATTTGCAGATTTATGGTTATTTCCAGTGGGATAAAGATTGCTATTTATTTTGCTTTTCATTTCTGTTTACTTTTCTTTGTTGCCTTATTAGAATGGCAGCCTGATGTCCAGTAAAAGCTAAAAGGAATGGAGACAGGATGTCTATATCCTGAGGCTGTCAATGAATTATATCTATTTCTTTTCCCTCTTCTCTTAGATCAACTATTAGGAAAGGTGATTTAAATAAAATGCTTTATCTCCTAAGGAAGTAAGAAAGCCAGATTTCTTAGGAAGGACTGGAATAGAAGGTGGTTTGAGTAAGAAAATGTGGTCAACATGTTCTTATAATGAATACATTCACAGAGCAGCTTCATTTTACAATGTGCCACGAGTTTTCCCAGAATACCACACATCTATAATCTAATGTAAATTCAACATTTCTAAATAAATAGAAGTGATTTTTAGTGTGTTGTATAGCAAACCCATATGACCGAGAATTATATTATTTTTCATTTGTAAGCACATTGATTTTGATAACATTTCCATGAGATGAGACAACAACCAAAAGAGCAATTAGAAACAATCATTTGTGGTGATGGAGGTGGGGAAATGTATGGAAAATAAGAAATACTGGAATGTTCCAAAAATGATTTCTATTTCGAACATTATGATACAACATACATATATGCAAATATGTTATCCTTACTAGGTGTGATTAGAAACATCCTTCAATGGAGTTGGTGTATACATATGACATCCTCACTTGCCATAGAAATTCTGCAAGTGCAGAATCAACCACTAACAACTGATATTCCAGAAATGATGTCTCCTTTTTGAAATGCCTTCTTCACTTGGCTTCTACTACATTCTCCTGGATTTTCTTCAGCTGATAAGACTGGCCACTCCATCTCATCTCCTTGGCTGGATCCTGCTCAAGTCTCAAACTCTTAGCGTTGGATTCCTTCCTAGTCTTTGGATCTCTTTTCCATTCTATTGACACAGTTTCTTTTAGTGATCCATCCAGTCCATGGCTTCAATATCATTTAAAATTTCTATATACTGATAATTAATTCCCAAATTTGTAACTCTAGTCTCGAACCTCATCTCTAGTTCCAGACTTGTCTATTCAACTGCTTAACTGAGATGGCCACTTGATATCCAGTAGGCATTGGGACTCACCCAAGGCAGACTCCTGGTCCTCTTCCATGACCCCCTCTATCCTACCGTCTCTCCTGTCTTTACCATCTCAGACCCAGAATTTGAAGTTAGCTTTCACTCCTCTTTTTCTCTTCATTACCACAAATCCAATTCTTTAGCAAACCCTGTAACTTCTTCCTTTCACCATACATCCAAATGCAGCCACCTCTCACCAACTCTCCTGTGACCCTCCCACCTGGATTATTATAGTAGCTTCCGAACTGGTCTCCCTGCATCCACGTTGTCCTACTGTACTCTACCCTAAACACAGCAGCCAGAGTGAGCCTGTTAGCTCGTTAAGTCCATCATGTCATCCCTCTGTTCAAATATCTCAGTGGCTTCCCACCCCAGTGAGGATGCCTGCTGGTGTCCTCAGAGCTGCTTCCTCGTCTCCTTCTTTGTTCAGTTATATCTTTCCACAGGGTCTTCCCTGAATGTGCTGTTTGAAATTGCTAGAATCCCCTCCACTCTTACTTTGACCTGCTCACTCCAATTTATTTTTCTCCATAGTACTTACTACCATGTGACCAATAGAATATTTTATTTGTTCTGTTTATTGCCTATGTCCACCCTTTCTTTACAATGGAAGCTCCATGAGGGCAGATGTTTTACATGTTGGTCATAATACATAGAACAATAGGTGCCAAATCAGTATCTGTTGAAGTAAGTGTCTCTGCTTCCTGGCCCTGCATCATTCAAGCATTATCTTATAGTTCAAGCTATCCCTGACTAGGCAACAGATAAAAAGCTAATACTTTTAGAATCCTGGCATCAAATAATTAAAAAACCACGAGGGATCCTTGGGTGGCTCTTTCTCCCCTTCATGTTCTACTAGTTGGGAGCCTGATGATTGGAGTCGTACTATATCCTCCAGTCTCCTGTGAATGTGGGGAGCCTGGACCAGGGCTCTGTTGTGCCAGCTCCCAGGGGAGTCTTTTCCCATGACATCACCTTGTACCCTGTCATGTGATATGCCAAAATAAAAGTATAAATTACATGTTTTATTTATGTAAAGATGTTTGTTACTGTATGTGTCTATAAATAGATTTTTATATGTTTTCAAGGCCAAAGACATTTAATGCATGTTCTTGAACTTCTGAGGTATGGTCTAGGAGGGGGTCACTAAATTTTAAACTATTTATTACTGAATGTGCTTTAAAACAACATAAAATAAAACAAATTCAAAAGATACTACTTCAACAAAGTTTATTTTTATTTCTTCTTCACCCATTTCTATTCTCATAAGCATAATCTAGGTATATTACAATCATATCAATTACAATTTTAATTTTAGTTTTATCCAGTTTTCATTGTAAAAAATGCCCCTAGGGGCACCTGGGTGGCAGTCGGTTAAACATCTGACTCTTGATTTTGGCTCAGATCATGATCTCAGAGTTCTGGGATCCAGCCCCATGTCAGCTCCATGCTCAGCAGGGAGTCTGCTTGAGATTCTTTCCCTCCCTCTTTGTCCCTCCCCCTGCTTATGCTCTCTCCTTCTCAAATAAATAAATAAATCCTTTAAAAAAATGCCCTTATGCTTCTACAGAAGCATGGCATTTATTAACTTAATAGCTACACAATATAACTGGATATTGATATAGTTAACTTAAGTATTTCTCCTAAATTCACATCAATTCTAGGGTTTCAAGGATGTGAATAACACATCTATAAATATGTTTGTACACATAATTTTTTTCTTTTTTTGAATGATTTTCCTAGATTAATTATCTTGAGTGGGATTATCGAATCAAGAGAACAAAAAGGTAACTGAAGTACTTTAAAAAAGTTTCTATCAAGTGTCTACCAATACTTGCCTACATTGGAATTTATTATTTTTCCTTCACTTATGCCATTTCCATTAAGCAAAGCTGCTTGTATCCTTACCTATGCACATTTTTAACTAACAGCAGGTGCAATCATTTATAATGTTTGTTTATGTCTTTTATGTGATAGACAAACCAACTGCCATACAGAGGTTTGGAGGCAAAATGCCAGCAGGAAGAATTTTACAGAGAAAGCAGGCATGGTGGATTGAAAGACAGTAGTGAGTTCTTTCACATTTCTTCAACTGAGTCTTTCAATTGGGCTGGCCTGTGACTACTTGGACCGACTCAGTAGAGCTGGAAAGATGCTTTATGGGTTTCAGTCCTGGCCTCTGAGCAGAGCAGCAGCTCCACCCTGGAGCCTTACGCCTGCCTCAGACAACATGTTGAGAGGTGCTAGACTCCAGAAGAGGGAGTTAGGCTCCGCAGAGCTCAGACTTACCACTGTTCTTGCCAATGGGATAGTCATGTGTCTTGGTCTCAAGAGCCAAGCTTAGCCACAAGCTGAAATCCACCAAAATACCCACTCGAAGTGACAAGCTGCAGAAGAATTGCCCAAATTCCTACCCTACCATATGGTAAGATAATAAAATGGTGGTTGTTTTAAGTTTTGGGGTAGATTGGTATCAAAGAAAAATAAGGTAGCGAAATTAACCAGTCGCTTGATCTTGTCAATGGAATTAAGATAAAAGAACAGGTAACTATGTGCAATGGAGCACAGGCCCCAAATGAGATCCCGAGTTGCCTTACAGTCAGGGTTTGGCTTTGTCTCTGTCCTGTTCCTGGGTTCTCTGTTCTGGCTCCGCTATTCTTTCATGTCTTCCTTATTGTCATGCAGCAAAAGGAAATCCTAACACTGGGAGAATAAGGAGAAACCAAGTCTGACTCTAAAAATGAAGTTTTCCAGAAAACCACTGTCATGTCTCTGGATTTAGGATAAACCTTTGAGAACATCGTAGAGACCACTGAGCAATTATTTGAAATGCTGGGATGAACTGATACTGGCTTTTGAGTCTGAGGCTTATCAAACAAAACTGTCTTTTTAATGGGTCTCTGCAACTTTTCCAGGTATCTGATTATACATCATTGCTGGAGCAGTTGTTAAAAGAGTTTTATCTTTTTACAGCCTCCTTCCCCAGGCAGTTTTTAACTACAAGTTAGATCTGTACTCAGACCTTTTTTTTACTGGTCTGACCCCGTCATTTTCCACTTTAAACATGACAGTTAACTTTACAAAGAACAGCACTGAATTCCCCTCCCATTCTGCCCCTTCTTTTTTTTTCCCCCCCAAGAAAACCTAAAGTAATGTGAAGTGTGTCATTTATGGCATGCAAAAATAAGTATTTTAATTGTTGGTAATAGCGGGTTATTCTTATTTTATTGGGAAAAATTTATTTATGTTAGAAGTGTATTGCTTTAGCATTAAAAAAAATTTCACTGATAAAGCTGAAATTTCACTGAATAGGGATCAAAATTGTTTATAAATTTCCTCAGTCTTTTCTGAAATTCCTGTTTTATCATTTTCTTTCTTAAAGATTTTATTTATTTGAGAGAGAGAGAGAGAGAGAGAGAGAACACACGGAGGGGCAGAGGGAGAGTGAGAAGCAGACTCTCCTCGGAGCAGGGAGCCTGATGCAGGGCTCCATCCCAGGACCCTGGGATCATGACCTGAGCAGAAGGTAGATGCTTAACTGACTGAGCCACCCAGGTGCCCTGTTTTACTTTTTCCTTAAGTGATGATGCCGAGTCAAAAATCAGTAAAAGTTAGATTTGAGGAGGAATCAGTGAGAAGATAGAGCAGAGGCAAGTCCATAGTTGATTTAACAATGAAAGCTCCTTTTTTCCAGGACAAGTCATGGGCATCCTATTACTCTCTTGTTAACCTTATTCAGATTAAAAGCTGAAATGGGACAGTTAGATTTTTTGTTTCATTTTTCAGTATTCCATATTCATTGAATAACCAATAAAGTAATAAAGAAATTATATAGAACTTGGATATATAGTTTCTCTCATTATTTTCTCTCAAAAGTAACAACTCTGAAATGAGAGATAATTATATTTAAAATATATTTTAAAAAAATCATGGGAACTCTTCCTGAACCGTATTGATTCATCCAGCTCAGAAGAGGAAGGCAGGGATTCCCAAACTAAAATAAATAAGTAAATAAATAAAGAGGGATTGTCTTATTTTTAGTAGAATATAATGCAACCAAACCAAGACTCAAAGCAAATGGTATCTTATCTTCTGGAGTTAAGTGTTAATGATTCATTCTCTAGTGTGAAAGCTTTTGAAATAGAACTATGTCAAAATAGATTCCCTACATTCAGGTCCCAAAGTTTAGAGTCAGCACCAACTGAAATGTAAAAATAACAGAGAATGGACCCAGGCAACAAAGAATGTTGAATTTATTACCAAGGAAAACCTTCTGAATTAAGGCAAATTTTTGTGGGAGTAGAATTTTAAAATGGCTCATCATCTTGATCTAAAACTGAGCCCAAGTCTTAATGAAATAGACACTTGATGCCATTTTTTCCTTTTTCAAAGGAAGAACATTTCATCAAATATATAACTGATAAATCATGATTGAACATTTAGTTCGTTTTTCTCCATGCATGAGACAGGAGTGGGGAGTGGTGGTGAGGTGAGGTGAACATACACCTGACGTGGGAACCTATGACCAAATCCCTCCATCCCTTCCACGCCCAACCCACTCCATGACAGGTAGAGTTTCTACTGTGGAGAAATTGTGCAAAATGGTTCATTGAGATTCCTCCAAGGATGAAAGAGAGGGCAGAGGGTTTTGACAATTTAGATTATTTAGGAATCCCTAAATAGGTAGCCTAAATACCCTCATTATGTATTTCCTTCTCCCTTGTCCTCAGGTTGGTATCTTCACAAGTGTGAAGACTCCTAAGGGACAATAGCCAGGCCTAATTCTTAACATCTGTCCATCATCCCCTTCCTGCCTGAACCCCTGTGAAACTAAATTATGAATTATATTTCTCAATCTAGGGATAATTTATTATGAAGTATGTTACTAAGGAATAGGTGCCTTAAAATTTTTTTTGGCAAATAATTTAGTACATAGACTTCTATAAAATATTAAAAGGGACCACCATACCCAGGCCACATAATACGATTCACAAAATATATTCTGAATTTTGTAACAAGAAAATATATCACAAGGATGACAATTTGCCTACATTGCTTACCAAACCAAGCAAATTCTTTCTTCTCTCTTTTTAAAGCATTTATTTATTTATTTTTATTGGGGTATAATTGACACAAAACATTATATTAGTTTCAGGTGTACAACACAATGATTCAGTATTTGTGTATGTTGTGAAATGATCACCAAAATAATCATTAATATCCCTTACCACACATGGTTACAGAATTGTGTGTGTGATGAGGACTTTGGAGATTTACTTCCTTAGCAATTTTGAAATATGTATTACAGTATTAACTAGAGTCATCATGCTGTACAACACATCCCATGACATTTATTTTAAAACTGGTAGTTTGTACCTCCCCCACAGCCATTTTGCCCCCACAACCCTGCCTTTTGGCAACCACTAATCTGTATCTATGAGCTTGTTTTTTGCTTTGTTTTGCTTGTTTTGTTATTTAGATTCTACATATAAATGAGATCATAAGTATTTGTCTTTCTGTCTCACTTACTTAACATATGTCCTCAAAGACCATCCATGTTGTCACAAATGGCAAGATCCATTCTTTCTTACACCTGAATAATATTCCATTGTTTATATATACCACATCTTCTCTATCCATTCATCCATGGATAGACACTTGAGTTTTTTCCACATTTTGGCTATTATGAATAATGTGGCAATAAACATAGGGCTGCATGTATCTTTTCAAATTAGTGTCTTCATTTTCTTTGGATAAATACCCAGAAGTGGAATGATTAGATCATATGGTAAATCTATTTTTAACTTTTTTGAGGAACTTCCTACTGTTTTCCACAGTGGCTACACCAGTTTGCATTCCCACCAACACTGCACAGGGTTCCTTTTTTTCTGCATCCTCGCCAATACCTGTTGTCTCTTGTCTTTTTGATACTAACCATCCTGACAGGAGTGAGGTGTTATTTCATCGTGGTTTTGATTTGCATTTCCTGATGATGAGTTCTTTCTTCTCTTTTGGGTTCTCTTTTTATCAATGCCTCTCAGGGAATTATACTTGAATGTCTTAAAAATATTTTATTATTTATAGGGAACAAGAATTGTCCTAGTCTCATTCTGTTTCTCATTCTTTTTTGTCATATCCTGATCTTACTTGGCTTATGGCTTTTGGCTGGATGTTTCCTCAGAGGTGTAATATTCTTTTAGGATGCTGGGTTCCTCTTTCCCAGAGCTTATTATCATCCTGGTTTTTAAAGCCTTTGGGCAAAGTTTAATTTTTTAATAAAGTGGTATTTTCTCAAATATGATGGTGTTATTGTAAAGGCAACAAAAGGGATAAGGGTAACTCTGGGCTGGGCATGTACATGTATTTCTCCATGTACACGAGCTTTTGTGTTCATGTTTATGTGCCTGTATATGCCTGAGCTTTAGAGCTCCTGTCCATAGAAAATTAGTCTTGCTATGGAACACAGCTCATAGGAATAAGCTGCATAAATGAGAAAAATAAAATCTATAAAACGGCATAGAGTGAATAAGGAAAATGGTTAGTAGCTTAAAAAGGAAACATACTTTCAGAGTTTTTTTTTTTTTCTACTCATAGGAGAACATTTTAAACACCCATCACCCCATCCCTAGATATAACTACTACTAATATTGGTCATGTTTCCTTCAAGGAATTTTATATTCATATACCTACACATGTCAACTATATTTAACCTCCTGATCCACTGGCCTAATATGGGGCAATAAAATTGCTGTATTTTCCTGTAAATAATCTTGTAAAGCACCTCTTTGTGCATGAAGTCTCTGTTCAAATTTTGGATTGTTTTCCTAGAATCAATCCTAAAAATTGTCATTATTGGGTCAGAAGGCAAAAAGCATTTGTAGCATTTTATCTTCCTGAAGGGCTGTTTAAATCTCTACTCCCACCAGATATTGAGAAACATGTTCTTAATTAGAATTTCTTTGATTATATGAACATCCTTCATATGTTAATTAGTCATTTAAATGTCTTCTTTGGTATTTTTATATTCATGCTCTTTTTATATGGAAGTCTTATGATTTTAATTATTATTTGTATGGCCTCTTTAATTACCAAGAATGTTAACATGTTGTAGCTTTTGTAACAGGTATTTGCTGCAAATATTTCCCCCAGCTTCTTACTTTATTTGTTTTTTTAAATTTATGAATGTTTGATCTTCATGTTTTAAAATATTATGTCCTGAAACCCTTTTATAATTATATTCAGAATTTCTATCATCTTTTTGAAGGATCACTTTTTAAGTGATCAAAGAGATATTAGTCTGTTTTCTTCTATATGGCTTGAGTTTTTACATGCTGGAGAATAGTGGTTTACAAGGCAGACCACTTACAATTGATTACTGGCTCCGACATTTGGTTGCCAAGTGGCCTTGGTTATCCTCTTCCAACCTTGGCTCCCTCATCTGTAAAGCGAGGGTCATTACAGTACCATCACAAGGTGGTGTCATAAGGACTAAGGACAATAACTTCTGTAAAATATTTTTAACAGGGCTCAGTACATACTAAGACTCAATGAGTGGTAATTATTATAAATATTATTATTGATACATAGTAAATGAAAAGACTTTAACATGCTTTTTTCCCCAGATGGCTAAATGGCACTATTTATTGATGATCTTTCCTTTTCCCGTTGTAGTCAAAGTGACGTGCCTATATTACATTCTCATATACTATAACACTTGTTTTTGGCTTTCCCATTTATTTCTCAGTATATTTATATGTATGTGCCATATATATATATATATATTTATTTTCTTTAGATGAGGGAGAGGGAACAGAGAGAGGGGCAGAGGGAGAGAGAAACCCAAGCAGGCTCCATGCACAGCGCAGAGCCCAGTGCAAGGCTCCACCCCATGAGATCATGACCTGAGCTGAAATCCAGAGTCAGGCACGTAACTGACTGAGCCACCCAGGTACCCCTGTGCCATACTGTTTAAAATACTATAGCTTTATAATATTTAACACTATTATATAGAAAGAGTATGCATTTAGGAAACATATTTTTTTAACTATCATAATTATTTAATTTATTTTCCCCACATGGATTTTAGAGTTATAATTAAAAATTTAATTGGATATTGTAATAAGAATACATAGCTACATCTCTAAATATACAACTTGATAAATACAGGAAAAATTTTACACATGGGACGCCTGGGTGGCTCAGTGGTATAGCGCCTACCTTTGGCCCAGGGAGAGATCCCAGGTCCTGGGATTGAGTCCCACATCGGGCTCCCTGCATGGAGCCTGCTTCTTCCTCTGCCTGTGTCTCTGCCTCTCACTCTGTGTCTCTCACGAATAAATAATAAAATCTTTAAAAAAAAGTGTCTAAAAAATTTTTACACATTATTAGTAATGTCACAGACATAATTTAAATGCTTTTTTTTTTTTTTTAGATACTACAACACTTGAGTACATTTCCAAGATGAAATGGTGTTATTGGGATGCTGGGAATAAGAAGAGTAGAGTGAGAATTCATTAGTGAATAAAATTCAGATTATAAATGCTTACTCAGTTTTTTAGGACATGGCCACAAGTAACATAGTCTATTATTTCATCAAATGGAAATGATACAGTGGCCACTTACACTAAGTAAATGTGTTAAAACAGCAGCCCTCACTGTCTGATATGATGCAGAAGAAAAGTATACAGACCGCAGATTTTCCTTGGAACTACCGAGTATCCTACTACTGAGGGGGAAATGCTCTCCGATCTTTGTGTTTACCACTGCAGTGGCAGCATTTTTGTCAACGGCATCACTACATTTTAAACTGCTAAAGAAAGTTTTTGTGTGTTGTCATTTCAGCAATACACTTTTTTTTTGCAATACACTTATTTTTAATAACACTGCTAAACATTTTGTTTTATGCTTCAGTTACTACAGGCATACATTCATGACAAGGATGCCATTATAATTTTCACCTACTAATGGAATGAATAGTTTTATGCTTTAACAATAACAATTTGGCCCCCAAATTATTTGCAGATGATAAATAACAGAATGTCTGTAAAGACTTCAATGTTCTTTAAGAAAGGGAGTCTTTTATTTCTATGATGATGGGACTCAGGTGTTTTGACAGAATGATTGCCAGAGTGTGAGAGAGAAAAGGGAAACCTCTTCCAAAGGGTAGTAAATCAATTAAATAGGACATTAAAGAACAATTTGCATAGGACAATAGTCAATATAAAGGAACACCACAGAATGTGTTATAAAGATCCTAACTTCATTCTTTATAGTTCCTGCTGTCACAGTTAGGAGGTGCAGAAAATACCATCTAGAAGGACTCCTTTAGAGAAGACCTGACAGCCCTGTTTGGGGAGAATTCTAGAAAGACTTAGAGATACTTTTTTTTTTTTTTTTTTTAAGATTTTATTTATTTGACAGAGAGAGAGCACAAGCAGAGGGAGTGGCAGAAGCAGGCTTCCCACTGAGCAGGGAGCCTGACATAGGGCTCGATCCTAAGACCCTGGGATCATGACCTGAGCTAAAGGCAGACGATTAACCGACTGAGCCACACAGGTGCCCCAAAACTTAGTGATACTTGATGGGGTTTCCAGAATCTGATCAAGGAGTGCTTCTGTTGTTGCCCTCTTT
The DNA here is from genome assembly GCF_003254725.2 of Canis lupus dingo. Classification (NCBI taxonomy): domain Eukaryota; kingdom Metazoa; phylum Chordata; class Mammalia; order Carnivora; family Canidae; genus Canis; species Canis lupus. Next base: position 45,911,877 of record NC_064257.1, on the reverse strand, counting down.
TTTAAAAATTATAAAAAGTTTCAGGCATTCAAAGACACATAGAGAAGAATATAACAATATTATATATTCACACTCAGTTCAGGTAATCAAGTATTATACATATAATTGAATGGTATCTTCTTTTTCCTAATGAGGAATCTATCATTGAAAATATAGGACTTGCATGTCCTAAAATCTCCTTTTCCAAAGTTTTTTCCATCTAATATGTTCATTTTTCCTTTGTTGCCATTGGGTGCCAAATGGCTATAACTGGCAAAATGCTCTAGATACAAATTACCTGAGCTAAAAGATGGTTGATGATTAACAAATGTGTAAAGTGATTCTAAACAGTAGGGCTAGATTGTTAATATTTTAATTCACTTGAAACTAATTAACAACTGTCCTGGACACCAACTGTCCTGGACACCAACTCTCAAGGCTCCTTGACTTCTCTTTTTGAGAAAAATGCTTTTCTAAACCTAATAAGAGTAGAGGGAAAGAACCACGAGTTACCTGTCAACACTGAGAGCGCAGAGATTGAGGACGGTGATCCCCACCGAGGACTTTTGCAAAAAGGGGAACAGTTTGCAAAGAAATACGCCAAAGTCATTGTGATCAAAAGGCCAGCGCCCCGCCAGAAGCTGAAAAAAGGAGACATTGTGGTAAGAAACAACAGAGCTGGCATGGAATACATGGACACTTAAAATTCTAATTATCTTCTGAACTTCTAACTTGTTCATTATACTTTCCAGTTAGCATGGCAGCAATACAGCATTATTATCATTTTTAAAAATATTTTAAAGCCTTAGCAATTTTTTTTAATCTGGAAAAATGTAAAGAATGATAAATATACTAACAGAAGAGATGAACCTTTGATCTTATGTGAAGTAGTCATACTGCCTACTTTTCAGAGAGCAGCAAAAGGTTAGGGTTGGGGTGACAGCTTGACAGAGACACAGCAGTCATCTCTTATCTATTTTTACTAAACCATGAATAAAGCTAACTTTCAAGTAGTAGCATCAGAGGATTATATTATCTCCTGACAAGCAGCACAGGCTCTGAATGCGAGGTTATGATGAATCCTGGAAAAAGGAAGTGGTTTAGGAATGCACTGACTTAGGTGCTTAACATCCTAATTTTGAACTTAGCTTTTCCTCTGTGCATATGGGGCTGACTGCTTCACCAGGCGTGTCCTAAGTGGCCTTTCTTTATTTAGACTTAAACTTCCCTTTATCATACAGAAACATGGTTACTGTGTTCTGTTTGTAGCATTTGCAGGAAAATCTAGTCTTCCATGTTGACAATTTATAACCTTTACTGGAAGGAATGGATGGATACCCTCTAGTGGCTCCAGTAAGTAGCAGGAACACAAAGACCCCTGTGAGTTGCTGATATTTATCTAATTAGGTATTATACCTGGAGCATGGGCTTAAATAACAGCTCAGCTACCTAAAAGGGACATCCGTGCTGAATTCATGATGCCTTTTCAAGAGTAAAAATGGTATTGATTTCCTTTCTAAGTTTTGCTTAGTGACGAATTGAAATCTATTCCACTCGATAGGAAACACTATCCAACTAACTTGATGAACCTGTCTTTTTTTTTCTTCTTCTGCAAAGTACCTATTGCCTGAGTAGATCTGAGTTGAGCTTTGAATTTCTGTTCTGACCTATCTAAAAGATTATGTGAGGTTTAATTTCATGGCCAATGTGGTCATCAACATAATACTCATTTTGAGAATTTAGTAGTGTAGGGCTCTCTAAAATTCTATTTTTATGGCTAAAACCTTGTATGGTTTATTTCAGAAATTCTCTTTTTAGTCTTAAGACATATTTCCCTTTCTTTTTTAAAAAAATGTTTACATTTAAATTCAATTTAATTAACATATAATGTATTATTCATTTCAGGGGTAGAATTTAGTGATTCATCAGCTGCAGACAAGATCCAGTGCTCATTCCAAGTGCTGTCTTTAATGCCAATCAGGCAATAACCCAATCCCTTACCCACCTCTCCTTTAGCAGCTTTCAGTTTGTTTCTTGTATATTTCCCATTCTTTTAAATAGTTTTCTGAAAGGACCTTTGAATTGAGGAATCCAATTCTGCCTCTCATCTCTCTTTTTTTTCCCTTGCACTCTAACGAGTCTTGGTTAGTATCTCCTCATAATTTCTGCATAAACTTTTGTCCAAGGACAATTGGTGGGTTTTTCACAGGAACCCTGCACTAAACTCCTGACAATTTTCATGAAACTAACAAATAATGATACCACTGCTGATTGCTGGTTGTTAATGCTTGATGCAAGTAAAGATATAAAACACTATTTCTGAGATGAATCTCCCTCCATAAAGAGAAGAAAACCTGAAAACTACTTTTTATAGAATGAGAATTTAGTATTTTGTCCCACAAATGTAAGTTTCACAGAGAGGTGAATAAAATGCCTAAGGATTGTTGCAAGATATGCTTTGGAATGATTGAGCTGTTACAGTTGGTTCATTTCAGAAACAGAGGATCCTGAAATCCACGTGGATGGATTTCCTAATTCACACATACAATAATGAGAAAAAAAGATGTTTATTGCTTAATAAGGGAGACTCTGAAGTCCTATGAGGGTCTAAATGACAAATGCTAAGAAAAATGATCCAGAAAAAACCACAACTGAGCATCTATTGTTTCAGGCCTTTCCAATTGCAATTGAATTTTTTTTTTCCTTTTTCATGCTTGCCAAAGCTTTCAACTAAGGTTAGATGCAGAGGAAGGACTAAAGGGAAAGATATAGAATTGGTGGGCACCAAAAAGATATTATGTAGAGTTTTGTTATTTTTTGGCATAAGTAGAGTTTTGTTATTTTTCCTTTCCCCAGGAGTGAGCATTGATTCTTCTTGGGAATTAAAGACAAAGGGAAAGGAAAGAAAGCACTGGAGGGGCGTACCTGGGTGGCTCAGTTGGGGTTTTGAGATAAAGCCCTCAGTGGGGCTCCATACTCAGCACAGTCTACTTGAGATTCTCTCTCCTTGTCCCCTCTGCCCCTCCCACTGCTTGTATTCTCTGTTGCAAGTAAACAAGTAAATCTTAAAAAAATAAAAAAAGAAATAATTGGAGGAAATTTCTGGACAATCACAGTGAGACATTTCCAATCTATCCTCTTTATTTTGAAAGGATATATGGATAGTAACTGTCCTAATGCAGCCGGGGGAAATTAGGCCACTGCCTGGGGTAACTTCTTCCTAGCTCCCATCCAATCTCAGGTAGGTCCTGCTTGCTAATCTCTTTCTTCATAGAACCAGTGTAGGAGTAATTTTATATTCCAAGTCTCAGCATACTCTGTTTTAGCAATAAAGCATATACAAAAGAAAGAGGGAATCAAAGAGGCATAGAGTGTTGTTCTGTTTTTCTTTTATTTAGAAGAGATATTTTAGAACTTCTGAAAGACTACTGGGAATTCATCCTTTCTGTTCTTTACTAGCACTTAAAATTGAAAACAGTATTTAAAATGGTAAAAAATTAATCTGTATAAAAACATATAATGAAAAGCAAATCTCCCTTCCAATCAAGGCCCCTAAACTCTCTTCCCAAAGGCAACCATTGTTAATTGTTAAATGTTTTCTTCCAGAAAACTTCCTTTGTACATAAAAGCATATGCCCTTTAAAAAAGTGGGAACATATGGAAATAATACCTTTTAACAGTCTTTTATGATCTTTTTTGCCTAGAGTACTTTTTTGGTAAGCAGTTCTAATGCCTAATTAAAAGGTTTTGATTTTTAAAGGCACATCAATGAAAGAATTTAGGCTAGGATAGGAAAAAATAAGGAGCTGTACAGGATAAATCTAGACCACAGCAAAGGAACTAGTTGATTTCATTAATGTTAACAAGCTACTATCAATTCAGTGAAAGAAAAACCAAACTACTCTGACAAACTGACAAGTTGGAATGGTTCAAAGGGTTAATCAGGCACCAGGTAATCATAGCTTCTTTTTGCCATAGAAGGCCCTATGCTATTATGAACCCTCATATTTATAACTTCCAAGGACATCACATGGTCCCTAGTACACAGTAGGTATTGAAAGAATTAATGATCCCAACTCATTAATTCAGGAAAATATTCTCATCTTTTGAATCATATACTGCCAATTTTGCCCTGAAAACACATTCATCTTGTAATTTACTTCTTATTTAAAAGTTGTTCATCAGTATCCCAGAGCAGTATTTCCATTTCCTATGTTGAAAGAAACCATGCACCTGCCAGTGCACATGCACTGTGTCATTTGACACAGTGAGAGAATACTGTTCTGTTTAAGACGTCAGGTTAAAGAGGAGATGCCACACTCTTTGCTGTGAGACAGTCCAGCCTGGTAAGAACCACAGAGCAGATACTTGGCCATGATGCATGTTCTGTGGCCTAATCACATTCTCAAGTGGCTACAAGGAACAACACAGACTGCTTGCTGAGGCAGGAGAAGGCGATCTACAGAGTACGGATTTTACTGAAGGATACTTTCCTTGATTCTAGCCTAGGGAATTTTTCTATAGTTGAAATATAGTTCCTGATCATCACCTGAAAACTATGGTACCTCTAAATGGCAGAAATTAATGTAGAAATTATGTATGTGTGTGGCTGGTTTGGATTATGTCCAAACCAATATAAAATTGACAGGCTGCATTTTTTTACCTGTCAAGAGCAGAGTTAGTTACCTAAGGACTTTGTACTGCAGGGAACATTCATAAGCAACCTGTGTTTAGAATGACTGGATCCCAAAGCAGGATCTCTGACCACCACTATGTTTAGTACAAAGCAATGTCTACTTTTTGGAACCTTTCATATATGTGCAGTGTACCTGGTTATGTCAGTTTTCTGGAACATAACAACCAGAAATAAGCAAAAATGTAATGAGCCAATCGTTGATGTAAAATTTCTGCCCCCAAGCTCATGTACTTTACTTAATGGGCAAATTACTTTAGTCTTCATCGCAGGATGACTTGCTCTTACTTTACACACAATGCTATAAAGTTGGGCTTTTATTGTGTTTTTGGCCCGGTATACATCTGAAGCTGCTTGTTACTAGGAACCCTCCAGAGTCATAGCTCTCAGTCTTGCCTGTACATTGGAATGATTTAGGGAGCTTTTAAGAATCCCAGTCCCTGGGCCATGCCCCTACACTAGTACTTTTCATCTTGGGGCAATTTTGCCCCCAAGAGGACATTTGGCAATGCTTGGAGACATTTTTGGTTATTACATTTGGGTTAGGGGACAGAAGCTCTTAACGTCTTGCGGGTAGAGAGCAGTCCTCCCCAGTGAATAATTAGCAGCCCAGAATGTCTATAGCACTAAGGTTGAAAACCCTATAAGCCAGAATCTTTGGGGCTGGGATCCAAGCCTCACTAGTTTTTAAAGCTCTCAGGTGATTCCAAGGTACAGCCAAGGTTGAGAATCATTGCTCCACTGTTGTGGTTCTCAAGCTTTCCCAGCATCAGAATCACATGGAGGGTTCATGGAGCCAGATTGCTGGGCTGCACTCCCAGAGTTTCTGATTTAGTAGATCTGAGGTGGGGGCTGTGAATTTATTTTATTATTGTATTAATTTTATTTATTTATCAAAGTAGAGTTTACACACAACATTTGCATTTCTAGGGAGTTCCCAGGTGATGCAGACAATGCTGGCTCATCAACTGTACCTGGAGAACCGCTGCTCTAGAAGCACCATGATCAACAAAATATGATAGCTGACAACCAGATAGTGCAGGAGGAGCAGAAATAGTATAAAATATAGACATATGAAATAAAAAATCATAGTAGTTTAGGGCCTGCATCCCACAACCCCCTCGCCCCAGTAGTCCCTAAAGTCATCAGTACAGAAAAGTATAGTTAAATACTGGGTGACTTCGCTGTTATGCAAGACCCAAATGTTATAGCCTAATGTGTTAGGCCTCACCAGCATGGCAGTACAGAACAAGGCTGTTTTTCTCCCTAAATTCAACTTAGGTTGTGAGCTCAGAAGACTTAGGTTGAAGTCCAAGATCTACCTGTTACTATGCAACCTTGGGTAAATCTGTCTCATTTCTTTATTTGTTAAATGGGGTGGTTCTCATACCTCCAACAATGGTATGATGACATTCTGGGGGGTTCAATCAGGAAAATGCATATGAAAGAGTTCTGCACACTGAATCTGTCCCACACAAACATTAGTTATTTTGAACTGCTATAATTTGTAGTCATAAATGGAAATGTACCATTTATGTACAGCTTAAGGAAAATAAGATAATAGGAATGAATTTATCCCTCTTTATTCCAGATGTCATCTTCTGCCATTTAATGCTATTACTTGGACATTACTTTTGTTATTGTCATGGCATCTTAATAATGGGATAAATAAAACCAGTGGCACATTTTTTGTGTGTGCTAATTTTCCTTCCAGCCCATCCGGTGCGGCTGAGGGATTCTTTTCTTTCCTTCATGCCACTCCACCCATCCTAGACAGGAATGAGGGATTTATGAATACAGTCTATAGTAGCTGTAAATCTCAGATTAAATGTTCTCCTCATCTCAACATGAATTATGGTAGTGTCATTTGGAATTGAAGATGATGGAACGGGTACCACTGTTCAAAAAGTGGGGTTCTAAGATTTTCTTTCTTGCTGGCAGAAGGGCTGGGATGTAGAAGTTGAATAGTCAAATCAGTAGTAAACAAGAACAACTTCCAAAAGCACACATTGAGTTAATTATCATGCCTGTGATGCCCAGGACAGGCAGTTAATGAGAACATGCTCTCTGGCTATTGCAGATCTCAGATAGGATACAATAAAATAAATCACTGTGCGTGACTGAGAATGGATTTTGCTTTTATGTTTTAATTGCTTCAGGATTGAGGCAGAGTTTTAATAGAGATAAATGAAGTAAAAACCGTGGCTTCTACTCTAGCCACACACATTTTCCTTTGACAGGCTCCTCCATTTTCCTTCGACAGGCTCCTCTTGTCTCCTGACCAGCCCCAAATTTGGAGTGTATGACAAAAGGCAGAGCAGAAGCAGCAACCCCATAAATATTCTCAATTCTGGTACTGGGTGCCCTCAGTGACCCTGGGGGATGGAGAAGCACTTTTTTATTAAATCAAGTGGCTTGGCATGGCAGTTAATAGCTCTGCTATGTTTCTGTGTGATCTTGGCATGTTGATTAACCTCATTGCTTTTCAGTCCCCTCCTCCAGGAAATGAAGGCAGCTACCTCAGAGCAACAGATGAGAATAATCCTTCCAAACAGAAGGATTAGCAGAAGTAAGCATCTGGAAGAGTGAGCTATGTGTACAGCCTGTTGTTATCAGTCTCTACTTTTTGTCCTGTTTTTCCATGAGAATGTGAAGGATGATCCCCCAGGTCAGGAGGTACAGGGCAGTAGAAGATGGCACAAACAATGAAAGGCCTCGTTCCCAAGGAAATTGCTACCTGGAAGATGGACGACAGAACAGTTCCTAGAGAAGCTATAAGCAACGTTCCACGGGAGTCAAAAGAAGGAGAGGGTGGTATGGTACAATGGCAAAGAGCATAGGATCCAGAATCACAGATGTCCACTGGCATAACTTAGACAGGTTAGCTGTACCTAAGAGAATACTGGAGATGAACAGAGACTCTATATCATATGGTGGATGCGGGTCTGAAGTGAATTAATCCATGCAAAGCACTTAGAACAGGGCCTAGCCCATCACAGACCTAAGTGTTAGCTCCTGTGGGGCACTGCACTCCCATGGGAAACATGGGATTGTTGCTACTTCTTGCTGTCTGTAGCTTACACTTTTGAATATTCAGTGTTTCAGTTTTTGCATAGCTCTTAACTTTTTTAGAATCTGAAATATATAGCTGTTAATAACAACCAAGTGGAGGACAGGGGGAAAACAAGAGTAAAATAATTTTTGAAACCAGTGATCCAAAGCCAAGAAGGTTTCTTCCTTAGAAGAAACATGGTTCACCCAAGATACGGGCTTATTATCCTCAACAGTCTCACTAACCTGAAGGCTGGGAATGAAAAAAAATGTGTCTTTGGAGTAACTCTGTTTGCTGTAAGGATGCCAATCTAGAAGAAGGGTACCCGAGACTTTTTATTTTGCATGCATGAAACCAAAGGATCATTGAATGGAGAAGAAACATTAGAAGGACTCAATATTAAAATAACCAGGTCAGTGCCAAATATACATGTCAATACTTTAAGATTTCATTCCTAACAGAGAGAAGATCTATGTTGGAAAAAATGAACCCTGGCTTTTCCCAGATGGAGAAAAGACTTTATATGTGTCATGACTGGAGACTTATATTTTCTTGTAACAAAGTGCAAGCATAGTTAATCAGAGAAAATAAGTGGTCTGACCTGGACACACAATAAGGCCCAAAACCTAATGAAAAAGTCTTATTGTTTCTTTTAATCAGCAGTTTATGGTAGTAAATGCTGGTACTTATTCAAAAGAAACCTGTAGGCAAAACCAAAGCAGAACAAAGCAAAACAAAACAAACTGGTAGAAATTCCCCACATATAGATTTAGGGAGTAGCTACAAAAGACTTATCAAGAATTGTGATAAGTAGGAAAAAGGGAAAACCAATAGCATATTAGAAGGCATGCCACTTATTTAATGATTTAATACACAAAATCTTAAGAACTGGAGTTAGTTCCTCACTGTGAAGTATGTCATGAGGTCATAGGAAATTAATCATCCTATGTGTAATTATATAAAAAATAGTGAAAGGGAATAAAGTGGAAAGGAGAAAAAAAATGAGTGGGAAATATCAGAAAGGGAGACAGAATATGAAAGACTCCTAACTCTGGGAAACAAACTAGGGGTGGTGGAAGGGGAGGTGGGCGGGGGGTGGGGGTGACTGGGTGACGGGCACTGAGGTGGGCACTTGATGGGATGAGCCCTGGGTGTTATTCTATATGTTGGCAAATTAAACACCAATAAAAAATAAATTTATATATAAAAAAAAGAAATAATGACCCAACCAAGAAATGGTAGGCAGCATAAAGAAATGGGACTGTATGTGTCTTGGTGGGGGAGGGGAGAATATAATTGATGCTGAAGCTGATGTATTATAGAACATAAGGTTGAGGGGATTTTGAATATTTAATAATAGAAAGTCATTAGACACTAAAACTTCAAGATTTCCAATAGTTGAGACATAAATTGAAATAGATAAACAGACCTGATGTCTGAATTACCAGTCATGTAATGATACTTCACCTAAGAATGACATGCATTTTAACAATTTACCATTAAAGTTTTAAACTGGCTATCTTTTGGGGAAGTGCTATGTATGGTATACAGAGTATTAAAACCACAGAAGTTATAATTAATGGAAAGAGAGAAGAGTGGAACATCTTAAGGGGGAAGTTGGAAATCCTGACCTCCAGCTCCAGTCCTATCAGAAATCTTTGGGCCTTGCTTTCCTTCTCTAGTTCTGGCCCAGCATTTCTTATCTCTAAATTCTTTGCCAGCTCATAAATTATGTGATTTTTTTTTTTTCACATCAGAACTCCAGTCTATAACTGGTTTCTCTGAAACTATTATCAACTCCAATTATCCCTAATCTTACCTCAATTCTTCCCTTCATTTTATATGATTAATTTTTTCCAATTTCTTTTTCCCATCTGTGACTGTTTTAGGTTTTTTTTGCGCTTTTTTCTACCCAAAAGGATTAAGGATGTCAAAACCTATGGAATCCTGTAGATTGAAGCATTGAGCCTATGAATTTACCTTGAATGAATCAACAGTATTTTATTACTCTCTAGGAAAAAGCTAAAATATTTAGTAAATTTGTCCAGTAAGTTATAAAGTATCATATTTAAAATGTAGTCCTGACTATATATAAATGCAGGAAAAAAATAGTAGATAAGTAGCTATTTTAAGCTTCCAGTCAAGAGTCTGTTAGTATGATAGTGTAAAATTAAGGCTTTTAAAAAGATTTTGAAAAGGAGTTTGATATAACTTTGTCTTATTTATGGTTATTTGGAAATGGCATAACATTAAATTCTACTACTCAAGACATATAGGTTACAACCTAGTTTTGCTTCTAAGCTTGATATTTGATATGTACCACATCTCTAGTGTAAGCATTTTGCTTATTTTTAGTGCAACCTAGAACAGAAAACATACAAATTTGGAGTCTAATATAATTAGTCTACAGTGATGCCAGGGTTCCTTTTCTAGACACTCGATTACTTAGAGATACTTGTCCTTGCTAAGGAATATTAACTGCCATGAAAATCAGTCATTTAACCAAATATTATTAAGACAAGTTTGATAACCAATATTTATTTTAGATTTATAAAATCATATCATTTCAGATTTGGAGATCTTCTAGATCTGTGGTTTTTTTAAATTGCTGTCTGTGACTCCTGAGGATCCCTGAGAACCTTTCATGAGGCCTGCAAGATCAAGGTAACACTAGCAGATTAGTGCCTTTTGCCCTGTTGTACAAAAGCAATGGTGGGTAAAACCACTGGTGCCTTGGCATGAATCAAACAGTGGCACCAAACTGTTTTAATAGTCATTGTATTCTTTACCATGACACAATAGCAGAAAAAAAATTGTTGCTGCAAGAGTAATGGTGAGGGGTTCAGCAGGGTCACAGGCTACAAGAGCAATATACAAATACCAGTTGCATTTCAATATATCAGCAATGGAAAATCCAAAAATCCAAAAATGAAGAGACAATTTTATTCAAAATAGTGTCAAATATTTAGGAATACATTTGACACAAGAATTGTATGATGTGTACTGAAAGGTACAAAATATTGGAGAAATCAGGTATTTAAATACATGTTTATGGATTGGAAGAATCAATACTGTTAAGATGACAGTTTTCTCCAAATTCATCTAAAGGGTCAATACAATTCCTGTCTAAAATCAAGGAAATGAATAAGTTCATCCTAAAGTTTATATATAAAGGTAAAGAACCTAGAATAAGCAAAACAATTTTGAAAAAAAGAACAAAGTATGACTTACAACATGTGTTTAAAAATTTACTATAAACTACAGTAAGTTATATAGATAGGATGGCAGTGGCATAACAATAGACACATAGGTCATTGGAACAGAAAAGAAAGTCCAGAAATAATATCTTACATTGATCATCAAATGAGTTTTTTTTTTTAAATTTTTATTTATTTATGATAGTCACAGAGAGAGAGAGAGGCGCAGAGACACAGGCAGAGGGAGAAGCAGGCTCCATGCACCGGGAGCCCGATGTGGGATTCGATCCCGGGTCTCCAGGATCACGCCCTGGGCCAAAGGCAGGCGCCAAACCTCTGCGCCACCCAGGGATCCCAATCATCAAATGAGTTTTGACAAAGGTGCCAATGCAATTCAATGACGAGAGGGTAATCTTTTAAAAAATGGTGTTGGAACAATTGTATATGTCTATGCAAAAAAAAAATGAACTTATATACTTACCTCATATCCTACACAAAAATTAATTGTGATCATACATCTAAATGTAAGAGCTAAAATGTAAAACTGTTAAAGAAAACATTGGATAATTTTTTTGGGATCTTGGCTTAGGAAATATTTCATAGATATGACACCACAAACATGATCCATAAAAGAACAATTTGATAAATTGTATTTAGTCAAAATTAAAAATGTTGTTCCTCAAAAGACACCATTAAGAAGATGAAGAGAAAAGCCAGAGAGTGGGAAAAATATTTGCAAATCATATATCTGATGAAGGTCTTCAGTCTAGAGTGTATAAAAAACTCCTACAATTAAACCAATATAAAGACAAATAACAATTTAAGAGTGTAGGAGATTTAAATAGACATTTCACCAAAGTAGATATACAAATAGCTAAGAAAACTAAAATGGAAAGTACTCATAATTATGAGTCTCTTAGGGAAATAGAAATTAAAACCACAATGAGATAGAATGGCTATAATGAATAAGACTGATAATAAGTGTTGGTGAGCATGTGGAGGAATTGGAACTGTCAGATAATGCTGGTGGGACTGTAAACTGGTACTACCATTTTTTATATTAATATGATCCAGAAATATTATTCATATTCCTCCAATGTTAGTAATTTGTTTATATTTAGTTCTACATAATTTTCTGATGTGTAGGTGTATGTATCCATCACCAATCAAGATATGGAACAGGTCCTTCACCACAAGGATGCCTAATGATATTCTCTTATAACCACACTTCCTTTGCCTCCCCTTCCCCATTCCTAACTCCTAATTACCGCTGATCTGTCCTCAGCCTCTATTTCAAGAATGTTAGATAAATGGAATCATATAGTATATAATCTTTTGAGATTGGCTTTTTTCATTCAGAATGGTTCCTTTGCAGTTTATCCAAGTTGTTGTATATATCAATAACTTGTTCCTTTTAAATCTTTTTTTCTTTTTTTTTCCTTTTTAATTTTGAGTAGTACTGTATGAAATGTATGTACCATAGTTTGTTTAAACCACTCACCCACTGAACTATGTCTGAATTGTTTGTGGGTTCTGGTTATTACAAATAAGCTACTATGAACATGCATGAAATAATTGCATGAACATAATTTTCATTTCTTTGGAAAAAGTGCCCAAGAGTACAATTGCTGGATCTGACAGTAATTGCATGTTTAGTTTTATAATAAATATCTAAACTCCTTGCTACAGTGATTCTACAATTCTTCATTCTCACCAGAAACGTATGTTTATTTTAGCCATTCTGATAGGTGTGTAGCGGTATCTGACTGTGGTTTCTATTTTGCATTTCCCTAATGGCTGATGATGTTGAACATCTTTTCATGTGTTTATTGAGTCATCGTATATGCTCTTCAGTAAAATTTCTGTTTATATCTTTTCCCCATTTTCTATTTCTGTTTTTTGTTGTTGAGTTTTGAGAGTTTTCTACATATTCTAGATATTAGCCTTTGTTGGATTTGTTGATTGCAAATATTCTTTTCTGTTCTGTAGCGTTCTTTTCTTCCTCTTAAAAGGGTCCTTTGCAGAGTAAGAGTTTTAAGTTTTGATGAAGTTATATTTATCAATTTTTTCTTTCATAGATTGTCCTTCAGGTACCAACTCTAAGAACTCTTTACTTAGTCCTAGATCCCAAAGATTTTCTTTCTTTTGCCCCTAAAGTTTTATACTTTTACATTTTCATTTAGGTCCATAGTTTCAAACAAATTATTTTTAATAGTGGTAAAATATATATAAGATGAAATTTACCAAATTGGTCATTAGTTATGGGTCATGGATGTCTTTAGCAGAGAAGAGGTAGTTTCAACAGAATGAGGGGAGGCATTGAGGATCAAGGAACCTAACAAGGGATCAAGTGACAAATATTAAGCCCTAAGGCACTTACTTTCTCCACTCACTCATTTATCCAAAATTTCTGGCTAAGCAATAACAACTTATTAGATGTTATCAATTCTGTACCAGCTTTGTTTTCTGGACCAATTCCACAACCTATTAAACATTTATCATTTCATGAGAGTTAAGAGTTATTGAGTTAAGAGTTATAAGAGTTATTGCAAACAAGTAAAGAATATCAAAACCACAGTAGAGGTGGATCCTGGTCTATCAGCTGAGAGATTGCATGTATTATTTCAGCCTGAAAGCAGGACCAATTTGAATTAGCATCTCTGTAAGATTATAAATAGCTCAGTGAAAAAAAAATAAAGAAAAAAAATAAATAGCTCAGTGTTCTGGTTCACACAATTGGAACTAAAGACGTTGACTCCTCATATTCTGAGAGTCTATGCTCCCTGCTTCTTTCCCTCCCTCCTTCCACCTCTTCTCTTCCTAAATATATATGAATTGTCTTCTGTGTATCTGATGAATTACACAGTATCTAAGAATTGAGTCCCAGGGATGAATGCATCATCCAACCCTGTCTTCTTTTTTCCATCCCCTGTAGCACCTCCTTCTTTCCCTCAACAACTGAGAAATACACAGAAAATATCTGATGCCACACAATTACATGTATACAAACACACACACACACAGAGTGTATAAAAAATGAACACAGTATTTCTTATCCTTTCCCCACTTCTCCTTTGTCTATGACATGGCCCTTTGGTCCACTATCAAAGAAACATTCTTTGAATTTTATAGCAGAGAGATAAAAAATTCATTTATTTTAAATTATGACCATGTAATTTAAATTGGCCTGTTGAAAAGATCTAAAGTGTAGTGATTTTCTGATAAAATAATTTCAAATATGTAAAGGTTTTGTCTTTAAGAATTTTAGACAGTCCCTTTTTTTTTCCCGTATGAAATTTTCCTGAAATAGATAGAAAAGTCTTATTTCTTCTTTTTCTTAACTGAAACATGAATGGCTGCCCAAAGATCTGGTCACCTTAATTGGTGACCCAAAGTTCTGGTCATCTTATCGCTCTTGTAATGCTATGAACATTTCTAATTTAAAACTTCTTCAATTTTAATCAGAAATGCAAGATTTGTCTAATAGATTTTATGAATATCTGGACACTAAGACCCTCAATGAGGCCAAAGTTCTGATGTGTGATAACTAAATGGCAAAGACAGAGACGGTAACAGCCCTTGGCTGTTCTTCTGTTAGTAGTCACCTCAGGAACAAGCCTACTAGGTATCATTATGCCTAATGAGACTTCATGAGCTGGAGGGCCCTTCATTATTTTTTCATATAAAAATAATGATTTGAGAGATCAAATGATTTTTTTTTTCAGGATCAGTCACAGACCATTTAAAAAAAAGAAACATATTTTGATTTGTTGGGATTATGCCCATTTACTTTTTGGCAGTTGGAGGCCTAAGCCACTTAAAATAGCAAAGATTATGAAGATGCAGTAATATTTTTGAAGTTCACGTTTTGAGCTTTGACTACTAGGGAACAAAATGAAGGAGAATGAGAGGCAGGGATGAAAAGTAGGTGCAGGGTAGTCGGTGAGATGCCACAAGGGTTGATAAACTTTTTTGGTAAATGGCCAGATAGCAAATATTTTAGCCTTGGCAGACCATATGGTGTCTGTCAAAACTATTTATGTAAGTAATGGGTATGGCTGCGTTCCAATAAAAGTTCATTTTTTAAAAAAAGGCGTTGGGTCAGATTTGGCCCACTGGTTGTAGTTTTCCCACCCCAGGGTCAGACAATCAGTAGAAAGCAGAAGACTTGAGTACTCAGTGCTTGCAGATGAGGCCCTGGAATATCCCTTTCAGTGTATACTACTTCCAGATTCACTTTCCTTCCTTTATGATGGCCCAGGAGCTGGAGGCAATTTTAAGGTCACTCCATAACACCAATGAAAATATTACTGTGAAGATAATTATTTCCTTGGAACAAAAAGCAGGAAAAGTTTCAACAAATCACTAAGTTTAAATACATATTCATAAGATTTCAAAACCCAGCGCTCACACATTTCATATACTTCTTGATACCTTCTTAGAGTACATATTATATGCATTGTAAGACCACTGTAAGTTCCATTTGAAATTGAGCCAGTGGTTTTGATGAATAAAATTTCTTTTTAGGGATGTTCCACAAATTTTGTGGATGACATTAAGAAGGATTTTATTCTGTTTCAGAAGCGACCAACTTGGTAAATTTCTACAGCAACCCTCCCTTACCAATCTTATTTTAGTATAAGGTAGTATATATAGTATATGTAGTATATATATAATGTAGTAACCAGATTACAATTAAACCTCCAAGTTTTACCTAGCAACAAACACAAGATATGTCATTTAACAAAATTAACCTCAGGGAGATTGTGTGGAGAATTTCATCAATTCAACTTAAACTCTCATAACATTTACTGTCTGCAATCATGGTTTTTAAATCTCTGTTTCATGGTGTGTTTTAACATTTTTTTTTAAATTTTTATTTATTTATTTATGATAGTCACAGAGAGAGAGAGAGAGGCAGAGACATAGGCAGAGGGAGAAGCAGGCTCCATGCACCGGGAGCCCGACGTGGGATTTGATCCCGGGTCTCCAGGATCACACGCTGGGCCAAAGGCATGCGCCAAACCACTGCGCCACCCAGGGATCCCGTGTTTTAACATTTTAAAATAAATAACCATTTACTATAGCCAAAATGGAAAATGCTGAAACCTAATTTTATTTATGTAGCTCTTGAAATTAATTTGAATAATTTTGCTTTAGCTGCATATATTATTTTGGGAGAAGGAGAAATGACAGTGTTTCTGTTTTCAAAGAAAATGTTAATAGGCGTTTCGCATTCAAAATGTTTTTCATGTGTATGTGTTTGGTGCTCTCAAAAACTGCAACAAACACCAAAGTTTAAAATTACCCTGGCATTGGGCTAACTTGATTGTATATATTTGTATTCTCAAACAGAATGTGTGCCACTCAAAGTCATGGTTATCCTAGACTCATGTTTTCTATAGACACTTAGCAAATGTACGAGTTGATTTGGGAATCATTGGGATTATGGAAGCAGTTAACAGATTTGCTTACAAGGCAAAGAATTACAATGAACAAAATTCACACATAATGCCACACAGGTTTTACAGCATTTAGAATTAGAAAAAAATTCCTATTTAGGAAATCGTACTTAATTCCTAATACTGTGCCATGCCTTGGTAACTTGCCATGCCTCCAAAATTACTGATCAAAATTTATATTAAAGATTTATAATCAATATTCATGTTAGAATATATATTTTATAGATCTATGTTGATGTGTATTACATATATTTTATATACATATGTAGGTCATATATGTATATATATATATTTCAGCATCTGTATGCATACAAAAATGTATATGAGAACATGCACTATTCTTATTAGCTCAAAATTAGAAACTATTTAAGTGCCTACATATAGGAGAGTGGATAATAAATTGTGGCATATTCAGACAAGGAAGTACTACACAATTATGAGAATGAATAAGGTACAACACAACAATGTGAGTTACTCTCACAAACATAATGTTGAGCAAAAGAAGCCATATGGAGAATATATATCATATGATTCCATTTATGTTAAATACAAAAATAGGCAAATTCATGCTATTAGGAGTCAGGAAAATGGTTGCCTTGGGATTTAGGGTGGTCAGTGGCTGAGGGACTTCTGGGAGCAGGTAATCTTCTGTTTCTTGATTCTGGTTATACAGATGTGTTCATTTCGTGAAAGTTCATGGAGCTGACATGTACATTTTTCTGGATGTATATTATGTTTCAATAAAAATTTTAAAAACTTCACACAGTATTATGGCTCTTAAATTATGTAATATTCCCCTAATTTTCATAGGTTTTAGGTTTTAGGTTTTCCTAATTTTCAGAGGAAAAACAAATCTGGGAAAACAACAGAAATAAAACAGTGTTTATGACATAAATTACATTATTTTAAAGGAGAAATTTTGGAGTGTTCTAGACTTTTTTAATGGAATTAAGTTAAAGGTTCACAACAGTCAGAGATTTTTTTTTTCTTTCTTGGTACAGACATTCTGCAGAATTGCTTCATGAGACAGAAAACCCATGTGGGATAAGACATAGTACAGTGTTTGGTATTTCGCAGAGATGTGTGCCCATTACCTTTCATACTTTGGCAGGTAATGGTTGTGGACGTTTTTAACATATTCAATAATTGCTTGCTTTACTTGTTGCTTTTATAATTAGGGGTATTAAAATTATTTACTTAAATATTTACTTATTTGAGAGAGAGAGAGAGAGAGAGCAAGAGAGAGTGGTGGGGAGGGAGAGAGCGGTGGGGAGGGGCAGAGGGAGAGGAGACAGAATTTTTAGCAGGCTCCACATCCAGCTTGGAGTCCCACGTGATGCTCCATCTCACAACCCTGAGATCATGATCTGAGCTGAAATCAAGAGTTGGACGTTTAGTTGACTGAGCCCACCCAGGCGCCCCTATATAGTTTTACAGTCAATGGCATCAGTTCACAAAACATATAGTTCATATGTAAATTTTTTGAAATTGAGGATTTCTGACTTCTTTTTAAATATCATTTGAGGGCAGCCCAGGTGGCTCAGTGGTTTAGCGCTGCCTTCAGCCCAGGGCATGATCCTGGAGACCCAGGATCGAGTCCCATATCTGGCTCCCTGCATGG
Source organism: Canis lupus dingo (assembly GCF_003254725.2). Taxonomy (NCBI): domain Eukaryota; kingdom Metazoa; phylum Chordata; class Mammalia; order Carnivora; family Canidae; genus Canis; species Canis lupus. The sequence continues at coordinate 45,893,873 of NC_064257.1, read as the reverse complement.
AGCCTGCTTCTCCCTCTGCCTGTGTCTCTGCCTCTCTCTCTCTCTATCTATCTATCTCTCCTCTCTGTGTATTCTCATGAATAAATAAATAAATATCAGTTGAGACATATTCCCAAATGTCATCCATTGTGTTTCACACTCCCCTTCTAATTCTTGTGCATCCACTAAACTTAGGAAGGAAAGTCTAGGAATGCAGCATTTAGTTTCATCAATAAAATCTGATGTTTCCACACCAAATAAAACTATGGGCTAGCCATAGACACTCATTTTCTGTCTCATGTTCACAAAGACATTGCCCAGCCTTCCCAGCAATAACTGAGTGCGACACCTATTTGGTAAAATGTGTTTCTCTGAGCAGGTAAGCAGATGCATGTTTCTAGGTAAGCAGTTCATCAAGAACTCAACCTTTCTTTTCAGTTTATTATTTTACTTTCTGGCTCGTTTTTGTTGGTTGACCTCACTGACATGACAATGAGTATAGAATACAAAAGTCTGCTTACCAGATGTGCCAATGTAATCTGCAAGATTTACATCATAAATGCTATTCTGGAGAGCAATCTCTGTATTGCACACATTTTCCTTTATGATGTGTTACTTCTGTCTTAAATAAACAACTAAAGAAGCCGTTGAATTTAATGGGGGAGAGAAAAGGGTCTGACTATCTTTGAAGACAGTCTTTGAAAACATAGTTCTATACAAGGGATTGCATCTGGATGACTGCAAAGTTTGCCTTATGAGGTATATGAGATAGAAGCAGTATGGCTGCTTGTGTAACAGCATGGTCTCTGAGATCACAGTGGATCCAAATCCTGGCTCTGCCACTTGCCAGCTGTGTAACCCTGAGGAAATCCCTTAAACATCTCAGTTTCTTCATTTTTCAGGCCACAGCAGTGCTTCATAGGTTTATTGTGAGGATCGAATAAGTTAGCCTGGCACAAAGCAAACACTAGTTAAGCTGCAGGTAACACTATTCCTATGTTCTAATGTATTTTAAGATTTTATATTTTTCCCTCGTTGATTCAGGACATGCTATTCCATGCAGTAGCCAGAATGCCAAATCATGTCACTCATCTGTGCTTAACTGTCTAAAAGCTTTCCATCTCACTCAGAGGAAAAGGATAAGGGCTTTATAAAGATGTACAGGTAGGGTGACCATGTTCCCTGGTAGTTTTAGGACAATCTGGGTTTATGCCTGTTGTCCAGATGCAATGATTGACAGTATCTCCTTTCACTCTCAAAGTATCCTGGTTTGAAGGATAAAATATATGGTTACCTTATTACTAGGCCCTATGTTATCTGCTTCCCCCCATCACATGCCCTACCTGCTTATCCCTGTGACCTCATGATACCACTTTTTCCCTTCTGCTTACCACAATAGCTTCCTTGCTGGGCCTTTAACCCTCCAGGCACATTCCTGCCTCTGGGCCTTTGCACTTGACATTTCCTCTGGCTGGAATGCCCTTGCCTTAGACAGCGGCATAGTTTGGTCCTTTTAAGTTTTAGGTTTTTATTCAACTGTCACCTTGATTGAGGCATTCTTTAGCCACCCACTCTGAAATTAATATCTTCCCCCCCTTCTATTTTTCTTTCCTATTTTAATTTTCTCTAGCAGTTATCCCATATGCAATATATTTACTTATTGCACTTGCTTATTGTCTTGTTCTTCTATTAGAATGTAAGCTCCATGAGGGCAAGGATGATTTTCTTCATTGCTATTTTCTCAATGACTGGTATATAGTAGGAACTCAATAAATATCTATTGAATGAATAAAGGAAGAACATTTATAGAAGAAAGATTTTTTTTTTTTGGAAGAAAGATCTGATGTCACTGAATAACCAACTAGCCAATCCACTGCCATCACCATTATCTTCTAGTATAAAATTTGATAAAAAAAATAATAGGGATCCTATGTTTAGGATTAGTGTTATGAGATCTGACCAACTTCCATTACTGATGCTCTATTCTATAAGTAAATTGTCTTAAAAGTTGAGATGGCAAACATTGTCAACGAAACTCCTAGAGATATAAACTCTAAAAGTAACTTCTTTTTTTGCACATAGAAGAATGGTATTAAATCTTCCTGAGGGAACACTTGATCTTTGCTTCCTGAGTCCAGGAACACTGGGGACTTCAAATCTTCCAAATTTAAGTAAACATGTCAGAGCACATGGTTTTATAAAATTTTTGATGTTCAAGCTTAAAAATAAGGCTACCAAAAATTAATACTAAGTGATATTTACATTTAGTCTTCTTACTAAATTCAATTTCAACCATTAACTTTATAATGTAAAGTTTTTCCAAGAAAAGCTAGAGCTAGTTAAAAATAAAATTGTAGCTATAGAAAGCAGTTATTCTAACTCCTGGGAGAATATGGTAGCTCCAGAAAGCAGTTGTAGAATTTCTGGCAGTATTTCACATTTTTTTTTCAGTATATCAAATTTATTTTGACAGAATTTCTTAGAACAGTCCTTACTTAAACACTCTAGTCTTAGAATCAACTTCAGAAACAGTAATGTTGATTCCCCATCCTCTCATTTTAGTGCCCACACTGTTTCTACCAACTATATAAGCTTGTATGATAATAAAGAAATAACATTCATATCCTAGCAACCCATGAGATGAAGACACCATAGAAATATTTCAAAATGAAATCACCCAAATATCTTTTATCGATCCCAGTGCTTGAAGCTGTGCAACATTTACACATACACACAGATACACATAGTTTATCATGTGAAAATTGTTTCTCAAAAGTAAAACTTTCATGCCTCCCTATTTTATGTTAAATTTAGAACACAGCAGCCTCTTCTATGAGCTGAAGTGTTTGATGGAGGAATATCATTGGCCATGATGCTTTACATCTCACCACCTTCCTAATGAGAACAGGACTGAAACCATCTCTCCCTCCTTAGCCATGGGAACAATCTTGCAGTTATGGATGGTTTCCATCTCCCATCCCCCTAAAGTAGGAATAACTGTGCTGTGAGCCAAATGCTGAGGGTTAGCAGGGTAACCTCACATGAGAATAATTACTTAATATGATCATGAGAGAAAGCAATGAGGTTCCCAGACACAGGAAACGAAAAGTCAGAATGGGAGGTAGAGTTGGAGAGGGCTCTGAAGCCTTTCCAGACAAGCAACTTCCTTGTAACAAACAGAAAATTGGGTAATAAATTTATCACTCTGTCATTTTATGTGTACAGATACTCTAAAATCAGCTAGTTAGCATAACGAACTTTTGCAATGCACATGTGTCTTAGCAATGCTAGAAACTCAACCTATTTCCTGTTCTCTAAAGAGCGTAATATGAATGCTCATTTTGATATTCCAAATCACTTGTAGGTTTAATATTTCAATCCAAATCACAAATCCAAGTGTGCTCAAAGAATGCATATTGCTCAGAAACCTTGAAAAAAGACTTCAATTGATTGTATGGGCCAGACAGTGGAAGGTAAACAACACAATGTCCGGACAAAGGCAAAGTGGGAAAATGATCCTGTTGTTATATGCTGCTCTGCTTTGCACACATTTCTCTCAGATTTATGGACTCTGAGACATTCCTGGTTTGTAGGAAAAAAGTAGAAATTCAATAAATTAAAGCTAGTCAGCTTTTAGATCTGGAATTGTATGGGAGGAAAAACATTCTCAGAGAAGCAAGTAGTACATTTTCTTATTTTACTCATTCATCAAATACTTTTTAAGTTGGGTACAATGCTGGATACAGGAGATACAATGATAAATGAGAATGATGGCAGCTTGCCTCAACAGTCTTGCAGTCTAGTGGGGCAGACAGGCAAGTGAACTGGCAAAGACAGTGAAATATATGTTAAATGCTCTTTCAGAGTTAATAGAGGGTGTCATGGGAGCACGTCAGAAAGGCAATAACACAGTTTGGGTCATAGATACTTGCCAGACAAAGAGATAAACGTTTAGGTGGAGATCTGAAGAATCAAGTGGAATAAGTTGGAAGCAGCATGAGGAAAAATATGCCAGGTAGAAAGATCATCTTGGTATTTATTCTCAGACAGGCGAGGTTAAGCTAGAGTGAATGGAGGGAAAGTGTGCAGAGAAGTGCTAGGAGGGAAGGCAGGGTCAGAGCCACCCCATAGGAAATGTTTAGCTGGGATGCAATGCACCAGCAACGGGCAGAGATCTTAGTCAAGGGACACATTTTTCTTTTGCAAAATTCAGGGAATACAGTTTTTATTCCTAATTTTATGGTTATAGCACTATTACTGGAGTGCATGAGAAAGATCTGCTTTTATTTGTTTGATAAGGAGTAAAAGGAAAACACCACTGTTATCATATATGCAATAATTTGGTGAGTAATTTGATCAATTTGGGTGAATATTACCATGGGTAATATCCTGTATCTTGTACATAAATGGAGATTTCCTGTGACAAATTGTCATCATCATCGTCATCACCATCAATATTTTAACTTGAAGATCTCTGAGAAATCTGATTAGAAGTTAATTTTAACAGTAAAGACCCTAATAAATCAAATCATATCAATAAGCATTTAATGAACAACTAACTACTTTGTTTGAGACACACAATCCATAAGTTGTGGCCATTTATTTTTGAGACAGGAGTTGCCTTGGTGATCTGATGTGTCAAGAAACAACTTTTGTATGGCTGCCCCAAAAAAGAATGGATTCCAGTTGCACAAGATGTCAAAGGCTGTGTGAACATGGAGATAACTGGCTCCAAGTGAACATCTCTGGTTTCCACATTGCTCAGATCCTCTGCCAGAGCAACATATTGAGTCTTGATTTTCCATTGCAAAATATTCCTGATAATTTCAAACAGAAATTGTATTTGTTTATTTTTCATTGTTGTCCTCAATAAGAGGTAGATTCTTAGAGTGGACCAAATTAGTAACCAACAATCAGTTATTGGAGTCTGTCACTGGCTAGTTAGCTTTTACCCCACATACTGAATGGAGACCTCATTCACCTACAGTATTATCTACGACATCACTGGTTTCAACTCCCAGATATGCACATCAGAGATTTCTATACTAGCCTTTGGGCTTACCTTCTTCCCTCTTTCATGGGCCATCATTCTAACCCTCTACAATCTACTTCTGTCATAAACATGTTTCCCCACATTTCTGTTTCTACTGATTGGGCTGAGGTACAGTGGTTTATGGGCATATCCATGTGCACGTATGGGTGAACTGTTATCCTAAAAGTACATGATGGAAAACTTTGGCTTACCCATGCACAAACATCATTTTTAGGGTTTTCATTGTATTCAAAATTATAATCCATCTTCCTATAGATAACACTCCAGGGCATTAACAGAATCTCATGAATCATTAAAGAGTACAGTTATTGGATTCTGTACTTCTAATATATTTTGGCATTTAGTAATTGGAGGTTGAGACCCTAAACACAGATACAATGTTTAAATTGTTTTTGCCATTATAGTGAATGTAAACAACTTATATACAGATTAATTTACTGGCTAAGTTTGTGCATTTCTTGAAAATTCACGTATGAGATAATTCAATTTCTTGACAAATCAAATCCATCATCAGTTTAGGTTACAAGTGTGTATATTTGAAGGAGTCTGTAACTCCCTCCTCTCTCCTGTTTTTGTTAGTCTTCTCATGTAATTACTGATGTTCTGCTTTTTGCATAACTAAAAATTAGAGTTAATCCTTTGATAAACTTAGCAATCTTTTCTTCAACACTGCCATTTGGAAGGCCCTTGAATGCTCCAAAACCAACAAGGTAAGTGACATTTATTTGCTTCCTTCGATTCCTTCTGCTTTACATTTTATTGTCTCAGACTTTCTGATTGTATTACCTGGGAGCTTACCTGTGTGTGCAGGTATAAGCCAGGGCCAGAGGAGTCTCTCTCTACTCTTTGGCTTATTTCTTCTCTCTGCAACATATATATCTCCAGGCTCATTTTTTTTTTCCCATTTAGGATCTATATAAACTTCAGCAGCAGTCATTCAGTTACTAGATGTAGCCTTTCTGAGAATGTTATTTACTTTGGGGTAGTGATGGCATTTTTGACCAGAGCTGTGTATACATATTGGGAGCTGGTAAGAAGTAGGTGAAGTGTAGTCGGAGTAGGGAAGATCTTGAATACCATACATGTGAACTTTTGGGTGTTTTTAATTAAAGCAACACTCAGTAGGTGGAAGTGAAGACCAGTAGAGGCTGGTCTGAAGATAGATCAATTAGGAAACTTTTGGAAATCAGGTGTAGAATGACCCCTTCTTCCCTGTTCACAGACCATCAAGAGCCACTCAGTACCAAACAAAATGGTAAAGTGAGATGGACAGCTGCCACTTTGTCCTGCAACACAGGGCAGCTTGCCATGGTCAGAGGAATCCACAGGTCTGATATGTGAGGCTCCAAAGCACTAGAATCTTAAAGCAGGAGCAGCTGCCGACAAAAGGCATGAGGGCCCAGAGCTCACATTGCTTGGAAGGATTTCCCTGGACTGTCCTGGGCAGAAATCAGGGAAACTGCATCATCTTATGGTCTCCTAACTTAGAGTAGAGACTGACAGAATGAGTAGGAATAACCCCCCAATACTGTGAGGCTTTCTAGCTTACTCGCATGTTTTCTTCTTTTCCTCTGGAAGAAGATTAAAATAACTAAAGCTTATATATATTTTTTAACTCAAAAGATTTACTTCCTAAAATGAATATTGGTTAAATGACTCATTACATGAGTTTTAGAAAACCAGAAACTACACTAAGTTACTCCTGTGGTGTAAAAACTGTCAAAGTGTCCACATTATTTAGAACTACAATAAAATATATTATGCATTGGATTCCCAAGAGGGAAGAATCATATGGTCAAATGAGGACGTCTAAGTTATTATCCATGGTTATATGAAGGTAAAACAAAGTTTTATTTGATTTTTTCACCAATTGGAGATATTCCAGATGATCTGATTTCAAATGTTGCTATGGAATACAAATGACATTTAGTCTAGTGATTGGCAGGTGGCACCTCAAAGAGATAAGGAAGTCTCCTGCCCAGCAGTTGTAGATAATGACTTTCCAAAAAGTTTCTTTGCAAATGGTCAAATGGGAATAGTTAATTCAGAGATAGTTAATTATTCTCCTGAGCCCTGCTGGGTTGGATAACTAGTGTATGTGTGTGAATAATCAACATTTAATACTCTACACTGTATTTTTTGTATTTTTGTATTTTTTGCATTTTATATTTTTGACTGGAGCCAAATTTTGAATAAGAGTCATATAAAGATTTAAATCTATTATTAAAGAAAGATGTCATGAGAAAGTCAAGTATTTACATGTAATATTTCATAAAGAAAAAATGAATAACCTTCAAAAATTAAAGTTCTGTAGCATGTGCTAAACATTTTAAGTTACTTACACATTTTCATTTTGCATCATAGTTCAGTTCTAAAATCCCATTTTAAGTTCAAATAGAAAATGTATGTTTTCGGGGCACCTGGGTGGCTCAGTGGTTGAGCATCTGCCTTTGGTTCAGGTTGTGATCCCAGGGTCCTGGGATTGAGTCCCACCTTGGGTTCCCCACAGGGAGCCTGCCTCTCCCTCTGCCTGTGTCTCTTGCTCTTTCTGCATCTCTCATGAATAAATAAAAACAATCTTAAAAAAAAGGAAACAAAACATGTTTTCATGCTATTCTGTGAAAAGATACGGTATATTTTTAAAAATCATTTTTGTCTAACTTCCCCAATTTTGCAAACAGTATATTGGAACAATTCTGGAATGTTTTTTATTTGTAATATTCAAGATTGTAATCACTGTTTTCGGCTATATTGTTAGGACTTCACTGTGTGGCTGCTTTTCCTGATAGGCAGGCAAGTATAATTTTGCCATTTAAGTGTAACTATTGGAAACTGCAAGACTTACTTAAAATTTATCAGGTCTTCAGACAAAATTTGCCATTTAAAGTCATATTGCAGAATATTATTGCTCAGAATAGCTTTGTTCTTATGGATAATACATGAGAAGAAAAAAAAATAAAGGCTGGGCTTAGAATAAAGACATTTTGTAACATCTGGCACAGACCACATGATTTCACTTGAATTTTAGGTTATTTGGATTCCTACAACCATTTTCCCTCATAACCGCTAGACCAAATATGAAATACCTAACTCCTTCTGGCTTGAGTTTTTTTTTGATACTAAGCAGTCGCTGAAGTGAGGTGATCACAGCGACAGTGGGTTATCTACCTCTCCCGCAGAAGCCCCAACCTTGTCTTATTTGTCTCAGAATCCTTCCTTCCTCACTCAGGGTTGGACACACAGTGGTTCCTTCATAAAAACTGCATATACCAAAGAAAACAAAGGGGGTGACAATAAACAGATGCCTGTTTTAAAGAGCTTTAGTGACACTGTTCAACAAGGTTAGCACTAGCCCGCGATCACGTGGACCCCGTTGTCTCTAAGTCACCCAGGTCACTGAGGTAAGCTAGCATGCCCTTTGGCTTCCATCATCAATCCAGATAGTCAAAAGAAAATAGGTACTTTTCACTTCAAGATGTACCATGGATATTTGGCTGCTGAACGGCAGCACCTTACAAAGGTAATGACAACTGAAGAGATACTCATTGTAAGTACTCCTTGGGCTCAGTAGATCTCACCCTGCAAACCAAATCTCAGAAAAATCCAGTTGCTTCCCAAGATTGCCCATCCACTCAGCAGGCTGAGGGCTGGCATAAGAATCTGCTTCGTTAAAGACCATGACTTTGAATAGTCATCCCAGAAATCTGATTTTGTTAACAACTGAGTTACCAGGTGAATGTAACATTTAACTAATAATAAAAATTTTAAATGCCACAGAGTTAGAAGGTTGCAGAAATCACTTTCAGTAAAAACATGGACTAAAATTCCAAAGGTCTGCAGCAACTCTCTTACTGTGGAATCACAGCATATGTTCAAACCTGCAAATATATTCATGGTTACTTCCTACCTTAAACACATTGATAGGGAGATCAATGACCACATAGATAAGGTCTCCAAGGGCAAGGCTGGCTATCAGTGCGTTGGGGCCATTCCTCATACACTTGTTCTGGTAAATGATCCTGAGCAGAGTTGCATTCCCCACCATTCCCACGATGAAAATAGTACAAGATATCACAGTGTTAATGTATTTGAAAGCTGAAGTAATCTTAGTCTGCTGTGGGCAATAGCTGTGCATTGAGCCATTGCTAGGTAGGGCCAAATTAGTGGGTCGATGAGTGGTGACCAGGAAGCTGAGTTCTGTTCCATGAAAAGTGGTGAAATCCACTGGAGTGCTTAGGTTTGTGCTGTAGCTCTCAGGATGATCACCGATTACATATCCAACCAGCGCTACCCAAAAGGTCACCTTGAGGCAAAAGGTTTCCATCGTGATGCGAATCTGAGGAAAGGGTTCTTATTGCGTTGTCTTTATACCCACACTTTTTTTTTTTCACCTGGAAAAGAAAGGAGGAAAAATAATCTTGGTTACAAAATCCAGCTGCCAATAAAATTATAGTCAATGATTATTTACCACTTCCAGTAAAAAGTAGTATATATTTGGTAATTAGATAAAATAATCTGTGTCAGGTTATCTCATGGCAGGGAAAAAAAAAAAAAAGAGAGAGAAGACAAAAGCTCCATTATGGCAAATTCTCTATCTCAGTCTCTGTCCCTCTGCCTCTCTGCCTTCTCCTCTTTCCCTCCCTCATCTCCATCCATAGCTATACTTTTATCTAGATTATGATATGGATGAGGATATGCCAGTTTTTCCTTTAGTAGATAAAAGTTACTTTTTTCTCTCTGTTTCAACTAGGCTGGTAAGAACCTGAGTCACAAAAATCTTCAAGAGTTACAAAATGTCACTTATTAATGGAAGAGAAAAGGCATTATTTGACAAGTAGAAGGCACATGGTATTAAGACTAAAAATTAATCAATTCTGTAATTAACAATTTAATATTCCAAAATGTGTTCCGTTTGGCACATGATAATGAACATGAGAATAAAATGTAGCACACGTAGCCAAGTTTAAAGTGTTATAAAATGCTCTTTTAAAGATCAGAACTCTGGTTAACTCCATCAATACCTTCATTTATTTATTTATTTATTTATTTATTTATTTATTTATTTATTTATTTATTTATTTATTTATTATGATAGAGAGAGAGAGAGGCAGAGACACAGGCAGAGGGAGAAGCAGGCTCCATGCACCAGGAGCCCGATGTGGGATTTGATCCCGGGTCTCCAGGATCGCGCCCTGGGCCAAAGGCAGGCGCCAAACTGCTGCGCCACCCAGGGATCCCATAGATTTCTACTTCAATCCTTAAAGTAAAGATGCTGGGGTAATTGAGGGAGTTGCTGGTCACATAGCAATCAAAGGTAAATTTAAAAAAATGGCTCTTCCCCTTTAAATATTTTGTGAATTTTCTTCTCTGTGAGTTTTTAATGATTCTTTAAATGAAGACCATAAGATCATTAATGCAATGGCATGTGTCTATGATTTATATGCCCAGTTCATAACTTAATTTTTAAAAGTTGTGTCCCATTGTTTTTTTATCTATTTATGGTTGGTATTGACCACTTCTAAGAATTTGGACAGTTATCTTGGGAAACCAACAGAGCTTAGGTTTCGACAATAAGTAGATGAAATAAGATTTATTCAGGTTGTACGGAAGGTCTGAAGTAAGTACAAGGTGCAAATACCATATACTTTTTGCCTTCCCCTGAGGTTTTTCACAGGAACCTGAAACATTAATGACATCGTATGTATATTAATAGCTTATTATGTATGCATCTGTTATCTGACCTGAGCTTTACAACTCTAGGTAGGCAGGGGCAATATTCCCATTTTAACTGTGAGGAAAATGAGTCTTGAAGAAGTTAAGGCTTCGTGATCAAGAAGTGGCAGGACAGGTATAATGCCTCTCTTTGCTCTGCCTAATTATAAGTAGTTTGCAGTTGTTTCCTGCTTTTTACAGTTTGGAGTAAATATCTGACTGAATGTTGACAGACCTACGAAGTGCCACTACTTGCATTCCACAGTGGAGACCAGGACTCTATGAACAAAGCAGATCATCATTCTCCGTTTCAGATCACAGATATGGGAGAAAAGAAATCCTTCAATACCTTGTGCTATTTGATGGCTAAAGCCTCCCAGTTTCCAGGTTGGAATGGACCCTTCAGCAATGTTTCCTTAAAAAATAAGAGAAAGAAAGCCTTTCCTGGAAACGAAGTGGCTCTTTGCCCAGCAGAGTCCACTAGGAGAGTATTTAGTGAACTGATCTGGCTATCATGGGGTTATGACACTGGGGAAAGGCACTACTAGTGGTTGAACATTAGCATGCTGGTTTGCTTGGTCGGCTGTTGATGTAGGAGCTAAGGAGGCCAAGGCTGTGGGTTCTTATCAAGGTGTGAGGTGAGCTAGTGACCATCAAAACCATCAAAACCACTTTCCTTCCTCCGTGAGCACATCATTTCTGATGACATCTCCATCAGCTCTCTACGTGTATTTATTTTATTTTATGGTAGAGAGAGAGGAGAGAGGCGGAGGGACAAGCGGAGGGACAAGCGGAGGGACAAGCGGAGGGACAAGCAGGCTCCATGCTGGGAGCCCAACGCGAGATTCGATCCCGGGACTCCAGGATTGTGCCCTGGGCCAAAGGCAGGCGCTAAACCGCTGCGCCACCCAGGGATTCCCCTCTACGAGTATTAAGCAGCAGGGCTAAGGGATACTTGGCAAAGATGCATGGGTATCATGTTATCATTGGGTGAAAAATACAATAAAATAAACAACAACAAAAAAGGCCTCTCAAATACATGTTACTCCAGGGATGAATCTGTAGCCCAATCCATGGATCTAAGTCATGCTGTGCTTGAAACCCTCAGTCACTAGACCCAGCTCCAGTGAAGCTTCTTAGGTTCAGCCCAAGGGCTGTAGATTCAGCCTTCTTCATATCTGGGGGCTAAGAATTTGGTGGAGTTCAAAAGCTGTTACTGAGGAAGAGGACTGAATCCTTAGGCCTACACTGTAAGCATTTACCATCTTGGATTTTTAGGATTAAAGTTCGCCTGTAATTAGTAATTTGGAAATTCCAATCTTACCGAAATGGCATAAATTTAAAGCAGGTAATTTACTGAAATGATTGCCAAGGTGTTTCTCCATAGTTAACCCCGGGGCGGGGGGGGGGGGGGGGGCTACGAGGTGGGGGGAAAGCCGCGAACAGCAACCGAGGAGGGGCGGGGGGGGGGGGAGCCAAACAAATAAACTAGGAACTTTTTACTAGTTTGCCGCGGGCTCTGCTCGGTTCTTCCTGACGACGCCCGACTTTGATGTGCCCCCACCCCGCCGGCCAACAACTCTGTCCGGGAACTCCCCCAGGGTGGTGTCAGCAGGGGCTGGTGATCTACACACAGCCCGGGTTTTCCGCACGTGAAACGCAACAAGTGCCCTTTGAAGGAGAGCGGCCCCCGACCTCGGCCTGCGGGCGTCCGAGCCGGGGCTCCGGGGGCGCCCGGGCTTCCCCGACCTCGGCGCGCCCCTCCCCGCGCCCTCCTGCCCGCCTGCCCCCGCCTGCCCTCCCCGCGCCCTCCCCGCGCCCCCCTGCCCTCCCCGCGCCCTCCCCGCGGCCCCGCGCCCGCCTGCCCTCCTGCCCTCCTGCCCTCGGCGCGGCCCGGGCGCGCGGAGCGAGCAAAGGCTGCGAGGGAACCTCACCAGCCGCCGCGGGGCCGCCGCCGAGGGCGTGAGGTTCCTCCACGCTCTCGCAGCGTCGGGGACAGGGAGCCCCAGGCAGAGCCCGGAGGCCGAATCCCGCCTGGGGCGCCCCGGGCAGGTGGGGGGCAGCCCCGGGCGGGGGCGCCAGGCTGCGGGGCGCCCGGCTGTCCTCCGGCAGGCCCCCCCCCCGCCCCCCGACGGGAAGAGGTGCACCGACCGTGGAGCTCGGCGGGGCCACGGCCGCCCGGTCCGCGCGCCGCCCGAGGAAGCGCAGCCGAGCGCCGGTGCTGCAGGCCCGGCTCCCACGCCGCCCCGCTCCCGCGGGAGCTCCCGGAGCCGCAGCGGCCGCCGGCGGACCGAGCCTCTCGCCCGCTGTGCGCGGCCGCCGGACCACGGGGACGACTGCGCGCGCGCCGAGCTCGCGGGAGACTCGAGGGGACACGCCCCCGCGCGGCCGGCCCCCTGCGCGCCGCGCTCCCCGACCGCCCGCCCGGCCCCGGGGCCGCAGGAGCGCCCCCCGCCCCCCCGCCTGCCCCCTAGACCGCACCCGGCCGCCGCCCCCCCAGGCCCCGGGGGCGAGAGTCTTAACTCTTTCGCTCCCGAAGTGAAGGGGGTTCGGCAACAGCAAGCCCCAGAACCGAGGGAGGCCCTGCTGAAAACCCGCTCCCTTCGCTGCGGGCGCAGGCGGGTTCGATCCGAGAGGGAAGGACTACAGATGGAGCCCGAGCGGAAGGGTGCTGCTGGGGGGGGGGGGGGCTCCACGTCCCCGCCTCTTGGCTTGCCTTGTCTGCCCCCCTTCTTAAGCTTGTGGCAAGTGAAAGAGCCAACCTAGCGGTGGACTGATCAAGTGTTGCTTTGATCTCATTCCTAGAAGCCTGCACCCCAAGGCTCCACACCACTCCAGGGCAAGGCAGGAGAGTCTGTGGAAGGGTCCAGTGTGTGGCTCAGAGACACTTTGGATTCCTCAAGAAATCCAAGCACTGAGGGGTGCAGACACTGCAGAAGGTAGCTCTCAGAATCTTTCTGTAATAGAGAGTTTTATCCTAAATTGCAGAGCGGGAGAGGACGTGAGGGACAAAGGCCATTGCCCGTGACATTCGAGAAAAACTTGAGGGCTCCTTAGAGAAAGTTCTCCCTTGGAGTCACTTAATGTGCTGCTGGTATGAGACATATTATGGAAACGTGAGTTTGGAGTGCTGGTAACATGATATACAGACTGTTCTGCTCATCTATTACAGCTAAAGAAAATCACCCCAAGACAGTAGTGGCTTCAAACAACAGCAGTCATTTACTTTACTCATCATTCTGCAATTTGAGCAGGGCTTGGCAGGGACAGCTCATCTTTGCTGGGGCTGGAGGCTCCAACTTGCAAGGCAGTTCACTCACTTGGTGATGAGTGTTGGTTTCCCTCCATGTTTGTCTCTCTACAAAGTGGTTTAGGCTTCCTCACAGCATGGTGGCCCGGTTCCAAGAAGGAGTGTCCAAAGAGTTGGGACGTGAAGCTGCCAGTTTCTTAAGGTCTGGCCTGGAAATTGGTACAGTGTCACTTCTGTAGAACTCTATTATGAAGCAGTCACTGGTCCCAGATTCAAGGTGAGGGGATATTGCTTCCACCTGTCAATGCAAGGCATGCAAAGAAGTTTAAGAGGGCATCATGTAAAATAATCAGAGAGATGCACAGAATATCATCATTGAATGAGGCCTTAACAGTCATGTAGTCCAACTGGACTAGGTATTATCCTGTGCATTAATCTATTCTATCTACAGCTTTCTCATGACAGAGGGTCAGTCAGTCAAGATAACTGATAGCTTCCATAAATGGATGCCTTAGTTTTCATGGAAAAAAAGGTACCCTTTCAAGCATATGGCTTGGCAAGCTGGCAATATTTCCAGAGAAGGAAAAAATTATTGCTTCCTTCCAGAAGAGGCAGTTCTACACCAGGGTTCACACCTTGGAATATGAAACATGTGCTGGATTTTAGTCCCTACTCACCCTGCAACCAGACACACTTGGACAGTGCACAACTTGCGTAACTGAACATGTTAGTCTATCCAGTCTTTGGTAGAGCACATTAATCAGTCCCTACATCCTGGGAACAGCTCATCCCATGGTGGCACAGGTCTAGTTATTAAAATTTCCTTCTCTGGCTGTGGTTCAGTTGGTTAAGCATCTACCTTCAGCTCAGGGAATGGAAAATAGTGCAGTAGCTTGGAAAACAGTATGGCAGTTCCTCAAACAATTAAACATAAAATTACTGTATTAATGATGTACGTATGTATGATGTATGTATGATGTATTGTATGATCCAACAAATTCTATTTCTGGGTATATACCCAATGTGAATAAAACCAGGTATGTGTATACCTATGTTCATAGCAGCATTATTCACAATAGTCAAAAGATGGAAATAACCCAAATGTCCATCTATGGATGAATGGATAAACAAAATGTAGCATACACACATGCATAAAATGAAATATTATTCAGTCTTAAAAAAGTAAAATTCTGATACATGCTACAATGTGGATGAAACTTGAAGACATTATGTTAAGTGAACCATGCCAGATGCAAAAGGACAGCTATTGTGTGATTTTCCTTATATGAAGTGCTTTAGAGTAGTAGTCAAAATCAGACACAGTAAATGGTACGGTGGTAGCCATGGACTGGTCTTGGGGGAGACCTGAGGATGTACTATTTAATGTGTTTCAGAGTGTCAGTTTGGGATGGAAATGTTCTAGAGGTAAATGGTGGTGGTGGTGATGGTTGCACAACAATGTGAATGTACTTAATGCCACAGCTGTATGCTTAAAAATGGTTAAAGTGATAAATTTATATTATATATAGTTTGCCATACAAAAAATTCTTCCTGACATTGATATGAAATCTGCCTCTATATATTACCTGTTTATCTACCCTACACGTTCATAAAATAAATTTACTGCTTCTTCTAACAAAGATCTTTTTATGTGGATCACCAGCATAGATCTGCCTTTGTAAGGGATTGGGATTGCCTTACTCGTTTTAGGTGAGAACAACACAAACTTTCCTTAGTTTTTAGAGATTTATATTCTTGTCTTCTCTGCTTTGGGAAAAAATGACTTCAATAGATTTAAATCTGTTTTCATTTAAATTAACTACTTCCACTAACCCCTCTCCCCATATACAGGACTTTATATACTTACTCCATTTCCATATTCCCTGTTTTGTACTTTTTTTTTTTGCTTCGTACTTTTTAAGTTTTTAAAAAGATTTATTTATTTATTTATTTTAGAGAGAGATTGGGGGCAAGGGTAGGGGTAGAAAGAGGGAGAGAGAGAGAGAGAGAAAGAATCTCAAGCGGACGCCCTGCTGAGCATGGAGCCTGATGTGAGACTCCATCTCACGACCCTGAGATCATGACCTGAGCTGAAACCAGGAGTCAGATGCTCAACGGACTGAGCCACCCAGGTGTCCGCCACTGCTTTGTACTTTTAATGAAAATATAATCAGTATATTGACTAAGTTTCTCAATTCTACTTCCAAGGATTATTTCTTTCCCCTGGAAGGTAGGTTGAAAGCAGATTTTCGGGTCTTTGGAATTTCCAGACTTTCTTAACCACACTTGACTTCTGGTTCAAGCAGCTCATAAGTGGAGCATTACTATAATGGTAGTTACACTGATTTTTCTCAGCATCATATTATCATTATTGATTTCCTGAATAATTGCTGAAGATCAAGAAGTACTCAAGATAGCACTTAAAAGCCCAGTTCTCATGTGTCTTTCAGATAAAAGTTCTTATGAATTTAAGATTTTTGATTCAAATTTGCAAATCCATTTCACAATTGCTAATTCTTAAGATCCTCAAACCTGAAGTGCAATAAAGGATTTGTGTCTCACAGCATTTGCTAAAAATGTTGTGTTCACTTCAGGGCCCCCTGGGGGATAGGAAACATGAAGGGGTCAGAGAGGAACCCTTGGAGAAGGGGAGAAACTGGGGACTTGCACATCAGAGACCTGGACCTGTCACCGTAGCCTTCATACTGGGCAGTGCCATGGTCAGGACTTGCTGTTGACAACATACATCACAGGCCTGGAGAAGAAAAAGCAAGCCCATTGAGTTTAAGTTCCATTTTTTTAAAGTTTTTAAAACTTATTTATTCATGAGATACACAGAAAGAGAGAGGCAGAGACAGGCAGAGGGAAAGCAGGCTCCCTGTGGGGAGCCCGATGTGGGACTTGATCCCAGGACCCTGGGATCATGATCTGAGCCAAAGGCAGATACTCAACCGCTGAGCCACCCAGGTGCTCTTAAGTTCCATTTTTAATTGAAATTCACTACAGGCAGTTTGTTTTTAAAAGAAAATGTTTCCAAATGTTAGCCTGTGATGGGTTGCTAAGGATTCTAAAGTGTTTTTTCACTGCAATAATGTTGCTCATGGTGGTCAAGACTGCAGGTTACCTCATTGAAACCTACTTAAGGCCTAATGTAGCCCAATGTTTTGTAGACCACTGGTAATCTCACTGGAGGGCTGAGAAACTGTTCTATCTTAGCATCACTAATGGTTAGGCAAGCAGATATTAGTTGTCCTCTGATGACATATTCTATCTGGCCACAGATGTTTAACTTAAGGCTTTAGCTATACAAGTTTCCAGGAAAGATAGGAGACAGACATACAAGTTAAACACATGCTATGAGGAAACAAATAGACAAATCCAGAAAGTGTGACATTTTACAGGACAATTGGCCCCGGCTCCTTAACAAGTCAGTCGATGAAAAATGGGTATTTTTCTAGATTAAAAGAGACATAAAGGAGCACGACCACCAGATGCACTGTCCTGGATTGGGTTCTGGTTTGGAGAAACCAACTGTGGGGAACATTTTTGGACAACTGGGAAAATTTAGATTTGGATTGGATATTGGATGCAGTGAAGGATTTACTAAATTTATCAAATGTGAAATGAACTTAATTAAATGCGATTCTTTTGGCATATAGGAGAACAGTCTTATATTTTAGAAATGCTATTTCGGGGATATATAATTTACCTTTAACTACCAAAGCAGAAACAAAAATGATATGAGTTAAGAAAAAGAAAAGAATGTAAAGTACCTGGGCTTGGCACATAATAAGAGCTCAATAAGCCTTAACTCTTTTTATTTTCATTTGTTCCTTTCTTAGTTGTCCATGAGGAGAATGGTAGAACAGAATAAGCAGCTTCACATGGCACCTTGAGTGACCTTAGGAAAGTGACATAGTAGCAGTGATGAAGGCCAAGGTGATCAATGGCATCTAAGGAGCTAGAACTTAAAAGCTGGAAGGTTATCTGGTGTCTTGAAGTGGCTGTAAGGAGAACAATTATCCATAGCAGAGTTTATGCAACATGGCCCCAGGGATCCCTTTAATGACACAGGAGGGGTCTGAGGGTTCAAGATTTTGCTGGTGAGGACTAGAGGCCAGGATGGGTGCTATGAGGACATCACTGTGACTCTGACTTTTGAATGTTCCTTTAGGTTGGTATGGGCTTGGGAGCTGCAGGTTGCACTCGTAATATAAGATGACAAACAAAATATGCATGAGCTTGAATAAACAGAATTAATTGAAAGAGGTGACAGCAGGTGTTCCATGGAATAAGTTCGGACGAGTAGAGGTAAGGACCAATAGCTTACAGTCTCTGCTTTAGATATGTCAGGAAAACTTGAAATTGGCAGGGAAGATCACTAGGTGTCCTGTCTAGTGCATTTTTCTGTTATCTGTGCCTTCCATCAACTTTGAGCTCTTTTACAACTCTGTAGGTTGCAGAAAACTGGTAGCAATACAAGAGATTCTTGAACATAGAAATAACAATTTCGATTGGTAGAGATGCAAGAGATTCTTGCCTTGTGGATATTGACCACTTGTCTTAGCTCAAACTGCCATAGTAAAATACCACAGACTAGATAGTTCAAACAACAGATATTTATTTTCTCATAGTTCTGGAGGCTGGAAGTCCAATATCTGGGCACCAGCATGCTCAGATTCTGGTGAGAACTCTCTCTCTTCCTGGCTTCTTGCTGGGTCCTCACATGGCAAAGGGAAAGAAAGTGAGAGAGAGAGAAAAGATATGTACCCTGGTATCTCTTTTTATAAGGGTACTATTCCCATCATGAAGTCACCACTGTCATGACCTCATCAAGTCCTAGTTATATCCCAAGGCCCCATCTCCAAATACCATCACATAGGATGTTAAGACTTAATGGGTTCTGATCAACAGTTCTAATGTGTGGAGGGGCATATTTGAGGGGGGCAGTTTTCCACACCACCAACCAGTTCTCTAACACCAGCTAGATGTTTACAATTCAACTTAATTCTGACACTATCTTTCCAGAAATAGCATCAGATTCTCCAAGTGAAGGGCTTGGTCCCAAGAGATGGCACTCCATTTAAGATGCCAATCACAAACCCAGGTTGTTGTCTGTGCTTCTGACTGACTGGCTGTAAATCAGAGGTTCATACACCCTCCTCCTTGGGTTTGATTAATTTGCTAGAGTGGCTCACAGAACTCAGGAAAGTTGTTTACTCACTGGATTACTGATTTATGACAAAGGGTATCAAGGGATACTAACCAATAGCCCAGTAAAAAGATACACAGGGTGAGGTCCTGAACAAATTAGCTTTTGTCTTTGTGGAGTTTGGGGCCTGGCATGGTGGTACATGGAAGCCATCTGGTTCCCCAAACTGAAAGCTCTCCAAACCCTCTCTTTTTTGTTTTTTGATGGAGGCTTCATTACATAGGCATCATTGATTAAATCATTGGCCATTGATCATTGATACAGTCTCAAGAAATCAGGGCATGAGATTGAAAGTTCCAACCCTCTATTCATGGTTGGTTCCCCTGACAGTTAGCCCCCATCCTTACTTGCTTTCCAGAAGTCATCTCATTAACATAGTCCCGTTGTGTTGGAAAGGGGCTTGTCATGAATAAGACATTCACTTCACCTTTATGGTTCTGAAGTGTTTTTTCTGCACTGAGGTCAAGAGACTAAATATTTTAACCAAAGATACTCTTATTGCTCAGGAGATTCCAAGAGTGTTGGGATCTGTGACCCAGGAATTGTTGATGAAGATGAAATACATGTGAGACATATACTCTGTTCATTAGAATGACCAAATATATATTCCTTATAAATCACAATATAGGTTTCAATATATGAATTTGAGAGGAAAACATTCAGTTTATAACATTTTGTCCCTACATTTCTTTTTTTTTTTGTCCCTACATTTCTTAAATTCATGTCTTTCTTGCATGAAAAATTCATTCATTCTAGCCCAACAGCCCCCAAAAGTCTTAACTCATTCCAACATTAACTCTAAAGTCAAAGGTCCAAAGTCTCATCTAAATATCATCTAAATCAGATATGAGTGAGACTGGCGGTATGATTCATCCCTAAGGCAAAATTCATCTCCAGCCGTGAACCTGTAAAAACTGTGCCTCCAAAATATAATGGTGGGACATACATAGAATAGACAATTTGCTTGTATATAAGAGGAAATTGTTAAGATCACATCATCTTTAGGATATCAAAGGATATCAAGGGATATATGGATCTGTGATGAATTTCTTCTGGAGCTTATAATTTACATATCTAAAAACTAGAAACTAGAAACTAGAAGCAGGAAGACAGGTTAGTGTTGAAGGAGGTAGGAACAAGTCTCCCCCAAATGTGCCACTTTGGCAGGTAGACTACTTTCAGCTGAAGGCAATTAAGACTCAACAGATTCAAGAGAAACTATTACCTCTCCCTCAAACTGCCTAAAAAATTTTAGTTGAGGGGCTGACCAAGAAACAGAGCTACTACCAAGAGATACCTTGCATGCTTGCTTGCTTGCTTTCTTCTTCTTTTTAAAATCAGAATGAACTATCTGAATGGCAAGACGAACATAATTACCAAACATCTGCTTTTCTTATCCTCTTGTGAATCACCCTCCTCCTCCTTGAAGCCCCAGGCCCTTATCCATTCCTTAGCTCAAGATGGCATATAAGCCTCAATTGTCTGATTTGTCCTGGGGTCTCATTGTTTTTGTGGGGCCCCCATATGAACATAATTGAAATTGTTTTCTCTAGTTATTCTATTTTTTTTAGTTTTTAAATTTAAATTCAATTTTCCAACATATAGAATCTATTTGTTAATTTGATTATTCAACCAGTCAGAGAACTTAGAAGAAAGATAGATGGAAAATTTTTTCTTCCTCTCCTACATGGTGTTACCTTAGTATAAAGCATAAGTGTAGAGAGTAAAGTGGTGGTAGACACAGCTTTGGTTTGGTGGTCAAGTTTAAGGCACAAATCCTAGAGATATTTAAAATGAGGAACACCAAAATAGCAGGAAGTATATTCTATATAACAAACCCTTCCACCAAAAGAACATATTGGATTAAAACAACAATAGTTTATTAGCTCATGACATTGTAAGTCAGCAGTTTTGATTAGATTCATCTGGGTAGTTCTTTTGCTGGTCTTGGGCAGGCTCATTTATGTAGTAGAGTTTCCTTATGTGTGTGTAGTCAGCCAGCATTTGATGGCCTCACTCACATATCTGGCTCTTGGCTGGAGCAAGGGATTCTCAGGGCCATGTGTCTTCCATCATCCAGCAGGCTAGCCTGGCTCATTGATCTGGTGGTGTCAGGGTTCCAAGTGCAGAAGCAAGGGCAAGCCCCAATAACCAAGTAGTCTTCAAGTGTCATCTTGCACCATGTTTGTTGTCATCCCATTGGCCAAAGCAAGTAACATGATCAGGGCCAGAGCCAGTATTAGAGGAGACTAACCAAGAGCATGGAAATAGAGAATTATTTTAGCCATTTTTGCAAACAATCTAATGAAACCAAGAGCTAAAAAAAAAAAATTATTTATTTATTTATTATTTATTTATTTATTTATTTATTTATTTATTTATGAGACACACACAGAGGCAAAGAGATAGACAGAGGGATAAATAAGCTCCTCGCAGGGAGCCCAATGAGGGACTCAATTTCTGGACCAGGATTACACCCCAAGCCAAAGGCTCAAAACTGCTGAGCCACCCAGGTGTCCCTAAACCAAGAGTTATTTTGTGGGAAAGAGTGCAGAGTAGATCTAGAGGAAGAAGCAGGAAGAATAAAAAAAATAACTCTATACCAATATTTATTAATTAAAACTATGTACCAGGTTCTGTGCTAGGAAGACAGATTTTAAAAACCAACAGTGACGCCTGAGTGGCTCAGGGTGTGATCCCAGACCTGAGATCAAGTCTCACATCAGGCTTCCTGCAGGGAGCCTGCTTCTGTCTCTGCCTCTCTCTGTCTCTCATGAATAAATAAATAAAATCTTAAAAAAAAAAACCCAAAACAAAACGAACAAGATGTAACTCTATTCTAAAGAAGTCTAGAGTGGGGGAAAATATATAAACAGCTTAAAAACAGCTCACCAAGGGTTAGGATAGAGCTATGCTAGCTAGCGGTTCAGGAAACATTTTTTGTAAAGGGTTATCTAGTAAATACTTTGGCTTTGACAGTTACTGGACTTTGCTTTTATCTCAGAATGTGAGCAAAATGGCCAGATGAGGAAGATGGACAGTGAATCCATTAGGGTACCAGGAAAAGGAAGCCAGTTTTGAGGGGTCAAGAGAGGTTTATATAAGTGGGAAGAAGAGGAATTAAGTTTTTAAACAGTTTGGAAACTGTTAAGCATCAGATCCATTCAAGTAGATGTGATGGATATCTAAGGGCGTATGGAACAATAGGCCTGGGCCTAGGTGAGGCCTTTGGTCATGAACGAGGGTAGTAAGCAGTAACTGAAGCCATGAACTGGAAGCATTTCATTTGGAGACTGAATGTGAAAAAAGGAAAGGGCTAAGAAGCCAGGATGAGCCTTGTACAAAGCATTCAGTTTAGGGTAAGCAGGTCTGCTTGTCAAACAGAGAGAGAAGCATCAGAGAAAGAACCAGGGAAGGGCCACATCTGTGACAGGAAGAAAGAAGTGAGTTATGGCAATGAGTGAGTGGTCAAGAGGTCAAAGGGAATGAAGACTGAGAATGGGACGGGGAGATGGGCAATAAGGGGGATATTGTTCTAAGAATGTCAGGTTGGGCCTTTAGGCAAACTCCTGCTTTACACACATTCAAAATAACTTTGTAATTAGAAACAGCACAAAAAGATATGCAGGAACATTGCTAAGTAGTGAGTATAAATCTTTCTGCTAAATTTACTTTTGTAATATGTGGAAGAAAAGTCAACACCATCTACAATTAGCATATACTACATTGTGCTTTTTTTCAAGACTTCTTGGTAAGTCTGGAAAAAGAATTTTATTGGGGAAATAATTTTACCTAGATTATTTAGGTAGAGGTGAACAAGAGACAAGGAAGCTGGCATGTAAGGTGAACGTTGAGGCAAAGCCTCTTCCTAATCTCTTTAATTTATATTTTTAAAATGCTGCTAAGATATTTTTCATGACCTCATCTGAATTCTGAGTTAAGGAAACAGTGATTGAGACTTCCAGCTTGCCATATATGATTATTGATTTAATTTTGTAGCAAAGTGTTCGAATTTTTTCATTTTAATTTGTCAACCAGAGCTTTAAAACTGCTATTCTGAAATTGATATCCAAAACTGGTTGATGGGTTTTGTGCTGTGAAGAATCTAACATTTGCACCCCATGGTTTGAAATGCCTCGATTTTGTAGACATGGTGAGCACATACACTACACTCCAGGCTCCGTAGCTCTGCTCCAACTTGCCGCTTCATGTACTGACCTTTGGGTTTGCATGACTTAAAAAAAGTGTTCAGTTTGCTTAATGTGCTTTACAAATGTACTTATTTCTGTGGAAGTATTTTAAAGTAAGTTATGGACATCATAGCATTTGCTTCTAGATATTTGATCATCTCTAAAATATAAGAAGATTTTTCTATTGAATATATTGATGATTTTATTAAATACTTATTTTTATTGAATTTGTGATTTCATTGTGTTTATTTCTTCTCAAGCATACGAATTCAATTTTGATGTTTTCCTGAAGCACTTATTTTTTGCTGTTCTCTTTTAATCAAGTGTGCATAATATCTCCTATCAAAATGTTGGTATTCTATCAACATTTCATAATTCATAAAGCGTCCTGTGGTTACGTAACATTAGGGAATGGTGATGTAGGTGTCTCAAGGAAGTGGTTATGTGTCATTATTCCTAACTTTAGTAATACTATGTTGATATTAGTCATTTCAGGTAAAACTTATTCATGCTATAGTTTTGTAATTTCTATCTATGTGAGACTTAGAAAAAAATAGACTCATGCCTTGAATCTATTAAGTTTTAGAGATTGTTTTTAATAACATTTTAAGCTCTTTTGCTTTGAGCCCTTACCTACTTTAATCCTTGGAGACATTCTTTAATGTTCTTTTTTTCCATTTCTGGTCTGTGGTAATAGTTTTCTAGATCATTTCTTTTCTTTATCCTTAGTGGCTGGTAAGGAGCTAACTTGAGTTCATATGAAAGACTTTGTCTTGTCCCCTCTTTCTATCTTTACTCAGAGCTAGTTCTAGAATACTGAGAATGTGTTGTTTGCTCGCATCTACGGTCCCATCCCAGGGTTCTTCAAGGATCTTCACTGTCTTCTACCCAAACTACAGGAAACTGAAACTCCAGAGTGTCTTGTCTGTCCATCCTCAGCATTATGAATGGAATCTGACTAGTCTGTGTTTATCATCCATACAGGCAAGGATAGTCAGACAAATATATTTGACGACTCTCAAGCAAGTGCTATCCAGTTTCACCCTTTCTGCCAGCAAGCCTTCCATATGTGCCACTCACTCCGACCAGAGTACCCTCCCAGTTCCTTTTCAGAAATACCTTCTCATTGTCCTTCCATCAGAGCCTCTGATGCACCTGGCCGGTGCATCACTCAGCTTATCAGACTCAGCCAGCTGAGTCCACTCAGCTTATTACTCCAGGGGTTAGCATGCATCCATTTTCTCTTTTAGATTCCTTAAATGCTTGTTTAATTTTATCTCTTTTTAAAATTGTCCTTATTTAGGCTTTGTAATGGAAGAGAATTTAAAAGATATAGTCCCTAGTCCCACAAAATTCAAAAATAAAAGGATGACTGTGGGTAGTAATCATGCGGCCCACCCTAGGACAGAATATTTCTGTGATTAGAACTGGATTAAAAAAAAAAAGAACTGGATTTTGTTTTTCGATAATAGTTTACATTTAACTTACTTACCTTTTTCAAATTGCACTTATAGCCAACATTTTTTTTAAGCTTCAGAGTATTCCCGTGAAAAAAGTAGGGCAGGTATAGGCAAATTTCATTTCCTTACCAGTTTCTTTGGAAATTGCATCATAAGGTAAATTGTTCTAAGGAGATCCCATTTTCCCCAAAGGAACAATGTTACATTTGGAGGTTACATACCTTACTAAAGACTCTCACTTATCTTAGAGCTATTCTAAAAAGTGTAATAGCTGTTCAATAAAAAACCTGACAAATCTTTTCACGCTTTTTTTCTCGTCGACAATGTTCTTAAAAAAATAAAAACCAAGATTAATCTTTACTCTCTTCAACATCCTCAATTTGCCCAAAATTATGAATATGGTTACTTGATACTAGATATTTGAAAGCTTCCCTCCTTCAAAGACATTGGACTTCTGAATACTTTGTTGACAGATATTCGATATCAGGATTCTCCTGCCTCACTGATACCTATAAATATTGTGACCAGGCTACAAGCTCAGAATTTTAAAAATGGAACAATATCACAGTAGTGCTATGACTGGAATAAGATAGGATCTTAATTTAACTACATATCCTTTTGATGGTGACAAATACGAATTACTAAAGGCTATAAAATTAATGTGTGTATTAATTATCATTCCATGAATATAGCTAGGAGCAGGGAGGGATCGCTCATTGTTCAGGAAAAATGGTGGAATATAGAGTTACAGTAGTCCCCCTTCACCTGTGGCATTTATTGGCATTTCCCCTTACTGTGGTCAACTGGAAGCAGCTGACCATCCTTCCGAAGAATCATCAGAAGGTCATTAGTAGCCTTTGATGCTACACTGTGTCAAAATGCCTATGCCTTTTACCTCACTTCATCTCATCACTCAGGCATTTTGATATCTCACATCATCACAGGAAAAAAGGGTGAGTACAGTACATAAGATATTTTGAAAAAGACACAGAGACCACATTCACATATGTTTTATTACAGTACATTTTTATAATTGTTCTATTTTTAGTTATTGTTAATTTCTTACTGTGCTAATTTATAAGTTAAACTTTATCAAGGTTTGTATGTATAGGAAAAACTGGTATATACAAGGTTTGGTGCTACCCACGGTTTCAGGTAGCCACTGGGGGATCTTTGAACGCATCCTCAAGAATAAGTGGGAATGATGTGCCATATGAATACTGGCAGAATTTGTGATAAAAAGGTGAGAAAGCTATTTTCAGATTGCTTCTATTTTCTCAGTGAAATAGGAAGTAAAACCATTAGTTGAAAGTAACAACAGAGAGAATAAAATGGAGTAAGCTTCCTTAAGAGGGTTAATTTAAAATGGAGCTGGGTGGACATTGAGCATGTAGGGCTTATGCACGTCTTCGTCTCAAATTCTCAGAATTTTTGCTGAACTTAGCTGAAAGCCTAGGCATCTGTTATATGTTAAAATGGACACAAATGAACTTTCTGCCTAACACTAGCCCTAGCATCCAATCATGTATAGATTAGTATAACTATACCAGTGCCAATCACATTTTGTGTGAAACAACTTATGTAAATTCTCTCTTTCCTCTTTAAAAGCTCTAACCTCCCTTGTCTCTCTGGAGCATGCTTTTGATTTTGGTGGGGTCTGTGTCTCCCAACTGCAATCTCTAAGACCCTAAATAAATGCACATATTTTATTTTAGAGCCTGTGTCTTTTGTCTTGGTGGTTGACAAGAGTGAGGATTGAGGATGAATTGATGGAAAGGGCTGAAATTATGGTCTCTTGTCGTAGGCTCTTGGGAAGTGGTCTACTAGGGTGTAATGCAAGGATGGAAGGCAATACAGAAACCTTGTCAGAGCTTTGTGTTAGCAATATCAAAATGGGGCTGCACACTGTTGAGTACTCTTTAGGCTCAGAGGAGGCAGAGGCTAGACCTCAATTGTTCATAGTAGTTGCTCTCAGCCTGAGGTAATGTCGCCCCCAAAGAGGGGCAGTGTCTGGAGACATTTTTGGTCATCGCCAATGAGGTGTGTGTGGGGGGAGGGTGGGCGTGGGTCTGTGTGATACATTCTTCTGGCAGCCAGAATAGTAGAGAATATGGATTTCATTGTAAGTTGTTGGGAAGTCATTGGAGAATTTTGAATAAGGGGGAGAGATGATCCAATCTCTTTATGAAAATGTCACTCTGGCCTAGCTAGAAGCCAGGGATGCTGCTAACCATCTGATAGGGCACAGGGAAATACCCCACAGCTGAGGATTAGACACTTCCATATTCCAGCAGTTCAGATGAGAAGTTCAGGTTTATAGTGCCAGCATTTTCTGTTTTTTGACCCTTGATACTGGGTCATAATCCTTGTGTTTCTATAGAATAAAGCCAACTGTGACCCAGGATTAAAAATAAAATGCTCACCCTTAGCCAGATTATTACTATTAAGTTTATAGGTAAAATTACTTACAGGTTATAGGCATTTAGTCTTTATAAATACAATGCACTTAAAGTGTGAACTGCACAGTTGGTTTTTTTTTTTTTTTTTTTTTTTAGATTTTATTTATTTGACAGAGAGAGAGAGAGAGAGCGAGAGCACACAAACAGGCAGAACGGCAGGCAGAGGGAGAAGCAGACTCCCCGCTGAGCACGGAGCCTGATGAGGTGCTCAAATCCCAGGACCCCAGTATCATGAACTGAGCAGAAGGCAGACTCTTAACCAACTGAGCCAACCAGGTGGCCCAGAGCTGCACATTTTAATAGACATTTAGCTTCTAATGGTTACTCTGGCTCATGGTGGTGCACTAAGGATCCAAAACTCTGGAACACTCATTTATTTCCTTCTTTCATATATTTCCTTCATTCTTGTTGATTCTGGATGTACCCTGGAGGTGTGTTGTGTGTGTGTATATATGTGTATATGTATCTCTATCTTTGTGTATGCCTATAAATCTATATTTTAATGTGAATTCTTGGTTTTAATTAATATGGCTTTATACTTTGTTTTGATATTTGCAAGGGAAAAATTTCCATCTGCATTATTTTTCAATTTTTAAGCCCTTTTTTTCTGGGCATATTTACTATTACAAGTAAACTTTAGAATCAACTTCAAATTCCATTGAAGATACTTTGAGAACTACAATAAAAAATATTAAAAAAATAAAAGAAGATACTTTAGATTTTTGTCAGAATCATATTCAATTTGAAACTATCAACTTGGCAAAAACTGATAGCAATGGAATCTTCCAATATAAAAACGAATAACATATTTTGATATTTACTCAAGCTTAAAAAAGTTTTTTTCTAAAATATTTAATACTTTTCTTACACTTTTCTGGTTTGACTATTCTGAAATATATGAATATATAAAATTTTAATCATTACAAATATGATTTTTATTGCATTTAATGGGTTATTGTTGATTTATAGCAATGTCATTATTTCGGAATACTTACCTTGTATCTTGATCTTTCAGAAAACCCATTAGTCATAATAATTTTCCGTTGATTATTTTGATAATTTTCCATTGATTATTAAAGACATTTGTCTATTTTCATTCTAATAATTTATGCTTCCTTTGGTTTCTTGTCTTATTACATTATCTAGTAACTCAGAATAATTTTTTTAAAGATTTTATTTATTTAGGGAGGAGGGGCGAGATGGCGGAAGAGTAGGGTCCCCAAATCACCTGTCTCCACCAAATTACCTAGAAAACCTTCAAATTATCCTGAAAATCTATGAATTCGGCCTGAGAATTAAAGAGAGAACACCTGGAATGCTACAGTGAGAAGAGTTTGCGCTTCTATCAAGGTAGGAAGACGGGGAAAAAGAAATAAAGAAACAAAAGGCCTCCAAGGGGGAGGGGCCCCGCGAGGAGCCGGGCTGAGGCCGGGGCGAGTGTCCCCAGGACAGGAGAGCCCCATCCCGGAGAAGCAGGAGCTGCACCGACCTTCCCGGGCGGAAAGGGGCTCGCAGGGAGGTGGAGCAGGACCCAGGAGGGCGGGGATGCCCTTGGGTTCCCTGGGACAGTAACAGCAACTGCGCGCCCAGGAGAGTGCGCCGAGCTCCCTAAGGGCTGCAGCGCGCAGCGGGACCCAGAGCAGCTCCGAGGGGCTTGGGCGGCGGCTCCGCGGAGGGGGCTGCGGGGCGGGAGCGAATCCAACAGCGCAGGCTCCGGAGCACAGGGCGCCGGGACACAGCCCAGGATCCGGCCTCCCCGGACAGGCAGAGGCCGGGAGGGCCCAGGACAGCAAGGACGCCCCTGCCCCGAGCTGAGCAGAGCAGCGGCCCCGCCCGGGAGCCTCCAGGCCCTGCAGACGGAGAGCTCTGGAGCTACTGCGGGGGCTGAATCCAGGGCTCCAGAGCTGGCCCCGCCACTGGGGCTGTTCCTCCTGGGGCCTCACGGGGTAAACAACCCCCACTGAGCCCTGCACCAGACAGGGGCACAGCAGCTCCCCCAACTGCTAACACCTGAAAATCAGCACAACAGGCCCCTCCCCCAGAAGACCAGCTAGACGGACAAGTTCCAGGGGAAGTCAAGGGACTTAAAGTACACAGAATCAGAAGATACTCCCCCGTGGTTCTTTTGTTTGTTTGTTTGTTTTGTTTTGTTTTGCTTTTTGATTTGCTTCCTTCCCCCACCCCCCTTTTTTCTCCTTTCTTTCTTTTTCTTTCTCTTTTTCTTTTTTTTTCGTTTTTTTTCTTCCTTTTTTTTCTCTTTCTCTTTTCTTTCCTTCTTTCTCTCCTCTCTTTTTCTCCTTTTCCCAATACAACTTGCTTTTGGCCACACTGCACTGAGCAAAATGACTAGAAGGAAAACCTCACCTCAAAAGAAAGAATCAGAAACAGTCCTCTCTCCCACAGAGTTACAAAATCTGGATTACAATTCAATGTCAGAAAGCCAATTCAGAAGCACTATTATACAGCTACTGGGGGCTCTAGAAAAAAGCATAAAGGACTCAAGAGACTTCATGACTGCAGAATTTAGAGCTAATCAGGCAGAAATTAAGAATCAATTGAATGAGATGCAATCCAAACTAGAAGTCCTAACGACGAGGGTTAACGAGGTAGAAGAACGAGTGAGTGACATAGAAGACAAGTTGATAGCAAAGAGGGAAACTGAGGAAAAAAGAGACAATTAAAAGACCATGAGGATAGATTAAGGGAAATAAACGACAGCCTGAGAAAGAAAAACCTACGTTTAATTGGGGTTCCCGAGGGCGCCGAAAGGGACAGAGGGCCAGAATATGTATTTGAACAAATTCTAGCTGAAAACTTTCCTATTCTGGGAAGGGAAACAGGCATTCAGATCCAGGAAATAGAGAGATCCCCCCCTAAAATCAATAAAAAGCGTTCAACACCTCGACATTTAATAGTGAAGCTTGCAAATTCCAAAGATAAAGAGAAGATCCTTAAAGCAGCAAGAGACAAGAAATCCCTGACATTTATGGGGAGGAGTATTAGGGTAACAGCAGACCTCCCCACAGAGACCTGGCAGGCCAGAAAGGGCTGGCAGGATATATTCAGGGTCCTAAATGAGAAGAACATGCAACCAAGAATACTTTATCCAGCAAGGCTCTCATTCAAAATGGAAGGAGAGATAAAGAGCTTCCAAGACAGGCAGCAACTAAAAGAATATGTGACCTCCAAACCAGCTCTGCAAGAAATTTTAAGGGGGACTCTCAAAATTCCCCTTTAAGAAGAAGTTCAGTGGAACAGTCCACAAAAACAAGGACTGAATAGACATCATGATGACACTAAACTCATATCTCTCAATAGTAACTCTGAATGTGAACGGGCTTAATGACCCCATCAAAAGGCGCAGGGTTTCAGACTGGATAAAAAAGCAGGACCCATCTATTAGCTGTCTACAAGAGACTCATTTTAGACAGAAGGACACCTACAGCCTGAAAATAAAAGGTTGGAGAACCATTTACCATTCGAATGGTTCTCAAAAGAAAGCAGGGGTAGCCATCCTTGTATCAGATAAACTAAAATTTACCCCGAAGACTGTAGTGAGAGATGAAGAGGGACACTATATCATACTTAAAGGATCTATTCAACAAGAGGACTTAACAATCCTGAATATATATGCCCCGAATGTGGGAGCTGCCAAATATATCAATCAATTATTAACCAAAGTGAAGAAATACTTAGATAATAATACACTTATACTTGGTGACTTCAATCTAGCTCTTTCTATACTCGATAGGTCTTCTAAGCACATCTCCAAAGAAACGAGAGCTTTAAATGATACACTGGACCAGATGGATTTCACAGATATTTACAGAACTTTACATCCAAACTCAACTGAATACACATTCTTCTCAAGCGCACATGGAACTTTCTCCAGAATAGACCACATATTGGGTCACAAATCGGGTCTGAACCGATACCAAAAGATTGGGATCGTCCCCTGCATATTCTCAGACCATAATGCCTTGAAATTAGAACTAAATCACAACAAGAAGTTTGGAAGGACCTCAAACACATGGAGGTTAAGGACCATCCTGCTAAAGGATGAAAGGGTCAACCAGGAAATTAAGGAAGAATTAAAAAGATTCATGGAAACTAATGAGAATGAAGATACAACCATTCAAAATCTTTGGGATGCAGCAAAAGCAGTCCTAAGGCGGAAATACATCACAATACAAGCATCCATTCAAAAACTGGAAAGAACTCAAATACAAAAGCTAACCTTACACATAAAGGAGCTAGAGAAAAAACAGCAAATAGATCCTACACCCAAGAGAAGAAGGGAGTTAATAAAGATTCGAGCAGAACTCAACGAAATTGAGACCAGAAGAACTGTGGAACAGATCAACAGAACCAGGAGTTGGTTCTTTGAAAGAATTAATAAGATAGATAAACCATTAGCCAGCCTTATTAAAAAGAAGAGAGAGAAGACTCAAATTAATAAAATCATGAATGAGAAAGGAGAGATCACTACCAACACCAAGGAAATACAAATGATTTTAAAAACATATTATGAACAGCTATACGCCAATAAATTAGGCAATCTAGAAGAAATGAACGCATTCCTGGAAAGCCACAAACTACCAAAACTGGAACAGGAAGAAATAGAAAACCTGAACAGGCCAATAACCAGGGAGGAAATTGAAGCAGTCATCAAAAACCTCCCAAGACACAAGAGTCCAGGGCCAGATGGCTTCCCAGGGGAATTTTATCAAACATTTAAAGAAGAAACCATACCTATTCTCCTAAAGCTGTTTGGAAAGATAGAAAGAGATGGAGTACTTTCAAATTCGTTCTATGAGGCCAGCATCACCTTAATTCCAAAACCAGACAAAGACTCCACCAAAAAGGAGAATTACAGACCAATATCCCTGATGAACATGGATGCAAAAATTCTCAACAAGATACTGGCCAATAGGATCCAACAGTACATTAAGAAAATTATTCACCATGACCAAGTAGGATTTATCCCTGGGACACAAGGCTGGTTCAACACCCGTAAAACAATCAATGTGATTCATCATATCAGCAAGAGAAAAACCAAGAACCATATGATCCTCTCATTAGATGCAGAGAAAGCATTTGACAAAATACAGCATCCATTTCTGATCAAAACTCTTCAGAGTGTAGGGATAGAGGGAACATTCCTCGACATCTTAAAAGCCATCTACGAAAAGCCCACAGCAAATATCATTCTCAATGGGGAAGCACTGGGAGCCTTTCCCCTAAGATCAGGAACAAGACAGGGATGTCCACTCTCACCACTGCTGTTCAACATAGTACTGGAAGTCCTAGCCTCAGCAATCAGACAACAAAAAGACATTAAAGGCATTCAAATTGGCAAAGAAGAAGTCAAACTCTCTCTCTTCGCCGATGACGTGATACTCTACATAGAAAACCCAAAGTCTCCACCCTAAGATTGCTAGAACTCATACAGCAATTCGGTAGCGTGGCAGGATACAAAATCAATGCCCAGAAATCAATGGCATTTCTATACACTAACAATGAGACTGAAGAAAGAGAAATTAAGGAGTCAATCCCATTTACAATTGCACCCAAAAGCATAAGATACCTAGGAATAAACCTCACCAAAGAGGTAAAAGATCTATACCCTCAAAACTATAGAACACTTCTGAAAGAAATTGAGGAAGACACAAAGAGGTGGAAAAATATTCCATGCTCATGGATTGGCATAATTAATATTGTGAAAATGTCAATGTTACCCAGGGCAATATACACGTTTAATGCAATCCCTATCAAAATACCATGGACTTTCTTCAGAGAGTTAGAACAAATT
Organism: Canis lupus dingo; assembly: GCF_003254725.2. NCBI lineage: Eukaryota > Metazoa > Chordata > Mammalia > Carnivora > Canidae > Canis > Canis lupus. The sequence continues at coordinate 45,860,746 of NC_064257.1, read as the reverse complement.
ATTTTAAGATTTGTGTGGAATCAGAAAAGACCCCGAATAGCCAGGGGAATTTTAAAAAAGAAAACCATATCTGGGGGCATCACAATGCCAGATTTCAGGTTGTACTACAAAGCTGTGGTCATCAAGACAGTGTGGTACTGGCACAAAAACAGACACATAGATCAGTGGAACAGAATAGAGAACCCAGAAGTGGACCCTGAACTTTATGGTCAACTAATATTCGATAAAGGAGGAAAGACTATCCATTGGAAGAAAGACAGTCTCTTCAATAAATGGTGCTGGGAAAATTGGACATCCACATGCAGAAGAATGAAACTAGACCACTCTCTTGCACCATACACAAAGATAAACTCAAAATGGATGAAAGATCTAAATGTGAGACAAGATTCCATCAAAATCCTAGAGGAGAACACAGGCAACACCCTTTTTGAACTCGGCCACAGTAACTTCTTGCAAGATACATCCACGAAGGCAAAAGAAACAAAAGCAAAAACGAACTATTGGGACTTCATCAAGATAAGAAGCTTTTGCACAGCAAAGGATACAGTCAACAAAACTCAAAGACAACCTACAGGATGGGAGAAGATATTTGCAAATGACATATCAGATAAAGGGCTAGTTTCCAAGATCTATAAAGAACTTATTAAACTCAACACCAAAGAAACAAACAATCCAATCATGAAATGGGCAAAAGACATGAAGAGAAATCTCACAGAGGAAGACATAGACATGGCCAACATGCATATGAGAAAATGCTCTGCATCACTTGCCATCAGGGAAATACAAATCAAAACCACAATGAGATACCACCTCACACCAGTGAGAATGGGGCAAATTAACAAGGCAGGAAACAACAAATGTTGGACGGATGCGGAGAAAAGGGAACCCTCTTACACTGTTGGTGGGAATGTGAACTGGTGCAGCCACTCTGGAAAACTGTGTGGAGGTTCCTCAAACAGTTAAAAATAGACCTGCCGTACGATCCAGCAATTGCACTGTTGGGGATTTACCCCAAAGATACAAATGCAATGAAACGCCGGGACACCTGCACCCCGATGTTTATAGCAGCAATGTCCACAATAGCCAAACTGTGGAAGGAGCCTCGGTGCCCATCGAAAGATGATGGATAAAGAAGATGTGGTTTATGTATACAATGGAATATTCCTCAGCCATTAGAAACGACAAATACCCACCATTTGCTTCAACGTGGATGGAACTGGAGGGTATTATGCTGAGTGAAGTAAGTCAGTCGGAGAAGGACAAACATTATATGTTCTCATTCATGTGGGGAATATAAATAATAGTGAAAGGGAATATAAAGGAAGGGAGAAGAAATGTGTGGGAAATATCAGAAAGGGAGACAGAACATAAAGACTGCTAACTCTGGGAAACGAACTAGGGGTGGTAGAAGGGGAGGAGGGCGGGGGGTGGGAGTGAATGGGTGACAGGCACTGGGGGTTATTCTGTATGTTAGTAAATTGAACACCAATAAAAAATAAATTAAAACAAACAAACAAACAAAAATTTTCCAGGCAACCAACTTATGTTTATTCTTCAGGTTGCTTATGATAGGAATGTCAATCTGAGCCTTCCAGGAGAACAGTTACCTTTCCTAAAGTGTGATTACTCTTTAAATATAAAAGCTGTTGCTATGCAGAGTCAGTGTTCAATAAATAACATTCTGTGTTAAAAAAAAAAAAAGATTTTATTTATTTATTCATGAGAGACACAGAGAGAGAGAGGCAAAGATGCAGGCAGAGGGAGAAGCAGGCTCCACACAGGGAGCCGGACGTGGGACTCGATCCCAGGTCTCCAGGATCAGGCCCTCGGCTGAAGGTGGCGCTAAACCGCTGAGCCACCCGGGCTGCCCAGAATAATTTTTAATAATAGTGATGATTTGTTTTTTTCTTAATTCTTTCTTACCTTTTACCCTTAAGAATGTCATTTGTTCTATGTTTTAGATACATTCTCTTTGTCAAATTAAGGAAGCTGTCTTCTATTCTTAGCTTACTAAGAGTTGTAAAAGAATCAAGAATGGTCATAAAATTTTCAAGTGTATGTGTTATGTCCATCTACCAAATGGTTCTTTAATATATTAATATAGTGAATTCTGTGAATTAATTTTCTAATGATGAACCAGTCCCTATAAAAGCTCCATTTAGTTATAATGCTTTGTTCTTTTACTCTATGCTAGATTTGCTTTGTGAATATTTTGGTAAGGATTTTAAAATTCACATTTATAAGTGAAACTGGTCTATGGTAAGTATTGTGAGCTCACATGCCTAAAAGAGTCAAATTTGTTTAAAAAATTGAGTACAGTAGATGAGGTTCATAAGGAGAGAAGCAGAGATTGTGATAATAGAAAAAGGATGTTGGATCTCATGATATTTCTACTCAACATTTAAAAATGCTATTTACACAGAATCATCGGCAAGGTAGATGTAGCCCATAGAGCCCATCTAGAAGCATCTTGTATGTGTGTATGTGTTTGTCTTTTTTTTTTTTTTAATAACTAGGGACAGTTTAAATAAATAGAGATTATTGGTTTTATTGAGACAAATTTACCCATAAAACAGTCTGGGTCCTTTGCCCTTTTGGGCATGCATTTACTCTACCCCACCCCTGCCATGTGTTTAATTTATCCCATGGTTATTATCCAGTTTTGGCTTGTGGCTTTTTCTGGAACTGTGAATATTTATGTTTTCTAGGAGCATAACATTTTGTCTAGAATTTAAATTTTTCTATGTAAGTAGATATACTTTCTTTTAGAGTATGTTAGCTAGGAGCAGTTGTGCAGACTGAGAGACCCCCAGGATTGCCAGTAGGACTGTCTGGGTGTGAAAGTTGGTTCTGTGTGTGTATGTGTGTGTGTCCATTGTGGATGTTGGGAGTTACCTTAGACTCTGCTGTGCTTCCATTTTTTGCCCGCTGCTACGAACTCTGCCTAGTTAGATCTGCTGGAAGAAAATATCCTGGCCAGAAGATTTCCATAGACAGGAAGAAGGGACACAGCTGGCTCAGCATTTTTATAGGTATTTCCTTAATTTATCATCTTCTACTCTGCCTTCCACATTTGTTGATTCAGAGCTTACAGTTTCTCTCTGATGGAATCCTTAGAGATGAATGTCTCTCACAGCTGTCTTTTCCACACCTATTGTGTGTTCCAGTTTTCTCTGGTTTGGATTTTTTATCCATCTGATTTCATCTGCTTTTTATTTCCATAAGATTTCTGTTCTACTGATTATATTTTTTCTTCTTTCTAGTGCTGTTAGGGATTTATTCCTTACATATATAGATATATATTTACATTTATGGATATATATTTATTTATTTATGGAATATAAAGAATGAAAAGTAAACATATGTTTAGTCTGACCAACTGAAAGCTTTATGAGCTCAGTATAGCAATTGTTACTACTTTGTTAGAGTTCTGCTTGGTCTCTTTTCTAACAAATATACTTTTTTCCCCCTCTCTGTTGATAAGTTAATATTAGATAGAGGTTTGTTGTTGTTGTTGTTGTTTTTAGTTAACATTACAGTATTAATGCAATATTGGTGAGAAATATTTCTTAAACATTTCTAAATCTTTAGACTCTTTTTTTTTTGAACCATGAGTTATTTGAGCATTGAAAGGTTTTATTTTTTTTTTAAAGGTTGGTTTTTATTTTAGCAAAAATTCTATGGTACTTTTGGTAGTTCCTTCAGTAAAGCCAGTCTAGAACTCAATCACTAAGTCAACTGAGAAAGGATTGATATATAACCTCTTGGAAATGGACAGTACAGGTAGATCCATTGTCTTCTCAAATGGAACATAAGTAGTGTCATGAGAGGACTGATGGATTTGGAATTTGGAGTACTGTAATTGAGTTTTGCCTTTAGCACTTACTAGCTGGTAGACCTCGAGCCAAGTCCCTTAAATTTCTGAATCTCATATGCAAGATGGCAGTGATAACATCTTCCCCGTCCCTGTCTCACAGATACTGAAAGAATGAATGTGAAAGTCCTTTAAGAAATCAAATTTAGGTAAGTGTAAGTTAACATTAAGTATTCTCAGACTTTACCAATGACTATCTTCAAAGATTAGAGTTAAAAAATGAATAGAATTCTTGACTTCTTTAGAGAGATGACAACTCGAATTCAAATGTTTATTTTTTAAGTTATTAAAATGACAATTTTCTGTATGAGGAAAAGGCAAATGCAGAATAGTAAGTTCTTTGATAAAGTAGAACAATTCATTAGATCTGGTGAAAAATAGAGTTTTTTTTTCATCAGTGTTTCACAATTATGCTTCCCAAAAGGAGCCAATTTGGAGATGTTTTCATAGAAACATCTGAATAGTGGATTAGAAATGTTTAGAATTTCCTGGTCTAAGTATTTAATTTATTTTGGCTGGTTAAGCCTTCTTTCTAAAATAGATACTTAGGACTCACCTTTCCTTGGTTAATTCCTTACAGTAACTGGTGTCAGCTGAAGACTCATTCTTTTATTCAGAATTTCCGATCTAGCCTTCTGCATGAGTTAGTCTTCAGTTTAAGAATTCTAGTAGGCAGGGAATTGTAAAAGAAAAACATTTGAAGTCAGACCATGAAAACTCAGAATTCATTTGTGCCCAGCCAATTCCCCAGGGAAAAGAATCTGGGATATATTTATTATAGAAGAAAACCAGGCATTCTAATGATCAGGATTAAGCCTTTGGAAAAAGAGAAGGATTCATTAACAAAAAGCCATTCTCCATTATCCAACCTTCCTGTGAACTGAAATTATGGAAACAAAATGCTCCAAAGGTCAAATACTGTTGAAAGTTTGTTTGTGATGGTTGCAGGGGAACGGCATTCCACAGAAGTGGAACAGAATAAGTGGTGCGGAATGGAAGACCCATGACCCTTCTGTGTTTTGGTGGCTAAACTGTTAAAAATTTAAAAACTGATTCTATTGGTTTAAATTTATTTGCTAATTTGCCAGACTCTTTGAGAAGATAATAGATTACATATGTGCACGTTAAAACGTAGACTATAACAGATTAAAGATGTGATTTAACTTAAAACACTTTAAGGTTTTTTTGAGCATCACTAGCTCTTAGTTTTTTTCTCTATGATACATTCAATGTATTGGGGGAATATTTTTTTTTTAAAAAGGAAAAATGATAGAAATACTGCTTTACTGACTGTTCAGAACAAACGCAATAATCCTTTTCGATTTCGCCCCTGCCCACACTAATCACGCCTCTATATTTCTGTTCCCATTTATAAAATTACTTGAAAGAATTGTCCATACTCATTGTCTCCAATTTCTCTTTTCCCATTCTTATTTAAGTCCACCTAATGTGAACTACCCCACATTATGTTCACGTAATGTGAACATACTAGTCATACTAGACTATGTATGACCATGAGATTCTTTTTGGTAGATACTGGTAGCCACCAAGACAGACAAATAGGGGTTTGCTATTCCTCCACCATCTTGCTACCAGGTTATAATGAAAGCTAGTCCCAGAGCAAATTCTCATGTGTATATATTAGCAATCAGGCACAAAACATATATAAAAACCTCAAATCTTTGCCCTTTTAGGTGTTCTGACCACAGCTTGTCTGGAAATGTCTTATCAAACATAACAATATCCTAGAGGTACCATTCAGACAACTAGAATTCCCTGAATTTAAAGCTGGACATGGGACCCATTAGAGATCTTCATTAGGGTGCCATCCAAAGTGCTTAGCCAGCTATTTTTATATAGAGCAGACTTCTATATCATCTTCATGCAAAACGGAAGTGAAATGTTTTAGGTATTCCACATCATGGTGACTCTAATTTCACCTGTGAAAACCCATTCGAATCTTCACAATGATTATAAGCAAGTTAATCAGAGATAAAAGTCACTGAAATGATTTTAGTGGTTTCCTTTGTAGAGTAGGCTTTATTGTTTTAGTTGCACTAGAATCAGAGAGGAATTGTTAAAACACACATTGCTAGGCCCCATCCCTAGAGTTTCTGATCCTGTTGGTATGTGGGTGCCTGGAGAATTTGCATTTCTAACAAGTACTCACATAATATTATTTTGGCCTGGGGTTCTCAATTTGAGAATCCTTGATAGTATGATTGCAAGTGTATTCATGTTCAGTATTTCTTCTTGAGTTAATTTTGATAAATTTAGAAAATGGCATATTTCATCTATGTTTAGAACCTTAATTCATTAATTTTTGATCTTGAGCTCTTCTAAAGTACATATTTAAGATTATAATTGCCCCCTTAAGTCTTACTTCATTGTCATTGTGGAAGTTTTATACATAGTATTTTTGTTGACATTTACTTCCGAGGATTTTATAATTTTCAGTATAATATTTATTTCTTCAATGATTATTTAGAAGTATAGTTTTTAATTTCTAACTATTTTTTTACAGACTTTTGTTATTGATTTCTATTTTTGTTGTGTTGCTGTCAGAGAATACTATCTATATAATATTAATCCTTTAGTAGTAGGTGAAACTTCCCTTGTGTAGCATAGGGTATGGTTAAAAGATTTCCATAGGATGGCTGGAAACATTTTAAGGCCTCTGGAATCCTCTTCTCTACTTATGTCCTCTCCTTCTGTCCATTCTCTGAGATTCTTGACCAGTGGTTCCCAAAATTTATGGTACATCACCACCACTTGGAGGAATTGTTAGATCACACATTGCTGGGCCCCACCACCAGAGTTTTAGATTCAGTAGGTCAGGTGTGGTTGAGGGATTTTGCATTTTTAAGTTTCCAGGTGATGCTGAAGTGGGTTGGTCTGGAGAAATCACACTCACAGAACTGCTGGTTCAAACTGTAACTAACATATAATCTATTTCTCATAACTTTGTTGTCTAATGCCCCCAGTTTTGACTTAAGACCCATTTCTGATCTTTGCTATCCTAACACCTCTACAAGTGTGCTGGGGTTGTTTCATGTAAGAAACTGAACTCTATTCTATAACCTAATTCTAACTTCTAATTGTTCCATTTCCTTTTTTCCAGATGTTGAGCTGTACTTCTACTGATTATTTTATTGGTTAGTAATTTCCAAACCTTATTCCACAATAGGAAGACCTGTGGAGGTTTTCAGACATACATGTTCATGACCCTCTGCCAGAGATTCTGGGGTATGAAGCTATTACGTGTGGATTTTAAATGTTCCATAATTGATTCTAATGCATAGCAAGGATCAAGATCTATTGACCATATGGGTTAATAGTTAAGGTTGCCTTTTTAGCGTTGGTTGCCTGCTCTGCCATTACTTCACTTATTTGAGAACATGTTAATGTGAGATAGTGGATGTATCTCCAAGTGGAAGGCTTAGTACAGTAGAGTAGATTTTGAACTCAGGAGATAAGCTGGATATAGATGTGGAATTAAGAATTGTAAACATACAAATTAATATTGAAACTATAAGAATGAATGGCACTCTCTGGAGGGGAAAGGATGGGGAAGAAGAAAAGAGCATCAAATACTAAGCCTTGGAAAATACAAAAATGGATTGTTGGAGAAAGAAGTAATACAGTGAAGAATCATTTGTATAGGAAAACTAATGGCTTGGGAAAAATTATCAATTTAATTCATTATTGTCTTTGTAAAATCAACTCTCCAACTTCTGTCAATAGGGAAATCATGTGGCTATCTATTTGTCCAGGTTCAGAGCCATCTTTGATTCTTCATTTTTTCCAATCCTGGAGGCAAGTTCAGTGATTGAAATGACACATTTTTGTGATGTTTCTCATTCATCTCTTCCTTCCCACTTACTACTTGTTTGAGTCTTTGTATCTGCAAATCTCACTTGTCATGAAGGTCTATAACTAGTGCTCCAGCTATTTGAATCCATCATGCACATTATTGTCAGGTTCATTTTCCTAAAATGGCATTTTGATATATCTACTTCTTGCTTAAAAGTCTCAGTGGTTTTGTTGTCATTGTTAGCAATAGCCAATCTTTCTGATCTTGTATTTCTCTACTCCAGGCAAATTTATTTTTCTCACCTTTTTTCTTTTGCTATTACCTTTTCCCACTAATCTCCTCTACATTTAGTGAAATCTTATCCATCCTTCAAGACCTAGACTAAATCTCAGTTCTTGAGACCTCCTTTGGGTTCATACTCTGAAGCCAGAGTGTGTGGATTCAAGCCTCAGCTCTGTTACTTACTAATTGTGTGATCTTGGATAAATCATTTCAATTTCCTCAATTTCCTCATCTGTAAATGAGGATACTTATCTCACAGGTTGTTGTAAAAATTAAATGAGTTAATAGATATACAGTACTTAAACTATCCCCTGGCACATGATAAGCACTTTATACACATTAGACATAATGGTAGTGGTGGTGGTGGTGGTGGTGATGATGATGATGACAATGATCTAGATTTAAGTCTTCCTTGACCATCTTATATCCCTTCTCTCAACTCAGTATTTATTCACTAAGTTACTCATTTAGTAACTGGTGGAATGATGTCTTTTCTTGTGTTGGTAATTATCTTTTTAAACTATTTAAGTATCATCTCCTCTTTTAGATGCTAAACTTCTTCAGAATCAGTAAATTCGACATTTCTCTCTGTAAGAGCTTAAAAGAGCCTAGAAACATCTGCTTGCTAGTGTTTGCAGATTAAAATTAGATTGATGGTAACCAAGTGAAAAGTCCAGAAACCTAGTTAAAAAAACAGAACCAAATACCTCTTCCATTTTCCTAAAGTGAAGTTACTTGAGTAGTGTTGTGTCATATACTGATGTAAAAAATAAACATAAACCAAAATCCCATTCCAAGTATTTTTTAGTTATGTGGACTTTGAAACATATTCTTATACTCTATAAATATTCAACAATAGTCTTCATTGGCTGGAATACATAATTTCTTCCTCAGAAACAAAGTTCTTTTTTCTTTCCTTTGAGAAATACTCTTTCTGGCTACAGTTTTAAAATAATAACAAGGTTATATGGTTATGAAAGGATCTCTGTGATTATAGTTTCTAGAGTTTGGCTAGAATAGGGAAAAGGTATCAAGAAGCACTGGAAGCCAAGTACTAATGATTCTGGAATTAATTGACATGTCTGGGCTAAATTGTCTTCGGAGACAGTGGTTAAAGTAACAAAGAGGTAATAATTATTTACTCCAAAGAACTACATGCTCAGTCTTGGCAGTTTTAAAATGAATAAAATGTTCAATGTATCCTTTAGGTTTAGATTTAAGTAGAATATGAAACAGTATTCATTAAATTGAAGAGAAGAAATGTTCAAGTGAATAGGCCAAAAGCAAGTCAAATATTTAGGCTATAAATTTTGTAAATTTAAGCCAGCCAAGGCTAATGCTCATCCCCTACTTATGGCCATAAATAAGTCAGCCAACCTTGTCTGACATTAATTTTCTTTTCTAAAATAACTGTAATACATATACATTTTTTTTTCTGGAGAAGACATCTGTTGCAAACTTGCCATGTGACCTTGAGTTAATATGACTTTGGGCTTCAGTTTAACTACCTTTAAATTGGGGTTGAACTCCATAATCTCTAAGAGGCATTTCTACTCTAATATAACTAATAGTATATAACAGCATGGGCTTCCTCCCCTAATTTATTTGGATATTTGTATTTCTTTGAAGTCTCTCTAATTTGGGATTTCTTTTTTCCTTCTTTCCTCTCCCTCACTCTCCCTCCCTTCCTTTCTTCTCTCATTCACTCTCTGTCCCCCCACCCACCCAACTAATCCCTATACATATATCAATAATCTTTGTGGAAGGCACTGTGCTACGTGTTTTTCACACTATTCCATTTATTGTTCCTCATAATGCTTTTTTTAAAAAAATATTTTATTTATTCATAGGAGACATAAAGAGAGGCAGAGACATAGGCAGAGGGAGAAGCAGGCTCCCTGTGGGGAGCCAGATGTGGGACTCAATCCCAGGACCCTGGGATCATGCCCTGAGACAAAGGTAGATGCTCAACCACTGAGCCACTCATGTGCCCCGCTTTCTTCATAATTCTGTTGTTACTCTTACTTTGCAAACTAGGAAACTGAAGCTTGAATTTTGTCAGTTGTCCCATATCACAGAATCAGTAAGTGGTGAGAAGGGGTTCACATGCACCTGAGCCCATTTCCAAGTCCAGGCTTTTCTTACCTGTGCCATTGCTTTTCACCTTGTTTCCTTCTTTTCTTTCTTATTTCTGTACAGAATCACCTATAGTATTTATTTCTTTTCTTTTTGCTTTGTTTGGCTATGGCAGCAATAGTCACAAGGCTTGAAATCCTTATGTGAATGTAATTATTCCCGTTCTTTTATAACATCAACTTGATATGTTATATATTCCAGAATCATATACCTTAAACTCTAAGTAACCCCTTGGATCTCCAGAATCTCTGTTGTCTCTAAAAGTTGTTTTTCCCATTTGTCCTTGAGTTCTGCTTTTAAAGCAGGATGTTCAGCAATTTTCAATAATTTCTTTCTAAAATTCATCTTTTCCTGAAAAATCTACTTGGATCTCTCTCTTGTGTCCTCCATAAATGCCTTTGGCACACTTTCCTTAATATCTGCATTCCCTTGCTCTGTGTCTTGATATAATCCTTTATCTTTCATTTCTTAATCTTGTCCATAGTTTTTTTTTTTCACGTGCCTGTGTTATACTTTTATAGAGACTCTTCTCTCTATCATTCAATGGAAGAGAAATAAATTCACTCCCCTACCTCACATTAAAATAGAAATAGACCGACTGCAGTCTGAAAAGCTTTGACTACAATAAAATATCTTAGGTATCTTAAAATCTATTTTTAAAAGATTTTTTATTTATTCATTTTAGAGCAGGGAGAAGGAAAGAGGGAGAGAATCTTCAAGCAAACTCACCACTGAGTGCAAAGCCCCATGCGGGCCTCAATCTCACGACCCATGAAACCATGACCTGAGCCGAAACCAAGAGTTGAATGCTCAGTCACCTGAGCCACCAAAGTGCCCCCCCCCCCCGCCCCTGCATTGGCACTATTCTTATTATATTCTCTCATTCTTTGGAGAATGCTCACTTATTTATGATATAGTTCTTTGTATTCCTTAGTACATATGAGGATACAAACCAATTCTACTGGATGCTGTCATGAACTGGCATCTGGCTTTGATTAAAATGATAAAGTTTGCTTATGAATAACTGACAGAAAGTAAGACTTTAGCAGACTGTCCATATTCTTATATATTTTTCTACAAGAATACTTACGCAGCATCACCGGCATACATATTGACCTCTCATAGGTAAGAACTGAATTAATACATTTATGGCAAGATAAAAAATAGCAACCTTTAAGAAATACAAATGCAAGTTTCTTCCACGAGATCTCAACTGTTATCAATTATTGTTTAATCTAGTAATGAATGCTTTTTGGAAAATTTATTACCAGAAACAAAGGTTTTCTCCCTTGAAGTATTTGTATGCTTTCTTTCATTGGCATTATATAACTCTGTGTGTTTTCCTTTTGGTCTTGACTGCCAAGAAGCTTGGGGCCAAGCATAGAGCTCAGTCACAGTAACTGTATTATCCTTGTGGTTAAGCATTTGTTTCTTTCTTCTTTTCTGGTTTCAATTTCTATTCCAACAGTATTTATGCCCAATTTTAACAAAAAGCTACATCACATTCCCTTTTTGTCTCTCTTTCAAATAGGCAATAAGCAATAATAAATAACAATGGATTTATTACTTCAGATAAAATATAATTCATTTTGATTTTTTTTCAAAGTAAAACATTTGTTTCTGGGTTCTACCTGACAGTAATTTAGAACTTGATTTGACTTTGCATTTTAATATACACCGCACACACACTTTATACAACAACCTTGTAACTAAGTCTTTAATTTCTTCCTCTTTATCAGAAAGGATGTGGTGGTTTTTCTATTTGACTCTTTTAATTAGCTATGGCCTACAGCTTTCCAAAGCCTCCCCTTTCAAATCAAAGGGGTTGGCTATTTCCTGCTGCACTTCTTAGTGCTGACATCTGGGGGTGGTGGGTGTGGGAGTGAGTCAGACAAGGTACCTCTTCCAGCAGCTCCCCTATATCTGTCTTCTTGGACCAGCCAGGAGAAAATTTGCATAGCAACCCAGTCATTTATTCTTCTCATCAGTGTGTTTCTTTAGCTAAATTATTATTCTATTTTGCCCAGTGAACCCAAAGTTCATTCACAACCTGGATATGCTTAAGATATCTCTTTGCCAGTATTCTTAAAGAAAAGGATATATATATGTGTGTGTATGTATAAGAAAAGTATATATAGTTTTTACATTTTTATTATTTTATATTATATATTATATATATTACACACATTCACATATATACTCACGCATACCTTTTCAAACAATATTAGAATTATCTAACCTTAAAAAATGTTCACTGTCTCAGTAAATTATACATTTTAATGTTTCCCACTTAAAAAGCCAAACTCTTTTTGTATATTATAAACCTATGGAAGCAAAATGGAGTAACATTTAAAATAAATTAACGAAATGCTGCTACTTTTTTTTTGTATTTTTTTTATTGGAGTTCGATTTGCCAACATATAGCACCCAGTGCTCATCCCATCAAGGGCCCCCCTCAGTGCCTGTCACCCAGTCACCCCAACCCCTGCCCACCTCCCCTTCCACTACCCATTGTTCATTTCCCAGAGTTAGGAGTCTCTCATGTTCTGTCACCCTCACTGGTATTTCCCGCTCATTTCCTTTCCTTTCCCCTTTATTCCCTATCACTATTTTTATATTCCCTAAATGGATGACCATATACTGTATGTCCTTCTCCGATTGACTTACTTCACTCAGCATAATACCCTCCAGGTCCCTCCACGTCGAAGCAAATGGTGGGTATTCGTCACTTCTAATGGCTGAGTAATATTCCACTGTATCACATAGACCACATCTCCTTTATCCATTCATCTTTCGATGGACACCGAGGCTCCTTCCACAGTTTGGCTATTGTGGACATTGCTGCTAGAAACATCGGGGTGCAGGTGTCCTGGCGTTTCACTGCATCTGTATCTTTGGGGTAAATCCCCAGCAGTGCAATTGTGGGTCGTAGGGCAGATCTATTTTTAACTCTTCGAGGAACCTCCACACAGTTTTCCAGAGTGGCTGCACCAGTTCACATTCCCACCAACAGTGCAAGAGGGTTCCCCTTTCTCCACATCCTCTCCAACATTTGTTGCTTCCTGTCTTATTAATTTTCCCCATTCTCACTGGTGTGAGGTGGTATCTCATTGTGGTTCTGATTTGTATTTCCCTGATGGCAAGTGATGCGGATCATTTTCTCATGAGCTTGTTGGCCATGTCTATGTCTGTGAAATTTCTGTTCATGTCTTTTGCCCATTTCATGATTGGATTGTTTGTTTCTTTGCTGTTGGGTTTAATAAGTTCTTTATAGATCTTGGATACTAGCCCTTTATCTGATACGTCATTTGCAAATATCTTCTCCCATTCTGTAGGTTGTCTTTTAGTTTTGTTGACTGTTTCTTTTGCTGTGCAAAAGCTTTTTATCTTAAAGTCCCAATAATTCATTTTTGCTTTTGTTTCCCTTGTCTTCATAGATATATCTTGCAAGAAGTTGCTGTGGCCAAGTTATAAAAGGGTGTTGCCCGTGTTCTCCTCTAGGATTTGGATGGATTCTTGTCTCACATTTAGATCTTTCATCCATTTTGAGTTTATCTTCATGTATGGTGTAAGACAATGGTCTAGTTTCATTCTTCTGCATGTGGCTGTCCAATTTTCCTAGCACCATTTATTGAAGAGACTGTCCTTTTTCCAGTGGATAGTCTTTCCTGCTTTGCTAAATATTAGTTGACCATATAGTTGAGGGCCCATTTCTGGATTCTCTATTCTGTTTCCATTGATCTATGTGTCTGTTTCTGTGCCAGTATCACACTGTCTTGATGATCACAGCTTTGTAGTACAACCTGAGATCTGGCATTGTGATGCCCCCAGCTCTGGTTTTCTTTTTCCCCTGGCTATTCCGGGTCTTTTCTGATTCCACACAAATCGTAAGATGATTTGTTCCAACTCTCTGAAGAAAGTCCATGGTATTTTGATAGGGATTGCATCAAATGTGTAAATTGCCCTGGGTAGCATTGACATTTTCACAATATTAATTCTTCCAATCCATGAGCATGGAGTATTTTTCCATCTCTTTGTGTCTTCCTCAATTTCTTTCAGAAGTGTTCTGTAGTTTTTAGGGTATAGATCCTTTACCTCTTTGGTTAGGTTTATTCCTAGGTATCTTATGCTTTTGGGTGCAATTGTAAATGGGATTGACTCCTTAATTTCTCTTTCTTCAGTCTCATTGTTAGTGTATAGAAATGCCACTGACTTCTGGGCATTGATTTTGTATCCTGCCACAGTGCCGAACTGCTGTATGTGTTCTAGCAATCTTGGGATGGAGTCTTTTGGGTTTTCTAGGTACAGTACCATGTCATCTGCGAAGAGGGGGAGTTTGACTTCTTCTTTGCCATTTTGAATGCCTTTATTTCTTTTTGTTGCCTGTTTGCTGAGGCCAGGACTTCTAGTACTATGTTGAATAGCAGTGGTGAGAGTGGACATCCCTGTCGTGTTCCTGATCTTAGGGGAAAGGCTCCAGTGTTTCCCCATTGAGAATGATATTTGCTGTGGGCTCTTTGCAGATGGTTGAAATGCTACTCTTACAACATAGGTTAAAAAAGTCTTTTTATGATGAGCAGATACTCAAATTTGCAAAGCCTGCTTTTTTCTCCTCTTTCAGTTTTCATTGATTTCCTTTTCCATCATTTGGTTTGGTTTTCTCTTTTCCTTTCAACTGTGGGTTCTTCATCCTGTTTATATTCAGCATTGTAAAAATCTTACATGGAAATAACTTGCGTTTTGTCTTTTGTTATCAGATGTATCATTTACGCCTGTTACATGTTGGCTAATGTGTGGGCTCCCTTTCCGCTTTTCATACAGATGCTAAAGAGTCAAAAAGGTTTTGGGAACAACCTTACCTTGCATTTTGGAACAGCTTTTTTTCCCCAGCCTGTCACTTGCATATAACCACAGTATTTCAGTAATTCCCATAAAATGTCACAACATTGAATTAGCATACTTGTCAGTAGATCTTATCCATGAAAAGAGGCTGCTGCCTGTGGTAGGACATCCTGGACTTTGGTCAAGGAGGTACTTGTACTTTCTCTCAAGATCAAATGTCTCAAGACTGCATATTTTCAGAGCACAAAAGACCCTGCCTTTTTCTTTTTCTTCTGGAGAATGGATGACTAGTTCCTTGCCCCCCTACATGGACCAATGACTCCTGCCTGGGTTCCAGGAGCTCCAGCATCCCTGCATGCTAGTGCAGAGTCCTTTACTTTTTACCTGACTTGGAAAATTATAGTTACTGATCATCTCTGAAGGGTTTGTTTGAAAAGGGCAAAGTTTCTGCTTCTAGGGGAAAAGATTCTATGGAAATCTGAATTTCCCTGACACAATAAATGCCACACTCAGAGTTCACTCTCTCCCCACTTCCCCCACCCTTTGCCTGAGCTTTCTGTTTCCACATCTGGAGCTACTTGCTGCCCTCCCACCCCAACCCCAGAATGTCTGGAGTGGAAATAGTATATGGTAGTCAAGGCTTGGAAATCTGACAAAGTGGGAGTGTGGCCAGCACCACCACTTCTAAATCAGGAATGAAAAAGACCTGAGTTACAGTTACGGTTCTGCCACAAGCTGTCTAAGTGACCTTAGGAAAATGGTTTAATTTCTGACACTCCTTTTCTTCATCTGTAAAATGAGGTAAAACGGGATACATAAGAATGGAATATGCTAATGTATATGGAAGAGCTTTAAACATGGCTGGATAGTCAGAGTTTATCACTTTGCATTTGTCTGGGAAAGATGCAGTGGCAAAGTTAGATTCTTCTTCTAAGAATGGGAAGTTTGAGGCAACTCTGGGTGAGTGAGCACATGCTGGTACTTGTGAAAGTGTCTCCTTAACTGGACACCCTATCCTTTTCTATTTCTCTAAGTCATTTCTCTAAGGACATTCCTCCCCTGCCTTTGGGGTCCTGTGGGCCAAAGTCATGATGCCACATTACAGAATCACTCGGCTTTCAGAGAAGCCATATCAGCAGCTGAACCTGGGCCTGCAAAACTGTCCCTCTTTGAAGCTACTTCCATCACCTTCCACCCCATTTCATTTTAAACATTTACTTGGTGTGTTAGGTGCTAGGAGAGAAAAATTATACACATTAAACTTTTGAATCAGAGCTCACAAGTAACCCTAACCTGAAATGTGGTGAAGGCTCTAATTCTGGTAAGGACCATGTATTCTGAAAGTATGGAGGAGGAAAGATTAATTCTAAGTGATTAGCTCTGAGAAGGCTTATCAAAGACAGGGAACTTGATGGTAAGTACCTAGAAGATAGGCTTTTGGTGGGTCTATAAATGGGAATGGTTTGGATTAATTCAAAAAGAGGGGTGAATTTGAGAAGGTGGGATGCAAGACAGGGTAGGTGAGGGTAGTAGAATATAAGTCTAGAATGTGATAAGATGAGATTGGGAGGGTAGAAGGGGCATATTCTCATATGAATGAATTTACTAGTGTAATTTCCTGAATTTACACTGACTCTTGGAAACTAAGTCACTTTAATTATACACAATTCTTATACTTCCTGTGAAACCCAATTATGATGGGATTTGATCCATGAAATCTTTTGAAGTCTGGATCAGGATTGGAAATAAACCAGTACATTTGGATTTAAATAACAGCTGAGAGTAACTGGTAATTATGGAGTTTAGTGGTATCTTATGGAATAAACAGATGCAGAGAGTGTGGCTTGTAACCTTATGAGCAGGACTCGGTTTCTGACTGTGCTTAGAAAAAGTGCCCCAACGACTATGCCAAGAGGAAGGCAAAAAGCTGCAGTTGGATACTAGTGCCTGTGACTCACAAAGTTTATGGTTAGACTTTGAAATAAGTAATAAAGGAAATCAGTCCAGAAACCTGCGACCTGAATATCTAACTAATATCATTGGGGGAGAAAGGATTTCTATGGATTTATAACTTAATTTCTTCTTGCTCAGATAGCACCACTGCAGGCTATATATTCATTAGTTATGAATGTAAAATCAGGAATAGTTAAGGACAGAAGAAATTTTCTAGTGGAAATATAAACTTCTATCTCTCATAGACCCATGAAGCCCATGGGCTGCAAGAATTTTTTTTTCCCCAGAAGTCAAGCAAATTTCCTTCTTTTCTACATACCAAACTCACAGAAAAATTCAAGCTGGATTTGGAAGCCTGGAAAGGCTCTTTTGTTTTTTATTTTTTTACTTAAAAAAAAAGATTTTATTTATTTATTCATGAGAGACACACAGAGAGAGAAAGAAGCAGAGACACAAGCAGAGGGAGAAGCAGGCTCCATGCAGGGAGCCCGACATGGGACTCGATCCTGGGTCTCCAGGATCAGGCCCTGGGCTGAAGGCAGCGCTAAACCGCTGAGCCACCTGGACTGCCCTATTTTCTTTTCTTTTTTTTTTTTTTACTCTTTAAAAAGGATTTTATTTATTTATTTATTTGAGAGAACACAAATGGGGAGAGGGACGATCAGGTTCCCCACTGAGTGCAGGGCCCCATGAGGGGCTCAATGTGAGGCTGAATTCTAGGTCCCTGAGATCATGACCTGAGCACAAGTCAGATGCTTAACTGACTGAGCCACCCAGGTGCCCCTGGAAAGGTTTTTTTAATGAAAACCATTTTTTCCCTGTAGCCAAGCTTGGTTTTTGAGATGCTCAAAGTAATGACAAATATCTTGTTTATTTTCTAGATTTCCAAAGTGGTCATATGATCTGCAAAATGTAATTCCAAATTTTAGTGTCTTGGGCAGGCTTTGGCAGGGGACAGTTTGGGGAAAAAGAGAAAGGCCAGTGTTTCTGTTACCCTATGTCCTAAAGCAATCCTCAGTGTGGACATCAGGCATCCTGCTTTGAAAGCTCATGGAGACTTTGCTGTTGTCAACAAATTGATGTGGGACAGGTGACAGGTGGCCACCACAGCCAGGTCTGCCTTTATTACAGCGTCACTAACATTAGTGTCTCCACTGGTGATGTTGTTGAATTTGAGGAAAGTAGACAGAAAGGGAACTGGTAGGGAGGCCCCAAATAGGAGGAACCTGGAGCTTAGGATTTCAGTCTCTATCCCCTTGTGATGGTTAACTGTGTCAAGTTGGTGAGGCTATGGTCCCCAGTTGTTTGGTCAAACACCAGTCTAGATATTGCCATGGAGGTATTTTTCAGATATGATTTAGATATGATTAACGTTTAAACCAGTAGACGTTGAGTAAAACAGAATACCATCCATAATGTAGATGAGCCTCATCAGATCAGTTAAAGGTCTTAAAAGTCCAAGGCTTCCAAAGGAAGAAGGAGTTTTGCTCCCAGACTGCCTTCATACTCAAAACCACATAAGCTCTTCCTTGAATTTCCAGCCTTCTGGCCTGCATTACAGATTCTGACATGTCAGCCCTCGCAATCACATGAGCCAATTTCTTAAGTAAATCTCTATTTGTCTGTCTGTCTGTCTGTCTATCTAATCCATGACTAATACATCCTGTTTCTTTGTTTCATTTGTGGTGGTTGTTGCTTTCATTGGATAGTGAGAACTGAGTATTCCAGATGGAGCTGAATGTGACACTCTGATCCACACCACCTATACTTCTGTCTCACTGGTATTAGCTTCCCTATCAGGGTGGAGATTGACTGATAAAGCTTAAGGCTAATGAATATGGCTGAAGAATGAAGCATGCCCAGCGTGGAGCCTGTTCTGTTTAGCTTCAGCTGCTCTGTAACTGGGTTTTCCCTGTTAGTTCCTTAATGTCATGTTCCATTTGAGGTTAAACTGTACTGCGCTTTGCTGGGGAGAAGGAATGTAAGCTTTTCATTAATAGGTATCATGTTGTCCTGACCTATCCTTGGCTTTTTATTTTTTCCAGAGCAGACATGGCTGGGGTTTTACTGATAGCAGTTTAAGATGTCTTTCTTTCTTTCTTTTCTTTTCTTTTCTTTTTTTTTTTTTAATGTGGAGTAAACCTTATATTATTTACATTTTTGTTTGGTAACTGAACCATCTCCAGTTCAGCACTGTTCAATAGAATTTTCTGTGATAATGGAAATGTACTTCCATACTGTCCGTTATGGTAGCCACTGGCCACATATGGCTATTGGCACTTAAAATGTGGCTAATGTAACTGAGAAACTAAATTTTACATTTTATATTATTTAAAATCATTTAAACGTAAATAGCCACACAAGGCTAGAAGTTATCATATTGCATATTGCAAACTGAATTGAGTCTCCAAACCTCCATTTATAGTTCATTTTTACTCAGGAGTATTAGTTAGGGTTGAAACAGAAGCAATAGGATATATACACAATATATACAAGAGGAGATTTTTATAGGAATTGGCTTAAGTGGTTATGGAGATTGAGGAGTCTCATGATCTGCTGTCTGCAAGCTGGAGAATCAGAAAAGCTAGTGATGTAAGTCAGTCCAAGTCCAAAGACCTAAGAATCAATGAGGCTGGGCGGGGTGGAGAGATGGTATAGTCCCCACCTGAGTCTAAAAGCCTGAGACCCAGGAGAGCTGATGTCCGAGGGAAGGAGAAGGTGGGTGCCTGAGCTTACATAGAGAGAGTGAATTTATTCTTCCTCCACTTCTTTGTTCTATTCAGGCCTTCAAGGATGAATGTTGCCCCCCTGCAGTGGTGAGGATGATCTTCACTCAGCCTACTGATTGGAATGATAATCTCTTCTGGAAGAATCCCCACAGACACATCCAGAAGCAATGTTTCACTAGCTATCAGGACATCCCTCAGTCTAGTCAAGCTGACACATAAAATGAACCATTCTACTGAGTAAAGACAAATCTCTTTTCATAGATCAACTTAGTGATAAAAAATATAATAAAACCCCCTTACTACTTGTAATTGAGGCCCTCAGCCCAGCAGCAATAGCATCATCTATGAGCTTCTTACATGAATAAAATCTTAGTCCCATCTTACACCTATTGAATTAGAGTCTGCATTTTAAAGAGATCCTTATTTATATGCTCATTAAAATTTGAAAATTACTGATATAAACGAACCATGCAGTCTTAATTCATAGATGGAGATAGGAGAGAGCAGTGAGGATTTGTTCTAATTGCTCATGTGACTTCTTCTGAGTACCCTCCCCACGTGCCTCCAACCTTGGTTCTGGCATAACCTTTCTAAGGGAAGTATTAGAATCTCTCAGTGCATGTTTTTGATTTTTCAAGATACGATACCTGTGGCTCACAAACTTCTAATTTTTTTCTCTGTTGAAATGGGGGGTAGCATGTCTGGAATATTAGGGTTCTCTTAAAGCGAAAAACCATTGTTCCTGAATAAGTATATAGTTGAGCTTTGCGATAGCTTATGTGATATAGTTCGTTGATAAAATCTCTCCAAAGTATAAAACATATCTATATTGGTTTCCTGTTATCAGTCAAATCAATCATATCATATTAATAGCATTAAATACAATAAATGTTGAATGCTGTACAATATTTGTGACTACCATATAGCTAGCACTATTGTACCATTAATTGGGAAAATAAAAATTCTAGCATATGATAGAGACTAGAGGTGGTAAGGTTAACATTTACTTTATTTTATTTTAATTTTTTAAAAAAGATTTTATTTATTTATTCATGAGAGACACAGGCAGAGGGGGAAGCAGGTCCCTGTAGGGAGCCTGATGCAGCACTTGATCCCAGGCAGGACTCCGGGATCACGACCTGAGCCAAAGGCAGATGCTCAACCGCTGAGCCACCTAGGGGCCCCCACTGAGCCACCCAAGTGTCTCAACATTTACTTGATTTTAAAATACATCTTTAGTTCCTCTAGGCATTGGTAACCACAACCAGTATGATGGAAAACTTAGATAACTGCTGTTCTGTGTCTCAGGGTTTTTTAGGTCACAATCTATGGTCATGTATTCATTAGGTTCTAAAACCAATTCTAAACTACTAAACTTTTCTGCTACTATCATGGGTATCATGTAAAGAAACATGCAACAGAGTTGTCCCGTCTTTATAGGACATAACTGGGTAGTAGGTAGTAAATCATACTAACTTAGAGTTTACTGGCACAACTCTAAAATGCTTTTTAAGTTTATAAAAGACCTAATACTGAGTGCATAGAAGGACATTGTGATATGTGATTTTATATTAGCCTCAATGCCAGCACCTTTTTTGTGTTCCTACCATTCATTGTATTCACTTTTCCTTCTCAACTACATCTAATTCATATTATTTTACTACACTATGCATCTCTGTAAGCCACTTTTTGGTAACAAAGTGGGGCTATAAAGTAAAAAATAATAATTTTGATTAAAAGTCAAGATTTAGTTAATTTGGATCAAAATTAGGAATTGCCATCAGACCCATGGGTTCATTCATTTGGTTATTTATTTAAGCACACCTTATATACAAATATTAGGGGTTGCCTGGGTGGCTCAGTTGGTTAAGCCTCAGACTCTTGGTTTTGGGTCAGGTCATGATCTCAGGGTCCTGAGACTGAGCCCTGTATAGGGCTCCGTGCTCAGCAGTGTCTGCTTCCCCTCTGTCTTGCCACATACCAACTCCCCCCTCCCACCCAGCTAGTGCACGCTCTCTCTCTCTCAAATAAATAAATCAATCTTTATTATATGTGAATATTGGTACACTGCTCTCACCCTTTAGGAAGTAGATGGGGAAAAGATGGAATTCTTTACATTCAGAGGCCACAGGTTAAAATTTGCCTTAGGCTTTGCAGTCTGATAGGTTTGAATCCTGGCTTGGTCATGTATTTGTATAAATGAGATAAAACTACTTGGAGGTAACCCTGACTCTCAGAAAGCATATGAGGCCTTCTGTGCTCCTTCTAGAAGGTGACCTTGGCAGGCTAGAAATAACTGGAATGGGGAGGAAAAAAGAAAAAAGAAAGAAAGAAAGAAAAGAAGCACCTGGAATGTAAGATTCTGATTACTGAAGCCACATTCAAGGTGTGATATTATGATTTTGGGGAGATCTAGCCCCAGATTTTTTTTAAATTTTATTTTAAATTCACATTTAATTAATGTGTAGTATATTATTAATTTCAGAAGTAGAATTTAGTGGTTTGTTATGTATAACACCCAGTGCTCATTCCATCATGTGCTCTCCTTAATGGTCATCACGCAGTTACTCCATCCGCGTACCCCTCCCCTCCAGCAACCTTCAGTTTATTTCCTATAATTAAATGTCTCTTATGGTTTGTCTCCCTCTCTGTTTTCATCTTATCTTTCCTTCCTTTCCCCTATGTTCATCTGCTTTATTTCTTATATTCCACAAATGAGTGAAATCATATGGTACTTTTCTTTCTCTGACTGATTTACGTCACTTAGCATAATACCCTCTAGTTCCATCCATGTCATTACAAATGGCAAGATTTCATTCTTGCGGATGACACAATAATATTCCATTATATATATGTTCCATATCTTTATCCACTCATCTGTTGATGGGCATCTGGGCTCTTTCCCAGTTTGGCTATTATGGACATTGCTGCTATAAACATTGGGATGCAGGTGCCCCTTCAGATCACTATGTTTGTATCCTTTGGGGTAAATACTTAGTAGTGCAATTGCTGGGTCATAGGGTAGCTCTATTTTTTAACTTTGAGGAGCCTCCATAGAGGTTCTAGAGTGTTCTAGAGTGGCTGCACCAGTTTGCATTCTTGCCAAAGGTATAAGAGGGTTCCCCTTTCTTCACTTCCTTGACAACATTTGTTGTTTCCTGAGTTGTTAAATTTAGCCATTCTGACCTGTGTGACATGGTATCTCATTGTGGTTTTGATTTATATTTCCCTGATGCTGAGTGATATTGAGCATTTTTTTCATGTGTCTGTTGCAGGCCCCAGATGTTTTATATGTTTCATATAAACACATATTAGTGACAGGTGCTGTGGTTGATACTCTTTCATAGGTTCAGTTTCAAATTGACTTACATGCTGAAGACGCTTAAAAAGCTGCTCATGTGCTCTGGTTGAGGACCAAGCATATATTTGACTCTCCTGAGGTTATCTGCAGCTTTGTGAGATCCTTTTTGTGAGAATTGCAGGAATATAAGTTCGTCATCTGTACTGTGGTTCTAATCATACACAGCAAAACTCTGGTACTTGCACCTGTGATGGTCTTGAGTGTGCCACGATTGACATGTGCACTAGCTATTCTGACGAAGAAATGGGGTAGAGATCCTGACTTGTATGCCCCTTAGCATCATCTGATTTCAACATGGACTTGTCCTTGGGACTTGACAACCATTCAGTAGAAAATTAAAGTTACCTAAAATGCCACTCCTCAGACAATGATTTAAATTTTGTGTATTTAATTTCAGGGTTTTTTTTGGAGGCCACATTTACACATTCATTCACACTTTCAATTGTGTATGAATTTTATTGGTATTTACAATATTCTGCTTTTTAAGTAATAGGAGAAATAAAGTATAGGGAATAGTGAATGTTATTAAATATTTTATGAAAACAGGATTTTTAATGACTATATTCTTTCTGATTATACAGATGTTATATTGCTCACTGAACCATTTTCTTATTGTTGGACTTAAGGTTTTTCAATTTGTTGAAATTATTATTATAAATATAACTTTTTATGTGTTATTTAATTTTTTCCCATTTCTTTATTTTATTATTTCATTTTTTTCATCATGATAAGTGTACTCCTCCATTCCCATCACCTATCTTACCCACCCCCTCTGGTAACCATCAGTTTGTTCTCTATAGTTGAGTCTGTTTTTTTATTTGTCTCTCTTTTTTTAAACTTTGCTTGTTTGTTTTGTTTCTTAAATTCCACATATGAGTAAGATCATGTGATATTTGTCTTTCTCTGACTTATTTCACTTAGTATTATACTCTTTATCTCCATTTATGTTGTTGCAAGTGGCAAGATTTCATTCTTTTGTATGGCATAGTAATATTACTATATATATATATATATATATATATATATATATATATATACCACATCTTCTTTATCTATTCATCTATTGATTGACACATGGGCTGCTTCCATAGTTTGGCTATTATAAATAATACTGCTATAAACATATGGTGCATGTATCCCTTTTAATTTGTGTTTTTGTATTTTGGGGGGTAAGTACCCAGTAGTGTGATTAATGGATTGTAAGATAGTTTTATCTTTAATTTAAAAATATTTTAAAAATCTGTCTTCTAGAGTGGCTACACCAGTTTACATTCCTACTAACAGTGTATAAGGGTTTCCTTTTCTCCACATCCTGGCCAACAGGTGTTGTGTTATTAATTCTTTCTTAATGCATATTGCTAACTTCAATTTCAGAGAGGTTGTGGCAATTATGTTCCCAGTGGCAATGGCTAAAAATATGTATCCCCCTAGACTCTTGCAAGCACTGAGACTTAACATTTAAAAGTTGTCATTTGAGAGAAAGATTGTTATAACTGATAAGTTGTTTTAATTAGCTTTTAATTTGTACTTTTTTGTGTTTCAATTGAAGTATAATGGACACATAACATTATATTAGTTTCAGGTGTACAACATGAGGATTAGTGATTTGTATATATTGCAAAATGATCACCACAGTGAGTCTAGTTAACACCTGTCACTATACATAGTTAAAAAGTCATCTGTACTTTTTTATATGATCACATGGAACTTTGTTTATTCTGCAAATTTTAAAATCTATTTTATAATGTTTAAATACTGAAGTGTTAAGGTTTTCTTTGCAAAAATTTTCAAATCCCCATATTCAGAGTTGCAAACTCTCATTGCAAAAAATCAGAAAATGCATAAGAATATATAGAAGAAAAGTCATTCATAATCATATCAAGATTAACTACGGTTGATAGTGTATACTTAGAAGAAACCCCTCCATATTCTTTCCTATGCATATATAAACACATGCCACACAACCACCCGCACTTTCTTTTCTGTTACCAAAATGGAAACACATATTGTTTTCATAATCTGATCTTTCTCAACTAAAAATATATTGTGGGAAAAACAGACAGCATGATGTTGTGGTTAGGAATATGTTCCTCTTAGAAGTCAGGCTCCCTGGGTTTGCCACTCAGCTTTGCCACTTATCAACCTTGAGCAAGTTGTTCAATTGCTCTGCACTCATTTTCCTTATTTGTAAGGAAATGAGAATAATTGAGAGAAATAATAAATGAGAACATTTTGCAATCTATTCACAGAGCTGTTGTGAATAGCAAATGAAATAAAATACATGAAAGACTAAGAGTATTGCATGACACATAGTGACACCCAGCAAAAGTGAACTTTTATTATCTTCTCATATCAACAATGGATTTATATTGTTGGGAGGATAATCGCATTATATTCTATTATTAGTGGTAGTTTATTGTATCATCTCTTGTATCTATTTGTAATACAATTTGCTGAAACAAATCCCTTTCAAATACTTTTCTAGTTACTTTACTAAGACAAATGGTCAGTGGGGTAGCATAGAGTTTAAGAATGTTCTCTTAAAATTTTTAGCTATATCCCTGTGAATCCTGGCTCTGCTACTTACTAAACAGACTATTTAAGTCTAGGATTCCTCATGTATAAATTAGATGTAACAAAACTCTCATAGGGTTGTCTTATAGTTATTTATTGCTGCAAAACAAGCTTAGTCCAAAACTTAGTGGTTTAAAACAACCATTTTATGGTTCATGAGTCTGTGAGCCCAACATATTGAGCTGGGCTCAGCTTGGTGGGTCTTCTGCTTCTCTCACCTGGAGTAATTCCTGTGGCTAAGGTCATCTATGAGCTCAACTATGGCTGGGTTATCTGAAATAGCTACCCTCCCCTGTCTGACGCTTGATTCTGGCTGTTAACTGATCTTGAGTCTTAGCAGGCTAGGGGTTCTTCACATTGTGGCAAGATTTCAAAAGCAGAAAGAGAAAGGGAAATCCTCTATTTGTGACATTTGCTTATATCTTACTGGACAAAACAAGTGGCATGACCAAACCCAGAGTCACTGTGGGAGGGGATTATGCTAGGACACAGATACAGGGAAGAATGATTCATTGGAGGAGGCCATTACTATGATAAATGTTCTAGTTGTTATAAAGATTACAATTTAGTTTTATTTTCCTTAAAATATAGGTGATGATAATAGTATCTACCATATAGGATTATCATCAGAGTCAAAAGATCTATACATTTTTCCACACATTTTAAGTTGTTCAGTATATGCTAGTTATTATATTGAGTACTTATTTGGTTATTTCCTTGGGAAATAAATTGAGGTATGTACTTGATAAAGACATTAGATGCCAGTGGCAAATTAAAATATTTTCCCACACCTTTTTAGAAACAGTGGATATGATCACTTTTGAAAATCATTGTCACTCTGGTGGGTTAAAAATAACTCATTGTTATCATTTAAATTTCTTTGATTACTTGTGTTTGTTCATAATTTCCATGGATTTTTGACCATCTGCATTTTTTTTTTATGATTTGCCTATTCATTCTCCTTGCCTGTCTGAAAGAAAATAAATGTTTATTTTGGATTCACTTTAGGTTTATAAAACAAATTACAAAGAGTACAGAAAGTTCTTGTATATCCTACATAATATTTTGCATTACTGTGGTATATTTGTCATAACCAAGAAGCCAACATTAGTGTATTACTGTTCACTAACTTTAGATTTCAGATTTTAGTACTTTTTCCACTACTCTCCTTTTTCTGTTCTAGAATCTAGTCTGTAGTACCACATTGCATTTAATCTTCATGTTTCCTTAGTCTCCCCTAGTATGGGACAGTTTCAGTCTTTGTTTTATTTTTTTATGACCTTGGACAGTTTTGAGGAGTACTGGTCAGATATTTGTGGAATATCTCTCATTTTGAATTTGTCGATGTTTTCTCTTGATTTGACTGAGATGATGGATTTTTTTGGACTATCATGGAGGTATAATGCCTTTCCCATCATATCCTATTGGGAAGCACATGCTGTCAACATGACTTAGCACTGATGACATTAACCTTGATCATTTTGTTCTGGTGGTGTTTGCCAGATTTCTCCACTGTAAATTTATTATTCTTTACTTTCCATACTCTGTTCTTTGGAAACAAGTCACTAAGTTCAGCCCACACTGAAGATGGGGGTGGGAGTAAATAAAGTGCCACCTCTGAAAAGGGAGGTGTATTGGTTTGCTAGTGTTGCCATAACAAGATACCGTAGGTCAAGATGCTGGAGATACAGCCATGAGTAAAACAAAGGCCCTGCCTTTTATGGAGCTTATACTCTAGAGAAGGCAATCAGTCAATGAACAAATAGGGAAATGAAAATAATAATATAATGTCATAGCATAAGACCTATGAAGAAAAATAAAGCAGGGTAAGTGCTAGAGAGCAAGAGGGGATGACAATCTTAAGCCAGCTATGGAAGGGTTCTTGGATGAGGTGACATTTGAATAGAGACCTGAATGAAAAAAGTAAGCTCTGGAGATGGCTGAGGGGTAGAGCATTCTAGCTAGAAGAAATAGGCAGTACAAAGGCCCTGAGGTGAGTGCATGCTGGCTATATTGTAGGAATAGCAGAGATGCCAGTGCAGCTGGAGACAAATGAGGGAGGCAGTAATAAAAGATGATATCAGATGTTGTGAGGGGCCAGATCATGTGGGGTCTCATAGGTCATGAGAAGAATTATGGCCTTATTCTAAATGTGATGGGGAGCCATGAAAGGGTTCTGAGCAGAGGTGTGACTTGGTCAGATTTGTGTTTTAAAAGATGTACCTTTGCCTATTGTGTGAACATTTGGCTAGAGAGCTGACAGTGGAAGCAGGCATCCCAGTCAAGAGGCTGCTGTAGTGATCCATATGGAGGTGTTGTGGATTAGACCAGCATCATAATGGTGGAGTCAGAGAGAAGTGGTAGGACTCAGGATATATTTTGAAGCAGAACCAACAAGATTTATTGACTAGATGTAAGGTGAAAGAAGGAAAGGAATCAAGAATAACTTTAAGATCTGCACCTTGGCCATTGAGTGAATTAATGATTCTTTTTATTGAAAAGGAAAGCTCTGAAGAGAACTGGGTTCTCTTTTGGACATTGGATGCGTATTGACATTTAAGGGGAGATGTCCAATTGGAAGATGGAAGAAAAATGAGTCTGGCATTCAGGAGAGTTGGCATAAATTTGCAAGTCAGTGATGTATACACACACACACACACACACTCACACTTTTAGAGATTACATTAGGTTTAAATATGCACATTTAATTTCTATGTAATATTAGTCAGCATTTCTGAAGCTGACAATATCGGAGCCTTTCTCGCTTATTATTGATTTTTATTTTTTATATATTTTAAATAAAGAGAGAGAGGGAGTGGGAGAAGGGGTAGAGGAGGAGGGCAAGCAACAAGCAGACTCTGTGCTGGGTGTAGAGCCCAACGTGGGGCTCGATCCCATGACCCTGAGATCATAACCTGAGCTGAAATCATGAGTCTGATGCTTAACCTACTGAGCCACGCAGGCTCCCTGTTTATTATTTAAATTAACCCAACATATTATTGTAATTTTTTATATCTCCAGTTTCATTTCATATGGCTAATACATGAAAAATCATGGATTACATATATATTTTTTAAGAGAATAGGTACTATTTCATGCTTCCATCACTTTCTCAACAATTAAAAGCAGATTGAAAAAGGGACTCCTGGGTGGCTCAGTGGATGAGCGTCTGCCTTTGGCCCAGGGTGTGATCCTGGAGTCCCGCATCTGGCATTCTGCATGGAGCCTGCTTCTCCCTCTGCCTATGTCTCTGCCTCTCTCTCTGTGTGTCTCTCATGAATAAATAAATAAATAAATAAATAATAAAAGCAGATTAAAAGAACTAAGAAAGAAACAGACATCAATTGACATTGTAATGTTCACTGTGTTGGTTAAGACTGTATGTTGCAAGTGACCAAAAATCCCATACAACCAAATATATAAGGGAATATTTTGGTTTACTTAACTGGGTCCTTTAAGTAGTAGGTCTGCTTTCAGACATAGTTTGGTCTAGGAGTTCAAACAATCTCATCAGCTTTCTGTCTGTCCGTTGTTATCATTGTCACTGTCTCTCTCTGTCTCCTTGTCTTTCAGGATTACTTACCACTACTTTGTTTTACTCTTAGGCTCTCTCTATGGCACCAGGTCTATCCCTGGTGGACACAAGCACAGGAACACTTATAGTTGGGAACCAAAGCACAAAAAAATCCATGTTAATCCCTCAGAATGAGGGACTTGGATGAACCCTTTTTGGTTTTTTGTATAGGGATGATGAATTATTCTCATTGGTCAGCCTGAATGATGTGTCTACAGGGGATAAAGAGCTTCTTGATGGATGGTTTCAATAGAATCTCACGGAAAGTAGGAGGCATTTCCCAAAAGAAAACCAGGCCACACTGGCTGCCTGCCCATAGCTATAAAAGTGTCCATTAGAGAAGAGACTAGATGTATTTATAATATAGATGGCAAGGGTAGAGAGTTGAGTTGAGCGAGATAATTTTTAGAGTGAGCCTAAACTCCTAGGATTTTTCATTATTTGGTCAATTTGCTTTAGTAATAACTTAAGTATTTTTATGCCTAAATTAGATTTTTTTTTTGCTTGAAATATCTCTATCGGGCAGCCTTGGTGGCTCAGGGGTTTAGTGCTGCCTTCAGCTCAGGTCATGAACCTGGGGTCCTGGGATTGAGTCCTGCGTCAGGCTCCCTGCATGGAGCCTGCTTCTCCCTCTACCTGTATGTCTGCCTCTCTCTCTCTCTCTGTGTGTCTTTCATGAATAAATAAATAAAATCTTTAAAAAAAAAAAAAGAAATATCTCCATGAAGTAAATGCACATGCCCGTGTGCACACATACACAAACACACACACATGCAGAACCACAACCACAGAAATAAAGAGAATTATCAAAGTCTAGGGAAGTAGTTAGTGACAGACAGAGGACCAGAAAACAAGCCTTATTCCCTGCCCTTTGCTCTTATCCCCAGAGGAGAGCTAACCCTGAGGACTAAGGAGCGGGAAGTCACTTTAAACATTGGATGCAAAACTTCTTGGTGAATCCAAGCCTTGGGAGCCTTGGGGACTCCTTCAGGAGTGAAAGCTACAGACCTAAGCAAACTGCATATGCAGGTGGCAGGAAGAGAGAGTGACCAAGGACTAACATGGTTTCTGAGCACTTCACTTTCCCCAAAACACTTCATAGAAGTCATGTTGGTTCAGCAGTGAGGATAACAAGGAACCCTGGAATGTATCAAGTTACACAATGCTTAGTGCAGAATAGTGGTTCAGCTCATAGGCTCTGGGATCAGGGCAATTGTTCATATACTACGTTTACTAGTCCTGTGACTCCTGGAAAATTATTTAATCTCACAAAGTCTTAGTTCAAATGGTGGACAGTCATCATATTAACCTCAGAAGTTTGTGGAGAGGATTAAATGTGTAACACACATCAAGTGCATGATACAGTGCCTGAAACACAGTAAATGCTCAATGAGTGTTTGCATTTCTTACCATCATTACTAGCACTGCTGCTGCTATGTTACTGCTTTACACCATTATTGTGGCAAGCAAACTTGAGTCATTTAGGCTTCTGTCCCAGAATTACAACATCTCTCCTAAGCAAAACTTATGATTTAGGACCTTTGAGTTTTTCTGGTTTTAGGAAGTGTGACTCAGTGACGCTCTGAGGCCAGTGCTTTGACTTTTTTGCATCTGTTAGATAGACCTTGGTATATAGCTCTGAGCTCTCATATTTCTTGGACAGATGCAGAATATGATCATTACAATTGTTCTAAAATCATATAGATGCACAGTGGACAGTCATTTCTCCACTGTCAGGGCTGAATTCCTCCTATATACCAGCAGGCTGTCAGGAAAGGCTAGCTCAAGGGACTTATGGAAAATAGAATAAATTTTCCCAAACTTCAGAAAAAGAGACTCCAGCTTTGATATATTTTCAGGAAAAAAAAAAGGATAGCTTTCTGCCCTGTGTTTGGATCATGCCCATCATGATTTCTAGTAATTGTAGAAAAGCAAAATCTTAAATAGCAATAGGCTTTCAAAGGAACTTGGGGACAACTTGTAGCAGGCAATCATTATGAACTAGAATTGTCATGATCATGTTAAATAAGTTAAAGATGAGTTATAATATCTCCTTGCAGGAGGACGATGGATTAGGTTGGAAAGAAGCTAAATTTCTTTTATTTCCTTTTTAAATTTTTTATGAATGGAAATCTCTTCTTAAAGAGAATCAGTAGTTAACTTTAGGCCAAAATGTAATTTTGAAGGTGTTTTGGATGTTCCCTCTGTAAGAATGTTTGGTTATTGAAGGGCAAGTTGGCCTATGAGAAATTAAGGTTAACTACTATTGCAAGCAACTATAGCCCAGGCAAAGGAGGTTTGTAAAGCTATTACGCTTAAGGATTTTCAGAAAATGTGACTAAATATTGGTTAAAAATTGGCATATTATGACATCTGTTATTTCTATTTAAGGCAACATTACATTTATTCAATAGACGTTGATTACCCATTTCTGTACATTTGAGGCATGATGTTAATCTAGCTCATAATGCATTTAATGTAATATTTGTGGAAAGCATGAATGGTTTATGCAGTCTATTTTCATTATTCCCAGTAGTGATGGCCTATACAGTTACCATGGAGTGAGCAAGTTTTGAATCATTGCTCCTGGGAGAAATGATAGTGTTAGGTTCCTGTGAGCCTCTGGTTGCAAAGTTTTTGTCAACCAATCAATATGTCATTTTGTTTTATGTGTGTTCCTGTTTAAAGACACCTTATTTAACATATGGTGTTGAGTTATTAAACTTGAACTCACAGTCAACAGCACTAGAACTTATGCCTGAATGAAGCTTGTCGAACACATGTATTTTTCCTGTAAGGCACATCACAGCCTTCTTGCACTCAAGAACACTAGACAGGACTAATATCACATTAGGTAGCCATTTCAAACAGTGAAATCGCTAACAAAGGTACAAAAATGGTGAAAAACATAGCATTAAATAGACTGTGGAAAGAACACTTGTTTACTTTATGAGAATTGAAACATAGCAGAGTATTGCTTGTTCAACCTTAGTTGGAAATGTGTGGGTTATGTCTCAAAATTTTCCTTACTCTGAGTATATTTGTAAGTGACCATGAAAACTCTGTATTGATTTTGAGGTTACAAATAGATTTTACCAGGTAGGCAAATTCGCAAATATGGAATCTATGAGTAATAAGAATCAGCTGATTTCTATATCCACACTGTGTGAAGTAAGAGTTGTCCTTATTTCACAAATTAAAAATCCCTAAGGTTTTAAGGGTCTGAGTCACTTCCCCAAGGCTAGCCAGCTAGTGGGTAGATAGAAAGTAAATGATGCTCTTCTAACTCCAAAGGCAAGGCTTCCATACTTGTAGTATGTATCTCACTGCAATTGAGAAAGCTAAGCTATCTCTTGGCAAATTCTGGAGTCAGTCAGATGCTGTTATCTTACCTATATTAAGTTGTGATAAGATGAAACATCTCCACTTAAATGTCTGTCCCAATACTAACCACAAAAAGGATTTAAAGTCTATTTAATCAAATAATATACTCCTTCTGAAACATATTTTGTATCTGGAATAGTCTCAGTGTATGGATGCTACAGGAGTTACAAGTTAGTATTCTAGGAGAATGGTTAGTATATCAACTTTATATATATGACCTCTCTTTTTGGAGGTTTTTTTTCCCCTAAAAAGATTATTTTCCCTCATTATAAAAGTAATTCATGCTATTTTAGTGAATTTTGAAAATATAGCAAAACCCAAAGTGAAAAATACAAATTATCCATATTTCTTACACAAAGAAAGCATCATTATTAACACTGGGTGTAACTTCTTTCCATTTTTTGCATTCTTGTTTTCTACATATATATATGTTTATTCAAATATATATACAAATATTAAGAACTGGGGTCATACTCTATTTGCTATTTTTCACTTTTTCGTGAAGTAATACATTCTAGAGATTTTAAAATGTTATATGGATGTGCTATTGTTTATTGAGGTTTTTAGATTGCTTTTGACTTTTAGCTATTTCAAATGCATTTTAATTGAGCATTAAGATGAATATTAGCACATATTCCTAATTATATGGAAACAGAATTGTTGTATCAAAATGCATAGACATTATAAAGACTTTTTTTTAAAGATTTTATTTATTTATTCATGGTTGACAACAGAGAGATAGGCAGAGGCATGGGCAGCAGGACAAGTAGGCTCCCTGTGGGGAGCCTGATGTGGGACTTGATCCCAGGACCCGGGATCGCAACCTGAGCCAAAGGCAGATGCTCAACACTGAGCCACCCAGACTTCCTCATAAAGACTTTTTGATAATTCTTGCTAAATTGCTTTCAGGCAGACTACAGCAATTTAATTTTCCCTCTAGTCTGTCTCCCTGTCTTCTTGTAAACAGAGCATGATTTAGAGACTTTATCTTAAGTTGCTTTATTTTAGGCATATAAATACTTTTGAAATTATATGAGCTTATATTTTATTTCAAACGTAAGATTGAAGTTTTTATAATGTTCTCTCACTGAAATGTTGAAATTTTTCAGATTCCCCTTCTCCTAGTGGTAGGCTGTATGTGCCATGTGGTTATATGTACCATATAGTGAGAGGAGATGGGCATTGAGGTGGCCTCCCTGGGAACACGTATAGTATAAGTGGGGAGCACGGGGGAAGATGGACCTATGAAGGGGCAAAGACAGGGAGATGCCAAAAGAACCTGGGGAACAGGATGTCACCAGAACTGGGATGAAGCATTTTCCATAAGGCTGTAAATTTTCCATTACACAACAGTATAAATGATTCAGAAAGTATTCAAAAAGTCAAGTAAGACAAGAGCTAAAAATTGTCCATTTAATTGAGCAAAAAAGGAAGACAGAAATCTGGATTACTGTGGGCTGAGGTGCATGCGTCAGAGACCTGTTTTTTACATGTGCCTGTTTCTGTTTAGTTCCTGCCGATTTTTTTTTTTTTTTTTTGGAGCATGTGTGTGGGGAGTGAATGTACAGTACAAACACGGATAATTCTGGAAGCAGCTGGCACAGTTTGCTTCAGGCCACCTGCTTTGGGGGAACAGCAATTCCATAAATGCAAAGAAGCAAATAATTGCAGATATTATCTGTCTGCTTTTGAATCACCATAAAAGGCCAATTCCAATTTTGTTCTAAAAATGGGCAGAGGTTTTCAACTGACCCATCATTGATGAAACATCTTAAAGATGAATTTTTATCTGTGCAGTAGCAATGTAAACTCTTAGCAGGAGGCAGGCAGTTATTTTAGCAATGAGTGTACTACCCCTGACCTGTGGCACCAATTGTAATGGCATTTTTTTTGTTTCAGCAAGTGGCGTGAGTTTTCATTTGGAATTGAATGCCATTTTCACAAGGCAAATTAGAAAGAACTACAGAGGCTTTTGTTTGAGCCATTATACAGCAGACATTGCCAAGGTTAAGAGCAATGCACTGAAGCCTAGTGTCCACGGAGATGCTTCCTGGTAGCAGGGACACTTTTGGGTGAAAGGAGCAACTTACATGCTGAAGTGACTCTTGGGACTACCTGGGACAAGCTGACTTATATCTGAGTTCTTCCCATTCTGAACTTTTTTCTCACTTTGCCCAAGAGGAGAATGTGAGATGATGGAGCAGGAACAACAGTACCAATGATAGTCCTGCTATTAATAGCTAATATTCACTCAGCAGTTACTCTGTTCTAGGCTTTGTGCAGAGCACTTGACAAGTGCTATCTAATGCAATCCTCCCCACAGGCTTATGACATTTGAGCTGTGAGCTATTAGATTTTACAGATGAGATAAGTGAGGTGCGGAGCAGTTAAGTGGCCAGGTGAAGTCACTTGGCTGGTGAGAAGGGACATTGAACATCAAACCTTGGTTTCCCTGACCCCAGGACCCTTCTCTCATTCATTGCTGCTTCTTATGTCTGTACAGTACTAGTATGGTGCCTGGCACATTGTAGGCACTCACCGGATGCTCATTTCCTTCTTTGCTGGGTAGTGGTGGGCTGGGACAGCGGGCCTGTTATCTTGTCAGAGAGGATGGCCACACACCAAGAACACCGCCTGGACACTGGTTAGTCTGGGCTGGAATGACAAGTATGAGGAGGGCAAAGGTTTCAGGGATCTCTGGACCCTCTGGGGGATTCAAGAACATTATGTAACCTTCTGAGTCATTCTTTGTTATTTTGTGGTAATTCTTGCTTACATCCTTAGCAGTGGTTCATGATTTTTGCTATTAATACTGTCTTAAAATTTTTTTAAAAACCTCTTTTTTTTTTCTAGCAGTTAAAAACTGATAAAGAAAAGTTCTGCAGGGATGAGGAGGTGTTTTAAAGGACGAGTCTATTGCAACTGAACTCCTAAGAAAATACGGTGAGGTTAATGGAGGAGTTTCTATCAGTTGGGAGCTTAATCGGGAGCTGCTGATCAGGAACTAAGTTTAGAATTCCAGAGGTAGAGGAGAAATTGGCTTTTTTTTCTCCTTACACAGAGACACGAAATTTCATTGCTACTTCCAGTGTTCAGAGGCCTGAGGGAGAATGGAGAGGGCCCAAAGAGGAAGGCTACTTCCTACTTTTCTGCTCAGATTTTGCTCTGCTTCTGGGATTGGTTTGGTCAGCCAAATCCTTGCTGGATGGTGGGGTGGAATGGTGCCCTGTACAGGTCTCTGAGGGAGTGGCATAACAAGTAGCAGGAGGCCACCTTAGGCATCCCTTTCCCACCTACCTGGGATAGAGGGTATTTGATCCTTCCTGAGAGTGGAAGTACATTCAAGGGCACATATAACAGCAGTCCTTTTAAAACAAAGAGCTAAAAGCCTAATGACACGTTTATATTTTAAATGTAATATGGGTGTCTAGTTTTGAACTTAAGTGTTGTAATTAAGTTATATTACCTAGCTTTATCTCTATAAGGCCTACTGCGCCCCAAC
Organism: Canis lupus dingo; assembly: GCF_003254725.2. NCBI lineage: Eukaryota > Metazoa > Chordata > Mammalia > Carnivora > Canidae > Canis > Canis lupus. The sequence goes on along the minus strand of NC_064257.1, from coordinate 45,824,721 downwards.
CATTTTAGGGTACAGTCTGGCAAAGATAAAAAAAATGAGCTCTAGAGTCAGACTAGCTGGGTATGAATCAAAGCTTCAGTATTTACTGGTTGGAGACCTTGGGCAAGTCACTTGAAATCTTAGTGCCCCAGTATCCTCTTTTGTAAAGTGGAGCTAACCATACTCACCTCATAGAGTTGTAGTCAAGGTTAAATTAATAATAATAATAATAATAATAATAATAATAATAATTCTATTAGTAAGCAATAAGCATCATGTGTTAGCTATTATCATTTTTTATTATTATTGTTAAATGTTACAAATTATATACCTTTAGAGGGGACTCCTTACCAAGGCAGCAACAAAAGTTAATTGTTCAGGAAATTAGTTGGTGGACTTCTCTGTTTTCAAGCTTTGTGTAACGGTAATGGAAAGTCCACAATACCACTTCACATCCACCATGATAGCTATAAATAAAAGCGAAAAACCAAATGGAAAAGAAAAAGTGTTGGCAAGGATGTGGAGAAATTGGAAGCCTCTTACATTGGTGGTGGGAATATAAAATGGTGCAGCGGCTGTGGAAAGTAGGTGGTGTTTTCTCAAAAAGTTAAACATATCACCCAGCAATTCTACTTCTAGTTTCATATCCAAAAGAATCAGAAGCAGTTACTCAAACAAATACTTGTGTCCCATTTTCACAGCAGCATTACTTACAATAGCCAAAAGAGGAAACCATCCAAATGTCCATCAGTTGAATAGGTGAACAAATAATGGCATATACACACAATAGAATATTTTCAACCATAAAAAGGAATTAAGTACTGGGGCGCCTGGCTGAGCGTTGGTAGAGCCTATGATTCTTAATTTCGGGGTTGTGAATTCAAGCCCCTCAGTGGGTGTAGAGCTTACTTAAAAATAAAATCTTAAAATAAAAAAAGGAATTAGGTACTGATTTGTGTTATGCTATGGATGAAATTTGAAAACATTATGCTAAATGAAATAAGCCAGAAACAAAATTGTCCATGTATGAGTCCATTTATATGAAATATCTAGAATATGTAAATACATTGAGGCAGAAAGTAGATTGGTGGTTGCCAAGGGCTGGGGGAGGAGAAAGTAGGGAGTAAATGTTTAATGGGTACAGGGTTTTATTTTGGGATGATGGTAATTTTTTGGAACTAGGTTGTACAACATTGTGAATGTACTAAATGACACTTCAAAATGATTTTTTGTTATATAAATTTTGCCTCAATAAAAAAAGCAGAATGAGATAATCTGTTCCTTATTATAGAAGATAATTATTTGGGTTACACTATTTTTAAAGTTATTATTAAAATGTATTTCTCTGATACATCTTTAAAGTTCCTGGGTGGCTCAATAGGTTAAGTGTCTGCCTTGGACTCACGTTATGATCCCGAGGTCCTGGGATTGAGCCCTGCTCAGTGAGGAGTCTGCTTATCCCTCTCCCTCTGTTCTCTTCTCCCCCTCATGCTCTCTCTAACTCTCTCAAATAAATAAAAGGAAACCTTTAAACAAATGAAATTCCACTTTATTGTATTATAATTTACTTAGAATAGAACGACTTAGAATATAGTCATTGCCAGACTATACCATAAAATGGTTGGGGCCCTGTAGGCCTCTATAGAGATAAAATTAGGTAGTATAACTTAATTACTTAGTCCAGTAAGTTTTAACAAACGTATATTTATATGTAACTATTAGTTGAACCAAGAAATACGATATTCCCATCATCCTAGAGAGTTTACTTATACCCTATTCCAATAATTTATCTAATTTTGATTATCAAAGAATAGAGTTATCTACTCTAGAAATAGAATCCATAAATGGTATTAATATAATGTACTCTTTGGTATCTGGCTTTTTAAAAATTATACTGTTTTTGAGATTCATTCATAGAGTTCTGTGTGTTAATATTTCATCATGTTTCATTGCTAAAAATATTCCATTATAATATTATACCATGATTTGCTTATCCAGTTATTTGTTGACGGACATTTGGATTATTTCCAATTTGGGGCTATTTTAAAAAACCTATTATAAATATTCTTTTATAATTCCTTTTGTAGAAATATGCTTTCTTTTTTCTTGGGTAAAAATTTAGGAGTGAAAGTGTTGGGTTAAAAGGTAAGTGAAAAAAAAAAGTAAGTGTATATTGACTTTTAAAGAAATTGTCTATTTTCCCAAATGTACCATGTTGTACTGCCTGACATACTGTATTTCTGATTGTCCCATGACACTTGTCAACACTTAGTATTGTTAGTCTTTCTAGTTTTAATGATTTTAGTTGGAATGAAGTAATAGTTCATTGTGACTTTAGTTTGCCTTCCCCTTATGACTAATGATACTGAGTATTTTTTCAGATACTAATTGACCACTCATATGACTTAAAAATTTTTTTCTTCAGGTATACTTGACATACAATGTTCTATTAGTTTCTTGTACAATATAGTGATTTGACAATTCTATGCATTACATATCACAGTAAGTATCATTACCATCTGTCACCACTTAACATTATTACAATATTATTGACTGTATTCCCAATACTGTATTTTTCATCTCTGTGACTAATTTATTTTATAATTGAAAGACTGTATCTCTTAATCTCCTTCACCTATTTCACCCATCCTTTCATTCTCCTCCCCTCTGGTGACCACCAATTTGTTTTCTCTATTTATGAGTCGGTTTCTATTTTGTTTGCTTGTTTGTTCCTTTGTCCATTCATTTGTAGTTGGACACTTAGGTTCCGTATCTTGACTATTGTAAATAATGCTGTAATAACATAGGAGTGCATATATCTTTTCAAATTAGTGGTTTTGTTTGATTTGGGAAAATACCTAGTAGTGGAATTACTGGATCATATGGTATTTATATTTTTAATTTTTTGAAAAAACTCCAAACCATTTTCAACAGTGGTTATTACATCAATATACAGTATCTTATTTTATGTCTTCTTTTCAAATATTTGAGGATTTTCTATTATTTTTGTTGATTTCTGATTCAGTTCTGTTGCAGTTAGAGGACAATTCTTTGAAATTTCTTGAAATATCTTAGTGAATGTGCCATGTGCACTTTAAAAGGATGTGGGTTCTGTTGTTGGGTATGGCACTATATAATTGCCAGTTTGGTCATATTGGTCAAAGTTTTGTATTCTGAGTTTTTTTCCTACTTTTATGAACTATGAAAGATGGGCAATAAAATGCCCCACCCAACAGAATGTTTAAGATGAAAAACAACAGGGGCACCTGGGTGGCTCAGATGGTCAAGCGTCTGCTTTCGGCTCAGGTCATGATCTCCAGGTCCTGGGATGGGGCCCCATGGAACGCTCCTCACTTGGCAGGGAGTCTGCTTCTCCCTCCCCCTCTGCTTCTCCCCCCTATTCATGCTCTCCCTCTCTCTGTCTCTCTGTCTCAAATGAATAAATAAAATCTTTAAAAAATGAAATGAAAAACAACAAAACAAAACCTCTCATATACAGCTGGTAGGGATGTAACTAGTACAAACATTTTGCAAAATAGTAGGCAATATTTTCTAAAATTTAAAGTATTATGATCTCTATGACTTGCCAGTTACACTTCTATTGAAATGCAGGCACACATACCCCTGAATACACATCCAAGAATGCTCATAGTAGCTGGATTCATTATAGCCCCAATAAGAGGAAGCATCCCAAGTTCCTGTTAACAGAAGAAAGGACACAGAAATAGTGTATATTTATGCAATATAATATTATTCATTAAAGAAAGTATAAAGTCTATAGCTGAGTGGGATATCATGGACAAATTATATCAATGGTAAGCTGCAGAATCTATACTCACAAAAGAATACATACTGTATGATACCATCCTTATGAAGTTCAAAAACTATGGTATTTAGGGATGTATGCTGGATAAGACTTTAAAGAAAAGTGAGAAAAAAATTTCCACAAAAATCAGGAAAATATTTCATTTAGGTGAGTGGTGGAATTGATTTGGAATGAAATTTTAACTATGTGGTAGGTAGGCAGGTTTGCTGTATAATGATTTGTTAAGATTAGTTTTATGCACTTCTCTTTATGTGTTATATTTTTCAGAACAAAGTAAAAAACAGACTTGGTTAGGCTGTTCTCTGAAGGATAACAGTGAAACTTTTCCATCCTTTATTGAATAGATCCCTTACTTCATAAACTCATTAGCCAGTATAAATATAGGCTTCTTCTCAGTGTATATTAAAGAGATACAGTTTAAAACCCAAGCAGTGGACCTTTCTAAGACATAATGTTCATCTGAAGAACTTTGAGTTTGGCCTAGTGATAAAAATTTTGTTGTCTCAATAAATGAATTAATGAATGGGAAAGTGGCCAAGTAAAAACACAGAAGGAAGAGAAAGAAGAGAGTAGAATGTCTGATGAGTTGCTAATACTTTGTTTATTTCAGTCGGGATAATTGGAATTCCATGCTGTCTTCTTCAATTTTTCTATGTTTAGAAAAGTAATTACAAAATTTCAAAAAGCATTCATTGGCAAAAAAAGCCCTGACAACCCAAGTCACATGGCTGTCTACCTTACAAGCACTGCCTTTGAGGCAGTTCATTTCTTTGGACAGCTTTTGATATTTCCATATTCTTTTTGACAAATAGCTGTGGTCTATCCTCAGATTTTCAACCAAAAGCAATTTTGAAGATAAAAGGAAAAATACCCTTATGATGAAAGTGTATTTAGGAAAAGGTATAAGGCTTTTCCTTTAGCATTTTTTAAAAATAAGCCCTATAAATGTAAGGACCCTGAATAACTTGCTCATCATTGTGTGAGCAATGCAAAATATCAAATACTCAATACAGCTGAATTCCAAATTCTTAACTTCAGTAGAAATATAGATTGTAGCATTGATATGTACCTTCCCATTATCCTAATACTTTAGTAAAATCCATAAGATTTAGTAGAGTGGCTTACCTGAGGGGAAGGGTAGTTTGTAATTAAACCCAGACACACATACATGTAAAGAGATGGCAAGGCACCAAATACATTCCTATAGGTTGAGGGGACGTCCTTCCTGCAGGAAAGTGCAGCCAGGGGTACAGAGGCTTCTGTCCTATTGCTCAATCAAATTGAATTCAAGACAGCAAATCCCCAACAGCGCACACACATAAACACGTTCATATCCACCCCTTCCAAGCCAGTGTGCCATCTAACCCCATAATGCAATGAGTGGTGATCTAAATTAATGGGTGTTTTAATGATGACTGGTCATGAGGTTGGCCTGTTAGAGAAGAAGAACAGCTGTCAGTTTCTCTTTTCTTTCTTAGCACTAAATCAAGTGAACTTGGATGAAATTTCCAAAAAACAAACTTTCATGAGGTATTGAAAAGATTTTGCATATTATCCCTGTAAACTACATGTGTTTTAACATTAGAACCTGAGCTCTCCCTTTTAAAAAATAATAATATAAAAACTTTTCATTGGGGATTTATTTATAGCACAGTAGTCTGACAGCTCTTTTTACCAATATGTTCTGTTCATACATTCTATTATTAAAGTGATAGCCAGGAAGCTTCACATTATTGCCAGCCTCAGTGAAATTGAAACTATTCAAGAAAGTTTATTCTACTTTCAGAAAAATGTTTTCTTCTCTCTCTTTAGAGGCTAGTCAACAATAGAAATTAATATCTGAGAAATTCTCCCTAGACTACAGCCGAAAGCAGTTTCTAGGGTTTCAACTGTTTTTCCTTTTTAGTTTTTTACTTTATGTAAATTCCCAGGCAAACATAGATCAACAGTCTATGTAGCAGTCCCCTCCCCGCCCCTTGTTGTTTCTCTTTCCCTGGTTTCAGTCACCTGCGGTCATCTGGTCCCAAAGCAGATGTTTCTCCTTCTGAAGTATCCTCAGGTCCTTCTCAAGTGAATAGTAGCCTAGGGCTGTGTCACAATGCCTATGTTACCCCGCCTCACTTCATCTCATCATGTAGGCCTTTTGTCATCACACATCATCAAGAGAAGGATGAGTACAGTATAGTAAGATATTTTGAAGAGGGGCCATAGTCACATAGCTTTGATTACAGGATATTGTTATAATTATTCTATTAGTATTGCTGCTAAATTCTGCCTATGCCTAATTTATAAATTAAACATTATCATAGTTCTGTATTTGTAAGAAAACACATAGTATATATAGTGTTTGGTATGAACCATGGTTTCAGGCATTCACTGGGGATCTTGGAACATATCCCCCACACGTCAGGGGTGATGACTGTATGCAAGAAAAGACACTTTTTTTTTTTTTTAAAAGACGCTTTTCTTACATGGGATGGGACTCTCATTATTGCCACAGGTAGGCCCCATCTGATATGTTGTTAGACTAAAATGACAATGGCTGACCTAGTCTTAAAATATCTGTGATGGTTGCACTTTTGAATGAAAATAGGCACAGAAGACATTCTTGTGGTGGGAGGTGGTCATCATATCATTTTCTCAATACAGTTTTTAAAGCAGCAAAAACCCAGCTATATGCATTTAAGATTAGGTTGAAAAGGTCAGTCAGCACACAGAGGCTTTTGCCTGCTAAAGGTGAAAGCTACTGGAAGATCAATTTGAGTTATCAAATTGCCTCATTTTATCTGAATATTAGCTTAGGGGCAGGTTATGGTATTAGCTTATAAATGGGGCATAAAGCCTGTTGTGAAGCCAGAGAAATTCATTCTGTAGAGGAAATGCTAGGTAAGTGAAATGTCGACTCCTTGCCCATAGTATATACGTATTTTTAAAATTTTTAATCAATGTACTGACTAAACATTTTTCATGTGGCAATTTGTCAAAACTGCCTAAATGTGAAGACACTTACATCAGTAGAAATTATTTCTCTTTTATTTATTTTATCACTGCTATTACTACTTATTAAATGTCGGTCATTAAATCTCAAATGTTTTAAATTCTAGATAAAAAGAAATTTTATTTTTTTGGTGGTTATTTTCATGTATTTTTAACATGGTGAATAGACATTTGAGATAAATAGTAAATATTCCATTTTTTTGCCTCAAAAACAGTAAAATGTATTATATATATGAATATAACAGTTTGAGTGATAAACAACAAAAATGATAATCAGTGTTTAGTAGGATGGCATGTGTTTTGAGTTATTAAATTTCTATATATAGTATTAAATAAAAAGAAGTATTTCTGTCTCCATAATTAAAAAAAAAAAGAGTCAGACAGCCACTATGAGTGGCTTTTCAGTTTTCAAACATTTTGTTATAGAACATGGTTGTTTTCTTTGTCTCTCTGACTGCAGAGATGACTCAAGATATACCCATGCTGTGGCCCATGAATCCTTCCTTTTATCTTCAACTTAGACACACCTTGTCAGGAAGAGAAAAGGTTGAGGCAGAGGAGAGAGAGGGAGAATGTGCAAATGGAAATGTCCAGAAATTAAACAGGATTAAATAGAACCAAAGAATGTGAACTGCTTACTTTCAATTTTTATACCTGGAGAATGGCAAAAATAGTGTTTGGAATACATTATTAAATTGAAAAAACTCAGAATTGTTTGCTTATGGAGGAATCCCTTTAATTATGAAGAAAGTACATAGTTTCTATATGATAGGTTTCTATTTGTTGGCTTCTATTTAGGAAAATCATCTTTTGGCACAAGGGGAGAAGCCTAGACATGGCAATAAAAAGAACTGCCTCTTTTGCATTGTTTGGAGTTCATCTAAGCATAAGGAGGAATATCAAAGACAGAATCTTTTTCCCAAAGTCATTCGCCTCTGCTGTAGGAGACTGCTGCCTTGTCATAACTCCTGGATATGTTTAGTGTTAGTGGATTTGCTACAACTTTCATTGAAATCATTCATTCATTCATTCATTCATTCATTTATATATTTATTCATTTGTTAATTCATACAGCAATTATTAATTGAGCAGTCTGTGAGGCAAATGTCCTATTCTCTGGAGATATACTGGTAAACAAGACAGACAAGGACCTTGCTCTTAGGTTGCTTATATTAGATGGGAGACAGACAGAATTCAGCTAAACAAACAAATGAACAAGCTACTTCAGATAGTGAAGAAAAAAGAGCTGCAAAGAGAGAGATTGCCTCGTCGTTGTATATGTGTGTGGGGTGGGGGGAGGGAGAATGGTGACCTGGGAAAGCAGGTCTGAGGGTGATGCATAAAGTGAGTCATGAGTGACAAGTAGAAGCAAACCATGTATCGAACCTGGGAGCGGAGTGTTCTGGGCAGAGGGAGCCACAAGGTGAAGAGCCCCAGTAGAACAAGCTCGTTTTCTTTGAGGAACAGAGAGAAGGTTGGTGTGTTGGAGAAGAGGGATCATAAAATGGAGTGCTGGGAGGCAGGGTTCAAAGGAAGCCATGGCCTTATCACCTATCATGTCGGAGGCTAGGCTTTATTTTATGTTATACATATACACTGTCTATTTTGTGTTTTGTCATTTTAGCATCAACACAAACAGTTGTAGTATGAAAAATCTGCTGTGTTGGTAGTTTCTTCTATTCCGTGAAAAAATAATCCATTTAATCAATTTTCCTCTTACTGAATTGATTTTAAAAATTATTGATCAGGTAGGCAAAGCCTTTGGTTTTGACTGATGCTGAAGAACATAAGAAAAAAAGGAAGTATATGTGTATTTTAAAACTTAATGCAACACCACAAGGAAACCATAAGGCTAGGAGGTGGCTCTTCTTTAGCTCCATTGAACTTTAGGCGTGCCCTTTAGCCAAGTCACATGAGCCAAATAAAACATGAGGCTTAGCACACCTTGCACAAGAATATTGGAGAATCTATAACTTCAACATGTGTGATTCATATTCTCATGATGGAATTGCCATTAAACTTTGAGGCAAGTGAAATATGGACGAGAGCCCAAGAAAGCTCGAGTATGGACATGTCCTAAGAAAGCATGTTCTCACTAGTCATAGAGAAGTTCAGAGGAGGAGCTGAGGTCAGCCTACTATATGCTAATCAGTTAACAGCATAAGCCCAGAGCTGATCAGGGGACAGGCTTTTGGGGATTTAAAAAAAAAGTACCTTATTTTTTATAAAATCTTATTATAAAATCTCTCTGACTACAAAGGCTTAGAGAGCAAGGTGTGATGACTTTATTTGAGGATGATGTGAAATTTTATCTTCATTTTCCTCAAAGTAGATTATATTCCTCTTTTTTCTTTCTTGTTGACAATTTATGAAAAATCCAGGGAGTTTGTAGGGTTTAATAAAAGGATGTATCTCACACTTTGAGAGAGGCAAAAGTAATCTTTTCCTAATAACCTTTTACTTGTTCCATTTAACTTTCCAAATACTTGATCAACAAATTTTAAGTGACAAGCTCCATAGCAAAATCCACCTTCAATACTATTATGAAGCATTGCTCTGTAACGTGTGGGGCAGAGAGCGTTCTGCATTACAGTCCAACATGGCACACTGATGACCATGTTCCACATGAGACATTTTGGTGGATTCCCTATGGGAAGATGGTGAGGAATGGTGGCTAATATACAGGCCTAGCTATCTGTGTGAGCTCAGACAAATTCCCCAGACTTGCTGAGGAGCCTCTATTTTGACATTGGCAAAATGGTAATAGTACCTATCCAAAAGGTTCTGTAAATTTAAACTGGGTTATGTGTGCATGATGCTTGTAAATAGAAACTACTTGAAAAAGGGCAGCTGTTACTGCTATTCCATATGAACATAATTAGTTGCCGATACCACTGACGAAAAATCTTGAGGTCTTTGGTAGAGAAAAATAGCTTTTTTCTTTCTGACCTCCTTGTCTTTATTCCTCTTTTTTTTTAAAAAAAGATTTTATTTATTTATTCATGAGAGACACAGAGAGAGAGGCAGAGGCATAGGCGGAAGGAGAAGCAGGCTCCCCTGTGGGGAGCCTGAAGTGGGACTCGATTCCAGGACCCCAGGATCATGACCTGAGCCAAAGGCAGACCCTCAACCACTGAGCCATCCAGGCATCCCTCCTTTTCTCTTTCTAAGGTGAAATCTCTCTGCTTCTGTATTCATTAAAAAATAATTTCACATTTTAAATGGGGAACTTCAGGCACATCTAACTTCTCACTGTGTGGGCTTTCCAATGTAGTGCAAATCAGTCAAGACATTGCTTAAAGATTGATAATGTAATTGACTAGTGCTGTTTTATTACTTCTAAATTTGGAATCTCAAAGGCAGATATGATAATTAATACACATGGTTTTCAGAAGAATCAAATAAACAATTTATTTTAAAAATTTTTATCTCACAGATAAAAGTGATTCAGAAGGATCTGGAAACACTTTTCTCTCAAGGCCTGGGGCTAATTTTCTCAGTCAGACATGTGAGAATCTTTCTCTTTTCATTTTGCAAGATTACAGCAGCTCTATATGCTAAACTTGTCTGATAAATAACCAGGTAAATCTATGATCCTAGGAAAAATGAGTGAATATCTGCCGAACAAAGTCCAATTTACAACAATGATTAAAAAGCATGTGATAGAAGACATATGTCCATGGGCCTTGCCCTAAGGAAAAAGTACAAATGTTCAACAGATCAAGCCTACCTTTCCAGTCTCATATTTCCAGCCCTGCTTTTTGTATATGTTCTTATCTGAGGTGTCTAGGATGGTTGGGTGCTATCCTCCAAGTGTGCTATGAAAGTTTCCACCTCCTCCTTTTATGGACAATGGAAAGGAGGGAGTTCAAGTCACCAGATTCTTGGTTTGTAGCAAGAAGTAGTCTGGGCTAGGCTGGAATCTGAACCCAGGAGGTCAATATGGCCTGAGACAGCAATGAGGGATATTTTAGGGGGGATGGTTTCAATTTCAATAGAGTTTGGGATTTTGATGAAGTCCAGAGGGTTCATGCAAAGGATTCCAAAGTAAGGCCTAGCCCTTGCTCCAGATACAGTACCTGCCAACTGGTAGGCACTCAAAAGATGTCTGTTAAGAGATTTGAGTATTCTTCTATGACCACTGTAGAACTCCTACACTGCTATCACCCCAGTCTGAGCCATTTATCACATGCAGTCAGAGTTTTGAGATAGTTGCCTGATTGTCTTCCAATTTTCATCTTTGCTTCTCCTGAGTCTGCTCTTGCACTCCCCTGCTCAAAACTTCTAATTATTTCCCTTCTCACTAGGAGGAAAGCCCTCACAGTGGTTCCCAAGGCCCTACATGATCTGTCCCTCGTTTTCTCTCTTTCCATACAGGTTGACTTCCCCTCCACCTCAGCCACACTGGCCTTCATATTGTGCCTTGACTGTGTCATTCCTCCAACACACCATTCATACTCTAGCACAAGCACTTCTCTCAACCTGCATGATAGTCCCAAGATTCACATGATTTATTCCTTTGCTTCTATCAGGGCTTCGCTAAAATGTCTCTCCCTAAGAGGCCTTCCTGAACATCTTATCTAAAATTGTACTTTTCCAGCACATTCCTCTCTTCTGCTGCTGTTGTTCTCCATAGTAGTTTGCACTCTTTGACAGATATTTTCGTTTTTATTTGCTTGTGGTCTGCTTCCTTCAGTGGAGTGTAAGTAAGCTTTATGAGGGTGACCATTCTTGCTGTTTTGTTTGCTTTAGCACTAAAAATAGTTCCTGTGCATTGTAGGTCCTCCATCGATTTGGTCAATCAATGAATGAAGCTTTCACCATCCTTCCTCATTAAAGTGGTTTCTTTCTCCTTTATTTTCCCATGGCACCTTCTCTATTTTGTTGTACATATCATATTCTGGCAGTATAGACTCAATCTGTGTATTGCTTATCTCTCCTCCTAGGATGGGGGTCCAGTGCTGAATATTGCATGTGCTTAATACATTCTTTTATGAATTGAATGCATGCTCTTGGAAATATAATATTATCTCTTTACTTTTTTTTCCGCTGGCCTACTGTTGTCTCACATTAAAAATCAATCACTTCTTGGGGCACCTGCATGGCTCAGTTGGTTGAGCATCTGCCTTTGGCTCAGGTCATGATTCCAGTGTCCTGGGATCAAGTCCCACATCAGGCTTCCTGTTCAGCGGGGAGTCTGCTTCTCCCTCTTTCCACTCATGCTCTCTGTCTCTTACAAATAAATAAATAAAATCTTAAAAAAATATCAACCACTTCTTGTATACTAGTTGTATTCTCGCTGTTTATGTGAAAGCCCATCTAATGCAACATCATGTGTCAACTAGACATCCATTTTTAAAAAGACATTAAAAATATGGAAGGTTGGGTAAGTGTTAATAACTGTTATTACACAGATAAAATATGTATAATTATACTTTAATTATAAATTTTAATTTAATTATACTTGTAAAAGAGTAATGAGCTTAATAATCAAAAAAATTTGAGGCGCCTGGGTGGCTCAGTTGGTTAAGTATCTACCTTTGGCTCAGGTCACAGTTCTGGGCCTGAGTTGGGCTCCCTGCTCAGCAAGGAGTCTGCTTCTCTCTCTCTCTCTTTCTCTCTCTCTCCCCCTCTGCCCCTCCCACCTCTCATTCTCTCTCTCTCAAATAAATAAATAAAATCCTTTAAGAAAACACTTTTGATCCAGTAACCTGAACTTTAAACAAGGAGCTTCTTATTGAATATCTTGGTGAAAATCCTTAAAAAGAAATCCTCTATTAGTTTTAGTAGATTGGCTTAATTGGGTATCATATGCTACAGTTTATACCATCTGCTATTTGTTTCCTGGACCAGAATTATACTGCTAAATTACAAATTAATCTACAAGTTCTTACATTATGACACAAATTACTATGTAATGATACAATTTCCATTAATAATCTACAAAGTATGTTTTGCATAGATACCAATTAGAGATTAGCAATTTGTTAATTATGTTATAATTGGCTTTTTTGTTACTATGGAAGTTTTGTAACAAAAGTTAACCTCTTAAAATCTGGGGACAAGTTATATAATATTTTAAAATATTACAAATTTTGGGAAAAGGTGCTATTTCCTCTTGGGAGCTGAAAAGAAAATTTAAATAAATTATTAATATCAGAAAACAAATCATTGGGAAATTTTTGGAAAAGAAGATGAAAAAGAAATTTTGGTTGGTTAAATAAATGTTCCAGAGAAATAGGTGGAATGACAGGATGAAAAATTAAAGGACTTCAGAAACATAATTTTTAGCAGAATGGAGCATAGATATGTCAGTAATGGAGGAGGATGTTAATTCCACTTCAGTGTCAATTCTAAATGACGAATTTCAAGAACAACTTGGAGAGGAAAAAATACAAAAGAATTTATTAAACTGAATATTCTATTTGCAGATTCAGGTTCATGGTCATCTAACTTGAATATGAAATAAAAGGATATGCCTCTCTTGTTGAAATGTATCCAATTGCAAGAAAGTTTAACAGCCCTCCCAAAAAAACTATAGGTAAGAATATTTTAGAAATGATTATACTCAGTTTCTTCCAAATGTTGGAAATGGTTAGATTATATTATTCTATATAGATTTTTTTTCTCTATTACAAATACTTGGGGGATAGGAAAAAAAAATTCACTAATGAAAGAAAATGTGCAATGATTGTCAGCTTTTATTACATATTCTTAGTAAACATGAAAAAAGTAAAATGCACATTAACAGTAATGTAAGTATTCAAAATTGAAATCTTGTAGAAAAATGTTATAACTCTTGGTGCTAACAGAGATTACTCAGAAAGAGAAAAATATTAGCATTCTATGACTGTCCTGTTAATATGCATGGTTCAGTTTTTGGCAAGGCTAGGTATAGCATCAGAGAATTATTCGAAAACCTTAATGGAACAATGGTGACTTGCTGTATTTTTAAGAAACTACAGCAGAATTTTATAATACCTTGGAAGACATATACACAGAATACAAACATTTGCAACATATCATTCTTCTTAGGGGATGGGATACAAAGCCAAATTATAAAATTATAGCAGAATTGTTTGGATAATAAGTGTAAAACACAACTTAATTATTTTAGATACAATTCCTGATATATGCCAAATAGAGTAAAGAGCAATTATTATTAGATTTGTGGATTATAGAGATGCATGTATTTCCATATGTGAGTTCTTGGGTTGGAATTTTTCCATGTAAGTTAAATAACTAAAGACTTATGTACATTTCTTCTAGAATACACACCTTAAAAAAACAATTTTAAAGACAAAAATAATTTGAGAATCTTCATAGACCCCTCTGGGATTACCCTCATGTCTTAAGGACAAATAACATAAGTATATATAGAAGACAACAGATTGTACAAAAGAATCTATAATTCTTTTATCTGTGCATTCTTTAAACTTTAACAATACAGTTAAAAAATATTTTTGACACTACTAAATTTTAATTATCGTTTAAGAACTAATGAACTACTTTTCAACTTCAGCCAAACATTGAATTGTATTTATAACACATTTACTGAATACAGAAAAATCTTAAAAGCCTTCAGTCAAATATGTGATGGAGATGTCAACTGGTAACATTATGTCGCTAAAAACTGTGTTAGAAAGCAGAGTGTGGTGCTCTTTCGGAAATTGCTGATGATGTAATAAGAAATACCTAAATACCTAAATATATCGATAGATATATTAATGGTATAGACTTGCAAAGAATAATAACATGCAGCAAATATAGATCAGAATAATACAAAATAGTAATATATAGCAATAGTGTCATAATATGACCATTACTACTAATATGTAATAGTGATACAATAGGACTATGATTTTAAAAATTTTTTCAGTATTAGCAAACTATCACAGAGGAGCACTGAATAATAATGTATAGAATTGTTGAATCAAAAAAAAAAAAAAAGAATTGTTGAATCAGTAACACACCTGAAACTAACATAACACTGTAGGATAATGATGCTAGAATTAAAATGTTTAAAAAGTTAAGAAGCAGGATCCCTGGGTGGCGCAGCGGTTTGGCGCCTGCCTTTGGCCCAGGGCGTGATCCTGGAGTCCCTGGATCGAGTCCCACATCGGGCTCCCGGTGCATGGAGCCTGCTTCTCCCTCTGCCTGTGTCTCTGCCTCTCTCTCTATCATGAATAAATAAATAAAATCTTAAAAAAAATAAATAAAAAATAAAAAAATAAAAAGTTAAGAAGCTTAAAAAAAAGAAAAACATTATTACAGCCTTTTTAGAGTTCTAGGTCAGGGGTTTGCAAAAGGATTAGATCATAAATATTTTAGACTTTGTGGGCCATATGGTCTGTTTAATTAATCAACTCTACCATTGTAGTATAAAAGCAGCCATAGATCCCACATAAGCAAATGAGTTTGGCTGTGTTCCAATAAAATTTTATTTATGGATGCTGAAATTTTGGTTTCATAAAATTTTCATGTGTGATGCAATACTATTCTTTTAACATGGTTCTAATCATTTAAAAATGCAAGAGCCATTCTTAGCTCATGGGCTGCACAAAAACAGATGGTGGATCAGATTCAGCTTGTGAGCCATTGTTTGCTAACTTCTGTTCTAGATGACATATATACTTTGAAAAATTGTAGAAATGAATTACTACAAGTACATACAAATTTACAATTGAAATTGACTTATGAACATGGTAAAGATTAACAGATGGAACATCATCGTGTAGCCTTAATTCACCCCAAAGACTTACCTGGTTCTCAGTTTATATTTAAATCCGCCAGGGGCAGTGCAGAATTTATTCTCCAATCAAAAACTTATTAAACATAGTTTTAGGCCTTATAGTATTGCAAAAAATGTAGTCTAACCAAGTGGCCATTTTTATGGAATGAAACATAGTTACAAATAAAGATTAAAATTGCTGTAATAATTTATTTGACAAGAAAGCATGTTGTGTAATTATTTTAAACAAAGTATTAAATTGAAATTAGTTGGCATTCTTAATTTTTACATTTACAATTTTGAATTTTTATTGTTTTACATTCAGTAATTTGATTTGTGAATTTAATGAAGAATGACTTCGCCTTTGTTGTAGTTACTCTAACTAAGAAATATATACTATACTGACTTAAATCTTTTACATGAGGAAGAGATGTCTTTTTGTAGTTTGTATGGAGACTCTGTGTGGACTGAAGGCAACAGACCTTGTTGATAGGGGTGAAGAACTGCACCCATGACAGTCCTAAGGGAGAGAGATTACAAAGATGAACGAGACTTGGCTTTTGCCTCTCAGGAGCTTCTGAACTAGTCTGGAGCTGGATGTTTTGCAGTTCTAATATTTATTTATTTTTAGTCCTAATATTTATTTAAAAGCAATACTCTGGTTACTGGTTGCCCCCCACCCCCATTGTTTTGTGGCAGTGGCTTAATGCCTGGGATTTTACTTTAAAAAGACAGCAGTATAAAAGAGGATGAAAAATGAAAGTCACTCAGTCTCAGAGTATGCTGTAATGTGTAAATGCTGCACTGTAAGTTTTTAATTGTTTATTCTACCTCCTATCATTAGCAGCATGAGGGTAAAGAGAAGCTTCACCGACCCTATTTGGATTAGCCTTATATTTTAAGGACAAAGATTAGTCAAGTTCACAACTTGTTATTTTTGACAGAACCTTTCAGCTCTATGATCAGCAAAAATGTAAACTGAAGATGTCTTTAAGTACAAAAAGAAATTCCTCAAAGCCAAAAGCTCATTGGCTTTTAGACAAAAATATAAAATCTTCTAGAATTGTATCGTTGAACAAAACTTTTTTAAAAAAATAAACTTTGAAACCCACGTAGACTGTTTGAAGATAAAAGAAGAGTTGTTTATGAGCCAGTGATGAAAGTGCGTAAAGGGCCACAGGTATTTCGCAATAGACTTCTGGAGATCTCATTAGAATTTGAAAGCACTGTGAAGAAAGGAAGTTCTTTAATGTAAAAGGTTGGCTGAGCTTTAGTGAGGTGAGTCACATCTGGAAGCAAGGATCTGAGAGAAGTTCTTGCCCTGGTGGTGGTGTGTAGACTGATAGGAGTCAGTACTGTATGTCAATCTAGTTGTGGGTTCTTATTATAAACCTTTGAAAGCATGAGTATATAAAAGGCAGAGACCCAATGCAACCATCCCTTTTAAATCTTTTACATGACCTCTGTATTTTTCTGTATATTTGAAAGATTTTTTTTTTTCTGTTTCGGAATTTGAATGATGAATAACTCAATGATAGAATATCTAGTCTGACAATTGGTCTGTAGGTATCTTAGCTCTACCTCGGTAAATTCATTTTCATATAATATAATGGACTTGTTAACTCTTACAGGAGTAAAGACCAATGTGTACTAAGCAAAGTAGATGTTATTTGTTTTTTCTTCCCATAGAAATGCCATAAACTATTCTTAAAATATGTTCTTCTATAAAACTCCATGTAATTGCAAAAGGAAATGCTGAAATAAAGCTAAAGGATGGAATAAAATAGAAAATGAATAAACATTTAACATCGAAATAGTAAATTGAGTATACTACTGATAGGATTTATTTAAAAACTGGTTCTAAATGATAAGAAAAGAGAAAATATTAGTTGAGATTAGGAATACAAAAGATCATTTTAAGATGTACTTTAAATCATTTCTTCGTTACCATTCCCAGTTTATTAATTAATTTGGTATCAAGTTAAATGATTAATTATAAATTTGATAACAAAACAAAAAAGCACAAGAAATAAGGAACACAAACTAGAGAAAAAGAAAATTGACAACTGTTCTTGAATATTGTAAAACTGTCAATTCCAAGTTTTCAAAATATATGTTTTGAAATATATGTTCTTTGGAAAATACACTTTTCTAAAATGTTACCTGATTTTTTTTAAATAAAACGTATAGTTTTGAAAATAAAATATAGTTTTAAATTTAAGCCTATGAACAGTATCAAATTATAAAAGAAAAAGGAAACTTACAGGTAAACATTAAGGATAAAATGAAACTGCAGAAAAGTTAGCAAGCAAAATATAGTTATATAGAAGATGAATAATATCCTCTATTTGAATGGAGGTACTGCAATAAACTGAGGCTCCTGTGTGACAAAAATAACGGTTATCGATTAACAAGAGAGAAAACAAAAGTCCACAATTGGAGCTTAGTTGACCTGAGGAAGGTTTTCGATAAAATTTGCCATCTTTTCTTGATTAAGTTACTATGCACACAAAATAGTTTTTAATAGTATGTTTTTCAAATGGAGAAATATTACATTCACTTCAGAAATACTGAAGCTGTTTCCTTGAACCAGGAGCAAGATGAGGATCTGTCCTGCCACCATTGCTATTTAGCATAACATTCATTTCATCCATTTCCAATTTAACTTTTTGAAAAGACAACAGAATCATACATAAAAATAAGGAGAAAAATATTTTAGAAATAACTTTCTTATAAAAATACACATATAAATTAGAAAGTCATAGAAATTATGGAATTAACCAACACTATTCAAAGTAACAAATTTAGCAAATTTTCAGATTGGAAGGGAGCTCTGGAAGCATTGCACATTAATTACTATTTAGCTATTACTTAATTTTATATATAAAGATAAAAATATTAAGTATGTGGGTATTAATCTTGGCACCTCGAGATTTATAAGATTATAAGCCCCAACGAGAAAAACAGAGTCTGTACTGAAGGTTTATTTATTTTTTTAAATATTTTTTTTCTTTATTTATTTATGATAGTCACACAGAGAGAGAGAGAGAGAGAGGCAGAGACACAGCCAGAGGGAGAAGCAGGCTCCATGCACCGGGAGCCCGACGTGGGACTCAATCCCGGGTCTCCAAGATCGCGCCCTGGGCCAAAGGCAGGCGCCAAACCACTGCGCCACCCAGGGATCCCTGTACTGAAGGTTTAAAGGCTAGTTTGCATAGGTGGCCTGTAGTCCTGGCTCCTGAAACCCACTCATATATGGTTTCAGAGCTTCTCTTCTTTTTTTTATATTCCCATATATTTCTTTCTAGTCATACATATAATAGCACAAGTATTGAGGTATTGACCATTTTTTATTTCATATACTTATTCTAGTATATAGTTTTATACAGTTCTATGTTCACGTATCTATATGCTTACTTATTGCTATATATTTTTTCATTTGAGTAAAGTTGGCACACAATGTTACATTAATTTCAGGTGTATAACTTAGTGATTTGACAAGTTTATAACTATGCTATGTTCACCATAAGTGTAGCTACCATCTATCCCATTAAATTGCTATTACAATGTTGTTGATCGTATTCCTTATGCTATTCCTTTTATTCCCATGGCTTATTCATTCCATAACTGGAAGCCTGTGTCTCCCAAGTCCCCTTCACGCGTTGTGTCCAGCCTCCTACCCCCTGCCCCTTCTAACAACCATCAGTTTGTTCTCTGTATTTATACAGACATTCTCTCCTTTTGAGTTTCCAGCAATTTCAGTTTTTAATTCTGGGCTTCCTATTACAAATTAAAATTTGTAGATCTTATCTAACTAGAAATTCTTGGTAATTACAAGCAACATTCTTATCTTTCTTTATCCTTTTCTCTGAAGAAAAATAGTAAGGATCTGGCTTTAAATCAGCTCTGCTGCCTTTTTTGTAGCTTAGTCTACTTAAAGGTAGTAACTTCTTTCATAAAGAAAAACAAAAAAAATGGCAAAGATACCAAAATTTCTATGGTTAGTATATAGAAGCTGTTCATATTGGTTAAAGTTTATGTGGAATAATTTATAGGCAAAGTTATAAAAATGTTTTAAAAGGAGATACCTGTTCCTGATTTACTACATATGATTTTTTTCTTGCTACATATGATTTTAAAACCCAATTTACAAAGTGACAGGTATTAGAACCTCATGTCAGTTTCAGCTCCTGCATGTAAAGAGCTTGGAGGTTGTCATTATACTATAAGAAAAAGTTGAACAAATTGAAAATCAGTGACTGCTTGACTCATGATGGAATTGAGGTTACAGGGCAAACCACCATGTCCAAATCTGAGACACAGAGGAATTCAAAGTCCCAGCTAAGATCTGCCCACCTAGACAGAGGCCACTGGAGGCATGAACTTAAATAGTAATTCTGATGAATTGCTGGAGGCTGAGTGTGCAGTAGTCTGAGAGTGAAGCCACAAGGATTTTACCTTTGGAATGGTACCAGATGTTTATACTGAGCAACCAAGAAAATCTCCCTGTGCCCCTGGTAGGGAGGGAAGGGTAACAGTAAACGTTGTGAAATGCCTGTACCCCAGAAGAAAAGATTCACATAGTGCTATATCTCACATGGGGCAAGGGCATTTCTCCTGCTCTACTCCTGTGTAGCCTCCTTTCTCCCCTCCTTTATGCTGATATAAATAAATAATTGAATTAATACATAAATGGAAGAGAAGAGACAAATCTCCCATGCTGAAGAATATCAAATAACCTACCTAGACACTGTGCCCTCAGAGAGGTGGAGTATAATTCCTAACTCCTTAAGTGTGGGTTGTGTATAGTGATTTCCTCTCCAAAAGGACAGTGTGGAAAAGGGGAGAAAAGATAACTTTACTATGGAAGAAATCTGACAAACACTGCTCCATCCAGGTGATTAGTTAAGGTCAACATCAATAGTGATGAGCCATGATGATAGTAGGTACTCCTGATAGGATGGAACGAAAAATGGCACTTTACCTCTGTGATTTTCTTCCCGAAAACCTAAAACACCAGTCTCATCATGAGAAAAAACACCAGACAAATCCCAATTGAGGGATATATTAGTCAGCTTGCACTGCCGTAACAAGATACCATAGACTGGGAGGCTAAAACAACAGAAATTTAGTTTCTCACAGTGCTAGAGGCTAGAAGTCTGGGATCAGGGTGCCAGCATGGTCAAGTCCTGGGCAAGCTCTCTTCCTGGTTTGCAGATGATGCCTCCTTTTTGTGTCTTCACATAGCAGAGAGAGAGAGCTTTGGTGTCTCTTCCTATTCCTATCGGAGTACCAGCCCAAACATTAGAACTCCATCCTTATATCCTCAGTTCCTCACACACCCTTGCTCCAAATACAGTCACATTGAGGGTTAGGATTTCAACATATGAATTGTGGGTAGGCATAATTCAGTTCTTGGAAAGGGATACTCTATAATGTATGTGATCACTACTCCTCAAAAGTATTGAAGTTATCAAAGAAAAAAAATAAGTCTGGGAAACTATTACAGTCAAAGAGGAGCCTAAGGAGACATGATGATAGAATGTAATCTGGTACTCTGGATGGCATCCTGGAATAGAAGAAAGGACATTAGGGAAAATTTTGAGAAATCTAAAATAAGTATGGATTTTAGTTAATAATAGATCGATACTGGTTCCTTAATTATGACAAATGCAACCTACTAATGTAATACTTTAGTAATAGGGAAAACTAGATAGGGGCATTTGGCAATTTCATACTATCTGTAATTTTCTGTGCATCTAAATCTGTTCTAATAAATAAGGCATATTATAAATAAGCTATGTATGTTGACTAAAAAGAGAAAACATAATTACATTGAAATTTCAGAAGAACTCATAAACTATTTTAAGAGAATGAAAGGTGAAAGATCAGAAACACTAGAACACAGAGAATGGCATCACACTAATCACTAAATATAGCAGGGACAACTGGGAAATGGTATAGAAAAGAACTGAATGGGGGCATCTGGGTGGCTCAGTGGTTGAGCATCTGCCTTCGGCTCAGGTCATGATCCCAGGGTCCTGGGATCGAGTCCCACGTCGGGTTCCTCACAGGGAGCCTGCTTCTCCCTCTGCCTGTGTCTCTGCCTCTCTCTCTGTATCTCTCATGAATAAATAAATAAAATCTTGAAAAAAAAAGAACTGGATGACTGATAAATGTGCCTCATATTGCAATAAAAAATTCCAGATTTATCAAAAAGAAAAGCACTGAAAGACTTAAAAAAGACACTACACTACACACTTATTCTAACGTTGTGTTTTTTACCTGACCTTGATATTTTACATCCATTTAGATTTTCCCTTTTTCTAATTTCCTAATTCTAATTCTATTTTGACCTTATTATACTATGCATATTCCTTTGTAAATTTTTTCTACCACCTTTTGGTACAAGACAAGAAATTTATAATTAGAAAATAAATTCCTAACCACTGAAGAAACCCAAGGATTTTATTATGGATAAGATGGAAAGTTCTGATGTGGCCATCCCATTTTTTTTCTGACTTATTCCAAGCTGTTTATTTGGACAAACCATACAATAGCCCATATAGAGGTAAGAACTAGTGACAGCACAATTCATTTCAGGCTAGCCCAAACTGCTCCCAATTTGATCGACCTCTGAACCCTCAACAACAGGACGAAAAAATGATAGATAAAATTTGTAGCAAAATCTATATGCTATGTATGAGGAAAAAACCATGTAATTTAAAATAATATAGGAGTTATAAACATGCTGCACAAATTTATATAAGTGTTTCATACTAATACTAAAAGCCAATTCAAAATGGAGATGAGAGGATAGTATGTAGACTCACAAGAAAATAAAAAATAAGGGGAAAATAAATCAGCCTGTGACAAAAATTGAGGGTATGGATTCTAAAACAGTGTTTGGGCTCCATTTTATACTTATTTAAATACCATTAATCAATAATTATAACAAAACACAATGGCAGTTGGTGGGCTTGAGAAAGGCACAATTATGAAGAGCTACTAGCATTGTCAATTGCTTTCATCCTTTTGAGAGTAGTCTGGAAAAGTTGAAGGGGAAAAAAGAAAAGGCTTTAACATTGTTTCTCCATCTTGATGTGGTGATTCCACTTCTGGGACTCTCCATTACACTGATGCTCAGAATAGGCTCTAAGGAGTCCTAGAGGTAAAGAGTGTGGGTAAGGTTAATTTGGTGGGTAAAGTTAGGGTTTAGAGTTTTCCTTTGCATTGCTCTGTGTGTGTGTGTGTGTGTGTGTGTGTGTGTTAAATTAGACTCAATTAAATTTATGTAAAAAGTTCACAAAAAGCTAAAATTTAGTTGAAGCTAGTGCTCTATGGATGTTTTCCTAAAGAGAAAAATGTAAATTATATGAAGATCTTAAAAATAGTTCAGTTTAAAAATAGGAGAAAATAAGGCAACTCCAAAAGCCAGAAAGGGGGGTGGTGGTAAACAGGAGTAGTATTGCAAAGGAGCACCATAAAACTAGTCTGTGACACAAAAATGCAAGTATAAGGTTTACTTAGGTACAAAAGAATATTAGATAAAGTGAAGAAAAAGTAGAATACAAAAAAGAGAATGAACACATGATACAATGACATAAAAATGTGCTTATGTATGTACACTGACAAAAATTGGAAGATAATTTAGAGAAATATAAACATAACTTAATGTTCTTTATCCCCTTTTTCTATAAAAATGATTAAGGGCAATTTATTTACATATTCTGTAAAAATATTCTTTACATATACAGGAGAATATGGATTCTTTGGACCACTTTCTTAGATCAGTGATCCAATTAAAACTCAGTTTATTTATCTATTTTTAAAAAGATTTTATTTATTTACTTGAAATAGTGAGAGCGAATGTGAGAGAGAGATAGAGAGCATGAGCAGGGAGGGAGAGGCAGAGGGAGAGGGAGAGGCAGGCTCTCCACTGAGTGAGGCTTCATCTCAGGACTTTGGGATCATGACCTGACCTGAAGGCAGACGCTTAACTGACTGAGTCACCTAGGTACCCCAAAACTATCAATTTATTTATGAACAAGAACACTACACCTGTTTTCACAAATTTGTATAAAATTACTTAAAGACCTCTGACTGCGTTGACTGAATTAGGTGGCATTGTAAACTAGGTTCTCCGGACATTTAACAAGCATATGTTTGTGTACTCAGATATATAAACTACAAGACGATGAATCTTTTCCATGTGGCAGTGTTTTAGCATTTCAAAGTCAACATCCAAAGAAATACACAGATGTATATGCAGCTGGAGAACAGTCTTTTTTTCCCCTACTCATTCTGGTAATGACATTTTAATTCTCAGTTTTTGTCCGGATTGAGTTATGGATTCTAGCATGGTTTTGATGAACCATGATGTTAAGGTCTCCAGAAGGGTCTACATGGTGAGAAATTAATCTGACATTTGAAAATGATGAAACACAGTGGGGGGAAAAACTCTGAAGATAAAATAATGAAAGTTCTGGTAAAATAACAGAATAATGGTGGTAGGGGGTAAGGTATAGTCTGAAGACTTCATTCGCAGATCCAGGACAGTACCCTGCTGGAGAGGAAAGAATCAGGTCAGAGCTGCTGGCAGAGACTGCAAACTCTTCATGGAGAGTAGAGAAATGTTCATTCATTCACTTACTTTCTAGCTCTATGATGGCTAATTAACTTCTCTGTGCCTTGGTTTCCTCATTTGTAAATGGACAAAATGATTGCACCTGTATCACAGAATTGTGAGGACTAAATGGGATTGCACATGGCAGTTAGAACAGAGTCTGTTCTAACAAATGTTAGCTGTTGTTATTATTGGCAGAAAGGGGGATCGTGGGACTTTGCTAAAGACTAGAAAATTCCATCATAAAGCTGAGAGCTCTCCAGATAATCTGGGTTACAGAAAATCTTACAGCCTGCTGAGTGGGTGCTACATTTCTACTTATTAGGGCATGCACGAGATTTGTGGAACACAACAAAAGTGCTTAGCCAAATTGCTGAAGTCATGTTCACTGAGATGCAAAAGCTGGCTACAGGCTTATATAGCATCTAAACTTTTCTTTGATATGGTTTATGAGGGTGCTTGTTTGGTTTGGGTTTGGACCCCTGTGACTTGAAATAAAAATTAACCCAAAGCACAAGGTTGGTCATTAGATCTGCTGATGGTGCTGTTGTCCTAAAACTGGAAAGGAGGGATGCAGGAGATGAGGTAAAGAGAATTGCTATCATTTCTTCCTTGACTTTGGATAGAAAGCAAAACAACATACAGAAATAAGCATCTGAAGATAAAGAAATCCTCAATGAAAATTAAAATAGAAAATACATTTTTTTGGCTGGCAGTTTAAATTTTACCTTGAAATTTCTGCCCACATACTATTCTTGGACAGTGAATTTGACAGTTGAGAAAGTCACAGCCAGCTCAGTGGTCGATGCCTCGGTTGAACGCAGTAAAGCAATTGTGTGATAACTGGATTGTCCCTAGCATTTATTTATTCTTGTGATGCTCTTTATCCAAAGTCCTTTATCTGGCAATGTTGAGACTCTTTTTAATATGATTTTCCTCACCTTTTTTTTCTCAGAATTTCCAGCTTTCTTCTTCCCATGCCCTATGCTCCAGCGACTCTTCAGAAATTATTTTTCCTCTTATATGTACTGAAATATTCTACCTATGTGCTTAAAATTGTTTTTTTTTTCATTGCCAGGAATACCCAGCCTTCTGCCTCATGTTGCGACATCCAGATATAAACAGTCCCACAGATGTCACTTCCTGCCTGGAGCCTTTCACATACCACCTCCCGATCCTCCCCCAAGCTGAAAGGAATAGCTGCTCTCCTCAGAACTCCCTTGAGTGATTAAACCCAACTAGTTCTATGGGCATTGACCTCTTTCTTACGTGTCTTGAATCTTTATGCTTGTGTACTCTCCCTCACTATTAATCTATCTGAGGTTAAGATTCATACCTAATTTAATAATATTCCATGAATAAGTCTTCACCTAAATAGCACCTAAATCATACCTACTCTATTAGATAGGGTGCAAAGTAAGAGAAATGAACATCGTATCATGTGTATAAATGCTCAGGCTCCTTTAAATCCCAGATCCCTTTATGGTATACAAATGTCAAGAGCTACATAATAACGCAGACTTTACAATGGAGAGGAAATGCATCCCTTATAGATTTTGTTAAGATACATAAGGACAAACTAATACTATATTTCAATTTAAATTTTCCCATTTTAGTTTTTCTTTATTCAGAAAGAGACTGGGATGTTGTATAGCATGCTTCATAATTTCTGTCTTTTTGTTGCATCATCTTGGATAGTGGATAATTAGAGCTAAATATATTCAGTATAGAAAACCCAGTCACTTCTCTTTAGCTCTGCCTGTCTGAGCCACCACTGTCTTAAGGGGACACTGTACTCACCTCCTATTGGTTTCCCAGATTCCATCATTGCCCATTTATGCTTTATTCTTAGCATAGCAGCTAGAGCGATTTTTGCCTCAGTGAATCAGATCATGTCACCCTGCTCGGGTCCCTGCGGTGGCTCTTTGTTTCACTCTAGGTAAAGCCAAAGTCCTGCTCATGCTTTCAAGGCTCTTCATGATTTCACTGGTCCCATTTCCTCTTTGACCTAATTTCTTGCTACTCTCCCCATCCACGTCCTGGCTCTTTCCCTAACACACGATGCACATGCCTACTTAGGTATTTGGAGCTGGTTATTCCTCTATTTTCAGATGCTTTACCCCAAATATGTGAATGATTTGCCTCCCTACTCCTTCAAGTCTTTTTTCAAAAGTCACCTTCTCATGAGGCCTTTCTTGACTAACTCATTTAAAATTTCAGGTACTGAGAAGCCTGAGTGGCTCAGTGGTTTAGCGCCACCTTCAGCCCAGGGTGTGACCCTAGAGACCCAGGATCAAGTCCCCGGTCAGGCTCCCTGCATGGAACCTGCTTCTCCCTCTGCTTCTCCCTCTGCCTGTGTCTCTGCCTCTCCCTCTCTGTGTCTCTCATGAATAAATAGATAAATAAAATCTTTTATTAAAAAAAATTGCAGGTACTGCCCGTCTTCTCCTTCTCAGCAGTCTGGATTCCCCCTTCCCAGTATTATTTTATTCCATAGCATATGTCACCTGTCACTTTTTCATACACTATATAATTTATTTAGTAGTATTTTATTGTTTCTTGTCTGTATGTCCCCCACTAATTCTAGCAAGCTCCAAGAGGGCAGGGATCTTTTATATTCACTAATATATCCCAAATGTCTGTAGCTGTGCTTGATACACAGTAGGCCCTCTGCTGCATTCAGTGAACAGAAGAGTGCTTGTAATGCTCCAGACATTGCTAATCACCATAACCCCCATTTTAATTTGAGAGGACTGAGGGTTGTAGGGTTAAAATGCCCAAGGTCACATAATAAGTCACGGAGCATAACTAGGATATGAATTAAGATGCGGTAACTTCAGATTCTGTCCTAGCACATTTCATAGCGGGGCTGGGCCTCAGCCTCTTCCACATTTATTTTAATCAACATTATTATCATTCCTGCTTTTAAGACTCAAAAAGCCCTACAACATCAGTGGTGAAAAATACTGTTTCCTATTCCCTCACCCTCCCCTTCCCCTTCCCTGGAAGAAAACACTTCAGCTGAATCTTGGTTTTGATATTTTCCCTATATTTCTTTTTTTTTTTTTTTTAAGATTTATTTATCTGAGAGAGAGAGAGGGAGAGAAAGCGAGTGCGAGCACACACACTCACATGGAGGGGAGGACAGAGGAAGAGGGAGGGAATCTCAAGTAGACTCCCCACTGAGCAGGGAGCCTGTTGCAGGGCAGGACCCTGATGGACACTTAACTGACTGAGCCTGCCAGGTGCCCGTCTCCCATATTTCTGAACAAAATGCTACTATTTCCATTCCTTAATTTCTATTCTCTAGTTTTGTGTGTTCTCTGTTGACTTTTCACATTCAAAGGTGATGATTTTAGCCCTCTTCCCTCCCCTTTCTACAACAGATACCCAGAACCACACACACACACACACACACACACACACACACACACACACGTGTGTGAGCGGGTGTGCGCGCACTCCCTGTTGGCATCCTTCTTTCCTACCCCCCTGACCTCTCAATAGTTATGTTACACCTTTGGTTAGATCAATAGGAAGGTTTGTATTATTTGTACTTTATTAGTAGGTGAATGATGTGCATATGTTATTTTTTCCCTTCACTGTGTAACTTTCTATTTACCCTGGAGTTGTCTTCTATCATCTATCTATCATCTATCTATCTATCTATCTATCTATCTATCTATCTATCTATCTATCATCTAAAGGTTTTATTTATTTACTCAAGAGACACACAGGGAGAGGCAGAGACAGAGGCAGAGGGAGAAGCAGGCTCAGTGCCGGGAGCCCAATGCGGGACTCGATCCCGGGACCCTGGGGTCACACCCTGAGCCAAAAGCAGATGCTCAACCACTGAGCCACTCAGGTGCCCCTGGATTTGTCTTGTTTTAGATTTGCTTAGTTATTATCATACTTATCACTCTTGACATGTAGGGCCTTTACCATATTTCTAAATTCTTTTGAGTCCTTGAATATCTGAAAATGCCTGTATTCTGTCCTGACACTTGAATGTTGGCTGCTTATAGGAATTTAGGGTGGAGATAATTTTCCTTCAGAGTTTTGAAGGCATCACTCCATTAATTTTTAGTGTTCAGTTTTTTTGTGTCATCCAAGGCTATTTTACTTTCTATGACTTTCCCCCCTTCTCTCTGGAATTGTGCTTGCTCTTCCCTTTATACCCAGAGCTGTGAAATTTCTCAGTGACATGCCTGGGTGCGACTCTATTTTCATCCCTCAGGCTGAACACTCAGACCCATGTTCTTCAGTTCTAGGACATTCTCTTGAATTTTTAAACTGATTTCCTCCTATTTTCTTTATCCTTTTTCTTCAGAAAACTTGGTATTTAGGTTTTCAGAACCTTAGTAATCCAATTGTCTTTTTTCCTTATATTTTCCGTCCTTTCTTTTTTCTTTCATTTTGTTCTGCTTTCCAAAAGACTTTCTCAACCTTACCATCTAATCTTTCTTATTATTCATTTATTAATTTATTTACTTCTATTTTTAAATGTATTGTCTAATCTTTTGATTGACCTTTTAATTCCCACTCTGGCCAGAACATGTATTCTTCTACTTATCTGGAAAGGAAATTTAGAATATTTTTCTAGAAAAAGTAGACAGTTGGCTTCCTGAAGGAAGTGCTTGGATTTTAGCTCTAAGTGGACATGTAGTAGGTATACAATAAAACACAGTGAGAGAGTTGCCCACAAGAGCTAGGCCAAGGCAAAGTAAATGTAATTGGAACTATAAACCAGAGCAGGTCTACAAATAAGCTTACCTAGGAGGCATATCTACTTGAGATACTCAATTGGACCTTCTTCCATTTCTTCTGATTATTTATTATATTGGATCTATATTCTAGGGGAGGGTTCAACCTGGAAATAGGGCTAAGTGACCTTAACTTTGAATAGAAAATGTTGTAGGTGCTGGGAGCCTGGAGGATTATTAGAATGTTAAATTTCTCTGAAGTGGACATAACCACTGTAGAATGTTCCTCGCTGCACCCTCCCCCCAAGTTTTAGAGGCAATGTCTGTAATATATTTTTCCCAGTTGCTTCAAGTTTTTCTCCCACCCCTTCTGTATTTCTTGTAAAATATAGCAGCTCACCAAAAGGATGGAGTTCAGCTGCCAATAAAATGAAACATGTCTGTAGACCCCAAGAAAGCAGCTAGTAAATATTTACATGTGCAACTGAATCTTCTAAGTGTCATATGCCCTTGATCTTTGCAGAATGCTACAACTTTTTGCTAAGAGTTTAGCATGCTATAGAGATGTGACAGCAGGCAGATGTTTAATTCCTAAGAAGGAGCCTTGCTGCTGGGCCTCCTGCCAGTTATGGCTGACGGGTTATGTTTCAGCCCGGATTTCAGTCCCATGGCTCATTTTTTTTTTTGGGGGGGGGGTTGTTTTCTGGGTTTTTTTTCCTTCTTATTCTGTGTTTTCTTTAAAGCTCTAGATATTTGAATTGGTTCTTTTCCTCCTAGGACTGGCTGCTGAGTAAGATGATATCTTCCCATCTCCCTCTTTACTTGTTGTCACCAAAAATAAGTACTGAGGCTCTTTCTATTTAAGGGTTTTCCTGATGATCCCTTTTTGTGTTGGGGATCAACCTACCAAGCCAGCTGGTAATAAACTCAGTGGCTCATTTATCGTTACAAGATTAATAAGCACTATGTGGATTCATGTTTGCTAAGCAAATGAAAGCGTTTATAAAATTCATAATTGTTGTGATATCTACAGATTTTCCCCAGAGGCTTCCTCCCATTATCTCTTTCATCTTTCCTTGAAATCTCTTTGACTTGAGCCTCTTGAAAAATGGCTTGCTTCCCTGGTTTCTATCTTCTTGTCCTTTAGGTTTGTTGGTAACACTTTCTCTAGGGCAATGCTGCTGAGACTTGACCATGTAAAAGAATCACCTGAGGTTCTGGTAGAACTTAGACAACTGGCAAAGGAGCACAAGTCTATGCAACATTGGAACCAAGATTCTTAACAGTCTAGACCAGTGCAACCCCAAGGGTGGACTTTGGCCCAATAGCATCAATATCATCCCAGATCTTCTAAATCTGGATCCATGGGGGTGAGGCCAGGAAGCTACAATTCTACCAGAACTTCACACACATCTGGCAACTCTGGGACACTGCTTCTGGGAGGGTATTTTTGAAAAAATCTTTGTGTAGATATAATTCACATGTCATACATTTCACATATTTGAAATGTATGATTCAATGATTTTTGTTATATTCACAGAATTGTGCAACCATCACCACAGTCTAAGTTTAGGATAGTTTCATCACCTGGAAAAGAAACTCTGTAGGCATCAGCAATGAGTTGCCACTACCTTTCCCATCCCCCATCCTCTTGGCTCTAGGCAACCACTAATCTACTTTTGCCTCTATAGATCTGCCCATCCTGAACATTTCATATAAATGGAAATATGTGGTCTTTTGTGACTGGCTTCTTTCACTGATAGGGTCACTGAAATTCTATTTTCTCTGCAGAATTTACTTTGCCGTTAAAACTATTGTGCATGTATATGTGTGTTTTATTACTAAATAAAGACTACTCTTCCCATTTATGCACTATGTATACATATTAACATGTCATTGTTATGAAAATGTTATGGCTGAGAGTGGGATTGATCTCCAATTTAAAAAGTTTTCAAAGAAAACACATACCACTAAAGTGAATTTGTTCTTCCTTTAATGGTTCATGCCATGAAGACCCTCAATATCATTATGATTGAACATACATGCCATTATTGAGAATCATAGGTATATAAGAATAAGGTGATTAGTCTAAGATATGCTTACTCCACAACCTACTCTAAAAGATAGAGAAACAACAACAATAAATAAAACACAACAATAATAAAACCCCAAGTCTCTGATATGCATTTGTTTAATCATTTTGTCTCTTTTATACTAAGGTAAAATGTAGAAAAAAATTCCAGTTTTCTGAATTTTTGGTTGTTTGAATTCTGGAAAGAAGCATTATTAATTTAGGGAAAAGGAATCTGAAATTGATTTGTAAATGCAAAGATAAAAATATTGGCCTTTCTATCAGCTGGAACTTTGGGTGTGGATTTTTGAGTTGGATGAATAGTATTTCTACTATTTCCTGTTTCTTGCATCCATCTGTCTCCTCAAGCAGAAATCATATCTCAAGTTGAATCTTTTTTTTCTTTTAGAAATGTGCAGGAAAGGGACAGTCAGACTAGGAATTATGCATCAGAAAAATTATTCAGCACATTGAGAAACATGGCTTAATTCATGCCAATTAATATATGTTCAAGAAAACAAATATACAGTCAAACAAAATGAATCTTGTTCTGGCAAAAAATAGTTACTTTGTAAATGAAAGCAATTTAACTAATAAATTTCTAGCTATAGGAAGCATTAGCATAAAAAAGTAAAATATCAGGACAGCGATGGGCATTGACACCCAGATGATCCTGAGATATGGTTTGGTACCAGAATATATAAAAGAAAAGATGTAAATAGCAAGAAAGTCATTGTCCCATGGGATCAATCTCATCCATATGAGCCATACTTTCTTGGTAAGCCTTTCACTCCTTTACATCCTTGAGAGATAAATCATGCCTTTGTTGTTAACAAGAGCAGATTGACTCCTATGACTAAGGGGTCAGCCTGCAGAAAACATTGTTGATATTGGACTATCATTTCCTGCAGGGAGAAGAGTGGTTTTTATGGTGAATCTTCTTTTCTATATACATTTGTAAAATACTGCCTGTTCCTGCATTTTGCAAATAATTCCCATGAGAATTACTTACTGTGGCACTCTGGGTTTTTCTGCAGATTCTCACCATGAACACTTGAATTTGATCATATTTTACTGATAAATGCCTGGGGGGTGAGCTGATGAACATGAGAGAAAAATAAGAACAAGTTCAAGATGGGTCAAGAATGACAACCCAATCTGGAATATAGTGTCGCTTAATCTCATTAGCTAAATTTCCTAAAAGAGTTTTTAGTCTTTTTATGAACAATCCTTATAACCCATCTGCTATTGTTCAGGATGGAATCTTTCATTTCTTAATTGAATATTTAGCTGTTGAGCATCTCTCATAGGTTGTGATGCTGAAACAGAAAGTGCCTGCCCTGAACCCTTTCCAATTCTCCATCAATCCACTGTTTTCTTGATCTACTTTGTTCACATTGCCATGTATACAAGTCAGCTTCCAGATGCTGACTTGCTCAGGGTCCTGGGAATGTAACCTCCATGTTTTGATATCTCTTTATTAACTGTACAATTTCAAACTCGAGTTTCATGAACCTTCTCTTTCCTGGGTCTGTGATGCCCTTTCTTCTACCTCCTCCCTCTCCCACCATTCTTGTCCTTCACCTTGACTGCTTATCTAGCTGGAATTTATTTCTCTTTCTCTTCCTCCTTTCCTCTAAGAAAGCCAAGGCAATGCTCTCTTAAACATTTATGAACTTAGTTTATACATTTGAGTCCTTTTGGATAATTTGAGCTTGACCCCATCACATATCTTTTAAATAAGATTTTCTCTGAGTGCTTTAGTATCAAGCATGTAACATATTCTTCAGGTTATAGGGCTATGCATTATTCTCAAGTTGTGGAACAAAGACATTGATAAATACCACCCTTTCCACATTCAGAGTCTAATGGGAAAAAGAATCAGGATGTTTTAAGTGATGACTATATCCCAACTTATACAGTGAATAAGATTTTGATTATAATCCGCATCATCATTACTATTCTGACCACTCCTCACCCTTCAACCCAGAGAATAGGAAAAGTGAAAAAAATGAAAGAAAAGGAAAAGCAAGGGGAAATAGTTTGAGGTGTTTGCTACTGAAATACTATATAAACTCTAATTTGGGGTTTAACCAATAACTCTTAAGACACCCTTTGCCTTTAGTGTTGTACATCTGATTCTATATATGTATTTTTTAATATGTAATTTTGCCTTTTTTTAAAGAAAGATTTTACCTATTTATTTATAAGAGATACAGAGAAAGGCAGAGACATAGGCAGAGGGAGAAGCAGGCTCCCTGCAGGGAACCTTGTGCAGAACTCAATCCCAGGACTCTGGGATCAACTACTGAGCCACCCGGGTGCTGCACATCTGATTCTATATATCTAGGGATACCCTGTGTTTACTTGATCATGCATCTTGGTTTTCTCTACAGCTGCTGATATGCTGATAGTTACTCTCTTAGAATATGTACTGATTTTTGTGACTGGTCACAGTGTACCTTGGCAAAGGTTGGGAGCTCTTTGTTACGGACTTCATTTTTTTTTTTAACAGTTCAAGCAATGAAAAATGAGTCTCTAATACTGCATTTTAGGGGTGGGGTTGGTAGGGAAGGGCGTTTAATAAAAGGCCAGCTATCTCTAGACTTGCAGAGTGCAGAGGCAAGAAAGGGGAAAAAGTTTCCTATTTCATACAGAAATTTTGGACAGAGTTTGGACAGGGAATAAGCAAAAATACCCAAATGTAATTTTATAGCCAACTTCCCATGTCTACATGTCTGCAGGATAACTTAAAATCTTTTCATTATATTTCCCTTGCAGTTCGATTTGCTGATGTTCCAAGAGAAATAAGAGGAGGGGTGGGAAAATTCCTTTGTATGGTTGGAATACACAAAGTTTATTGTGCCTTTTAAAATTGCAGCCGAGGGGCACCTGGGTGGCTCAGTGGTTGAGCATCTGCCTTTGGCTCAGGTCATGATCCCGGAGTCCTGGGAAGGACTGCAGGGAGCCTGCTTCTCCCTCTGCCTCTGTCTCTGCCTCTCTCTTGGTGTCGCTCATGAATAAATAAATAAAATCTTTAAAAAAAACAAAATTGCAGTCCATTTACATAATAGTGATACCTATTACGATTTGTTTGATGTCCTTATCTGGGTGAATGAAATATGAATGTTACAAGCAGAATTTTTGGGTGTGTATGTGATGGTGCATCCAGCAAAGAATTCTGCTCACAATAGGCCACTGGAAAGGCATAGTCCAGTGGTATAAACTCCCCAAGTCAGGTTTAACTTCCCTGCCACCTCACTGCCCCAAGACACAGAGTAATATAACAGTGGGTAGAGAGAATTAAAAGTCAGTTGTCTTGGCTTTTGGAAGTGAGTGATAAGGACAGCCTAAAAGCTTCAAGGTGACAACTTCTCACCTGCATGCCACCCTCATCTCCTGCTGTCTCTATATTCTGGTGTCTCTTCTGCTTCCCCCAGATAGGATTGTAATGGACAGGATGCCTTTGAGCATGCCCTAGTACTCAGGATCCACACTGATGGTGACCAAGAACAAATTAGTACTTAAACTGTGACAGATGAAAATGTGCTTGTTGGCAGCCAGAGATGGGAGTGAAGCCATACAGAAGCAGAATTAAATGAAAATCTACCTTTTGACTGTGAAATTCCCTTGACTTCATTCCCTGGTCTGCTCCCAGGATACTGGCAGGAAAGCAGGAGAAAGAGCTGTTGGCAATGAATGGCCCAGGCATCTGCCAGGCAGCCTACAGTGGAGCCCATCACTTGACAAACCAGGCACTGGAGCTTCCAATAAAGATTGGCAACTGGCCTTTAAATATAAAATGTTAACCAAAAGGAGAGACTGTAATTTGAAAACAGGAACCAAAATAAACAGAAAAAAAAATAAGAGGAAGGAATTCAATGCAAGGATCACAAACAATGTAGAAGAGAATTAATATTCTCAGAAACGGAGGGCAATTTATACACATAGAACAAAAATAAGAGACTTAAAAAAACATTTATTATGGGACTAAAATCAATTATCAAGGAATCAAGGCTCTTGGGAAATAGCAGATAAAAACAATTCAAGAGAAGATTTAGAGGATGAGTTACAGGACTTCTGGAAGGAGGAAAAGAGGTTAAGAGTGAAAAGTGGGAAAGAAAGATAATTAGGAGGTAATAGAAATCTAACATCTAAATAATAGGCATTCCAGAAAGAGAGAACAAGAAAATGGAGGAGAAATATTATTAAAGATTTATACAAAAAAATTTCATAATTGAAGAACATGAATTTCTATATACAAAAGATGACTAAATACCTAATATGATGATTGGAAAAAAGAACTATTCAAGGATATGTGATCATAAGATTTCAGAAATATGGATATATATAGAGAGAGCACATTCTAATGGCTTCTAGAGAGAAAAAAAACAAGTCACATAAGAGGATCTGAACTAAAAGTAGCATGTCAGTCTTTTAATGGCAATATAGGAAACTAGAAGGTACTAGTGCAATGCTTCAAATTCCTGAGAAGAATGACTTTCAGCCTGCAAATCTATACCTCATGAAATGGCCAATCTAGTGTAAAGTTAACCTAAAGGCATTTTCAAATAGATGAGATCTTTTTATTATTTTTAGATCTGCTGCATACTTTCTCAGCCAGCTATAGAAGGATATTTTCTATAAAACAATGGATTAAATCAAGAAAAAGGAAGACCTGACATCCAGCACATAAGGGACCCAGAAAGAAGAGGAAAAGGCAAAGCCGGCAGATCTAGAGCATCTTGTACAGGATGCTAGAGGGCTTGGGGAGAAATATTTCCAGAAAGAAAGGCAACCAATAAACATATAGCACAGTTTG
Organism: Canis lupus dingo; assembly: GCF_003254725.2. Classification (NCBI taxonomy): domain Eukaryota; kingdom Metazoa; phylum Chordata; class Mammalia; order Carnivora; family Canidae; genus Canis; species Canis lupus. Next base: position 45,788,966 of record NC_064257.1, on the reverse strand, counting down.
ATCACACAGAAAATTGAATGCAGAATCATTGAAGAATATGGAAAAATTTAGCCAGAGCCTCAAAAAGAGAAATATAAGTGAAAAAGAAGAAATTTATTCCAGGAATAACATACAATTATTCAAAAGTGAAAGATAACAGTCATAATACACTACGTGACTCAGTGATGAATAATTGTTGTAGAGTCATAATAAAAACAGGAAACACTGATTTATCCAAAGGTAATAAAACTGTATTCTGGAAATAGGAAGGAAAATATCTGTATGAGGTGTGGTTTAAGGAGTTAAATTCACATTACCTAAACTAGGAAAAAATATCAAAATAGAAAAAAAAAAGGAAGTATAATATTATCATGTTATTTAGAAATATAAAGGCAAATAACCCTGAGAAATAGCTAATGTAGTAAAATGTGGCTGCTTCCCAGCAGTGGAAGAGATGGGGCAGGAGGCCGATGACTTGCCATGGTGAGCATTGCAGTCCTGCAGGAAGTATAAGGCCGATTGAAGGGCGGAGACTAATGAGGGAGCTTGTCTGAGAGGGCCAGGGGGGCTCCGGAGCTGCCTTAGTCCGCTGATGTTTTCTGATGTTTACAGTGTTGCAAGCTCTTCTGTCAAATAATAGGTGGTGTTTGTGGTCACTTGCGGGAATCTGAGAGAGGTCATGGGATTAGGAGATGGGCAGGAAGGGAGCACTGCAAAATGCCCTTCTAGAGATTGGACCCTGAAGACGATACCTTGGCAGGTGGCAGTGTGGTAAAGAGTACTTGCTACTCACAACCACACAAGGGGCAGGGAGGATCCTGAATTCTTTCTTTTCCTACTTCCTACCTCCCTCCTTTTGTCCCTCCCTTCCTTTCTTTCCTTTCTCCCTGCTCTTACTTCTCTTCTTTCCCGCTCTTTTTCTCTCCAGTGAGTGTTCTCCCTACCTATGTATCTCTGTATCTAATCTAATATCAGTCCCTACCAGACAGACAAATAGAATACATGTATGTATATATATGAGGGGATTTATTATAGGAATTGGCTCACTCAGTTATGGAGGCTGAGAGGTTCCATGGTTGGAGGTCAGCAAGCTGGAGAACCAAGAAAGCTGGTAGTATAATTCATTTGGAGTCTAAAAGTCCAAAATTGGGAGAATGGAAAGAGTGGAGCCCTGATGATGTAAACCCCAGTCTGAGTCTGGAGTCCTAAGAACCAGAAGAACATCACATTGGTGAGGGTGATCTTCTTTCCTCGGTCTACCATTTCAAATGGTAACACCCTCACACAGCCCCAGCCCCCAAATAATGCTCTTTGGGCATGCTTGGCCAGATAAAATCAACCTACTTTTCTTCCTTTTATTTCCTTTCTTTTCCTTTTTTTTTTCCTATTCAGAAAGAAAAAATGTGTACATAAGTAGGTATTACTAAATATTAAACCCTGCAGTGAACTGCAGTGGGGTTTGCCCAAATGACCTTTAAGACCTTTTTCCCAAGGGCTCCATCCATCATGCAACTCTAAGTGTGCATGGTGGACCAACAGTATCATTATCCACCTGGGAGCTTGTTAGAAATGCATATTCTTGGGCCTCACCCAGACCTATTGAATCATCCCTGTGCCCCCCCCCATGGATCCCAGGAATCTGCATTATAATAATCTCTTATGTGATTTTGATGCATGCTGAAATAACATACAATTCTTTGAGAAGCACTGCTCCAAATATCACAGCATCTTTCCCTTTCCTGTCTGCTCAGGAGAATGGTGATTTTGCTAGCTTAGTTTCTGGAATTTTGTTACAAAGAACTGGGTTAATAAAAAGGACTGGGACCAGCTTGGTGGGGTAAACCCTAAAAGAAGAATAATTCAAAATGGAAAAGATTAAGAGAACGAAGGACAAGATAGGAAAATCTTATTAAGGCAGGGTTTCAGACAAACTTCTAAAGTTAGATAGAAGGAAGCCTGTGGGACAGCTACTGTCCCTGGTGTTGTGGATTACTGAGAGCAAGAATGGGTTTTAAAGTCGATTAAGGATGAGGTATCCCAGTGGCTTTTTGTGAATGTCCACCATAGAGATTTCAGTTGCTTTCCATTTTTACGTTTGGATGATGTTGGATGGATATTCATATGAATATGAAAGCAGGTCAAAAGTGGCTTCCAACTGCTTCTCTGTGGGACCTGTGAGGAACTAGGCATGAACATTTGCCTGTTTCATATTATTTAATTGTAGTCTTTTTGATTTACCTGTTGTTTGTTTTGTCTTTCTTGGTTGTGGTTACTGGACAGATCTGTGCAGAGATTGCTCTTTGATTAGATTATCACGTTAGATGGACAGTGCAGGGCACAGCTGGCTCTTTGTGTCATCTTGGTCACTGCTGACTCAAAGGTCACAGAATTTTTAATACATTATTTTTCACTTCTCATTGAGCATGGTTCCTCAGCATTCCTCCTCATTTTCACTATCTATCTATCTTTTTTTTTTTTTTTTTTAGTGCTGCTGCTACCCTCTTATATAGTCATTTCTTGGGTCTTGTCAGCTCTAGAAATTTTATCATCTCTGAAGTCTCAAATTTACACAGCTTTAAAAAAATATCCCTAGCTCATTTGCTCAACAGCCCCCTCTACAGGACATCTGTCTGATCAGGAAATCCTGTTGGTTCTTCAAATCAAGTCCCCAACTTGACAACTGCAGGCTGTCTTCAGTGCTAACACATGCGTTGAATCCACCCGTAGTTCTAAGTTTATATTAACTGGTTCCCCAACATCTACTCTTACTTCTCTAGGGATTATTGCTTATAACATGCAGTGTCATCCTTTGCAATGTAAATCAAGTCATTTTACATCCCTATTTAAAAATCTTCCCACAGTTTTCTCAAGCCATTGGTATTAATTCAAACCTTTCAAGAAGTACAGCCTATCAAGCTCTCTCTGATCTAACAGTTGGTTTCATTAAATTCACTATCCTCTGCTAGCCCCCTTGGCAACTATTCAAGTTTCTAAGAAGAAATTTGCCTTCCTTGCTTTTCCTTACACTGGAAGATGACAAATTATGGCCCATGGCCAAATCTGTCCTTATTGCCTGTTTTTGTAAATAAAGTTTTATTGGATGATAACCTCTCACATTCATTTATATGTTGTTTATGACAGATATTACACTATAATGGTAAAGTTGAGTGGTTGTAACAGAGATCTAATGATCCTTAAAGCCTAAATATTGACTATTTATATGACCCTTTACACAAAAAGTTTACCAACCCCTGCCTTAAACACATCAAACACATCTACTTCAGGGCTCTGCAGTTTGCCATTTTTTTTTTTTCTGTTTCAAACACAACTTCCCCAGGTAACTCAAATGTCTCTTTATTCTCACTTTGTGCCTTTATTGAAATTTCACCTCCACCAACCCCCTCACTGTCTATCCTATTTAAAAAACAGTCCCATCACTCTTTAGTTTTTTTCATACTGATTTATTTAAAATCCACTGAAATTTTGTATCTCCTTGTTCATAGATGTGGTGGAGACAGCTAGAGAACCACCAAAAATTCCTACTTCTCTTCCATAGTGCGATGTTTTTGGAAGCAGCTGTTCAGCTCAGAATCATATTTCCCAGCCCTCTTACTTCCAGATGGAGTCATTTGACTAGTCTTGGCCAATGGAGTATGAGCACAAGTGGTGTATGTCTCTTCTGGGCAGAGATGGTAAAACATCTTATTACTAAAGCATGAGAGCTGGAAGCTGCAAGGCCCCTTAAAGCCCAGGCTGACAAATCACACACTATCACTTCTGTCAGTCCAAGCTGCTCATAGGGCCAGCCCAGATTCAAAGGAAGTAGTAATATACTCTACCTCTTAATGAGAAAATGGCAAAGTCACATTGCAATGATCTGATTTCTGAGGACCCCACCCCATGACCTGATCACCTTCCAAAGGCTCCTTCCCAATACCATCATTTTGAGGGATAGGATTTCAACACATGAATTTTGAGGGGACACAAAAATTTAGTTTATTGCAATGTATATATATCATATATGCTACAACTCAGAAATGTACGTGTGTATATATAGCACATTTATAATGCATACAGAAATAATTTACTAATATGTTGGCACATACAGTAGTCCTCCCTTAGGTGAGGTTTTCCAACAGCCTTGGTCAATCATAGTCCAGAAGTCCATGATCCTGCTTCTGACATGTCCTTGCATGGTCCTTAGTAGCCTTAGGCTACATTACAATGCCTATGTCATCCACTTCACTTCATCTCATAATGTAGGCATTTTATCATCTCACATCATCATAACAAGGGTGTGAACAGGAAAGCAAGATACTTTGAGAAAGAGAGTTGCCACATTCACATAACTTTTATCACGGAGTTTGGTTATGATTTGTTAATTTTTATTATTAGTTATTATTGTTAATCTCTTTTTCTCCCTAATTTAAAAATTAAATTTTATTTTAAGTGTGTATGTATGTATAAAAAAAAAACATAGTACATTTGGGTTAATTATCTGCAGTTTCAGGCATCCACTGGGGGTCTTGGAATATATCCCCTGTAGATAAGTAGGAACACTTATATTAATGAATAAATGAACAACATCTGGGTAGGAGTTATTTGTGGATTGTCTATCATGTTGTCTAAAGTCATTTGTAGAAGAGTCTATGCAAACAATCTTTCTTAGAAGAAGTGCAGCTCCAAATTAAGTAATATATATTTTTGTTCAGATAAGAAATGTGTAATTCATCATTGACCTTTGTTTAGTTTGGCTTCTAGAAAGCTCAGAATTGAACCTAATGTCATTGCTTATTTTCGATATTAATATAATTGTTTTTCAGTTCTTAGAGCTTATTTTCTCTTTCATTTTTGACTTCTTTATTGTGTACTTGTATTTATTATATGTCATTTCAGTTATTTTTGAGGTGTAATTAAAACATTTAAAAATACATGAATGTGTCTTTTGTAGTATCAGATAAATTTTCATCTGGGGAGAATGATGTTAACAATAGAAAGGACTGGAGAACCAAATGTTGGGATCATCTCACACTGGTAATATTTGTGGTATTATCTTATACAATAAAATAGTTTGAAGAGTGGAAGTGAGTTCCCGGGAATGCTGCTGGGCTCAAACCCCTATGGTTTAATGCATTGTTTTTCTCATTCTTCACAGTCATCTTGAAAAGCTGATGATGCATCATTATCATACCCTTCATATCTTCATTTTTTTCATATCTTCATTTTTTAAAAAAGATTTATTTATTTATTTGAGAGACAGGGGAGGAGCAGAGAGAGGGGGAAACAGAGTCTTAAGTAGGCTCTGCTCAAAGTGCAGAGCTTGACACAGGGCTCGATCTCATGACCCTGAGATCACAACCTGAGCCTAATTCAAGAGTCAGATATTTAACTGACTGAGTCACCCAGGTGCTCCCATATCTTCATTGCAATTCTAATTTATCCCTTCCTCCTTTCTAACTCTGGGAAGAGTCTTCATAGAATATGTTATTTATTTGGTTATTGGCCAATATCAGATTATTATCTCACAAGTAAAAAGAGGTATTTATTTTACTTTTTTTTTTTTAAAAATGAGATCTTCACTATGTAAAATTTATCACAAGCATTTGTGACAAATTATAGTGGTTATATAAAATGCTGGTAATGTTCCAAAGTAAGTTCCAATATCATATTATTTAAAACAGACCCATTTTCAATGGTTAATTCCTTTTAAAAGACTAGTATCCCTCAACTAATTCATATTTTCTTCTATTTTCTTTCATAAGCAAAGGAGAATTGTGTACCCCACATTTCTTATTCTAGAAATTCTAGTCATTTTTCATAAACTCCCAAATTTAATTTTGATCTCTGACATTTCTGACTGCTTGATTTCCTCAAATCTTTATTTGCAGCTGAGTACATTAGGCTTTTGCTTATAAGGCCAACTGCAAACTCCTACTGTGTCTTCTCTAGAGTAATAGTTCAGAATTTACTAATGACATTCTTTAACTTTCATAGTAACCAGTACCCCTGCCATGACATTACTCTCTTCCCAGGACTTTCACTAAGTTTTTAATGCCAGCAGTTTGTTTTTTTCTTTTGGGAATGATAGAGCTATTAATCAACATATCTGTTTAGACCAAGAGAAAAATTAAAGAAATAAAATTGTCAGGTACACATCTAAATCTCTTCAACTCTGTTTTTACTCCCTACCTCATAGAGTTGAAAACAAGCAATCTAATAGTCACAAAATTTTTTACTGTCGTTTTACGGTGTCAAATACTGGCCTTCATGTAATGGGGAGTGGAGCTGTACAAATGTAGCAGGGGGTGGTTATTTACTCCCTTGATTGACAGTTACCTTATGAAGAGTAACACCTTTCTCTAAGTATATTGGGGACTCTACTCATTCATTCAACATATATTTATTATGCACAGGCAAAATAAGACCAGGCATTAGATAAGGCCCTGGGAGGAGAGCACAGAATAAAATAACCTGTGCTGCTGTCATGAAGATTAAAATCCAGTGGGGGACAGGACATTCAATGACTAATAGTTATTTATTATGCCATGTCTGTGAGAGACAGAGAAAGGTGGAGAAATAGGCAGAGGGAGAAACAGGCTGTCTCTGGGAAGCCCGATGCAGGGCTCTGTCCCAGGACCCTGTGATCACAACCTGAGCCAAAGACATACTCAACCACTGAGCCACCAAGGTACTCAAAAATGAATTTCTTAAAGTGAGTTTTAAAGTAACACTTGGAGGATAAATAGGTGCTAATCAAATGGAGAGAAGAAAAGAGAAGAGAAGCCCAGCAAAGATTCCAAATTTGGAGGTAGACAGTATTTGATAAACATATCAAAAGTCAGGGTGGCATTTTGGAGGTTTATGTTGTTATTTACATACCCCTATTACCTCTGTTATGTTTAACAGATTATGACATTTTTCTTTTTAAATGGTAGAGCACACAAGAATTTTATTTTCCCTTTCCCTCTTTTTTTTTTTTTAGTTTTATTGAGATATAATTGACTTCACATTTGATCCTTGACATGACTTTTGTCAAAGTATCCTTTTGACAAGATGCTCCTTATTTAGAAAGAGTAAACTGAGGCAAACTCAAATTAGGTGAAATTGAGTTTGTTCGAGAGTAGAAGAGAAACTGCAGTTTGGAAATTGCATGCTATGGCAAGCATAGGTGAAGACTTTGAGGACTTTGGGTAGGTCATATTTACAGGCAAGGAGTGCAAAGAAGGGGAGGTCCAGTCAGAGTCTAAGACTTAAATTCATTGGACTGTGCAGGAGAGAGATTCTTGGTGGATGTTCATTGGTCAGGAGATGAGTCTTCATCCCTCAGTTCTTAAATTCCCTTGTTCTTGATGCACATGCATGAGATTCTCCGTTTCACAGTCCCCTGTTGCATTTTAGATTGAGATCTTTTCAAGCTTTCAGGTTTGTTTTTTGAATTATTATCTCCCAATTCATACTCCTGGTGCACAATATTTTTCTTTGATTTCCTTTGCTTTCCTAAAGAATACAAATGTATTTCTCTATGTATCATTTACATTAGTATTTAAGCTTGCGTTTGTCTTGCCTCTTTTAGAATGAAAGTGCAAACAATTCAAATGGGTATGGGGGTGTGGTACTCTGATTTATAATAAGATATATATATTTGGTCTTACTGGCATATGGCTCCTAAAACCATTGTAATTTCCCCAGTGATAAGAGCATGAATGCTCTTTTTGCTCTGTCCTCCAATCCTGAAATAGCGCCAGAGAGATAAAGGTGAAATGAGTGTCTTGTTTTTCACCACAAGCTCCTTTCAGCCTGAGTTTATGTTAATGAGGTGATTTTTAGAAAGCCCTTTAATAACTGCAGAATGGGGGCTGGTTGTCAGGGGAATCATTAGAGGGTGATTAGAGAGTTGGAACTTAACCCCTGGGATGGTGGGACTGGTGGTTGAGTTAGTCATCAGTGGCCAATGATTTAATTAATCATGCCTAAGTAAGGAAGTCTCCTCAAAAATCCCTAAAAATACAGGATTCTGGGAGCTTCTGGGATGGTGAAAGGTGGAGATGCAGGGAAACTGGAGTGCTTGGAGTGGACCTGGAAGCTCTGTGCCCTTTCCACAAACCTGCCCTACGCATCTCTTCCTTATGGCTGTTCTGAGTTGTAGCCTTTCATAATGAACTGGTAATTTAGAAGGCTTATGGTTTTCCTGGGTTCTGTTGCCATTCTAGCAAAATATTGAACCCAAGGAAGTGATCATGGGAACATCCAATTTATAGCTGGCAGGTCAGAAGCACAAGTGATAACCTGGACTTGTGATTGGCATGGGAAATGGGGGACAGTTTTGTGCGACAGAACCCTTAACCTATGGGATGATGTCAGAATTGAACTGAATCACAGGACACCCAGTTGGTGTCCGCAGAGAATTAGAGAATTGCTTGATGAGGAGAAACCCTTTAAACATTTGGTGGCCAGAAGTATCGAGAGTAGAGTTTTTTTTCAGGGGGCTATACCATTTTAGCCATTTAATAATCAAGCACACTTCACTTCTTCAGGGACAGCTTGTCTGGCTTACCTTCTATCCAGATCACAGTTACCAATGTGTAAGGAAGGGAAGATTGTCTTGAGTGACTAAAATAGGTGCTTGTTCTAGTCACTGGATTAGCTAACAGACATTTGAGGATCTTGTCTACCATTACTTTGCATTCACCCCTCCATGACTGTTATCTACTTTCTAGACCATAAAGAGATTAAAATAACAAAGTAGGATGATAATTGAGCTGCTTAAGGAAAGTTCTTTGAGAAGTTCAAAAAAATGGTTTGACAGCCTGACAATGACAGAAGCAGAAAAACCAAGAAAGGCAGACATGAAATTTCAGTAATTATAGTAATCTCAGGTGCATAAGCATAATCAGGAATAACTGATATGTGTCAGTAATCTCCAAGAACAGCATTCCATGGCTGTAAGACATAATATATACTGTTGATTATTACAGCTTTGATTTGCCAGAAAAATGTTATATTACATTCAAGTAGTCCATATACAAAGACATGGAAAGGTACTCACTAAAATTATTACTAATATTATTATTGGTTTCTGTGCTTTAAAGGCTTAAGTTCCATTAATGGGAAGATTAACTGTGTTTCATGGATTATTCACCATCCTTTGATCACATTTTTATGGGGCATCTGCTCTAAGCTGCGTACTGAACCAGGAACTGGATCCATAGCGGTGGACAAAATAAGTACCATTGCTGTCCTGATGGAGGTTGCAGGATTGTACAAGAGATTGACAGTTATCAAACAGGCAAAAGAAGGAAATAATGTAATTCAACTTGTATAAAAGTCTACAAGAGAAAAAAATGTGGAATGTGATCGAGAACCCAAGGGATGAGGAGGAGGTACAGAACATGATATCTTAGTCATCACGGAGGTCCAGAGATCCTCTAGAACAGCATGGAACCAGCAGTGAGACAAGGGAACAAGAGAGGTTCAAGAGAAGAAACAGCAGAGAAAGGATTCGAGATAGGAAAGAGGTTGACAATGTAGAGGAGCTGCAAGAGGACCGTGTGACTGGAGGTTATAGGGGGAGTTGGACGTGGAATTGAAGAAGAGGGAGCCAGATCATGGAGGCCTTAGAAAACCACTGGAGTTTGGGTTTTATTCAGCATACCATGGGAAGCCTTTGAAGGATTTCAAGCATAGCTACTGGGTAACTAGCTCTAAGTGTCTTTAAATGCTTTAGTTATTTTTGTTTCTCTTTGCTTTTGCTTATATTTGTAGAAGTAATGAAGGGATACTTCTGAAAATGTGTGGCACAGAAAGGAATCCAGATTTTAAGGGCCCTAAATCTTAAACAATTTTAGAAGTCCTCTTTAGGAAAAAGAACTCAAAATTACAAATAGAAAATTAGGAACAAAGATGTTCTTAGATGCTCCTTGCAGATGAGGGACCCCAGAGCTTAAGCTTCATCTTGTCTCATTATATCCACTCCCTGCTGGTATTGTGGAAAGGATTTTATAGATATTCCTGGATTTAGGTGGGAACCAAAGTTGATTTTCAAATTTCAATGCTTGGAACATCTCTCCATTATTCTTTAGAAGCCCTGTCCTTCTTTCATCTTTTTTTCCCTCTCTTCTTGGGTCCCTCCATCTAATGCCCCTGATTCAAACAGCTCAACCATTTCATCCTTCTAGTATCGGTCCTTGTAAGAGTATATCTCGGAGGGTTGGCATGAGTGTATCTGAAATGGTATGGGACAGGGAAATGGGACGGGAAACAGTTGATAGGGTTTATAAGTCTGTTAGTCAATGTTTTGGAGATTCCATTTTCTCAGGAAAAAAATTACTGGAAACATTCCAGGACTCTGTTATAGTTGATGTTCCAGAGTTTCACTTTTTTAAGATCAAAGACCTTGGCCAAGTTCAAGACGCTTTATTGGGTCAGAGCCCCTGCCTCTTTTTGTTCAACATTCCTATCTCTTTTGAAACCTTACCGAACACCTTTACAATCCTTTACCCTGTTTGTCAAGCTGTTTTACTATAAGAAATGCTGTCTGTTCCATGAAATGCTCTCTCTAAAGAAATAGTACTCTGTGCTTTTTTGAAATAGAGGGAAAGATGAGCTGGCTAATTTATTCCATTCCCAATACTTTGTAACAAAAGTTCAAATGAATGAAAACGATTGAGTTTGTAAGCCTGGTCTGCAGATATGAAAAACTGCTGGAAACCCTTGAGTGTGGAATGGCTTTAATTTACTGCATGGATCTCAGCCCATGATATGCTGCTTTTTGTTGACTTTCATAAAAGAAAGAACTACAGAGAGCAAAAGCTTTCAGAAGGGCTGTAGTTGAAGAGAAGCAGTGGGTGAAGCTCTAAGATTGTTACTTACATTAAACAATGGGATATAGTTTTGGTAACGGGGACAGGTCTGGGGGAAGTATAGAGAGTGAGGTTCGTAGGCTCCTCAGTGGGAATGGGGACGGATTTACACACTGGCTTTCCTCATTGGCAGGAGGGCCTGGAGATGCATGAGGCAACCTAAGCCAGGATTGTGTGATGAATAAGGAGATCATGAGAATACACTTTCATTCTCTCACCAAGAATACTGTCTCTTCATTTTCTGTATGTGATTTCAGTTATCAACGTATTTGATATTGCCTGAACTAAAGAATGGTAAACGTTGATCTTTTTATCTTTCTACTTTGATACTGGTGGTTTATTAAGATGGATATGATGGGGTCCTTCATTGATAACACGTACATATAGGTGGAGAACATCCTTCAGGACACCTATTGTTTGCTCCTCAGTTTTCATATTCTGCTTTAATTGCAAAGCATTGTGCTACTGGGAACCGTAACCCCAGCCTCCCACAAAGTACTTGAGTTTGGCATCCTGGATGAGTTATAGCAACATTTAGTCATCAGGCCTTTGCTTTCTGTGTCTTGTAATACAAAGAAGAAAGCAGTCTCTGCCCCCATCCCATAGAGAGGACAGAATGGCTATTCGTGTCTTATTATCACATCCTTAATCTTTTCCTTCTCCTCCTCCTCCTCCTCCTCCTCCTCCTTCTTCTTTTTTTTTTTTTTTTTTGTGGGTAGTATTGAAACCATCTGGACTGCTTTGAAGTCAGTTTATTTTACTAAATTAAACTTTTTCATGATTGTTCCCTTTTCCTTTACACGATGCCATGCAGCATTTGGTTAATTCTGGCACAAGTACACCTGTGTTTATAAATCTGACAATTTAGTCTGTAGATGAAGGAAGCTGAAATCAGAAATTCGCGCCAAATTAAGTCTATTGATAGGCTCCAGGGTTTTTTTCTTATTGATATTATTTTAGATTAAATGTTTCCCTGTGTGGTTAAATATCTTTGGCTTTAAGTATCAGTTTACTTAAAGAGACAGTATAGTATCGTGATTAAAGACGTAGGACTTATAGTCAGTGAGAACCAAGTTCAACTTACTTGTGTGACCTTAGGAAAGTCAGTTTACCTCTGTGGGCCCCAGTAACCTCATGTGTAAAATGGTGGTTGGGGTAGCCAGCCTCCAAGACAGCCCCAGTGATCCCTGCCTCCTAGTATTCATGCCTCATGCAGTCTCTTCCCATGTTGAATAGGGTTGACTTGTTCAACAAATAAGATATTGTGGAAATGATGGTGTGTGACTTCTGAGGTTAGGGAATCAAAATCATTGTGGCTTCTGCCTTGTACTTTCTCTTGGGTGACTCAGTCTGGGGACAGCTAGGGCCATGTTGTAAGGATAGGCAGTCATAGGAACAGCCCACATGGCAGGAACTGAGGCTTCCTGCCAACAGTGAGCACCATGTAAGTAAGTTGTCTTGGAAGCACAAACTCCAGTCCTAGCAAAGCCTTCAGATGTCTGCAGACTTGGCAGTGTCTTGACTGGAACCACATGAGACAGTCCGAGCTAGAAATACCCAGTCAAGTCGCTCCCCCAATTTCTGATATATAGGACCTGAGAGAGATAATAAATGTTTATTTTATTGAGCTACTGAATTTGGGATAATTTGCTCCACAGCCATAGATGGATGATACAGTTATAATGACAGGACCCCCTTGTCGGATTGTTGGGAGGATTAAATGTGACATTATAAAGGCTTTGTACAGAGTCTGGCACATTGTGTTATTCAGAGAGATAAAAGTGATAGTTATGGATGGAACTTGACACTAGAGGACCAGTTCTCCTCTCCAGCACCTTTACTCCAAATGCTTTATGTGGGCTCTTCATTTAGATGATAAATAATTCCAAATTTATAGCCAGCTCCTGAGTGATTGGCAAATTGGGTAGCATATCTGATGCTTCTTGTGTCCTGATTCACATGTTCTCATCCCACTTTTTAACTACAGCCTTGTAGTCAGCTACAGAGCACTCTTACTTAGCCTGATGGCACCTTCCTCAGCTGCAAAAGTGCCTCTTGTTCTTGGGGCTGTCTTAGTGTACATTAGCATGTATACTTTTAACTATTTAAATGCATGTGAGAATCTGGAGCTATTGGAAATGGGAGATGGTGGGTAAAGACTACTTCTTTCTACCCTTCATCTAGATGATTCTCAGGCACCTTCTCAATGGCTCCTTGAAGCTGTCCTTTGTGGACTGGAGGTCTATTGCCCATAGTGGAGGTCTGCTCAGTACCGCCTCTTTGGATTGGCTTTCTCTCCTTCATTCCACTCCTTCCAGCCCCTCACTCCTGCTTACTGCCTAAATTCAACTCTGCATGCCAGCCTTGTATTTCTCTGGTTCTGCCCCTTGGAGTTTACCTTTGGCTGCAACAGTTGGCTCTAGTGAGAATTGGCCAAATGTTATTTGCTTTATGTATGTTAATGAAACCATTACCATGATACCTGCTTTACCCTCTTCAGTGGTTTTCTACTGTTCTCAGGAATAAGTCTCAAACACCTCATACAGTGGCAGGGACCTCCACAAGCTGAGTCCTGACCATTCCTTCAGCTTCCACTCCCAGCTTCTCCCTCCTCTCCCATCTGTTCTCTACTTTGGCCTTACTGGGCTTTGCTGAATTCCTTTTATGTGAGAATTTTTCCATTGCCTCTGAATCAAGAGCGTGCTGTTTCTTTTTACCTTGCTTGGCCAACTGTCATTGTTCAGGCCTCAGCCTAAATGCAGTGTCCCCAGGAAGGTCTTGAATATGTCCTATCATTTTATTCTATTTTATATTACTTATTTTAAAAATATGCAACACTTCAGAAATTGGAGTATCATCCTTCTTCAGGGCCCATGTTAATATTTTCTCTGTATTGTTGCAATTTTAGTATATATGCTGCTGAAGCAAGCACCTGAAGATATCATTTTAAATATCTGCATATCATCTGGATTTATCTTTTCTTAACATCTGTTGTACTTGTATTTTCTTAATGTTCACATTTCCTCCTTGAATATCAATTTTATGAGGCCAAGAGCTGTGACTGTCCAGTTCTCTATTGCTTAATGTTTGGCTTAGAGGACATTCAATAAATGTCTATTCAATAGAAGAAAGAATTTAGGCAAAATTCACTTGACTGATAAATATCTGTGTGATTGTTTTTTTTTTAAATGCCTTAGTCTCTCCTTTTAAAACATAAATCCAATCCAAATGGGTCTCCTCAAGCTGCTGAAACAAAATGTTACTTTAATAGCAAAAAAAGACAAATTTGTTGGTAGTAGAAGGATTTCCTTTTATAATTACATTTCCTTTTTTGCCACTACAAAAGGCAGTATTATAGGCTTGCATCAACTGACTGACAAGCTCCCCAAGTACTTTTTTAAAAAAACTTTTTTAGAGAGGGAAAGGGGTAGAGACAGAGAATGAAAAAGAGAGAATCTTAAACAGACTCCACACCCAATGCAGAGCCCAATTCGGGCTCAAACTCATCACCCTGAGATTATGATCTGAGCAGAAATCAAGAGTAGGACATGTAACAGACTGAGCCACCCAGGCACCCCTCTTCCAGCACATTAGATTATAATTCAATTTACAAAATTTGATTGACAGATGACTTTTAAAGATGATCTTTATTGGATAGAGTTTACCCCTGTGTAAGTAAAATTTGTAGTTTTAACTCATGTAATCTAAGCTCTGCTTAAACAGAGCAGACTTTTTGCTTTCAATATATGTAGAAAGAGAACTCAGTTGATGAGTCAATAGGAAACAGGAGGTGTGCCCATCCTGGGAAATCTAGCCTTTTCAGAAACAGCAACACTGTTCAGATGGCAGAGGGTTACATCAGGATTCTGGTTCTATATTTAAGGATAGAGAGTCTTTTATGAATGTGACATTCTTGAAAATATATTATTGTAAAGTCTAGGGCCATCTTGTATTAGCTGGTGTCAGATGGTCTAAATTTGTGTACGAATACTAAAAATCTGGTATCATATCAGTACTGAATTATGGTAGGTAAGAAAACTGAATAATGCTGTATTTAAGGCAAGTTTCATTGATGAATATGTTTATAAAATGGAAGTCAGCTCTGTGGTAGATCAATAATGCACAAAGATATCTCCTTTGATATTTTGCAAAGGGCTGTGTACTAAATTTATTATGTCCTTGACAGTGATAAAAATCACACACTTCATGTGGCAGGAAAACATTCATTCATTTAACAGATATTCATTGTGTGCCTACTGATGTAGGAAAGATGTTAGGGTTCACAGGCGACCGCCAGGAAAGAATTCTTGAGACATCTTCCATGCAAAAAGGTAGCTTTATTAAGGCACGGACGGCACAGGACCTGTGGGCAGAAAGAGTTGCACTGGGATCATGAAGCGTGGCCTATTATATACTTTCAGGTTGGGAAGGGGTTAGGGATAATGTAAGCCTCCCAAGTATTCTGGAAGCAAGGTTTCCAGGATCCCAAGGGGGCTAGCTATTATTAGGAAAGGTCCTTTATTACTGCTTAGTAAAAACTCAGTCATGAGGCCCTTCAGATGTATAACAGTGGGTCATATACTTGGGGGATGGTTGCCAATATGGATCTTGGGGGATAGAAATAAAGGAAGTTTCCAAAGGAATTTTTATATGTTAAAGTAGACTTACAAGTTCCTAGGGGTTGGGCTAAGATTGCCTTTTGCCCTTAGCAAAGTATCAACATCGAGGCAGTTGAGTCCCTAGAGGAATGTCACTCTGCTTGTTTCAAGGACTTGTCAATGGGCTGTAGGTAGTAAGGAAATTTAATAACTTTCTTCTGCCTTTTTTTCCCACATCACTTACTATGTTCCAGGCACTTCTCTGGGCATATGAGATACAGCAAGAGCAAAATATATTTCTGCAACTTCTCTTCAAGAACAGATTTTTACCATGACAAAGGGCTTTGCAAAACCACATGGAGAGGAAATGGTTGACATCATTGGGAATTAGGGTTGGTCAGGCTACAGGAAATTGTCAGCAGATTTCCCACGGTATTTTCTGAAGAATGAGGATCTTCCAAAAGGAAAGCAGTGCATCTAGATCCAGCTGTTACAGGAGTTTATTTGAAGACTAGAAATGCTCTTTTTCTCTAAGGATATTGAGATACCATTGAACTAAGTTAACTTAATTTAGGTCTCACTCATCCACAAGGTTTAACCTGGTGGAGTTGACCCCTCTTTCCTCTCCTTTGGATCAGGGGAGACTTCGCCAGACAGTGAGTTGTTCCAGAAAAACAGAGCAATGGATCATGTACAGTAAAGACAAAGGCTATAGGGAGTCATAAAAATTAAGGACAGGGGCTCCTGGATGGTTCAGTCCTTTACGTATCTGACTTCAGCTCAGGTCATGATCTCGGGGTTCTAGGATAGAGCTGTAAGGGCTCTTGTTTAAGCTGGGAGCCTACCTTTTCCTCTCTCTCAGGCCCTCTCCCTGCTTGTGCTCTCCCTGTGTCTCTCTCTCAAATAAAATCTTAAAAAAAAAAAAAAGAAATTAAGGACAACCCACATTTTAATCTAGATTTGATAAGGTAAGATACACTAAAAGGTAATTCCTGGGACAAGATGAAAGAGAACGTGAATGTATAATCTAGATTAGTGGTTCAAAAGCTTGGGTGGGCCTCTCACCTCAGGTACAATTAGAGATGCTTCAACTTAACCACAGCAGTTCTGATACATACTGAAATTTGAGAACCACTCACCCAGATGTTAAAATCATTTGGTGGTGAACTCTCCACTATGCTTCCCCAAAGGTTTCCAGAGTCTTTGGGCAAGATACTAACTCTCTGTGCTACCTGAGATGGACTCCTTTTATTTCTAAAAAAAAAAACCTGCATAACAAATAAATGTTAAAAGTTATGAAAATTACGATGTACATTCGTGCTTATTAGTAAGATTTTGTTAACTAAGGGAATTGTATATGACTATGGGTTCTGTGGTTCAATCTTAGATCAAGTGTTCATTTTATTAATTGGGAAACTATAAATATTTGCATTTGCAGTTATCCAGACACTACAGTTAGGGTGTGAGTTTGGACCACTGCTCCACTGGTTATGGAACTAGAGATCTTTAAACCTTAAAGGAATTTTTATTTAAAATGTGTACCAACAGTATATGGAATCAAGAAAATAACTTAACCCTGGGAAGATGGGAACTGTGTTAATGTGGTTGTTATTGCTATTTGGGAAAGCCAGGTGTTTGGATGACTTACACCCAAAAAGAGTCTTATAGGTATTATTTTTTCTTCTTTGTTACTCAATTTAATGTATTTTTAAACTAAGAAACAAACACCTTTAAAAATACTAGATAATATAAATTCTTAGTTAGCCATGCCTGCAAAGATTTCTTCTGGAAGGATGGTGGGAACAATTTTTCCTTTGATTCTGACTCCCAGCATTCTGAACTTGATGTATACATTGTATGTATTGCAGCACATCATTCTTTTACTGAAATTCTTTGAGTTTTTCTTTACAAAAAGCCTTGGAAATTTACCAGAGTAAATCATAAATCATTGCTGTAATTGACTCCAACAAACCAAAATTGCACAAGAAAATGAATATACAAATTAAAAAATAAAGTTTGGCAGGTCTAGTGATTGCTTTAAGTATTGTTTAGTCCCAAGAAAAAATGAAAAATAAGTTACGAGTTGAGTTGTATATAGGGTAATAGAATGAGGCTTTGAAGTACTAACAATTCAGAAACTCTCACAATCCCTGTCTAAAACACAGTTCTCTGTTTTCTTCAGTGCTTTTTTGCATTAGAAACCAAGTTTACCAGCTGCTGTAAATCACTTTTCCTTCATTATAGTAGTTGACACTATGATACCTTCAAGTGGGTGTTGCTTATCTTGAGAGTTGTGGTAAATGTTGAATGAATATGAGAAGGAATTATAGCTATTTAACAACTGTTTACAAAGGTTCCAGTATTCTTGGGAGGGAGCAGGAAGTATTAATTTAAAAACAGTTTGCAAAGCAAAAAAGAAGACAGAAGAGAAAAGCATTTTATTTCTTAATCTGTTTGGATTACCTCTAAGGGGATGAGTAATGAATGAAATTCAGGATTAGTACACAGGAAGGGCTCTTAAGAGACAGTCTAGACTTTAGGCCATCTTTTTCTTTTACAAAACTCTTTCTGATTTTCTTTTTTAGAGAAAATTCTCTGCCATATTCTTATAACACTTTGAAGGAAAGAGAATTAAGAACTCTGAACAGTCTGGTGTCTAATAAACTTCATCAAAGTTGTTTTCTTTAAAATGTTTTAACTTCTCAGATTGCAATTTTGTATTTCATAGGATTTGTAGACATTTTACATCTTGGATTTATATAGTTTAGTTTTCTGCCTGTTTTAAAAAAATTCTGATCTAAGTCATTTTAAATCCCAAAACACTGCAAAGTCACTACCCTTTACCTTAAAATTTCAAGTTGTGTGTTAATTTAGCCATGTTTTTCTAAGCTATCAACAGAGGTATCTCTGCTGTCACTGGTACATTTTAAACTACTAATGGGAAAAATTTTCTGGTAAAATTATGTTAGGTCTCTCATATATCTTTCAGGGTAGTCATGAAAGTTTAAACATAGTATTCACTTAAGATGGGCCTGTTAAGGAAGGATGAATCCTCTGTATATCTCCCCAACTCCAGTGCTACATAAAAGAAGGAAAACAGTTTTAAAAAAGAAATTTGTTTATGTAATTCCTGTAAATAATATACACAAATATATTGCAGACCCTGGTATGCAATTACAAAAATGTCCTTACTGATACACTGAGATTGGATACAAACTGCATTTCTTTTTCTTTAACAACTTACACACTACAGGGGATAGCTCTCACTTTACTGTCTTCCAAGCACTCTAGACAACAGAATTTGTCACCCGCGCTTGGCTCTTTTTTTTTTAATTTTTTTTTTAAATTTTTATTTATTTATGATAGTCACAGAGAGAGAGAGAGAGGCAGAAACATAGGCAGAGGGTGGAGCAGGCTCTATGCAGGGAGCCTGATGTGGGACTCGATCCTGGGTCTCCAGGATCACACCCCAGGCCAAAGGCAGGCGCCAAACCACTGCGCCACCCAGGGATCCCCACGCTTGGTTATTTATGTCCAGCTACTTTGGAGGCCATTTTCTGCTGCTGTCAGATTTCCTTGATGAGCACATTTGCCTGGCTCTGGAATGGGTGAGACTTCTCCCAGGAATGAGCATTTATTCTATTCAGTTACCACAAGGCCCAGTTTCCTGGACTGCTGTGTCACCATAGAGGCAGAGTGCAAACCTTTCCCTGGATTCCTTATTTACATCTATTCTGAAGAGTTAGTTACCTGGTGGTCAGTACTGGCTGCTGCTCCTTTTTGTTTCTATCCCCTCTCCAAATATTGTAGTTTATCCCCTTGATGAAAGCTTTACATACTTGCACACAAATATTAGTGTTATCTTAATATTATTACTTGTGATTTCCAGCTTCCTACTTAAAAAGCTCATCTACGGGGGAATGACTCTATGAATTTTGGTTGGTACTTACTTTTGCTGAACGGTATGCAGCCAGTAAAAATCCAGAGTTTGTAATAACTCAGAAAAATGTTCCTGTTAACCTAAGTGAGGAAAGCAAGATGCAAAATTGTATCTATGTTATGACCACAGCCATGTTATAAAAGAACTCTGCTGCCATCTAAATAGTTTATGCCTTAGAAAAAGTCTGAAAGAAAACTTAGTAGAAGCAATTCACTTCTTTTCATGAATTGTTTTCAAAATCTTTGTAATAGATGCATCACCTTTAATGTGTAAATAAAAATTTGGTACTTTCTCTTTTAAACAAAGTCTTCTACTTATTATCAGCTTATCTTCTGCTTTTCCATAATTTGAAGGAAAAATTCCTCATTGTATAAGTGATGTTGAGAGATCTGAGAAATAGTGAGGAAAATGTAATGTAAGTAAAAGTAATATTTAGTTCACCTAATTTCATAAGAAGTGTACAGACTCATACATATTTAATGAAGATCTCAATGATTGAAATAATTCAGTAGAAAGCTACTTATCATTTCTTACTTTAAGTAATTTCACTTTCCAATCTTGGTCTTGACAAGAGAAGGTCTAGTTTTAAATAAAATAAAGTAAAATCACCCAACTATCCCATCCCCCACCCACCTTCCCTCCAGCAACCCTCAGTTTGTTTCCTAGAGTTTAGAGTCCCTTATGGTTTGTCTCTCTCTCAATTTGCATCTTTTATTTTTCCTTCTATTCCCCTATGTTCATCTATTTTATTTCTTAAATTCCACATACGAGTGAAATCATAGGGTATTTGTCTTTCTCTGACTGACTTATTTCACTTAGCCTTATACCCTCTAGTTCCATCTATGTTGTTGTAAATGGCAAGATTTCATTCTTTTTGATATATGTGTAATATTTCATTATTTATATAGACCGTATCTTCTGTATCCATTCAGTTGTGGACATCTGGGCTCTTTCCACAGTTTGGCTATTGTGGACATTGCTGTTGTGAACATTGGGGTGCAGGTACCCCTTCAAATCACTGTTTGTATCCTTTAAATAAATACCTAGTAGTGCAATTGCTGGGTTGTAGGGTAGCTCTTCTTTAAACTTTATTAATGTAAATATGGAAAAGTTGTTGAAGACTTTAATCTGATATGCTCTATTTTACTCATGATCATCAAATGTTAATCTAGGAAAAATTTACCAGTTCAGAGATTTAGAAATTGAAACTCAGAGAGCAGAGTGATTTGCCACAGTGAGTGGCAGTGCTGAGTCTAGAATGCATATCTCCAGACTGCCATTGGAGTGCCTTTCCCACCATGACTCTATGTCTCCCAGAAGCCAAACAAAATTCAGAGTCTTCTTTGGTCTGGAACAGTTTTAGTTTTGCATTGCTGTTTCATCTCACATGCAAAGTATCAGAGCCAATGAATATGAGAAGAACAGTTTTCCATATATCTGCTCTGCCAAAACTAATATGCACTGGCAATTGAAGCACCAAAGCAATTTAGAAGACTTCACTGTTCAGTACTGGGGCAAGACCCTCTATCCAACATGTATCACCTGCATTGCAGACAATGCCCATATGCTATTTTCACTAGAGAAGGGGAAGTGAACTTGGGAAAGTATGTTTCCAAAAATGCAAATATCTACATACAGTTAATAAAGAGACATTGTGGGAAATAATTCCCTCTGTAGCCTTTGTGCTTCTTTTCCAATTTAGAGCTAAGGAAGGGGATGGGCATGTATTCTGGCTTCCATTTTTGTTTGTGTTATAACACTACTTTGGGTTCTGCCCTTTTATTACTGCTTCAAAAAAAATTCCTAATGGAAAAACAATTATTTTGACTAGTTGGGAGGAAGTTTGAATTTTCTGTCTCTTTAGAAGATGGGGAATAAGAAGGGCATTTATTGAGGGAAACGTGACACGTCTCACATCGCTTTCTGTTTGTTTGTTCTTGGTAAACTGTTCAGCCTTGGGATTTGTGCACTCGATGCCAAGATTATATCAGTAGTGTCAAAGGTGTATGTATATTTCTATGTTAGCATCTTTAGCAAGGCCCTCTGCATTTCTGCCTTAATGGAAGCTTCATAAATTAAAACAAAGTGGATTTTTTTTCCCTATCACCTTTAAAAACATTTGAAAACTTACAAAAATGCTTTTCAGATATGTTGTATCATGTATTTTTTATAACACTCCTTTGGGAGAATGTATCATCATTCATATTATAAAAATGAAGGAAAACTAAATTGCAGCTAAAATTTGGCAGTACAGTGTGGTCTCCCCATGGCCTCTGATCTCAAATTTTTGCCCTTTTCTCTATCTCCTATGATTTATGGCCCCTCTGCTGTAGGGTCCCCATTCCATCTACAGGATAAAAATTCACTAAAACTTTTACACTTTGTGTAACAAAGCTCTTCTGACATTGTACTTTATTGCTCGTGTGAGTCTGTATAATCTGGATCTCTCACCGTGAAGGAAGGAATAATGGAGCACTAATAACTTTAGAAGTTTCTCCTGTGATAGTGTTTTTTGGTAAGATTCAATTCATTTGCTGTGTTTAAACCTTGCATGGGCAGCCCGGTGGCTCAGTGGTTTAGCGCTGACTTCAGCCTGGGGAGTGATCCTGGAGACCCGGGATCGAGTCCCACATCGGGCTCCCTGCATGGAGCCTGCTTCTCCCTCTGCCTGTTCTCTGCCTCTCTCTCTCTCTCTCTCTCTCTCTCTCTCTCCTCTCTGTGTATTCTCATGAATAAATAAATACAATCTTAAAAAAATAAAAAATAAACCCTGCAAATATTTACAAAATGGTGGTCGAATTAAAATAATGGCTTTTGTTAGAAATATGTTTATTCTGATTCCATTCATTTTTTTAAAAAATGCATGGTGAACACAGACTTAATAAGACAGAGGAATGGTATTTTTAAATTAGGTTTTCTATTTGCTTGCTTAAGTAATTTTTTGGCTGTCAGGAAGAAAGGCACTATCATTCATTTTCATAGGATAGTCCATGGTTTTTGTTGTCGATAATGTACTTCAGACTATGATCTGAATCAGTAATTGCTAGATATGTGTGTATATAAAAATTTATTATATATGTATATTTTTCTCTCCAACCTTCTAACCATACTACTCTTCAATACCATTTTTCTTTTTGTATCCTTTTGCTTATTCAGAAAATCTTCATGGAGAATCAACTGTGAAGCCTGGACACAGAAGAGTGAGAGACTATCTCATGGTTAATAAGTGGCATGGTCAGGACTTGAATAAAGCCTGTCTGGTTAAAAGCCACAGTCTTAACTGCTAAGAATGACATGTGACATTATGACACGTGCTGTGTGTGTGTGTGTGTGTGTATGAGGGAGGGAGGGAGAAAAGAAAGAGAGGTGAAAAGAACATATGACACAGTCTTACCTCTCCCAGTCCTTTCAAAGGGCAGTAAGTTGGGAATCATGTAGTCTTCTGTGTGAGCTCAGTGCTGCCTAGACATATGTAATGTCAAGAAAATAGGGTTTGGTAGCATTTCAGTGGGAGAACAAGGATGCATGTAAGTGAGATTAATCACTCTTAGTGAAAAAGAAACATTTTCTTAGTGACCTTTATTTTATAACTTTTGACAAGTATTTTAATCCTTAGTATTTCAAAAACTTGAAGCATATAGTTATTGCAAGGACGTCATAATTTTATGCTTGAAAACATTGGGAACACTGAGTGATCTTTCACCTCTGCAAAGATCTTAGTGCTAAGTGTTATTGAGAGAAGATAAATACAAGTGGGAACATACTCTGACTTATTGCCCTAAATCAGGGCAAAAAGAGGAAGGCTAGACCTAACTTATTGCACCCCTTAATGTGATCCACAGATTGGTGTTGCTGGCCAGACTGATTGTAAACAGCTTGTGACCAGACAGATACAAACATTGAGAGTTCTTAGAAACATTTGGGTAATTGGAAGAAATTTGAAAATGTAATTTTATGGCTATTGAATCTAATGATAGAAACCATGGCATTTGTATTTTCTATACCTTTTCTTTTTATTTTCTTGTTTTCTCTAGTTTCATTCAGGTATAATTGACAAATGAAATTGCATATATTTAAAGTATACAACGTGATGATTTGACAAACATAGACATTGTGAAATGATTACCATAATCAAGTTTATTAATATGACCATCACCTCACACAGTTCCCATTGTTTTTTTAGTGAGAGACTAAAGATTTACTCTCTTAGTAAAGTATATGATATAGTATTATTTATTTATTTTTAGTATATTATTATGTTGATGATCATGATTTTTTAGAGAGAAAGAGAGAGAGCGTGGTGGGGGAAGGGGCATTGGGAGAGGGAAAGAGAGAATCCCAAGTAGGTTCCATGCCTAGTGTAGAGCCCAATGCGAGGCTTAATCTCACAACTGTGAGATCATGACCTGAACTGAAATCAGGAGTCTGGTGCTTAACTGCCTGAGCCACCCAGGCACCCCATGATATAGTATTATTAACTGTAGTTGCTACACTGTACATTAGATTACCTGAATTTACTCATTTTATAACTGAAGGCTAGTACCCTTGACCAGCATCTCCCCATCTCCCTTACCACTCAGCCCCTGGTATAGCACTATTCTCTCTGTTTCTGCGAGGTTTTTTTTTTCTTCTTAAGATTTCATGTATAAGTGAGGTCATACAGTATTTGTCTTTTCTCTGGCTTATTTTACTTAGCATGAGTTCAACCATGTTGTTGCAAATGGCAGGATTTCCTTCTTTCTCATGGCTAATATTCTATTATATATGTATTCTTATGTATGTGTATAAATATCACATTCATATGCATATAATTCATATATATATTACATTTTCTTTATCCATTCATCTACCAAGAATACTTGACTGTTTCCTTATCTTGGCTATTGTGGAAAGTGCTACAGTGAACATAGATGTTTTTATTTACTTTTTTTGGTAGTTTATCTCTATTTTATTTTACAAGTATCACTTATTTGGGATTGAAAATTAAGAAAAGCAAGCTGGTTTTCTACTACAGATATTTGAGAACACTATACTGAGCCACAATCAAGTCAGGTTTGTTATTGAACTGAAAATAATGTATTTTAAAAACACATTGAGTATAAAGTACCAGATTAAAATATGTAAATTGCAGCATTAGATATTTCTGAGGCCTCGGTTAACTTGGTGAATAAGATCCAAAGAATTCTGGGGATTTGCAATTACATGGAGGTAATCTTTGCTTAATTCCCACAAGAAATTTTGACAAAAACTTGGGAAAGGCCAAACCTTACTAACTAGCCTACCACTTGAATATCTTCACAATGATATCATGAGGATATCTTTGCTTAGTCTCTCACCCAAAGAATCATTGTATTAATATCCATTTATTTATTCATTTGTTCATTCATTCATTCAGTGACCATTGGGGACCACTCTTTGCATATTAGAATGTGCTAATAGAATAATATGAGGAGGTGTCTGTATGCATACAAACATTTCTAGAGATGATTTAAGGGCATGTTCTTTGAGTTCCCTGAGTGACCCTTGAAGAACTCAGGTCCATTAAGCACATTTAGAAAATGTTCTTGGCTTATTGGACTTCAACCATACTTTTCCTATTTTCCTGGCCCCATTACCTGTCACCCCAGTGTTTTTGGCTTGTACTTTAGGTACGGGCCCAGAAGATAGCAAGTGGGACAGGACAATGGGAGTCACAGAGGAGGCAAAAGCTAAAGCTGGGCCACAGTTGCAGAAGCAACCTCCACTGCAAAAGTCGTTGGCTTTGATGTGGGAGGTGTGAGACCCCCAAGGACACAGTGGCCTACATGATACCAGTGCCATTTTAACATAAAGTTAGCAACATATGTGTGACATACAAATCAAACAGACCTTATTGCTGAACCAGCCAGTTTGATTCTCCTTCAGGCGTACATAGCAAGATTACAGTGCAATTCCTGCTAGAATCCCATTTGGTAAAGTGTAACCTCTGACATTCTGCTGAGTGATCTTTTGGGAGTTCTAAAGACATAACATGCCTTTAGAAAATAACACAATCTTTCTCTTTCATTTGACTTCCTTTTATTTTATTTATCTTGATTTATCACTGATAGGTTTGTTGTTATCATAAAAGAGAAGGTTTCCATCATAGATGGCATTCGTGATGCTAAATGGTAAAATAGTGTGTTTTACTGATGAATGTCCAGATAGCATTGAGTGGGGGAGGCCTAATCATTCAATCTCTGTCAGCAATTAGGCTGGATTCATAAACAAGAACACATGTTGAGACTTGTGGTATTGACTAGAACAGCTAGGTACTTTTTAGCAAGGTTTACAAGGTCTTGATTTTTCTCCACGTGATGTGTATGGGAGAAGTTGGGGAGGTCAAGAGGAAATAAGCATAAGTCAAAGGGAGACTTGTAAAATAAACAGCAACATCTGGCAAATGACTTCCTCCCATGAACATACGAAGGACCCTTATTCAGGGCAGTGAACAAGAAATGTTTTTCTTGGCAGCATGTTAATGTCTGTCCAATTTGGGAATGAAATTTGCTTAGGGTTATGATATTTCTCTTGCCGATGGTGTGGACTCTAAGGTCTAATGCTCAAAACAGCAACCATTCATTTGGCTATTTTTAAGAATCATTAGGTTTACTCTAAAGTGTTTTTGAAAGATATTTAAACATTATAGCCTCATAATTCTTCCTTATCTAAACTTTTGTTTATATCTTCTTAGCACACTGTATTATTTACACTGGAGAGGTCTGATGCTGCATTTCTTTTTGCTCAATTAACAAAAAGAACATTAAATTCTAACGATTCCATTTACCACTTCAGACATACCAATATGTACAAGCCCTTCATAATTTCTTGATGTATAACTATTCACATTAAATGATTAAAAATAAATTTAATATGCAATAATTTGGTATTTTATATCTCATCACTGGATTTATGAAAGGTGCTTTCAGGGCTTTTCCTACCAAATAGAGAGATTTTTATTGTTTTTACAGACTAAAAAAAAAAAAGTTAAATATGTATATATTAGGAAAATAGAACAGAAGTTTATAGAATGAAAAACCTTGAGGTCTTTCATATAGGTCATATCAAATGACGATTCTACGTTGAGTTTGTGCAAACTTGGAAATAGTCTTAAAAATTATTATCTTCATATGGTTTTCACTATTTTTAAGTTAATATAAGTTTAGCACAACTTTATAATTGTATCATGGGACTTGTGTACTTTGCTTCTCCATGCTGTGGTGATTTAGAGGTGTTTTCCCAGCTACGGGGAAGAGAATGAAATAAGAGCGTGTTCCTCTGGGGGGCTCAGTGGGATAGAATGTCCACCGAATTTCCCATCTCACTGCTCTTCCCTTCCTCCCATTTCTGTCATTGTCATTTATGAAAAGCAGATGGAAAATAAAGTGATTTGCACATAGAATAATTCTATTCAGTGTTCCAGGAAATGGGAATGTCTTAGTTTTAGGATTTTTATGATGGTGTTTTTTGGTTGCAAGCTTTTCACATAGTGAAACCATCTGCTTTTCTGAAGCTGCGTTCTTCTTAATGCAGGACTCTTTGAAAGGCTCATGGACTTCAGGTGGAAATCTACATAGTACCTACAAGGAAAAGAGAAAAGTCCTGGGATTTCCAGAGGGGGAATTTATCAGAGTAGCAGGCCTATCAGGGACTAAGTCATCCATGGAAGATTGCTCAGCAATTCTACGTGAGTGAGAAAAACTGTCACAGAGTCATACACTTAGATTAGCCATCCCCACCCTGAGTTGTTTAGAAAAAACAGTGTAAGAATATAGTTTACCTTTTTTTAAAAAAAAAAAAAAAGATTTTATTTATTTATTTGAGAGAGAGCATGGGTGGTGGGGGGAGGGGCAAAGGAGAAGAGAGGGAGAGGGAGGAGCAGACTCCCTTCTCAGCAGGTGGGGCTTGATGTGGGGCTCAATCTCAGGACCCCAGATTCATGACCTGAGCCTAAGGCAGACACCTAACTGACTGAGCCACCCAGGCACCCAATAATTCACCTTCTAGAGAGACTACAGTGGAATTTAGAGAAGGGAGAGGCTATCTCTACCTGGTGACATTTGACACAAGGAGTAGCTTTTGAGATAGTAAGGGAGTGGTGGAGGATTGTCGAAGAGCACCCCATGCAGAGGAAATCATGTTCAGTGGTCACTTATTTTTTTTAAACGACAAGAGGCCGTATGCTCCTCAGTATATCCCTCCAGAGCTCCTGACTCACATAATCAACGGGCCACTACAATCCATCCTTGGGTATATCTCAAGTAATGTATATTGGTTATGGCACTTTAGAACAGACTTAAGGAAATTTATTCTAGAGATCCAGGGCTCAATAACCCAAAGAGGAGGAATGCAGCCATAAAAAGGCAAGGTAACCAAGGTTTGGTTGGTGGTCTGGGACTTTATGGCTTGCCTCTGCTCCTTGTTTACAATGGTAGATTTATTTTCTCTATCCTGCTGTGAAGGTGGCGGGCAGTTTATGGCTTCCCCATTGCTTGTAGGTTTATATCCAGCTACATGAAAAGATTGAGTAAATTCTCTCTTGGGCTTTATTCCTCCTAACAAAGGCTAGCAAAGAGTCAAAATAATCTGCATCATTATCTCAGCCACTAACCTATAACACTGAACAAAGTAATCAGTGAAAAAATATGTACATGATAGGTCAAATTTTGAGGCATTGACAAAGTAGGAGGAAGTTGCATTTTGTCTAAAAGATCAGCATGTTCTCTGGCAGTGGTTTAATTATTCTCTAATGAATATAGGTGAGCAGTCTGAGGGTGTGGTTTCCTGTGACATGATGGGTTCCAGGAAGATTAGCTGCAGAGATAGGAAAGACCCAGAATGGAACAGGGCGTATACCCTGGGGGCAGGATTGGCAAATGTAGGATTAGTTCCTAGTTCTAGAAGATATGCATTCTGGGCCATTTACTAAGCCACAGGTAGAAAGGAGCAAGGCAAACAATTAGGCACCAGAGAGGTTGTGCAAAATGAAGGCTTAGTTTTAGCAAATGGCTGTAAAAGTAAATTAAAGTATGGTTTTTAAGGACTGATGGGTCCTAGAGCCTGGGACGAAACTCAACCCACAAACTCTGTGAAGAGAAGAGGCCTCTGGGATCTGGGAACAGGGGTGGGTGGGGGGTGCATGGCGGGAGGGGGAGGGGTCAATGTCGGGGGATTTGAGGAGTGTTTTGTAAGTGGATAGTAAAGGCTTCTGATTTTATTTGCGAGAGAATTCCTTGGTGGGCTAAGAAAAATATGTTGAGATCTTTGTATTTCTATGCTTCATTAGTCAGGATCAGGATATGCACAATCTGAAAAGTTACTACCCTGTCAATTTACACATAACTTGTCAAAAATACGAACAATGAGTTTACTGTTACCTTGTCATTGACTTACATAATAACCCAGAGACAGTTTCTTCTACATAGAATGCAAAACTGCAACCAGAAAACTGATAATCATCAGTAAATTATAGAGAGAAAAAGCCTTCTTTCAGTGGAGGATTCCCAAGTTTATATTTTCATTAAAAAAAAAAAAAAAAAACTATGACCAAAGACCTTTTTTTGAATAACCATTTCCCCTTCTCTCTCTCCTGCCCATGGTTTGATTTCTTTCTTTTTCGGAAGGAGATGGCAATGAACATATATGTTGAAACTGAATGCTGTATTCTTACATTTCCTATTTCTTAAACAGTGTCACCTGTTACTTCTTATGGGACTCCGTATTCCTTGTTAATGATGAACCAGAATAGCTGCCTTCCCTCTAAGCCTTGAAAGTTCCCAATGAGATATTATAACCCTCATGAAACCCCCCCTTTTTTTTAGCTATCCTATCATGTGTCAGAATTTTCCAGAACGCTTTTGTTCTCACATCTTAGTACTTGATTTTGTTTTATGTAAGGTTATTCTTCCTCTTCACTGAGACTGTCAGATTCCCGACCTTTTTTCTATACTGAGCTTTGTCATTTTATGGAGAATATCTACTTTTCTCTTATCTCAGATGAATGTCCCATTTCCTCTTGAATCTTGCATCAGTGTTCCAGAATCCAGTTCCCCATACTTGAGTCCTTTCCAGAAGAGACCATAGGTCCTAACAGTGCATTTCTGATGCTGGTCTCATGGATTCTTGTGCAAGATTTACATTATGTATTTTTTTCACCTGCCTACCTCGTCTCAGTCTCTTTATCACTCATTCCATCTATTTGAACACATGACTGTTAGACCCCAAGTTAGGAAAAAGTCACCCTCTTTTCTGTGTGTCTCTTTTACTCTCTTACCACCACACTTATAAGATCTGACACCAGATGTTTGGGGGTTTTTCACAGTAAGCCATTCCCTCTGACATCAGTTGGGTGTCCTAAAATTTAACTCAATTCTGACACTCTCTACCTGGAGATAGCATCAGGTCCCACAGGTTAAGGACTCAGTCCTACAAGAACGCCCCCACTTCAGAGCCTGATCACAAATAGTAGATTCCTAGGTTACCCACATCTTTTGCCCAACTTGACTCCAAATTGGAGGCTCCCATGACCTCCTCCCTCTTGGATTCGATTAGTTGCTAGAACAGCTTGCAGAACTCAGGGAAACACTTACTTAGGCTTACCAGTTTATTATGTAATAATAAATATGATAAAGGATACAGATGAACAGCTAGGTGAAGAGATATGTAGGGCAAGATATGTGGGAAAGGGCACCGAGCTTCTATGACCTCTCTGGGTATGCCAGCTTCCCAGTACCCAGAAGCTCTCCGAACCCTGTACTTTTGGGGATTTTAATGAAGGCTTCATCACATAGGCTTGATTGAGCACTAACTCCATTTCCAGCCCTTGTTCCCTCTCTGAAAAATAGAGGGTAGTGCCAGAAATTCTGAGCTTCTAATTATGGGTTGGTTTTTCTGGTCCCCAGCCCCCGTTCCAGGAGCCCACCAAGTCACTTCACTAGAACAACCACTATCACCCAGGAAATTCCAAGGAATTTAGGAGCTCTGAGTCAGGGACTGGGGTCAAAACCAAATATGAAAACAAAAGGTACTCTTTGTATTCTTAACACTTAGGAAATTTTACAAGAGTTTTGGGAGCCCAGGGCCAGAAACCAGGGACAGAGACTAATACATATATTTTCTCTTTCACAGAACTCCTGCTAGATTCCCTGCCCCGCCCCCCCTCAAGTTTTCTAGACTCCGGACTATAGTCCTCCTCAATCCAATTCTTCCTGCCACCTATATTTTGTCTTTTAATGATCTTTTAATATTTTCCCCTATATTGTTGATAGTTAGGTCTATGCCTCATCTCTGCTACAATATTTAATCTCATATTTATGACCACTATTTGAGAAAAACACTGTTGTCTCCATTTTACAAATGCCCAAACAGAAACTTTAATAAATGGCCAACTAATGCCTACTCACTCATAAGTGATATTTTTAGAGCTGAAAGAGATCATAAATATATAATATCTTCTATATTTATATGTGTTTTCATACTAGCTATATACTTCAACATAAACTGGTGAATAGATTGTCTTATAATCATGTTTAATTCTTACTAGATGATAATCTTCATCATGATTTATGAAATCTATAAATTCCCCTTTGACAAATCCAAGTTTAATTCCCTCAACAAACACAAAGTTAGCATGCCCATTTTATCACCTTGCAGCATACATTTACATTTTTGTGTTTTGAGCACATACTGATTAGTCAAAGATTTAACAACTAAACTAATTTTCTAAGTGCATATAAAGCCTTGATGATGCTATAGAGATCAACATACAATATTTGAGTATTTTGCACATTTCATTTGTACATACTATTTATAGATCCTCCCCTTGAATTAAAATGACACATTGTGATAACTGCAGATGATAGGATTTTGGACATTTTGGATGAGATTAAATGAAAAATAATGAGACACTTTTGAACTTTCCTTTCAATGGGAAGCAATAATTCCTTAGAAAATTAGCTCTAAATACCCTCCCCCCAAATGTGGGTTCTCTAAGTCATAGTGACCTTTTCCCACAATATTTTTATAACAAATATTCTCCCAGGGACAATCTAAAATTCAGGTAGTTTATGTCCCTTCAAATAACCAATAGGAAAGAACATAAATAAAGCAAGTTGAGATTCCTACTTCAGATCAGTTTCCTTCCAAAATTGCACATTCAGAAAGCTAAGTTCCCACAAGTATCTGAATGTTAACTAGAATTACATTTTCATCTTAGTAACACAATGAAATCCATTATTTTAAAAAGCTGAACATCATTGTCAAGGCCACTCTTAAGTATCCATCAACTATGAGGATTATCCACACAGCAAGAAAGGCTTCTCCACAGCTGCATTTTCTCAGTGAGGAGATCCATGTCTGACTTGTGGGTTTCTCTGTTCCCTTTCTCTGTGATACAGGAGAAAGAAGATCTAGATTTGAATCATTTCTCTACCACTTATGAGTGAGTTGGTATCAGTTGGCTATTCTTCTGAGCTTCTAATCATGGGTTGGTTTTTCTGGTCCTCAGCCTCCATCCAGGAGCCCACCAAGTCACTTCACTAGAACCTGTGCTTCCTGAGGTTCCTGAGAAGGTGAATTAAGATAGCATTGAAAACAAAGTGAAAGCATTGGCCTTATAGGATGCCACAGTCAACTTCTTCATTGTCACGGGAAGGAAGGAGAATAGCTGTAGGGAGATTTGTATATTGGTAACGCATAGCTAGGGAATTAGCAAGACTGTTATTGGAATGAGTAGACCACCGAATCTAAATTTAAAAGGGAAAGGTTTAGAAAGATCAATGAAGTTGTGGCAGAATGGTCACAGCCAGCAAACTAGATGAAAAGGAGGTTACGACCAGAGTGGAGCGTTAAACTAGTGCTTTTGGAACTGGAGCAGATGAGAAAGCTCCAGGTGTAACCTGGAAATACGTGCCGATGTGGAGTGTTGGAGAGAACAGTATTGGAAACAAGGTGGCTAAGACACCAAGAGGTCAGGTTGTGACTATCCATATGGTTGTGGTAGTCCTCCAGGGAGATGAGCACGGCTTGGAAAGGAGAGATGGCAAAGCCTGATGGATGAAGGATAGGGAGCCTGGAGGGGAGGAGGGGAAAGTCGTAGAGTCAAAGGCGTGGGCCCCCACAGAGCAGGATGTTTTACTAGAAAGGAAGGGGAAGGACAGCAACTGGGAAGAAGGAAGGTAGCAAGTTGACTTCCTAACTGTGTCCTTGGGGTATGTGAGCAATAAGGAGTTATCACTGCAGAAGTTTGCAGAGAAAGTTGTATCTTAGGGGAAGGTTAGGGTTCAGATATGGTAAGGAGAAGGGGAGACATTTAGAGAATGTTGTAGAAGGTTTGTTGATTTTGGAACAAGAATTCTAGCTGGCATGGAGGGTAAATGTAGGGGAGGGCAGCTCTGGGGAATGAAGTATTGTTATTATGAGCAGAGGGTGTATTAGAGCAGTGGCTCTCGATTTATAATGTGTATCCAAATGGCCTTGTTCAAATGCAGATTGTTATTCAGTAAATGGGGGTGGTGAGGATTGAGACTCTGCTTTTCTTTTCATTTTCTGTTTTCTTTTTGAGATTCTGCCTTTCAGAAGCTCCTAGGTGATGTCAACGCTCTTGGTCCCAGACAAGTACTCTCTCAGGGGGTTAGAACACATTTGTTTACAGGGTTCTTCTGCTGTCGGCAAGTAGAGCATCCCTACGAAACCTTCCGTAAACCAAAATGCTTAAAGTGAAGAAGCAATTAACATTAATTTATATGGGAAAAGTTTTGAGCATTCCCAGATCCCCAAAATAACTTCTCTTAGGCTCTTCTGATACCTTGGAACAAATCTTGCTAATGGATGCAGAAAATAAATCTAGATAAAGCACAGATGCTCACAGACACAGCTCTGGGCTGTGGCGGCTTAATGCTGAGATGCTGAGGGTAGTTCCAGGGGAGGAGCTTGGGGGACTGCTCTGGCTGCTAGGCTTTGTGCTGCCTCCATAAAGCCTTGCTGCAAAACAAAAGCTGAATGCTGTTTTTGCTTTTCACCTTTTTTTGTAAAAGCAAAATTACTCTGAAGATTTCTTTTGTTAGGGAAAACAGGTACTTATGTAGGTCTTTTATAAAGGTAAAGTAGTATAATGTGGATTTTCAAAAAGTGGGGGATACCTATATTTGGGGGAGTGGAGAGGGAGTACACTTTTGATGTTCATTGGTGAAATTAGGGCATTAATTAACATTTATTAAACTTACTATATCTCAGAGGCTCTTTTTATACATTATAGATAGATGATGATAGATAGATGATAGATGATAGATAGATAGATAGATAGATAGATAGATAGATAAATAGATAGATAGATGATAGACTCATGTGATCCTCCCAATAACCCTTTGAAGTAGGTAGTGTTATTACTCCCTTTGACAGATGCTTAAACAGAGACACTTGTTCAAGGATGTACATACAGCTGGTAGTTATAGAGAGAGGATTTGAGCCCAGGCAGTGTTGATCAGAGTTGGCATGATTTGCTATTTATGGAAGGCGTGGAAGTTGTTTCAAGAGTCCATATCAGAGGGGATCGATCCCTGGGTGGCTCAGTGGTTTAGCGCCTGCCTGCTGCCCAGGGCATGATCCTGCAGTCCCAGGATCGAGTCCCATGTCGGGCTCCCTGCATGGAGTCTGCTTCTCCCTCTGCCTGTGTCTCTGCCTCTCTGTGTGTCTCTCATGAATAAATAAATAAAATCTTAAAAAAAAAAGAGTCTGTATGAGAAAAATGAACAACGGGGCTAATGGTTAGAGGTTTTTTCCCTCGGCAGATACTTTAGAAATTTTTAAATAAAGGAATACAATATTTCAGTGTTACAAAAAATTCTATGGAGTGTACAGGGTATAACTTCTTAGATAGGAATTGGCAGTGATTTCCCTCCACTTTCTGTTAACTTCTATTTTCATAGACATGTAAACATAGTTCTATATTTAAATTAGTAGCTTTAACTATTTATATACTAACTAAATGCAGTCATTTGCTTATTGGTTCTCCCAGGTTTTGCTTGTGTGTTGGAAGCAGGATGGTGCAAAGCACCACAGTGCTCCTTTACTCCACCATATTACGCTTGGGTAAATAAAGATAAAGATTGTTATGTATTGTTTGGCCAACCTTAGTGCCTATTTGTGGGTGAACACTTTGGTACTTGTAAAAGCTTCCATAGCCTTCTTGAAGAGCTTGGGGGCACACAGAAGGACTAGAAACTGAAGTCATACTTATGACAGCTGGAACATAGTATCTCCATCCCCATCAAGTTGGCAAGCTAGTCCTATTCTTTTGGCAAACTGATCACATTCTTTCCAGTTTAGCTTTCACTAGATTTTTTCCTAAGGGAATTGAAAAGAGAGTAGGGAATAAAAAGATTCTTTATCTTTCATGAAAAAAAAAATCGAGTATTTTCTTCTTTTTTCAAGACCTTAACTCATTTATAAATGTGGTGTTGCCTAAGGAAGGAGATTCAAATGGGGATTGAAAATCACCTGGGTGGCTCAGTGGTTGAGTGTCTGCCTTTGGTTCAGGTCATGATCCTGGGGTTCTGGGATCCAGTCCCACATCGGAATACCTGCAGGGAGCCTGCTTCTTCCTCTGCCTAGGTCTCTGCCTTTCTCTCTGTGTCTCTTATTAATAAATAAATTAAGTCTTAAAAAAGAACTCAGTATAGCAAAAGAGACCATGTTTAAATTCAGATACTATTTAGCTAGAAATTTCTTATTGTTGGTCTTACGCCTAAAGGTAGAGGACTTAAAGTGGTTTCAAAACTCATATTTCATTATTAAATAATCTGGTCCTGGGTGTCTGCTAGAAAGCAGTTCACGTATTAAAAGAATAGTGAAAAAAAAAAAAAAAAGAATAGTGGCCTAAGAGTCGTATAATAATAAAGCCCTTGGTATCAGTATTAAGTTTTAGATCAGTCATATTTCTAAAACCAAACTCTAGAAGGAGTCAGTGGAATGACCTGTGTCCTGTACTTACGGACATTAAGTAGACAGTTTCCTTCAAAAGTACCCTCTGGCTCCCATTTGATGGCTTTCTGCCTGGCACAGTATATTAAACACCTCTGGAGGCTGTCTTTATGAATGGCAACTTCAGCCATTAGACTTTCTTAATCCAATAAACAAGGTTTAAGGGGAATGAAGTACATACCTTTGATCGCCAGTGATACTATGTGAAGAGTGAGCAATTATGTTAATGATGATACTCAACGAATGCTTTGTTTATTTAGCGGAAAGCTTGCTGTTATTGGGCACCATTATCTCCTGCTAGAACAATCCAATAGCCTTTTAACTCATTTCCCATTTTCCACTCTTATTCCCTACAATCCATTGTCCACATAGCAGCCATAGAATTTAAAAAAACAAAAAATCCCTCATCCATCAGCCCATTCTTGCTTGTTCTAAGACTTTACAATACTTTATCTTTGCAGTTAGACAAAATCCAAACTCCTTATGTGATGTGATTCCTAATTAATTATCCAACTTTTCTTATACTGGTCTCCCTTTGGTCACATCATGGCAGCCCTGACAGCTCACTTTGGTGTGTTGCTATCTTGGGATCTTTGCATTTACTCCCTCCTGCCTGGATTGCTCTTTCTCAGATCTTCATGCATTTTACCCTAAGTATTTTTGGAATTCTCAGATTGCTAGATTTTAGGCAATACCTCAGTGTAGTACAAACTGAGTACCATGATTATTTAGTTTTTGTTTTGTTGTTACAGTGTCTACTTTATAACAGTGTTTAGCATTTTTGAGGAGTCATAAAAAGTTAAAACTTAGAGATTTTTATTGCTTTTGATAATATATTTTAAAAATAATATATATTATGCCTATCTACATTTTTTATTTGGATGTATGCATATCTACATCTCAGGGAATATAATTTATTACAATAAATGAACCATTTCTTGATGACTCTGGGTCATTAGTATATAAAATTGTTATTATGATCTAATATAAGAATGTTCTGTGGGACTGCTGAAGATCTCTGCCCTTTCACTAAATTACCCCACACTGCATTTTGTGTTCTAAGATCTATTTTTTATAGTTCTATTAAAAAAACAAATCTATTCCTCCCTGTTTAGCTATATGAGCTAATATTTTTATTTCCTTCCCATAACTCTCCCTAGCTCTCCTCCCCCTTTCTAGTTTTTTGCTTTTATTACGTTTTGTCTTAGAGAAAGAGATTAGTGAGCCAAATAAAATTGTGCCCAAAATACTGGAAAGTGGCTTGAAGTCACTTAAGTTCATTTTTACAAATGAAGCACACACAGATCAGTGCAAGGAGTTGCTCATATGCAGTTTGGCTTTTTGGAGATGTTTTTCAGTTTATTTTAGGTTTTGATTGTGTGACTATTCCATAGTTATATGACCTGGATAAGAGCCATGTATTCCTATTTTCACTCTTTTAAAGTTCCATATGATTTTGGTCCTGTAATTATCTTGTGTTTTTGATGAAGATTGGCTTGTGAATTTTAAAAAATCATTAATTTTTCCAGCTTTATTGATTGTGTAAGTTTAAAGTGTACAATATGATGATTTGATACACATAAATATTGCAGAATGTTTATCACAATAAGGAAAGTTAACATATCCTCATGTAATTGCAATATTGTTGTTATGGTAAGGACATTAAAGTTTTGCTTTCATAGTAACTTTAAAGTATACAATACAGTATTGTTAATTAGAGTCACCATGCTAAATACATGCCAGCAACTTATTCATCTTATATCAGAAACTTTGTATCTTTTGACCAATGTGTCCCATTTGCTCTGCTCCTCTGCCCTTGGCTACTACCATTCTACTATCTATTTTTATGAGTTTGATATTTTTAGATTCTACATATAAGTGAGATCATGCAATATTTGTCTTTTTCTATCTGACTTATTTTGTTAGCATAGTGCCATCAGAGTCCATCCATGGTGTTGCAAATAGAAGGATTTCCCTCCTTCTCATTACTGAACATTATTTCATCATTTCACATCTTCTTTATCCATCCATCTGTTGTTGATGAACATTTAGTTGTTTCCATATCTTGGCTATTGTAAGCAGTGCAACAATGAACACGGGACTGCAGATAGCTCTTTGAGATCCTGATTTCATTTTCTTTGGGTATATACCCAGAAATAGGATCGCTGGATCATATGGTAGTTCTATTTTTCATTTTTTGAGGAACCTCCGTACTGTTTTCCGTGATTTACATTCCCACCAACAGCACACCAGGGTTCCCTTTTCTCCACATCCTTGGTGGCATTTGTTTTTCTTCCATTTAAAAAAAATATAATATTAACAAATGTGAGGTTATATTTCATTGTGGCTTTGATTTACATTTCCTTGATGATTATTTGAACATCTTTTCATGGATTTGTTGGCCATTTTTAAATAAAAATATTTATTTGACAGGAAGAGTACAAGCAGGGGGAGTGGCAGGCAGAGGGAGAGGGAGAAACAGGCTCCCTTCAGAGCAAGGAGCCTGATGCAGGACTTGATCCCAGGATCCTGGGATCATGACCTGTGCCAAAGGCAGATGCTTAACTGACTGAGTCATCCAGGCACCCCTTGGAAACATATCTATTTGCATTTTCTGCTCATTTTTAAGATTTTTTTTGCTGTTGAGTTGTATGAGTTCCTTATATACTTTAAATGTTAACCCCTATCAGATGTGTACTTTGCAAATATTTCCTCCCATTCTGTAGGTTATCTTTTCATTTTGTTGATGGTTTCTTCTGCTGTGCAGAAGCTTTTTAGTTTGATGTAGTCCCACTGTTGAGATTTGCTTTTGTTGCTTGTGTTTTTGGTGTCATATCCAAAAAAAATCATTGCGAACATCAATGTCAAGGAAATTTCCTCCTGTTTTCCTCTAGGACTGTGATGATTTCAGGTCTTACATTAAAGTCCTTGATCCATTTTGAGTTGGCCTTTTTAGGATTGGATTAAGATAGAGGTCCAATTTCATTATTTTGCATGTGGATATCTGGTTTTCCTAGTGCCATTTACCGAAGAGACTATTATTTCCCTACTGAGTCTTCCTAGCTCACTTGTCAAATATTAGTTGAGCATATATGTGTGAGCTCATTTCTAGGCTCTTGATTCTGTTCCATTGGCCCGTGTGTCTTATTTTATGCCAATACTATACTCTTTTGATTACTATACCTTTGCAGCATAATTTGAAATCAGGAAGCATAATGCCTCCAGCTTGGTTCTTTCTCAAGATGACTTTGGCTATTTGTGGTCTTCTGTGGTTCCATACAAATTTTAGAATTGTTTTTCTATTTCTTTGAAAAATGGCATTGGAATTTTGATAGGGAGTGTGGTGAATAGGTGGCTTTGGGTAGTATGGACATTTTAACAAAATCAAGTCCTCTGATAAATGAATACATATCTTTCCATTTATTTGCATCTTCTTCAGTTTCTTTCATCAGTATCTAAGAGTGTTCAGTATATTGTTTTACTTCCTCGGTTAAATTTATTCCTAAAAATTTTATTGCTTTTGATGTCATTGTAAGTGGGATTGTTTTCCTTAATTCTCTTTCAGATAGTTCATTGTTAGTGTATAGAAATGCAATAGATTTTGAATTTGATCATATAATACAATCTCATTTCAAAAAAGTACAGATCTGACCATAGTAATTAGTCCTCCTAGAGAGAATATCTATAAAAAAGCATCAGTGAAATCTCTTGGACCTTCAAATAGAAATATTTTGTAAATTAATCAATATTATTTGTGGAGCATGCATCAGGTAATCAACTATTGCCCAACATCATATTATTCTACAGGGTAAAATTTAAACAATGACTTAGAATCTGGGCTACAGACATATTTTAAGCTATTGCTCTAAAGTATGGAAGCCAGTTTGGTGCTTCATTTTGAATTCATATAGCTTTTTTTTTTTCCCTAAAAAACCTTCTTTATTTCTCTTAATTTAAGTGTAATACACTAAGAGATAAAGCTAGTGATAATATATCTGATTTCATAGAAAAGTCATATGGACTTAATATCAAATGGTGGAGAAGCACCACAGAAATCTTACAGATATAATTGAAGAAAAAGAACTTTTAAAAAGTTTAAGTCAGTAGGTTCATCTGTTCACTTCTTGGTTTAAATTCTTCATTGAAGTTGGAGTCAGTCAAAATTGATGGCAGTACCTCACTGCTCATTTCAGATGCCCTGAAAGGTCATTCCCTGAAAAAAAAAAAAATGCACTAACGGCCACAAACACAGTAAAATAGTCTTTGGAGGTTAAAGCTAGTTAGGAGAAATAAGGAAAGAATAAATGCAGCTTAAAAGTTTATTTAATTATTCAGTTATGTATATTAAAAAAATTCTTTATCAGCTCTTACAAGTATTCTCTAAAGCCTATGCTTCAGTCAAAAGAACATCTAATTCCTTGCTTCTGCAAAGGTAAAACTATTCTTGGAAACTTTCCTGAAGAGTGTTTTTTAAAGAACTCTTCACATTTCTTTCCTTTTTGCATTTAGTTAAGGTAGGGAGTGGTAGATGAGGAGAAAATAGAGATCAAGTGTTAGATGAATCTCAGCTTAACATTGTTATATATAAGGTGGAGGAGACGGGTCTCCATTGCACTTCCTGCTCTCAATGACCTGAAGGCATTTCTCTGTCTAGTTATCATCCTGTAACAGCTCCTTTCTTGCCAGGTCATTAAGATCCTCTGCAAGCCTCTGTGACAAGCCCTGCCTTTCAGGAACTCAAGATTAATACTTTAGGGAGAGTTTGGGAATTCCTTGTTATCAAATTGATCTATGAAAGTTTTTCTTTATCTACAGGTGTCAGAAATGCAGAGTTGCTGTAGAGTAAGGCAAGCTATCATAAATATGCATCTATACACATTTTAAATTTGTTTTCTGTAGCCTTTTTCTTTTCTATCTTACTTACACAAATGGTTAGTTATTTCTCTGTGAGATTAGGTTGTGTTGAAGAAAAGTATAATTCAACTCTATGTTAGACTAGGACTGTTAGTATAGTTTGGAGTAATATTTCAATTTGATTTGGATAATGTTGATGCTACCCTAAGGTGATTTTTCTATCAAATCTCTAGAAGTTTTTTTAATTGACTGGAGTTGTCTTCAAGTATTTTCCTTTTCTACACTTTGCCCTTTTTATTAGAGAGAACCATTAATAGGTAGACAAGATCTTGAGAAAGCCACTTCACCTTGCTGGGCTTTGATTATTCTATCTTAAGGTAAAATTTTGGGTTAGATGATTGCTAAGGTGGTTCTACTGTCTGAGCTTCCTAAATTGCCATAAGATGCACTGTAAGCAGCATTTACATTTATTAGGTTTTTCAACATGATGTACATTCTTGTCATGCTCTTAAGCTCACATAATAGCCACAAACATTAAAATGAATAAGAATGACCACTGAGACATTAATTTGGTAAAGGTCAGATGATTTGCTGATTGCAAGAGTTCCTTGGGATTTTCTACCTTCTATGTAACATTGATACTGATACTTATGATGAAAGAGAGGGAGAGAATGGCTATACAGGGGATGATTGAGCCAAGTTAATTGACTTTGTTAGGCTAAAATTGTAATGATTTTTTGTGATGGTCATTATGATTTAAAAAATTGGTAAATAGAGTCTAGAATCTTGTGGACTGAACCAGCATCTTGGTGGCTTCAGTGCTAAAATGTGGGAAGGTTTGTTTTTTTTAGTGAAGGGAGCAGAAAACATGCTATGTTGATCAAAATACAAAAGGTATTGAAAAGAAGCTGAGGAGGAAGAGGGCGAATTTTTAGAGTATGACATTGGAAGAGAACAGACTTATTCTGTGCACTGGGAAAAAATTATCTTGACAGTGAGATAGGAAATTGTACCAATTACAAACCATCACATTGTAATCATCATTAGTTTGTGGCTGCTGTAGTCAAGCAAGAGCAAATATTCAAATAGAAGGTATTATTCCAACAGTGCTTTCAAATCCCTTTATAGTCTATTAAGCAAATTGGAGGAAGCACATGGAGCTCAATTCACCTGTAAGAAGGATGCAGTGTACTATTATTGTACACTAATAATAGCAGACAGGAGCTTTGTGTAGGAAGGGTGTTGGGGGGAGGGTAAATTAGTCGCCTTTTGGAGAAGGATGAACTCCTTTAGGCCCCTAGGGTGACTTTCAGTACATACATTTTGCACTAATTGACACCCTTGGGTCCAAGTATTAATGCAGGCCAAGAAGGGAATGGTGTGCTCCCCAGGCATCAGTAGCATAAGGCCCATTATTATTATTAATAATAAAGTATTGTACTTACCACACATCTTTGACCAAAGACTTTTTTTTTCCCTTCTAAAACACTCTCATTAATCCTAGCACCATTATTGGGATTAAGTGGCTAAAACACTTTATCATTACCTCCATTTTTAAGAGGAAGGGACTAACCTAGCAAAGTGGCAACTTGCTTGGGCCATGGTGAATCAGAAGTGGAAAGGAATGGGCAGCCCGGGTGGCTCAGCAGTTAGCGCCGCCTTCAGCCCAGGGCCTGATCCTGAAGACCTGGGATGGAGTCCCACGTCAGCCTCCCTGCATGGAGCCTGCTTCTCCCTCTGTCTGTCTCTGCCTCTTGTTCTCTTTCTGTGTCTCTCATGAATAAACAGATAAAATCTAAAAAAAAAAAAAAAGAAGAAGTGTAAAGGGCTAAGAAATCAGGATTCCTTGCTTTTTTCTTAGGTTAAAAATATCTTAGCTGATGAAAAGATGTTAGGCACTGAATCTGGAAATCAGCAAATGCTTTTATTTCTCCCACTTGTCTTCTAGCCTGCAGTACTTTCATTTGATGGAAGTGCTATGGGGGGTTTCTCCTTTCCCCAAGATGATTGAAGAGGGTCATTGGTCCACTGGGCACCAGCATTGTTTTTTGCATTTTTTTTTTTTTTTTTTAGTATTGTAAGCCTACTCCTCCCATGACATTTAAACATCTTAAAAAATGATGTGACAATACATTC
Source organism: Canis lupus dingo (assembly GCF_003254725.2). NCBI lineage: Eukaryota > Metazoa > Chordata > Mammalia > Carnivora > Canidae > Canis > Canis lupus. The sequence goes on along the minus strand of NC_064257.1, from coordinate 45,746,604 downwards.
TACAGTAAAATCTAATTGTGAAAGATAGCATTAAAAAGGAATCTATTCTGTAAGTATTTAATAAGACAAGGGTCCAGTTTAGCAATGAAAGCAACTGGCCTATGAAGATCATTGAACATACGTATACATGTGAACACCTGAGACCTGGGACTCCCATCAAATAGGCAGACGACCTCTAATACATGTCATTTTGTGGTTTATTGTCCCCATAGACCTTTGAGATTTCCTCTCTGGTTTCCAAACAAAGTCTTTATTCCTTCAAATTATTGGATTTGTGTGACAGCTGATGGTAGTTTAAAATAGAAGACTTTACCTTCCATGACAAAGTGGTCTATTGCAGGCTCCCAGGTGAGTGGGATTCACTGAAGAATGTTCAGGTTTCCTGTACTTACCAAAAGAAGCACTGCAACCTCAGGAACAGGGACTCACTCATCAGAGTTTGGGTCATCTGGTATGATCCAAGAATCATTTTTTGGTTTGAAATAAATATATTCCTCTTTTTCTTTTTTCTCTCTGTGACTATAGGATGACTACTGGATCTTTATTTAAATCTATAGTATTATCAAATGAATTAAGAACATATGCTTTGAAGTTCTTAAAACTTTGTGTAACCTTGGACATCTAACCTCGCCAAGTCTCAGTTTTCTATTCTATAAAATGGGCTAATAATTGTACTTATCACATAGCAATAGATGAGGTAATGTATTTAAATGCTTCACACAGTGCCTGACACATAGTAAGAAATCAATCAATGTTGGGTGTTATTATTAACCACTGATACCCTTGATTTATAAATAAAATAATTAAGGTTTAAAAATATTGAATAATGCTTGACTGCAGCCACAAATTACAAAGCCTGACCCAACTCCTTTGTCAACTTTGAAGGAACAAAATGGTTTCTAACAGATCTGTGAAATCTGTTTCTCTGGTTTATCTTCAGGGATTGTAAAGTCTATAACTTGACTGTTCAGTTTTCTCTTTTTATCTGCAATAATTAAGTCACACCTCACACAGTTTATTTGAACTACTTTATATCCCAAATCCTTGGGTTGCCCCATAAAATCAGAGAATAATTTCAGCTTTTTAGCAGTGTTTTAGAAATAAGTCACAGAAATTTGCCTATTTGATAATAGCTATTTTATGATTCATGATATATTTCTGCATGAGTGGGAGGAAGAGACTATTACTGGGAAGAGACTCTCCTACAGTAATTAAGTTTGCATCCAAGGATGATTTTTAAAAATCCCAACATCCAGGCTGCATCCCAAATAACTCAACAGACTTTCTGGGTATGGGATCAGGCTTTACTTTTAAAGCTTTTCATGTGTTCCCATATGCAGTTAAAGTTGGGACCCACTCTAGTGATGGCTTTACACTTTAGCAAGTCATCAGGATTATGGGGAACCCTAGGGCCTTAACCTCAGAGATTCTGTATTCAATAGGTCTAGGGCTAACACCTGGGGGATTTTCACTTTTAACCAGAATCCCCATATATCCTCCTCCCCTTGGTGATTCTGGCTGAGTAGTCTTAGGACCACATTTTGGAAAACCCTGGTATTGACAAGTAATCTATTTAAACGATTCCATTTTAAATTCATAAAGTTCTTTTTTTTTTTTTTTTAAAGTTTATTTCTTCTTCTTTTTTAATTTTTTTTTTATTTTTTTTTTTATTTATGATAGTCACAGAGAGAGAGAGAGAGGCAGAGACACAGGCAGAGGGAGAAGCAGGCTCCATGCACCGGGAGCCTGATGTGGGATTCGATCCCGGGTCTCCAGGATCGCGCCCTGGGCCAAAGGCAGGCGCCAAACCGCTGCGCCACCCAGGGATCCCTAAATTCATAAAGTTCTAAACCAGTGTAAAATTCTCATGAACAATACACATTCAGTCTTATCCAAGTCACCACATGTGGAACTTCACTTTGCTTTCAGAAGTGTGGTAAAATTTAAAATTAGCACCTTACAGTTTTGAGTTTGACTTTTTGTGCATCATTGTGAAGCTGCCTTAATTCACCAGACAAGAGGCAAGGAACTGCTTTTGACTGCTGAGATGAATCTGGGAAGGTTTCCGGAGACTAGGTTTGCTCTCATTGCTGGATTTACCCCCAGGTTTCAGCCTATTGTTGTAGCTAAATTTATTAAACTTTAAAAATAAGCTTTTATTAGAATTTTCTTTGTCTTTTAGGTTTTTAGCCATCTACTGAGATTTCTATAACTTTACCGTGGTTTCACTAAATGAAAACCTTTCTAATGAAACTCGTATGAGGCTGCTACATTTAATGTCAGACTTCCTGTTTGCTTTGTAATAAAATACAACTAAAATTTGCACGTGTTTAATTTTTCTCAAGTTCCCTTTCAGCTTCTTGGACTTGACATTCCTTGGAGACACACCATGTGTTCTTCTTGTGAAATCTGAGCTGTAAGCATACTCTGTGTTTAACCCCTGCCATAGACCCCAGTATAAATTGTTCTTGGGAAAGAACAATTTATAAAATGGGAAATAACTTTTATAAATCTTTCTTTCATTTTCATTGAGGTTTAACCCAAGTATACTAAGTATACTAAGTACCCACCCTCCCAAAAAGAAAAAAACAATATTGTTGGAGCTCTTAATGTTTTGTGGACAAAAAGGTATATTCACTAAACAGCACCAAATATAGAGTACTGTAAATTGGCTCTTAAAAGAATTAGGGTAATTACTAATTAACATGGCAATGTGATGATATCATGGGCCCTTCTGAAGCAGGCAACCTTATAATTTATGGCCTGTGGGCCTAGCATTTGGTAATTTGAAAATGATAAGGCTGATTGAGAATAGCCATTTCTTTTTATTTTTTAAATTTTTTTAAAGATTTTATTTATTTATTCATGACACACACACAGAGAGAGAGAGAGAGAGAGAGAGAGAGGCAGAGACACAGCCAGAGGGAGAAGCAGGCTCCATGCAGGGAATCCCATGTGGGACTCAATCCTGGGACTCCAGGGTCATGCCCTGAGTTGAAGGCAGGAGCCCAACCGCTGAGCCACCCAGGCATCCCAAGAATAGCCATTTCAACTCTTTATCCTTGATAGTTGACTTTAAGCCCTGGTTACTTAAACAGCTGCTTTTATCTCTGCCATTCACAGTTACTCTCAGTGTCTAGGGCCGAGGTGTCCTGGTAAGAATCAGCATCTAGACCAGGAGTGATGTGTAACTCTGAAACACAAATCTTCCTGGTGACTCACCAGTCCAGGACCAAGGAGAAGATGCCCCACTGAACTCAGGTATGGTTCTGCCATTTCAGGGAAAATCTGGCTGTGCCCAGAATATACAGGCATACCTTGGAGATACTGCAGGTTTGTTTCCAGACCACTGCAGTAAAGCAGATATCACAGTAGAGCAAGTCCAATGAATTTTTTGGTTTGTCAGTGCATATAAAAGTTATATTTACAAACTTTAGCCTACTAATTGCATAGTAGAATTATGTCTAAAACAACAGTAAATATACCTTAATCTAAGAATATTTTATTGTTGGGGTGCCTGTGTGGCTTGGTTGGCTCAGGTTGTGATCTCAGGGTCATGAGATTGAGCCCTATATCATGCTCCATGCTGGGTGTGGTGCCTGTTTGAGATTCTCTCTTTCCCTCTTCCTCTGCATCCCCCCCCCTTCATGCTTTTTTATTTTGTCTGAATTTTTTTTAATTGTTGAAAAGCATTAATCATCATTTGAGCTTTCAGTGTCTAATAGTCTTCTTGTGGGTAGAGAGTCTGGCTTCCATGCTGATAGCTGCTGGAAGGTTGGGGTAGCTGTGGCAGCTTCTTAAAATAGGACAACAGTGAAGTTTGCTGCATCATCAATGGACTCTTCCCTTCATGAATGATTTCTCTGTAGTATGTGATGCTGTTTGATACCATTTTACCCATAGTAGAATTTCTTTCAAAATAGGAACAGTTCTCTCAACCCCTGCTGCAGTTCTATCAACTGTTTATGGACTATTCTAATCCTTTGTTGTCATTTTAACAACCTGCAGAGCATCTTCACCAGGAGTAGATTCCATCTCAAGAAACCAATTTCTTTGCTCACTCATAAGAAGCAACTCCTCGTCTGTTACGGTTTCATTAGGAGATCACAGCAATTTAGTCAAATTTTTAGACTCCACTCCTAATTCTGGTTCTCTTGCTATTTCTGCCACATCTGTAGTTACTTCCTCCACTAAAGTCTTGAATCCTGCAAAATCATCCTTGAGAGTTAGAATCGACTTCTTCCAAACTCCTGTTCATACTAATATTTTCACTTCTTTCCATGAATCAACAATGTTCTTAATGATATCAGGAATGGTGAATCCTTTCCAGAAGATCTTCAATTGACTTTGCACAGATCTATCAAAGGCAGCTATCTATCTATGGCAGCTACAGCCTTAAACAATGGGGATTTCTTAAATAATAAGACTTGAAAGTTGAACTTACTCATTGACCTATAGGCTGCAGAATGGATGCTGTGTTAGCAGGCATGAAACAACATTCATCTCACTGTCCATCAACCTCAGGTTGGCTGACCAGGTACAAAATATGTCAAAGAGCAGTCATTTTTTGAAAGGAATCTTTTTTTCTGAGCATTAGTTCTCAACAGTGGGCTTAAAATATTCAGGAAATCATGCTGTAAACAGATGTGCTGACATTCAGGCTCTGTTGTTTCATTTATAGAGTACAGGTAGAGTGGATTTAGCATAAAATTTAGTGGATTTAGTATAATCTTCTTAAGAGCCCTAGGAATTTTGGCTTCAACTTGAAGTCACCAGCTGTATTTGCCCCTAACAAGAGTCAGCCTATGCTTTGAAGCTTTGAAGCTAGACATTGACTTTACCTCTCTAGCTATGAAAGTTCTAGATGGCATATTCTTCCAATAGAAAGCTATTTCATCCACATTGAAAATCAGTTGTTTAGTGTAGCCACCTTCATGAATTATCTTAGGTGGATCTTTTGCGTAACTTGCTGCAGCTTCTCCATTAATACTTGCTGTTTTATCTTGCACTTTGATGTTATGGAGATGGTTACTTTCCTTAAACTTAATGAACCGGCCTTTGGTTTCAATTTTAAAATAGTTGTATCTCAGGAAATAGGGAGACCCGAGGAGAGAGAAAGAAATGGGGGAACAACTGGTTGGTGTAGTAGTCAGAACAAACACAATATTTGTTGATTAAGTTTGCTGTCTTATATGGAAGTGTTTTGTGGTTCCTCCAAACAATTACAGTAGTAATAAATATCACTGATCACAGATCATTGTACAAATATAATAATGAAAAAATTTAAAATACCAAAATGTGACACAGAGATCTGAAGTGAGCTAATGCTATTGGAAAAATGGCACTGGTGGACTTGCCCCATGCAGGGTTGCCACAGACCTTCAATTTGGAAAAAAAAAAAAATGCAGTATCAATGAGATCACAATAAAGTGAAGGGCAGTTAAACAAGGTATGCCTGTATCACATTAGTGAATATTTAGCTTTATAATGAGAGGAGTTGGGTAGAGGGAGACTTTTTTTTTTTTAATTTTTTTTTTTAATTTATTTATTCATGATAGTCACAGAGAGAGAGAGAGAGAGAGAGAGAGGCAGAGACACAGGCAGAGGGAGAAGCAGGCTCCACGCACCGGGGGCCTGACGTGGGATTCGATCCCGGGTCTCCAGGATCGCGCCCTGGGCCAAAGGCAGGCGCCAAACCGCTGCGCCACCCAGGGATCCCCGGGTAGAGGGAGACTTAACCTTCAGTGCATCCATTCATTCGACAAACATTTTAGGTCACTTACTGGATGCCAGATTTGCTTGGGCATTGGCAATATAGTGGAGAAATATAAAGCAGTAAAGAAGAAGAGAAAAAATGGTTGGAGGGGTAGGTGTTATAATTTTAAAACTAAAAATCAAAGAAGGTCTTACTGAGAAAGTGACATTTGAATAATGTCCTGTGAGAGGAGACAGAGTCATTTGGAGAAAGTAGTCTAGGCCGAGAAAAGAGTAGATGCAAGAGTCCTGAAACAGAGAGTACCAAGCTAGTCAGAGGCCAGGGATCTGGGTTGTTAGGGTTAGGTGGACTATAACACTGGTTGGAGCTAACCAAGTATACCCAATTAGCCACTAGTTAAAAATGGTTACTTGCTAGGCTTGGAAATGGAGGCCCCTCCTAACTGCCCATTTCTCCTCATCTTCCTCTGCTCCTCCTCCACCCCTCTTTTTTCTTGTCTTTCAGACTTGTTATCCTCTGTTGAAAGTTTTCTTCTTATGGATCTCTGAGTAAGGAGACTAAAGATTCAGAATTAAATGGTCATGGTCTTGTCCTCAAAGGGAACATTCCAAAAGATGATTCTGACATCTTCTAACAATATATGAAGACACTTCTAACCACATGAAAAGCACAGGAGATAATTGCATTTGATAACTCAGCTTTATAGTAAAAATTAAAAATGTCAATTTGTGGTAGAGGATTGGCCTGTATTCTGATCTGGTGAGGAAGGGTTTAAGCTGGTTTGGACATCTCTAGGAGGTTCTGTGGTGGTGCAGGAAGCAATATTTGGGCCTTGGCTTCAGACAGATGTTGAATTTGAACCCTAGTTGTGAAATTTTCTGAACTGCAGTTTTTTCATTGTCCTTGAGATTTTTCATGAGGTTTAAAAATATGGCAAATAAGTGCATCAAGGTGGCTCAGTTGGTTAAGTGTGTAACTCTTGATTTCAGCTCAGGTCATGATCTCAGGGTTATGAGATGGAGCCCCATGTTGGGCTCCACACTCAGTGGGGACTCTGCTTGAGATTCCCTCCCTCTGCTCCTCTCCCCACTTTTTACACTTGTACTCTCTCAAATAAATAAATAAATAAATCTTTAAAATAATAAATATATGGCAAATACCTTGTTCATAATTGGAGGCCAATAAATTTTAGGAGTGTCTTTATAAATGTTTAGGTATAAATAGTGAAAGAAGTCCAGCAGAGGAAGAAAAGAGAGAAGGAAGTGAAGGGATGTCTTTTAGGAGAAAAGAGAGAGGAGCATATTTGTAGGCTGAAGGCAAGAAGCCAGTGGAGACTAAAAAGGTGAGAGGTCATGCCTTTTCACTTTCACACATTCCTACAGGGACACTGTTGTCATCACTTCCTTATAGAGCTGCCTCTGTGCCTCATGGCTGGTGAGGCAGTCATGAATAGAAGTGGGGTGGAGTGAGTGACAGGGGCCACTGGGATCCTGGTAGCCCATGTTTGTCAATAATTACCTTCTGGGTGTGGGTTCAGTAGCTGACAACAACCGTGGGTTTAACTAAAGTGATTTATGGCCTGATCTGTCATGGGAAAGAATTAGTGCAGGTCAACCTTGGTGAAGAGGAGACTTTCAGTTTGACCCCTTTGAACCTTGATAGCTGTGGAAAGATGTCACCAGCCCTCTTACAAGGAAATGAGAGAATGGATATAAAGCCCAAATGCAACATCTGGCACATAGGAGATGTTTAATCAATGACTGCTGTCTATTATGACAACTGCCCAGTAACATAGTGTATATATATATTTAAAGTATTATTGGCTTTATTCTAAATGTGGTATAATCTTAATGCATTTCAGCATCAGGTAGTATTTCACGAGAATAAAATTATTATAGATAGAAATAGAAAATAATAATTCATCTCAATAGTTTTAGGCCTAGGAGAGAGAAATGTATGTAAAACCAAAGCACACAGGTGACATTTGCTTAGAAGAAAAAATGATTCTTCTATCAGAAGCAACTCATGGCTTCCTTTGATTCTAGCCTCTCAAAATAAAAATGTAACTCTTTCATTTATCCTTTGGTGTCTTAAAAAATACAAATTGGGGATCTCTGTGTGGCTCAGTGGTTTAGTGCCTGCCTTCAGCCCAGGGCGTGATCCTGGAGTCCTGGGATCGAGTCCCATATCAGGCTCCCTGCATGGAGCCTGCTTCTCCCTCTGCCTGTGTCTCTGCCTTTCTCTCTCCCTGTGTGTCTCTCATGAATAAATAAAATATTTTAAAAAATACTAAAATTGGTTTAAAGTGTAGTTCATCATCACTCATGAAATGAAAAGCTGCTGCCTCTTACACTAGATAAAATGGTCCCATCCCATAATCATGTACATATGGGGATGGAAATGAAATCCAGAAAAAGAAATACAACCTATTATACTTGAGAATTGTGTGTCACTGGAAATCCAGTTAGGACAAGCTGACTTCATTCTCTTTGGCCAAAAAGATCATGCTACTTAACAGGGGGAAAAAAGGAAATTTGAGAAAACAATTCAAGCTTTTCCTCTGTACTCTAAAATTCACGCATTTGTATACAAGAAACTTTTGTGTTTTTTTATCGTTTCTTACTATATACTAGTTGCTTCAATATATTTCCCACATGAACACACAAAACAATCTCATTAGAAAAAAATCATTATCCTCATTTTCAGATGAGAAAAGGGTTTAGAATATCTGTCTTGCACCAGCTAGAATCATGCATAGCACCAGAGATGAGATGTGAGCTTGAATCTTGTCCATTATGCCAAAAATAGGTATTCTTTCTACCTTATCACTTTGTTGTACATGCTTAAATGTTTTCTCTTCTCTTTCTACTTGGCTTCTACCTACTGTCTCTTCTGTCCCACTAATATGTTCTTGCATTCCAATCTTGTGTAACACCTCTGCCATCTACTGCCCCAGTATCCCTTCTGTAAAGATGTCTAGGAGTCAAGGCAGTTATTTACGAAAGATACTGCCACGTAGTAAGTTCCTCTATGGTCATGTAGTATGTTCCTCTAGGGTCATATGGAGTATGGATTCTTGGATCCATATTGTGGGCATTATCTGAAAATTTGTTAGGCCTTCAAATTTAGACAATAAAATGGCAATAAATGTTGGTGATAAATATTAACAAAATATCTCAGTTTTATGGGAAGCACTGAGGGGTTCCTATACAGTGAAAATCATAATTTTTAAGGAGTTGCATCAGATCCAACTCTATTTGTTTCCCTAGACATTCCTATCTCATATTTGTGAATTAGATGTTTTTCAGTAGTTTGTTTTGTAAAAAAAAGTCATGTTTTCACCCTGATTAATTCAGACCCACTGTAGGATGCTCATCAGAACTTAGAACTCAGTTCAGAGTAGATTGTCATGATGAGCACTTTTATTTTATTTTATTTATTTGTGTGCAATATGGATCTTCATGCTAATGATGAAAATTTATATTCTAGCATGTACTGAATATCTTTGTACATGTTTTTATAGCTTAATGGTCATAGAAAGCTGTCCTCTGCTACTCCTGTCACTGAGAACCCATTACTATCTGGTACAATAAGAAGGGAGGGCTGTTAATAGCAGCCATTTCATATTTCACAAAGTTTAGAGGTTGGCTATAGATGGTTCCATTTTGTCTTTGAAAGATGCTGATTAAACCGAGAAATTACTTTGGCTGTCTGATTGATTCTCATTTGTGGATGGTTAGAAGGCAAGTTTCTATACTTTTAAGAATTGGAAGTCATCATGTCTGTCTCTGGTTTTGCCTCAGCTTCCGCAGACAATATAGAGACGTACAGAGAGCATACTCCCTCCCAGTTCAGAGTTATTTATGACAACTTAAAATCCACAACTTGAAAAGTCTTGAAAGTGTGTATTCTCTTAGAGAATATGAACATTTGACTTTTCTTTCTGGAAGAAATAAAAGATGAAAACAATGTTATTTCAATCTGCACCATGGGTTTAATTACTTAGGAGCCTTCTCCTGTACTTCTGGCCTATTTGGCAATCCACATCCGTGAATCATCCGAAAAACAAGTGGGCAAGCAATTATAAGTGACTTTGAAAAACAAAGATAGGATTGTGAAGCATTTGTTCTACATATATTTTGATTTCAGTGTAAAATTTCCTAGCACTGTCATATGTAAAAATGATGTAAGAAATGTCATTTTTTTTGTTTTTAATGATTAATTCTGTGCATTTCACATATTTTATAAACATTCTGTGTGGGCTACTTAAACATGATAGAGAATTGTTGTATGAGGAATATTGTTTTTCTAGTTCTTTTTGTGTGTTCTCCCTACCCCATCAAATGTAACCACAGCAGTAACTGCATGTAATTAACTATAGTCTACTAAGGAGCACACTAAATGCATATCCTCAGATTTTAATGGACATTTAATGTAATCTATTCCAAAGAGTGGAAATATTTACAGAAGTTGGTTCTCACCTTTCTTGAATGATAAAGGAAAAATCCATTTAGCAGATTAAAAAAGTATACTTTGCAAATATGAGTCTATAAAATCAGACTGATGGATCAATGGATGAATTAGCGTCAAACCACAAATATCTAAGCAACGTACATAGATTTTTCTGCTGTTGCAGACATTTCCACTGGTCAGGTGAAGGCTGTAAATCAGGTTTCCTCTGTTAGCTTTGGTTGCCTCTTTCCTTTTGATTTTGTAATCCCCAGAGATCTAAGCTTTATAACCGATGTATCCTAAAACTCTCCACAATAGGTTTCTCTTTAATATATAACAAATATTAATTGACCACAGAGAAAAATCCAAGACATTGTCATGGATTAATATTCAATATGTATGGCTAAAAAAATTCAAAAAATTATTGGTAAGTATTCCCCTGTACACAGAGAATGGAAATGAGCCAAAACCCGGGGGACAATTACTAGATTCCTTCCCTTTCTCCCTGTCTCTTTTTTAAAAAGATTTTATTTATTTATTCATGAGAGGCAGAGACATAGGCAGAGGGATAAGGAGGCTCCCTTATCCCGGTAGGGAGCCCAATGCAGGACTTGATCCTAGGACCCTGGAATCATGACCTGAGCTGAAGGCAGATGCTCAACCACTGAGCCACCCAGGTACCTACCCCCTTTTTCTTCTTTTCTTTCCTCTTCTCATCTTTCCTCTTCTCTTTTCTTTTTCTTTCTTTCCTTCCTTCCTTCTTTCTTTGTACATACATTGAAATACACTTTATGGTAGATGTTGTTCAAGCAATCAAAAAATAAGAATTTATTTTAAATGAGTAAGTCAAATCAGTTTTAAAATTCCTTTTGAGCTTATTCTCTCTTATCTGTGCTCTAAATGGTATACAGCCTAAAAGGTGTTCAAGCAATATAAAGAAATGATTCCAAATATATTGTAAATGCTGCAGTAGACTGAAGGTAGTTAAGGATTTTTTTGAGTTTATAGATTGAAGAGAAAAAAAGGACAAGAATTTTTGGTGAAAACATAAGTAGAAATTTTCCAAGAGTGCATTTTGAAGGAAGAATTAAAATAAGTGTGAATGAGTTGGGATCGTTGCCAGATACTGACAGCTGAAATGTAGTGTGCTCACTATTTGCCAGCAATTATTCTAACTACATTAGATGCCATTGTAAAATGGCTCAGTGAGGTAGCTTGTACCAGCTGCCCTTTACAGGTGCTGAAATCTTAAGTCATTTGCTGGTGAGACTTGTAGAATAGAATGGAAACCTGGGGACAGGTCATCCTGCTTCCAAGAGGCAGTCTGGTAATCGCTGTGCCATGCTGCTTGCAGGTGACATTGCAGGGAACTGGAGGGCAAATTGTATCAAGGAATCTAACTTATCCTGTACTACTAGTGTTTTCCTTTTAAAGTCTGAAGCTTTGGTCTTCAAAACAAGGCCAAAGGCCTTTATATCTGCATTATAGACTTTCGTGTTGGGGCCTTGGGATGTAGTTAAAGGTGACTGATTGACTATATATATATTTTTTTACCTCTTCCTCCTGAGACCAGTTGAGTGGTAGTAAAGAAGTAAAAATCATATAGACCCAAACAGACAGAAAGCCATAATATGAGAAGGGGAGTGTTAATGAAAAAAGTGTTGATGTTCCTGGCAGAGCCATTGGAGGTTAAGATTCTGAAAGAGGGCACTACTGAAAATACAAAGATTATTTGAAAGTCAGTATTCAGAATCCAAAATGCAGGCAGGAAGGCAGGCATCTAGCATTTTAACTGAAAACCAGCGTGTTCTTTTGTGGAGAGTTTAACTTCAGAGGCTGAAGATTCAGACACTACCTTCTCTCTGCTCTTCTCTACTCATGGAACACCTGCAGGACGAGTCTGTTTCCCCCACCCCCAAAAGGGGGATCAGAAAGCACTTTTTTTGGAGATATTAAAAGTCCTCAAAAATAAATGGCAAATTGAGGCAGTTTTATTTTCCAAGTGTAAGTTATAATTATATATATATATATATATATATATATATATATATATATATATACCTGTGAGGTGGGAAATACACATATCCTGACCATTCTTCCATGGGGATACTGAGATGTTCAGTCTCTGCACATTCCCCTTGAATCTGGGAACCAGTGTGGTTGCTGTGAACCAGTATGGCTAAAGTGATGTTCTGCAACTGCTGGAGCTAGACAATAAAAGGGATATAGCTTTATAGCTTTTACCTGGAGACCTTTCTCTCTCTCTCAGTTCACATACTTTAGGAGCCCTGAGCCAACATGTAGGATGTCTGGCTTTCCCGAAACTGCCACGCTGGAGAGATTACTTGGAGAGATTGCACAGAGATAGACACCTGTCTGAGGATCCCTAAGTATTGCAGTTCCCGGCCCTTGAGCTGCTCTAGATGATGCCAAGTAGAGCAGAGACCAGATGTCCCTGATGAGCACTGCTCCAAGTCCAGATTCATAAGAAAAATAAATGTTGCTTTTGTCATAAGCCACTACATTTTGGGATGGCTTGGTATGCAGCATTAGGTAACTGGAATACCCACACACTGACATGGGGGGCTCTTAGAATGGCGTAAGTGGAAGTTCTACTCCAGAACACCCTAAAGTTCTAGTTAATGATTTTCATTTGTAATCAGAGAATTTCCAATCATATCTTTGGTGCCTTAGTGTCTTATTGTTAAAGACAAATGGACAGTCATGGACTAGTGTCCACTGTCAGCTTCTTTTCAAAAACAGAGACAAGAATAAACATGAAATGAACCCAAAGAAACAAAGGTAATTCAGGAATGACAAGGAACATTTCACTCTGCATATTCAGAAATAGGCAAAGATTATTATACTCAGAAAACAATAAAAGGAAGCTATGGAGAAGTAGAAATTAGAAAAAGAGAAGTTTTGCAAGTTTGATATGTAATTGCTGAAATAGAGAATTATGTAAATAGCTGGAAGTTAGTCAAAGAACCCTCCTAGAGAGTGAAAAAAGGAGAAAAAGACATTTAGAAAAACAATGAAAGACCAGAGTATATCTTTAATGTCTAACATTTGTATGAAAGGAGTTACAGAGATAGAGAACAGATAAAACAAAATTAGGAAATCATCACAAAGTAATAGAATAATACTTCTAAAAATGGATGGATATGGGTCCAATGAGTTCCCAGTAGCATGACTGAAAAAAGATTCACTCCAAACCACCTAATGATGGACCAGGGATACAGGAGAAGATTCTAAAACTTTCCATAGAGGAAAAATAAAATCACCTCATTCATAAAGGCATAAGCATCAGAGTGTGCTTTTTGACTAAAAGTGACTTCCCACTTACTAATCCATATCTGGTCATTTGATCAATAGAACGTTAGCTAAAATAAAGACACTTTTGCATATGTGAGGATTCATGCACTCATGCATTCTTTGAAAGTGTCCAGTGAATGTTTTTCATCACAGTGAAGAAACAAATCAAGAACAGGAATGCTTTTCAAGAAACAGTGAATACAACTCAAAAGAGCAATAAAAAGAGTGTTCAAGATGATGCCTGGGCAGCAATCATGGGATTAGATCAGAGCGGAGCAAGAGGATTGGGGGCTCCAGGAAGAAGATGGCCTGGAAATAAGGGGGGCTTGATAGAACATATGATGTAATAGTGCATGGAGAGTACGAGTGGGGAGAGCACATAGCAGATATGGTGGAGCATTTGGGAAAAAATGAAGATATGTGTATTGAAAATTATGTAAATCAAGAAGCAAGGCAACTATTAAATTCAGGAAAAGGAATAAAGTATAAGAAAGACAATGAAAAAAAAAGACAATGTAATCATTTAATAAAATGCTTTTATATTACTTGACAGTGAATAGTATTTACATGGTTAATTTTGTAAACATCAATTATTCATTTAACTAAAATAGTAAAATAATTATATTAGAAGGAGGAGGAAGGAAGATAGTGGTATAAGAGCACTCAGTCCTTTTCTATCATAATAGGAAATCAATAGTTACAGTGTAAAATTGATTAATCAAGAACTAGTCAAAGAATTAGATTACTTAAAGAAATGGAGACATTTTCCAGGAAAAATAGCTAGAAGGGTTACAGTGGTAGAAGAGAATGAGATCAGGTTTTGGACTAGGTCAGGAACTGCTGTTTTTCATTAGAAGTAGAACAACAATATATATTAGTTTACCCGTGACAGTTCTGGTTTATGCTTCATGTTCCATATTCCATTTTCCATTTGGTTTGATATTGTGCCAGACAAAAGTGTCCCAAGTTGGATAAGAAATTGTATGATCACTTTCATTATAAACATTTTGGTTTAACTTGATATTTTAAAAAGATGTAGGTATACTTTTGTTATAGAAAATAAAGGTTTAAAAATAGAAAAAAAGGTTATTGGTTTGTGATCTTGTCTTTGCTTAGAGGGAGTGATGAAAGCTTGGAAGCATGTATGATATTGATTGAGATGGTGGAGGATGGGAAAGGCAGCACTGACAGGGAACTTACTTTACCTCCTTGCTGTCCTACTGTGGACAGTGCTACAAATATGTCATCTTCTCATCCGATGCTAACAGGATGGACTCCTGGGCCAACTTAGCACTATTTCAAGAAGGCAGACAATAGTTGGAAAACAAAGACTTGAGAACTTTGGGAATATCAAAATAAATCCTGGCACAAGAAATGAATGCCATGTTGAGAGTAGGGAAACATAATTGATGTGTCACGTGAACTTTGGAGTAAAGAGGCAGAAACCTAAATCATTTCAACCTGGATTTTAGCATCCATATGCTGGTGTGAAGAGGGCTGGAGAGAGGATGAGACTTATGTTTGTTCCCTTCCCCACACACTGGACCTTGAAGAATGCTGCTATTAACATGTAAATAGTTGGAAATGCCTTTATCCCAAATTCCTACACACTAAACTAATTTTCCTTGGGGTGGAAGAGGTGAGGTGAATGCAGAGTGGCAGCCTAACCTGTTGCTTGAAATCAGCAATGGATTTTATGCCAGCCTCAAATTCTGTTAGAGGACTCTTTATGGAGCCGGATTAGACCAAGTCTGTCAGGCACCATTTTCTTCTGCTTCTGGAAAATATAGTTTAGATGTACTTTCATTTATTCAAGCTCTTAGTGGAGATGGTTTTTTCTTAATCTTCAAATAGTTTAAAGGAGGAAGAGATCCCAAAGCCACCTACTTCTACTTTCTACTGAGAAGAAAAAGCAAACCTTTTTGGAATATGTGAACACTTGACTGAAATCTCATAACACTTATGGGAAAAAATATACAGGAAATTTGGAAAAACAATCCAGGTTTTTCCTTTTATACTCTAAAATTCAGAAACTTGTGTGCAAGGAGCTGCCCTATTATTTTATTGGTTCTCCTTATGTATTGGTTCTTCTTATGTAGGTGTTAAATGTATACTCAACATGGAACACACACAAGAATTCTATTAAAAAATCATTATCCCCATTTGCAGATGAGAAAAGGGTTTAAAATATGTTTGTTTTTTTTTGTTTTTTTTTTTTTTGGCACCAGATAGCTTCATGCATGGGATTTGAACCCATGTCTGTGTGATTAAAAAGAAGTGTCTTTCTACTTGACCACTTTGTTGGTGTGTGTTCAAAAGGTTTTCTTTCTCTTTTTATTAGGTCTCTACCCATCATCTCTTCTTTTCCGTTGATATCCTCTATCTTCCATCCAACTCCAGGCTACATCTGCTATCTACTGCCCTGGTACAGGTTTCACAAAAGTTTCTAGGATGCTGGACAATTGTTGACAAAGAACACTGTCATGCAGTAAGTTCCTCTAGGCAGTGCTATTTAGACAGTGGTCTAGGCAGCATGGGCATCACATGGGAACTTGTTAGATATGGATGTTCTCAAATGCTACCCCAGACCTACTATATCAGAAACTCTGGGAGTAGGGCTTGGGTGCAACCTGTGTTTTAAAAACCTGCCCATGTAACTGTGGATCTTTCTGCCATTATAGATTAGTTTGCATTTTCAAGAATTGTATGGCCTGTTTTCTTGGTGTGGCTTATTTCACTCAGCATAGCTATTTTCAGATTCATCCATATTTTTGTGAATATCAAGTTTATTTTTATTGCCAAATAGTATTTCATTGTGTGGATATAGCAAAATTTATTCATTCACTTACCTGTTGATGGACTTTGGGGTTCTTTTCCGATTCTGGTTATTACAACTAAAGCTTCTGTAAACATTTGTGT
Organism: Canis lupus dingo; assembly: GCF_003254725.2. NCBI lineage: Eukaryota > Metazoa > Chordata > Mammalia > Carnivora > Canidae > Canis > Canis lupus. The sequence continues at coordinate 45,730,202 of NC_064257.1, read as the reverse complement.
ATATATCTTTGCATGGACATATGCATTTTTTTTCACTCGGGTAAATAAGAAGTGGAAGGCTTGAGTGGTGTGGTAGATGTAGTTTTAGTTTTTAGAAAACTGAATTTTTTTTTCCAAAATAGTTATACCATTTTGCATTCAAACCAGCTGTATATGAGTTGCATCTTTGCCTGTACTTGATGGTTAATCTTTTTTAGTTTTCGTCATTCTAATGGGTAGTGATTTCTCATTTGGTTTTAGTTTATATATTTTTAACAACAAATGGTCTTTAGCATTTTTTCACCTCTTTGGTGGTGTTTGTTCAAATTATTTGAATATTTTTTAAAAATTGGATCATTTATTTATTTTTGAGGTTCTTAAAAAAGGTTTATTTATTTATTTGAGAGAGAGAGAATGAGCTCAAGAGAGAGGGACAAAGTGAAAGAGAGAAGGAGAGAGAAGGTGACTCCCCTCTGAGTGCAGAGCCTGATGCAGGGCTTGATCCCAACACCCTGAGACTATGACCTGAGTTGAAATCAAGAGTTGGATGCTCAACTGACTGAGCCACCCAGGTGCCTCATTTTTATTATTGAGTTTTAAGAGTACCTTATAGATTCTAAATATAAGGCCATTATCAGATATATATTTAGCAAATATTTCTCCTAGTCTGAGATTAGCCTTTTAATTTTCATAACTGAATTTAAAAGGACAAAGATTTAAATTTTGACAGTCATATTTATTGACTTTTTTCCTTTTTATTTGTGCTTTTTGTGTCCTCTTAAGAAATCTTCTTCAAACTCAAGGCCATGAAGATCTTTCCCTAAAATTTCTGAGAAGTTTTGTATTTAGCTCTTATATTTAATCTTTTATCTATTTTGAGTTAATTTTTGTAAATGATGTGAAGTGAGTTGAGGTTAATAGCTTTTTACATATGGCTATCCAGTAATTCCAGCAGTACTTACTGAAATAATTCTCCTTTCTTCACACTGCATTGTCTTCATCCTTTGTTGAAAATGAATTGACCATGTATGTGTGGGGTATTTCTGAATTTTATTCCATTCCAGTAATTTATTTATCTGTTTATAATAATACCCCATTGTCTTGATTACAATTACTATAAGTCTTGAAATCAAGTAGTGCTATGGGAATATCCCAGATTTGTACTCTTTTTTTTTTTAAGATTTTATTTATTTATTTATTTATTTATTTATTTATGACAGAGAATGCGAGCAGAGGAGAGGAACAGAGAGAAAGGGAGAAGCAGACTCCCCATCAAGCAGGGAAGCCCTACCTGGGGCTCGGTCCTAGGACCCTGAGATCATGACCTGAGCCAAAGACAGATATGCAACTGACTGAGCCACCCAGGTGTCCCTCCAGATTTGTATATTTTACAAAAGATTTTGGGGGCTATTTTAGGTATGATTTCCCATGTAAATATAAAACTAAGCTTGTCAATTTCTACATAAAAGGTCACTTGGATTTGGATTAGGAATAGATTGATGCTATAGTCTATTTGGTGAGAATTGATATTTGGAATAATGAGCCTTCCAATCCATAAATATGGTATATTTCTCCATTTACTGAAGCTTTCAGTGTATAAATGTTAAGTCATATACCTATGTTCTAATTTATCCCTACATCTTTTATGTTTTGATGTTATTGTAACTGATTTGTATCCTAATATCAGTTATAATTGTCTGTTGCTGTCACTTAGAAACACAGCTGATTTTTGTATATTGACTCGATACCCTGTTACCTTGTTGAATTTACTTATTCCATAATTTTTTGTAGCTTTTGTAGGATTTGCTACATAAGTGGTTATGTGTTTAAGAATAACATTTTAGGGCAGCCCGGGTGGCTCAGTGGCTTAGCGCCTGCCTTCAGCCCAGGGTGTGATCCTGGAGACCTGGGGTCAAGTTCCACATCAGGCTTCCTTCATGGAGCCTGCTTCTCCCTCTGCCTGTGTCTCTGCCACTCTTTCTCTCTGTGTCTCTTATGAATAAATAAATAAAATCTTAAAAAAAAAAGAGAATAACATTTTAGTTTTTCCTTCTACATTATTTAACTTTTCTTTTTCTTGCCTTCTTGCACAGACTGGAACCTCCAGTATGCTGATTAGAAGTGGACATTCTTGCCTTGTTACCTACTTTAGGTGAACAATATTCAGTATGATGTTAGCTGTTGGTTCTTTGTGGAAGCCCTTCAGCCGACTGAGTTATTTCTATTCTTAGTTTCCTGGGGAATTAAAAAAAAAAGTAGTAATGGAGTGAAGGTTTTTGTCAAATACTTTTTCTGTATCTATTGAGATTATCACATGATTTTTCTTTTTATTCTATTGTTGTGGTGAATTACATTGATTTTTTTTTGTCCTTTCAAAAAATGTTTGTTTCCTATGATTAAGAATCTCTTATGGTTTGTCTCCCTCTCTGATCTTGTCTTGTTTTATTTTTCCCTCCCTTCCACTATGATCTTAAATTCCACATATGAGGAGATCTTATAATTGTCTTTCTCTGATTGACTTATTTTGCTCAGCATAATACCCTCTAATTCCGTCCATGTCATTGAAAATGGCAAGATTTCTTTTTTATGGCTGAGTAGTATTCCATTGTGTGTGTGTGTATAAATACATATACCACATCTTTTTTTTAAAAAAATTATTTATTTATTCATGAGAGACACACAGAGAGAAAGAGACAGAGACACAGGCAGAGAAAGAAGCAGACTCCATGCAGGGAGCCCGATGTGTGACTCGATCCTGGGACCCCAGGATCACACCCTGGGCCGAAGGCAGGAGCTAAACCGCTGAGCCACCCAGGGATCCCAACCACATCTTCTTTATCCATTCATCTATAGATGAACATCTGGGCTCTTTCCATAGTTTGGATATTGTAGGCATTGCTGCTATAAACATTGGGGTGCAGGTACCTCGTCATATCAGTACATTTGTACCTTTGGGGTAAATCCCTAGTAGGGCAATTGCTGGGTTTTAGGGTAGCTTCATTTTCAACTTTTTGAGGAACCTCTATATTGTTTTCCAGCTTGCATCCCCACAGTGTAAAAGGGATTCCCTTTCTCCACATCCTCGCCAACACCTTTCATTTCCTGAGTTGTTCATTTTAGCCATTCTGACTGGTATGAGATGGTATCTCATTGTGGTTTTGATTTTTATTTCCCTGATACTAAGTGATGTGGAGCATTTTTTCCATGTATCTATTGGCCGTTTGTATGTCTTCTTTGGAGAAGTGTCTGTTTATATCTTCTGTTCATTTCTTGATTGGATTGTTTGTTCTTTGGGTGTTAAGTTTGATAAGTTCCTTATAGATTTTGGATACTAGCCCTTTATCTGTTAAGACATTTGCAAATATCTTCTCCCATTCCATAGATTTCTTTTTAGTTTTATTGACTGTTTCCTTTGTTGAGCAGAAGATTTTTATCTTGATGAAGTTCCAGTAGTTCACTTTTGCCTTTGTTTCCCTTGCCATTGGAGATGTGTCTAGGAAGAAGCTGCTGTGGCTGAGGTCACAGAAGTTGCTGCCTGTGGTCTCTGCTAGGATTTTGATGGGTTCCTGTCTCACATTTAGGTCTCTCATCCATTTTGAGTCTATTTTTGTGTATAGTATAAGGAAATGGTCCAGTTTCATTCTTCTACATGTGGCTGTCCAATTTTCCCCACACCATTTGTTGAAGAGACTGTTTTTTTTTTTTTCCTTTGGATATTCTTTCCTGCTTTGTCAAAGATTAGTTGACTATAGAGTTGAGGGCCCATGTCTGGGTTCTCTATTCTGTTCCATTGATCTCTGTGTCTGTGTTTGTGCCAGTACCACACATGATCACAGCTTTGTAATAGAGCTTTACATTAGACAGTGTGATGCCACCAGCTTTGGTTTTCTTTTTCAGCATTCCTCTGGCCATTTGGGGTCTTTTCTGATTCCATACAAATCTTAGGATTATTTGTTCCAACTCTGTGAAGAAAGTCCATGTTATTTTGATAGGGATTGCATTGAATGTACAGATTACTCGAGATAGCATAGACATTTTAACAGTATTTGTTCTTCCAACCCATGAGCATGGAACATTTTCCATTATTTTGTGTCTCCCTCAGTTTCTTTCTTGAGTGTTCTATAGTTTTCTGAGTACAGATCCTTTGCCTCTTTGGTTAGGCTTATTCCTCTGTATAATTATAAATGGGATTGGCTCCTTAATTTCTCTTTCTTCTCATTCATTGTGATTGTATAGAAATGCAACTTACTTCTGTGCATTGATTTTTATATCTTGCCGTGTTGCTAAATTCCTTATGAGTTCTAGCAATTTGGGGTGGAATCTTTTGGGTTTTCCACATAAAGTATCATGTCATCTGCAGAGTGGAGTTTGACTTCTTTTTCACTGGTTTGGATGCCTTTTATTTCTTTTTGTTGTCTGATTGCTGAGGCTAGGATTTCTAGTACTATGTGGAACAGCAGTGGTGAGAGTGGACATCTCTATCATCTTCCTGACCTTATGGGAAAAGCTCCCAGTTTTTCCCCGTTAAGAATGATATTCGCTGTGGGTTTTTCAAAAAGCATATGGCTTCCATGATTTTGATGTATGTTCCCTCTCTCCCTACACTGTGAAGAGTTTCAATAAAGAAAGGATGCTGTACTTTATCAAAAGCTTCTTCTGCATCAACTGAGAGGATCATATGATTCTTGTCCTTTCTTCTGTTAATGTGATGTGTCACATTGGTTGATTCGCAGAGGTTGAACCACCCTTGGAGCTCAGGAATAAATCTCACTTGGTTGTGGTGAGATTGGTCCTTGGTGAGGTTGTGGTCCTTTTAATGTACTGTTGGATCCTATTAGCTAGTATCTTGGTGAGATTTTTTTGCATCTGTGTTCATGGGGGATATTGGTCTGTAATTCTCCTTTTTGGTGGATCTTTGTCTGGCTTTGGGATCAAGGTAACGCTGGCTTCATAGAAAGAGTTGGGAAGTTTTCCTTCCATGACATTGACTGATCTTTGACTGCTAAATTAACTTTGTGTTTCTGAGGTAAATCCCACTTAATCACAACATATTATCCTTTTCATGTATTGTTGGAATTCATTTGCAAAAATTTTAAAAGAATTTTTGTATACAACCCCAAGAAAATACTGGTTTGTAAATTTCTTTTCTTATAATAACTTTGATTTTGTTATCTGGTTAAGGCTGACTTTATTTATTATTTATTTTTTTAAAATATTTTATTTATTTATTTATGAGAGACAGAGAGAGAGGCAGGCAGAGACATAGGCAGAGGGAGAAGCAGGCTCCATGCAGGGAGCCCGATGTGGGACTCAATCCTGGGACTCCAGGATCACACCCTGGGCCGAAGGCAGATGCTCAACTGCTGAGCCACCCAGGCGTCCCAAGGCTGACTTTATAGACTGAGTTTGGACATTTTCCTTATTCGTTATTTCCTGGAAAAGTTTGTATAGAATTAAATATTGGTGGAATCCAGCAGTGAGGTCATTTGTGCCACAAATTGTCACTGTGTGATTGTGTGAATATATGTTCCTACAAATTTAATAAATATTCAGATTATCTATTATTTCTTGAATGAGCATTATCCATTTCATCTAAGTTTAATGGCAAAATTTGTTTAAAATATTCTTTTATCATTTTAATACCCGTGACTTTTATAGTTATGTGACCACTTTCATTCCTGATATTAATACTTTGTATTTTTCTCACTTATTTCCTGTTCAGTATAGTTAGTAGTTGATCAATTTTATTGATCTCACGAACCAGTTTTTGATTTTTAAATTTTTCTCTATTACTTTTTTGTTGATTTTTCTTCTCTCCTTAATTTTTTCTTTTTTAAAAAATTATTATTTTTATTTTTAAAGTAAGTTCTACATGTAATGTGGAGCTTGAGCTCACAACCCCAAGATCAGAAGTTGCATGCTCTACTGACTGTACCAGCCAAGTGCCAGTAATTTTTTTTTCTTTTTAGTGTTTACTTTAGATTTAATTTGTTCTTTTCCTCTAGTTTCTTAAGGAAGATACTGAGTGTACTGATTTGATATCTTTCTTCTTTTCTAATATAAGTATTTAGTGCTGTAAATTTCCTTTTAAGTGCTATCTTGCTGGATCCCATGCCTTTTGATATGTTGTGTTTTCCTTTTAATTTGTTTCCAAAGTGGTCACTACTTTGAAAAGGACCCTGACTAATTAGTCTTATATCTTTCACTAGGGAACAAGTGAAGACATTTTGTTTTAACAAGAAAGACCTGAGTTATTATATAGGAGGTGTATATAGGTGTATATTGTGTGAATGGATTGAGCAATGCAAGGGGGTGGGCTGTATCAGATACCTTTTATGTGACAACTCAGATGTTTTTGGATTTACTTCTTTCTAGAGTATTTGAACACTTGATACACTGAGCTGTTGCAGCACTGACTTCAAAAGAGAAAAATATGACAGTGCTTTGCTTTATGCCTATGCTGTGTGCTTTTCACCTTTTACTCTATGATGTCCTTTTTTGCTGCTGACATGTGAGACACTACAGGACAAGAGTCACTTGGTCCCCATGCATGGGCAACCCAGGAATACAGGGATATTAGTGTCAGTGTCCATGAGAGATGTTAACTAGTGGATAAATGTTTCTTCCCTTCTCGCCTTGGGTGGATTGTTCTGAGTTAGTAGTTTATACAGCCTACTGGGAGATGATTACAGAAGACAGAAAGATCCGAGAGGTTGTGTAAACTATTTACATTTGTTTTCTCTCCATTGACTCATTTTCTCTTTCCTCCCCTCCTGCTTCCTGGACATTGTACTCCCAAATAAAAGAGTAGCAGATCACCTTTCACCTTAGATTTTGCTTTCTGGGAAATCCAGACTAAGGCAGAAAATAATCAATAAATGATAACTTAGTATTTATTATTTCAATTAATTTTATTTAAAATTATTTTATATTCATCAAGGTCTATTATGACTGAAAAAGTCAAGATAAGAATATACAAAGTATGACCGAGTTTTAATTTAGCCAGATTTGCTGGAGGCCATCAAGAGGTGTGAGCCCTGGTTGACCCTACAGTTAGATTCAGGCAATTGGAGGCTCCTCACCACCTTCCCTGTCCCTGAAATCTATGTTCTGCCTGCCATTCTCATAGTAAGAGCTGTTTGAAGGACATAGCTTTGAGAGAGTAAGCTGTTGTTGAGGCCATTTGGACTGAATACATAACTGAACCCAGTTAAGGCCCCTCTGTAAACTTTTAAGATTCTGGTGTAGAGAGCTACTTATTTTGCAGCCACCCAAGACAAGCCCTATGTGTAAGTTCCCCTGATCATTAATCCTGCCACCTTTCAGTTTGGAGCTGCCAACCTGTTTTGTTTGATTTCTTCTTGCCTTCCTTGTATGCGGGCCCATTTGTGATCTAACAGCCAGTGTTACTCTTCTGAAACTGAAGCATTGTTGTGAGTTTTTCCTGTCTCCACTTGGTACTAATTCAACAATTATTTTCCTCTGAGGATTACATTTCCTTCTTAAGTATGGTGTTTGCATTTTGGGTTTGGGTTTCCAGCATCAGGGAGCCAGTGTGAGGTTTTAAAAACTATCTGGGAGATTAGAGCCCTTGTAGTTTTGTTTGAAAAGTGAATACTCTCTGATTCTGTGTCTATGATAACCTGTATTTTTAAATAAGCCACCATTCTCTCTAACCGACTCCAGATCAATCTCTTGTCTTTGCTCTGAGCTGCTTATACTGGTATTGCAAGAAGGTAAGCGGAAATTTTTATGTTATGAATAACTGTTGAAAATCATGTATTGTTTCTTGTAAATTAGTGTATGCTTGACTTGATTTCTTTTGTCATTGCTAAAGTTCTTTATGGGTTTGGTTATTTGTTTCTTTCTCTTTGCTGGGTGACTAATATCAGTATAAACCTCTGTCTACTGGCAAACTCTTCTGTTGACAGCTAGAGTGAAGCTTTCATAAACTACTGCTAATCTGGTATTTGGGAAAAATAAAGCATTGGGACAGGGGGATAGTATAAATATGTTTTACATTATCTCTTTGTTACAAAGTTAATACATTCTCATTATGCAAAATGTGAAACGTTGGAAAAATAGAAAACTGAATCACCAGTAGCTCAACAGAAAAGAATCACTGTTAGCATTTGGATGTATTTCTTTTCAATCTCTTGCTGAGTATATTATTTTTATATGACTATTATGAAACAAAATTGAATATATCAATGTTTTCAAGAATTTGTCTTCTGATTTAAAAGCAATGCATACTTGGTATAGCAAATTTGGAAAATAAGATTTTTCGAAAAAAAGAAAATCAAAATTATTGTGAATCATATCACCTGAAATAGTAACATTCCATATTTACTTTCTTTCTTTCTAATATTTTTTACACACCAAACATCTTGCAAAAATAAGCATTTCTTCCAAGTTTGAATAGTGCTCTGCATAAGAAATATCAACAACTTAACATGATAGCTTTTGTTAAATCTAAATTATCTAAACTGTAATAAAGTGAACTTAATTTGTTTTAGCCTTACTTTTAATATTAAGTTGTAAGGGCAAATAATTATAATCAGGCTAATTTTTTTTAAAGATTATTTATTTATTTATTTATTCATAGAGACACAGAGAGAGAATGAGAGGCAGAGACACAGGCAGAGGGAGAAGCAGGCTCCATGCAGAGAGCCCGACATGGGACTCCATCCAGGGTCTCCAGGATCACGCCCCGGGCTGCAGGCGGCGCTAAACCGCTGTGCCACCGGGGCTGCCCCAGGCTAATTTTTGAAAAAGAAAAGAAAACCAACTTCTCTCTGATAACTTCTTTATTGTGATTATCAGTTCCTTAAAAGATAATACATTTAACTTTCTACCAGTAAAAAGCTTTACTTACCTTGCAAATCCTAGCAGGAATCCAGACTAGAGCAAAACTTTTCATTAATTGGGAAGTTCTAAATCTTTAGTAATCATGTGTTTCCTTTAGGATTCTAATCACATTTTCCACTAAAAGGGAGTCACCTTTGTATCTTTGTGAAAACCTGCCAGCAAACATGATTATGAATGAAGAACATACTGCCGGGGTGGTAATATTAGGTTTTCAGTAGGAATGTCTTTGCAGAATTTGCATTTGGTTACAAAGACAGGTTTATGAAGATATAGTTAGTTAATGAAACTTTTCTATTTTAAGATAATTGTAGACTCACATACAGTTGTAGAAATACTATAGAGATCCTGTTATCTAATACACTTTATGTAGATTCCTCCAATGGTCCTATCCTGTAGTAGTATAATATCATAAATAAGATATAGACATTGATAACATATATCAATTTAATTAATATTTCCTTAGTTTTATTTATACTTACTTGTATATGTGTATTTAGTTCTATGCAATATTTTTACATATAGTTTTGTGTATCTCCTGCTACATACAGTTAAGATGAAAAACAGATCACCACAGGATCCCTCATGTGTTTTTCTAACCATGCTCACCTCCCTCCCACCTGTACTCCCACCTCTAAACTCTGGCATCACTTATTCATTCTTTCTCTAAAATTTTGTCATTTCAAGAATGTTATGTATGACAGTTACAGATTCAAGAAGTTGCAAAGAGAGTACAGAGTGATCATGTGCACATTTTACTTAAACATAAAGCATGATATCAAACCCACAAAGTTGACATTTTACAACATATATGAATGGTTCTATACCATTTTAATACATGAGTAGATTTGTGTAACCACTGGTAGTGATTATGGTTGAAATTTGTAAAAAAATTTTGAAGGAATGTGAAATATTTATGGAGGAAAAACTAATAAATATTTGAAAATATCGTGGTCATTTTATTTTTTTATTTTATTTTTTTAAAGATTTTATTTATTTATTCATGAGAGACACAGAGAGAAAGAGAGAGAGGCAGAGACACAGGCAGAGGGAGAAGCAGGCTCCATGCAGGGAGCCCGACGTGGGACTCGATCCTGGGTCTCCAGGATCAGGCCCTGGGCTGAAAGCGGCGCTAAACCACTGAGCCACCAGGGCTGCCCTATCGTGGTCATTTTAAATATGTCCACAGATTTGCTTAGTACTCCTCCCTTCAAGAGGTGGAACCTAATTTCCATCTTACAGAATGTGGGCTCAACTTAGTGACTCACGTCTATCAAAAAGAATAAAGTGGGAGTAATGGTATGCAACTTCAGAGACCATGTCTTTTTTTTTTTTTTTTTTTTAAATTTTATTTATTTATGATAGTCACACACAGTGAGAGAGAGAGAGAGGCAGAGACACAGGCAGAGGGAGAAGCAGGCTCCATGCACCGGGAGCCCGACGTGGGATTCGATCCCGGGTCTCCAGGATCGCGCTCTGGGCCAAAGGCAGGCGCCAAACCGCTGCGCCACCCAGGGATCCCAAATTTTTTTTTTTTTTTTTTTTTTTTTTTTTATTTATGATAGTCACATAGAGAGAGAGAGGCAGAGACACAGGCAGAGGGAGAAGCAGGCTCCATGCACCGGGAGCCTGACGTGGGATTCGATCCCGGGTCTCCAGGATCGCGCCCTGGGCCTAAGGCAGGCGCCAAACCGCTGCGCCACCCAGGGATCGAGACCATGTCTTAAAGGTCCTCACACCCCACCCCCAAATACTCACTATGGTTTAAGTTAGCTGCCATCTGTGAGCAACCAGGTGGAGATGCCTAGGTGGTGAGGAACTAAGGTTCTACAAAAAGCCATGTGAGTAAGTCATCTTGAAATTGAGCCTTCCAGGCTCAGTAAAGCTTTCCAATATGGCTTTGGCTGTAACCTCATGAGTTAATCTGAGCTTCAATTGCCTACGAAAGCTGCTCCCAGATTTCTGAACCCAGAAATGATGTGAGATAATAAGTGTTTGTTTTCTTAAGCTACTAAATTTTGCAATAATTTGTCATGCAATAATGTATAACTAATCCAAATATCAATACGTAGGAAGGCATATAAAATATATAAGAAAGTAGGAGAGTATTTTTAACGTCTTATAATTACAACAGCATTATTAGCATAAGACAATATCAGGCCAAAAGACAGACCACTGAATTGCCTAACTATGAAGGTGGGTTGGTTTTGCTTTTCCTAATTAGGGTAGAGGAGAATCTAGAGCATGGGACCTTCTAAATTTCTCCATCTTCCCCTCCCACACACTGCCTTGTCCCCCTTTCTTTTCCTCTGAGGCTACAGGCTATATGGCAACCTCTGTGTGTTTTGTTTGCAATGATTGACTTTGATCTTGCATGGAGGCTTCCAAAGCCTTTGTGCTAGGACACATAAAATAATAATCCAGTGGCCCATATCTGTAATGATTTATTTGTTAGAATTTGAAGCCTAAACTAGTATGTCCTTTGAATATATTACTTGCTCTGTGCTCTAATTAAGTTATAGTTATAAGCTAGAAATAATTGCTTGTCAACTATTCTGTCTGGTTTTCACGGTATTTGTGTTCAACCATCCTATTCTTATTTTGTATGTATCTTTAACAATTATTTTCTGATTAAAAATACATTGCCCTTGAATCTTTATATAAGATTCAGCCTGTGTAATAGCTATAGCCACACTAGAGCAAGCCCTGGCAACTTCAGACTTTTTTATAAAGCTGCTTTTTGGAATGTGGCAATTTAATGGGAATTAGGAGATGGGGTATTTGTCTTGAAGTTACATTAGTAGAGCAACAAGGATCATGGCGAATGGTGGAGGTGGTGGTGGCTAAGCTATCCTCCTTCTTCAAGCCACTTATTGGCACTGCCATTGAAAGCAATATTCTACTGTGTAAACCCTCTCCCTCTACTTTGTTGGCAGCTCTTCCACCACGAATCTCTTAAGTGTTATTCCCTAAAGCAGTGTTTTTCAAATTTTACTATGCATCAGAGTCACCTGGCAGACATGTTAAGACAGGTTTCTGGGTCCACTTCTAGAGTTTCTGATGCAGGCAGGAGGTTTGGAGTGGAGTCAGAGAATTTTCATTTCTGCTCGGATCCCCAGTGATGCGGATTCTGCTCTTCTGGAGACCACACTTCAGAATCACTGCCCTAAAGTTCTATGGCTGGGTAGTAGTTGAGATCCTGACTACACGGTGAAGGCAGGAGCCAGAGTAGCAAAAGAGATCACCAAACTGCTTTGTAAGGGATAATCAAAGAAATATGTTTTTGCTATTGAGAAAGGGGAAATGAGGAGAGCAGAAGGAAGAGAAGTGTCAGGATTAAGATAGCCTGAGGCTGGGGGGTCAGATAAAGATCAAGGCACCTATTGACAAGAACCTGGTAGAGAGGTTTTTTGAAAGTCTTTAAAAAGTTCTCCTCCATATCTGGACAAATCTTAAAGTATGCCAGATTCACTCATTTCTTATCAAGGTGTGTGTGTATGTGTGTGAGAGAGACAGAGACAGAGACGAGATAGAGAGACAAAGAGAAAGCGAGAGCAAGAGTGAGACAGAGGATATGCATGTGCCTGTGTGAGGTAATTAGACAGCTGCTGATTTCTGCTAAGGTTTGATGCCATTTAGAAGAGAGACAGCACATTTGGGGCGGTGAAGTGATCAGCAAACTAAAGAAGCAATAGGTTGTAGCCAGAGTCATCCATACATAGTAGTAGTCCTCTACAGCCTCCCATCCCCTCACTAGAATTTAGAATTATCTTGGAGAAGGATTCGGGCTTGCACAGGACATGAAAATGGGGTTTTGAAGCAATCCTATCTAGTTCTCTAGGGGCCAGAGAGGCCTCAGCTAATTGGGTTGCTGTTTTTTACAGCTCTCTTCTACTTCGTGTTTATCTGTAAGTTGTCAGATAAGCAGAGTGCAATACACTTCTTCAAATTGCAAACTTGAGAGGCTTCAATTTTTCTTTCCCTCATGAATTCCTTGAGTGTTTTGTGGAGGTAACAGCTATACTTGCTGCAGGTTATCTTTATACTGACCTCTGATGAAGGTTGGATACTCTCATACCTCTAGGAAGGAAAGGGCTGCCTCATCAGCCCAGCATTTGAGGAAATTCCTTATAAGGAGGCACCAGAAGACAGGGTTTTCCCAGTGCCATCCCAGCTGTGGGGGAAAAGAGGGGTATTGTGGGGCTATAGGAGCCTTTTGCCTGCAACTTCCCATCATGATCTCTGTTCTGAGGAAATTCAGAGGTTTAGGGCTTTACACTCTCCTACTTCAGTTCAACTTTATCCATAAAACTCCGTAAGCGCATGAAGAAAGAGAGGAAGAAACAGCTACCTTAGGATTTTAGGTAAATAGGCGTGCTTCCGGCTGCCTCTTCCCTAGTTTCTTATGGGGTTTCCAGGCCCATGCACTGGTCTTTGAATTAATTGGTCAGTTTCAGTACTGACTAGTTCAGAATGGTTTTTCTTCCTAGTTTTATTTAACTTCAAGTTAGTTTAATATATAGTGTATTATTAGTTTCAGGGATAGAATTAAGTGATTCATTAGTTGCATATAACACCCGGTGTTGCTCATTACATCAAGTGCCCTCCTTCTGCTCATCACCTAGTTACCCCATCCCCCACATCCATCTCCCCTCCAGCAACCCTGTTTGTTCTTTATAGTTGAGTTTCCTAAGTTTGTTTCTCTCTGTTTTTGTCTTATTTTATTTTTCCTTCCTTTCCCTTATATTCATCAATTTTGTTTCTTAAATTCTACATATGAATGAGTTCAGAATGTTTTTAAGCCTAGAAGAAACAGCCAGTCAAAGGATTTCATTTTAAGCTAATGCTAGACCTCAGTGTGGTGTGGAGAGTGTTGTTTCTCAACATCTTGTTCACCTAGATGACAGTGATGTGTTTTTGGAGTAGTGTTGTTGAGGTCTCGAGCCTACTGTCAAGAAAGAATTCTTGAGATGGCTTTGTGCAAAAAGTTTGTTTTCTTAAAGCACGGGACAGGTCCCAGGGGCAGAAAAGAGTTGCTGCCCTGGGATTGCAAGGAGCAACTGATTATATACTTTGGGGTTAGGAGAAGTAAAGACAAAGGGAAGTTCCAAAAGGATTTTCATATGCTAAAGGAGACTCTCCAGATCCTGGAGGCCTGGCTATTAGAAAGCCAAGGCTGTTTTTTCCCCCTAGCAAAGGCATTAACATGAAGATAGTTGGGAGTTTCCTGGCGGAACTATACTCTGCCTGCCTCAAATATTTGTCAGTGGGCTGCAGGTTATAAGGACATTTAATTTTATCTACATTTCCTTCTGCCTTTGTTTCCCACATCAACAATAAATTCTGAAAAGTTAGAGAGATTGTTGAAATCTTTTATGGTGGTGGTAGTGGAAATGGTGGTGAATCAAACCATTTTTGCTTTTAGGAGTCTGCATAGTTTATGGATCTACCATAGCATAGTTAGATAATAATAATTTTTATTTTATTAAGGTGTAATTGACAAATAAAAAATTGTACATATTAAGGTGGACATCTCAATGTTTTGATATACATATATATTGCGAAATGATTACCAAATTCAAGCAAATTAACATATCCATGTTCTCATATAGTTGCTCCTTCTTAAGTTCAATTATTGATGCAGTTTCATACCCTGAGTTCCTGCTCAGGATGAAACATCTTTTCCGTGCACTAAAACTTATGTCAAAGATTGAGTCTTGACATATTCCACAGAGTGGTAGGTGCTTCATTCAAACTGCTGGAGCAAGGCATTATTTTTCCTATTCCTGGCATGCCACATGCTTCCTTTTCCTGATGATTTCCATACAGCTTCCCCCACACTCCTGGAGTCCCTTTTCAGCATGTTTATGACTGTTCTCTATCCATAAAAGGGAAGGTGTGTGAGAGCTGTGCTCCACAGTGATTGTCAATTCTAGGCTTTGTACCAACACCAACAGAATCCCTATCTGGGCTCTTCCCAGAGAGTATGCAATCTTCATTCATCAGACAATAAACAATAGAGAATAAGGGTGATGGCCACTGGGTTGTATAAGAGGTACCTGTTTTCATTATTTATACTCTGGCACTCACTCGTGGATCCTTTATTCAGACATTAGTAGAAAAAAACAAAACAAAAAAAAAGGATTTATTTATTATTATTATTTTTTAAAGATTTTATTTATTTATTCATGAGAGACACACAGAGTCAGAGACTTAGGCAGAGGGAGAAGCAGACTCCCTGCAGAGAGCCCAATGGGGGACTTGATCCTGGAACTGAGCTAAAGGCAGATGCTCAACCACTGAGTCACCCAGGCATCCCCCAAAGTCCATAGTTTGACCGTAAAATTACTATTGATGGTGTATATGCTATGGGTTTGGGCCAATGTATTGTAATATATGTCTATCATTGTAATATCATATTATATAAAATATTTCTATTGCCCTAAAAATCCTCTGTGCTATGCCTGTGCCTCTTTTTTTCCCCACTATCCAGGGAAATCACTGAACTCATAGTTTTACCACTTCCAGAATGTCATATGTTGGAATCCTACATTATGTGGTCTTTTCAAATTGGCTTTTTTACACTTAGTAATGTGCACTTAAGTGTTCCTCTATGTCTTTTCATAGCTTGATAGTGCACTTCTTTCTAGCACTGAATAGTATTCCATTGTCTGGATGTACCACAATTTACTTATCCATTCACCTACTAAAGGACATCTTGGTTACTTCTAAGTTTTGACATTTATGTATAAATCTGCTACAAATATCCATGTGTAGGTTTTGTGTAGACATAAGGTCAAATATAATTTTAATCAATCATGTTAGTAGCTATTCAATGGAATATGCCTCAACTAGATCCTTGCCACTCATTTATTTTGCTTGACATAAGCCAAACTATGGGCAACACAAAGCATACTTTAGTTCAGATCAGTGTTTCTCAAAGTGTGCTCTCCAGACCATCAGCATGAACATCACTGAGAACTTGTTAGAAATGTGAATTCTTTTTTTTTACTCCAGACCTGGTGAATCCAAAACTCAAGATGAGACCCAGGCATTATGTTTTAATAAATACTCTAGATGATTCTGATACATGCAAAAATTTCATGTGCATATGAAACATTTGGGGATGTTGTTATAATACATATTCTTATTTAGTAGGCCTGGGGTAAACCTGAGAATCTGCATTTCTTTTTTTTTTTTTTTTTTTTTTGAGAATCTGCATTTCTAACATGCTTCCAGCTGATCTCATTATTGCTGGTGCAGGGACTAAGCTTTGAGTAAACTCTAGACAGATTCAAGAAGAAAACTTTATATTACTGCTTCAGATTGCTGAAGTTCCATAGACAAAGACCTATAAAAACCAGAAAGCTCTGTAGGAAAAAAAATTATTGTCATTGCTTTTGGATGATACTTTTCATAAATCTTCAGAAAGTTGTATATGTTGAGAGTTGGGGAACTCTTATCTTCAGCTGGCAGGTCTGAAAATAAGATTGGTTACTAAGTTTATGTAGCAAGTCACCTTTAATCAAGTTTGTAAATGCCCCATCATGTCTTAATCTCAACATGCAACAGCATGTAACAAGAGTGGAATCTCTATCTCCAGCTGTCCTTTATTTTGTCTTGTTCGCCATCATTTAAAATGATAAGCTAAAGCTTAATGGTAAAGAAGTTGCCAAACTGTAACTTAAAGAAGGAAGAGCCTTCCCAGATGGCTCAAGTTGCTGATTATAACTTCTTGGGTCTTTTCTCGTCCCAGATTGATCATATCTCATTTTTTAGTCTCCAGCTATTTGGTGAATAATCATGAAAGCTTTTAAGAATCTGGTCTAATTTCTAGCAGTTTGTTGTTAGAGCCATTCAAATCTTGATTGCGTTTACTTGACAGATTGCACTTAATGGAAGTGGGGAGAGACTAACTGGGTTTATGAAACTTCCTAGGTTAGGGTTCTCTTAGACAATGTTGACCATGTTTTCATGTTTAATGTTATTGCTTTCATTATCAGATGACTTTGCTCTTTGAGTTTTTGCCTTCAAAAGATTACAGATGGTTTCATTTCACATAATGAATTCGAAAACATTTAAGAGGGCTGCCTCACATACCATTTCCCAAGAGATTCGATCAAAATGAAGGTATATGAAAAAAATTTCTCTTTAAAACTGAAATTATCTGCAGAGTAATTTCTATTAGAATTCTCTGAGGAGGCCAAATGTGAAAAGAAAGATAAACTAGGAAACTATTTAATCTTTAAAAAATAATCATAAGCTTTAGTATGAAAGGAAATTAAATAATCCATGATCAAGGGGTTCTTCCTCCTCATAAAGTCTTTATTTTCTGTCAAGAAATAAAAGGCACAGAAATACAGCATTTTTCTGAAGCAAGAAATAATTGACACTGTGACATCCTAGAGATTATTTTTGACACGTGTCTAAAGTAACATTTTTATAAATAATCTGGATGGTCAGTTATACATAGTTAAATGTCAAGTAAAGAATAAACTAATAAAATGAGGGGTGTTAGTGACTGTTTCAGTCTTGAATTTAAGATAGGGTTTCATCTTAGTTGAGTTCAAATATCAGCATCTGATCCCTCAGTTTGTAGGCTTAGAGCCTTGATTACCTTTTTATTGAGATGCTTTCCAGAAAAATAACTTCCTTAACTTGAAAGAGGCTGACTAAAGGTAAGAAAGTATGGTTTTATAAAAATCTTTTCCTTCTTGATAAAAGTCTATAAATGTTTATTGTAGGAAGCTTAGAACATTTGACAATATTCAAATTAAAAAATAATCTCCTTCACTCTAACCCCATCCCATGTTAACATTTTGGGTTTCAGCCTTTTACTATCTACATATATAGTGAATTGTACTAAACTTTCATGAAAATCTTCATACATTTAAATCTGTTTTCTGGTTCAATTTATCCACTAAAATTATTTCAGTAGATTTTTAAATTATCCTCCATAAAGCTATAACAATTTCCATTTTCTCCTGCTAGGTATGAGAATACCTATTTTGTCACATTTCTATCACCACAGGGTATCCTCAATTTGAAAAAATTGGCAGGACTTATTGGAGAAAAATGGTATTGTGTTATAATTGCTATTTACTTGACCTCTGATTAGGTTGAATTTTAATCAGCTGTTTATTGGGTTTTTTTCTCATAAACCTGTTGGCTGAGATACTTGGTCCTACATGGTCATTGGCTTATGATGCTGTCTGCTACTGTTGGTCATAAGCTGTCTTTGCCTCTGCTTTGAAGTCCTGGCCCTTGGAAATATCTCTTTCCTGATTCTAGGTCTTTTCTGCAGCACCAGTCTTAGGTAGGTTCCTTAGGTAGGAGACTTAAAAAATATCTGCATTTCCTTCATACCACATACAACATTGAAGAGATTTGTCTGTCAGCTTCCCTGATAGTGCTGCACTACTGCTGTTGCACCATATTGGATGTGGTCCTAGGCTGAAGGCAGGACTTCTGAGAGAGTTTGCAGCCTCCCCTAGACAACACCTGGAAGAGTGGGCAGTAGCTTTGATATGGTCACTGTCTGATATTTATTTGAATGTCTCTGTAATTCATTTCCCATATCCCATGGAGGTTTGGAATTTGACCTCCTTGCTCAATTCTTTTCATGACTTCCTCTTTCTTTCAGAAGTAGAAGTATTTTCTTTTTCTTTTATTTTCCTTTCCAGTCTGGCTGAAAATTTCTCTGCATAATGTTATTTTTCAGGATGTTATGATGAGAAACATGCAGAGAATCATAATTATTTACTTTATGTTTTTAACAAGTGCCTTTATAGCACTTATATGCAGGAGATTATTTTAAATAATTCAAATATTAATTCATTTAGCCTTCATTGCAATTCCATGAGATGGATACTATCATTACATCCATTTTACTACTACATTGAGGCCCAGAGAAGTTACCTAACTACTCCATATTTCCATAGCTCATGGAAAGGCACTCTGGCTTTAGAGACAGTATATTTTTCACTACATCATGTGGCCTTACATTTGAAACACTTTTACTTTAAGTTGTCTCATGTATAAAGCTTTTGAAAAGTGAAGTTAAAATGTTATTTTAATATGTTCAAGATTATTCCCATATACATATAAACACAAAGAACAAACTGGAAGGATATAAATTAAAATTGTTAGCAGCCATTATCATTGAAAATGATATTATTGAAATCATTGAAAATGGATTATTATAGCACAAGTGATTTTAATTTTACTTCTTGGAACCTCTATAAATTTGTTGCAGTATAGATGATTATCTTTATATTCAATAAAATAATATATCTATTCATAAAAATAAGATTATTTACAAACATATTTATGTTGAAAAGACTAGGTTCATAAAAGGGGCTCTTTCTTTCATTAATTTAGTCCATATTTATCGAAGGAATGTACTAGGGGTTACATTATGACTAAGGTTATGGAGATGATTAAAACATAGTACCTACCCTTAAAGAGATTATTTATGGTGAAGGTTGAGAGATAAGTGGACGATTGTGATACAGCATTCTAAGAGCTATTATAAGCTTGAGCACAATGTAAGAAATGTATATGAGACACAACCCAGTTTATACAATATAATATATTCAATTATTCAATATATTGAAGAGAAGGCAGGAAGGAGAATCAAATTGCCACTAAGGACAAAGGGGAAAAAAAGACTCAGATGAGAGTGGGAAGAGAGAAGGGAAAGCAGATTTCAGAAAGAACTGTGGGCATATTTTGAATTATCAGTCACTAATGTTAGAACTGTGAGCCCTGAGAGCATGAAACTAAGAAGGATATCCCAGTTCACCCTACCCCTCTAAAGAGGGGGCTCCCTCTAGTTACACAGAAAGACTTATTGTGCTTAAACATGAACAGTATGAAAGGACTGTGGTTAAGTCCTACACAAACTATTGTAAGAAAAAAAAAGAGTAATGTGTAAAGTAACATTCCCAAAGATATAGATAAAAACTGTAACTCTAATATTTAAAATAAGGTTAAAGAACTTCCATTACTGGATGTACTTTTCCCTATTTCTCCTGCTAAGTACAACTACAAATCTTGGACCTCATATATAAAAAAGACATTAAAAGCTACTGAAAGATGGAGAGAAAAAGGCAGACTTCCTAGGGAACTTGGGATGTGAGAATTGGATCTGTAAAGCCAGCAACCTAAATGCCAATGAATGCAGAATCCCATAGAAGCAGCATCTTTTTATTGAAAAGTCCAGGAAAGGGGTGGTCTAGGAAATCAGAAAACTTTTAGATGTTAACTGTTCTCTGTTCCAGTCAAACACCATACAGAAACTATGTCTCCACTGCCACCCACACAAGCAAAGGCTGAGTGGGGAGCCTAGAGTTTCATCTTCACAAGGCTACATAGCAAGGTGGCCCATCAGTCCCACCAGAGTGGTATGAGAGAAGTAGGGACTTTTACTCTGTCAAACTTGTAACAAGGCCCTGTGCTGTTAGTGGGGCCACACGGGGAGCTGGAGCTCCCACCCTATCAAGTGGCAATGAAGAGATGCTCCTCTGCTTTCCCTTCTGCCCCCCCCCCCACCATTGTAGCTATCAGTTGAAGCTAAGTAGAAATTTAGACTTCTCCCTCCACCTAGCAGAAATGAAGCAGTGCTAGCTTTCCCCTAACTTTCCTGAGAAATTTTAGAGAAAAAAGCCAGCCAAAACAGAAGGATTCATAATAATTTTATAATGTTATAGGAAAATGTTTAGGTTCTTTATTCAAAATCACTTATCAGGGGATCCCTGGGTGGCTCAGCGGTTTAGCGCCTGCCTTTGGCCCAGGGCGTGATCCTGGAGTCCCAGGATTGAGTCTCACGTCAGGCTCCCTGCATGGAACCTGCTTCTCCCTCCTCCTGTGTCTCTGCCTCTTTCTCTCTCTCTATGTCTATCATAAATAAAAAAATAAATCTTAAAAAGAAATCACTTATCATACCAAGAACTAGAAAGTTCTCAAACTTAAGAACTAGAAAGTTCTCAATCCTTAGATGTCAACAACAAGATGACAGACATGTTAGATTATCTGACAAAGATTTTAAGGCAGCTATGATAAAAAATGCTAAAACAATAATTATGAACATTCTTGAAACCATGAAAAAGTAGGAAGCCTCAGTTAAAGAACTAGGTCTCAGCAGAGAAATACAAGATATAAAGGAGAGTCAAAGGGAAATTTAAAATTGAAATATATAATAACCAAAATAAAAAGTTCAGTGGATGGCTTCAATAGCAGAATGGATGAGACAGAGGAAATAATCTGTGAACTGGAAGATAGAAGAAGAGAAATGGCCCAGTTTGAGCAACAGAGAAACACAAAACCTTATTTTTTTTCCAGCTTTATTGAGATAATATTGACAATTAAAAATAGAATATATTTAAGGTGTACAATGTGGTCAGTGTTTTGATATAAATACCTTGGGTATTGATTATCACAAGATGCTGATTAACATATTTATCATCTTACACAGTTACCTTTTTGTGTGTGTGATGAGAAGAACAAGTAAGATATACTCTCTTAGTAAATTTCAAGTATAGAATACATTATTATTTACTGTAGCTATGATGATGTATGTTAGATCTCTAGAACTTATTCCTCTTATAACTGAAAGTCTGTACTCTTTGACCAACATCTTCTTGCCCAGCTGCCTCCAAGCCCCTGGCAACGACATTCAATTGTTTCTCTAAGTTTGACTTTTTAAAATTTCACATATAAGTGATGTCGTTCAATATTTATTTTTCTGTGTCTGGTTTATGTCTCTTAGCATAATGCCCTCCAAATTCTTTCATGTTGTTGCAGATTGCAGGATTTCCTTCTTTTTTTGAGGATGAATAACATTTTATTGTGTGTGTGTGAGTGTGTGTGTTTGTGTGTGCATGTGTACCATGAATTCTTTATCCATTCATTCATTGATAGGTACTTAGTTTGTTTCCATACATTGACTGTTATGAATAATGCTGCAGTGAGCATGGGAGTGGAAATATCTCCTTGGAATCCTGCTTTCATTTTTAATTTTTTTGAGGAACCTCTGAAATGTTTTCCATAAAGGCTATACAAAATTACGTTCCCATTAATGGTTTTACAATGGTTGTCTTTTCTCCACATCCTCACCAGCATTTATCTATTGTCTGATAATAGGTGTTATAATAGGTGTAATGTGATATTTCATTGTGATTTTGATTTGTATTTTCCTGGTAATTCATGATATTGGGCATCTTTTAAAATATAATTGGCCATCTATATATTTTCTTTAGAAAAAATGTTCAGGTCCTTTCCCATTTTTAAATTGGATTATTTATTTTTTTGCAATAAAGTTGTATAAGTTCTTTATATATTTTGGATTTTAACCCCTTATCAAATATATGACTTGCAGATATTTTCTCTCATTCTGTAGGTTTCCATTTTACTCTTCTAATTATTTCCTTTGTTCAGAAGCTTTTTAGCTTGATGTAATACCAGTTACTTATTTTTGCTTTCGTTGCCTGTGCTTTTTGGTGTCATATTTAAGAAATCATTGCCAAGACCAATGTCAAGGAGCTTATTCCCTCTGTTTTCTTCTTTCTCCTGCTTGATCAAGTTATTGTTGAAGCTCTCTGCTATGGTCTAAATGTTTGTCACCTACTCCCCATTCATTTGTTGAAATCCTAGTCCCAGTGTGATGATACTATGATGTGGGATCTTAAAGAGGTAAGTAGGCCATGAAGTTGAAACTCTTATGGATGGAATTAATGCCCTTATAAAAGAGGACCCAGAGAGCTAGCTTGCCCCTTCCACCATGTGAGGACACAGGAGAAGTCATCAGTCTGCAACCAGGAAGAAGGCCTTCTCTAGAACTAACCATGCTGACACTCTGATTTTAGACTTTCAGCTTCCAGAGATGTGAGAAATAAATTTCTGTTATCAGTAAGCTATCCAGTCTGTAATGTTTTGTTATAGTTGTTTGAACGGACTAAGACATTCTGCAACACATTTTTCATTTACTTTTCATCATAATTTCTGTGTGGTTCTTTTTTATGATTTTTAAATTTCTTTGTTGAACTCTTTATTTTGTTCATATATTATGTTCTTGAGTTTATTGAATTGTCTATCTGTGTTCTCTTCTTAACTGAGTTCCTTATAATAATTATTTAAAATTATTTTTCAAGTAACTTGCAGATCTCCATTTCCTTAGAGTAGGTTACTGGCAAATTATTGTGTCCTTTTTGTGGTATTGTATTTCCTTGCTTTTCCACATTTCTAGTGGCCTTATGTTAATATCTGGTTATTTGAGGGAGTAGTCACCTCTTCTAGTCTTTTTGGACTGGCTTTGGTGCAGAAAGACTTTTACTTGTGAGCTGCTGCAAGCATGCTGGCCAGGTAGAGTGCAGAGTCTCTGGTTCTGTTGTGCGAGGTGCAGCGATGTTGGTTCCATGTAGTTCTGTCTCCTGAGATTGATGGATGTCCAAAACAGAAAGGGTCTATTATGGTCAATGTAAGTGTCTTCAGAAGTAGCTGTGGCTAGGGCTGTAGGGGTCCTGGTGGCAAAAGCTACTAGGTTCTTCCTGGATTTTTTCCCCCATGGGGGGAAATTCTAACCAAGGGGTTTCCTCTTGGCACTGGGTCTGGTACAGGAAGTACACTTTAAAAAAAAAGGACCATAAAAGAAAAGAAAAGAAGGACCAGGGCCTTGGGGACTTGTGTGACTAAAGAAAAAGATCTGTCATCAGAGATGACAGAGGAAAGGAGAAAGAGAGTGGAGCTGAAAAATATTCAGACATAAAGGGTAAAGATTTCCCAAATTTGGCAAGAGACATAAATCTACAGATTTGTGAAGCCAAATGAATTACAAACAGGATAAACTTAAATAAATTTATGACAAGTTACATCATATTTAAAATTCTGAATACTAAAAAGAAAAAAAATTTAAAGTACTAGAGAAAAATTTCAGACATTTGTGAATTTCTTACCAGAAACAACAAATTCCAAAAGGAAGTGGCACAATATTATCAAATGCCGAGAAAGAGAGAAAGAGAGAAGGAGAGAACAAGTGGGGGGGGGGGTGCAGAGAGACAGAGGGAGAGAGAGACTCTTAAGCAGACTCAATGCCTAGCATAGAGCCCTACTTGGGGCTCCATCTCACAACCTTGAGATCATGACCTAAACTGAAATCAAGAGTTGGATGCTTAACTGACTGAGCCACCCAGGCACCCCCACCCTGGAATTCTATACTTCACACAAATATTTTTCAGGAATGAGGGGGAAATCAAGACATTTTCAGATGAAGGAGAACTAAGAGAATTTGTCACCAGTAGAAGTATGCTAAAATGGAAGTTCTCTAAACAGAAATGATATGATAAAAGAAGGGATCTTGGAAAAATCAGGAAGTAAGAAGACAGTAAATTAAAATCTGGGTAAATAAAATAGGCTTTCCTTTTGCTTTTCAATTTTCTAAATTATGTATGATGGTTGAAACAAAATTTGTAACATCCATGTAGTTCTAAAGAAATGTAAAAAAATTATGTTGGACAATTATATTCTAAATGGAGAAGGATAAAGTGACATTATGGAAGGCAAAGTATCTATACTTCAGACAAAAAAGTAATGATGATACCTATCGCTTGTGATTTTATATATTATAAATACTATGTATATAAAATAATTCACAAAATTAATTTAATATCTAGATAATATTTCTGGATAATTATGTAACTAGATAGATAATATGATAGAGCAACCATTGAAAAATTATACAGGGATATTTTAAAAAGTATAGGTAATTCAAAATGGATTCTAAAAAATTCAGATAGTCCACAGGAAAGTAGAAAAAAGAAACCGGAGGAAAAAAAAAACCCAGAGAAAATAAACAGTAAAGAAAAAATTTGTGACAGATCAGCAATAATTAGCAATGATTACATTAAATATAAATGGTCTAATGTATCAATAAATGACAAGGTTGGTAAATTGGATTAAAAAACATGACCCAACTATATTCTGTTTATAAGAAATTCACTTCAATTATAACCACATAAGCAGATTGAAAGTAAAAAGATAGAAAAAATATATCATATCAGCATTAATAAAAGGAAAACTCAAGATGGCTTTACTAATATCAAGTAAAGTTGATTTAAGAACAAAGAAAATTACCAGAGACAGAATGATAAAATGGCTAATTCACCAAGAAGAAGCCAAAACTCAAGGTATTATTAAGGATACATCCTTTTCTGTCATCCTGCACATCTACTTAATCCTGTTTATTGTATCTCCAAGATATATGTTAAATTTATTAATTTTGCTTCATTTTTGCTCTCATCTCTTAAGTACAAAATGCTGTCATCTCCTACCCAGGTTCCTTTTTTTTATATTAAGATTTTATTTATTTGTTTATTTATTTGAGAGAGAGAGCGAGAGAGAGCATGCATATGCAAGCAGGGATGGAAACAGAGGGACAAGCAGACTTTTGGCTGAGCAGGAAGCCCAAAGTGGGGCTCGATACCAGGACCCTGAGATCATGACTTGAGCTGAAGTCAGATATTTAGTCAACTGAGCCTCCCAAGCACCCCTCCTACCCATATTTCTATACTATTCTCTTTACTGGCCTCCCGGTTTATAGTATTCTCTTACAAGAGCCAGAGTAAGCTTTTAAAATGATAAATCAATTATTATTTTCTATATAAATGGATTTTAATAAAATTTCAATAGAACAGAATTTTTCTTTTTTTCTTTTTTCTTTTTTTTTTTTTAATTTTTATTTATTCATGATAGGCACACAGTGAGAGAGAGAGAGGCAGAGACACAGGCAGAGGGAGAAGCAGGCTCCATGCACCGGGAGCCCGACGTGGGATTCGATCCCGGATCTCCAGGATTGCGCCCCGGGCCAAAGGCAGGCGCCAAACCGCTGCGCCACCCAGGGATCCCTCTTTTTCTTTATTTATTTATGATAGTCACACACACAGAGAGAGGGGGGCAGAGACACAGGCAGAGGGAGAAGCAGGCTCCATGCACCGGGAGCCCGACGTGGGATTCGATCCCGGGTCTCCAGGATCACGCCCTGGGCCAAAGGCAGGCACCAAACCACTGTGCCACCCAGGGATCCCCCAGAATATTTCAATAGCATAAAATTCCAACTGCTCTCCAGGTCCAAATAGTCCTATGAGTCCCTATGCAATTGGACCTCTCCTTGACTTTCCAAACTCTATTTCCTACTTCTCTCCCATTTTCTCATTACTTTCTGTCCATAGCAGTATCATTTTAGGCTAAATAAGTGACTAATAGAATGATATAAAACATATAAGTATTTTGAGTATTGTGAGGGAGGTGAACAAGTAAAGTGGGAGGGCAGAAGAAGAGAACATCAAAATTAGGAGATTATGGTCAGGAGAAGAGATATGATTCAAAGTATTTTAAAAAACTGGGATATAATTCACATATCATAAAATTCATCCTTTTAGTATATTCATAAGTTTGTACAACCATCAACACTATCTAATTCCAGAATACTTAATCATCCCCAAAAGCAATTGTGTACCTACTAGCAGTCACTTCCCACTTGTCTTATTCTGTTAAGTATGATTTAACAAAATATCATAGACTGGGTGGGTGACTTTCGAACAGCAAACATATATTTCTCACAGTTTTGGCATCTGTGGCAGGTCCTAGATCAAGGTGCCAGGTTGGGTGACGACCTTCCTCAGTTCACAGACACCTCTGACTTCTTGTGGCATCCGTACATGGCAAAAGGGGCTAGATAGCTTTGTAGGGTCAGGAGAGTACCAATCCCATTCATGAAGGCACTGCCCTTATGACCTAGCTACCCTTAAAGGTCCCACTTCCTACTTCCTAATACCATCACTTTGGGGTTTTGGATTTCAACATAGGAATTTTGAGGAGGACACAAACCTCAGAACATA
Source organism: Canis lupus dingo (assembly GCF_003254725.2). Lineage (NCBI taxonomy): Eukaryota > Metazoa > Chordata > Mammalia > Carnivora > Canidae > Canis > Canis lupus. The sequence goes on along the minus strand of NC_064257.1, from coordinate 45,703,467 downwards.
GCACCACTTCTACTTTCTATTTCTATGGATTTCACTATCCTGGATATTTCACATAAATGAAATAAAAATAGGTGATCCCTTGAGGCTTCTTTCACTTAGCATAATGTTTTCAAGATTCATCCATGTTACATCTGAATCAGTACATAATTGTTTTTTATGGCTAAATAACATTTCATTCTATGGACTGATAAGGTAGGATTTATATCTGCTATTTTGCTATTTGTTTTCAGCATGTCTTATGTCTTTTTTTTTTCTTATGTCTTTTTTTATTCCTTTATTTTTACATTACTACATCTTGTTTAAGTAGATGTTTTCTAGTCTACCATTTTAATTATCTTGACATTTATTTTGCTATTTTTTTAGTTTCTTAGGTATTGCCATGAGAATTCAAATTAACATGTTCACTTTTAATAATCTAGTTTGGAACAATACCAACTTATTAAAATAGCATGTCACAACTTTGTTCCTATATGATTCCCATCCCTTCCCTTCATTTGTACTGTTGTTATCCAGATTACATCTTTATACATTGTGTGCTCCTTAACACAGGTTTATAATTATTGCTTTATGCAGTTATCTTTTAAATAATATATTAGAAAAAAGTAAAAAAAATTATACTTTTATATTTATCTATGTAATTACCTTTTCTAGTGCTCTTTCTTCATTTGAGAAAGTGCTCTTTCTTCATTTCATGGATTTGAGTTGCTTCCTAATGGCTTTTAATTTCAGCCTGAAAGACTCTCATTTGTATTTCCTGTAGGACAGGTTTGCAAGTAATGAATTCTCTTAACTTTTGTTCACCTGGAAATGTTACAATATCTTCTGGAGTTTTGAAGGATAGCTTTGCTGAGTATAGAATTCTTGGTTGACATTGTTTCTTTAAGCACTTTTAATATGTATTGTCATTTCCTTCTGGTCTTTATGGTCTCTGATGAGACACTGGCTTTTTATCTTTCTGAGATTGCTTGAATGTGATGAGTCACTTTGCTCTTGCTGTTTTCTAGATTTTTTTTTCTTAATTTTTGTCTTTCAGCCATTTGATTGTAATATGTGTGAATATGGCTGTCTGAGTTTATCTTGCTTGGATTTCACTGAGCGTCTTGTAAGTCCAGATTAATTTTTTCGATCATATTTAGGAAATTTTTCACCATTATTTTTTCAGATAATCTTTTCCCATTCCTTTTCTTCTTTCCTTTTGGGGCCCCTAATATATATATATGTTGGTACACTTGATATTTTGTACTAGGTCTTTGAGGCACTGTTCATTTTTCCTCATTCATTTTCTTCCCTTTCCTTATGCTGAGTAGTCTAATTCAACTGTCTTCAATTTTGTTGATTCTTTCTTCCTCTTTGGTCAGATTTGCAGCTGAGTCCCATTAGTAAACATTTCATTTCAGTTATTGTATTTGTAACTACAGAATTTTTGTATGTGTATGTTTATAGTAATTTCTATCTTTTTACTTGTTTGATGACTTATCATTTTTACAGTTTTTTCTTTAGGCATAGCTTTCTTTACTTGTTAGAAAAAAATTAGAATAACTTCTTCAAAGTCTTTGTCCAGTAAGTCCTCAGGCAGTTTTTATTGATTGCTTCTTTTTTTGTGGATAGGTCTTGTTTTCTTGTTTCTTTTTATATCTAGCATTATTTTTTGAAAATTAGATATTTTTAAAAATATTTTAATTTTATGTAATCTCTACACTGAATGTGGGGCTTAAACTCACATTCTTGAAATCAAGAGTCACATACTCTACTGACTGAGCCAGCTAGACACCTGAAAGCTGGACACTTTAAATAATATAAAGTGGCAACTCTAGAAATCAAATTCTTCTCCTTCCTCATGGTTGTTTTTTTTTTTTTCTTAGTGTCTTTTCTGAACTAATTCTATGAAGTCTGTATTTTTTGTCATGTATGGTCACTAATGTCTGTATTTGGTTATCTTAGTAGTCAGCTAATGATTGGACATAAATTTTCTTAAACATCTAGATTCAGTGTTTCTCTGCCTTGCTAAAGGATACTTTTTATATGTTGGGACAAACCTTCAACACTCAATTATGCAGTTAATAACATTGCCTTCCTGGTTTTGCAGAGTCTCAAAGTCAGACTGCAGTGAGAATTTAGGGCCTTCTCAGATTATTCCTGAACATGTATACAGCCCTAGACATATACATAGCCCTATGCATCATGGGGGCTTCTAGATTCCCAGAAACATGTTGGGAGATTTTCAATGCCCTGTGGGCATCTTGTTCCCCAGGCTTTCATTTTATTCAAACTGTTACCACTCCCTCATACAGCCATTTGCCTCTAACCGTTTTTGACAAATGCTCCTGGGGAAATACTTTTTGCCCTGAATGGGATGGTTAAAAAACACAATCTTGAGTGTGGAGTTTTCCATGGAACCATAAGACAGGGCAAATACTGATAGTGCTCTGTTAATGAGGCTTTAAAGGAGTTGCACTCTCATTTTCCCCCTCTGGTGGCTATCAGGCTATTGGTTTATAGTGTGATTGTAGGTTGTTGGTTTTCACCATGATTGCAGGCTTTGGTATTTAAAGCTGTCTCACAGATATAGAGTGGAGGATCAGAATAGACCCGAGAAAATGCTGCAAAGCATGCTTTTTTTATAGCCAAAGTTCAGTGTTTTTTCTTGAATAAATGCTCCCTAGATTGCTCTAAACCTTTCATTAATTTCAAGAGTTCTGAAAATGTTTATTCTGACGATTTTTGCTATTTTCTTTATGGGGGAGAGAATTTTATGGGTCCCTAATTCTATTTTTGCTGACATCATCCTTCCAAAGATCCTATCATGTAGACTATATAACATGCTTCAATTGGTGTTCATTTGAAAACCGATGTATAATATGTTACTTCCCTAAGATCAGATTTTTGCCAGCTGATTCTTTAAGTTATGGAGTCAGAAAAACAGTTATTGGGAAATTGTGCTATGTCTGTAATGACCAATAAGATGTAGAAGACTACTGAGAAAAAAATTGAACATTTTTATTCAGTTTTCAGAAATAAAGTGAATGAATATCTGGATTATTTCATGAGTTCTGCTTTCTGTATGTTAGGAAATCATACTGGTGATAGAGATATGCATATAGTATAAAATTAGAACTGTTTAGTTTTAAAAGACAAAGACTGAAGAAAAGAAAATTTGTTTTCTCAAAGGCTGATACAGGCTAAAAACATAAACAGAAGTGAAAATTATATTAAAATTGTGCTGCTTTTTGCTCTCATTGTTTTAAGAAGACTAACAGAGCAATAGCAATGAATTAAAATTTAGTAAATGTTTCATACCTGAAAATAAAATATTGCAAAATTTAAATTTAGCAATACTTTAGCAATGAGCCAGGCCCCTGCCAAAGTTTGACTTTCACTGTAAATCATGGGAAATTGTGACGTTCTAAGTTTGACTCTGAAGTTTAAATCTGAATTGATTTTAGTTGTTGAAAATGAATTTTGGCTTTTTTGTTTAATTTTATGCAGTTGATATTCTGTGTTTTGTATTATTTTATATAGGCATGCATGCATTTTAAGAGAAAAAAATTAGATTTTTAAGTTTCTTTTTTTGTCATAATTAAATCCTTCAACTTAAGAGTTCGAAGATGAATTAATGTCAGTATAATAATTAAATCCTTCAACTTAAGAGTTCGAAGATGAATTAATGTCAGTATAAAGATGAAAATGTAGTAGGCACATGCACTTAGTTAAATTATATTATGCTAGGATGGATGTGGTTGAAATTATCCATTACAAAGTAAAGCAAAGCAGATTACGCTGTGTATGGTGCCTCCCACTTGGAGGGTTAGGGAACTATTCCAGGGAAGATATACTGGTAGCATGGACAAGGCTGGTGGCAGTGGGAACATCAAAGGAATTGATGAGAGATGTTTAAGAAGGTGAAAAACCAACATTTATAGTCTCCACCTAATATAATTCATTTCATTTAGATTGTAAAATTTTATGGCTTTAAACATTCCATTCCATCCCATTAAAAAGAACTTTCTTTCATGTAGGTCTTCCTCAGGATAAATGTTGTGCTCTTTTTCTATGTATTTGAAAATACTCGTAAAATACCTTAGGGAAAAAGTCTTAATGTAAAGATCTTTAGACTTAAACTTGCACAAAATTATTTTCATCGGCATATGCAGTGTTTAAAAAAATGGAATTAGTTGGCAAACTTTAAATGTAGGGAGTTTCTTCACTTAAAAATACAGATTTTTAGCTCTTGAAAATGTGTGATCTCTGACCAGATGGGCTCTCTCAGCATGAGGTCACCAATTGGGGCTGCTTAACTGCCTGGAGGCCATGTGCTCTCTCTCTTCCTGCCCTTATGTGGTGAGTTTCACTCATTTTCAGGACCTTTCTACTCCTCCTAGATGCTCTTAAGCTTGCAACTTCTGCCCAAAAGTTTAAAAAAAAAAACAAAAAAACACACAGAACAAAACGAAACAAAACAAAAACAAACAAACAAAAACCCCTCTTTAAGTTATAGGTAGTTTTGAGAATACTACTTACCAGTTTGGGTCAAGAGTGATCAAATAGAGCTTTATATTGCTGATGTTTGTTCTATGTGAGGCTGTAAAATGTTGACTTGGTGTCTCTAGGCCACGTGAAGTTGGGAAGCCCAGGTGCATGATAGAGGAGCAGAGGAGGAGAAGGAAAGAAGTTGTCATCAGAGTATATACAAGCTTTTGCAGGAATGGGGAACTCAGAACTGACCTCGAATGGTTGCAGAGTGGTGTTTTAAAAATATCTTGAAGATTGAGATTATAAGAGGAAGAGACTTGGCAGAAATTATTAGAAGTTTTGGGTCCATGAAAAAGTGAGACTGATAAAGGGAAATTTATGTAACTGGGGGTGTGTCCATGTTGGGAATTTTTATAATTGGAGCTAAAGCTGTTTTACCTTTATTTGAAGGTAGACTGAGGGCCCAGAAAGAAGGAAAGGTAGCAGGAGAGAAATCAGTCTTATTTGTATTCCTGAGATAGAAAGGATTCTCCCTCCCTCCCTTCCACCTTTGTTTCTTTCCTTCCTTCCCTCTTCCTCCCTCCATCCTGCCCTCCTTCCCTCCCTTGTTCCCTCTCCTTTAACTTCCTTCAGTTTATTGAGCACACGAGTACCTGTACAGAACTTACTATCATCCAACTATGTGTTTATTACTGTGATAGCTGTTCAGAGTGCAGTAGGAGGGTCTGTGATGTGAAAAAAAAAGGAGATTTGAAGTCAGAGAAATCTGGGTGACATTTAGATTTTCCATCTTCCTAGCTATGTAACCTGTAATGAGTTATCTCTAAATCCTACTTTTTAAAATCTATTCATTTGGAGCATCAGTATTGAGCACTTACTAAGTACATCGTGTATTATTTCAGTTGATCTTTACAAGAGCACTGTGAAAAGGAAATATTATCCTCCTTTTACTGATGAACAAATGGAGGCAGGGTAAGTTCTGCCTCTTTCCATTTCTGTCTCTTTTCCAAGGCCACACAGCTGTTTTATTATTATTAAAGTATGGTAAGACCAGTAAATCAGAATATGATTGCCGTTGAAAAGCTAGTTTGTTACACTTGCAGATCCCAAGAGAAGAGGCATACCACACCCCACCAGGGCTGGGTGGGGATGAGGTGGTGGGTGCATATGAGGAAGCTCTGGATTCAGTCAAAAAACAGAGGGAGAGGAAGAAACTATAGGCAAGAGCCTTTACTGTGATTTCCATGGAAAAACAGGAGAGGCAGGGAAGCAGGTTTAGGATTGGCTAGTTTGAGTGATTCTAGTGGGTTTTGGGTTTGTGTGCTTTCCAAGTTGTCTTGGTACCTGGACCTGGGCGTTTAGGGCAGGCATATAGTGGCCTGGAGTATGAGACCCCAGTAAAGGAAGTGCTTAAGGGTACAGACTCTGGGTGGTTGGCTAGCATTTGAAAAGCATGCTGTTGTCTATTTTCTCTAGGAATTGGCCAACCTTAAGAGGAATAGTCTCTGGTCAGCAAGGCCCCAGATGTCAAAGCCTCAGAATGTAAAAAATAAAAGATATGGTCAGTACGACAGTTTGGGAATAAGTGGTGAAGCTGAGAGTTGGATACTGGGTTTCCTAACTCAAGCCTAAGTCAAAACTTTGAGTGCTGCTCTGGATTCACTTTATCAAAATTCAGTGAAGTGGACGGTGACTCCTGGCAGTGGGGTCTGCCTCCCAGTGAGGGCACATGGTGTGGTGTTTCTTGTTCTCCTCTGCATGGCTGCAGCTTGGGCCTTGCCTGATGCAGCCTGACCATGGCTTCAACTTTTGAAGAGCTATGGGAAGATCTAGAAGGTGTGAAGGTGCTACTAGAAAAGGCCACTAGAAAGAGTACGTGATGCCTTTACAGCGGAAAAATCCAAGATTGAGACAGAAATCGAGGACCAGATGTGGCAGAAATCAGAAAGAAAAGCAGAACTCTTTGACAATGAAAAGCCAGCTGCTGTGGTGGCTCCCATTACAATTACAATTACAATGAAAATCAGTAATTACTGATGAGATCAGTCAGATAAGTTTGTGAAAATCTAGTTATTTTATTTGGAGTTCGTCAAGTCCCCACTGAGAACATGCAGGTGCATTTCACAAAGAGGTCATTTGATCTTTTGGTAAAGAATCTAAATGGGAACAGTTACTCCATGACTGTGATCAACCTCTTGACACCGATCTCTATGGAAAGCAGTTCAAAAAAAGTCAAAACTGATGCAATTCTTATGTAGAAAAAAGGCAGAAAACGTGGTGGGATACCTGATTCAGTTTGAGAAAGATGCAAAGAGAAGGAAAAGCCCTCCCATTACACTGAAACGGATGCTAGTGAGGGATTGATGAATGTTCTAAAGACAATTTATGAAGATGGAGATGATCATATGAAGCAAACCATTAGTACAGCTTGGGTGGAATCAAGAGAGAAGCAAGCCCAGGAGACAGAACTTTGAGAGTTTAAGGTCATTTTGGGAAGAGTAAGGGGGAAATATTGACGTTTCCAATATGGAAATGTTGGTGAGCTGCAGAGAAATTTGACAAGTAACAACTTACACAGTTGTCTTTTAAGTGAAGGCAATGATTTCTCCCATTTCCTCCTGGAGGATTTATTTAAATAAAATATACTTCTTAAACACTTCCCCCAAAGACAGTTTCCTTAGTAATCCGGGCATTTTGTTCAAGAAAGGATAATATTGCATTCTTGTGTGAAATGTAAGAAAGCAAATTTTGCCTAATGATAATACTACATTGTGGGTATTTTTGTTTAGCTAAGAGGTAGACAACAAAAGTTACTGTTTGCCTGTAAGTTCTTGGCATCAGCTCCTGCCAACATAAGAATACATGAGAATAAAACCTGAATGTTTACATAAAATGCAAATCTGAAAAAAAAAAAGTCACTGAGGTGGAGGGGAGTTTCTTGCCCTAACAGCTTCTTCCTGAGGTCACTTCAGGCTAGTGTGGAAAGGGAGGGTGAGCAGAGAAGCCAGTGCCCCGTTGTGGCATTGTTCCAGGTCAGCCCTCCCTTTTCCCTTTGTCACAGCCCCTGCACAGTGCAAGTTTATTGTCAGAGTATCTGCCTCTTGGCCAGATGTTGGAAGGTAAGCAGGATGCAGGGATTAAGAAATGGGACCTCACTCACAACTGTACCATTGGGACAGAACTGCTAGTGCTTTTCTGAATTTAGGCAAGATCACCCCAGCATTGGCTTGTAGACAAAAATAACTGCAGGAGAACCTGTTTCTCATTAGCTCAACAAATTAATTGCCTCTTTACACATGTCGTTCTGCATTGTTTACCAATATATGACATTCCTGAAATTTCACAAGCTCTCTTTAAATAGCACACTTTTATTTTCAGGCACTGTTAAATAACTTCAGTGAAAATCAATTTTTGCTGATGAAAATAGAGTCTATTATTTATTTGCTGCAACTCAACTTGCTCTATGTGAGGATAGCTTAAATATACATTTAGTTGAAGGGGACTTCATTGGCAATATGAACCCTAATAAATAGGGATTTTTTTTTCTAGTTTTAATTCATAAAGTAGTAAGTTTATAACATCTTATGAGTGTAAAATAAGTATAAGTTGTTTTTAAAAATACAAACCACTTGATTTCTCTGAAGACATCTTTCACTACAAAATTTGGAATCTTTAGAATGAAAGTTGCAGGAAAATGAATATATTTCCCTTTAAGATGGTGAAAAGTGGCTTTTAGAATGGAAATAGCAGGGTTTCTCTAAATGAACCTCGACCAGAAGAAGGAGAAAAAAATTCTAAAGTGACAATGACTAACTACAAATATCAGAGTCAATACAACACACTCTTAAAATGAAATGAGGTTCTCAGGGCAGCAGAAACATTTGAAAGATAGAACCAAGGAGTGACAACCAATGTGGTGTAAGTTATTATTTATTCTTTGAAGTTTAAATATCTGATTTCAGTCAAGAGTCACTGTTGTTTAGAACAAATTCTATTTTGCTAAGATTGCTCCCTTAGTGTATAACCAAAGAAAGGCCAGAAGGAAATTTACTTTTGTGCAATATTCTTTTTAAAAAACTGTGTTATTATTTTTTTGTGCAATATTATGATGCAGAAGCTACTTTAAAAGGGTTGTAGTGAGCATCCTGTCTTATAGATAATTCATTAGGTGGGTGGTAGGATTTGTAAACTGAAAAAAAAATCTCTTGCTGCACGAAAGTGACTGCTCCCTATAAATACATTTGAATGATTATTTGCTCCAAGAATATACTTGACGTGTAGCTGAATTTTGTGTTGGGAAATTGCCCTCTTTGGAAAGACTACAACTAAGTCCAGTCCTATATCCACAGACTGCCTCAAATATTTGCTTCAATTTTAAGCCCAAATTGAATCCCATATACAATTTGGGTTGTTGGGTTGAATTTGGCTAGTGTCTTCTTCACTAAGTATGGGTTTGCTGGTGGCTTAGTTTCTGTAGAACATGGATGGACTTCCATCTGGAAAGAGAATATTAGCCTTGGGTACTGGATCAGGCAGCCTGAGAGGAAAGAGGCAAAATGGGACAGACGTAGTGCAAGGGGGAGCTTGCTTCTCATTACTCATTGCCTAAGTCCCAGGATCACGCTATTCTATTGTTTTCTGTTTTAGACCACGATGGTCTTTATAAATTTAAGACATGTGTAGTAATTCTTTGTAGTCTCTCAGAAACATCCAACTAAAAGGTTTTAATCAACCTCCAGAAGTTTTAGAAATGTTCTTGTGTAGTTTTTACATTATGTGAGTCAGTAAACAGGGCATCTCAGTTTGGAGCATTTCTGTTGATTATGAGGGGCCCCCAAACCAGTTCCAGTGTTTTATCATTTGAATGGCTTTGATTACATAAGGGTAATTCATATTTATGCTTTCGGTAATAAAATCATGTATTAGAAATCCTTCCAATGCTAACTGACCTTCAGAGGTACTGAAGTGTCCTTGTTCATTGCAATTAGTTACACATCTGTGATGCATTCCTTCAGCTTTGTAACAGAGAATGACTGAGATGTTGCCTAGGGGCAGCACTGACCACCTAGGCAGTGAGAGAAAGAATATAAATGCTGTGGATCTGTAGGTGAATGTTGAACATTATGGGGGGACTGGCAGGGACCACAGCAGCAGTGGCCACTCTCCCTCCATAACCATACCTCACTTCCACCCTCACACCTTCCTGACAAGTCCTGGCAACAAGAACATAATGTGGGGGGTTTTGTGGATTGGGAATCTCGCCCAGGGAAAGCTCACCTATTTTTCTTGTCTTGGCAATGTTGGAAGATGGAGAGGTGACCTTGACTTCCCTTCTTTTCATGGCTTTCTGATTTGTTATTCTCTCCAAATTTCCTCTCCTGAAACATTAAATCCTACCATTTGGTGCCCACCAATTCTTTGATGCTGTTTGACATATAGAAACCTCCTCTGCGGGACGTGTCTGATCTCACCCTGACTGGTGAAACTGTCCTTTTACCCCTTTAAATCCTGCTTTTACAAGGCCAGTTAAGTATATTTTAGGTGTATGATGCAATAAACACAGAATTTGTTAATACCTCTACCTTGTTAGATCTTTCAAGTTATTTGAAATAGTGCAAATAATAGGGTTTTAAAAATTGGGAGGCTAGTGATGCAATAAATCCAAATTGCATTTCCTTGTGCTTCATCAGGTAGAAATAAGTGGATGTGTGTGGACAGTGATATTTTTTACTACCTTATATGTAGTTACTTGAGGTATAGTCATTTGAGGTGAATATTGTCCTTACTATAAACGTCTGCATTCTCTCTGAGTGCATGAGAAGGCATTTGATTTCTAGACAGAATGCTTTTTCAGCTTTTATTGAACCTTTTCTTACAGCTAACCTATTGTTTTAAAACAAAGAGAAGGCTAGCAGGACTATTTGGAAAGACATTTTCACAAACATTTCTCTTGGGAGTGTAAATTGGTACAAAATTTAGGGAAGGTCATTCAGCGGTGTATTTTAAAAGCCTTCAAAAACTCATACACTTTGAACTCAGTAATTTCACTGTTTTGAATTCACTCTAAAGAGAAAAAAATCACAAATACGCAGAAAGATTTATATTCCAGGGTTGTTCATGTCAGAGTTAATAATAGTGAAACATTATATACCTTCTATGTGTCCAACAATTGAGAAAGATTAAATAAACTGTGACATGTATATATGATGAAATACATTTATGCATATAAAGTCCTATTTATATATAAAAACTCAAAGGAATAACCAACTGGTTATAATAGTTATTTCTTGGTAGTATGTGGGAAAATTTTATTTCTTTTTTTATGTTTATTTACTTAACAACTTTTTCTGCCCTGAGTATTTGTTGGTTTTTAAGTGAGAAAAATAGTCTAAAAATTTTAAAAAGGAAATGTCTTTGTTCTAATTGTTCTTAACCAGAATCACTAACTACATTACTAACTTGAATTTTTTAGAGATTGATTGTTCATCTTCTTGAGTATCTAAGAATTTTATTATTTTTTTCTTCTTTCATTCCTGAAGCTCAGCTTCTATTTATTTCACTATTTATTAACTCTGTGATTCAAAGTGAATGAATAGGGACAAGAGAAAGCAGGTTCCCAGAACCATCCTATGGGCTGGATTTGAATGTAGCCTTTATAATAAGAAGTAAGGGAAAGTCTTTTTGTTAATAGCAATTTTTTAAAATAAATTATTTCTGTAGAGGTTAAGTGTTGAGATTTTATGAGAACCAGCAGCAAAGCTTCTGACTGGCTTCTGGCTCTTTGTCTCTTCTAAAAGGAAATGTAGGAGCAAAGTAAGTGTGGGCAGAATATCAAAATGGCTTCCTGCTGGGTAAGTGTAACTACCAGAGGGCTGCTTCTTCTAGGAGAGCCTGGGGAGAAGGGCTGCTGACAGGACACAAAGGGCTTATAACTATTTTTACCTTAGCCTCCTTTTTCTCTAACCTAGTCTCTTTTTAAAGTTTCTTTTAAAAGCCACATGTTTGATATGCTTGAACATTTAAAAGATTTCAGCTATAGACTCTTGATCAAGAAATGCACTTCAACAGCTAATTGCTCCATATAATGATGATGACGTCAGGCTTGAAAATTACTTCCATATGTTTGGTGAAAAGAATCGGGATTTTATAAATGTATGTTCTACTTGGTTGGCATATATAATTTTCTGTTGTTTTTATCATATTAACATAGCTAATAGCATGGGCCTTTTTGTGTTTTGTTGTTGGCCCAGAACAATGGAAAATGAAATATAAGAAATTACACAGGGCACATGCATCCCAGTGTTTGCTTTTTTACCTTTTAAAATGTCTGGTTGTTAAAAACTTTTCTTTTAATGACCTTTATGTAGGCTGAAATGAGTTGATTTGTGTCTCATTGATAAGCCCAAGAGAAATTGTTCTTAATTGCTGCAGTGCTCAAAGCTCAAAATTGTTTTTCTAAAGTTGGAGAGTTTGAAGTGACTCTTACAACTTTTCCTTCCTCATCACACTATTCAGTCATGATTGCATCCAATCTATGCGGGATGAACACATTTTGGGACATTGATAGGGAAATGAAATTATTGTAGGCAAAGCACTCTGGCCCATCAAGATCCATTCAGGTACCAAGTCTTAAAAGTACATTGGCCACTACATCAGATCTGTAATGAGACAAACCTCATGCACTCAAGGGCAAGCATTGACTACTTTCTGATTGAGTACATTGCTGTGATGAGTTTTAGAAAACATTTAGATTGCTTAATATTGAGTAGTCTGTGTTGAGATGGTTTTCAGGAGGCCTAGAGAAAGTGGGTAACTTCTTATGCATCCACCCAGGAACTTAAGTGTTTTCTTTTTCTAATTATGAAAGTAAGTGATAGTCATTGTAGAAAATTTGGAAAATCTATATAGGTTCTAAAAAAGAAAATTAAAATTGCCTGTAATCCCTAAACATAGAGATAAGTATGTTAGCATTGTTTTTATTCCAGTTCCTTTTCTCCTGTATATTTTTATGTTTAGCATAGTTGAGATCCTTAAGTATTATAGTTTGCTTTTCTCACAGACATTATATCATGATTATTTATTTCCCTTAGCATTAAAATTTATTCAAAAATATGTTTTGGATTTATACTGCTTAATCACAGAACCTCAAGAATTTCCTGTTTTTGCAAATCTGGATTGTTTGCAGGTATTAATTATTATAAATAATGATGTATTGAACATCTTGCACATAAATTTTTGCTCATACACTTAACTGATTCTTTAAGACAAATTTTTTTAAAAAGTGGAATTCATGATACATCTCAGTGGCACAATTACAGAGTTTTAAATTCTTACCATCTCAGGTACAGTATGTGTATTTCTATTTTATAGCAAATCAGATTTATTTCCTAGGAGATGATGAGACTGAAAGTGGAAAGACTGTAAAAGCTTATAACATAAGAAGTTAGACTTTGTTCTGAGCTCCTGGTTAGACATCCTGGTGCAGACTCTTGGTCGTGTCACTTTAGCTCTCTGTGCCTTAATTTCCTTCTTTTGTGGGAGGGTTTAAATAATACCACTCTCATTCTTGTCGCCTTTTTTAGACCATTTTAAAGTAGGCTGATTGACAGGAGTTTGTAAGGCACTTGGAAAATGTTAAAAGTGCCGTGGAAGAAAAAGTGATGACATTCTGGTTCTTTGTTTTGTGTTCGTGGACCAAAATCAGACGTTTGGACCTCCAGTTGTTAGAAGCTTGGCTGGGAGAGCAGGAGACAATGAGACTGGCCAAAGCAGCACTAACTGTTCAGTATAATTTCAAAGATATGCTAAGAGAAGGAAAGCTCAGCCAAGAATTTATGACTCGGTCAGAGGCAAAGTTGAGAGCTATCACCTGCTTCAAGGAGGACAGCTTTGGATGAGTTCATATATATGCATGGCACACTCCCGCAGTCTAACTTTATGACTTTTAATGACTCCGACCACCTAATCACTTGTGAAAGGATGTGCTGGAGTTTGCCTTCACTCAGCTTGACAAGGTGATGGGAGGCATATATCTTCCTTACATGAAAACACTTGTCAGTTGCATCATATTTGGTAAGACAAGCACCAATGTCACCTTGGGGGGAAAGAAAAGTAACTCAGCTGACATCCAATGCATATGAGTTTCCAATATGCTGCAACATAGCCTAATTTCAAGTGAAATATGCAAATATACCCTATTTTGTCTGTAGTTTTTATTTTCCTGATGCTTTCTCTAAGTGCCACATCTTCTGCTGATGGAAACATTGTGTAACTTCTTCTGAGCTGATGCATATTTAAATATGTAAGGCGAAGAATTTTCAGCCTTTGAGTAGAAGCAACATGGCAAACCAAATGCAAATCTCTCAGTCACCTGTTCTTGTTCAGTTTGTTTTTATTTTATTTTTGGGCTTGGGCTGCACTTATATAACCATTTTGCTTTAGTTCAAACTGCTGAGTTTTTTGGCTTTTTGTGGGTAGTAGGTCAGTCGAGTGAAGTTGGGCTTGTTAGGGGTTAGGATGAAGCTATGTGGGTAGCAGACATATGGCTGAGGGCATTGTGATAATGAAGAAAAGATCAAGGAGCTAGATCACAAATTCATGTCTCTTGACCATTACTTTCACTAAACTTGAAAGAAGAATACTAAGGCAAGTGTATTTTGTAATCCCCATGATGGGTTTGTATACTTATTTGGTTTTGATTTTTAGATGACTTTTGCCATTGGGCAGCATATCCAAAGAAGTCTAGTCTAGTTATAAAGGCATCCAAGGGACAAATATGGATTAGGTGAATGTTCCAAATCAGAACAGTGGGCTGGATGGCTTTCAGAGGAGTAGAGTCTTGTTTCCTAGGGAAAAGAAAAGGTTAAATGGAAAATGCGGCTGCTGTTGAAAAGGTTTCAGTGCCAGCTTTGTCTATGACAAAGGAGAAAGACATCAAGATATTTTAGTGGGAATGCATTGTTGATTGCTAGAATAATGTCCTATTGAAAACAAAAAAAATCCCTTGCAGACCATCAGACTTTCCCTAATAGAATGATCTTATTTTATAAGAAGATGAGCGTGGTCTCTCTTTGTGTACTGTAGAGGTCCTGATCTGCAACAGAGTTAAATTTGAGTTTTCCAGGTTATCGGTAAACACTTTAAGTTCAAGTCCCTGTAGTGCACTTTCTCTGTTTTGGCTAAGCACACACTTAATACAGTTGGTATTTTCTTATAACAAGCCAGTCAGCTGCTGCAAAAACAGGGATCAAAGGTTCCATTTTATTTCATATATAGGTCTCCTCCAGTTGCTGCTAGCCACATAGATTTGATCATTTCTGAGTGGCTAGAGTGGACGCTTTCTCCAACTGAATTGTGTAGTAGAATTCTGCCTATTTTGGAAGCAAAAATTGCTGAAGGTTTGCTCATGTGTGTAGAGCAAACAAAAGTTGTTTTCAATTTGATCTAACTTTATTTAGATTCTACTGTTTCCGTCATGGAGGAATGAGGCCAGAGGATGTGCTGAGCCAAGTTGTTTCCCACCCAAGAGACAAAAGAGCCCATCATCAGAATCTGATTCTTCATCTGCTAAGTCTATCCACTACTAATGGAAAGTCGATGGTTACTTTATATATATTTTTGGAGGTCAAGTAATAAAGAGCCAACTGCCTGTAATTGTCTCCATGGTAGCCTAAGATAAACACATAGACAGTGACGTGATCTAGTTCCATGTACAGTGCTACACACTCAGAGAAAGGGAGTTTATGTATACTCAGATAAAAACACATCAAGTTGGAAGTACTATTTGAAACACTGGTCTAGAAAATAGTAGTTAAAAATTACATTTGGTTTTTCAGTATAATTCAATAAGGGTCAAAATGTCAAGTTTGTGTTTGTGGCTGTCCACAGAAATATGTTTTTCTTAAAACCACTAATCAGAACATAAGAGAGAAAGCCATACAGTTTACTATGTTAATGAAAACATAGCTCTTTGAGGCTGGTAGGCCAGTGTTGAAAATTTACATTTTAAATTTCAAGCCTTTGTTTCTTCCAGAAACTCAACATTCATGACTTTGTGATACGTGATGTTCTTTGTACTCTCTCTCCCCCAGCCATTTTATTTTTTTTTACTATTTTCTGTTTGAAAGTTAGTGAAAGTTGTATTTCAGTGATCATCAATTATGGGTTTGATTTCTTAAGAATTAGAAGTCATTTGAGAATGAAAAAAGCAAGCATCACTATTAATCTGAAATGAAATACATGTTAGGAAACAGACCTTCTCTCATCATGCAATTGTCTCTCACAAGCTAGCGAGGAAAAATGATCTACTTTTGCGTTTATTATTGTGTGGCTCCTTCCACATTTGGTCCATCGGTTACAAGTTTCCTGCTCTTGCTATTGTTCCGTGGTGGAAGAGGCAAACAAAGGAAACGCACTGAATTGTCACATGACTGTTTGGGGTAGTCATGAGCAACAATTTCTTCTTGTATGAAACAATAACATTTAAATTTTGTGGTTATGTATCATGAGTGTCTGACAGCAGAAACCATTGTGATTGGCAGGCAGTAGATTAAATTTATGGGTTTTAGGCTTTTTTTTTTTCTTAATAAGGATACCTTGAGAAAGTCCAAGGGAAATGAAAGTCAGTTTTGTCATCTTGCACAGATTTCAAAGGCAGGGGGCTACACTAGGGCTTGAAAGGTCTATATTACAGTGCTGCTGTCTAGCCATACTTGACAATGAGACATACTGTATTTGCTCACGGTGCTGGAGTTTATCATGCAAGAAGAGTAATTATATTTGAATTGTGTCAGCCAGCCACCCTAAAATGAAGGAACGTCAACGAATGTTGCTCCAAGGAGAAGGAGATGATTAGTTATAATTATACTCAGTGTCCAAGAAAAATGCTTCATTCTCTCATTCTGTTGCAAAGGGGAGAGGTAAAAAAAAAATCCAATAAAAATTTTCAGTACTTCTCAGTATTTTTTAAAACTTTTAAGGTAGCCATTTATTGTAGGAATTTCAGATAAGCTTGCTGGTGTGACCATTTAACTATCTGAGAACCTGCTTGGTATGTGCACAATTTTTAGTGTTAAAAAATAGGTAACATGTAATACATCTTCTAGATTTTTCTCCTCATCATTCGTAGACAATCTCCTAGCACGGAAATATTAGACAATAGAAGTAAATTTCTTAATTTGCCTAAATGTGATTTCATCTACATAGTACCAAAGCATGAAATATGGCTTTGCAGCCACTTATGAATATGGTGATTTGATTTATAATTCTTGTCAAACTGTTTGCTTGAGATGATGGGTTGAATACCCTGGGGTGTTGCTACTTTTGTGTGTCTGTAGGGTCAGTGAATTGTTACCTAAACTTAGCTTTCATTTCGTAAAAATATAGATTTTGAAGTTCATGTGTCATTGAGGCCTTTTAGTTGGTGTGTTTTGCTGTATACTCATTTTTATTGTGCAGCTTCCCATAGCTAGTTTACAGTGAGAATTTCATGGTGTTAATTTGTTGGTCAATTCTCATAGCAATTGATCTATAGTTTCTTTTGTATAACTTTTTCTCAATCCAGCAATTTTTTATAATGTTGAGATAATGATATGGTTGATGGACATGGATTACCCTTCAAATAAGTTATTATTTCCTTATGGGAATTCAGTTTGTTTATAATTGTTGACATTTGTGTAGTTTCAGTAAATTCTCAAGGCATTCTCATGTAAACAGCGTTAGAAGTTGAGTAGAGATAATGTATTGAAAAAGAGATGATGTTGTCAAGTTGTATTTGCTGAAGAAACAAGTTAGTACTAGCTATTTTTTTGTACTACTCATTTTTATATATTATTTAATTCAACTTCCTTAGCAGTAAAGACAGTGGTCAATACATTTTAAATATTGCTGCTATTATATAAGTAATACAATGTATCAGATTTTGTGACTACAATTATATAATAAATATGTACATATTTTCATTGGAAATAGAAATAATATTTTCAAAGTTAATAAAGATAAACTAGAATGATAAAAGTCATACAGACTCTTTAGTGTCCATAGTAGCGTCTGATCGGATAACTATTCGGAATCACTCAGAATGGCTTTGATTAGGTAAGATAGCTTACCTTTCACAGAGTTTTGCAAACTCTTATTAGACAATGTGCAAGTGTAGCCATGTCTGATCTATATAATGTAAACTGGGGACATGATGTAGTCTTCATTCAGATCAAACCCCACTATTTCACTTTAAACAGTGGGAAGATCATTGAGGCAGAATTTACATATAAATAATTACTTTTCTACTCAGATGCTTGATCCATACCCAGGACATATGGCAAAGCAATGAAACTGCTGATATAACTGATTATAACTCCCTGATATAACTGATTGTTCTGGGGGTGGTGGCTCTCTCAGGGATAACCCTGATTCATAAGTTAGATACAGATGTGCCATGTGAGCACTGTTTCTATGTCAACTGTTTAGATGATCTTTCCTTGCTGTGATTTTCTTTTTTTTCTTTCATGTGTTTTAATGTAATCAGACCCATAAATAGATTTTACAAATGAAAAATTTCAGTGAAAGATTTTTAAGATTTCCAAATTGTACTTGACTATAAATATTAGAGCTTAAGGATATCACCAATCTATACTTTTTTGCTATGTCTTTTAAAATGCCACAGAGGGAGGTGCCTGGGTAGCTTAGTCGGTTGAGCATCTGATTCTTGATTTCAGCAGGGGCATGATCTCAAAGTTGTGAGATTAAGCCTCATGTCGGGCTCCATGCTCAGTGCGGAGTCTGCTGGAGATTCTTTCCCTCTCTCTTCCACTCCCTCTGACCCCTCCTCCTGCTCCCATGCTCTCTCTAAATAAATAAACTAATAAATAAATACAATCTTAAAAAAAAAAAAAAGAGATGAATTTGATCTTTCGATATGGCTGGTTGTTTAGATATATTGGTTTATCCTAACATCAATAACTATGGCTCCAAAGTCCTTTATGCTTTAAAATTTTTTTTTTCATTAAGTACAGAGAATTGAGTCAATCATAATCCTCCTTCATGGCTCACTATGTCTGAGGTTGGTTGGTGCAAGCCTCCATTCTGTTTCATTTTGTTTTCCCATGTGATTCCCTAATCTCCACTCCCATTCTCCTGCCCCACAAACAGTCTGCTCTAATGTATGTAATGTATATTTTTGCAATTTGTGTCTTTATATGTGTGTATGTGTATAGAAACACACAAAATTATATGTAATATCTAAAACTATATATGTACACAAATTAAGAATAAACCTTAAAAATATATAGTACTGTTTTGAATAGGTTTTAACATTTATATAAATGATATTATGCTATAAATCTCATTAAATTTCTTACTTTTTAAAGACTAAAAATTATGCTTAATTACATTTTTGAACAATTTCTGTGTTGCTAAGTGTAAGTCTGACTCATGAGTTCTGCCTCTGACTTTGTACTCCATTGTGTGCATATTCAATATCTTATTCTTATTCTTATCTTATTAGAAATGGATGCTATTATAACCCCCTCTATTTGCGACCATAAATAGTGCCTCTGGGAACACTCCTGTACATATTTTTTCATGGAGCTGAGAGGATATATGTTCAAAAAGGGATTGCTGGGTGGGGGGCATGTGTCTATTTCCTTTCAGCAAAGACTTTTCTATCTAAATTTTGCCTGATAAGTATAGGAATGCTGGTTTACATTTTGGGGTCACTTAGAATCTTTCCACCTCAGTTGCTTAGGCTTCAGAAGTTTGTCCCTATTTTCTTTTTTTACATCAGCTAATCGGCTAGCAGTATAAATACACTTCAAAGTATTATCACTTCTTTAAAACTAAGGAATACAATTAATGGGGCTTTATATTAAATTGTGGAAAATATTTACCCTAGCATTGTAATCAACAAGTCTATTTTTGCAAGTTGATGTTTATTTTTTTAATGATTTCCAATTACTTAGATGACTAATGAAATAAATTCAATTGTGTATTGACCATTTGAATACATTTCTTTTGTATGATCATATGGTAAACAATGAGCAAAAGAGTGTCCAGAGTACACAGTTGTGCCGTGTGTGTGTGTGTGTATACGTACCTGCCTGAGCTCTTCATTTCCTAAGCTTGTCCTTATCAGAATGTATTCCTTACTTTACATATACTGTCTGTCACCCATATTCAATAAGCAATCCAAAATAAGAGCTTCAGAAGGGAAGTGAAAGTGATGTTTGATGACTCTTATTTGCTGAATACTTTTGTCAAGCCCCATTGCCCGAAGAGCCCCTGTTTCAGTGAGTCCTCGGCTGTGTTGTAGAGCATCTTTTGTTTACTGGAAATAAAGACCTTCTATAAGTTACCTTTTCATCCAGGTGGAGGGGCCTGTTTATACAGGATGAGCAGTGACTAGAAAACTAGACGGAGAACCTCTGATCGGTTTCTTATGGGGAATTGTATAAATTTATAAAACGACCTTAAGTGCTTTCTTTTATGTTTTACTTCCTGTCTTTCCTAGCATATCAGTGCTCTAAATAGCTAGAAGAAGTGCAATAAACATGATTATAAAGGAAATATGTTATTTAGCTTGGGCATGAGAAAGCTGTTATATGGTTGTTTAGATAAAACCTAACTGACCACTTCCTAATTTAAGAGATTTGGTTATAATTTCAAACAACACCGCTTTTTTCCTCTGTGTAATAGGAAGAAAAGTGAACTCTTAGGCATTCTGCTCTAGCACAGTTTTACTGATAGTACGCCACTCTAAGCACTGGATAGAAACAGTGATTTCTTTTTCTATTTCCAATGTAACTTTTCCTAGTATTTTTTTAAAAATTAGCTGACATTAACAGTGATTTATGTAACAACTACTGAATCCCTCCTTTCAAGAACTAAATATTTGAACAGATTTCATAACAATAATATAAACCAAATTCTTTAACTTTTAATGTATATCTTTTAAAGATTCAGAACATCCTATTTGGAATTGAAAAGTCCTTTCTGAATTGCACTGGGGCTGGGCATGGTTATTAATTCATTAGGGAATGGTGGATCCACTCTTCAGCTCTTCTGCCTTTCTTTGGTCTGGGGAGCCAAGGGAGAGGGGAGGAGGGGTGATGGGGAAAAGACAGTGAAGGGAAGAGGGAGACAGGGAGACAAAGCCTGAGAAGGAGACGATGACATTAGAGGTGACACATAGCTATCCTGAGCTTCCTCAGTCTGAGGGGAAGAATAATGAAGGGTTTTCCCTGCCTTCTACAGCCCGAGGACAACCCTATGGCCACAGCACCTTTTCTAATCCCATTTTCTGTGTGCTGCATGTCATAATCTGTAAGGCACTGGTTCTAAGTGAAAACACTGAATCCAAACAGTGACTGGGTCTTGTATTTATTTGCACTTTAAAACTAGTATGTGGGAAAACTTATTTTTAAAAAAAAAGGGAGAGAGAGGGTCAGCGGCAAAACAGTGGCATGAATCTGTTGACATTTAAGTAGAATCACTGGACCAGCAAGCCTCCCGATTGTCGTCCTCTGATTTAGAGTAGCATTTTGCCAATGAGAGAAAAGCACATGGTCTTTTCCAAACTTTTAATAAAAATCTCCCTCCTTTGGAGTCTGTTCTTGCAATTTAGGGCCCTGTGTAACAATAGGCAGTTGTCCTACAGTCTGGTGGACACTAAGCTCCTCAATGCTTACAGAACCCTGGAAGGTTACAAGACAGAGTGAGAAGGAGGCAGAGCAGTTTTCCTAGGTGCAGGGACCTGGGAGGCAGCATGTAAGAAGTAGCAGGGTTATACACTGCATGTGGTTTTGTACATGAAGACAGTTGGTCATAACCAAGTAAGAAGACCCAGTACACGCTGCACATTGAAATAGCCACTTGGCAACTTTGCTTGACTGGTGAGTAGAACAGTCAGTGGACTGAATGATTTTATCATTCTGTAAGGAGAGAGTTAATGGTGTAAAAGTACAGAAGAATCTGGGTGACTATTTTGAAGGTGTGAAGAGTGTTTGTAAACTTCCTGGGAATTAGGGGCAAAGGAAACCAGATGGGAACCAGCGGAGATAATTCTTTAATGTGGCAGCTGAGAGGGAAGGGGCAAAACAGAGAAACTGAAAAACAAGATTTCTGGGGATAGCATTCATGTCTGCCTGTCTGGTAAGAAGTGTTCTAGCCAGACGTTAAGAAAGAGAAACTACTGGAAGGAGCCAAATCTAGCCATCTTAAAATGATGATTAGTCATTATAGCTGTATAATATAGAAAATTGTGTGATTGTGACTGAGAAAAAATTATTATTTAGACCTTTCATCTTTTTAATTCTATGGGCTATATGTTCACTATTCTACTCTTTCTTCAACGTTTGGCCATTGGAGATGTAGTAAGAATTTATTGCGTTTTGTTATGAGATTGCATTTACTTTTTGCCGATATAAAACAAAAATAATAGCTGATTTTGAGCTTGCTGGCTAACCTACTAGAAATAGATTGTGACAAAGTGTTAATAACATTAAGTACCTTCTAATAAAATAGTTAAAATAATTTAAAAATAAAATGCTGGAGGAAAATATTTTAAATGAATATTAATTTAGTTTTAAACATTTTCCTTATCTCATTGAATTTCTTTCATTTCCTTGTGGCCAATTTGGGTGTACCTAATATCTTTGTTGGCTCACTTTTTAGGGCCACAGATTTGCTCTATGTAGTTATGTAACAATTCCAAAGGAAAATACTTTTTTAAAATTTAATTTGTTTATTGAATTTTGATTTGCCAACATATAGTATAACACCCAATGCTCATCCCATCAAGTGCCCTCCTCAGTGCCTGTCACCCAGTTACCCCATCCCCCCACCCGCCTCCCCTTCCACTACCCTTTGTTCATTTCCCAGAGTTAGGAGTCTCTCATGGTTTGTCTCCCTCTCTAACTTTTCCCACTTATTTTCCCTCTTTCTCTTATAATCCCTTTCACTATTTTGTATATTCCCTGTATGAGTGAAACCATATGATGATTGTCCTCTGATACTCACTCAGCATAATACCCTCCAGTCCCATCCAAAGGAAAATACTTAGTTCACTTTTGATTTAATAGAATTTCTTAACTGAAGATTAGAAAATTTGGTTTAAAAATCCACAAGTGCATACTAAACATTTTACAGTAATTATGTTTATTGGAGCAGTAATAGGAGTCCTTTACTTTTAAAAAATATGGAATAAGGATGTGTAGGAAAAAAAAAACCCTACTGATCCAACTTCTAAGTACTTGGTCAAAAAGGCTATTTATTAGAATTCTTTAAGTGTATTGTCTGGTTCCTGGAATTCAGTTATTATTAGATATGGCCTATCAACTTAGAGGAAGAATGATGGGCCATTCTTATCCAAAATAAAACCATTTTTTATATCAACATTTTTTCACTTAGATTACAATTTAGCTTTCATATCTAATAGAATTTACTAGCTCTCATTAGAGTATCATTATTTTTATTATTTTCTATCTGGTAGTTATTTAGAAAGAAAACACAAAAGCATTACAAAGAGACCATTTCAGGTCATTTATCTTTGTGTGTGTTTAATGGAATTTTGGCTCATTTAGAACATCCTCATTTCAGAAGAATTAATAGAGATATCCCAAAGGATAAACAAGCAGAATCACTTGTGTGCTTTACTAACCTAATTTCCTATTTTAAAAATGATAATATTCTATTAAGTTCTCCCCTCACTTCATCTTAGAATAATGTGAATACTATAATAGGTATAATTTTATAATTTCTGTTAAATTATGGATGCAGACTTTGGTTTCATTCCAATATTGTCACTAACTAGCTGTATGATAGTTGACAATTCACTCAATATTGTCAGACTTCAGATTCTTTATCTCTAAAATGAGGACAGGGTAAGATGCACTCCAAGGTCTTTTTTTTATTCTAACATTCCATGATACAGAAAGAATTTGCATAAACTTAGCTGAGTGTCTATGTAGAAAACCATAGTTACCTTGATATTGCAATGGAATTAAATTGAACCTTGTTTTTCTTTTCAGGCTCTCAGAAGTATTGTTGAAAAGAAAATTGAGATATCTCTAATGATCTGACTATTCATTTGCTCTTGCTTCATATTACCTGATAGTTGCCTAAAACTAAGAAAAGATACTACACAGTAGCTTGCAGTAACTTAGAAAGTAACATCATACTATTATTAGTTAGGAATCTGTTGGTTACAAGGGTTGGAACTCTAACTCGAAGTGTCTTAAGTATAATAAGGAGAATTTTTTGAAATCTGTAGTTATCCATTGAAGGATGATCAGCTTCAGGTACAGGTAGATTCAGGGTTTCAAGTGATATCCTTAGGGCTTTGTTTCTGTATCCTTTTGCCCTGTTTGCTCTTGGTTTATTTCTCAGACAGCCAGGTTCTCAGCAAGGGAGGAAAACGAACACCAAGAATATATCCTTTTTAATTTTGATTAAAAGGAAGAAAGACTCTCATTAACAAGATTTTATCAAATCGGATCAGATGTGCTGACTGGCTTTTCTTAGGTCATATACTTATCCAATCATTAAGGTTGGAATAAAGATGGAGTATTCTGATTGGTCAGCTGTGATCATAAGATCACATGTAGCCACAGGCAGGTCCAACCCATCACTTGAATGACAAGAAGTGAGCTTTCCAAAGGAAAGTAGGGTTCTGTTATTAGAAGTGCCATGGACATGCTGTAAAGACACAGGAAAATAACAAATCTAACATAAGACCTTAGGTTGAATATTTTTTGGGCAGCTGAAAAATTTTGAAATGGATAATTTGTCAGCACACTTAAAACAACAACAACAACAACACCCAACAACCAAACAACTAGTAGTTGAATGGCTTCAAATTTTCTTTAAACTATTCAATCAGGCAGATGTCAAGACCCTTCCTGAACTAATTTAAAATTGATCTGCCCAAGGATTCAGAAACTTTGCTTTATTCATGCATTTATTTCATTCTGTTAATAATTCATAGTGGTGAATCTTTGTGTTTCTCCAAGGTATTCAAGATGGGCACCTCAATTTTTTTACTCGTTAACACTTACATGTTTCTAATATTGCTGCTCTGCTCCTGTCTTATACAACAGAGAGTAGAATTTGAAATTATTTTCAGCATATTTAGGGTATTTTTCAAAAGCAAAAGATACTATGTCATCTTTTCAGATTTCTGTCTTTTTTATGTGACAATATGTGTTTTAAACTTTCCATTTGGGGATCCCTGGGTGGCGCAGCGGTTTGGCGCCTGCCTTTGGCCTAGGGCGTGATCCTGGAGACCCAGGATCGAGTCCCACATCGGGCTCCCGGTGCATGGAGCCTGCTTCTCCCTCTGCCTGTGTCTCTGCCTCTTTCTCTCTCTCTCTCTCTGTGACTATCATAAATAAATAAAAAAACAAAAAAAACAAAAAAAAACCTTTCCATTTGGCACCTGTTCAATACAGATTAAACTTTATTCTGAATCACAGAAAGATTTTGAGTCCTATATCATGTAGAAGTCAAGGCAACATTTACTTTTGCCATTTATTATAAAAACAGAGACTTGGAGGAGAATCTCACTCAATTATTATTAGTTATTAATAATTAGAAGTAGAGATCTTTTAATTGGAAGAAAGTTTTATTTAACAATTTAAACGGTATAATTAGACTAAATTTTTTTTTTTTTTCTGATGCTATCTCATTGGGTAATGTTCAAGCCAGCACAGTGCAGAAGAAAGGATATATACTTTTGCAACACATAGGTTTGGTTCCAAATCCAGTTCTTGGAATCAGTGGCCCTGTGGCTCTAGGCTAGTGTTCCTCATCCTTATTTGCAAAATGGGAGGAATCATAATTCTCCTTCACAGTATTCAGATCAGTATTTTAAAAAAGTATTTAAAAAAATTGGTGCTCATTCCTAGCATAACATTCAAAATTTAAGAAATATTATTTAGTTTTTTCCTTCTCATTTTTATTTCCTTCTTTTTTCGCTTTCTTCCCTTCTTTTTCTCTTTTCTTCCTCTCAAATCTAGCTGGTCAACATATCCATATTTTACCATTTATTTTAATTAAAGAATAAGTATACTTAATTGAAGTAGTAATTTGATTAAGTATCAACTTACTTAAGAAGGAAAAAAAGCCCACATCTGATAATAAAAGATATGTAGGTGTGTCCTTATGATGAATTAAGAACAATTTGCCTTTTTCCCCTGAAGAGGAAAGTAGTCAAATTTATTTTATTGCTGAACATTCATAGACTAATGATTAATTATATGTTCATAGTTTAATCTAGCTAGAAAGAAGGTTAAAAAAGAGTTTAGTAAATTGCTGGAAGTCTTAGATACATTTCAGCTTCACTTTTATCAAATTCTTTCTACACAATTTGACATTGAAAAAGCCACAGGGAATGAAAATAGAATGGATGCGTATATCTGTGCCTTGGAAGTGGAAATAATCCTTATATAGTGAATGTTCTACTAACAGAATCAACCCTGGTATATAGCAAATACCGAGTATATTGAGTCCATACTACACAATTTTGAGTTGTTAAAAAAAATCCTTTTTGTTGATAATTTTTTTATTATTAAAGATTGTTATGGTTTTGTCCTGAACCTTTTTGATATAAAAAAAAAAATGAAAGCAGTACTTCTTTATTTTTTCCTGAAAGGCATTTTAAAGAAAGATTCCAAATGTTGCACTGTATTTTTATAGATTATAAAAAGTTATTGAATTTTAAGCAATTAAACAGAACAAAGACAATTTCAAGGGAGTTGTCTCCTGTGGAACAGCAACAATAGCTTCTAGACAATGGAATCAAAAGTCAGGCTTCCATGAAGGGGATGGAAGCTCAGCAATTGCTGGCTGCTGGGCAATGGGTAAGAACTTTACATTGGGCTTTTAATTGCTATTTTGCTCTAGGTCATGCCTTGCTGTTTCAATTAAATCTCTGGCGTAAAGAATCCCTTGTCCTCTTCTTCTTGCATTTGATCACCTAATGGAAAGAAGCCTATATTCCTCAGGGAAATAACTTGGGGCAGCATGAATCAATCTCTCTCTTTCTCTCTCTCTCTCTTTTGTAAAATCTAATTTTAGTGTTATTATAGCAAATCAAATGTAAAAAAGGAGTAGAATTGGTGTTCACTTTTCTGCTCCTCATTATTGCTTTCAATGCAGAGTTTTGAACCAGCAAGGGGAAAAGAGTTAATTTAATCATAACAATTTTAAATATAAGTATAGGGAGAAGTCAAGTGAAAATACAAGTCTGAAAGCACTAGGATATATTTAGCCTCAGCTTCTGCTTTTGAGTAAAAGCTATAATTTTGAAAAATCTTGAATTTTCAAATTAGTAACCTACCTTATTTTAATTATGTAGACTCCCAGTCTATCCTCAAGACAGTTGCAATCTAGCATAGCAGGTGAGAAGGGTACATAAGTAACATTATGTTAGGTGGAAGGTGATAAATGATTTTAAAAAGAGTTATATTGACAAGTTCTGGGAGCTCAGAGAAAGGAGAGGTTTTTTTTCTATTGGAATGCGAAGCAGAGGACTGAAAGAAACACATTCAAGAAGTTGATGATCTTTGAGCAAAACCTTGAAGGTTAACTAAGATTTTTAAAATATAATAAAATTTCAAATATTTGTAATATTTGTGCATAATTTGTAATATTTCATAGCTATTGGGATATGAGAAAAGACCTATCTTAATATAACTATTATTATTATTAATGAAATCTTATTATTAATATTTTAAAAATACAATAAAATTTCAAATATTTGTAATAGTTGTGCATAATTTATAATATTTCACAGCTATTGGGATATGAGAAAAGACCTATCTTAATATAACTATTATGCATCTAGTTAAATTAACTAAAGTTATTTCCAAACATTTTTATAGAGGCTGTATATGTTTTTATTGAGTAAAGTTAAAACATTCTATGTGTGTGCATTTGTGTGGGTGGTTATGTGTTACAGAAGCCAGTGTATGGGTCTGATTATCAGAATCTATTATCTTCATGAAGAATTTTAATCTTTGCCTCTTCCAACCTGTGCTAATTAAACCTGCAGCCATGATGGTCTCCTGCTCTTTGAAGTTAGGTAAACTAATGATGTATAACTAGGTGTGCCTAGGAAGGTGTAGACATGGAGATATTTTTACCATGTGGCACACAGGTAGCTAATTTATTTAAATTTATATCATTAAAATACTGTTTGCAAGTGATTTGATGTCCAGAAAAAAGCAGATCATATATCACAAAGAGTTTAAATAGCATACAATATAATTCTCTCTCCATTTAAACCTCAAGAAGTCACATTCTGCCCCAATATTTGGTGAGTCCTAAAAGATTGAATTTGGTCTAAAACTTGTAATTTATGTATTTTACAAAAGACTTGAATTACTAAGCAAATAGATTAATTCTTACTTGAGGCCAAAAAAAAAAAAAAAAAAACAGGAACTTGGAATAGTGTCAAGGGTAACTTAATTTGCTGGCTGCTTTTGAAAGAACAAGTAAGTTTCAGATTTGTGGTTTGGAAAAAAAAATGGCGTAGTTGAGTTTAATTAACTAGAGTTTAATTCATGATTAATACCACTGGAATTTCACTTGAACAATGTGATAATGAGCAGATAATGGCAATTGTGAAAAGAAATGATGAGGGAAAAATACTTTGTTTATAGCCTTACAGCTTTGAGGTAGTTAGGATTCAGGGAGGTTTCATTTATGCCCAGGTTTCCATTGAGAGTACATATGTAGCCATGTTACTCCTGCGGTCTTTACTTTCCTTAAAAGTTGAATGAGAAGAATAAAATCTATTGCTTGGGGTTATTTAAGGATAAATGAAACAGAGCACATGAAGTACCAGATATATAATTGACACTCTATAAATCATAAGTTTTATTATTGTGGCTGTGTAATTTTTTCAGAAGGAATTTTGAGGCCATCTTGAATCCTTAAGAATATTTATTGATACTAAACTAAAAGAAGGAAAAACTCAGAGAAGTCAATGTTACTCAGTGTGTCGTGAAACAAAATTTCACTCATTTCTGATGACAGTGCAAATTGGGACATCTCTTTTGGAAAATGTTTTAGCAGCTTGAGGTCTATTGTAACAGGACTGCAAGTACAAAAGTGCAGTATTTTAAAAAGTGTGGGTTAGGAGACTGAGTGGGCAGAAAGGGCTTTTGATGATTCATGGGAAAGAGGGAACCCAGTGGAATCAGGAAATGTCCTTCTGGTAAACATTGGAAAAATCTAGAGAAAAGAAAGAAAAAAATGCAGCCTCCATTGAATGGAAACCTTTCCTCCCACTGTCTGCCTGTGTTGACAGCATGACCTAACTATTTGCAGAAGGCAGCAACCACAGCAGATGGTGGTACAAGCACCTGGGATATTAGCAGGCAGAAACTGGGAGAGACCAATTCTGTGGTAAAGGTTCTTTCAGCCCGAATCTGGGGTTCAAGGTCCTGGATGCCAAGGGAAGGAGTGAAAACACACTCTGATGAAAACTCTTCCAGAGTCAGCATGTTTAGGGAGTTTCACTGAGGCCAGGACCAGTGAAACAGCACCCCCTTGACATTGTCACATGGGGAATGTTCTAGTTTTCCAAGCTGAAGCTGTCTCGTTTGTGCATACCCGACACACCCTAGTGTGGCATGTGCCATCTAGTCTTTCTGTTATATTTATCTTTCCTGTTTGGTATGTCTTTTATTTTAAATATTCCCAGGATATTGAGCAAAGCTAGTGTGAGATGTATACTATCTCTCAACATTGCACAAAACTAATTATCTGACAAAACAGAAAAAAATTACCCTCAATAGAAGTATCAGAGCAATAGATCCAGAAGATGTTCACACACTTTTCCCAGGATCCAGCAGTCCTAGAATCACATTGCTAGAAGTGGAAAGTATCCAAAAAATAATAAATATAAATACTAAAATAATAATATAAAATTAAAATAATAAATATAAATAAAAATAATAAAGAAGTTCAAAGTTAAACATTTTAAGGTAATATACATGCCCCAACTGAGAAAATGCTTTAGGAGATTAGTAGAATATTATGCTTCTAATGTGAAAAAATACTTGCCAATATCATTCAGTGTAATCTGGGAAAAAGATGGTATGTTTTATCTGTATGGTAATTATAACCGTATGAAAACCATGCACTTATAAAAGCAATGAAGGGAATATATAAAAATGATAGTACTTATACTGGGCAGTCTGCTTATAGAATGTAAGAATTAACATAAAAATAATGTTAATTTAAAAATGTAACAAAAGTTTGTTGATGCAGAATTTTTTCCTTTTAAGATAAACTCTTTCATATGCCTGTGTCTTTGAGAATAGGCGACAGGAAGAGGAGAATCCAACCTTTTACCATGAATATGATAAACTTTCAGCTCAAGTTCTCAAATGTGGGATTCATCTTAAAGTGAATTATTATGAAAGAAACTAGATATATTCCCATGATTTTAAGATTAAAAGTAGAGAAAAACTTTAAGACACATGAAAGTAAAAAATTTCACTGCCACACCAACCAGACATACTTACTTATATCACAGTAGAACTAGGAATTATAGATATTGGAAATGTACAGTATCCGCCATCCAATGTTTCTATGGGAATTTTGCATCTTTGCCCTTTCCATGTTTCCAAAATTATACCCACCTTGGCCTTGTTTCACTGTGTTGGTTTTCTCCTCTCATTTGTTAAAATGGAAAATAGTAGGAAAAAATACCAAAAGATTGTGTTTCTAAGGAATATTCACCAGCCTTTAAGGAAAACATATTTTCTAAGTCAGAAGGTCACAGATAAACAGAAAATTGCAGGTTGATATCTGATGCTATCAGCCGTCATGAATGCAAGGGAACATTTTATCCTGATCAGATTTATCGTAGTCACTTTTCATTTAGAATATGCACACTTGAAAAATCCTCTTCTGGGGTCCCTGGGTGGCTCAGTGGTTTAGCGCCTGCCTTTGGCCCAGGGCATAGTCCTGGAGTCACAGGATCAAGTACCACATTGGACTCCCTGCATGGAGCCTGCTTCTCCCTCTGCCTCTCTCTCTCTCTCTCTCTCTCTGTGTCTCTCATGAATAAATAAATACATCTTTAAGAAAAAGAAAAGTTCTCTCTTTCTTTTTTTAAAAAAGATTTTATTTATTTGACAGAGAGAGAGAGAGAGGGCGTGGGCATGAGCAGGGGGAGGGGCAGTGGGAGCAGTAGACTCCCTGCTGAGCAGGGCTTCAGGGCTCAATCCCAGGACTCCAAGATCATGACCTGAACCAAGGCAGATGCTCAATCAATTGAGCCACCCAGGAGCCCCCCCTAAAAGTCCTCCTTTTTCAAATTGCTCCTTCTCTGATACCTTTTCAATCATATAACCATGAGAGCATTTTTTTTTTTCTTTTTGTAAAGAGAGTTGACCAGGGACCTCTTCCTTTAATTCTGTTGAAGTCATATTTCCAAGAAGTGTGAATAAATTGGCACAAGACCTGAGAATTTGCCTAAATTAAGGCTTGCAAAGAATTACATGTTCCTGCCACTCCTTTCTCTCTATATTGACCTATAACTAAGTAGGCTGTAAACTCTGATACTTAATATTGGCAGTTTCCTCTAATTGAAATCAATGATCTGAAACCAAAAGACCCTTGAAACACAGATAAGAATTAGAAATCTGTACAGCCTAGAGCCTATAGTAAACAATACTGCATTGCATACTTTAAAATTAGCTAAGAGGGTAGATCTTATATTAAGTGTTCTTATCACACAAAACTAATAAATAAAGAGTGGGAGAAACCTTTTGGGTGTGATGGATGTTTACGGCAAGATTGTTGTGGTGGTTCACGGATATAAACTTATTTCTAAACTCATGAAGTTGTATAAATCAAGTCTGTGCATTTCTATAAGTCAACCATACCTCAATAAAGTAGCTAAAAAACACAAGAATTAGGGTATAGGGTTCATTCCCCTCCTCTTTTTCAAAATTGAGATTTGAATATGTCCACTGTATTGAGAAGGTTTCTTACAGTTTTCTATTCCTGTCTCCTGACTTAACGGGGAAGTACACTCATAAATATTCAGAGATAGACGCATTACATGCACACAAACTTTTAAAATGTTAACTTATAAATAAATGCATTGAAACTTGTAAAGGCATGCATACTTCATGGAAGACTATGTTAAGACTATTTTTAATAATTCAAGTACTTCAAGGCAGCCCTCTAATAGAACTCAGGTCAAAAGTTTTTATTTTAAAATGGAAAATATGTTGGGAGATTTCAGTGCTAGTTTCAACCATGGAATTAAGTGGTAACCAAAAACAAATCATAGAATGAGTCTTATGAAAAAATGTAATATGCCCTTTTCCACATTTTAGTATCATTTATTTTCTTTTTTGGAATGTGTGGTCTAGGTGTGATTGTTTAGATTATATTTACTGCTAGCTAAGACTTGCATTTCCTCTATTGTATGAGAAGCAGTAGGCAGAGGCAATGGTAATGCTAAGTGAGTGAGTTAAGTCAGTATTATCTTATTAATCATATAGGTTTTTTTTTTTAATTTTTATTTATTTATGATAGTCACAGAGAGAGAGACAGAGGCAGAGACACAGGCAGAGGGAGAAGCAGGCTTCATGCACCGGGAGCCCGACGTGGGATTCGATCCTGGGTCTCCAGGATCGCGCCCTGGGCCAAAGGCAGGCGCCAAACCGCTGCGCCACCCAGGGATCCCTTAATCATATAGGTTAATTAACACTTATGTATATCTAGTAATTTTTGAAAACCATTTACAAGCTATACTAGTCTCAAGGAATGAAGAGGTTTTATTTCAGTAGAAACAAATTACCAAACCTATCCTTGGATTATTCCTTGGGTTATCTTCAAAGCACATGAAGTTTGGCTGAAAAAAAATAGAAAAACAGTTATTAGACTCTGAACTGACACTTAAATAAGATTGAGGCAATGGGATGGCTCCCATTGAGAGCAGAGTTTCAGTGGACTGCCTAATGTCCTAAATTCTATGGTAACACAGACTGTATAGTTACAGTTCTAAGGCTACCTATTCTATTGGGTACAAAGATCAGTGTCCTATTTCCAAACTCCACAGCATTTAAAAATCTTCTTTGGGTCAGGCTTATTTCAGAGAAAGGAAGCTTTCAGTTTATTTTGAGTTTTAGGACAGATTCTGGTAATCTAAATTAGTTTATCATATTCGTGATGTGTAAAAATTTGAGACCCAACTGATTAAGCCTCTAAGAATCCTAGCTTAGAGTAAACTCCTCATGCAGGATACAATTTCTCCTTCACCTGCTTGATGATGTTGTCTCTTTATGCACAAAGTATGAAACTCATAAATAATTTGAGTTTTTCCCCAAATTGTCTGAACTACCTAGAATCAGGAGTGAGATAGTAGAAGTTATTTCACTCTCTCTCTTGTTCTCTATGAATGTGGGACACCCACAAAATCATTCTCTTTTTTAAGATTTTATTTATTTATTCATGAGAGATGCATAGAGAGAGGCAGAAAAATAGGCAGAGAGAAAAGGAGGCTTCCTGCAGGGAACCTGATGTGGGACTGGATCCTGAGACTCCAGGATCATGACCTGAGCCAAAGGCAGACACTCAACCACTGAGCCACCCAGGCGCCCCTGACAGAATCATTCTTAATTTGAAATTTCAGATCAGTTCAACCAAATTTGCCAAGTGGCTATTCTTCTATACCATTGTGTGCCAGCTAGCATGCCAGACACTCCTGGTGATTGCAAAATGATAGGTAGGAACTCTTGGCAAAGACTCAAGAGCCCTACAGCAGCCTTCTGAATTGGGTTGAGATTCCTTTTTTTTTTTTTTTTTTTTAATTTATTTATGATAGTCACAGAGAGAGAGAGAGAGAGCCAAAGACATAGGCAGAGGGAGAAGCAGGCTCCATGCACCGGGAGCCCGACGTGGGATTCGATCCCCGGTCCCCAGAATCGCGCCCTGGGCCAAAGGCAGGTGCTAAACCGCTGCGCCACCCAGGGATCCCGGTTGAGATTCTTTTTTGTTGAATTTTAGCATACATTCATAATATTTATTCAGGAGGTTTCTCTTGTGTGATTTTGTTTTCTCATAGATGTGATATATGATTTTTATCTTTGCAGAATAACATGCTTTCAGATCACGAACTGAAGCTTTCTTCTGCACATACAATATCCTTCTTAATGGCATAGGACACTTCAAATGTCCTAAGAATTTCTTGATTTGCCTTTCTAGTTGTCATAATTGGACTATCTTTTATTTTTTTTAAAGATTTTATTTATTTATTCATGAGAGACAGAAAGAGAGAGAGAGAGAGACAGACAGACAGACAGGCAGTGGGAGAAGCAGGCTCCATGCAGGGAGCCGGATGTGGGACTCAATCCCAGGACTCCAGGATCACACCCTGAGCTGAAGGCAGATGTCAACCACTGAGCCACCCAGGCGGTCCTTAATTGGACTACTTTTCATTGCTACAGTGGAATCAGAGGAAAATCCACATGCTAAATGATCCAAAGGCAAATCCACATGCTAAATGATCCAAAGGCAAAACTGGGGTATTTTATATTACGTTTTAAAACTGGAAGCTCTCACCTCTTTGGTACTCAACTGACGATTATCCTGACAGAATTGTAGGCCAAGCTTGATGTTACTACAGGGTTGAATTCTGTGTTTAAATATTCTGCAGAGTGCATCAGGAATAGTAACAGGATCTATCCCATCATTCATACATACAAAGCTCTAGAATAAGAGTACTCAGAACATAATAAGTAGGTAATACATTCTATTGACCCTCTCACTTTGTGGTTGATTATAGCCCCTGTGGTCATTTTTTTAAACATAGAATAAAGGTGTCATTGATTGTAGGTGTCTTGGTTTTGTTCACTGATATATTCCAAGTGTTTAGCAATGAGTCAGACATAATAGATGCTCAATATTTTGTTAAATGAAACAGCATTAGGCTGGTTTCAGTCAGGCTGCTGACCTACCATCCCAGCCTGACTTCAACCTGACCCCACTAGGTCTGCAAATATGATGGTGTTGTCAAACATACTCTAGGAAGATGCTGTTGACTCTCTTCTACTTTCTGAGGAGCCATGATAATAGAAGCTGCTTATTTGTTTGATTGAAAGTCATGGTCAGGAGAGTTCCTGGACCCTTGCTTTTTTTGTGGAAAGAGCATGAAAACTTTATACTTGATGGGAATTTCAGTGAAGTCTTCCATTTTCACTTCTTTCAGCTACAATTTATTAAAGCTCTTTGCTTCTGGGAGCTTTTATTTTAGACATTCTCTTGGAGGAGGAAATTATAAACAAAAGAGGCCCACATTATAATTCATTTTTAAAATCTATCCTTTGAATAACAGATGGCTGACAGTTAGAGATAATGGCAAAATATTAAAGGATTTAATATATCTGGAATTTATTCCAAAGCCAAGCTGGGAGCTTTTATCTTTCTAATGATGGCAAATGAAGAAAAATTAAAAGTCATTTCAGGACAGATTTGTTTTGTAATTTAAGGTGAAAAGACTTTTCTGGTTCATATAGTGCATGCTTTCTTGCAGCCCCTCAGGAATTAGCTTGTTGAATATTGAGAGAGGATAGCACAGCTGATGTGGCTTGGCTCATAAAAGTACAAATTTCCTATTTCCTTTGTGTTGCTTCTCATCAGAACATGTTTCAGTTAGATGATTTTTTTTTTTAAATTCTAGCTTTTTCAAAGGTTTCCAAATTCTAGTTACTCTTGAGATTTAGGCTGCCTTTAAAGTTTAAGGATTTTTGGATTTGTTTAGTGTTCTAAATAAATCTGGATTTATTTAATTTCACCTTTTATAATCCTCTGTGATTATTTCTACTGTTACACGTTTGCCAATTACTGTCCCCGTTTTAAAGTGAAACTTTCATTTGTGACTCAATGAATAAACATTATTAGTTTGGTAATTTATATTGTGTTTTTCACCGTGGCATCTCTTTCCTGCTCCTTAAATATTTTGTGTTAATCACCAATTTTAATATTCTTTGATCAGAGTCATTAAGATTGGTAGATTTGCCATTATAATCCTTATTCTTTCCCATATCTTGCCACTACATGTCTCCATTGCTCTATCATTCTTATTGACTATACTTCCTTATTAGCAATGATTGCATTATATTAATATATATCCCACAGAGATTTTAAATTACTTGAAGGTATAAACCATGCCTTTTTAACTTTGTATATCTAGCATATGGCTTATAGTAGGTACTTAGTATATTTTTATTGAAGAAACAAATAGAAATAGAAGAAACAAATAAAATGTGGTGAGCTGGTACTTGTTATTTAAGTCATAGAATCTACAGAGAAGTATGGAGAATAGTTATTACAAATAAATATGAATTTTATTATATTTTTGAATATAAGAAGTATATAAGTATAAAAACTCATTGTTCTCTGGTAGACTCTTAAAAACAAACTGGTCTTGTCTTGCTTTCAAGATGGGCATACTTAACACATTTTATTTGAAACCTGTAGGTTTCATATTATGGGACTATCTTTTTGATGAAACTAACTTAAATGTGGTCCATGTAAAATTTTATTAAATACATTCTTTTAGTTTAGGTTCAGGGTAAGCCACTTTTTACTGAATATTACATCTTTCATGTATTTGCTAGTATTACAATAAGGTCCTTGCAGTGTTTCATTCAATGCAAATACATTCTGTATTCTTTCTATTAACACTGATTGTTAAGAAACATTCTTGTTATTATTTTTTTAAAAAGTTTCACTAGGAAAGTGAGTTCCTTGATTTATGAGGATCTGGACTTAAATGTTGTGACAAGAATTACCTTTTCTGTGTAATGATGCAGAGCACTCAAAGTACTTGTTGACTACACTTACAGAGTTATGTATAGTTTTCAAGGTCTAAAGAACTAAACAAATGCCAGGTATTAAAAGTAAGTTAGCAGTTTCACTTTTACCTAGAATGTAGAAACCAGGGAAGAATGCTGTCACACTTATGCTAACAAGGAGAAAAATTCAGATACACTCCAAAATTGTAACTCTTTTTGAGCCCATTAGAGAGCTGAGGTAGCTTACATTCCAAAGCATGACAAGTCCATGAAATAAGAAGTCTAACTGCTAGAGGAAGACGGAGATGCCACACAAACAGGTCAGAATTGGTCAGCTAAAATTTTAGCCAACTACACAAGGCCAAGTGTGGACTGGCATGACAGTTTGAAATACATGAGTTCTCACTCACTAGCAAGATGTTTTCTATTCACCTTCGCTGGTGCTCGTGAGGGTAGGACAAGAGACCACCTCTTTAGGGGTATCAGCATGCAGAAGATGATCTGGGGCTTCTGCAATAAGAACTTAAAGCCTCTGCCTTCCTGGTCTTTCATCCTCTATAAATTAAAAGTATAA
Source organism: Canis lupus dingo (assembly GCF_003254725.2). Lineage (NCBI taxonomy): Eukaryota > Metazoa > Chordata > Mammalia > Carnivora > Canidae > Canis > Canis lupus. Next base: position 45,666,609 of record NC_064257.1, on the reverse strand, counting down.
GCCACTTAGGAGGAGCACCCACTCACAGAGCCCTTGTGGCTGGAAATAGAGTAGAAGAAAAAAACCTCTATCCCTGTGGAAGAACAAGAAAGCAGCCTGGCTTCTGGAACCCATAGTAGACCAAGCACTGGTCTGCTAGCATAGGGAGGGCAAGAAATTTCTGCCCGAGATAAACCTCAGATGTAGTGCAGAGTTTGGCTTCCATAGGAAGGAAGGCAGAAATACTGAGAAAGCTGTACGTTAAATTCTAGGAACACAAGGCCTGCCTGAGATTGAGGCTCAGCCAGGAGGAAAGGGACCCTGTCTTCACCAAACCTAGCACTGACTATGGACCAATAGCCATTTACAGCTGGGGGGTGGGGCAAGAGCATGAAGAGTGTCCCACCCCTTCTTCCCCCTGCAGTTGGCATTTAGCAATGAGTGAAAGTGAGGGTGGAGTATGGACGTTGAGAAAACTCTCTGGCACTCTATTTCCACATTAAGCACAGGCAATTGCCTCCCATCACTAGAGGAATATGAAGCCTGTGGTATGCTGCAATGAACTTAGATATAGATTGCTGTTGACTAGATTAACTCATTTTCTCACTCGTATGGCCTGAAAAAAGAGGGAAATAAATATTAGTTACATCAGCCTCTATCATCCCACTTAAAATGACTGACGCTCATTTAAAAAAATTATGAGACAATCGAAAAAGCAAGAAACTATAACCTATTATCGAGAGAGAAAGAAATCAAAAGGTCTTGCCGAGATGATCAAGATGTTGGGGCAATCAAGCAAGGACTTTGTTTTTTATTTTTTTATTTAAATTCAATTAGCCAACATATAGTACATACTTAGTTTCAGATTTTAGAAATCAGTAATTTCATTAGTTGCCTATAACACCCAGTACTCCATGCCCGTCACCCAGTTACTCTATCCCCCCCACCCATTTCCCCTTCTGCAACCCTTTGTTTCCCAGAGTTGAGTCTTTTGTGGTTTTGTCTCCCTTTCTGATTTTGTCCCATTCAGTTTTCCCTCCCTTCCCCATGATACTCTTCACTGTTTCTTATATTCTCCATATGAGTGAAACCATATGATAATTGTCTTTCTCTAATTGACTTATTTCGCTCAGCATAACACCCTCCAGATCCATCCACATTCATGCAAAATGGTAAGTATCTATTCTTTCTTTCTTTCTTTCTTTCTTTCTTTCTTTCTTTCTTTCTTTCTTTCTTTCTTTCTTTCTTTCTCTTTCTTTCTTTCTTTCTTTCTTTCTTTCTTTCTTTCTTTCTTTCTTCTTTCAGATTTTATTTATTTATTCATGAGAGACACACAGAGAGAGAGGTAGAGACACAGGCAGAGGGAGAAGCAGGCTCCATACAGGGAGCCCGACATGGGACTTGATTCTGGGTCCCCAGGATCATACCCTGGGCCGAAGGCAGATGCTCAACCGCTGAGCCACCCGGGCTGCCCTATCCTTTCTGATGGCTGAGTAATATTCCATACCACATCTTCTTTAGTCATGCATCTGTCTACGGACATCTGGGCTCTTTCTGTAGTTTGACTATTGTGGATATTACTGCTATAAACATTGGGGTGCAGGTGTCCCTTTGTATTACTACAGTTGTATCTTTGGGGTAAATCCCTAGTAGTATAATTGCTGGGTCAAAGGGTAGCTCTATTTTCAACTTTTCGAGGAAACTCCATACTGTTTTCCAGAGTGGCTCTACCAGCTTGCATTCCCACCAACAGTGTAAGTGTTCACACCCTCGTGAACATCTGTCATTTCTTGAGTTGTTCATTTTAGCCATTCTGACTGGTGTGAGATGATACCACATTGTGGTTTTGATTTGTATTTCCCTGATGCTGACTGATGTGGAGCATTTTTTCATGTGTCTGTTGACCATTTGTATGTCTTCTTTGGAGAAATGTCCGTTCATGCCTTCTGCCCACATCTTGGCTGGATTATTTGTGTTTTGGGTGTTGAATGTGGTTAAGTTCTTTATAGATCTCAAATACTAGCCCTTTATCTGATGTACCATTTGCAAATATCTTCTCCCATTCCATAGATTGCCTTTTAGTTTTGTTGACTGTTTCCTTTGTTGTGCAGAAGATTTTTATCTTGATGAAATCCCAATAGTTCACTTTTGCCCTTGTTTCCCTTGCCTTTGGAGCTGTGTCTAGCACAAAATTTCTGTGGCCTAAGTCACAGAGGTTGCTGCCTGCATTCTACTCTAGGATTTTGATGCATTCCTGTCTCACATTTAGGTCTTTCATTCATTTTGAGTTTATCTTTGTGTGTGATATAAGAAAGTGGTCCAGTTGCATTCTTCTGCATGTAGCAGTCGAAATTTCTCAACACCATTTGTTGAAGAGACTGGTTTTTTTCTATTGGATATTCTTTCCTGCTTTGTCAAAGATTAGTTGACCATAGAGTTGAGGGTCCATTTATGGTTCTCTATTCTGTTCCATAAATCTATGTGTCCGTTTTTGTGCCAGTACCACACTGTCTTGATGATCACAGCTTTGTAATATAGCTTGACATTAGGCATTGTGATGCCACCAGCTTTGGTTTTCTTTTTCAACATTCCTTTGGCTATTTAAAGTCTTTTCTGGTTCCATACAAATTTTAGGATTATTTGTTCCAGCTCTGTGAAAAATGTTGATGGTATTTTGGTAGGGATTGCATTGAATGTATAGATTGCACAGACATTTTAATAATATTTGTTCTTCCAATCCATGAGCAGGGAATGTTTTTCCATTTATTTGTGTTATCTTTAATTTCTTTCATAAGTGTTCTGTAGTTTTTAGAGTACAGAACCTTTACCTCATTGGTTAGGTTTATTCCTAGGTATCTTATGGTTTTGGATGCAGTTGTAAATGGGATTGGCTCCTTAATTTCTCTTTCTTCTGTTTCATTGTTAGTGTATAGAAATGCAACTGATTTATGTGCATTGATTTTATATCCTGCCATGTTGTTGATTCCTATATGAATTCTAGCAATTTTGGGGTGGAGTCTCTTGGGTTTCCCATATGAAGTATAATGTCATCTGCAAAGCATGAGAATTTGACTTCTTTGCCAATTTAGATGCCTTTTATTACTTTTTGTTGTCTGATTGTTGAGGCTAGGACTTCTAGTACTATGTGGAACAGCAGTGGTGAGAGTGGACATCCCTGTCGTCTTCCTGACCTTAGGGGAAAAGTTCTCAGTTTTTCCCCATTGAGAATGATATTTGCTGTGGGCTTTTTGCATCTGGCTTTTATGATTTTGAGTTATGTTCCCTCTATCCCTACGCTGTGGAGAGTTTTTATCAGGAAAGGATGCTGTATTTTGTCAAATGCTTTTTCTGCATCAACTGAGAGGATCATATGATTCTTGTCCTTTCTTTTGTTAATGTGATGTATCACATTGGTTGATTCGCAGATGTTGAACCATCCTTGGAGCTCAGGAATAAATTCTGCCTGATTGCAATGAATAATCTTCTTTTTTTAAAGATTTTATTTATTTATTCATGAGAGAGACACACACACAGAGAGAGAGAGGCAGAGACACAGGCAGAGGGAGAAGCAGGCTCCATGCAGGGAGCCCGACATGGGACTTAATCCTGGGTCACCAGGATTACACTCAATCACAAGAGGCTGGGCTGAAGGTGGCGTTAAACCTCTGAGGCACTGGGGCTGCCCAGTGAATAATCTTCTTAATGTACTGCTGGATCCTATTGGCTCGTAACTTGGTGAGAATTTTTGTGTCCATGTTCATCAAAGATATTGGTCTGTAATTCTCCTTTTTGGTTGGGTCTTTGTCTGGTTTTGGGATCAGGTTAATGCTGGCTTCATAGAATGATTTTTAGAAATTTTCCTTCCATTTCTATTTTTTGAAATAGCTTCAGATGAATAGGTAATAATTCTTTAAATTTTTGGTAGAATCCCCTGGGAAGCCATCCGGCCCTCTTATTTGTTAGAATATTTTTGATTAGTGCTTTGGCTTCTTTCCTGGTTATGAGTCTGCTCAGATTTCTGTTTCTTCCTGTTTCAGTTTTGGTAGTTTATAAGTTTCTAGGAATGTATCCCTTTCTTCCAGATTGCCCAATTTGTTGGCATATACTTGTTCACTTAAAATTGTATTTCCTTGGTATCTATCCTGATTTTTCCTCTTTCCTTTGTGATTTTGTTAATTTGGGTCCTTTGTCTTTCTTTTTGACAAGTCTATCTAGAGGTTTATCAGTCTTCTTCAAGAGACAGCCTCTAGTTTCATTGAACTGTTCTACCATTCTTTTGGTTTCTATTTCATTGATTTCTGCTCTAATCTTTATTATGTCTCTTCTCCTCTTTGGTTTAGGCTCTATTTGCTATTCTTCCTTCAGCTCCTTAGGTGTTAGGATAGCTTGTGTATTTGAGACTTTTCTAATTTTTTTTGAAAAAGTCTTGTATTGCTATATACTTCCCTCTTAGGACTGCCTTTACTGCATCCCAAAGGTTTTGAACAGTTGTGTTTTCATTTTACTTGTTTCCATGAATTTTAAAAATTCTTCTTTAATTGCCTGGTTGACCCATTCATTATTTAGTAAGATGCTCTTTAACCTCCAATATCTGACTTCCTTCTAAATTTCCTCTCACTTGGGATTGAGTGTAATTTTCAAACCATTATGTTCTGAAAATATGCAGGGGATAATCCCAATCTTTTGATACCAGTTGAGACCTATTTTTTTCTAATATTTTATTTATTTATTTATGAAAGACACACAGAGAGAGGGGCAGAGACAGGCAGAGGGAGAAGCAGGCTCCATACAGGGAGCCTGATGTAGGACTCAATCCTGGGACTCCAGGATCATGCCCTGAACCAAAGGCAGATGCCCAACCACGAGCCACCCAGGCATCCAGAGACCTGATTTGTGACCTGGTATGTGATCTATTCCAGAGAATGTTACATGTGCACTCGAGAAGAATGAGTATTCTGTTGCTTTAGGATGGAATGCTCTGTATATACCTATGAAGTCCATCTGGTCCAGTGTGTCATTCAATGCTCTTGTTTCCTTATTGATATGCTTAGATGAACTGTCCATTGCTGTGAGTGGGGTGTTAATGTCCCCTACTATTATTATATTACTATTATTGATTTATTTCTTTAATTTTGTTATTAATTGGTTTACATATTTGGCTGTTCCCAAGTGAGAAGCATAAATATTTACAATTGTTAGGTCTTCTTGTTGAATAGACCCTTTAAGTATGATATAGTGTCCCTCTTCATCTATTACTACAATTTTTGGTTTAAAATCTAATTTGTCTTATATAAGAATTGCTACCCCAGCTTTCTTTTGATGTCCATTAGCACTGATACATGGTTCTCTATCATGTTCAATCTGGAAGTGTCTTTGGGTCTAAAATGAGTCTCTTTTTGACAGCATATGGATAGGTTTTGCTTTTTATCCAATCTGATGCCCTTTGTCTTTTGATTGTAGCACTAATTCCATTTACATTCAAAGTAATTATTGAAAGATATGAATTTAGTGCCATAGTATTATGTGTAAATTCACTGTTTCTATATATTATCTCTGTTCCTTTCTGGTCTATGTTAGGTTTGGGGTCCCTTTTTGCTTACAGGATCCCCTTTAATATTTCTTGCAGGGCTGGTTTAGTGATCATAAATGCCTTAAGCTTCATTTTATCTTGGAAGCTCTTTATCTCTCTTTCCATTCTGAATGACAGGCTTGCTGGATAAAGCATTCTTGGCTACATGTTTTTCTCATTCAGCACCCTGAATATATCATGCCAGCCCTTTCAGGCCTGCCAGGTCTCTGTTAGTAGGTCTGCTGGTAGTCAAATATTTCTACCCTTGTAGGTTAAGGACTTCTTGTATGGAGCTGCTTTCAGGATTTTCTCTTTATCTCTGAAATTTATGCAAGCTTAACTAGTTTATGTTGGGATGTTGATCATCTTTTGTTGAAGTTGAGGCGGGTTCTCTGTGTCTCTTGGACTTCAGTGCCTGTTTCCTTCTCTAGATTAGGGAAGTTCTCAGCTATGATTTGGTCAAATATACCTTCTGTCCCCCCTCTCTTCTTCCTCTGGGACCTCAGTAAATCTAATAGTGTTTCACTTTATGGTATCATTGATTTCTTGAAGACTCCCTTCATGATCCCTTAGTTGTTTTTCTCTCATTTACTCAGCTTCCTTATTTTCTAACATTTTATCTTCTATGTCACTGACTCTTCTGCTTCATTTACCCTAGCCATTAGAATGTCCATTTTACACTGCATCTCAGTTAAAGCATTCTTAATATTGGCATAATTAGACTTCAGTTCTTTCATTTCTGCACCAAGGGATTCTCTAGTGTCTTTTATGCTTTTTGAAGCCCAGCTAGTATGTTTATAATCGTTAGGCTGATTTCCAGATCTGACATTTTACTTATATCCATATTGATTGAATCTATGGCAGAAAGTATTACCTCTGGTTCTTTCTTTTGTGATGAATTCCACTTTCTAGTCATTTTGTCCACAGAAGAATAGATAATGAGAGAACAAAAAAGGAAAATAAATAAAAAGTAAAAATAAAAATACCAACCACAACCCCAGAAAAATATACACTAGACAAACCAGAAGAGATCTGAAACCAAAAAAGAAAAAATAAAGTGAAAAAAGAGACAATATAATTAGCCAGGTGGACAGAACAGGGTGATCAACTTAATCCTGGGTGTATTTTGGTCTATTTTATATAAGACACTTGATCCCACAATTGTAAAGAAAGAAAAACAGATATATATAAAAATAAAATTGAATACAGTGAAAGGAAGCCAAAAATGAAAAATATATCTATAAAATGTAAATGTCAAAATGAAAACTTAAAAAAAAGACTTCAAAACAGAGAGTTGATTAAAATAAGAAACTAGTTGAAAAGGAAAAAAGAAAAAAAGAAAGGAAACATTTAAACTGAAAGATGAAAGAATCATGAGAAAAAACCCCTTGAATTCTATATACAATTTTCCTCTAGTGCTGGACTTCTGTAGCTCTGTGTGCTCGGTAAATTTGGTGTTAGCCTGATGTTCTAGCTGGTCTTCTGTGGGAGGGGCCTGCTGCTTGCCAGGGGGTGGGGCTCAGTGTGAGCTGCTTCCGGTTGCTCTTTGTGGCTTTTGTTCCCTGAAGGAAGGTTTTCTTTTCTTTCTTTCTTTCTTTTTTTCTTTTCTTTTTTTTTTTTTTACCCTGAAGGTTTTCTGTGCTGCTTTAGAGGATGAAAATAAAAATGATGGCTACCCAATATCCAGGCCAAGAGCTGAAAGATCCCAGCATCGCTCTTTAGTAAAACCTAAGGGGAAAGTAGTCTTCACTTTTTTTTTTTTTTAAATATATGTATATTTTTTTATTGGAGTTTGATTTGCCAACATATAGTATAACACCCAGTGCTCATCCGGTCAAGTGCCCCCCTCAGTGCCCGTCACCCAGTCACCCCATCCCCCTGCCTGCCTACCCCTTGCTCATTTCCCAGAGTTAGGAGTCTCTCATGCTCTGTCACCCTCTCTGATATTTCCCACTCATTTTCTCTCCTTTCGCCTTTATTCCCTTTCACTATTTTTTGTATTCCCAAATGAATGAGACCATATAATGTTTGTCCTTCTCTGATTGACTTACTTCACTCAGCATAATACCCTCCTGTTCCATCTATGTCGAAGCAAATGGTGGGTATTTGTCATTTCTAATGGCTGAGTAATATTCCATTGTGTACATAAACCACAGCTTCTTTATCCACCATCTCTCAATGGACACCGAGGCTCCTTCCACAGTTTGGCTATTGTGGACATTGCTGCTAGAAACATCGGGGGGCAAGTGTCCCGGCGTTTCACTGCAGTCTTCACTTTTGTGTGCACCAGTCTCTGCAGACTTCTGCGGTACACATCTGCACTGCCCGTCCTGGGGGGTGGGGTCCCCACGTTACTGCCCTTTGCAGGGCTCCCACAACGGAAAGAAGTTGCCCCCTGTTGCAGTTTGATGTTTATGGCAAATGGAGCTGAGAGTCCACTGACCATAGTGGGTTTCCCTGCTCCAGAGCTTGGGAACTTGGTGGCTCAGGCACCCCCTGTCTGTCTGTGACCCCTGGGATCCTTGGGATCCTGAGACCCACTGTCGTCCCCCCCCCCCCCCCCCCCCCCCCCCCCCCCCAGGACTCTGCCTCACTTGCCACCTGAGCACCTTTCAGGCGGGGATGTCTCTCACTGGAGCAGACTTCTAAAAGTTCTGATTTTACACTCTGGAGCTGTATTGCTTTCAGGTGGCCACTTATGGAGGCTCCTTCCCCTTGCCATTTATCTTTGAATCTATCCCCTCAGATTCACTTTTCTGCACCTCATACCTTGCAAAAAGTCATTGCTTTTCTATTTGTAGAATTCCAGCAGTTCTTTTCTTACATCTGGAGTTGAATTCACAAGTATCAGAATGATTTGATAGGTATCTATCTGAATTCAAGGGGTAAAATGAAGTCCCCCACTTTTCTCCCATCTTGTCTCATAATCAAAGGTATTTAAATAATCATAATAATTATGTTCAAGGAGCTGGTGGAAAGGTGCACACCATGCATGTATAGATGAGAAATTTAGGAAGAAAGATTAAATTAATAATGGGTAATTATAAACAAATTTTAAAAAATAGAATGAATACCTTTGACAAATTCATCAATAGGCTTGATAAAGCTGAGTAAAGAATGAGTGAACTTGTAGATAAGTCAAGAAAACTTATAGAAAATATCCACACTGAAACACAAAGTGGAGAAGAAGTGTTTAAAATAAAAACAGGATTGCTCTGTCACCACATTGACTGCTTCAGGTCCTTGATAGACTCTGCTTCACTACATGTTGGAAGGATTATATATTTCTGTTCTGCTTATTAAATTTATTGTTGTTATTATTTTGGTAACTAAAAAGCACCTCTGTTGACATTTGTTTTGGACAGGTTGGGTGTACCCTTAGAGCTGCCCCTAAAAGCTAAGGCAACCTCTTTTGGAGAGGATGGCATCCCTCTTTGTGAAAACAAGATGTCATTTTCTGGAAGTAAAATGTAAAGCCTAAAAAAACCAAAAAAATAAAACAAAACAAAACAAACTCCAAAAGATAATATCCAAGAGTTGTGGGACAGCATTAAACGGTCTAATATATATGTATTTAGAGTCCTTGAAGAGAACACAGAGATAATGAAGCAAAAGTAATATTTGGAGAGATAAAGGTTTGAGAATTCTCCAAAAACAATGGAATATATCAAAGTGCAAATCCAAGAAGCTCAGAGAATTGCAAGCAGAATACCTACAATAAATGAAAAATAAGTTTAAAAAACAAACACAAATTTTAAAACATTATTATAATCAAGAATAAGGAGATACTCATGAAGACAGAGGAAAAGACATCTTGTAACTTTCAATAAACAAAAAAAAATTATTTAGGCCTCTTGTTAGAAACTATGAAAACCAAAGACAATGTAGTAACATCTTTAAAGTACTGAAAGACAAAACCTGTCAACTCAGAATTTGATGTACAGTGAAAATATCTTTCAAAAATTAAAGGTTAAATAAAAGGTTTTTTTCATCTACAAGTTTTAAATTAAAAAATGAGAGAATTCATTGCCAGTAAATCTACCCTATAAGAAATATTAAAGAAATGTCTGCCTGCTGAAAAAGCATAAAACCAGATGGGGCCTTAATTCATAATAAAATGAAGAGTTTCAGTGTTAAAAATAAAGGTAAGATTTTTTTTTTACCTATTTTTAATACTCTATGAATTAAATGATAAAGAAAAATAGTGAAAATATCATTTGATTTTATGCATAAAAATAGAATAAGAAAACAAAACTATAAGTTATAGGAGAGAAGAACTGGAAATATATGGTAGTCAGGTTCTTACACAGTATGTGAAGTAACCAATATTATTCTAAAACAGACAGTGAGGGATGCTTGGGTGGCTCAGCAGTTAAGCGTCTGCCTTCTGGCTCAAGGCGTGATTCTAGAGTCCCGAATTGAGTCCCACATAGGGCTCCCTGCACGGAGCCTGCTTCTCCCTCTGCCTATGTCTCTGCTTCTCTCTCTCTCTCTTTGTGTCTCTCATAATAAATAAGTAAAATATTAAAAAAACAAAACAGACAGTGCTAAGTTAAAGATGTATAGTGTCAACTTTAAGGCAACCGTAAGAGGGAGAAGAACTGGAAATATATGGTAGTAAGGTTCTTATGCAGTATGTCAAATAACAATGTTATTTTAAAACAGACAGGGATAGGGATCCCTGGGTGGTGCAGCAGTTTAGTGCCTGCTTTTGGCCCATTACCTATTTTTTCTAAACATGCTGATTAAAAAGCAGAGATTGTCAGGTTAGATAATAATATAAAATGCAACTATATGCTATCTATAAGAAACTAATATGAAGACAGAGATCTGTGAAAAGTAAAAGGATGAAAAAAGATATATCATACAAACATAAGTCAAAAGAAAATGAAGTGACTATGTTAAAATCAGACAAAATAGACTTCACCCAAGAAATAATATCCAGGATTGGAGGGACATTACATACTGATGAAGATGTTGGTGTACGAAGAAGACTTGACAACTTTAAGTGTGCTTTTGAAGCACAGCGTGACTTCACAATGCCCAAAGTAAAACTGATAGGCATCGAAAAATCCATAACTATAGTGGGAGATGTCAAAACTCCTCTTTTTGTAATCAGAGAAGCAAGTAGAGAAAACATATCTAAGAATGTAGAAGATGTAAACAACACCATTAGCCAGCGTGCCTTAATTGACATTTAACATTCATCAAAGTAGACCATATTCTGGGCTATAAGACAAATCTCAAAAAAGTTTTGATGAATTGAAATCTGACGAAGTATATTCTCTGACCACCCAAGAATTAAACTAGAAATTAATACCTGAAAGATACCTGGAAAATGATATTTATGATTAAAGAACATGCTTCTAAATAGCTCAGAAGCCAAAGAGGAAGTCACAAGGGAAATTAGAAAATATCTGGAATAGAATAAATAAGAAAATACACCACTAAAAGTTAGAGATGCACCTAAGTGCATAAAATAAAAGGAAATGATCAAAAGGAAATTTATTGTATTCTTATATTTAAAAAGTATTCAAAGTTTTCATCTTCAGAAACTAGAAGAAATAGCAAATTAAACATAAGTCATGCTAAGTGAAGCCAAGTCAGATAAAAAGAAAAAGGAAAAATACAGAAGAGGTAAAGTGACCTAAAATTCAAAGAAATAACAGTGAAAATGGGGATCCCTGGGTGGCTCAGCGGTTCGGCACCTGCCTTTGGCCCAGGGCAAGATCCTGGAGTCCCGGGATCGAGTCCCACATCAGGTTCCCGGCATGGAGCCTGCTTCTCCCTCTGCCTGTGTCTCTGCCCTTCTATCATGAATAAATAAAAAAATAAATAAATAAAAAGAATAACAGTGAAAATCTTAATTGAGATGTGTTGTGGTTTTTTGTTTTTGTTTTTGCTTTTTTTTTTTTTTGGTGGGGAGGAAAATGGAGATCTATATGGAAACTTATATGAAAGGGCCTAGAATAGGTGACACGACACACTCTTAAGGAAGAGGTCACTTTGGCCCGGGTAATTTGCAATTTTTTGGAAGAAGGTGCAAGTTGAGCTGGGACTTGAAGAATGAGAAGGCTTTGAGCAGGTAGAAATGACAAGGGAGGACATTCTCAGCACAAACAAAATAAAGTCTATGGAGAACAAGGATGAGACTTATTTGACTGGAACAGAAGGTCTTCTGTATTGGGAAGAGGAGGAAGACAGCTATAAGGACCATGTGCGAATGCCGTATGCAGGAAGTTGGTATTTATCCTGTGGGGCAATGGAAGTAAGAAATGATGTGATGTGATAACATGATGACAGTCCCTAATGCAGATGGGAGAGGGGAAGGCAGAAGGATGCATGTGGTGTATCTGAGGTTGAAGTGGTAAGTGTGGGAGCCTTCCTTAGGAAATAGAGATGAACATTACCAATACTGTGAGTAGATCATGGAATGTGGAGGTGAGTTGAGTCAAAGATAACTAAGATTTTAACTTGGAGTAGCCAGAAAAATGATGGGAAATCTTTAAACAAAAGGAACACAGGGAGAAGTTTTGGAGAGAATAAATTTGCAATGTGTCAGACTTAAAGAAAGAGGTATAGAGTCCAAGGAGAAATGTTCCAATGGCCATTGGAAATGGAGCATTGGAGCTTCTCAGGATTGGAGATGTTTGTGTATATGAATGAATCTAGTGATGTCTGAAGCTGAAGTTACAGATGAGATCTTAGGAAAAACACTTAGAATAGTAGAGAGCTGGGGACTGTGTCTCTGGGAACACCCACATTTAGGAAGTAGAAGGAAAAGAGGCCACAAAAGAATCTGGGACAAGGTTATTAGAAACATGTGAAAAGCCAGAAGAGACTTTGTTGTTGTTTTTTATGGCTGACTTTCAAGAAAAGGCGTTGCTAACAGTCTGAGTTGCTACAAATTAATAAGAATAAAGGCAAGGCAATTGTTTTCCAGTTTATCATCAGCAGATCATGGATAGCATTTGGAACACAGTTTTGGTGGCTTGGGGAAGCCAGATCTTCAGGGTCCAAGGGGAGTGTATGGGAGTTCATTCCCAAATATTCTGAAAATGAGAGAAAAGAAAGAGACTGCATTATAGGTGGAGGAAACAAAATGCCGTTTATCAGGTAGTGAGTTTAAATTTGTCTTCAAAGATGGAAGGAGTCCTAGAAATTATTTTATTCAGCCGTAGTTGTTTGATGACTGCCTATGGGACATATGTAGTTGCCAGGCTGCACCACACCAGTAGATACTTTTTATTTGGGCAGTAGTGTGCTTAAAACATTGAATTAGGTGTGAATGTGTATAAATGAAAAGTTTTTCCATAAACCCCCTGGTTTTTAGCCTCTCTCGAAGGAGTTGGAAGTTTGGCAACACTGGGCTTGTCTTCCTGCAAACCATTAATCAGCTGGAGTTGGATAGCCAGCCTCTGCCCTTTCAGAAGGGCTCATGTTTTTTGCTTAGCCACGGTCTACACTCCATTTAGAATACCTGCTGAATCCTTCTAGGTACTTGGGTTGGCAATCCATAATTCAGTCCAGTTTCCTCGGTTTGTAGAACCAGAGCATGAGGTCCATATTGGAGGTGTGACTTGTTCCAAAGTCACATTTCTGGTCACTGGAAGGATCCATTTTAGAGCTCAGATCCCCTGATTCTTTTAATAACTGAGTAGACTGGGTAGACTCCTACCCTCTTTACTCATTATCTTTTTCTCTGGATTGGAAGTCTCTTAAGGACTGGTCCATGGCAGATTTTACCCTCTTCCCAGTTTCGAGTATTGTCAGATAGCACCTACATGATTTGTCTGGCTGTGCTTCAACCAGGTTTCTAGTCCACATGGTGATCTATTCCTCCTTGGACAGGGTGGAAACCCTTCTGGTCACCAAGTCCAAGGTCTCTCTTGTCAGGACTTTGGCATAATGTGAGGCAAATAAATTCCCCATAAGGTTTCTTTTATGAGGATTTTTGAGGCTTAAGTGGAATGATGCTAAACAATGACTATCATGCGTTGCCTCCCAAAGTAGAAAATTAAGTTCATCTCACTGAAATGAATACCAGATCATGTTGTCCAAGTCCTCCACCCTAATCTATGGTTTATTTTTCAAGGAAATTTGAAAATTGTGTTTGGTTTTATATTATTTAAGGCTTTATAGTCTAAACAAGAAAATTGTAAGATAATGGTCTTTCTTATTTTCCTTCTAGATAGGAAAATTGTTATTCCAAAGTATTCCTTTGAAATTTGAAAGAGGCCATAATGCTATTTAAAAATGGATTCTAACCCACTCCCTCAGAAAGGGTTTTTTCTGAAGCTTGTAGTAACGGCTGCATTAATTGATTTCTTTCTCTACACTTCCAGTCTTTGCCCCTCTACTACCCAAAAGGAGTAGGCCTGGCTGAAAAATAGGGCAGCTGATGAAATCTGGCTAGTGGATGGTGTTCATCCTTAGTGTTAAAGATATAATTGGAAATATTGCTACTTCAATGAATTATGGTTCCTGAGATAAAAATTGTATTTAAAAGTTTTCCAAACTAATTACTTCTTTCCTGAGCTTACCTCTTCCATGTGATGAAGGCATTACAAAATCCAGCCTATATTAGCCAGTACACGCTAATACTGTGATTGTTTCCCACCTTCCTCCCACTTTGTAGGGCTTCTGACTTAGTAGTAGGCTGCATTCTATCCAGTTATTGATAACAGTTTTACAACTGCTTTCCTACCTCATGACTTACATCACCATATTCTTTGGTACCTGATGCACTGGCACATCTTAAAGGTCTTACGATGGTAGTCTCCATTGCCAGTACCACTTTCTTAATGGGTCAGGTAGGGCTTTCTTATGGTACAATCATAAACAAGCTCTGGAGTCTCAGTGGCTTAGTAAGTAAAGGTTTGTTTCTTTTCTCCTATCATTTGAGGTGGTTTTCCTTTGTCGTGCGATGCAGCCATAGTCAACACGTGGTCTCCATGGTTGCCTTCATGGATAGTCACACATTGCATTTTACGAAACAGGCATGAAAGTGGTATATTGCATTCCTCTCCAGGTCATTGGCCCAAACTGAATCCCTTGGGAATACTGGGAGTTTTATTCTTCCTTTTTTTCTGGGGAAAAAGAAAATAGAATTGATGTATATTTATCTACTCTTGCCATAATATGAATCTGAATATATTGTTGTTTTAAACTGTGGGAATAGCCTTTCTGTTTTTTAAACAAGGATCTTCTGACATTCTGACATAGACTTTGGAGCTCTATAATTCAACTTTATGATTTGACCAAGCACATTAGATCACCAGAGAAAACTTGTGTTCAGAAGGATCAGAGTCTCAAACATCGTCTGTTTGTGCAAGCCACCTTCTAAACAAGACAAAATATATTTAAACATGTATATAAACTTTTTCAAAATTTAGTGTCTGTTTCAATAAGAAAGAATCAATATGCATGTATGTGTCTGTCGGCTTGACTACTAACAAGTGCTAATCTTTCTTTATCCTAACTGTACATCTACTTTTCCAGTAGATTTCTGCAAAATGAGGAATTTCCTTAAGTCAGTCAGTCAGGAGTAGATAAACTGGCTATAGCATTAGATGGATATATTAAAATGATGGCCTACTAAAGTCAACTGCAAGAGTGTCCTAATGGTCACCTCAAAGTTTTATTGTTACTGGGGAAATTTAATGAAGTTTTATTAAAAATAAAAAAAATTACAGTTGGAAGATTGTCTGCATCATTGATATGGGGTGGTGCTGCAATAGAATAATTATAAAATGATGGTCATTGAAACACATAAGAAAGTATCTTTTTATAAAATCTTATATGCTAAAATCACTATGTAGGTGAGGGAATGCAGAATTCCATCAACTTGGATAGACAAGAGGGAGGTTAATTTTAATCCTTAAGTGTGTGAATGTGTGGATGCAGAATCTTATCAAGTCTAAATGGTCAATGAAAAGTGTAAGTATCTCCAGCTTTCTGAGACTCGATTTCTTCATTTCTAAGAATAGGAATAAAAACAAGATGTTGTTCATATGACTGCTAAAATGATGAAATAAAATCATCTGTTGACAGCGTTTTGTACAGTATGGTGGCACATAGTGAATGAGTATCCTGGGGCTGCTGCTGCTGGAAATGATGACTCGCGATGGTAGCAGCCAGCCAGCCACGTCAAGCACATGCTTTGCTTTGCCACAGAGAGGTCTGATGTGGTGTGTTGTGTGCAGAATGGGCTATCTTCCTCTGCTTCCCTCAGAAAATGTGTCTGCTTTTGTCTTCCTCCATCCTTCTTCCAAGTCTCTTATTGTTTCTAATTTTCAAAACATAAACTAGACAATAACATTTTTATTTCTTTTCCTTCCTCCTCTTCCGTCCAGTACTTCTGGTCCTTTTTCTTTACCCTTCATATCCTTGCCCATTTTGCTGATTATTCTCGTGAGTGTTATTTAGTTGGGCTTTGTCTTCTATTGGCTCTTTGGCTAAGAGCATAGGGATAGTAGGAGATTTAATTGTTCTAACTGATTGAGAAACCTGGAGTAATAACTAGGCTTTTCTAATGTCTGTCCTGTATTTCTGCTTCCCGTTCTCTCTCTCTCTCTCTCTCTCTTATTGTGGATTTTTGCTTTTTCCAATTGATGGATCAATAATTTTCTTTTTTAAAAAAGATTTTATTTATTTACTCATGAGAGACACACACACACACACAGAGGCAGAGACACAGGCAGAGGGAGAAGCAGGCTCCATGCAGGGAGCCCGATGTGGGACTCGATCCCGGGACTCCAGGATCACGCCCTGGGCCGAAGGCAGATGCTTAACCGGTGAGCCACCCAGGGATCCCAATAGTTTTCATTTTAAACATATTTTCTTTATTTCCCCTAACATCCCTCCAATGATGACACAATGATTTTTTAAGTGAAAGTTTGCCTAGAAGTATATTTCTTCAATAATTGCTATTATGTTTCTTTCTCCTCTCTCCTCTCTTTTCTTGTCATCCAGGGCCATTTGCTAATCTACACCAGAGGGCAGTTTTCGTACTGAATTCTACGCAAAGAGTATATCCTCTGTCATTGTACAACTAAGCCATCTGCCCCCATCCAAACTTTAGTCTTGTTAAAACAATACTCTGCAGAACTATATGACATCTTATTACCATAAAGATATAAGCAAATAGTTAATGTCCAATATAGAGATATTGGAGAGATATCAATATAGATACTAATGCAGAGATATTAATATAATTTTATGAAGTACAACACACATATGATTAATTTTTACTTCTAAAAGGACAGTAAAATCCACCTGATTTCATCTTTCTCAGCCAGAGAATAAAATTGGAGTTACTCACAGTATTATGGTTCTTGACTTGTGGGTCATTACTATGGTGTCTTTACAGAGCATCTCACCTTTCATAGAGGCAAATCTACTAAAAGTTCATGGATGTAGTTAAGGACTGTTCCCTTTCAGAAACCCCTTTTGCCACATGGCGCACCGTGTCTAGAATCTTGTGAGTGATTACATCACAAAGGAAACAGTAATTAGTATTTTAAGAGCTATGAATAGTGCCATTGGACAAATCTCTTAATGAGATGACTGTGAAAATGACCCCTATGCTCCCCTTCTTCTACACTGGCTTTATATTAGTGGCAGTTTCAGATCTACTGTCACTGCCTTTCCAAACCATTGTGACATTTTTGTTTATAAGCTTGCTAACATGGTATGGTGTCTGCTGTTTTCAACTAAGGTCATATAGTGTGTGAACCACCAGAGTAAGCATTTCAGAAAGTGGGTGTAGATGTATTCCACCCTGCAAGTTCTTTGTAGAGTTCATTGTCTTGGAAATTTTATTGGTAGACCAATTCTTGCTGTCTCCACCACACTGTTATAGTCAGCTGCTCCTTTTTACTGTTTTTTGGTGATGAGGCTAGGAGAACTCAGAGAACATTTGCCAACTTTAAATATATTCTGAGTTTTCCCTGTATTATGGATGATAATGAAAGAAAAAATCTAAAAGAAAGGGTTGTAATTATCTAATATCTTTCTTTCTTTTAAGTTTACTGTATGCTCACCTTGATTTGTGTTTTAGGCCTGGAGCAAGCGGTTTGTATCTGATTTGTGAATTCATAGCATTTCCCAAATTTACTTCCTTAGGTATTTGTATTGGTGGGTATTTATTTATTTATTTATTTATGATTTTTATTTATTCATTCATGAAAGACACACACACACACAGAGGCAGAGACATAGGCAGAGGGAGAAGCAGGCTCCATGCAAGGAGCCTGATGTGGGACTCGATCCCGGAAACCTGGGATCACACCCTGCACGGAAGGCAGATGCTCAACTGCTGAGCCACCCAGGTGCCCCATATTGGTTTCTATTTAAAATATTGATGCAATAAGCAGATAACACTTGAGTCTCTGGCATGTGGACCCCTTTCTCTTAACAAGCCTCACTAATTCCATGAACTCTTCCTACTGATGGGTTTGTGTGCAGTTTTTTTCTGGCATGCCAAAGTGGTATGAAGGTTGACAGCCACTGAATCCAAAGGGTCGCTGTTCATGGAGACTGAGAGATCAAACAGCACAGGACTTGAACACAGTAAGTTTCTGGATAAAATTTTTTTTTTTTTTTTTTTTTGTAATCACTTGAGATGATTTGAGCAGTGCTTTTAAGAGTTGGGACTTGAAGAATGAAATCGCCTCTTCGTTCCTCTCCATGTCCCCCTTTATCCCTCCTTGCTCCAGTTTGGAGAGAGAAGAAAGTATGAGCATGATGATGAGGAGGCCACAGACAATGTAGAAATAGAAAACAAGGGGAAGAGGCTGAGAGGCAAGTGGCAGAGAGAGGATGGTAGAGGACAGTGGAAAGCAGAAGGAGTAAAGGAAGATAACAGAATGAATTTAACTGCTATACTAATTCTCTCTAGGAAGAGGAAGCGAGCTACTACTTAATGAGCATCTATTTTCCTGTGCTACTAACATTTTAAACTGAAAAAAAGCGTTACTATTTTTTGAAGTAGGTATTAGTGTTCTCATTTAATGTGGGAGAACTGAGGCTTGGAAAGGGTGTGGGATCTGCCTGAGGCCAGAGGTGTGCACAATCAGCATTTTCAAGGAAGTCTATTTCACGCTAAAGGCTGTGTACTTTGCACAACATATATGCCAAGTGCTCAGAGAATTAAAAGATGAAAAGAAGACTATACATAAATGGTTTATAAGTTATATTCATAGCAAAGTTATTTAAATTGTAGATAAAATGTAATCAGCAATATGAGAATATTATCTTTTGATAAATAATATTAACTCTTATTACAAGGACCCCTACCCTACCTTAGACCTTAGACTACCACAAGGACCTTAGACTCTCTTTTGTTCCCAGGGGAACACTTGAAAACATCCCCTCTCTTTAAACATCCCCATCCCTTTTGGAAGATGCCGTGCTGGGTTCTTGGTGTGTGCAGATACTGATCCATGCGGTCTAAGTATGTGGGTCATGACCCAGGGGGCCTGAGCTCCTCGTCCCACTTCCGTCTCCTCCCCCAGCTAGTCAGTCATGGACGCACACTGCCTTATCTCTTTATTGTAGAATAGAAGTAACATCATTTCCTCTAAGTACCATGATTTGGGAAAAATTGCAAAATACTGTCTTAAATATTCATAAGGTAAATATGAAATTCCAAAGACTTTGGTGCTATATCCCAAATCTGACAGAGACACTAAGATGGGCTGAGAGGACAAAGGCAGGCTGCCAGGGGCCCGGCTTAATTGCAAATGAAGGCGAATCTCATGCTTCATTCAAGTATGACTGGTGAAGTGTAGCCTTGACAAATAATAGAAATCCTTCATGCTTCCCTCAATAAAACATTTATTTGGGGCTTCTTTCATAATATTCGATGAGGAAGAAATAGGATAAGAGTATGTGGCTGGATGGAGCCTGATTGACAACTATTATCTGCTACATTTTCTCTATTTCCTCTTAAAGGTAACTCTCTTAAATCTAGTTTTTTTTTCTCTAGAACCCATGCCACCTTAAGTAAAGGTTTAATCTAATGTCATCATATAATGATCCTCTGATCAGCCACAAAGATTATTACTTGTGTAATATTTTCCCAGAGCTGTTCCATGATCACTTGCTCCCAGATGGCCAGGTAAGATCATTTAGTTTGGTAGGAAGGAACCGTAAGTTCATCAGTGCCTGTTGTCTTCAGAAGTTGTCACTTTGTGTAAGTACATCCACAGAGTCACGCAGTGCCTGCCTGTCATCTCATG
Organism: Canis lupus dingo; assembly: GCF_003254725.2. Classification (NCBI taxonomy): domain Eukaryota; kingdom Metazoa; phylum Chordata; class Mammalia; order Carnivora; family Canidae; genus Canis; species Canis lupus. Next base: position 45,646,818 of record NC_064257.1, on the reverse strand, counting down.
ACTATTTGTTGTTACCATCTAACATAATGAGGTCTGTAAAAGTGCCTCATTCCAGTGAAATGATAGAGAGCTTTCATTTCATATAGTTCCTCCTTCGAGAGGTGATTTGTCCCTTCTCCTTTCATGACTCACTGATATCTTCTAAGAAATTATTGACTAGGGTTGTTATGACTTTCTGGCACAATACATCCGGTGGAATTAGTGCTTCAAAAAAAGCCAAGAAGTGAATAAGTTTAGAGATGTCCCATATTTATATGTTCTCATCTGAAGGCCAGTACTGATTAGGTCTGACTGACAAATTTCCATAGCATAAATTCTTGTGTTTTTGTGCTCAGGGGAAATTGTTACATGCCTAAGAAATTCCATGTATTTCAGGTTCTAGATTGTGAACCTATCGTCCCCCCATAGTTCTATAAACAAAGCAAAGCAAAGCAAAGCAAAATAACCAATATTCACAGACTGTTGTTATTGTAGCCACATTGTGGGGAGGATCAACTTGCAAATACCTACAGTTTCAGATTCCCCAGTCACAAAAACCAAGTCACAAAAACTGAGAAGAGGGAGGTATCAGTTTCCTCTTCTCAGTGTCTTTAGGACTGAATAGTTACCTTTTAATTCTAAAGCGACAGGTTTAATGGCCTGCTGGCCTAAAATGTAACATGGTTCACTGCTCTATAATTTTCTTTGATTAAACCCAGGAGGTTGGTGTCCCTCCTTAAAAAAGCACATGTTGTGCTATTAAGCAGTGAATTTGGTTAAAGCCGAAAGGATCAAGTTGTTGTTTCACTTGCAGTTGTCTGAAAAAGGGCTCTCTTCAAGGAGGGCAAAGTTTTTGCATCACCCGCAGACACTCGTACTGAGTCTAAAAGTGAAAAAGTGACATGACCCTGATTTCTGTAGGAACATATCCTGAGCCACATCTTCCCGCATGTGGAATTGAGTGCTGATTTCCTCGCAGGAGGGTTATTTTCCATGGGGATTTGTTTTTTGGCCTTTGTCCTCTGTTTACATTTCTGCTGTGGAGTGCCTTGGCCATGTGTTTAAATTAGTCTGTGCTTATAGGAATGTGATAGAGAATGCACCAGCATTTCTGGAATTCTTTGGAATGCTCTGGCTATTTGCAAGAACTTCCCATCTTCCAGATTGATTCTTTCAGCTGACAGGTGCTGACTTTCTTGGGGTTTAGTTATCAGGGTAATGAGGAGATGTGCAATTCATATCTATCTTTAATGTTAGGAAAACCTTAATGATAACAGGTCACATTTGCTCAGCACTACTTTATACCACACATAATTGGTCTATTTCTCATGACAATCCTTTGGTCTAAGTCCTGATCTGATCATTTCACAGACGAGGAAACAGAGTCTTAGAGGAATTACACAGGTGTCCCAGATGACAGAGCTAATATGAGTTGGAGGATTCAATGCCCAAGCCTCTTTGATACCAGAGCTTCTGTCTACAAATTTTCAGGCTTTATAAATGTTCGGTATATTAGAGGATGCTGCCTACAAACTCACCACTTATTAATTCTTCTGTGAAGCTCGTGATGCTTCTTTTTTTGGTGGTGGCTTGGTTTTGTTTCTTTGTTCTTTGTCGGCCAGCATAGCACATCTATGTTTTTAGAATGTTTGATGCTCTGCTTACATATATTAACCTGCAGTTTTCCCCACAAGGGTGCTGTCTCTCTGCTCTGCCCACCACACTTGCTCTTCTTCTTTCACACTCAGTTCAGCTACTACTTTTATTATGACAGTTTTTTTGAATTCCCCAGGTGGAATCATTCTCGGTCCTCTAAGGACGCTTTGCTCTTAACTACTGTAGAGCACTTATCAAGTTATTGCATAATTATTAGCGTTCATGTCTTCTTCCCCTCATTAGGCTCGAATCTACTTGAGGCAGAGGTATTATCTATCTTATATTCTCAGCAGGTTGCACAGTTGTGCATATACTCATAGACAGAGAAACTGTAGGGGGCCCAGGAAGATGGGAGTGATGAGAGGAATTACTGTCATTTAATAAGATGTTAATAATGATCCCTCATTTTTATTATCCAGAAAAGTACTTGAGTTAATAGTCTGTATTCCTATGATAGAAGAGCTAGTGTATAATTAATAGGATGCAGGGTTTGGGTGGACTTATATAATTCTCAGGCCCCTGCCCCTTTTTAAATCCTCTTAAAAATTAGAAATACAAAAGTACACAAAAAAGTATTTATTAGAAACAAGAAATCACAAGAAGTTACAAATTAATAAGATCTGAGAAATACTATACACATGATAAAATCCAGAAAAAGAACATACTGTTTTTATTAATGTTCTGCCCTGCACATGTCCATATTACTGTTTCCTCTGTGTTTTTTGACTATACCCTTTTTAAATCACCTTTGCATAAGATAGTAATTTTATAATATTTCCCATAGAGAGAATGCAGAAGTAATGCAATTTTTTTCCTAATGTGGATGATTGAAATCTATTTATTATTATTAATAATGTAGAAAAATTTGTTTCAGCTTTATACCTTGTGCCTGGTAGCGCTATGTAAATTTTGGGGATTGCTGCCAAATCTGAGAAGAGCTCTAGCACGTTTCTTTCATGTACGAACTGCACGATTTGGAAGAATTTTCCGAGGATTGGCTGTGCCTTCCTGAGATGCCACGTGACTTGACAAAGCCGGTAGTTAAAATATATTCCTTTTATAACTTAAAAAGATCATTGCACAAATCGGTTCATCTTATCTGCCTTTAAGTAAGAGTCCTCTTACCTGAAACTCCTCCCTGAGTAACCTTGCAAATGCCAAATGCAGTCAGGAGGGCCAGGAGATGAGGCAGGGGACATGGCCACGGTATTTCCCATCAGGGAGGTCTTGGTGGCCCTGTAAGCAGCTGTTGGGTTTGTAGCACTGGAGAGGGAGAGTCCAGATTTCAAGGTGGGCAGGAGGAGACACAATGGGAGACAGTGGGTATAGAATATACATTTGAGACTTTCATAAATAAGGTAAGAAGCTAAGATGGTAAAAGGAAGACCAGTTAGGATTAAATAACTGGGAGGGAGGGGGCTGTTTGCATTTTTAGGAGAGTTGCTTAAAGTCAGATTTGGAACTTTGTTTCACTAGCTCTGTGTTGTCTCTGCTGTAACTGCCATGGTGTGGTGTGTGGGAGAGCGTTTGCCTCCCACAGGGAGTCACCAGTGTGTAGAAATGCCCCCTCTAATCCCTCAGCATGCACAGCCACTTGTTAAATTTAGCTATGCCAAAGTTTTGGTCATTTGGCTTGTACCATCTTCTGGGGGGTATCAGCTATACCTTCTGCTGATGTACCTCATTTTTATGAGCTATTTTCACATCCATCATCTCACTGGAGCCATATAGTGATTAAATAATTTACAAATAAATAGGTTCTTTTACATTTTATAAGAAAGAAGTGAGATCTTAAAGATCTTACCTTCAAGATGCCTATGTGGAAATTCAGGAGAGAAGATAGTTATCCGCTCTGGGAACTGAGACAAAGAAATCATGTAGAAAGTTCCCCACCTGGCCTTATGGAGCTAAGGGACCAATGGGGATTTTTTTTTTAAGATTTTATTTATTTATTTGACAGAGAGGGAGACAGAGACAGATAGAGGATGTGTGTGCATGCACACACAAGTAGGCAGAGCAGCAGGCAGAGGGGGAGGGAGAAGCAGACTCCCTGCTGTGCAGAGAGCCCACTGGGGCTCCATCCCAGGACTCTGGGATCAAGAGCTGAGCTGAAGGCAGACATTTAACTGACTGAACCACCCAGGCGCCCACCAATGGGAATATTTATGGGGAACTTTTAAGTGGTTCTCTCTAATATATGTAATGTATTTTCCTCCCCTCCATATGCCGTACAAAATGTTCAGAAAAACAGCATTTTTTTTTGTTCTGATGTTTTTATATCAAAAGCTTCTCTAGGGGAATAATTATCACACTTTATTATGAATAAGAATTTTTTGGATTGCGAGCAAAAATGTAGGCTCAAATTCAGGAGAAGCAGGGTGGGATGGGGAACTTAAAGGTGTGCTGAGCTCTCCATGCGGGTGGGCTTAGGTCACAGGTCCAACGGAGAGGATAAGGATAGAGCCAAGTGTGGATTTCACCTGTTTTCAGCAGCCTGAGCCTTAGAGAAATCAAATGCCCCTTGGTCTCTTAGAACTGCTAATAGGAAGTGGTCCTGGAACTTGAACCTTAGTCTTCAGACATTTCAGCCCTACCGTGTCTCTAAAACTGATCCTAATAGATGGCATCTGATGGGGCTAAGAATGTAGAGTTTTAGAGCCAGCATCCCTGGGTCCAAATTCTAGTTTTTTCACTTATGATCTGTTATTATTTTAGGCAGGATGTTTACTCTGTGTAAGCCTCAGTTTCCCCATAGGAACACAACGATGATTTGTCACAGGATGAAATGAGTGACAGTTGGGAAAGCCTGTAGTAAGCACGAGGCAACTGTTTGTAAAATAATTAAGAAAATCCTCTTTTATGACCTATGATATAGAAAGCAGTACTTTTATCTATCAGCTTGCCCCAAGTGTGTATGGCACTCTTGCCTTCTCTAAACCTGCATCCTTGACAATCATGAGTACATGTCTGTGTCTCCCCAGCTCTGACTCACTGGACCTTCTCTTTTCTGTTCTGTAGGCCCCAGCAGAGGCCAGAGGGGCCCAGTAAGAAGCACGCAGTAGCTTCCTTCAGTACATAGCCAGCAGCAACCTGAGGAAGACATGCCCTGTCTTGTTCTGTTGCTTATATACACTGATACATTTGGGTTTTAGTTTTTAAATGTTCCAGTTAGGAAATGATAAAAAATGTTGTTTTCCAGTAATGAGAGAAATTTGTTTTAAATTTTGCTCTTTGTCATTTTTTAAAAAGATTTTTTCTTAAGTGATTTCCACACCCAATGTGGGGCTCAGACTCACAACCCCAAAACAAGAGTCACATGCTCCACTCACTGAGCCAGCCAGGTGCCCCACCCTTTGTCATTTTAATGTCCTACTCTAACTGGCAGGAAATTCATAGCAGATTTTACAAATCTGTAATGATTCTTTCTCTTCTTTTTTTCAGTGTTTCTCAGAGGAAAAAATATTTTTATTTGTCAAATGTGACCCATCCTTTTTTTCTGTCCCACTTGTAAAGACAAAACAGATATGCGTTAACAATCAAAACTTTCCTCTCTAATAGTGTCTAGCAATTCTCAATTGCCTTGTTATTTTTGAATGTTTTCTTTGCTAGCTTGTGACGTCACGGGACATGTGGACATTGTCAGCAGCTATTCAACCAACCAGTTGGGTGGGAAGTCCTCACAAAAACTGGAGTTTGGGTTATAAGGGTAGCACAGACGAGAGGGTCTCATAGACGTTTTCTCTTGGAGACTATGACCCCTAGGCAAACCCCCTGGCTCACTCAGCTGTAAAGGGCAATGGGACAGATGGTTTATACCTGCTGCTAGGAGTGTAAACCAGATGACTGGTTCTGTTGATATGGCAATATTTATGTATGTGTTTACAAATACATGCACAGTACTTACTATAAAATACATATTAAGAAGCCTTAAAATATTCAGTTTCTGATTTCATAATCCCATTTCTAAGAATTTTTAATGTTTAAGGAAATATGCTTTGACAACTGTGCCAAGGTGTATAAACAAGGATGTTTAAAAAATGAATTGTGTATAACAGCAACAATTTCCATTACAAGGAAATGTAAACAACTCAAAAATCTATGAACAGCGGTATGACTGGTACCTTTTGGTGCATTGACATAATGAAATTTCAGGCAATTATTTAAAACCATGATGTATGGGGATCCCTGGGTGGCTCAGTGGTTTAGCTCCTGTCTTTGGCCCAGGGCGCGATCCTGGAGTCCTGGGATTGAGTCCCACGTCAGGCTCCCAGCATGGAGCCTGCTTCTCCCTCTGCCTCTCTCTCTCTCTCTCTCTGTCTATCATAAATAAATAAATAAATCTTAAAAAAAATAAAACCATGATGTAGAATATAATTATTGTATGCAAAATATATGGGAAAATATTTACTACATTTTGCTGTAGGAAAAAGATTAGAATTTAGCACATTAAAAATTTTGTGTATGAACTGTGTATGAGTTTTTATTTGCTTAGAAGTAAGAAATATAAACAACAAAGTATCAACAGTAGTTATCTTAGGTTGTTGGATTATGGGTGATTTAAATTTTCTTGTTTTAACTTATTTTTCTCACTAATAGCGTATCTTACTTGTGTAATAAAAATGACTATTGGAATCATTTGTGTTTGAAGAAGAGAGTGTTGCAAACTGTTCCTCCATTTACTCTTATTTAGAGATATTTGTACATGTGAACATATGTTAATAACATTTTATTATGTCAAATAGGGAAGAGAGAGGCAAGATGGCTTCTTACAATACCGTGTCAGTAATCACAAAGCTAAAAGTGCATTAGGTCTATTATTTTGTTAACTTGTACAGAAATGCAGTTCCAGAAAATTAGAGTTCTGTTGGGTTAGCTTGTTGACATCTGTTATTACACTTTCAAATCTGTACTGCAAAATCCAGAAGGATTGACTGTCATCCATGTGTTCATTGTGCACTTACAGAAGCCAAAAGAAGAAAAAAATAAACCAAAACCCAATAAATGTACTTGTTTTATATTTTACTTGGAGAATATTCCAAAGACACATCATTACTGCCTAAGATTCCATGGCTTTGAATTCGTTTCTTTGTGCTGTGTGCATTTAAATTTTTGTGCATTCTTATCTGCACCATTGTGGCCATATTACAAAGAAACTTTTGGATGCCAAGGATCTTTATTAAATGCTTTCTCAGGTTGGGTTTTAATGTTTCTATAACAAGGAGGAAAATGTGTCATCATGATAAGTTAGAGAACTAGAATTTAAGCCTGCTTCTGCAATTGACTACTGTATGACCTGGCATGATGATGATGATAATGATGTAGGTATAATAGTATCAGTAGTTATAGCAGTAGTAGCAAGTAGTAGTGGTACTACTAGGTAGTAATAGTAATAATAATAATAATAATAATAATAATAACAGTAATAAAATCGAAAGGAGTTCCATCTATGGATCCTTCACTATCTGCAAGGAAATCTATTAAGCACATGTTTTGTCTTACTAAATCCTGAAATCTCCCTGATAAATAGATATTATTGTCCTCATTTTACAGATGAGGTTTAGAGAGATTAAGTTATTTGTACGAATTATATAGTTAAGTGTTGCCTGGGTAGCATAGTTGGTTAAGCGTCTGACTCTGGAATTTCTCATTAGGGTGAGAAATAATTAAGATTTGGTTAGAATATGAATACCAGCAGTATCCAAAAAATATGAATTTTGATCATATTTTTCAATTCAGTTCATGAGATCAAGTCCTGTGTCAGGCTCTGTGCTCAGCATGGAGTCTGCTTGAGATCTCTCTCTCTTCCTCTGCCCCTCTCACTCATGTTCTCTCTCTCTCTCTGAAATAAATCAATAAATCTTAAAAATGACACAGTTAATAGATGGCAGGATAGGGATCAAACCCAGGTTGTTGTTGCAACAATAATTTGAGATAATCTATGTAAAACACTTCAATTTGTGGCTGGCATGTAATTTTTCCACAAATATCTGACAATATTGATAATATTAATGTGTTTTCTTTCGTTAATAGGTAACTAACACAAATGCTAGGGCCCATGTAAACTACTCTCTGAATAAGTTATAATCAAACAAGTATAGTCTAACAGTCTTGAGTAATTAAAAGAAATATTGACATTTATTTATTTTCTCAAAATACATTAACGAAATCTACTTTCCTTTTCTTTTTGCTATAGTTCTTTCGTATTCTGAATCTTTGATTTGGCAGCACTCCCAACAATTTCAACTTCTAGACTGGCCAAATTATCCTGGTTTGTCAGGAACTTTTCTAACTTTTGCAATGAACATTTCATGCCCAGTATCCCCTCAGTCCCAGGGACACTGACACAGTTGGTTATCCAACTTTTAACTCTATAGTCTGTGTAGTCTGACTCCCTGGGGTGTGCTTATGTGGCTTGTCTGTCATTTTGTTCATCTTTACATTCCAGTAGCCTTGTCTCTTCCAATCTGGAGGAACATGGGAAAACTTGAAATACTCACTCATTAACACATCCCTTTCCTGCTACACATTGCCATATATTTTCAAGGACCTTAAGTCAAAGTATTACAGAGTTTTGTAGCTGAAAGTTCCCTTAGAAAGTATCTTACATACTTGGAGATATGGCTAGACATGGCCCAGATAACTGTAATTGGATGAGGAATAAGAAAAAACTTGACTCATGCCTTAGTTAAGAAGGTCCTGGGGGCACAAAGCCAGGAGGAAAGAAAAGGTGGTCCAATTTATGGCATCTAAAGCCTCTGGGGGATAGGCAACAGGTGGTAGTCTTGATTTGGGAGAAGGAGCAAGAATACAAGGCACCAATAATTCTAAAAGGTGAGTGGTAGATAGTGAAGGAAAATGCTGGAGCAGTAATTCCTGTTTCCAGGGGCAGGCAGGCCAGTCATTATGGGGGCAGACTTCAGCCACAGATCAGTTCAAGGACAGTCTTCTAGGCCCAGGCCATAGGACTCACCTCCTAAGGGGCCCAGAGTTTTAGGTAGGTTGCAAGCAGGTAGTTATGAAGGAATAAGGCAAAATCCCAATTATTTGAACTGGGACACAAAGTGGAGGCTCTATCTCAGTGAAGAGGCAACACCCTTTGTTCAGACTTGGGCCACCAAGTCAGGGTGAGAATGCTGATGAGGGTGATGATGCTGAGTCTCAGAATCTTAGGTTCTGTCCCTAGATCTTAATTTCTGCCTAACGTTAAGATTGGCACCAGCATAGTGTTTACTTGAATAGGAATTATCTGGACTATTTATAAAAATCAAGATTCTAAAGTCTCCATTCCTAAAGGTGGATCTATTTTTCTGATTGGGTTGATTTGTAGTTGGTCCCAGGAATATGCAATGTTAACATGCCCTCACGCCATCAGATAGTCTGCTAGTGTTGGCCTTCTTGAGGGTCAATGCCCTAAAGGATCCAGGTATGCCAAGTACAGGTGCAGGACTTGAGACAAGGCTGCCCTTCTCATCAGAACCAGTGAGCTGGACTCAGACCAGATTCTAAGCCTACTGGTTTTGATTCAGCCACTTTTGATTGTGTGTGGATTCCATGTCATGCTTAAACAATATCTTTTCTTTCCCTATATGTTGTCTTAAATATCTGCTAAGGAAATATGGCTCTTTGTGGGATACTCTCTCTGTCTCAGTGAATCTTGGGATCTGCTCCTTATTGCCTAATAAAGAAATTTTCTCATAACGTTGGCTTTGGGTACCGTAAATGATCAAACACTATCTTTCAACACATTTTTTTACAACAAGCTGGAAACCTCCCCATCATTCTGACAGGCTAAACTCAAATCAGATTCCTCCGAAATATGGGCTGTACTCTTCATAAGCTTGGTTTTCTGACAGAGGGCTGCTGATCCAGTTGAGCCAAAGTCAGGACGACTTGGCAAATTTGTAGTCACATTTTTCTTTGATTTTAATAATCCTAAATGTGTGCTCTGAATTCATAGATTCTCTATTTGAAACTTGGAGATCTAATAATAAAGACCACCAAGAGCAATTTTAATGAATGGCTCTAAGAAACCCAGGGTGTGGTGTAGATTAAAGTTAACAACAGTTCTAGTGTCTGATCATTAAGTCAGACACACGTTTTAATTTGGTCATAAAAATGAGCAATGATTGTGAGGTTTGAAAGCCAGGGAGGAATGCAGGGATAGAGATAAAGATGTCAGATTCACATCTTTAATAATTTAATTTTTTTAAAGATTTTATTTATTTATTGAGACACACAGAAAGAGAGAGAGGCAGAGAGAGAAGCAGGCTCCATGCAGGGAGCCTGACGCGGGACTCGATTCGGGGTCCCCAGGATCATGCCTGGGTTCAGGCAGCGCTAAACCGCTGCACCACAGGGGCTGCCCAATAACTTAATCTTTAATAGTGAAAAGGCAACATGATTAGACTGGATGGGCAGTTAGCTTGTACCTTGTGAGGGAAATATAGTTCTTGAGACCTCTCAGCCTGTCTAGAATGCAAAGAATTTGGGAACAATACAGTAAAGATTCCTAAGCTAAGTAAGAGTACTTATCATTCAAGATGTGCAGCTTTGAAAATAACTTATATGTTCTAAAATTGTAATATGGCTACTCTGTAGGTTGAAAAACAAGATAAGCAGTATTTTTAAAGCCAAGTCTATAATTAATAGCTTCCAAAACCTACATCTACAAATTTGTCAAGCACATCTAGGGAATCAAGTGTGTTAATTTTTAACGTGCTGAGGACGTTCTTTCCCACTTTTTTTTTTGTTGTTGTTATTTTCTCTTTCTCATGCATTAGGTAATTTTCAGAGAAGATGAGTGTTGCTTTTGGAATAGGCTACTAACTCATTTGAGACTGAGGCCATGGGAAAGCCATATTTAGTAGCTTAGTTCCTATTAATGATAAAGAAAGCTACAACTAGGACCATCTCTTAAACATATAGTGATAAAAACACACTCTATAGTCTAGGAAGTCAAGGTTTTCTTACTGGTCAACAAAGGTCTTTGGCACTTTCCTGAAAGGACACAATTGTGTATATAAATAAATAAGCAATTATGCTTTAACAACTGTTCAATCTGATTAGAGAAGGTTCTAAGAATTTCCTATAGAAAATAATCTTTATTAGAGAGCAATCAAAATCTTTTAGTTAAATTCTTCTTAAATGCTTCATGCTGTTCAACTAAAAAACACATTAATGTCCAGAGTAAAGCATGAAGTAGCTACTAAGGACACAAGGGTACAAGAGGCTCTTGCCCTCTTGCAGAGACTAATAGGGAAAATGGGCACATAAAGAGCTAGAAGTAAGTTCTTTATTAATAAAATGTTATGTTCATGCTGTGTTCATGGGTACTTAGGGACTCATTTTGCTGAGAATTCACTAAAAAATGAATAAAATTTCACTAGTTACTAGAATTTATTGATCCAACAGAGAAAAGCATGGTATCCCCACAAATTTAGATAGCTATATATATAACACACAGGGTAGAGGTGATAAAGAATCAACTTGGTTATTTTGATAAGGAGAGACTTTGGTGGGTTAGAGTGTCCTGAATATGGAGTAGAATAGCTGTGTTCATAAAAGGAAAGACAGTTCTTGGGCACCATAGATCCACGGTGGGAGATAGAATCTTATGGACTTGTACTGTAGCCCTGGCTCTGTAAGCATCCTTTAGCACTCCTAATGGATTTCAATTCAACAGACTTTAATCAAGTGCCTACTCAGATTCCTGGACCCAGGGTACCAGGAATCTACAAATAGGTAAGGGAGGCAGACATGTAAAGAAATAAATATTATTCTGCAAAGCAGGTATTAAATTAAGTAGAGGGCAAAATTCATGTTTTATAAAATAGGGAACTACTGTCAAAAAGAACTCCAAATCCTAGGGGATTAATACAAAGAAAAATTATTATCTTTCTCACATAACATCTAACCCTGATTGCCCTGAACAGGCAGCTCTGCTGGTTGTCTTTCCTCTAGGCAATGACTCAGAGATTGGAACTGTTTCTGTGGAGGTTGTCCAGCCAGTAGGTAAAGGGAAGAATTCATGGGGAATCCTTCCCCTGATTCTCAGATTTCTTTCTAGAAACGATACATGCCATTTACGCCCATATCCCATTGGCTAGAACCAGTTATATGGCTTTACCTTGATGTGTGATGGCTGGAAAATTGGCAGCTACTTCTAAGAAAAATCAATGTAATCTTCATAAAGAAGAGAGACAGCAATCTTTGGTGGTCTCTAGCAGCTTCTGTAACAGCGCAGTGAAGGCCAAAAGGGAGGTCTCCCCACAGAGACAGTGATGTATATGATGAATCTTAATGGAAAAAATAGTTTGGCTATAAGATGATGGGGTGTCAGAAGAGTAAAGCATTCAAAGCAGCTACATTGAAATTAGGATAGAAATATGAAACCTTACAGCAGTGGCAGGGAAGTGCCCTACTTTATTCAGTCTATGGCATATAGTCTAAGGATAGAAGTGATGGGAGACAAGCAAGAGAAATGTAGCCATCAGTTCATGAGGATGCCTGCAGTCTCTGAATAGGAGATTGGAGCTATTAAGGCTATTTAACTAAACTTGTGATTTTAAAATTTGGCTTTATGGTAAAATGATAAGGGAAGTTATTTTTTCTTAATGCTCAGTCTTAGACTCCCCCAATACACCAGATCAGAATCTGTATATAAGACTCAAGAATCTGTGATTTTATTAAAAACAGAATTACCATATGATCCATAATTCCACTACTGAGTATTTGCCCAAAGAATACAAAAATACTGATTCAATAAGATATATGCACCTTTATGTTTATGGCACCATTATTTACAATAGAGAAGACATGGAAGGAATCCAAGTATCCATGAATAGATGGGTGGATAAAGAAGATGTGGTATATATACAATGGAATATTAGTCATAAAAAGAATGAAATCTTGTCATTCGCAATAACATAGATGGATCTGGAGGGTATAACACTAAGTGAAATAAGTCAGAGAAAGATAAATACCATATTATTTCACTCATATTTGGAATTTAGGAAATAACACAGGAAAAAGAGACAAAAAACCAGACTCTTAAATATAGAGAATAAGCTGATGGTTACCAGAGAAGAGGTGGGTTGGGGAATGGGTGAAATAAGAGAAGAGGATTAAGAGTACACAACATGATAAGCACTGGGTAATGTATAGAATTGTTGAATCACTATATTGTACACTAAAAACTAATGTAATGCTGTATGTTAATTATAGTATAATTAAAAATAAAATTTAAATATATAAATGAATCTGTAATTTTAAAAGTTCCATAGAAGAATAGACTATGTAACCTAGATTGAGAAAAACTGATTTAAAGTTTTGTTAAAATTCAAACAAATATTTGTTAAACTTTACTCCTATGACTCTTGAGAGAAGAAACATATACATACTTAAAATGAGTTTTTAAAAATCTCATTCTGACACAGATAGACAGTGTCTGAAAATAAAATTTTAATCATCATCAAAAACATTTATGAGATGACTATTTGAGGCTAGACAGCTTGAGAGAACCAATTTTCTTCTCAAAGTCATTCAAAGGCCTGTAATTTTCTATTAAATGAAGGAGGTTGCCCGATGTCATAGAAAAGCTAAGAAGATGTGGAGTCAGACCTGGGTTTGAGTTCTAGTTGACAATTTTCTAGCTAAGTTACTTTCTAAAATAGATACTGAACTTTCTTGCAAAATCACTGAACTTCTCTGAGACTTTTTGTTGCTTGTAAAATAAGATAATTGTGTATATGACACTGCTGGTTGCCTCACTGATATTTATTCATCTCTATTTTCGTTGAGGTGGCAGTGTGCCCAGAGCTTGATTTCCCAGGCTCCCTTGAAGTGAGCAGTGGTTCCATGACAATTTCTGATGAATGAGGAGTGAGCTGAGGGGAGAGCAGCAGGCCCTGAGCTCTGAGAAATGATAGGGGTAGGCAGATCTTGTGGGGCCTTGAGGCTGTTTTCGGCCTATGGATTTTATCCTGAGTGAAATGGAATCTACAAGCCACAGAGAATCCTGAGAGAAAGGTGACTGCTCTGGATGCTATGCTGAGAGTAGGCTGTAGAAGGGCAAAGATACAAAGGAGACCTGGTAGGAAATTGTTGTAGTAATTTAAGTGAAAGATGTTGGTAACATGGACTAGGATGGTGAGTTGTGGAGATGAATAAGCTGTCAAATTCTGGACACAGGTTGGAAGGAGAGCCAACAGGATTTGAATATGGAACTGATGTGGGGTGTGTGATTAAGATAATTAAGAAAGAGTCTCAGGTTTTTTTTTTTAAGATTTTATTTATTTATTCATGGGAGAGACAGAGAGAGAGGCAGAGACATAGGCAGAGGAAGAAACAGGCTCTATGCAAGGAGCCCATTGTGGGACTCGATCCTGGACCTCTGGGATCATACCCTGAGCCAAAGGCAGACAGTCAACCACTGAGCCATCCAGGTATCTCAAGATTCTAAGTCTTTTGACTGCAATAATTTTTGAATAAGGATGAGATTGGCTTCCCTGAGATGAAGAAGGCTACAGATGAAATATGTTTGAGGGGAAGGATCAGGAGTTGAGTTTTGTATATCTCGGATGTGATACATCTATTAGAAATCTGAGTGAAGGTGTAAAGTAGACAATTTTGTATAAATCTGGAGTTGAAAGGAGAATTCTGTGCTGGGGATATAAATGTAGGGGTTCCAGCATGTGTTTACAACCATGATATTGGGTTAAATCACCAGAGTAAGTGTACATAAAGGAGAGATGTGTGTGTTATGGGTCAGTCAACCATGGAGAAGTCAAAGGGAAGAGAGGAAATCAGAAAGGAGACTGAGGAGGAAGATCAGTGAGGCAGAGGAAAAGTAGGAGAGCATGTTTCCTGGAACCAGGCAAACAGCAGAACAACTGTGTCAAATGCTGCTGACCAATCACTCAGTAGGATGGGACTGGAGAATTTCCCATTGGAATGAGCACTATGGAGGTCATGGGCATCCTCAGGGAAAGCATTCTGCTGATGTGAAGAGGATGCCTGCTAGGTGTGCCTCAGAGAAAGTGGAAGGGGAGGAGTTGGAAACAGCAGTAGGGATGACTCTTTAAAGAAGTTTTAAAGCAAAGACATAAGGTAGTTGCTAGTGGGAAAGTGAAATAAGAAGTAAGAGAAGGTGTGTGTGTGTGTGTGTGTGTGTGTGTGTGTGTGCGTCTGGTTAAAGATTTGAGAAATACCATCATGATAGTATGCTGATGGCAATGATCCAGAGAGAGAAAGCCAAAATTTGATGATGTTGGAAAGAGGAGAAATATCTGGAGTTATAGTCTTAAACGGGATAGAGGGGATTTAATGTAAGGCCCATTGAGAGGCCAAGGACTTCTTTACCCATGCTATCTACAGTGTAAGGCACAGGGGAGATATGAAATAAAACTATTACCTCAAAGTATTCATAGTCTCACTAGGGGAACCAAGATATTTTGAACCCTGGTGACTCCTTAGAGCATGCTGTATCTAATCTTCCTTGTGTCGTGAATGGCACAGACTCTGAGATTTTAAGATTTAAAGATTCCTTAAGTCATAGCCAGATGGATGCCCTGTTGCCTTTCTTCATTGTCTCTGTTAGACAGAGAATGTCTATTAGATACAGAAGGGATGCATTTACCAATTAAATTTGCCAAGCCAGGGTCATCTGGGTGGCTCAGTGGTTGAGTGTTTAGCTTTGGCTCAGGTCATGATCCCGGACTCCCCGGATGGAGTCCTCCATCAGGTTCCCTGTAGGGAGCCTGCTTCTCCCTTTGCCTAGGTCTCTGCCTCTCTCTGTGTGTCTCTCAGGAATAAATAAAATCTTAAAAAAAAAATTCGCCAGGCCAGAAGACAACCTGTATCTTATGATTGGTTCGTGACAGCTTCATCATGGTCCTTTGACAAACATTTTCTGACTTCCTCTCTAATTCCAGGTCCTTTGCTAGTTGCTGAGTTTGGAGAAATGTGAACTGAACTCCTTGTACTGAAGCAGCTAATGAGAGCCTGAGATAAAGCAGCAGGTGTGGATAGCAGAAAAGAGGGACAGGTATGTGAGATGGAGATTTAGAAAGTAGCATCAATATTTGGTGATTGATTGGAAATGGGAAGATTAGTGAGACTGAGGAGTTTACATTTATTCTGAGAATGTTCCAAATACTAATTTCAGCTTCTAGAATGTCTAGGTTGATAGCCATATATTATTATTCATTTTATTGGATTTTTTAGCTTTATTTGAATTTTCCTAGAAATTAATCAAATTCATATCAATTTCTCATTTTTTATCATAAAATTTTACATACTATTCTATTTACATTTAAATCTTTTATGAAGTCAGATATTTGCATTCCTAAGATTTTACATGTGTGGTTTCTTATCCTTTCTAAACATTTACATATATTTTAAATGGCTTATTTTGTGTTATTTATCAATTACACTGTTTTCAGGTTTTGAACTGAAGATAAATGAGCATAACTCCTTATGTAATTCTCTGTTGAGTTAGATCATCTCTCATCTCCCAGCTCTTCAATCTTCTCAAGACAAGAATGCTTAAAACAACATCATTAGTAACAGTATTAACTATAAACACAAGTGCTAGCATTCTTATCCCTGTGCTCAACTATATAACATGTGTGGATATCATATTTCCTCTAATGTAGAATGTCACCGATGATACACAGTTCTTACTTTCTCCCGCTGCAATATGACTGAGGTGGTGATTAAAGCACAAGGCCTACTGTATACTGCTTTTCCAGGGTGCTAGAAGAACAATTTTCTTTTTAGCATGGACCTTGAGTTCCGAAACGAGTCAGGCAGAGAGAGAGCGAGCGAGTGAGAGAAGCTGAGAAAGGATATTCTTACTGAGTTACAGGTGAGCAAAGATGAGGCAGGCCACTGATTGCATTTCTTTAAAGATTTTATTTATTTATTCATGAGAGACACAGAGAGAGAGGCAGAGACACAGGCAGAGGGAGAAGCAGGATCCCTGCGGAGAGGCCAGTGTGGGACTCAGAAATGTATTTGCTCACAATTCTGGAGGGAGAAGCCTGACGTCAGGGTATTAGCAGGTTCGTTCCCTTGCACCGGCTGAAACTCCGTGTTAAATAAGAGAGGAGGTGAGATTGCTGTTTCTCAGAACTTCCAGGGAGCAGGGGCGGCTGGGTGGGCTACAGGAGGGGGTACAAGGTCCCTGCACTTCTGTGGATCAGACTGATCTAGTTGCCTGTGTCATTCAATGCCTTTGTACATGAATGACTGGTCATACAATCTGGCTAATTATAAGATTGTAGGACCCCAGTTTTTTCCTAAAAGTTCTGTAGGGTAGACATTGCCCCACTGTCATTTTTTTTTAAAGGATTTTATTTATTCCTGAAAGACACAGAGAAAGAGAGAGGCAGAGACACAGGCCGAGGGAGAAGGAGGTCCCGGCAGGGAGCCCCATGCGGAACTCGATCCCGGGACTCCGGGATCACGACCTGAGCCCAAGGTAGAAGCTCAGCCACTGAGTCACCCAGGTACCCTGTCATTTGGTTTTTTAAGGTTGAGGAAAAGAAACCTAAGATCAACTCTTTTCCTCTGCCTGGATTCCGGTTGTGTTGTCTCTTTATTATTGGAATTTAAGTTTCTTCCTCTGGGATATATCTGAAGGCTTGCCTTTCTTTAGTAACATTAGCTCATCTATGCTAGACTCGTTTTTTTGCACATTGTCTTTTTCGGTTCAGGAACATATCTGGTGACTACATCTCAGTTACTTCTTTTCCATTTCTTTGAAACTCTTTTTTAAAAAAATAATAATCATTTTTATGTTGGGTCTTCGTTTTTTTGTCCCCTGTATCATTCCTTCCGTCTAATTTTCTGTTTCATTCTCTTACAATGAATATTTTCATGTCTAAATAAAAATGTGTTTCCTTGGAGGTATATTTGTCTACTGTCATTTTTCATTTTATTCTGTTTCTTCATCTCACATTTTATGTCATACGCTGCATTTTGAAAGCATAGAGTACCTTTCTGATCAATATTTCTCTTTTTCTGTAATGCCTTCGTCAGTATTATTCTCTTCTTGTGGGCCTTGTGGGCTGTTGTCTTCCTCTTCTGTGTATGGGGATTTTTGTCTTTCTATCTCTGAATGAAGAGCAGGCTGTCCAATCCCATAAAGAGTGTGGGAGCTGTGTCTGCGGTTTCTTGCTATCTCCTTTCATATATCCAGTGTCTGGTGTATATAAATTTACACATTTATTCAGTTTCTAGGGTTGCCAGAGGAGGGCTGTGGGAAGGGAGGCTGCAGCTCTGGGGCAATCCCAGTTAGGGGAACATTCTTTTCTTTCTTTTTGAATAAGGATGAGATTGGCTTCCCTGAGATGAAGAAGGCTACAGGAGGAGCCTGTGTCCTGTACCCATCTTTCTGTTGGGTCACTCCGCACCAGCTACATGGATATCTGTTCCTATTCTTCTTGTTTATGATGTGACCATACACGTCTAGTTACAAATGCCTACCCTCCACCTCAATCTTGGAGAATCCTCACCTTGTTCTTGGTTGTCTTTGATGGATTCGTATAAGCTCTTAGACCTTTTGTCACAATTGCTTTGAATGTTGCTGATTCCAGTGGCAAAGGGACTTTACAAGTGGTGTACTTCTTTTTCAAGATCCTGTCTTGTTAAAAGAACCTGCTCCTCACAATCAGGAGTTTTTAAAAGAACTCTTCTGCTGTTTTCAGGCTCTCCTTGACCTATTTCTATGCCACTTTCTTAAGAGGCCTCTGTATTAGTTTTTATTGCCACCAAAAACAAGTTACCACAAACTTAGTGACTTAACACCAATGTGTTATTTTATAGTTCTGGAGTCAGAAGTCTCCTAATATCTCACTGGGCTAAAATCAACTCAAGACCATATTCTTTTCTGTAGACTCTGGGGAGGAAATGTTCCTTCATCTTTTCCACCTTCTACAGACTTCCTACATTCCTTAGCTTGGGGTCCTTTTCTTTAATCTTCAAAGCTAGCAAAGAAGAGTCAAGCCCTTTTTACTCTTTGTCGCTCGCTTTCTGCCTCACTCTGACACTTTGGAGGACCCTTGTGATTGATTACATTAGGCCCACCTGGATAATATCACTATTTTAAGATTAGCTGGTTGTTGCCTTAATTTCATCTGCAAATTTGATTCCCATTTTTCATGTAATATGACATATTCACAGATTCCAGGGATTAGGAACATGGCCATCTTTGGGAGGAACCATTACTCTGCCTACCACATCCTCCATGTCTTCAACTGTGCTCTCTTTACATGATATCTAGGAGTGCTTCCTTAACATTTTTGGCATGATCTTGATACTCTTCCCTACTTTCTATTACTGATGCCACTTTTTCTCCATTTTATGTTCAACAGGAGAGTTACCTACATGTATCCAAGTCACCATTTTTCCTGGAAGTGCAGAAACTATTTCTAATATGACTTTTGTAGGGAGATTTTCCTACAATTACATCACATATTGATTATTAAATTTGTAGTTACTCAAGTTACATTGTAACTATTTCCCCTGTTTCATGGCTTTCTCTTGCTCTTTCAGGAATTTCTCCTGAAGTTTTATTTTCCAGGAACTCTCTTTCTCATTGGTATTTCCAGCACATGATAGACAAGAATAAATGAAGGAACTAAATATAGTTTTGACTCTCACATTAAAAAAAAATGGGCTGGGGAGTAGGTCCAAAGCTTTTCTTCTCACAGACATATTCAGAGTAAGGCAATTTTTTTGTATTTCTTCTTTATTGAGCACTAAAATCTATTTATCAAATGCTTTTAACACATGTTTTCCATTAGACTTGAACTCTGGTGAATATTTGGAAGATATGATCGTTTTGATGGTCCCTAAAGAAAACTATTGAATTTTTTCCAGTTCATTTTGTATCCATCTTAGTGAGTGAAAACTATATTTCATTCTACTTTACATTGTACTTTACAAATGTCAAGGGATTACATTTCTATGAACAACTTCTTCATATTTTGTCTCATGAATTGGGATTCCCGTGGCATCTTATTTTCTTACATAGTTTCACATTTTCAAGTCCTATGGCATTGTAATGTGTAGTTATTCCCCAGAGATGAGCTCTCCAGAGAAATCAGGGTGGTTTTTTTGTTTTGTTTTGTTTTTTGTTTTTATATTAAAAAATCCCAAGTTGCCTCATGGTAATACCCCAGATCATTCCCAGTACACTTTAGTTCAAATAGCCTGAAGAATAAACTGCCCCAAATGGTACTAAAATAGTGTAGTAAAACAATATATGTGTTTCTTGGTTACCAGTCGACTGCAAGATTAATTTCTTTGGTTCCTTCAAAACAGTATTTTTATTTAGATTGAAGTCATTATAACCTTTTCTTTTATGCACTTAGCAACCTAGAATTTTGTTTGGCTCCACAATCTAAGCTCTGTTAAGATCTGCTAATGGCATAAGCCTTCTCTGCTGACAGGACACCCCATGTGCTAACTTTCCGCTTGGGTCCCCCGATATAAAGTCTGCTGATAAAAGTTGCTCAGCACCGTCAGGCTTATCAATGGACTTCGGTGAGGAGTGTGGCATTTCAATGACACCAAGCCAGAGACCAGGCTATTCAGACATACCATTCATCACCTCCCTTTGCAGGGCCTGAACAGGCATTCCTGCTCTTAATCAGTACATATATGGTCTTGGGAATGAAATAAAAGATGTCTGCTGTACCAGAGTAGGGCAGGCATCATATCTGGTGGTTGTTGGATTGACTGTATGCTAATTGCTTTCAATGAGATACGTTGCTCAAGACAACTTAAGAATGAATAGTGGCCAGGACAGTAATGCATGGGTAAGGCCTTCACAAACCCTTAGATTTGGGGTTTCAGAAAAACCAACTGTTGAAGCAAATGGTAGCCCAGCAGTAAAGAATTTGAAAATAGGCTCTGCAAGTGTCTGCCTTGACATTCCAAATAAACATGCGGACTCTAGCATTCTATAGGGAATGTCAGAGACTGCTGAACTAGAGGGGATGTTCTCAAAAATCTGATGTGGATGACAGTGTTTCTAAACCTGCTGGGGATGAGAGAGGATCCAAGGATGTGACTCTAGCCCTGATGCACACTGTAGGTTGGTGATGTCATATGTGGTAGAGGCCGTATTCCTACTAGTGGTTGTTTTAGCTCTCTGAAAAAGAGAGTCCCTTCAACATCCAACATTAGGAATTGATTAAATAAAATGTAGTTTGTAATTAAATATATGACAAAGTGGTCATTAAATATCACATTCTCTTAAAATATCTAACAACATGGTAAAATACCAATATTACAGGAGGGGAGACAACAGAACACAAAAATCATTCAAATGTAATACCAAATGTTTTCAGTGTTTACTTCTGCATATTAGTATTTTAGTAAATTTAAATGTCCCCTTTCATGCTTTTTATCTATTTCCTGAATATTCTACTGTGACCACATACTCTATAATGGGGAAATGTCATTTTTAATAAGGAAAAAAATTCTTAAGGCAAATATTTCAGTTCTTAATCTATCAGCTTTAAATTCTGGTTGAATAAGATTTAGAGTTCTATAGAGCATATTTAATACTGATATTTGGACTATATTGGACAGGTAAAATGTTAGCTGAACAATATATTTTTAGTAGAATTTAATTCTCATTTTATCTTTTCCAAGGACCATCTTAAAGATGAACATGAAAATAACACAATAATTTTCAAATGTGAAACTATATAGAAAGTTATATTTTATAGTTTTCAGTGAGAAAATGGAAAGAGTTAAGCTAGTGCAACAATATTGTAGAATAGCTACTTTATATTTGCATAAGAAGTAGAATATGAGCTATACTTATACAGGTTTTGTGAATCATGGTTAAATTTTGTTTGGAATAAGTGATTATGGAGATTTAATTATTTCACATACATATCACCTTTTAAGTACCCAATAGGTATTTTTTTTTTTAATGAATGGATGAATGTCTATCTTCAGTTAATTCACTGTAGCACCACTACTGCCAGTGATTAAACTCATTGTTTGCTTGTCCTTTTACTAAAAGTAACAAATGTACAAAAAGCTGAATTCATCAGTGTGGGATTTTGAGCTGTGAGTGTGTGCATGAGGTCATTCTCTGCTCTGTGGTAGCTATGGAAATAACTTTTAGTGTTATTTCCAGGGCATACAAACATTCAGGATGTAAACTTTTAGAATTCAGCTCTATTATTACCATTATTTTGATGGTACAGAAGAAGAGGAGGACAGGAGAAGCTGGGGGGAATAGATCATAATTATGTAACAATAATCTCTTAATCTATTAAAGGCAAGAAGGGGCAATGCTATAAAATACTGAATTCGGATTCATATTGTCTTCTCCCTGTTTTGTAATTAATTGTGTCTGTGGGACATTCTGTAGGCCTCAGTTTTATCATGTATAAATTCAAAGGATTAGTCTAAAATTAGTGGTTGTCAAGTTACAGACTCAGGAGAGAACAGAATATGGCAGTGGAAGTTAGGGTTAAGGGAAAAGTAAGCTTGCCTTTGAACCATTCTCACCTTTCTGATCAGATTGTGACCTTGTTATCTGCGTTTGCAAGTTGTTTAGTTTTTTTGGTAACTGCAAAGCAAAACAAACCCTGATGTAGACTTATTTAGGAGGGGGAAGCATGGGACCACCTGTTAAAAAGGGTAGGGCTAATCCAAGCTTTATTTTAATACATATAATGATGTCTGAGAACTATTTTTAAAGGCTTGTTTACTCTACGGGACTGCCATTAGTTTTTGCAATTTGCTTTGTTCTGGAGGTGTGGTTTTATACTTGCATATTATTATGGCATGTGATTACCTCAATGTTGGAATGAAATCAGAGTTATCAAGTTTTGAGTGTTGAGTATTCCTATAATTGAGTGGGATCTGGCAGTTGAAAAAATGATCCCTAATGGGGAACCAGAAAATATGCATTCTGTTCTCATCACTCACTGGCTACAAAAAGAAGATGGTATAATAGGATTTTGTACATTTTGCTTTCCCCATCAGTAAAATGAAGTTAACACATGTCAACTGTCAATCTTCACTGGGATTATGCTGGGAATCAACTAAAAATGCATCTCAGATACTCTCTGAGTGTGATATCACTTATCTGTGTGTATTTAAAGGATGAATTACCATCTTGGTCATGGACAGATAATTCACTTGGCATCCTAGTAAATTAGCCCAGAAAACTTTAGAATCACTTTTACATACTTGTAACTGAACTACTAGTAACTGTTAATTTTTTCCAGAGGCTTGTTCTCTTTGTGAGCTGGGGTGAGGGAGAAACATGGCATGTTTACATAAAAGGCATTACCTGAATGTTTTGAATATAGTAAAACATGATAATTTTTGCTTCTAGACTCTGATAACTAGTTGTTTTGAGGTCTGAAAAGCTTTTCAAGACCTACATCCATGACAGTGTGAGACTTATTGACCATATTTCTGTGTGTTCTCAGACTTAGTTCACCAGAAGTTTCCCTGTGGCCACAGGATATTATTATTACCTTTTCTCTGCTGAAATGTTTGTGTTCTCTTAGATTTTGGGAAGATCCAAAACTAATAAAAGGTTAGTATTTCATGAAAACTCAACAGCTTTTTTTGAGAGTTAAATTTACAGTGTACAAGAACGCATCTGCTCATCAAATAAAGCATTCTAATAATACATTCTATATTATTAGAATGTAGATTGTAAGCAAGCCACATTCTTCAGAGGAACCAACTAGCTTTGGACTTGCACTCATAGATTACCATACTGGAAAAAAAAAAGCCCCAGTAGTACACCTCTGAACGCAAAATCACTATTATCTATTCATTGAGTGAAGTAGATTCTGCTTCCTTGGGTATTCAAGAATGTTAATTCCCTTTCATTGATTGTGTGGTTGTTAAAAAAAAAGCATATATTTAACTTAAGTTATAAATTGGTTCATAAGGAAAATATAGTAAGTAATGAAGAACTGCCTACTGATAGTTGACGGAAGTAGTTAAATCTTTTGCTATAGGAGTAGAACTTTCCCTCTCTGAAAAGGATCAGATCATTTATTGGCTATATTTGACTAAAGTTATTTTGAGTGCATTCATTTTCTTTGACATAGACTCTCTCATGTTGCTTGTTTCTCTATCTTTTGAAATCCTATGCATCGTTCCAGGTCTTGCTGAAATCTTACCCCTTATAGGAAAACTATCTAGCTATGCATGGCCCGCAGTGTACTTTACCCTCTATGAATTCTGTCTGTTAGTATATAGTTAAGAGTTCCCTTGATCTTTATTTTTGGGTAGTCATTTATCTTCCATTCCTTTGATGACTCCCACAAAGTCTGGCTCAATGCTGATGTATGGTAGCAAGTAATAAGTGAGTGTTCATTAAATGCTTGTTGATAACCATTTCTAGATGAATGAATGAACAGGCCCGCAGCTAATACAAAATTAATT
Organism: Canis lupus dingo; assembly: GCF_003254725.2. Lineage (NCBI taxonomy): Eukaryota > Metazoa > Chordata > Mammalia > Carnivora > Canidae > Canis > Canis lupus. The sequence continues at coordinate 45,622,740 of NC_064257.1, read as the reverse complement.
TCACTGGTTTTGACCATATTTTCCTGAACTCTAATTGAGATGTCCTTAGGAATATTCACAAGTAGTCTGGAACACAATTATAATTTTATAAGCAAAAATCTTCTTTTGTGTTATTTTGAGATTGACTGGAGGAAGTTAGTAGCTTAGAACACAGAGGTTAGCCTATTATAGAGTCAGAGGTTGGCAGTCAGTCATATGCAAGGGTTAGGAGAGTACTTTGCCAGGTTTTGGATACAGGCACTCAGGCCTATATCTGCTGTTGACTGATCTCTAATTTACTTGTTAGGTTTATCACTTATGGCACAGTTTTATAATTATGATCTGATATCCCTGAAGAGAGAGAAAGAGAAATTCCCCTTTATCGCCAAGTGTTTTTTCACTGTAGGTGAATACATTGGCATTCTTTATTTTTTTAAAGATTTTATCTATCTATCTATCTATCTATCTATCTATCTATCTATCATCTATTTATTTATTTAGAGCAGGGGTGAGAAGAAGGCAGAAGGAGAGGGAGAGAAAGATCTCAAGCAGACTCCGTGCTGAGTGCAGAGCCCAACCTGGCACCCCATCCCACAATCCTGAGATCATGATGTGAGCCAAAATCAAGAGTCAGGTGCCCACCCAGGTTGGCACTCTGATTTATCAGTCTGTAGGTACTGAGTCTACACTGAGATAGTGTTAATTCTTGGGTTTCTAAAACTGTAGAGCTGAGGACCATGTTCTTGACTGTAGTATTCAGGAGGCCCTTCTCATGGAAACTTCTAGATTTCTATTACCACATGTCTTAACATTGAAAGCACTGAAAATAGCTAAATAGGGACAAAGCTTTTCTCAAAAAAAAAAAAAAAAGGCTTTTTAAAAATCATATTTTAAGCATGTAAAACATAGCAAACTCCCTTTTAAGTACAGAACACAGTATTTTCCTTTCAAAGTCCTGTGGATGTTTTCAACATTGAGTGTGATTTGAATTCAGAGTACAGTTCTGAGAGATAACACTTAGTTTCTTATTTTAAGCTTTTAAAGAGACATATAATGAAGAAAAGCAAAAAGAAGAAAGTTCAGAACAAGGAGAAAAGGACTAAAGTATTCTACCTTTTTTCAAAAGAAGTATCATAAATACTTAGTCAAGCAATTTTAATTTTTAAAAATGGCTTAATTTGCCCATGTGGTGTTTTAAAGAGACACCATATGCCTTATATAAAGGCAAACACCAGAGAAGAGAGGAGATAATTCTGGTGACCTAAGATGGCTAAGATTTAGGATTTTTAATTCTAAGTAACTGCCTACCTGAGAGACTTAGATCCAGTTGGTTGCAGCAATCTCGATTTATTTATCAAGTTTTCACACTGGATTGGAGGAATGTTGTGGGACCATTTGGCTCTCTAAAGAAGTTTGGTTCTTTTTGTTTGTTTGTTTTGCTTTTTTAAGATATTGTTTATTTACTCATGAGAGACAGAGAGAGAGAGAGAGAGAGAGAGAGGCAGAGGGAGAAGCAGGCTCCACACAGGGAGCCCGATGTGGGACTCGATCCCGGGTCTCCAGGATCATGCCCTGGACTGAAGGCGGCACCAAACCGCTGAGCCACCCGGGCTGCCCAGAAGTTTGGTTCTTTAAGGAAGTACCATAAAGAGACTTAAAGCTGTAAGAAAGGGAAATTGGGTAGAGTTTTGATGGATTTTTAGCTTCACCATATAGTCATGACAAGGATGTGATGATCCCTTTAATTTAGTTTTTTGTTTACCTAGAGGTGGCAAAGTCAGTTCATTTAGAGTTCCATCAAGACAGCTGCAGCTTTGAATCTGCAGGATTTGAGGAGGGTTGAAATGGAAAATATTTTAAAATTTCTTCTCTGAATGCTGAGAAGTGATGGTGCTGTTGGAAGAACAATATAGGGTCTCAGGTTTTTTCCAACTTTTCTCACAGAAATTGTCTGTGGAGCTAAATCCTTGAAGTCCTCAGATTCTCTAGGATGTTACACAATACAGTGACAATAATCAGTATTTTCATATGCTTATTGTGTTCTTAGGGGCATTTTATACAGTATCACATTTGATTTTCTCACTCGCTGTGTGTGAAGTACTATCATCCCTATTTTACTGAAATGCTTAAGGAAGGTAAGTGAGTTGTCCAAGGGTCCGCAGTGTGTATGTTAAGCCCATAAACTTGAACCCGGGTCTGATTTCAAAGCTCTTAACCACTACTCTTTGTTGCTCTTTGAATGAACTTATTATACCCCCAAGAAAGGATTTGAAAACTTTAGACCTAAAATTAACAATCACACAGCAGTGTATTTGAGGAAGCTGGAAGTAGATGACTAGAAACTTTTTTTTCATGTTTTTCAGGGAGTGATATCCAAATTATTGGTTCATGGATGTAAGTACTATGCAAACTGATGATCCTAGAAGGCAGAGGTATGGTATGCTTTGGAATTAAGATTTGAGTCAATTAGCATGTTTTCCTTTGTTCTTATCTCAATGTCAAGGATACAGGGCATGTGGTGATGAAATGTTGATTTGGCTCCTTAATTCCAGTCATATCAATGTCATCTTAAATGACAGCTGATAGTGTGTTCAGTGTTAAATGTTTATGGAACTCTTCCTTTTGAAATATAAAGAACATCTTTACTTCGGAGTATAGTTGATCCTCATTATTTGCTGGTTCCATATTTGCAAATTAGCCTACTCACTAAAATTTGCTTACAAACTCAATATTGATATTTGGGGTGCTTCTGTAGTTGTTTGTGGATGCTGGAAGAGTGATGGAAATTTTTCACCTGACACACAAACATCCAGTGTCAAATAAGGTGATGCTCTGCCTTCTCAGTTCTCAGTTCACCTACTGTGAGCAAGTGTCCTTCCTCCATCTATTTAGCAATTTTTTTTGTTTCTACCTTTGTTTTTGTTTTGCATCTTTGTGCTTTTTTGTTGGTGATTTCACTGTTTGAAATGGCTCCAAAGTGTAGTACGGAAATACTGTGCTCCTGAGCACAGAAAGGCTGTGATGTGACTTGTAGAGGAAAGATGTGTATTAGATAAGCTTCATTTAGGGATGAGTTATAGTGCTGTTGCTGTGAGTTCAATGGAAATGAATCAACAATATGGTACATTCAGAAGAAGGAAGAGGAAATTTGCTCATCTTAAGTGAGGCTGCTGTGCCAAGTGCTAACGTAACATCTGTAGAGTCTGATGAAGCTTGGAAAAGAGGAAAAAGTTGGCTAAATGTGTGGATTTGAGAGATGATTGATAAATAAGCATGTGAACAGCGCTGTTGTAAGATTGAAACCCAGAGAAATATATAGTTGCATCACCCACGCTAAGGAAAATGTTAAAGTCTTCATGGTTAGTGCTCACTGGTTTGCACATTTTAAAAAGTGTTACAGGGGATCCCTGGGTGGCTCAGCAGTTTAGCACCTGCCTTTGACCCAGGGCGTGGTCCTGGAGTCCCAGGATTGAGTCCCACATCGGGCTCCCTGCATGGAGCCTGCTTCTCCCTCTGCCTGTGTCTCTGCCTTTCTCTCTATGTCTCTCATAAGTAAATCAATAAAATCTTAAAAAAATTAAAAAATAAAAAGTGTTACAGCATGACAGGTGTTAGACCTACAGACAAGGTAGGTTCTGCAGATCAGGAAGTTTTGGAAGAATTTTAAAAACATCTGCTTAGGTGTTATACAGAAAAAAGGTCATGTGGAAAAGCAGATTTTTAATGCTGAAAAGATGGCTTGTTGAATGAACCTGTGTCACACAGATGGCATTTTGGCTGAGGAAAATATGATCAGTGGTTCATAGGAACCTAACTCCCCTAATGGTTTAGCATTTACTAATCCAGTGGTCTTTGAGACTTCATAGAATATAAGTATTGCAATTAATGAGAATGGATTGCAATTTTACCAGAGATAATGGAGAAGACTCTTTTAAATATCATATAACTCCTCTGAGACTGAGGACTTTCAACATATCTTTGGGCTTGCATTCTTTCTTTTTATGGTGGTACCTTTATTTTTATAATATTCTATATAAAGTAAGAGGTTTTCCTATTAGAACCAACTAGATGGAACTCAAAGAACCTTGACCTTAAATGCCACTATCACCTTACTTTGGAATAGAATAGTCATTTTCTTCAGTCAGTGGTTTTGTGAGCCTGAGAATAGTGTTTGGACAATTAGAAAAAGAGAAATGTTGGTAACACAAACCCTCGTTTTGGATTACTCTTTTGACTTGGGAATAACAGAGCATCATTTACTCGTTCAACGTACATGTGAATCAGTGTGATTGCACGAGGCATTAGAAGAGTCTTGTGCCATCCTCTTAGAAAGAAAGGGATTTCTTTTTTCTTTTTTTAAAGATTTTATCTATTTATTCATGAGAGACATAGAGAAAGAGATGGAGAGATGGAGACATAGGCAGAGGGAAAACCAGGTTCCCTGCGGGGAGCCCAATGCGGGACTCAATCCCAGTACTCCAGGATCATGCCCTGAGCCAAAGGCAGATGCTCAACCACTGAGCCACCCAGGTCTTCCGAAAGAAAGAGATTTCAATAAAAAGTATAAAATTGTGGTAAAAAAAGAACTTCCACAAAGAAGTATTTTTAGGAAGGCATTGTCTGGGTTTTATCTTCTCTAAGGGCCAGGATCTTGACCTTATAGTCAGGAAAATTCTACCCATTTGAGGTATTTATATGTCATAACCCTGAGGGGTGATTTAACTAAGTATTTTATAAAGATAGCAAAAGCTCATAATCTAGTAAGGACTGGGAAAATAGTAGGCACATATTTATGAAATGGATAAATAAATGATAACACAATGGGATGGCAATTTTATATGTACACAATTATATCTATGAACAAATGACAAGGAATGTACAAAAAGTGCTGTGGAGTCTTGCTATATTTCCCATTTCTCTATCTCTATGAAATTAGCCTGGAGTACGGCTGAACTAGTTTGAATTCCTCTTTTTACACTGTCCATGTTGCCTGCTGTCATGTAAGCTCCACAGGACAAGTGTTTATTTTGTTTACTAATGTATCCCAAGTATCTAGAACAGTGCCTGGTGTATAGCAGATGCTTAAGATGCTTAATAATGTTAGTTGGTTAAATGAATGAGCACTTATCCCCTTCTCTGTGACTGGACTGTTGTAGCTGTATGCTGTCTATACTGGAGTGTTGCTCTCTATATCAGCACTCTTTTGTGTAGGTGGGTAGTGTTACTTCTTGTGCTTTTAAATTAAAAAAATATTTCCAGCTTTATTAAGATAAAATTGATGTATAACATTATACTGTGTAAGGTTTTTTTTAAAAGATTTTATTTATTTACTCATGAAAGACACAGAGAGAGAGGCAAAGACATAGAGGGAGAAGCAGGCTCCTCGCACGGAGCCAGGATGTGGGACTTGATCCCAGGACCCAGGGATCATGCCTTGAGCCAAAGGCAGACACTCAACTGCTGAGCCACCCAGGCATCCCTATACTGTGTAAGTTTAATACATAATATGTGTATCATGTCACATAATTATAATTTCTTTTTCCTGGTGAGGACGTTTAGGATCTACTGTCTTAGGAATTTCAGGTATATTATAGAGCAATAGATGCATTCTTAGACATGTATAACTACCAAAATGGAAAGAGGAAGAAATAGAAAATATGAACAGAACCATAACCAGCAAGGAAATTGAAGCAATCATCAAAACCTTCCAACAAACAAGAGTCCAGAGCCAAATGGCTTCCCAGGGGAATTCTACTAAACATTTAAAGAAGAATTACTGTTTCTGAAGCTGTTTCAAAAACTAGAAATGGAAGTAAAACTTCCAAACTCTTTCTATGAGGCTAGCATTACCTTGATCCCCAAACCAGAAAAAGGCCCCACCGAAAAGGAGAGTTACAGACCAATATCTCTGATGAACATGGTTGCAAAAATTCTCACCAAGATACTAGCCAATAGGATCCAGCAGTACATTAAAAGGGTTATTCACTGAAATCACGTGGGATTTATTCCTGGGCTGTAAGGGTGATTCAACATCTGCAAATCAAACAATGTAACACATCACATTAACAAAAGAAAGGACAAGAATCAGATGATCCTCTGAATTGACAGAAAAAGCATTTGACAAAGTACAGCATCCTTTCTTGATTAGAACTCTTCACAGCACAGGGATAGAGAGAATATACCTCAAAATCATAAAAGCCAAATGTGAAAAGCCCACAGTGAATGTCATTCTTAATGGGGAAAAACTGAGAGTTTTTGCCCTAAAGTCAGGAAGACGATAGGGATGTCCACTCTCACCACTGCTGTTCCACATAGTACTGGAAGTCCTAGCCTTAGCAATTAGACAACAAAAAGAAGTAAAAGGCATCCAAACTAGTAAAGAAGTAGAACTCTAATGTTTTGCAGATGACATGATACTTCATATGGAAAACCTAAAAGACCCCACCCCAAAATTTCTAGAACTCATACAGGAATCAGCAACATGACAGGATATAAAATCAATGCATAGAAATCAGTTGCATTTCTATATACCAACAAGGCTGTAGAAGAAGAGAAATTAAGGAGCCAATCCCACTTACAACTGCCCCCAAAACTTTAAGATACCTATGAATAAACCTAACCAAAGAGGTAAAGGTTCTGTACTCAGAAATCTATAGAAAAATCATGGAAGAAATTGAGGAAGACACAAAGAAATGGAAAAAAATTCCATGCTCATGGGTTGGAAGAACAAATTTTGTTAAAATGTGTTATCTAGAGCAATCTATACATTCAATGCAATCCCTACCAAAATACCATCAACTTATTTCACAGGATTGGAACAAATAATCCTAAAATTTATATGGAACCAGAAAAGACCCCAAATAGCCAAAGGAATGTTGAAAAAGAAAATCAAAACTGGTCGCATCACAATGCTGGGCTTCAAGTTCTGTTACAAAGCTGTAATCATCAAGACAGTGTGGTATTAGCACAATAACAGACACAAAAATCGATGGAACAGAATAGAGAACCAAGAAATGGACCCTTAACTCTGTGGTCAACTGTTCTTTGACAAAGCAGGAAAGGATATCCAATAGAAAAAGAACAGTCTCTTCAACAAATAGTGTTGGGAAAATTGGACAGCCACATGTACAGAATGAAAATGGACCATTTCCTCACACCATACACAAAAATAGACTAAAACAGATGAAAGACCTAAATGTGAGACAGAAACCATCGAATCCTAGAGTAGAATGCAGGCAACAACCTCTGTGACCTTGGCCACAGCATCTTCTTGCTAAAACATGTCTCCAAAGGCATGTGAAACAAAGACAAAAGTGAACTATTGGGACTTCATCAAGATAAAAATCTTCTGCACAACAAAGGAAACAGTCAACAAAACTAAAAGGCAATCTATGGAATGGGAGAAGATATTTGCAAATGATTATCAGATAAAGGACTTGTATGCAAAATCTATAAAGAATTTATCAAACTCAACACCCAAAGAACAAATAATCCAGCCAAGATGTGGGCAGAAGGCATGAATGGACATTTCTCTAAAGAAGATATACAAATGGCCAATAGACACCTGAAAAAATGCTCCACATCACTTAGCATCAGGAAATAAAAATCAAAACCACAATGCGGTATCATCTCACACCAGTCAGAATGGCTAAAATTAACAAACCAGGAAACTACAGATGCTGGAGAAGATGTGGAGAAAGGGGAACCCTCTTACACTACTGGTGGAAATGCAAACTGGTATAACCACTCTGGAAAACAGTATGGAGATTCCTCAAAAAGTTTGAAATAGAGCTATCCTATGACCCAGCAATTGTACTACTTGGTATTTACCCCAAAGATACAAATATATTGCTATGTTAATTAATTAAATTTAAATTTTAAAAAGGACAAACTTTTTTTTTCCTTTTTAAAACATTTTTTGAAAGGACAAAAAATCAATGTAATTCACCACAATAATAGACTAAAAAGGAAAATCATGTTATAATCTCAGTAGATACAGAAAAAGCACTTGACAAAAACCTTCACTCCATTACCAATTTTTTTTTTTAATTCCTTGGGAAATGAAGAATAAAAATAACTCAACCTGCTGAAGGGCTTCCACCAAAAACCAACAGCTAACATCATGCTGAATATTGTTCACCTAAGTAGGTAACAAGGCAAGAATGTCCACTCCCATTACTTCTAATCAGCATACTGGAGGTTCCAGTCTGTGTAAGAAGGCAAGAAAAAGAAAAGTTAAATAATGTAGAAGAAAAAACTAAAATTTTATTCTTAAACAGATAACCACTTATGTAGAAAATCCTACAAAAGCTACAAAAAAATTATGGAATAAGTAAATTCAACAGGATAACAGCATGGAGTCAATATACAAAAATCAGCTGTATTTCTAAGTGATAGCAACAAAGAATTATAACTGGTATTAGGATATAAATCAGTTACAATAATATCAAAATACAATATATGTAGGGATAAATCAGAAAATAGGTATATGACTTACATACGTATACAATGAAAACTTCAGTGAATGGAGAAATATACCATATTTGTGGATTGGAAGACTCATTATTCCAAGACATCACTTCTCACCAAATTGATCTATAGCATCAATGCATTCCTAATCCAAATCCAAGTGACTTATTATGTAGAAATTGACAAGCTTATTTTTATATTTACAAGGGAAATCATACCTAAAATAGCCCCCAAAATCTTTTATAAAATATACAAATCTGGAGGGACACCTGGGTGGCTTAGTCAGTTGCATATCTGCCTTTGGCTCAAGTCATGATCTAAGGGTCCTAGGACTGAGCCCCAGGTAGGGCTTCCCTACTTGGTGGGGAGTCTGCTTCTCCCTCTCTCTCTGCTTCTCTCCTCTGCTCGCACTCTCTGTCTCAAATAAATAAATAAATAAATAAATAAAATCTTAAAATCTTTTCTCTCCTTCTTTCACTCTGCCCCTCTCTCCTGAGCTCACTCTCTCAAATAAATAAATCTTTGTAAGACCTCAATAATAAAAAGATAAATGTTGAATTTTGTCAGATGCTTTTCCTGTATCTATTGAAATGATCATACAGTTTTTATCTTTTCTATTAATGTGTTATAGCACATTGAATTGAATTCCATGTGTTGAACCATCCTTGTATCCCAGAGATAAATCCCACTTGATCATGATGTATGATCTTTTAAAAATGCTATTGAATTCAGTTTGCTAATATTTTGTTAAGAATGTATGCATCTATATTCATTGGGGATATTGGCCTCTAGGTTGTTTTTTTTTAAAAGACTTTATTTATTCATGAGAGACACACAGAGAGAGGCAGAGACATAGGCAGAGGGAGATGCAGGGAAGAGCCTGATGTGGGACTCGATCAGGGGACTACAGGATCACGCCCATAGCTGAAGGCAGATGCTCAACTGCTGAGCCACCAAGGCATCCCTAGCCTCTAGATTTTAAGCTCAGAGTCATTATCATTGTTCTTCTAGAATTATCTACTCCCCAAATCTGCTCTGAACAAAACCAGCTGCCTGCTTTAGTGAACACATGGAATGTCTATTGCTGCATTTTCTGCCTCTTTCTAATTGTAGTGCTGTGGCTGCATTTCTGGATTTGTTCTCTGCCCTAATGTAGTAAAGTAAAAGGCATTTTAGACTCTTAAACTTGCATGTGTTCAATATGCACAGTGTGAGGGGGTATGCAGAAGAGCAGCTGTGGGTTTTGAACAACAGCTGGAGGTTGTGTTGGAGTAAGTGGAGTTATTTCCTAATTGGCAGGTGATTCCATAAAGGAATGCTTCTATCCAGGGAAGGACCTATCCCAGGCATGGGTTAAAGGCTAAAACTTTAAAGATTGGGTACAGTTTTCTATCTCTTTGGATTTGCTTTCTAAAAAGTACATTGCTTTGGCTTTTAAAAGCTGGGGAGCTTTTTAGAAAATATAGTTTTTCAGACACTGCACTGATTCAATTGGTCTTGGGTGACTGCAATGATACAGAGGTTTAGAAGCCAAATAGCATTGTTAATGGAGCAGGGGTGGATAGGGAAAGGAATTCACAGTGGAAGGGAATATCCATCATATCTTGTGAAATCCCGCTGTCCTTTGTAAGAATGCTCCTGTGAGATGGTTCATATTTACAGCATGTTTATCTGTGACTTAGAGGTGCAGTGGGTTTATTGGAAGGCTAGGGGAGGCTATGCTCTATTTACTGTACAAGTTGCTTCTCTGCTGTCCAAAGTGCATCTTTATCCACCCGAATTTCTGTCATTCTTCTCTTCTGAGATGTCATTCTCCTGGGAGCATCACTGGATTCTATATGGCAATGTTTGTTCATAAGGAATTGGACTTGAAATAAGCTAAGCAAAAACATTTTTTCAAACTGCAAAACTCAGGTGGTGTGACGAACACCAGGTGTTACAGTATATGTTGGCAAATTGAATTTAAATATTAAAAAACTGTAAAGCTCTACACACATTTGGCATATTATTATTACTATTATCAAAAACAATAACAATTACTGCTGAATCTTGTGGGTGCTTTGAATCATGTAGTTGGCCAACCTGCACATGGTAAGTAGAAATCTAGGCCTGGATATGGCTTGTGGATGAACCTTGGGCGAGTGCCAACTATATGAAATAAACTGAGTTTGCTTAAGCTCCCACAAGGAAGAATTTTCACTTTGTGTCCTTTGGCAATATTTAAAAAAATATTTTCCAAGATTTTTACTTTTAAAATTTATATATAATCCCTATAAAACTCTGTCTTAACAAATACATTATTTTTATCAGATTTCTTTAAACTTTTCCATATATGTACATATTTTATAGAGTTTTATTGATGGTACGGACACAGTTTCTTCAATTGCTTTTTTCTTTACACCAAACATTTTTTTTCATTGCTTCTAATCTTCATAACTATAGTTGTAATGACTACATAGTATTTACTATTTTATTTGGTAATTCCACTATTACTAGATAGTTAGGTTGTTTCCAAATTCTCCTGTCATAAATAATGCTAAGATTAACATGATATCTTCATGTCAACAGTGGGAAGTTTTTGACTTCCCTCCAGTTGAATTCTTTTCTTTGTGCAAACTCTGAAATGTGAGACTAAAGTCACAAATGACAGAAACATTTTTCAGGCTCCTGATAACTATTAGAAAATCCTCTGTGCCAGTTTCCTCACCCCTAAAATGAGGTTAAGATAGTATATAAAGTACTTCAAGTAGTGCATTCAGTAGATGTTGGCTACTACTGCTGTCTCCACCATCACCACCCTAACCACCACTATTACTACTATTATCATTTTGGTGAAGTTCAGCTGCATTTTCACAAATGAAAATAGATATCTTAATACAGTTTTGATAATCAGATTGCTCATAGATTTTTTGCTTTCTCTTTCTCTTTTCAAATGATTTATAGGCTGTTTAATTTTTGCCCTTCTTCCTCAGTACCAGAATTCTCTCCTGAAATGAACTATCTTCTTAATTTCCACCATTTCCCATTTCTTTCTGTCATGAAGCCATTTCTACCTGGGAAGGTAAAACAAGTGTTTTTTTATTTACATATTTCTTATATTATATTTGGTGGTGATAAAGCTAAACTGATGGGGTTCTGGGAAACAAGACACACCATTATCTCCTACTCAAGTTTAGTATCTATTATGCACAGATGTGAAAGTCTGACCTCTGGTGGCTGTGAGCTGCAGCTGGGGTGCACATGTACCAAGTCTAAAAGAGGATCACGGACCCATAAATGTATCCTCCAGCAATAGCTAAACTGGTGTAGGACTGATTGAATTTTAAAGCTTTTTATATTCATTGTGAAGCTTGTTCCTTAGGTCAATAAAGACATCCTACTTTCTTCCTTACAAAGCAATTATCTTATAACTCAGTTTCTTAGAATACACAGCTTTAAATAAATGTTCCTTGAATCATAGTCTACAAAAAATATTTTCTTAAAACCATCAACCACCCCACCATCACCACAACTACCTGACAATATATAAGTAGAAATCTCAGGGGGAAAAATGGATTCCCAAATCTTAGCAAAAGGAATATCAGTGGGATTGAAATTTAATTATCTTCAAAACATTTTTAAATTGAGATATATTTATTCTCCTAATCAAATATTTTCAAACCTTCTAGGATTTAGTTTTTTAAAAATCTAAAGGAAAGGTATCAGAAAATGATTTTCAGATAGTATGTATCATAATTCAGAGAATGATGTGAATGAAGAAAATAAATTTAGATGTAAGAAGTCACAAAGAGTGAGAATACAAATGAAATATTTTTATGTTTTTAATTGTTGTTTAAAATGATCTAGAAATGGTGCTCCTTTGCTTATGCTTGAGAATAAATGTTTACATTAAATTTTAACTATTTTGCTTTTATAAAAATGGTAGTTTTTTAAGGTGATTCAGTGAGTCAACAGGTACAACTAATAGTTAATAATTTGGTATCGTGTGTTTGTATGTATTTTTGCACAAAAACTAGTCAAAAATGACAGATTTATTTAATCATAGCTAATTGCTTGTTCATACAAGAATATAGAATTTGAAAATGGTAGGTTCTATAATTCCTAGGTAGATGATATATTCTCCTTTGGTCCCAACCCTAATTAGGTTCAGCATCTGTGTTATTGTCAACGGTCAGTAAAGCGACTGTTAGTCATGACACATTCTTAGCAAATTGGTTCATCAACCATCCCCAGCATTTGTACTACTGACCTTGACTTCAAATAAATAGTATTAATTCCTTCCTGCCAGAATAAGCTATAAATCTGAGTACATCTCTCAATCTCTTCAAAACCAAAATTTTAAAGCCTGATTCATGTTCTAAAAGCTTAATTGATTTCTGTAATCAAATGTGTTTATTCTAATTACATATTATTAGTTGTTGATCATTTTTATCTTTATATGCTCATTGCAAAAAAAGGTCAGAAAATGACAAAATATATAATGAGACAATAATCCCATTTTAAAAGTATTTTGACATTAGCTGATGTAAAATGGTTTTTGTTTTTCTTATCATTTGAGTAGAATTAATTAGCAAAAATGAATCACTAATGTTTACTGCATGTAATTCTGTGCCAGGTACTGTTCTCAGCCCTTGCATGCATTGCTCATGTAATGGTCATACAACCCCATGAAGGAGGTTCTGTAATCATCTCTGATTTTGCAGATGAAGAAAACCACAGGAGGGTTGCTCCAGATGACATAGCAAGTGGCCGAGTGAGACTTTGAGCTCAGTTGCCTGACTGCAAAGCCAGTCTCTTACACACAGTGCAAATTAAAGTTAAAAGATATGTGTATGAACTGGTGATTTGCTCGTGGACCAAGGCTTAAAACACTCACAACCCAGACCAATTGGAAGATATTCTATACTATTAATGAATTCTACTTGTATAGAATCCATTTAAAACAAAATGTGTATTTTAACATCATGTGGTCACTGTCATTTCTTTCATGCTGTAATCTATGTATTAGGTATTTTAAGCAACCAGAAATTGATTTAGAGGAAGATTTTCTTCTTGAGTCTTATTCTAGTTCTAATCTTTTCAATTCACTGAACTTAAAAAAAATACCATCAGTATTTCTTGCTGGAAGTTAATGGCACTACTGGAAAGTGGTTTCACTGTCTTCTATATTCCGCTTGCCTTTTTTATAGCTGAATCCACATCCAAACTCCCACCCCCTCCCAACCAGTCTTCTGTGAATAAGCAAGGGGGAACAAAAACCACAGAAGGAACATGTGGACCTTCCAGGCAAGGGAGGATTAGAGAGGAGAAGTGTGAAGAGCGTGCCTTGCTCCCCACCCAGCACTGATGTATCATCAGAGACCAGGGCACATTTACCCTCTAATGGTAGGAGGCTATCAATGAGTCCAGATCACTCTTCTTGCCTGGCAGGCCCAGGGAATCCTGACTCCCCATTGACTCGCTCTCGGTGCCTGCCTCCCGAGTGGCCACGAGCAGCCTCCTGACTGCCAGCCATAGCACGGAGCTCTGGGGCCCAGGAGCTACAGCTCACAGAGTTCCTGGGGGATGGAAAGAGAGCAGAAGCCTGGGGAGGAAGGAGATGCAGTCTATGGGGCTCAAATTTGTAGAGTTTCATGGAGATAGATGAGGCAAAGATGAGATGAGTAATGCAGCTTTTCCTATTTTGATGACATAAATTTTCCCCTGATCCTCAGTAGAACAAAACAGAGCCCTGTTTCTGTTTATTAACTAGAATCTGCAACTCCTAGTCACAAGCATGACATAAAGTCATTCCATGTGAGTGGCTATAAGGAGTACTCTGATCATTTCATTGATTCAATGGTTATTTATTTCATGCTTACTGTGTACCATACAGTGTTCTAGACACTGAGAGTATAATACTGTCCAGGTACTCTTCCAGAAGCCTGGGATGTAATACTGTTCTGGTACTCCTCTACATACCAGGTATATAAAGCTCTCACAGAGCTGACAGTTTATGAAACTAGGTCTTTTTCATCTTATCTGTCTCCTGCCAACACACAATTAGCCAAGAGGCCTGGTATATATAATAGGGACACTTGATGATGTTCATTGAAATAAATTAAAACAGTGAAAAGTGTCAGAACAGAAAAGAGTCACAAAGTATGAAAGGATATTGACCAGATATCAAGTGTTCAACCTGGTGAATCAGTTTCCAGATTTATGAGCAGTCTTGAAATGGATTTTCCTCCCATGTAGATGTTCCTTAAACCTAACAGTGACTTTTCTTCCATCAGGTGTTTTAGGTGAGCCTCTCCTTTCAGCTGCTTGAACTGTCTTCAGAACTCCAGCTGCTGGTAGCTGGCTCTGAAAAGATCGAGAGGTCTGTGGAGAAGTATTTGTATTTAGAATGCCCAGGAAGGAGAGAGCCTGGGTAAGTAGAGAGAAGTGTAGCAATTGCAGAAAGTAGTAGAATATACTGGTAGGTGAGGAAAGGCCCCTTGCTATAATCAGGGCTATGTTGTGTCCCAGAGAATCTGGACAGAAATAAGATTCCAGAATCTATAGGCAGAGACATATGAATGATTTGGTCTGAGCAGGTCCAATTTCTACATAGACTATTTCATTTTACTATTTACCTATTAAAATGAAAACCACTCTGTCCCTTTAAATGCATCACATTTACAAGTGTTTCAGTTGCAGAGCCAGTTCCAAGGTAGATCATTGTACCCAGTGGATACCTCTGGCCACCCACAATCCCTGGCCCCTTCCCTAATGTGAGAGGATGCTGGCTGCTTCCTACACATATTGCTTTTTCATGAGCAAACCATTTGGGTAGGCTGGAGTCACTATTCCAGCCTATGCAGTTGTACAGGTTAGGGTCACTTAGATAATTCATCAGTTGCATTTCATAGTGTGGAAAGGTCATACAAACTGCCTTGGCTAAAACCACAAAAATGAAAATTGTGGATTTTTTTTTTTTTGCTAGAGGAAACATAAGGATTAGATTTTTCCAGATCAAGAGGCTACTTCTGGTCAAGATTTTTTTTCATTTATTTTTTTAGATATAATTGACATCTAACAGTATATTAGTTTCATGTGTATGATGTAATGACTCAATATTTGTGTGAAATGATCACCACAATAAGTCTAGTTACCACTTGTCATTATAAAAAATAACAAAAGTTTTTTTTGCTTGTGATGAGAACTTTTAATATTTACTTTTTGGGCAACTTTCAAATATTCACTAGAATATTATTGGTCATGGTGTCTTTTATATCCCCATGACTTATTTATTTTATAAGTAGGACTTTGTACCTCTCGACCCCCTTCACCAGTTTCACCCACCCTCCATTCTCCCTCCCCCATCCCAAGCAACCATCATTTTTTTTTCTCTGATTCTATGAGTTTTATTTTGTTTGTTTGTTTTGGTTTTTAGATTCTACCTATAAGTGAGATCGTACAGTATTTGTCTTTCTCTGTCTGACTTCATTTAGCAGAACACTTATCCTCAGGTCCATCCATGTTGCCGCAAATGGCAAGATTTCATTTCATCTTCTTTACCCATCCTGCAGTGGACACTTAGATTGCTTCCATATCTTGACTATTGTAAGTAATGCTGCAGGGAACATGGGAGTGTAGATATCTTTTCAAATTAGAGTTTTCATTTTCTTCAGAGAGATACCCAGAGAGGGAATTACTGGATCGTCTGGTAGTTCTATTTTTAATTTTTTGAGGAACCTCTATAGTGTTTTCCACAGTGACTGCACCAATTTATAGTTTTATCATCAGTGCATGTGGATCCTTTTTTTTTTTTTTTCACATTCTCCCCAACACTTGTTATCTCTTGTATTTTTGATAATTGCCATGACAGGTGTGAGGTGATATCTCATCATGGTTTTGATTTACATTTCCCTGACGCTGAGTGATGTCAAACATCTTTCCATGTCTTTTAGCCATCTGTATGTCGTCATCAAAAAAATGTCTGTCCAGGTCCTTTGCCCATTTTTTAAATTGGATTGATCTTGAGAGGGGTCAGAGATAATGAAATGAGGACTAAGTCTGCTGAAGCAAAAGAGCACAGCTCCTGGTATTGTGCCCCTTTCCTTTCATAGCATATGATGTGCTGCTGTGGCTTCTGTTCTTCCTGCCTGAGTGGCCAACTTCTGGAATGGCTGTAGAACCTAGGGCCCCAAAGATTGTGTCCAAGACCCAGGTCTTTTTATCAGACATCAGAGGAGTTCCTGCTTTGAATATATGGATCACGGTAAACTCTCAGAGCCTCTTTCCTGTTTAGGTCTTAGTGCTTTACTCTGTAATGGTTATTTCAGATATGTTTGCTCTATGAACACCCTAAAGATAATCCAAAGTTCAGGCCCCTTTTTCTTGACAAGCAACAAAACTCTTTGAGGATGTTTAAATTTTAGTTGGTATTCTCTCCTCTGAATAGCAGGAGGCTCCTCATTCCAGGTTGTACACGACCCAGCTGGTTAAGTCTAATGATGTCTAAAAGAATCTGTGCTACTGAAAACCCATTTAGACATGTTAAGCAAAAGACCTTTCCTAGTTGGTGACACACAATGGTATATGAACAGATTAAGTAAGCTACACTCATAATTCAGCATTAAAGTGGATCTTACTGAGGAACACCTGGTGACTCAGTTGGTTAAGTGTCTGACTCTTGGTTTAGGCTAAGGTCATGATCTTAGGTTTGTGAGATCGAGCCCCATGTCAGGCTCCATGCTCAGCAGGGAACTGTTTGAGATTCTCTTTCTCCCTCTGTTTCCCGCCTACCAAAATAAATAAATCTTTTTTTTTTCTTTTTAATGTGGATCTTACTGAACACAGAGATAGGATGTGATTTTTAAAAACTTGGATTTGTATAGGCAGGTCTGGGTAAAATTAAGAAAGAGGTCACATTTATCTTTTCCCCTTTTATATGTTTTTCACTTGCTTTACCTAAGTAAAGTATAAGGGTATATGTGCATATTTGTATGAATGTATGTATGAGTCTCTGTGTGTGTATTTACAAGTGGGTCCCAGTCTCCCAAGAATGGTAAAAATTTGGCTTTTACCTTAAGTATATCATTGGCTGACCATTTTAAAGTCCTTAGCTAAGAAGGGTGCCATGGGCAGTGTAGTTTTATGTAAGAAATGTATCTATGTATAGATATCTATGTATCTATAATGTATTAGACACACATATCTTAGGTCATATCTTTTTAAGAATCCTCAGCTCTGATATGTCATGGCTTATTTTAGTCTTCATTCGGGATTTCTTTCTTAAATGGTGATCAACACCACTTCTAGCCCTTTACAAAAAGAAAATATTCAAGTAATGACTAAAGGAAAATATTTACCAAGGTGCTAGGTCAAAGAAGAATGGACAATATTCTTGCTATAAATAATGTAAAAAAAAATCCCTCTGGCCCCCCCTTTCCCCGGCCAAAGAAAACCTCAGAAAAATTGTTAGGAATCTATATGAAAAAAGTTAAATAATGATAAAGCATATCCTTTGGTTTATTTAAGAAAAATCTAATGTAATCAATTAGTGTTAGCAAGGAATGTAAGGGTGGTTATTTATTATTATGTTAACATAATTCTTACAAAAGGATAATACTGATAAACCAGTTGATCATTGAGATAGATTTTGAAAACCCATGATACAATGAAACCTGTTTATGTATAAAACTATATGTGATATAGGACTTGAAGAATAATTCCTTAACAAGATAGTCCCCACTTCAAATCAATTGCCAACATTTTATTTAATTGTGAAAAACTGTAGTCATTCCCTTTAATGCCAAAAATTGGGATAAGGGTGTGTGTTATTATTGCTAACAGTTACATTTCAGAGCAATGCAAGAAACAAAGCAGAAACAGAAGTTCTATCAATAAAAAGGATGATAAAGCACAAAATTATTGTTTTTTTAAATATAATTTAGAAATTCAAAGAAAATCATCCAAAAAATTCCAATAGTTCAGATGACTGGCAGCTATAGAATAAGTATGAAGAAAAAAATCAAAAGTTTTCTCTAAATCCATAAACATTATATGAGACTAAAAATCTCACTAAAATATCAACAACAAAAAATGAATCATGTAGGAAGAAAACTTTAAATATTTATGAGTAATTTTTCCTTCCATAAATGACTTGAACAAATGAAGACATGATCTATTCTTCAATAAGAATAGAAGATACTCAAATATTCAGATTCATTCAGATATTCAAATAACTTTATCAGCTCTTCTCTGTTAAAGTATTACTGAATTCTAATAAAAAACCCAAAAGGATGTTTTATTTTTTTAATTTTTAAAAATATTTTTATTTATTCATGAGAGACAGGGAGAGAGAGAGAGAGGCAGAGACACAGACAGAGGGAGAAGCTGTCCCCATGCAGGGAGCCTGATGCTGAACTCGATCCCAGGACTCTAGGATCTTGCCCTGGGCCAAAGGCAGGTGCTAAACCGCTGAGCCATCCAAGGATCCCCAAAAGGATGTTTTAATTTGAAAAAAGTTCTAACATTGATTTAGAAACTAAACATGTAAAGAAGAGCTAAAATATTTTGAAGAAGAAAAGTAATGTCTGAACTGGATTTTACTCTGGGACTTACTAAAATTTGATTTGAATCCCTGATAATTAAAATGCAATGATCTCAGAAAAGAATAAATGAGCAGATATAAAAATATAGGAATAAATAGCAGATAGAAAAATATATCAGTTAAAAAAAATTGTATGTTACAGAATTGTAGTGTTGTCACAGGAAATGATTAGGGTTAAAACATGAAGTTGATTAGGGTTAAAATGGGAAGTAAGTAGGGTCAGACAAATGAAACGATTTTAAACAGGTTTTCAAAAGCTGTAAATATTACATAACCTTTATTTTGCTCACATATATTGTGAATCTCCAAGAGGGGGTTTAATACACCACATATACACACATTCATTTAATCATTAATTTTTTTAAAATTAATTTTTAAAAGGGGCATTGTTGGAACCATTATTTCTTGAAACATCTTTTGCAAAAGGTTGGCAAAAATAATCTAGAAAAAGAAATATTTGCTAATTAAGAAAGCTTCCCAGTCTCACAGCAGTTCATCTCCTTAGTGTTCCCTGTAGCCCTCTAAATATGTTTCTCATAGTCTAAGATGACAATCTTCTCTACATCTCACTATTTCTGCTATTATCAAATTGCTCAACTTCCCATTTGTGTTACTATTTGATCACACTGGGAAATACTGTATGACAGCATTCACTATTTAGATTTTTTTTTTTTGCTTCTTACTAAAGTATTTTTTAAATTTAAAATGAACATATATTACTAGTTTCAGAGGTAGAATTTAGTGATTCTAAACATGTAACACCCAGTGCTCATTACTTCAAGTGCCCTCCATAATGCCCATCATCCAGTTACCCCATCCCTCCACCTACCTTCCCTCCCTCCAGCAACCCTCAGTTTGTTCTCTATAGTTAAGAGTCTTTTATAGTTTACCTCCCTCTCTGTTTTCATTTTATTTTATTTTTCCTTATCTCCCCCTATGTTCATCTGTTTTGTTTTTTAAATCCCATGTATGAGTGAGATCATATGATAATTGTCTTTTTCTGATTGACTTATTTCACTTAACATAATGTCCTCTAGTTCCATCCACATTGTTGCAAATGGCAAGATTTCATTTTTTTGGATGGCTGAGTAGTAGTCTATTGTGTGTGTGTGTGTGTGTGTGTGTGTGTGTGTGTATATCACATCTTTATTCATTCATCTGTCAATGAACATCTGGGCTCTTTCCATAGTTTGGCTACTGTGGACATTGCTGCTATAAACATTGGGGTGCAGGTGCCCTTTCCAGTCACTTTGAATTCTTTGGATAAATACCTAGTAGAACAATTGCTGGATCATAGGGTAGTTCTATTTTCAACTTTTATTTTATTTTATTTTATTTTATTTTATTTTATTTTATTTTATTTTCAACTTTTTAAGGAACCTCCATACTGTTTTCCAGAGTAGCTGCACCAACAGTGTAAGAGGGTTCCCCTTTCTCTGCATCTTTGCCAACACCTGTCATTTCCTCAGTCATAAATTTCAGCCATTTTGACCGTGTAAGGTGGTATCTCATTGTGGTTTTGATTTGTATTTCCCTAATGTTGTCTGATGTGGAACATTTTTTTCATGTGTCTGTTGGTCATTTTAGGTCTTTTTTTGGTAAAATGTCTGCTTATGTCTTCTGCCCATTTCTTGGCTGGATTTTTTGAGTTTTGGGTGTTGAGTTTGATAAGTTCTTTGTAGATTTTGGATGCTAGCCCTTATTTGATAGGACATTTACAAATATCTTCTCCCATTCTATAGGTTGCCTTTTAGTTTTGTTGACTGTTTCCTTTTCTATGCTAGATCTTATTTTTTATCATCAGTTGTACTCATCTAACATATAAAAATAGTATTGGAAAGTAATTGCACAAGAGATATTATTAACATATATACTACTATATACTACATATATATATATATATATATATATGAGAGAGAAGGGATTGTGTGGGGGGAGAGGTGGAGAAGGAGAGGAGGTTCACAAGCTGGGCCTGAGGAGAAGGTTCATTCATTTTAAATAGGTATAGTTTATTAGGAGGTTCCCAAGAACAGCAGATAAGGCTGTGTTTTGGGATTCTCTGGCTCTGGGTCCATGCCAATAGATTTCTGGAGATTATAAAATTAATATGAAGGTTTGGCCAGAATTATTTGTTTACTTATTTATTATTATTTTAAAAATTGAATCTAGCCTGTTAAACAATACCAAACACCAATGAAGTCAATTTCTTAGTTTGATGATGCAATAGTGGGCTATTCCTAGTATAAGAATAAGTAAAAAGTCCCTCCCCAACCCTACTCGCACCCCCTTCCCCATATATGTAGTTTTTGACAACAGTAAATACCTTTCCTTCTCTAATAAAACATCTGTGTTCACTATTGAAATTTAATACTTTCCTGCCCTTTTACAACTACTTTGCTCTCCCCCTTCCCTACTTTCATCTCGGCCCTATGGCCAAATCTTCACAGGTGGCTACTTTCTTACATGCACTGTTTCTTTGTCCCAAAAGCAGGGTCACTGCTGAGGAGCACAGCTGTCTCTTTCCTTCAGTCCTCCCTGGGGCTGCCTCAGAGTCACACATCTTTTGTTTAACACATCTTTAAGCTGAATGTAGTGGTCTAGGAAAATTTCTTGCACACTTTATGGATTTAAAAGCCATACTATACAGTGGGTTTACTGCCTACACTGCAATTTGA
The DNA here is from genome assembly GCF_003254725.2 of Canis lupus dingo. Taxonomy (NCBI): domain Eukaryota; kingdom Metazoa; phylum Chordata; class Mammalia; order Carnivora; family Canidae; genus Canis; species Canis lupus. The sequence goes on along the minus strand of NC_064257.1, from coordinate 45,601,035 downwards.
TTACCATGTCCAATAAGTGTCAAGCAGCTGACTAAATGGTTCTCATTAGCATAATTTGACCTTTCCACGTTTGTGCAGAGTCTTACTCTATCTTTAAAAGATGGAGTTAAGTCAGCAGTTCATCTGACTGGACACATGTATTATGCAAATTTAAAAAATTGGTTCCAACTCTTAGATAGCAAACTTCCTCTGAAATCTTAAGAAACTTACAGTAACATTGTGAAGGGGGCGGGGAGAAGTCAGTCTGTCACAACAAACTTCAAGTGTGGATCTAATCAAGAAATTAACTGTATAAAAAAAAAAACAAATTAACTGTAGATAACAGACATTTTTCCCCTTGGGATATTTACTCATTTGAGCTTAGGGGAGAAAGTTTCAGAAAAAGTAGGAGGCTATGTAATAGATATTCTTTTGGTAACCACAGTATGTTTTATCTGCTTTATACCAAATATTACAAAATATTTTCTAGACTTAAAAATGGGATAAAATTTGATTTCAATTATTCTTTTTCATAGACTATCACAGGCTACATAGTCTTTAATTATAAAAACTATATCATACCTTAATTATATTCTATTTTAGAATGTAAAATGTTTGTACATTTTGCATTGTAAATAAAAGACTATTTCAGGGTAATTCATTAAAAATAAATATATATTCAGTGATTAGATTGGTAAAAGTTTAAAGCACTTGAAATGGAAATATAAATTTTTATGAGTTAGCCATAGAGAAAGCTCCAAAAGAATAAAAAACTATATGGCAAAAATTTTGCATTTCTCCTTGCACCTGATATGGTTGGTGCTTAAAGGCAGACCACTTATGAGAATTGCTTTTTATTCCTGATACCCACATGACATGAGGTGTGCCTGAGATTGGTGACCTCAAATTATGCTTGCAGAGGTAAGAATACCGACAAGACCAGAAACTGTGGCATTATTAAATCATAAGCCACACTCAGGGAGGAGCACACATTTATTTTCATTTTGTAATGCAAGCAGAAAAGAAAAAAAAATTACTCCTGATTCCCACATGTCTATTAATAGAAAAAGAATGTGTCATTTCAAGATAAGAAAGAAAAAGGTAGGATAGAAAAAAGGATTAAATACATTTCTGATGAGATTGGAAATTGATCAATACACATAGTCAGCATCTTTCACATAATAACTACCTTAAGGAAGGGTGAACTCATTAGTAAAACTAATAAATTATATAACACCTACAGTGTTGTAGCCATTATTGAAATCTGTATTGTGCATTGTATTACAGAATCTTTAAATTTGGTGTATTGTCATATATTTTTAAAAATAATGGACTTCTGAAAAATAAATTGAGCAAAATATGCTACTAAAATCACTGCAGTTTTAGCATTTTTGGAAAAAGGAAAAGCCTACGAAATTTATATAAGCTAAAAATCAGAGAAAATAATTCCTTTTCATTCACATTTGGGAAGAGAAATTACCTTGTCATTCCCTATTCCAGGAAGAAATTCTAATTTAGCTACTGTTGAATTTCAAAATAGTTTTTTTCAATGGAGTTTCATGCAGAAATAGAGCTAAAGTGTGCTAGTTTTAAGAAATGACTACACATATATTTTACAAAGGAAAAATATCTTCGATAGAAAAAATTAAATTCACTAATCCCTCACTCATTCTGCTCATCCTTTTTTGAGCTACACAAAAGTAAATAATTGAATCAACAGCTTCACTTTTTAAGTGGTTATTATTTTAAACACATTCACGATATAAAGAAAAGATGTAAAATATGGAAATTAGTGTGTCTTTGGCTAAATAGTGAATGTTTTTAGATGACAAGAATAAGTACACAAATATGAAACATTACGAAGCACTTTAACATGAAAGTATTAAAATAAAAATACGTAGAAAAAACCTGCATGCAAAGTGATGGTCTACACATACAGCAAATCTCTAAACAAAATCTGACACTTAGTCAACACAATGAAAAAAAAAAGAATCTTATTTAAAGTTAACATTTTGCAAGTTGATTTTCTAATTTCATTACAAATAATAAAAATGCCATCCATATTCTTGGTCTCCAGCTATACCTAAAAATGTGCATGAAAAAATAAGAGGATTGAAAAAAATGGCATTTGCTAGGCAGTAACTATAGTTCAAATGGCTGGTTCCATCATGACTGAACTCAGATTTTCCTTAAAACCATGGTGATTACACAGTGAAAAGCTGGAATTTTGCATCATTTTTTATTAATCATAAGGCAGTTGCTACATTCCTACAATTCTCAAAAACTTTTTAGATTGTAGTCTTCTTCAAAATGGCAGACACTGGTGGTGGTCCACTTAATCTGCACATGGGAGATAGATGTCTGATAAAATAAACCCTTCCTCAGAATTATTGAAAAGAGTGGTTTTGCATCTTATGAGATAGCAATGAACTCACTGAATTAATAAATCCATAAATAAATTAGTAATCCATAGAAATGATACACTAGACAGTTACAAACATGATTTTAAAAATTATAAAAATTATAAATTATGAGTCTGTGGATACCTCGAAGCCCTTCATTATCTATGTTAAAACCATTTCACACTTGTCTTCCTTCCATGAAGAATGCAGCCCTAAATCCTTAGGTGGGATGGAGCAAAGCAGGCATCCTGGTATATGTGTATCAAGGAGTGGTAGTAGTGGCCAAAAACTGAAGCAGGGTATAATTGCTACAGCCAAGCGTGTTGGGTGTCAGAGCCTAGCAGGGTGAAAAGGGCCTCCCTGCAAAGAGAAGAGATGGCTTGGATGTGGAGTCAGAGCCTGGTCAGAGTAAGGAGGACATCTATGCAAGGGAATGGGAAGCTGGCATAGAGTGTCAAAACCTGAGCAGGATAAGGAGGAGGAGGAGTGGCCCAGTGCGGGGAGTTGGAGCCCAGTAGGATAAGAAAAGAATCTCCAAGGAATGCTCTCCTGGTGTGCCGTGGCAGAGCCCACAATGGGGAGGAGAACATCCATGTAGGAGATGTTCTGGTGTGAGGTGTTGAAGTCAAGCAAGGTGGGGGAAGAGGGACATGGTGAGGAATACCAGAGCCCAAGTAAGATGAAGAGGGCATCCCTGCAGAGGAGTGATGGAAGGTGTTAGAAACCAAGTGGGGTGAGTCGCTGTCCATGGGAATTTTTGGCTTGGATTATGGAATCAGAGTTGTGGCACAGGGAAGAGCAGTCACACAGGGAAAGAGTGGTGACAGTTTACATCCAGCAGGATTGATCAATTAAGTGAATGTAAGTAATTGGAGACAGCCAATTTGTAACATCATTTTGGAAAGGAACTTACAAATACAAATATAAAAAGGGAGCAAATGAGTATTCTCATTTTCTTATCAGGTTTATTAACCCTGTTGTGTTGGATCGGATTTGGAAGTATCCATAGGAATGCATAGTCTAGATGGATAAATGATGGATAGAGAGGTGATCAATAGCTAGATAGGTAGATATACAGATAGATAATTAAAGGTATAAATGTATGGACATGGAAGTAACTTGGATATGTATCTGTATTCATATATTTCATAGCTCTTTGCACTGATAGAAGCTTGGAACAGTGCTACCCCAATAGCAATGAGCACATTTTAGCATTCAGATCTCGGTTTTTAAAAACTGTTTTCCATGCAAAGGAACCAGAGCTCCTTGAAGAAATGACTGATTCCAGGGATAGGTCAGGGAAAATGCAAGATAAGTCATCTTGTGCCAGAAAGCACAGAAGTGTTAGAAGAATTTTGGGGACATGTCAAAAGGAAACAGAAGCTGGCTGCATGGGCTCCTTCTGACCAAATTTTGGGTAATTTGAGCATATGAATAACAATGATAATGGATTAAAACCCATTGAGTAAAATTGGAAATTCACTTAGATATAAATAAATTCATTTCCATAAATTGAAAATTTGAAAAGGATCAGGATTTTTATATAGTTTCAAAGTATCTCTCTACAAAATGGTATCTAATTTCTAAGGGGAAAGGAGGAACTTTACAGTGGAGAAGCCTTATAGATACAGTTTCACCTAAGAGATCAATGCAAATATCACCTGTAATGGGACAGATAGAAATCGCTTGCCATCTGATAGAAGTCAGTGAGAAGAACATGCTGTCACTTCTGAAATACTCTTTCCAGAAATGTGTATTCCAAATCTAATTAAGAGGAAACATCAAACAAAATCAAGTCGAGGGATATACTACAGAGTAACTGGTTTGTAATTTTCTAAAGCGTCAGGACAGTCAAAGGAAGACTGAGAATCTGTTCCAGACTCAAGGAGACCAAGGGAAATGATAACCACATGTGTGATTCTGGACTGAAACTGTTTGTTATGAAGGATATTGTTAGGAAAATGTGCAAAACTTAAAAGGAGTCTGAATTAGGTGCTAGCATCACTATTCTCTGTCACAAATTTTTTGTTTTGATAGATGTATTGTGGTTATAGAGGAGAATGTTCTGTAACAAACATACATAAAGAATTCATGAGTAAGTAGCATCTATTCAGCAATTTAGTCTTAAATGGTTAAGAAAAATAAAGTGCTCTGTGTACTGAACATCCAAGTTTTTTTTAAGTTTGCCATCAATTTTAAAATATATAGAATTTTTTTTTAATTGAAGAGAGATTGGAGTCCCCCCAGCCACCAGGGGCTGTAGCTCTTTCTCAACTCTGGTGTAACTGCTAGGACTTGCCATTCCCATTGGCAGCTTCTCCACCAGGACCTGAGGAGCCTCTTTCCAGAAGCCAGCCTCTCTGCAATGATGGCTCTTAGAGGCATTTAGAGGAAGCCCAAAGAGGAGTGAGTTTCTCCACCCTTCAAAGACTGTCACTTGGCCAGATTTTAAGCCGTGACTGATGGCTACAGTCTCAATGACTCTTGCCCTTCCTAACAGATGAGGCTTGGGGACTAAATAATTATTTGTCTAGTCTGTTCACCTTGAGTGGGCTCCTCAGTAAGCAAGACTGAACACAGTCTGTAACTAAATCTTTCTAAGCAGTGTAGGTATCTACAACTCCAAAGGGAAAACGGATTAATTCTTTGGAAACCCTGAGGCCAGCTGAACTCACCATGCATTCAACATTCCAGATGTCTTTGATCAACACTCAAGACATAGGACCTTTTAGTTATTTTTTTGTCTCATGTACCCTCCTTCTTTGAATCTACTTCAAACTATCCCCTCTCCCCATTATCTTAGACTTCCGTCTGTGATTTGTAACACCCTCTTCTGCAGTTATCCAACACCATTACCTCCTCAGCTCATCTCTGTTGGTCCCATCCTGGCTCAGATACCTCCTGGCTGCTCCTGAGGAAATTGCTTCCCCTGAAGCTCTCTTACATAGTCGGATTGTTTATCCATACCTCACTTTCTTCAGGGTAGAAAATGGGTTCAGTATTCCCCTCTTTGGCCTCTTCCAAATTGCCACTAATTTAGCCTCACATAAAAACCACTGCCCCTCTGGGACTCAGATCATCTGACTATATTACCCTTTATCTCTCTTCTTGACCATACCTGCCAATGCAATTATGCCCTTGTACTCAAGACATTAGCCACTGCTACTAGTTTCTCTTTCCACCCTGACTTGTACTACCCTTGCATGTCTATGTAGATGATGCACAACACCTTGCCTCTCAGTTTCTCAGCAACCTCAACTCCAGTGACTTCTCTTCCACACCTCTTCACTCTCAAGTTTACCACTGCACCTTGGTCCTCTTCTGGAACTTCTTTCCCACCTCTGAATATTTAAATTCACAAATACCTAAATTAATTAATTAATTAATTAAAAATAAATAAATTCACAAATGCCACTCTTCCACTTCAGTTTCTTTCAGTCTCGTATGCGCTTGACCTTTTACTTCACAGAGACATTTTGCTTCTTGCCCCATTTGTTATATCCATTGGTCTTCCTCCCCATCCCCATTGCATTCCTTTTCAGCTTTCCCTCCATTCTTTATTCCTTTGGACCATATATTTGTCAGTATCCTCACTTATATACCCTTTGATTCTTCCTCTGTACCCACCCAGCAAGACCTTAGAGCTAAGCCATTCCAAATGTCTACTCACTAGATACCTGTATCTGGGCTGTTGAGCTCTGTCTGGAGCATTCACACAAATTATCCAGATTCATGACACTAGAAATGTATGGTTTCAGTCTCAGCCAAACACTTACCATTACCCAGAGATGCTTCTGTGTGCATTCAGTTATTTTTCTGTGCCATTTTCCAATGTGACTATTTCAGGTTCCCCACTCTTCTCAAACTCTTTACCCTATCTCTTCTCCTATCGCTCATGGCAACAAATCTTGCCAACAGATCTTAAAGAAAACAGAAGTAGAAGAGAATTTTTTTCAATTGCTGATAGCAAGTTTAAAACTTGATCTCATCCATATCCACCACTTCTCTTTTCTCCTGTTCCAATGGAAGATGTGTCTCTCCTCCAAAGCTGCCTCCTCAATAGGTGCTCTGTATCATATCCTTATGCCCTCAAGGACTGCTTTAGTGATGGTGTCCTCTCTTCTGTAATATTCAATCTTCCACATAGACTTAACATTTTTAATTTTCTTCCTTTTTGTGAAACAGTCCCTCACTTGGCCTCTGACACCGCTACCCTGAACACTTTAAACTTATATATGGCCTACTGTAATTCATATTTTCCTTTAATTGACTTTTTAATCTGTTGTCACTGTACTAAAAAGAAATCCTGGGGCACCTAGGTGGCCTCAGTAATTGAGTATCTGCCTTTGGCTCAGGTAGTGATCCTGGGATTCTGGGATCAAATTCCACATCGGGCTCCCCGCAGGCAGCCTGCTTCTCCCTCTGCCTATGTCTCTGCTTCTCTGTGTCTTTCATAAATAAATAAGTAAATAAATAAATAAATAAATAAATAAATAAATAAATAAATAAATAAAATGTAATTTAAAAAAAAACCAGAAATGTATTTTCATGGTTCTCCTGTTTAAAAACCTCCAAAGGCTCTCATGCTGTCAGGATAGAATTCAAAACATTTAATATGGCTTATGAGGTGCTTTACAACTTCTCTCTTGCTTACATCTCTGGAAACATGAGCATCATCCCATCTTCTACCTTCCATCACATTTCCACCCCCAGTCTCCCACTAATATACATAGTCACACACTTGTAATTTCTGGAATGTATCTCTCATCTCTAGTGTTTTGAAAATACATCTCAGTCCTGATTAGAACATTCTTCTCTCTGTTATTTGCTTGGATGAATTCTTTTCTTCCTTTATGTTTCCATTTTGATGTTGTTTCCCTTGAAGAGCTTTCCTGACACCCCAAGACCTTGACCAATAACGTGCCCTCATAGTTCCTAGTACTTATCCTCTGTCATAGCCTTTTGCATACTCTTGGGACTCCATGTTTACTTGTATTTGCTAGGCATCCATGCCTCAGGACAGGGTCAATTGTGCCTTGCCTGTCTTTTTCTTTCTATTGCTTAGTTCAGTAGCTTGCACAAAGTGGATGTACTTGGTAAACATTTGTTGAATGAATGGATGAATGGATCCATGTGAAAAAAGGATGATTTGATGCTGGCGAAGAAATTAACAAACTTTAAAGTTAAAAAAATTAACATGTTTTCAGGAAACAGATTCATGCAGCTAAGATGCATCAAAGTTGGTGGGCAGGGGCTACCTGTTTAATATAGTAATACTAGTAACTTAGGGAAATCATCTCATTTTGGGGGATGGAGTTGTGCAGACGATGACAATGGAGAATTGAGAGAGGACATTGCTTAGATAGTATTTTAAAGCCCTATTTGGAGGTTTATAACATCGTGTAAGTTTAAGGTGCACAACTTGTTGATTTGATACATTTATATATTGTAATATGATTGCCATCATAGCATTTATTCGCACCTCTTTCACATCACATAATTATCATTTCTTTTTTTGTGTGGTGGAATTAAGATCTCTTACCAAATTCAATGATTATAATACAATCTGCTTTACATTAGATCTCCAGGGTTTATTCGTGTACTAGTTGCAAATTTATGCCCTTAAATAGTGTCTCTCCTATTCCTTTTTTTAAATAAATTTATTTTTTATTGGTGTTCAATTTACCAACATACAGAATAACACCCAGTGCTCATCCCATCAAGCGCCCCACTCAGTGCCCGTCACCCATTCACCCCCTGCCCCCTCCTCCCCTTCCACCACCCCTAGTTTGTTTCCCAGAGTTAGGAGTCTTTATGTTCTGTCTCCCTTTCTGATATTTCCCACACATTTCTTCTCCCTTCCCTTCTATTCCCTTTCACTATTATTTATATTCCCCAAATGAATGAGAACATACAATGTTTGTCCTTCTCCGATTGACTTACTTCACTCAGCATAATACCCTCCAGTTCCATCCACGTTGAAGCAAATGGTGGGTATTTGTCATTTCTAATGGCTGAGGAATATTCCATTGTATACATAAACCACAGCTTCTTAATCCATTCATCTTTCGATGGACACCGAGGCTCCTTCCACAGTGTGGCTATTGTGGACATTGCTGCTAGAAACATCGGGGTGCAGGTGTCCTGGCGTTTCATTGCGTCTGTATCTTTGGGGTAAATCCCCAGCAGTGCAATTGCTGGGTCGTAGGGCAGGTCTATTTTTAACTCTTTGAGGAACCTCCACACAGTTTTCCAGAGTGGCTGCACCAGTTCACATTCCTACCAACAGTGCAAGAGGGTTCCCTTTTCTCCGCATCCTCGCCAACATTTGTGGTTTCCTGCCTTGATAATTTTCCCTATTCTCACTGGTGTGAGGTGGTATCTCATTGTGGTTTTGATTTGTATTTCCCTGATGGCAAGTGATGCAGAGCATTTTCTCATGTGCATGTTGGCCATGTCTATGTCTTCCTCTGTGAGATTTCTCTTCATGTCTTTTGCCCATTTCATGATTGGATTGTTTGTTTCTTTGGTGTTGAGTTTTATAAGTTCTTTATAGATCTTGGATACTAGCCCTTTATCTGATATGTCATTTGCAAATATCTTCTCCCATTCTGTAGGTTGTCTTTGAGTTTTGTTGACTGTATCCTTTGCTGTGCAAAAGCTTCTTATCTTGATGAAGTCCCAATAGTTCATTTTTGCTTTTGTTTCTTTTGCCTTCATGGATGTATCTTGCAAGAAGTTACTGTGGCTGAGTTCAAAAAGGGTTTTGCCTGTGTTCTCCTCTAGGATTTTGATGGAATCTTGTCTCACATTTAGATCTTTCAACCATTTTGAGTTTATCTTTGTGTATGGTGAAAGAGAGTGGTCTAGTTTCATTCTTCTGCATGTGGATGTCCAATTTTCCCAGCACCAGTTATTGAAGAGACTGTCTTTCTTCCAATGGATAGTCTTTCCTCCTTTATCGAATATTAGTTGACCATAAAGTTCAGGGTTCACTTCTGGGTTCTCTATTCTGTTCCATTGATCTATGTGTCTGTTTTTGTGCCAGTACCTAGGAATAAACCTAACCAAAGAGGTAAAGGATCTATACCCTAAAAACTATAGAACACTTCTGAAAGAAATTGAGGAAGACACAAAGAGATGGAAAAATATTCCATGCTCATGGATTGGAAGAATTAATATTGTGAAAATGTCAGTGTTACCCAGGGCAATTTACACGTTTAATGCAATCCCTATCAAAATACCATGGACTTTCTTCAGAGAGTTAGAACAAATTATCTTAAAATTTGTGTGGAATCAGAAAAGACCCCGAATAGCCAGGGGAATTTTAAAAAAGAAAACTATATCTGGGGGCATCACAATGCCAGATTTCAGGTTGTACTATAAAGCTGTGGTCATCAAGACAGTGTGGTGTCTCTCCTATTCCTCCAACACCCCCCCATCCCTGATAGCCACCACTGTACTCTGTTTTTATGAGTTTCATTTCTTTAGGTTCTGCATGTAAGTAACATCATAGAGTATTTGTCTCTCTCTGTTTGACTTATCTCACTCAACACAGTATCCTCAAGGTCCATCCATGTTGTCTGAAATGATGGGATTTCTCCTTCTTTCTCATGGCTTAATAATATTCCGTTGTGTACATATACCATATCTTCTTTATCCATTCATCTATTGACAGGTATGTCAGCGATTTCTATGTTGTGGCCATTATGAATAATGCTGTACTAAACAATGGGAGTGCATGTACCTCTTCAGTATCCTGTTTTTATTCCCTTTGAGTATACACTCAGGATTGAAATTCTGTAAGCTATATTACTTATGAAATTGAGACCAGTCAACTTCCTTGATTTTTCCTTTATCAATAAATTTGACATTATCCGCATTTTCCCAGAAGTGACCTTACCATGAATGATTTTTCCCTTTTATCTCCACAAAATGTATTTCTGTGTGTTTGCTCAACCAGACCTCTTTTCCAGTTTTCTTCCTACACCATTGGACTGATCTTGAGAGCAAAATCTCATAAGCTGAAACAAACATCACTCCCAGAGCTGCTGACCAAAAGCTGTTCACAGCCCCAGAGACATCTTCTCCCCAGTGCTCAAACCTCACATTCCATTCTGGTCATGCTTTCCCTTGTTAATCCTGGCTCCACATGAAACCTGACTTAGAAGCCAAAGATTTGTTAAGCACTTTTCCAGTGACCAGCTTTGGCTCTGATCTTTGATTGCAGATATAATTTTCAACCTATGTACATGAGTCATCTGAGTTGGCTGTTTGTCGAAAAGTAAGGACATGATGTTACTTTACTTAACAATATTCATGGATTCCTTATAAAGTCATGACTAGCAGAAAACTCTCAATAATACATTAAGTAAAACTTATTTATTCTCTACTTAAGGACATTTCTTCTTAAGAGATTACCTTGAAAAGTAGCAGCTAAAACTATACTGGATATGCCAAAGACACAAACAGCCATCTGGAACAGTTCATTTCCCTAAAAGTAAAGACAAATATAGCTCTGTTTATGTCAGTAACTGTACTTACCCTGGTTAAGTTCATAAAGGCTCATGGCACACCCAAAGACATCTGTCAGGATGCTCCACCCCTGATACACTCTTACCTACAAGTGCCTGCTATCTAGTCTTGTTATATTGTCCTGTGGCTGGGCCACAGGGCTGAGGTTAGAACACTTTTCTGTTCTTGTTATGTTTATGTATTTATTCAAAACCTGTTAATATTTTTCTTGCTATGTCACAATTGCTTTTATAGGTTCTGGAGATATGAGGGAATCAGAAGACAGGTAATTGATCAATAGAGAAAATGCCAGATAGGGAAAATGCCATGCAGCATGTTTTAAAAGGGGGTCTGAAGAGAATAACTGAGGGTCTTAGGTTGTGTGGTTGGGGAAGGATGTCCTAAGCAGACACTTAAGCTGAGAGTTAATGACAGGGAGGAACCAGCCATAGGGAGATGGGGAAAGGCATGCCCCATGCTGCCCCAAAGGCAGGTGTAAATTTGGTGTGTTTTGCAGAAAAGAAAGAAGGCTTCTGAGTGTCAAGAATCCGGTGGGAAAGGAAGAGATGGTTAAAGATGAGGAGAGGTTTTAAGAAGGGCTTATAAAGCAGAATAAGAAGAGTGTTTTCATTCTAAGCCTCTAGAGACCCTATGGCCTGGTTGCTATGGGAGATTGGAGGCAAGAGGAAGAAGGGAGGCCAGTTAGGAGACTACCATGGAGGTGCAGGCAAGAGGGTAGTGATTGGGATGGGGTGGTGGCAATGGGGATGGAGAGAGTAAGCGAACTTGGGGAACATTTTAGCATAGATGTCAAGAACACTTACTCTCAGGTGAGATATGGGGAGCTGAGAGGGAGTCACAAATTATTTCTAGAAATGTACTTCATTTTCCTTCAGTATCCATGTAGACTGTGAGCACAAGAACCTCAGTAGCACCCTGTCCAGTAGTCAACAGACATCCAGTCAGTGTTCCAGGAATAAAGTACAGGGAGGCTTTGAAAACTAGGGACCTAGAAGGTAGTGTTTATCTTTCCCTCCAGACTGGGGAAGTTGCAGTTTATTTTTATTCATTGACGTTCATTTCAGAAAAGCCTTTTCATTAACATAGAAATTATTACAAGCAATTAATAACAGCTTCATTTTTAAACTTATGTTTTATGGAAAGCTTCTAGCATTTCTTTTTAAAACAGACTAAACTGGTTCTATGTCCTCAGCTCTTTTAGATTAAGGAGAGGAGTGTGATTAACATTTGTTTAGTTGGGGGTTTTAGCACTACTATGGTTACAGTGTGATGGTTGAAAATATTCTATCCGGCACATTATTAGTTATTCTGTTTCTTGATAAAACAGACATTTAAGAACAAGGCAGAGTCTGGAAGTGCAGTGGGGGTGGGGGAATCCAAACTCTGTGAAATGTTTAACCTTTTAACATAGTTCAAGAAAGTTTAGATTTCTGGCAAAACGCCTAGACTTCATAAGGCTGTGCATGGTTGCAAAACCCGACAAGACTTTAGCACTTAAATTATTCTGGCTCAAAGTTGAGACAATGTGAAGAGACCAAAGGGGAAAAAACCCACACCCTGATAGTTACAGCTGGGCTCACGGCACAGAGTAATTTGGAAAAGGATGTTGGGGGTGGTGATTACAACCTATGGTTCTTCAGAGCTATATCAAATGCTTCCACTGAGAGAACAAACTACCCCTAAAGGGAAAGCAAGTTTGGAATTAAAGGTAAAGAAGATTCTTAACAACACGTGACAAGCCAAATACATCATAGATTAGCAAGAATTGTTTGTTTCACAGAATCACAGCAGTTGCCCTTATAGAGATCAGTGGGATGACTCATCAAGATACTGTGTCCCAAGCATGGAGTCTGGAAAAAGTTTCTCCATTTAGAAATGCACATGTAGGTAACCATTGGTGCCAGTATCCAGGGCGGCATCTAGGCAAAGAAAATGGGGAATTCGTAACTAGCCAAAGTAATTGAGAATTTTATTACTACCTGCCTTTATTTGGTATGTGTTGACATATCTATTGATTTAAATTCTCTGAAGTTTCTCTAAAATTTGTCAGAACAACAACAACAAAAAAGAACAAAATAAAATAAAATTTGTCAGAACATATGAGTCATTATTTGCAAATAAGAAAACATAAAACAATAATTATTAAAATAATTATGGATAAATGCAGTACAGTGTTTCCTACGTGTAATCTTCAGAACCCTAATTCTGAGAAGTGGACAATAAGTAGGTAAAAGGAGTGCTTGAAAAATCACCTCAGTGGCCAATAAGATTAGGATGAATCTGAATGATATTCTAATGTTTCTATTATAATTGCTCCTTTTAGAAAGGCTGAGATAGTTTTATGTGTATTACAAAGCACTAGAAGGGGAGCAGAAAATCCAGTGTTTTCCAAATATATTTTAATCGTAAAATCAGTCTATGCTCTGCCCTGTCCTCTTTTTAAAATTAAGTATATCATCAAATACATATTTTGATCATATACACTAGTAAACACTGAGTATAGAATTCATATGTCTGCAAAATGGACATATTTTCACATATGGGACTAAGAACAATGGACCAAAGAGAAATCAGTCAAAGAGAACTAGACAAAAGGAAGAAACATAACCAGACAGTGAGAAAAATAACCAGAGAGGGTCAGAGAAAAAAGTGAATCAGCTACAGGAAAAACAAATGAAGGAATAGACTAAGATAACTGAGTTTGGCAACAAATGGGTTATAAGAGATAAGAATGCTATTACCTACAGAAAAATTCAACCACACTGACTTAAATAAATAAGAAGACTGAAGGTAGGTGGTTTCTGGTTTTATTTCAGCACTTGAACAATATTTTATCCAAGATCCCTGCATTTTTCTTGGCTATTCCCTCATATTTGCAGTGTGGCTGCTGTGACTCTGACTCTCACATTTGCATCCCAGGCAGGAAAATGAGGAAAGGTTTAATCAAGAAAATAATAAAACATTTTTTAGGAATATCATTGCACAATTGTGAATTTGTCTAATTGCATGGGGCTGTGTCACATAGCAAGAGCTGTGAGAGAGATTAAATTAGAATTTTATAAAAAAAATAGAATTTTATAGTGATCAATTGGGAAACTTTTTGGTGATTTAGGCAGTTACAGAATGGAAGAAAGAAAGAGTTTGGAACAATTTGTGTATTTTGAATTGTGGAAATGTGAAGGTGGAATGTGTTATTTTAGACAAATTCCTTTAGGCAAGTTTTTTGAATTATCCAAGTCCTTCTGAAAATAAAAAAAGACAAAATATCCCACCGTCTTTTGCCTTTTTGGGAATAGTATACTCTCTTAAATGTGCACACGCGCGCACACACACACACACACAGAGCTTTAAGGTTGTGTTGAAAGCAGACTTGCCCCCATCCCTGGGAACAAGAAGGAAATACTGTCTGGCCATCCTGGTCTAAGTCAGTCGCTAGCCAGAGGACAAAATATTCTGGGCTCTTTCTCAGGTAACAGCAGGCTTTGTTTCTTTTACTACGTTGGATCTTTCGGGACCTTATCCAGCCTATGGCTTAAAGCATGAAAGCGTTTAGAACGCTCTAAAATAATTACCATGGTTTTTTGCTCTCTGGGCTCTTAATGGGGATAAATATACACCAGGAAACAAATTGGTTCAGTTTGCTTTTGAAATTTCCTTTGGTAACAAGACATAGGCATGTTGGTACAACACGCTCCTGGTGGAATGGAATTTATTAAAACAAAAGCCCATGATGAAACCCAGAGGAGGGGCTTTCAATTTTTATTCTGTGAACTACTACAAAGGAACATTTGCTATAAAATGTTTTCTTTTAAAAAATGGAAATTATGTGGACCTCAAATTCATGTAATAACAAAGTCCTTCTGATATTCCTTTGGCATAGGAACTCAAAGTATGTTTCTTGTTATGTTTTTTATTATTTTTTCATTAGAAAAGTAATATAACCTTCATTTTTAATGTTTTGAAAAAATGGAAAAAATACTGCTGTGAATCCAGTTATCTTAAACATTATTGTGAAGTCTTTTCTTCTCTTTTTAATATTTTTCTTTAAATATATCATTGAACTCGTAGCATTATACACTATTTCCTTTCTTTACTCACTGCTTTATCCTAAGCATTGTTTTCATGATACAGCATACTTTCACACCAGTATATGCATAATTAGGCTGTTTCTGCCTTTTGTTCAAGGTGCTTTTTTAAAAGATTTTATTTTTTTATTTATTTGAGAGTGTGCATGTGCATGTGTGTGTGCAAGCAGGGGAGGGGCAGAGGGAAAGGGAGAGAGAGAATCTCAAGCAGGATCCATGCCCAACACAGGACTCAATCTCACGACCCTGAGACCATGACCTGAGCCGAAATCAGAGTCAGGCGCTTAATCAACTGAGCCACCCAGGCACCCCTTTCAAACTGCTTTTGAACTCATATTATCATTTCTCATATAGTACTCGTGTTCTTGCCCGTAGACACAAAAATTATTCCTTTGGTATATCTCATCCTTTCACTAGAATATTGATTACCTACTTACATATGTACAGGAAACCATGGGGGATACAAAAGAACAATAGTGATTTAACTTCAGGAGTATGTGGGTACCATACTCTACCATATCATTTGTAGAAGGTAGTTATAAATGATAATAGGGGCTTCAGGGCTCGAGAGAAATGGGGGAATGCAGAGACTGGAAACGGAATTACCCTGCAGCCTATGTATGATGCGGGTTTAGAGAGGTGTGGACGAACAGGCTGGAGTGCATTCCACATACAGGCAGAAAAGAGTGAAATCATCCAGTGTGTTTAAAAAGTGGTTATATTTATGCCTGGTTTATGGAGGGTAGTTTATCTTCACCTCAGTTTCCTGTATTTCCAGAGGAAAATGATCTGGAAATCTGTATACACTGAAATGCCCTCAGTTCCCTTCATTTGTATGTACAAACTCTATCAGGGAGTGTGTGTTCGTTCGACACAAGGTCGCCTTTTCCTTAGGGCCAGCTGCTTTTCCCAGACTCTCACTCTCTGCTGTCAAGTCATCCAAAATTGGATAAAAAAAGAAAGCTTCATTTTGAAAAGAAAAATAAAAGTTGTTTGTACCTTTGCATACTTAGCCTTACAGAAACTTTCATAGCAACTCACATTTTGAGTAAAAGCTGGAGTTATTATTTAATCTGAAAATATCTGCATCTTACTGTGTGAGAACACATTGAAATGTAAATACATACTGGGGAAGTTTTATAATCAAAATATTAAATCTGGACAGGCCTTATTACAGATCACTTAGATCACCTAGCTGGTGTTTTTCAACACTACACTTTTTGTTTTTGCTTTTGAGGTGTTATATTTTCCTATTCAATGGAAGCCTTGCCTTTAAGGCCAAATGCAAATTGTATAAAACCAGATCTTCTCCTTAAGCACATATCTGAATCCCTAAATTTTCTCAGAACCCAGACTTAAAAACATTTGTTTTACCTGTTTGCTTAGTTATTTTACAGATGGGAAAATTGAATCCTAGGAAATCAAGTTCCCTGGAGGATCTCATGCCTTGAGTTCCATTATGAGAGCAGGTATATTCGGGATTCAGAGTCTTGGCGGGCCCTTGGCCTGTAAACCAAGGATGAGTGCATTGGGCTAAACCATAGTTAGATTCTCTGCTCTTATTCTCCCCATCTCCCTTTTCCAAGGGAAAAAAAATTTTTTTCTAGATGTAAGCCCCAAGAGAGCTGAGAACCCGGGGGAGAGCAAGTCCCCTGGTTCAGGCAGGTGCTAAGGTTCAGAGAGCACCGAACAAGCCTGAGATCCAGGGCAGAGATTCTCATTTTTTTTTAATTTGATGATTTTTTCTTTTTTTTTTAATAATGAATTTATTTTTTATTGGTGTTCAATTTGCCAACATACAGAATAACACCCAGTGCTCATCCCGTCAAGTGCCCCCCTCAGTGCCCGACACCCATTCACCCCCACCCCCCGCCCTCCTCCCCTTCTACCACCCCTAGTTCGTTTCCCAGTTAGGAGTCTTCCATGTTCTGTCTCCCTTTCTGATATTTCCTACCCATTTCTTCTCCCTTCCCCTCTATTCCCTTTCACTATTATTTATATTCCCCAAATGAATGAGACCATATAATGTTTGTCCTTCTCCGATTGACTTATTTCACTCAGCATAATACCCTCCAGTTCCATCCATGTTGAAGAAAATGGTGGGTATTTGTCGTTTCTAATGGCTGAGTAATATTCCAATGTATACATAAACCACAGCTGCTTTATCCATTCATCTTTCGATGGACACCAAGGCTCCTTCCACAGTTTAGCTATTGTGAACATTGCTGCTATAAACATCAGGGTGCGGGTGTCCTGGCGTTTCATTGCATCTGTATCTTTGGGGTAAATCCCCAGCAGTGCAATTGCTGAGTAGTAGGGCAGGTTTTTTTTTTAAGTCTTTGAGGAACCTCCACACAGTTTTCCAGAGGGGCTGCACCAGTTCACATTCCCACCAACAGTGCAAGAGGGTTCCCTTTTCTCCACATCCTCTCCAATATTTGTGGTTTCCTGCCTTGATAATTTTCCCCATTCTCACTGGTGTGAGGTGGTATCTCATTGTGGTTTTGATTTGTATTTCCCTGATGACAAGTGATGCAGAGCATTTTCTCATGTGCGTGTTGGCCATGTCTATGTCTTCCTCTGTGAGATTTCTCTTCATGTCTTTTGCCCATTTCATGATTGGATTGTTTGTTTCTTTGCTGTTGAGTTTTATAAGTTCTTTATAGATCTTGGAAACTAGCCTTTTATCTGATACGTCATTTGCAAATATCTTCTCCCATCCTGTAGGTTGTCTTTGAGTTTTGTTGACTGTATCCTTTGCTGTGCAAAAGCTTCTTATCTTGATGAAGTCTCAATAGTTCATTTTTGCTTTTGTTTCTTTTGCCTTTGTGGATGTATCTTGCAAGAAGTTACTGTGGCCGAGTTCAAAAAGGGTGTTGCCTGTGTTCTCCTCTAGGATTTTGGTGGAATCTTGTCTCACATTTAGATCTTTCATCCATTTTGAGTTTATCTTTGTGTATGGTGAAAGAGAGTGGTCTAGTTTCATTCTTCTGCATGTGGATGTTCAATTTTCCCAGCACCAGTTATTGAAGAGACTGTCTTTCTTCCAGGGGATAGTCTTTCCTGCTTTGTCGAATATTAGTTGACCATAAAGTTGAGGGTCCACTTCTGGATTCTCTATTCTGTTCCATTGATCTATGTGTCTGTTTTTGTGCCAGTACCACACTGTCTTGATGACCACAGCTTTGTAGTACAACCTGAAATCTGGCATTGTGATGCCCCCAGCTATGGTTTTCTTTTTTAAAATTCCCCTGGCTATTCAGGGTTTTTCTGATTCCACACAAATCTTAAAATAATTTTTTCTAACTCTCTGAAGAAAGTCCATGGTATTTTGATAGGGATTGCATTAAACGTGTAAATTGCCCTGGGTAACATTGACATTTGCACTTCAATCTAGCGCTTTCTACACTCGATAGGTCTTCAAAGCACAACATCTCCAAAGAAACGAGAGCTTTAAATGATACACTGGACCAGATGGATTTCACAGATATCTACAGAACTTTACATCCAAACTCAACTGAATACACATTCTTCTCAAGTGCACATGGAACTTTCTCCAGAATAGACCACATACTGGGTCACAAATCAGGTCTGAACCGATACCAAAAGATTGGGATCGTCCAGTGCGTATTCTCAGACCATAATGCCTTGAAATTAGAACTAAATCACAACAAGAAGTTTGGAAGGACCTCAAACACGTGGAGGTTAAGGACCATCTTGCTAAAAGATGAAAGGGTCAACCAGGAAATTAAGGAAGAATTAAAAAGATTCATGGAAACTAATGAGAATGAAGAGATTCTCATTTTTAAAAATTTTCTTAAAGTTTCTTTTTTTTATAATTTATTTTTTTTAAGATTTTATTTATTTATTCATGAGAGACACAGGGAGGCAGAGACATAGGCAGAGGGAGAAGCAGCCTCCTCACAAGAAGCCCAATGTGGGACTTGAACCCTGGACCCTAGGATTACACCTTGAGCCAAAGGCATATACAACCACTGAGCCACCCAGGCCTCCCAGTAATTCTCATTCTTAAAGAAATGCTGGAGTTTAGAAAAAGAATCAGTTATTATTTTCTGAAAAGCTGCTTTTCTTAGTGCTAAGCCTTGAAATCCTTCCAGTGACTTGATTCTATTAAGCATAGACAAGTAGAAGAACGATATTCAAAATGAACTGGCTAAAATGAGTTTCTGCTCAGTATTTGTACTGGTACCTGATGTTACATTATTCACAGCCAGAGATGTTACATGATAGGATCACCTTTCCAGTCATGCCGATCTTTATTATTATTATTATTATTATTATTATTATTATTAATACAGGACAAATGACCATGTTTATTACATGGTTGACACGTGTTAGGTGCATCTTGCATGGACCACAAATTGGTGAGCTGTGAGCCAGATGTGGCACACGGATTTGCTTTGTGTGGCCTACACTGCTTTATAAAATTTTCGAATTAGGTGCCAAAACTTAAAAATTAAGACATTTCATATAAAAACATAGATGCCCACCTTCCCTTGAAAAATCACAAGATTGAACACTACCTATGCTCCAAGTGTCCTTACAGGATGACTGACAAGTTAACATTTGACCTGGGCTGTGTGCCATCTGCCCCCTTTAGATGGGACATGCATTCCTTAATTTGCTACCCTTCCTAATTGTGGAACTTGGTGTTTCCTCATAATGTACAGTGTTCCTTTGTATCCACATCTCTCTTAAAAGTGAGGCAGGAAACATTTGACATAGACGGCACATGCCTTTTATATAAAACTGGAATAATGTGCATGATTTAATTGGCTCTGTGGGCCTTTGGATTTGCTACCCCTATAATGTGTGAACAGATTATACAGCTAATTCAGCTAATTCTAAGGAGCACTTTTTCCACATATTTTCCCCTGTCTGAAATCGAGAGGCATCGTAGCATTGCTGTCAGCCAGGCAGTAGTCATGGTGAAGTGGCCGCTGCCGGCAAACTTTGTCATAATTGTTCATATTATTGCTATGCTGATTGAGTTTGTGTGTGATGTTGGAAAGGTGCGTGTTGAGTATAATTGCCACTTCAGAAGTTTCCAGCAAGAAGCCTGTTCTTCAGCCTTGACATGAAAAGTGGCTGTGTAGGCACAAAGACAGCAGCTGGCCATGAACGTAATACCAGCGAAGCAACTGATCTTTGTTGGAGAGGTGACTGCAATTCCTTCTTTTCTTGGAAGGAACAACCAACTGCTTTATGGGACCTGAAAAGGAAAAGCCTACAGGTCTGTGAGGCTTTGTTAAACTGTGTTACTGAGATAAGTGCAAAAGAATTCCTGTTCCAGGCCAAGCGGTGCAATAGAAGGTAAGAGAAAATGCCAAATAATCTGGAACAGATAAAGGAAGTTTACGGGCAGAGAAGGCTGTGCGGCCCACCTGGACTTCAAGCAGAACTATCATGAAGGTGTTGTATCTCATTGACTGACTGAAGGTGTGTATTCGTCTTTGTAGCGGTACCTAAAATGGTGAATCTTACATTCAGTGATGTCTTAGATCGAATAAAATATGGTAAAGCAAAGCCAGACAAAAGGAAGGACTTACTACCTCTGCTAGCCATTGACATGGTCCCTTCACTTACAAACTCTGCCTCTTTAAGGATTGCTTCCTCTGTCTTTGTGACTACCGTGAGAAAGAGCAATGTTGGCCAGTGAGTAAATGGCATAGCTCTTAGGAACTGGGAAATGCTGATGAAGCATCACATAGAACCTGAAATTTGTGCTCAGTCGTGTTAAGTAACAACAGCCCAAGCTGCCTCGAAAACTTTCCAACTGGGACCAACACTTCAGAGAATTGTCTTCCCAAGTGTTTGTTTCCTAGCTCAAAAAGGGCATTTTTAACCCTAATAGTTTCATAGGAAACCACAAATGAAGAGCTAGGTGAACTTGGCCTACTGCCTTGAAAGACACCAAAACCCTGCTATTCGGGACAATGACACATCCATCCCCTGTCATGTGTTATTACTTACAGTACATGTCACGGGACAAATGTTTGTTATTAGCAGAAGTTTCATGGACAAGTTTTATCATCCGTTTTCTGGTCCACTCCAATTTAACAACAATTTTATATTTTGCCTGCAGGCTAGAAAGCTGCGTTTATGCCAAAGACATTTCTATTTTAGCTGTCATGGCCCCAAATGAACATTTTGTTTTTAAAAGGATCTGGAAAAAATACACGCAAGAAGGAAAATCTAATTTATTTTTTGACATGTCCTAAAATAATTTAAAGTAATTCCACTAAACAAATAGCTGTTTGGTTCAGTTGTCTTTCCAGATAGTAAGATACCGACTTCGGGTTGATTAGAAATGACTCCTGTTCACTCTGCAAAGGTCCATCTTGTAGTGTACATGTTTGAGGGGAAGAGGGATGGTTCAGTTTTAATCTCTGTTCTCAAAGATACTATGAAACAGCCTTGGAAGGTATGCATTTACTTCGTATTTCTGTTTGTCACATCTTTAAGCTGTGGTATCCATCAAGTAAATTGCTAATTGGGAATGAGCTCGTTTTATTTCTTTTAGTAAAATCCTTGACTTCTAGGCTTAATTAGCACATCTTTTATTTGTAAAATAAAATGGAAATAGCTGTTCACCAAAATTAACTACACATTTCAGAAGTTGAACAAGAGCTTTAGGTAAAAGATTACTTTCTCTGGCGAATTTCTGCTTTTCACTTTTAAATTGCTAAATGATTTTGCCTTTGGGCTGACATTTTTCATACCTTTTACAGTTATCTAATGGCGAGGATTTGGTGATTGAGTTGTGAAAGTGTCATTGCAACATATTGAAAGCCAATTGAAAACAGCTGCTGTTCATTGCTAAAAATTTTGCATTTGAATAGAATTAGTGCTGGAAGGTGTCAGAAGCTTAGTTGGGTTGGAACACATCAGTGTAATTTTAGCGTTTTAAATCCAAGGGGTTTCCAGGGTTCCCAGACCAGAAAGACAAACTTAACAGGTCAGCAATAATTTATATGGTATTTGATACAGAGGATACACTTATTTATTGAATAAACCCTATAGCATATATGTGCACAAATGGTAAGCTCTGCCTAATATCTTACAATAAAATTCAACATTCGGATATGTCCTGGCCAGTGAAATATTGATGATTACTCAACAGATGAACTCAATAATGATAGCTGTGATAAGAATGACAATATTATACATGAGTTATTAATAATAATAATTATTACTATTATTACTAGCCATCAAGTTCATTTTCCTCTTCAGTTGTCATCTCCAGCTCAAATAGTGACTTCCAGACCTCAGTAAATTTTAGGGAGATGAGAAGTCTCTAAAACAGGGCACCTGAGTGGCCCAGTAGGTTAAGTATCCGCCTTTGGCTCAGGTCATGACTCCAGGGTCCCTACTCAGTGGGAAGTCTGCTTCTCCCTCCCCCTCTCTTGCTCCCCCATCGCTCATTTTTTTTTCTCTCTTTCTCCAATCAACCAATCAATCAATCAGTCTTAAAAACAAAAGTCTCGGGATCCCCGGGTGGCGCAGCGGTTTGGCGCCTGCCTTTGGCCCAGGGCGCGATCCTGAAGACCCAGGATCGAATCCCATGTCGGGCTCCTGGTGCATGGAGCCTGCTTCTCCCTCTGCCTGTGTCTCTGCCTCTCTCTGTCTCTCTCTGTTACTATCATAAATAAATAAAAATAAAATAAAGTCTCTAGAACAATCCCCAGGCACAAACAATGTCAGGTCACAGAAAGCTGCATCTTCATCCTCTGAGAGAGTAAGAACCAAGAATGGTCTTTTCACCAGTTATACCTACTCAGGAGGAGAAGAAGACAGGTCATTCGTTATTCACTGATATATTCTAGATATTTATGCAGAAGGGGCAAATTATAGAAAACTGCAGGTGAAGGTACCTAACTTATATAGGTACCAGGTCATCCTATTTCAATTATACCTAGAAATCCTCAAGAAATTCTCGGTAAATTTTAAATTACTTTGATTTAGGAGGAATTGGAAAAGTCTAAGGGTCTGAATCATATTGATAAGAGGAGTCAATACGTGGCAAGCTAGCTACAGTACAAGTGTAGTTAGCCAGGAGAGGCTAACAATAGGTGGCTAAGCTTACTTATTTAGATGTAAATATTATCAGACCTTCTTTACAGACTAGAATTTAAATTGCATAGTTATTAATTCTATATTAAATTCCAAGTCAATTTAGGTATATAGAGATGGTAGTCTATGATAATTAATAATGAATAGTTAAGACCTTTATTCACAGATTTCACCTTCAGGGAATAGAAAATTCTCTACTGGCCCATGGAATGCCAAAAATAATAATAACTGATTTCCTTTGTAATTCTGTATATTTTATTTTATGCATTTATCTATTGGCTTCACCAAACTATTGAAGAAGTCCTTGATGCAAAAATGTTTTTAAAAAACTGAAACCTGGGTTCAGCCTATTAAAATAACTTAAAAATAAAATAAATCAGGAAGCCAGTATTGTACATACCTTAGCTTGGTAGAACTTTGAACTGATGATCAGATCAGTAACTTCCTTTCAAGAAACCGTTAGATGAGATAAGTTGAAGACCTGAGAGAAGCATGAGACAGCAAGTTAGTGTGATATAAATCTGGTTGGAGAATTGTGGGGTTTGCTGTTCAGGACTCCATCAAGGACAGCTCTACAACAGACCATAACCTAATTAGTTTTCAAGGAAGCTCAGATTTGGACATTAAAGGGAAATTGCCAAAGCTATTAAATTTGGCTGCTGGGTCAAATAAATGTCTCAACCATGCCTTGTAGTCCAATGCCATGGGTACTGTTAACTAAATGGGAGGAAAATGGTTTGCTTGTTTCGGGGCCAAATATCTAACTCTTACACATATTCACAACTAGATACATAAGAAGAGAAAGGAGATAATATAAGCTCTATATTTTGATTTTATTGGTTGAAACTGA
The DNA here is from genome assembly GCF_003254725.2 of Canis lupus dingo. Taxonomy (NCBI): domain Eukaryota; kingdom Metazoa; phylum Chordata; class Mammalia; order Carnivora; family Canidae; genus Canis; species Canis lupus. The sequence goes on along the minus strand of NC_064257.1, from coordinate 45,577,090 downwards.
ATGCTGGACTGTTCACATTTATTGAGCAGCTATCTGGCCAGGCACTGTGCTAGCTTCTGGGGAGGCTATAAAGAGAAATGAGACAATTTCTTTGAATGAGTACATCACTTGGGCACAGACATGGGTCATCATTTCTTTAGGACATGAATATTTTGTTAAATGGCATTGTTATGACTTCAGATAGTTAATTCTACTTCTACTAAAATTTACTACCAGCAGGAAACAATTGGATTAACTAGTTTTCCTTTCTCCCAGAATTTCCCAGGCTGTTAATATTTTCTGTCATACCAAGCACCAAATATGAACTCCCCGAGGAGGGCAACACACAAAGAGGGGGCTTAGCTGGGGTCCCTGGGTGGCTCAGTGGTTTAGCACCTGCCTTCGGCCCAGGGCATGATCATGGATTCCCAGGATCGAGTCCCATGTCAGGCTCCCTGGTGGGGCCTGCTTCTCCCTCTGCCGGTGTCTCTGCCTCTCTCTCTCTCTCTCTCTCTCTCTCTCTCTCTCTCTCCTCTCTCTCCCTCTCTGTGTCTCTCATGAATAAATAAATAAATTAAAAAAAAAAAAAAGAAGAAGGGGCCTAGCTGAGTTGATGAGGTCATTAGCTATCTATGCTGTCTGGTCTAGGGGACCTGGAGGACTCTCTTGACCACAAAGATCTCTCCTAAATTGCCTAAGATAGTTCACATCATATTGCTGCATAGCTCTACATCAGAGAACCATTGGATTAATAAGCACTGATTATACTTCCTGGTGGCTCATTCAAACCACCTTCCCTGAGACAGCAGAAGTTTTGATCAGGTTAGGGATGGAAATAAGATACTTTAAGAGGTGCAGTTAAAGCAGATGCAGATGGGAGTCACTGCCTGTAGCATGCATCATGGAGGCTAGATGGAAACCTACCTGTTACCTGAGGAAAATCTGACCCATTCCCAAAAGTGACCTTGGAGAGAGACTGCTACAGGAATGATGGTGTGGCAGCTGCTCTCTGACCTCACCCTGTCCCCTGAAAAGTCTTCTTATATGTGGAATTGGGTGAAGATGGGGAGAGTCAAAGTCACAGAAATAGAGAGTAGAATGGTGATTGCCAGGAGCTGATAGAGGTGAGGAATAGGGAGAGATTGTTAAAAGGGTACACATTTTCAGTTATAAGTGAAGTGATATCTGAGTGTATAATGTGTAACACAGTGACTATAATGATACTGTATTGGAGAATTAAAATTTTCCAAGAGAATAGAATTTATGAGTTCTCACACACATACAAAAAGGTAAATTTCTGAGGTGATGGATGTGTTAATAACTCCCTGGAGGGAAACTTTCACAAGGTAGATATGTATCAAATCATTATGTTGTACACTTCAAATCTATTACAGTTTTGTCAAATTTACTTCAATAAAGCTGGGAAAAAGGGATAACTCCTTTCTCTTCAAGTTATGGTCTAGCAACCCTGATTTAGCTGTTCATGGAAGGAAGAGGCCATTCTTCCTCCTTCACCTGAGAGCATCCTCTGGCACCTCCAGTCCCATCTAGGTTCATTGAGGTCTCAAGCACAAAAGGAATCCTGGAGAAAAAAGTTATTACTCTTGTGGACTATAACCTTCTTGATGGCAGAGATCACATCTGGTTTGCTCATATTCCTTCACTGAACAGTTGTTAATTGAGCACCAACCCTATGGAAGATGCTTGGGATACGTGAAGAAACCTAAGAACCATCAAAACAAAACAAAACACCCCACTGTCATCAAGTAGCAAACAGCCAATAACAAAACCTAACAAATAAGTTTTGTTAGATTGAAGAAACTGCCATAGAGAAAAATAGATCAGGTTAAGGGAAGTTGGTAATGCCAATGGGGAGTTTGTGTGTTTGGGCTGTCTTTGCAAATGGAGTAGTATGAGGAGGCCTCATGGAGAAGGTGAAACTTGAGACAAGATTTGAAGGAGGTATAGGAATTAACCATATAAACTTATGGGGATGGGAGGAGTTTTACAGGCAAAGGAATGGGCCAGCACCTGACCAGCTCATTAGAAGAAGGGTGCAGGGAGGCCAGCGTGAGCTAAGAGAAGAGGACGTGGGATGAGGTCAGGTAACCTGGGCAAGTGGTCATGGGCACCTTGAGGCCACAGTAAGGCCTTCAGCTTTTCTAGAGAGAAAGGCAGAATCACTGGAGGGTTTGTGCAGAGGCGCAGCATGATTTGAACTTAATTCTTATCGGAATGGTTTGGGTTGTTGTGCTGAGAATAGACTATAGGGAAGCAGGGTGAAGGCTGAAGAGCTTGGTATCGCAGATGTCACAATATGCCAGTCGAGACAACTGGATCTTCCAGGGTGAGCACGGAGGAGGTAGTAGAAATAGGCCAGATTCTGGATGTTCTTTGAAAGTAGAGCCAACAGGATTTTTACTGAATATGGAGAGAGAGAGAAAAAAGGGGAGGAATCACGTCTTTAGGCTGGAGCCACTGGAGTTAGAGGTGCCATCAGTTGACAGGAGGGAGCATGTTGAGCTGCGGACATATGGAACAGAAGATGCTATTTAGATACCCAGATGGAAACTCTGAGTAGGTGTGGATTATGGTCTGAAGGAGTTCAGAACACGCAACTCCAAAATCTGCCACGTTGGCATTTTGGCTGTTTTGGGTTAAAGGGTACCTGAGTAACAGCAAATACAAGAAAAACATTCTGATCTTCCTTATTTTTCTTAAAAGCAGGACATAAAATTCCTCTATTAAAGATACCCTCTAGAACCAGAAGAAAAGTAACATTCCTATCAAGAATGAGAAATTGAGACAGAGAATTCTACACCAATAGACCATGTGAAAATAATTCTTTAATTCAGGCCCCTCCACATAGTACAGGCACTTTTCCAGAATTGCTTCTCCACTCAACCTAATATAAAAAAGGCAAATAGGTTTTGCTATTTCTTTGTATCCTCACTCCTTATGAAGGCTTCCACATCCTGGAAAACTTGTATTATTTAATGAATTTTTATGCCTTCCTCCTGTTGATTTGTCCTACGTCAATCTGAGTCTTAAGTCCAGCCACAAAGGACCCTACGAGGGTGAGGTAAAATTTTGCCTCCCCTGTCAGTCTCTAGTTTGGGCAATGGCCCAGGCTGGGAAACACCACTAGGTGTGCAGCATGTACTCCATAAATATTTGTTGAATGAAAGAATGAATAAATTGATGCCTGTCTTGAAGGTTCAATCCCCCCCCCCCGGTAATTATCACAGAAATATTCATTCTCTTTAGTAGAGACATTAATCTTCATGACACCACAAGATAATACTGTCAAAATAGAGCAGAGTAGGTTCAACATGCACAAAAAATACAAATTTATGTTTACATATAAATTGGTTGGGTGTGGATGGATGTGTTGGTTGGATGGGTGCCTGTTATAATTTTTACAAGGCCATTGCACAAGAGATTAGGGTACAGCCAAGGAAAATGACACGGGTATTCTCAAACATACAGGGCATACTTCAGGATTTTGCTTAGAATTGCCTTGGAGCAGATTGAGAGACTTACAAGTCGGTATCATGAAACCAAAGAGCTCTAGGAGGGCCCTTAAATTACTGTTTGACCTGAAAATGTTCCCAGTAATTCAGGGAAGGCAGAGGTGAACATTCAGGTTTTAGATCCTATGATCCAGAATCTCTTCTTTTCTGCTTTGCTCCATTTACTTTTCTAGAAAATTTGTCCCTGGAGGAGATAGCTTGGCTATTAGAAGAACTGGTCTCAATAAACTGTAGTAATACTAAAACACATCTTTACTTTTTAAAAATAAAAATTCCCTATCCAGTTAAAAAATCACGTAGGGTCTTTCATACACAATACATTTCTACAAAAGTAGTTAAAAAACATGAAAGAACCACCAATTTGGTGGAGAATCTTTTTAAACAGCCCCACTAGTTTGTTTATAAATGTGGTTTTCTAGAGACATGCTTAGAATTCTTTGCAAATACATATTTGCATGATGTTTTTGTAGAAAGATTAATTTCTCCTGGGATAAAATGAGTTTTTAGAAATGTTTTTGTGCTTTGCTTCATACCTTTCAGTGGTATTAGGCATTTATAAGAATATTTCTATTAAATGGAAATTAGTACATTGAGTATTATTATTTTGGTGAACTTGATTTAAAATGTGGGCCATATTCAAAGTGTGGAGTATGCTGCTTTAAATAATTCACAATAGAGATAGAGGAAGACAAAAATATATCTGGACTACAGTCAGTAGTTTAGCTGGCCATTTTAAGAAACCAGTTTCACTAGTAGCCAAACCACCTTCTCTATGAGATTATAATTTCTGAAGCACAAATCCCGAGTTCTAATGTATGCATCTGGGAGTGGCTGTACATCTGTGGGATGGTTTTTTTTTTTCCCTTCGGAACATTTTTTAAAAGATAATTCATCTTTTTCTAAAAAGAAACACCAAAGTAGTTGTTGGACAAGGGTATTTGTACACAAAATATTGTTTTCTCACCTAACCAGGAGAGATTTTAAAATTTTGCATCAGAACCTCTCTGACCTATCCTAGCCTTTTGATTTCACCATAGTTATCATCCATAAATGTTTTTTACTTGGCCTGATGCTTCATATTATTTTAAATACTTTATATTTATTTCCAGACATCCTACTTATTGTTGCATCAAGTTTTTTGTTTTGTTTTTGTTTTTTACTGTATGTTGAATCGAATATAGTCATGAGGGAATAAACAAAACTGGAACACTTAGCAGGTGTCAGGATGATATCTATCAAAGTACAGCAATCAGAACAACGAGTTCAGGTGGTAAGGGGCTAGATTTGAAGTTTAACATCATTTTAAATGTTTATGATTGTGGCCTTAACCTACAGAAGTTTTAGTTCCTAAAATATATGACTTTGTAAATACAACCAGATATCCTGAATGGGAGGATGGTATTGCTACCTATGAACATGCACGCATAGACGCTAAGGTAAGGTCTGTTCTCTGGCAGAGTTTAGTGAAACCTGAATAACATTAATGTTATAATAATGTTGTATAATATCATATAATACTTATATTATACATATATTATACACATAAAACACATTACATATATAATATAATATTATAAAGTTCATCCTGGCTTAAAGATGAGCTCAAGAGACTCTGTTTTTTAAAGAAAACCAGGTCTAAGTAAGGATTTCTCCTATGGACTAAGCTTAATTCAGCTTGGCTTTCTTCCTAGAACTTGATGAGAGTGCTCCTTGAAAACATCCTGACTCCTTTTGGAGGTCGGACTTCTCCCGACTTCTCCTTCAGGTCAGGTTGGCATCATGCATCCTTGCAGGCTCCCATAATTCTGGGCTCCTGAAAACAAAGTTAGCTCTCTGATGACTCAAATTGCTCAGTTAGCAGTCTCGAGATCATAATGCATCCTTCCAGATTGTTGTTGTTTTTTTTTTTTTTTTCTCAACTAGAATAAAGAAAAACTGCATGAGGATGAGAAAGTTGAACTGCTTTCCCCTCCCCCAAGCCTGCTCTTTTCCTTTTTAGTCCTACTTCAGGTAAGACACAATAGGTACCTCTATTGTGGTTCTACAGGAGGGGAGAGGAAAAACCTAGAGCAAAATCCAGAGATACTTCCTGTCTCTTAAACAACATGCTACCTGCAAGCTCCATCTCCCTGAAATGTGTTACTCCCACTCCCTGTTTCTATCTTATATCCCAGCACATAATGTTTTGAGCAATGTGTTTAAACAGAAAACTGAATGTTTTTTCTTTTTTAAAAAAGATTTGATTTATTTATTCATGAGAGAGACAGAGAAAGGCAGAGACATAGGCATAGGGAGAAGCAGGCTCCATGCAGGGAGCCCGATGCCGGACTCGATCCTGGGATCCCGGGATCACAATCTGAGCCAAACGTAGATGCTCAACCACTGAGCCACCCAGGTGCCCCAGAAAATCTAATGTTTGAGGATGTCTCACAAAGGTGTTTTGGTTTGTTTGTTTGTTTTTTGTTTTTGTTTTTGTTTTGTTTTTTTGCTTGTTTGAGGGCTGCTTAAAAGAAATCCTTTATTTTACACATCAATGCAGTGTTCTGGGCATAGTTACCCACATACGTGCCAGCAGCCATCGAACTGGCCCCGGAAGGTGGCCCCACTGTTGTGTTCGGGCAGGAGTCATCTACCAGGTGACAGTACCTCTCCCCATTCCTTTGGCTAGAGAAGTGACCACGAGTTTCTGTCCCCTCCGTGTGCTTTATGGAGACAAAAGGAGCGGTTGGCCGCCGAGGCTGAGGGCTCCCGCAGGCAGGCGGAGGCGCCCCGTGGAGAGGGACGGGGTGCACGCCCGAGCCTGCGGTGACCATAGTCCTTACCTCAAGGACCAGTGAAAACCGACAAGCTCCGTAGCTTCCTGGCTCCCGTAGACGTGGTGCTGGAGGAGGGGGTGGGCGGGGGTGCAGCTGAACTGGGAAGCTCTTGTCCTGATGGGCCGAGGAGCCCTGGGGGGACACTGCCCTGGGGGGCCTGGGCTCCTGGCTCCTGGTGCCTGGGCCCACACCCGAGGACACGGCCGGGTCCGCCCGGCGAGGCTGCTCGCTGCGAGTCCAGGGACTGCAGTGTCCCTTACAAGCTTATGGGGACGTGAGACGGTGGCCGGAACATTGGGACAAGGGGGTAGAGAAAACTCTTCACTTCTGCCACGTTTCCTACTATGTTACTTGAAGTACATATTCTGATTTTCATTTAATTGTCCTTATGTAGGCAAAGTTTGGGAACCCTTTCTCCGGGGATCATGCCTCATTGTGCCCACAGCTTTGGAAAACCTTCACCTTTCCAACGTGATGTGGATCGCGTGTCGGGCTTTTGGCTAAGATCAAGCGTAATATCTGTTCTTATCAGTTTACTCTCTGAAGACAACATATTAAATGCATTTTCGGAGCAGGGAGATGGAATAGGGGCTTCCCCATCCACTGCTCCACTGCTCCAGGTTTGCTTTGAATCTTTCCTCTGCCCATTCTTGGTTATGTGACTTTGGACCAGTTCCTTAACTAGTGGCGCCATCACTTTACAGTGATTGAAGAAGGCCGGGGGTCAGGGGCATGACACAGAAGTAAAAATGCGAAGTCAGAGCCTGGAATAGAGTGACACTTAGCACTAGTGTGTAGGACAAATGAAGGGACAAGCAGTGTAGAGCATCTAAGTCTGGAGCGAGGACAGTGCTCTGCAAAGGTTGACAGGTTCACTGAGGGAAGATTATGTGACGGCAGCAGTGGGGTCAGCAGGTGCTTTGGCAAGGCTGGTTGACTTGAAAAGATGTGAGGTGCTCCTATTAAAAATTTAGGGCAAAAAGAGGCCAAATCCTTCTCTGCCTTTACCCAGATGACTTCGTGTATGATGTCATAAGCAGGCGAAAGTCCTTCCCCACACTTCCTCATCATTCATATCTGTCCTCCAGCCAACAACAGGGTTCCTATGGGGAGCAGAGAGGCCTGTATTTAAAAATACATATTATCTGTAACTTTTTACTATAAATCTAATTTTTAAGATATACTTTTAGGAATTATTTTTAATAAAGAGAATCCAGTTTCCACCAGATTGCATCTATTATACAGTTACTTCCTCTTTGTTTTGTAAGTGGTCATTGAGAGATGAAGCTCAGGTTCTGTGTGAGTTTTCCAGGTGTATTTTGAAGTTGCTACCCAGCAGATTATGCTGAGCAGGAGAAGAAGACAGGAAGAAAAGATTATCCCCCAGATACCTGGGATTTGCTGAGCGTGACAAGAAAAAATATTAGCATTTCCTTGAAATGAACACAGGAAAGGGACACAGAGTTTTACTTTAAAACGTGATTCTTTTTTAAAATAGGAAGTAATGAGAATATTTGCCAGATTAAGCTGCCACCATAACCAGGTCTGAAAAGAAACCAAGGGATCTGGAATGCGAAAGTGGAAAGCAAAGAAAGAATCATGGTGTTTTGACTTTGGATTAAAGGAAGGAAACATTCACAATTAAGGTATGATTGAGGGAGGTGAGGCATCAGATGGCCACCAGCTAGAGAGCTTGCTTCTTCGTAGAGCAGGAACTTGGCAGGAGCCAATGGGGATGTGGACATCACCTGCCTTATCTCCCCAGAGAAAGCCTCCAGCTCTGAGCTTAATTGTATTGGCAAGGATGAATCAGGAAGCTTACAGCTTTGCTAGGCTGTTTCTGCACCTACTTGAAAGATAAACACCCCAAAGCTCTCCACCACTCTTTGGCCTAAAGAAGGATTACATTTTCTCCAGATGGCTGGGTATTGTTAAGCCAAAAATGAGAACAGGAATACATCCCCTCTAGAAAGAGATAAGACTCAGCTCGCTTAGATAGCGGAAGATCCGGAGAAACTAAATCCTAGGCCAGAACATCACCCTGAAGAGTTTGGGGGAAAATTTTTGTGCAAGGAAGGTCTGTGAGTGACTCCTTTAGCAAGTGGGATTACCTGAGAAATGATCCTAAAAGATAAAACGTACAGTTGCCTTGGATTTAATATCTTTAACCTCTACTACCTGATTAACCAAAGGTATGGCACAACATTAAGTGGTTTTGAAAGGGATGTGTCCAAATGCTAAGTGTAGCATTTCTAAAGAGGTATGGCCTGGCATGACAGAATGAGCCTGGCTTTGAGGGCCGGAAATGTGGGTTTGAATCTGAATTCTTGCTTCCTTTGTGATCTGACCCAAATACTTGCTCTCTCTGGTCTCCAGTTTTTTTCTATTTGAGGATAATGACAACCTATGTGTGCTGTTTTGTGGTGAGCATTCGATGAGATACTACAATGACCTCCCAGGGTCAGAAGAGGTATCTGATGAATGAGAGCCTCTGGCACCACTTGCAGGAGAGCATGAAATACAATCTCAATCCCCAAATCCTCAACCTCAAATGTTCTGAAATGATTCTTTTTTTTTTCTCTTGTTAGGTATAGAATTAGAAGATAGGGACAAGAAAGAAGTAATGGATACTGTGTGCCTGGCTTTAGAGAATTATCTTAAAATAAAAATAAAACATTGAAGTCTCAATTTAAAAATAAAGTTCAGGAATGTGTTCTCTGACATCCTTGATGTTAGCTTGCTCTGCTTCGGTGTATCCATCTGTAAAATGGGACTATTATTACAGTTATAAGTAGTTTACAACAGAAAATAATGTCTCCTCAATGTCACAAGATCCTTCTGTTTCAAACTCTTCTATATTTATCTTGACCACTCAAGAACACAAAGAGTTTCAATATATTCCACTTAAAAGACCAGGTTTTCTCCTGCTATAGAAATGTGGGACAAGGTATATTCGAGTGGTAAATCAGTGACACCCAGTGGCTGCTGCTTTTATATTTACCTTTCTTATTTTCAATTTAACTTTGTAAGACTATCCCAGAGCAAATTAAGAAGATAATGAGAAGATGGAAGTCATAGTTCCTTTTGAAGAAGAGTTTCTCAGCAGTGACGTGAGTTTTCCAGGACATGGGAACAACCTAACAACAACACCAAAAATAGAGAGTGCTGGAAGGTAGGGAAACAGTTCTGGGAATTCTCTGCCCCATCATTTTGCATTTTGTTAAAGATCATACTCAAGTTTTCCTGTCACTGCTGGATTTGGCAAGAAACATTCTCATCACAGAAGTGGCATGTCAGCTGTCCAGATTCCAGCTACATTCAAATCTATTGGACACAGTTGGGGACATTCCCTAGAAATTAGACTTCCTGAGGTGTCTAAAACCTAACTAGAGGTTTATTCCAAAGCCCCCTCCTCTATGACACAGTAATTGTGGTGGAGCTAAAGATCCCTCACATGTGAGATTGAGTAGAAGCAAGCATAATGGCATGTGGCTGGGCTCAAATCCCAGCTACTATACTGTTACTGGATGCTCGTGGGCCACCTACATCTTCGTAGCCCCTTATATTTTTATCTGTTCAAAGAGGGTAATGACATCTAACGCATAGGTTGTCGTAGGATTTTAGTGAAATAACATACCTAAAGTGATAGGCACATAGCAGGCACTTGGTAAATAGCAAATAACTTTGTCCTTTTTATCAGCCAAGGTTCTCTGTCAAACTAAGTACAAGACAACTTCTGACAAAAACTGTTCTCTAAAACTGGATGCATACTTTTTAGGTGCTCCATGCTCTGACTCTCCTCTCAGGACAGAGAGGATGGAAATGCATTCCTTGTCATTCTTTGTCATTAGGGGGTAGAACCATTTCTCATACGCTGCTGAAGTGCTTTGGGTTTCTTGGATAAAAGTCTCTTTTTATCACATTATAAAATCGTTAGCTAATAACTTACATTCTAAGGATTAGCATTTTCCCCACACAAAACCTTCAGGAGGTCAGCATAGCACAGAGATATGGCAAATAAGGCAATTAGGTAGCATAATTCATAAAGGATTCCACAGAGGGTTCGTTAAAACAAAAGACTCTAGTTCTTGGTTGCTTCTCCCTTTTAATTGCCTGATAAATATTTTCAAAGGATGGGTTATTAAACTGTGTAAATAGAAATGTCATGTAAGTAAAATTTACAAAAGACGATCTTTTTTCTCCCACTTTCTTTATATTAGCTAACTATGTGGAGCAGTTAAGATGCCAGGTCTTGCTGAGTGAAGTAAGTCAGTCGGAGAAGGACAAACATTATATGTTCTCATTCATTTGGGGAATATAAATAATAGTGAAAGGGAATATAAGGGAAGGGAGAAGAAATGTGTGGGAAATATCAGAAAGGGAGACAGAACGTAAAGACTGCTAACTCTGGGAAATGAACTAGGGGTGGTAGAAGGGGAGGAGGGCGGGGGGTGGGAGTGAATGGGTGATGGGCACTGGGGGTTATTCTGTATGTTAGTAAATTGAACACCAATAAAAAATAAATTAAAAAAAAAAGATGCCAGGTCTTGCAATCGAGTAGACTTGAATTTGAATCCAAGATTTTTCATTTAACTGGTTTACTTAGATCTCTGAGCTTCAGTTCCATCATCTACGATACAAATATGATAATGCCTGCCTCGTATAGTAGTTGAGAAGAGTAAAGAAGAGCAAGTCTGGAAAACATTTAGCACATAGTAAGTGCTCATTACAAAAAGGGAGGTTGGGGTGGTGGTGGTGACCAGAGCAGTGGCTCTTAACTTTATCTGATTCCAGCCCTCTTTAGATAGCAAATATTCCCTTTTACCCTCTTAAAATGGAATTTTGGAGCTAATAAAAGTCATCTACTACATGCTTCAAATAGCAGTGTAGTGCTCTAATTGAAGCAGAAAGAAGAAATAGAAAGGAGATTAGGACCTACGGTGAAAGAATATGCATTTCCATATAATGCTGGGTACAACTATTGCCTGGATGCTGTGCCTTCGTGAGCACCCTGGCGGTGGCAGCTAACCGTGCAGAACTGGTTAGCAGTGTGACTTACGTGCCATAAGTCCTACTGCTCTTGGTGACTTTTTGAAATAGTGAAAAACTGTTTGTAATATTTCAAATGAGGCAAAGAATGATCTCTCCTCACTTAGGTGTTAGTTGCATCACTGAAAATTTTATGTTGGTTTGTATAAATTAAATACATGGTTTATATTTAAACCATGCAGAAACACTTTGTTAGAGGTAGGTTTTAAGCTCAGAAAATTATAAACAGATTTTTCACCTACACAAACTTTGAACGGACTGATTTTTCATTATGCGCCTGCCTCCTTTGTTACAGGGTGATGATCATCCTTGACCTCTTTCTACTAAATGCCACTAACCCTCACTTCTCCAATTTCTGTGACAACGTAAATAACCCCACAATTTTCCCAAATGCCTCCTGGTGGCCCATGCTATCTTCATCAAGAACCAGTGGTCTAGAGGGGCTGGAGTCTCAAAGCTGACTTTCTTAACTTCCTTGGCAAGCCAAAGGTTTTGTAAGCCAGGCTGTGGGGAGCTCAAGACTGAGGTAAGGAGTGAGGGATCCCTCTGGAGCTCCTTGTATAAGGACGCTACAGTCATTGGTGAGGTTTCCATCCTCCTGATCTAAGGGATTCCTAAAGGTCCCACTTCCTAACACCATCCCTTTGGGAGTTAGGATTCTGGCATATGAATTTTGGGGATGGTGTGAAAGAACAGAAACATTCAGTCTATAGAAAGCCCCACAGGCCAGGAGCCAGTGAGTGGGCCCTGAGGCTGCTGTGAGGCAAGTGTCAAAGCGATGACCCCACAGCAGAGTGGACCTGGCCCGGCCAAGGGCAGAAGAACTCTGATGGGCCTGCAGCCCCTGTGCAAGGCAACTGAAGCATGGAAGTACTACAGTTTTTCAACAGCAGGTGCCACAAGAAGCTCAGAGATGAAGTCCTCACAACCCAGTGTTTACCTCCAGCCTGAATAAGTCACTATACCTAAGGGGCCTGTGAAGATCCAGAGGATGCCACCTAGTTCCATGGACAACCTGTGCCATGTGATCCTGGAGGCCACATCCTTGCTAATAAAACTGGAGGTGATCTATAGTGACATTTGAGAGACTGAACTTGACCCCAAAAGATGAAACATGTACTTAAAGGTGGTTTTTGTTTCAGACTAAATTGATTACCCTCCCTCCCCCATTACCCAGCAGATGGAGGTCTATGCGAGAGATAAAGTCAATGAAAGGGGGGAAGTGGTAATCTGTAATTTCTTTACATGTAAGTATATAGTGTGAATAAATTTGTGATCCTTCTATGCTATTAATTAACCAAGAGTTTGCCCCCAGGACCTAAACATTACACATTTTTAGTACTGTTTTGGTGGGTGATGGCTCTGCTTACATATCATAGTTCTTTAATTTGTGGCATTGAGCCCAATTCATGTTTAGATTTAGTATTAATCTAGTTAGCCAACAAAAAGAGCTCAGTAATTTCCAGAAAAGTAAAAAAAAAGATTCCTTTTATCATCACTTCACTGTAGTGGAAGAAAGAAGGAAAGAAAGAAAGAAAGAAAGAAAGAAAGAAAGAAAGAAAGAAAGAAAGAAAGAAGAAGAAAGAAAAAAGAAAGAAGAAAGAAAGAAAGAAAGAAAAAAAGGAAGAAAGAAAGAAAAAAGGAAGAAAGAAAGAAAGAAAGAAAGAAAGAAAGAAAGAAAGAAAGAAAGAAAAAAGAAGGAAGGAAGGAAGGAAGAGAGAGAGAGAGAAAGAAAGAAGAAAGAAAGAAAGAAAGAGAAAGAAAGAAAGAAAGAAAGAAAGAAAGAAAGAAAGAAAGAAAGAAAAGAGAAGTCAAATGCTCGTATTCTGTGGATATCACACATGCTCTTCATCTCCAGGTGAGATACAGCCCTGACTAAGGCAGTGAGGAGAGATGTGCTCATTCTTTTTTTTTTTTTTTCTATTAAGATTTTATTTATTTAATTGGGCAGAGGGAGAAGCAGGCTCCCTTTGGGGAGCTCCACACAGGACTCTACACCCCCAAACTCTGGGATCACGCCCTGAGCCAAAGGCAGATGCTCAACCACCGAGCCCCCCAGGGTCCTGAGAAGTGCTCAAGCTAGTGGCAGCGCTTCAGTGTGTGCTCAGCAGTTCCATCCTCCTAGTTCCATCCTCCTGGACCCCTCTGAGCACCTGCCTGTGACAGCGGCCCCTGCAGAACTCCCAGAGTTAGATTCTTAGTGGGTCTGGGAAGGGTATGGAGACATCAGAAGATACAGCAGCTCTGTGTGGGGTAGGAAGCTGAGGCCAGAGGTGGGGAGGATGAAGATAGGAGTTAAACTGATGCCAGAACCTAGAGTTCTGTTATTAATAGTGTTTTCTTTTTCAGAGGGGCTGGCTTGGTAGTTCTTTGATTCTGGGTCCCCCACCCCCGCCCCGCCCCATCTGTTGCTACATCATTGGATTTCTGCTGGCTCGTGCTCTCTTTGCCTCTTCCTAGCAAGCTGTGGGGCTGATTTCCAACCGCTTCCCATCACAGGCACCCTCTTCCAGGGAGGGCTACTTTAGGACATGGAGTTGAGTTTTCTCTCCACAGTTTTTTTAGCTACAGTTATTCTACATGGTTCTTTAAAAGCCACCAGAAATACAGATTTTTAAAATATATATATATATATATATATATGCATATTGAGGGGGAAAGCCATAAATTTGAATAAAATGTAATGACTTAAAAATGCTTATTGAAAGAAAGATAAAAAAAAAAAAAAAGGAGGCAAAAAACCCACCAAAACCCTGAAGAAACTAAATGGTCCAAATTATGTAAAAATATCACTCTAGATGAATGTTTATATTACCCTTCAGATGCACAGACAAAAGTATAATAACATAAAAGCTGTAAGGAAATACAACAAAATGTTTATAGGAATCTACCTGTAGGTGGTGAGATTACAAGCGATTTTAACTGTTTTCCTTAACATTTTCTTCACTTTCAAAATATTCTTTAATGAGCATATATAAGTTTTATAACAGGAAAAATGATTTAAAACCACTAGCTATTGTTTTTGTTCCCTTTCTCATATCAGCTAATATATAATTTTTTTCCTAAAATGACAATAGATGTGTCTTGCTGTCAGCAGATGGAGGGTGTAACATATCCAGAGGGAAGGAGGAAAAAAAGTGTTTTCATAAGCAAATGAATTTATGCTGTTGTCTAAAACATCAAGTATTTTACTTGAATTGCCTGAACCTTCTTACTTACAAAGGTAGGGGTAGGATACCAGCTGTAATGAACATTGGCTGTGCTTTGAAAACCGGAAATGCATTTTGCCTTTCTAAGAACAGTCAGTTTTCTTGTCAGCAATTACCTTTTACGGAGCCTGGTTCAAATGCTATCAAGAGTCCCACCATCCCTAGATGGGGGGCAAATGGAAGTTTAGCTCTTGGAATCTCCCCTGGCCCCATACATTTGAATTTTGAAATGAGGAGCAAAGGGGCAGGAAAATTGGTTGCAATTCTATTAGGTCCTGGCAACATTTTGTCATTCCTGCTTCCCTCTCTGGGAACTGCCTTGTTAAATGTCTGTGCTCAAATGTAATTCTCTTGCCTCGGAGTAAATTCCTCTTTATTTAAGTTCATCAGAACCAGTTTCTTTTGCTTGCAACCAGAGCACCTGTGTTGTCAAGTTATTTTATATCTGGACTGAAGCAGCCCTATGCTATTTCCATGGGTGGCTGGATGTCTAGCTTTGACTCTTGGCCAATTTAAGATTAACGGGCTAGCAACCAGCTAACTAATGATTTATGATGCTCTGTTTATAGTCCAGAACTCCCCCGGTGAAATCCTAGGCCAGATTGTTTTTCAGTAGATTTCACCTGATGTAACCAGTTGGCTGGGCTTGGTTAATATGACCTGGGGATAGAAAAGACCCCCAGGAACTTCTGTCTGGAGGTCTTAGGAAGCCAAGATATATAGTACAAATTTTAGTAGTTTAAACCAGAGACCGAGCATGTCCTTTCACAAATAAGAATAATCCCGGAGAGTTTTGCCTGGAAGGCTCAACTCCCAATGCTGGAATGCACTGGAATGCATTCTCTCGGTGCACCATAGCTTTTGGCTTTATTTAAGCCTAAAGAGAGCATGCTCTGTGAAGTCTTGTGCGTCTTTTTACCTAACCCTATTCTGAGTAATCTTTTTAATTTTTTTTAAGATTTTATTTTATTTCATTTGAGAGGGAAAGAAAGAACATGAGCAGAGAGGAGGGGTTGAGAGAGAGGCAGACCCCCTGTTGAGCAGGGAGCCCAACTGTGGGCCTCAACCCCAGGACCCTGGGATCACGACCTGAGCCAAAGGTAGACGCTTAACCCACTGAGCCAGCCAGGTGCTCTCTGAGTAATCTTTATGAGACCCTAACTTCCGCAGAAGCATATACCAGTTACAAAGTGATAGAGACCCTGAGTGGTGGGAAGCTCCTGAGCCAAAGGGTAGGTGGAGAGAGGGGCTCGGGTGCCTAGCAGTCTTTCATAGCAGCTCTCATGAGGGGGCACATGTGGTTTCCTCTGGACTGGATGAAAAGCTAAGGGCACTCTAGACAAATTTTTTTTTTTTTTTTAATGATAGGCACGCAGTGAGAGAGAGAGAGAGAGAGAGAGAGGCAGAGACACAGGCAGAGGGAGAAGCAGGCTCCATGCACCGGGAGCCCGACGTGGGATTCGATCCCGGGTCTCCAGGATCGCGCCCTGGGCCAAAGGCAGGCGCCAAACCGCTGCGCCACCCAGGGATCCCAGACAATTTTTATAAGATACTATAGATCAGAATGAAGTCAGGAGAAACTTTAACCTTCTTCTGAATATGATATAAAACCCCTGGTGTTACTGGAATGATGTCAAAGCCAAGGCTTCATGGTCAAGCTAATCAGCATGCTTTAGTTGTCCTTCTTGGATGCTTCCGTCATGTAATTGCCTTCTCTGGTCACATCCATTGTGCCTTTCTATGGGACCGTGGTTGCTTGGTGAATGTTAAACTAAGATCTAGTGTGTTTTTTTGTGAGTCAGTGAATTATGTGTTCCAAAAAATGCTCTTTATCCACTGTGGTCAAGTTGTAGACTAGTTCTGGTCCACAGAGAATTACAGGATTCACAAGACCCATGGCTCTGTGCCCCTCATTTAGAAAGAATCACTTACATCATTGTATAATCACAGTTATTTTTACATCTTTTTTAATCTCTCTATGAGCATCTTGATTGCAGTGACTCATCATTTATCTTCCTATCCCCAACAGCATCAAGGGAATGCCTTCACTTAGTAGGCGCTCAATAAGCATCTATAGAATAAGCATTTATGTGTATGTATCTATATATTTGATGGGAAAATTACTAAAAGTCCAAAGAAGTCTAGGTTTTTTCTTCTACTACAATGTCATAATTTTGAGAGCGGCAAAAAGGAAGTGCAATAAATCGATACAAGAAAGGAACTTTAAAATACAGCTTCTAATGTTTGGAACAGATTGATTTTTGATCACGGATGTCATCTGCTGGTTGTGAGTCCTGGTCCAGACATGGCCTAATCTTGTTATGATCCATCTGGCTTAGTACTTTGTGATGTGATGATGAGTATTCTCGATGAGGAGCCACAGCGACTCTGAATCGAACAACGTCTTTAAAATAATCCAAGGAAATTTAGTTTTGCATATAATTTTGCTTGTGTTCTATTGAATTGTAATTCTTTGAGAAGGGCTGAAGTTCCATAGACAAAGGTGCTTTTGTACAGCAGTTAGAAGCGTGGACTCAAGATAGATTGCCTGGAATCAAATTACATTCCTGTGATTGCTGGCCATGTTGCCTCAGCCATGTCACTGGATCCTACTATGCCTTAATTTTCTCGTCTGTAAAATGGAAATAAGTAAATCACATACCTCCTAGGTTGTTCTGAGGATTAAAGGAACCAAGAATAGAATGTGACACATAGTAATCTCTCTCTCACTCTTTCATGTAATTACTCAATAAACTCCCTATCTAAGGCCTCACTGGCCAGGAGTTGCAATATCATCTCATCTGGAAAGCTGATTAAACTGGTGTTCTCTATCTCCGGGTTATCTTTACATATTCTCTCTAGGCAGGTCTTCCTGTGTGTGCACATATTGGAATGAAAGCATCATTCTGTTCCTTCTGATCAGGCACCTTTTTCATTTTCAAAGGACTTGATGGGTAACAAAGGATCTGTATGCCTCAATCAATAAGGAAGAAGGAAATCTTGAATGCCTTTTAGCCAGGTAAAGATGGATGTGTGTCCCATTAAGTTTAAAAAACAAAAACAAAACAAGGAACAGGTGACTTTCAGGAGTAACCCAGATGTCCCTCTAAGAAGCTCACTAGGGAACTCTACTATAGAATTGTCCCGTCTATCCTTCCCTAGGGGACCCTATTTCAATGTATGAGACAGACTATTGTATAGCTCATTGAAAGACAGTGTTCTATCCTCCAACTTTTAAAGATAGTACAGTGGTTGCCCCCAAACCAATCTGGTAGCTCTCAGAAATAAAACAATTAAGAGTTAGAGTTATGTTAAATGTGAAGGAATATCATTATCCAATCCAGGTCACTTAGATCAAGCCAAATATTTAAAATTAAAATAATTGCCAAATAGTATGTTTTCCTTTGAATGATGTCCATTTCCTCCCTTCTGATCATATATGTGCTCGCCTCTATGAACATGTACACACCTGTGGACATGAAAGTCTCCCTCATCCATGTAACTTGGGAGGCCAGCTCCTTCACATGACTGTCTGTTTGGTATGTGAGGGCTCAGGCAAGGAAAACTTCTAGAGCAGATACCTCAGGAACAGTGTGAGCTTCCCCAAGCTGTCAGAAGTGGGGAATGGCCATGGGTTCAGGCAGCTCGAACAATTGGAGGAAAGCCATGGGCCTGCCATGGTTGTGAAGGATGGTGTCCCTGATGGTTTGAGAAAGTCTCAGTATTAAAATTCACCTTTGAACCTACACAAATACACCAATATGAGTGAGTTTACAATGTTATTTTTAAAAAAGGCAAATGGGGGCACCTGGGTGGTTCAGTCAGTTGAGTATCTCACTCTTGGTTTGACTGTTGGTTTGTGCTCAGGTCATAATCTCACGGGTTATGAGATCGAGCCCCCAGTGGGGCTCTCCTCTTCCAGGAGTCTGCTTGAAGATTCTTTCCCTTTGTCCCTCCCCCCACTCACATGTGAAACACTCTTTCTCTAAAATAAATAAATAAATCTTATTTAAAAAAATAATAATAAAAACAAAAAGCCAAATGAAACAGCTCTGTTGTCAATTGACCATTACTTGTGATTCTAGGACTAGAAGCTGACTCAGGAGTTCAGAGAGCCTGGGGGTAGTATCTATAGTTTAGAGGAGTTCTTTCAGTCACGAAGTCTTTGCTCTTGAAATGTGTTGACCTGCTTTCCTTAGGGTTCATTTCCTCCAACCCTGCATTTCACAAGACGGTCTGCCTCTTTAATGTCCCCAATTGACCACTAGATGGCAACATTGTCCTTTTATGTTACAGCTTTGACTACAATAAACACTATAGATTTATTTTTCTAACAACCAGAGTAAAAAAAAAGGACTAGTAATTTAAATGCACCACTCTGTATAATAGGAATAAGGTAGAGCTTATTAAATTAGAAATTAGTGATTTACTTACCTAGAAAGAAACTTGGCAACATCCTGTGTCTTTCCATTTTGGGAGAGGACATTGGTGTCTGGTGCTTATAGACCATACATAGTGTGGCCTCAGTTCCTCTGGTGTTTGTGGCTTCAGGAAACTGCCCAGATGTTGGATAGTTTTTTAATTCAAATCATTTAACCTCTCTTGATTCCAAAGTCAGAGGCATAATAGTAAATAAATAAGTACAAGATTCCAGGGACTCTTCCCCAGGGGTTCTGATTCAGTAGATCTAAAGTGGTGCATGGGTGTCTGGATTTTTAAAAGCACCTCCACGTGCTTTTGATTGTCAGTAAGTTTGGAAGTGGACCTAGTGTCCTTAATTTCTCCAGCAACAGAATCCTCAAAATAGGGCAGCCCCGGTGGCTTAGCGGTTTAGCGCCGCCTTCAGCTCAGGGCGTGATCCTGGAGACCCGGGATGGAGTCCCATGTCAGGCTCCCTGCATGGATCCTACTTCTGCAGAGGCAGACTCTGCCTGTGTCTCTGCCTTTGTGTCTCTCATGAATAAATAAATGTTAAAAAAAAAAAAAAAGAATCCTCAAAACAAAATGAGTTTTAACTCCGTTTTACTGAAAATTGTCATATACAAATTTTAAAGAGAAAAGGTCTTAATGAAAAATACTCAAGCAAAAAAATAAAATAAATAAAAATACTCAAGCCAAATACCATATGAGTGAAATCATTCATACATGGAATTTGAGAAGAACAGATGATCATAGGGGAAGGGAAGGGAAAATAAAATAAAATGAAAACAGGGAAGTAGACAAGCCATAAGAGACTCTTAACTCTAGGAAACAAATTGAGGGTTGCTGGAGGGAATTGGGGTGGGGAGGGGGTAACTAGGTGATGGGCATTAAGGAGGGCCCATGATGTAGTGAGCACTGGGTGTTATATGCAACTGATGAATCACTAAATACTACTGTTTTTTAAAAAGATTTTATTTATTTATTCATGACAGACACAGAGAGAGAGGCAGAGACATAGGCAGAGGGAGAAGCATTTGGGGAGCCTGATGTGGGACTCGATCCCAGGACCCCAGGATCATGACCTGAGCCAAAAGGAGATGCTCAACCACTGATCCACCCAGGTGCCCCACTAAATACTACTCCTGAAACTTATAACACAGTATATGTTAACTAAACTGAATTTAAATTTAAAGATTTAAAAATAATAAAAATACTCAAACATTTTGATTATGAAAAAGTTAAAATCACTGTAATAATAGTAGAGCTCTAGCAATTGAAATATTTATTCACCCTAAATGTTGAAAGCAAAGGTTGTCAGATCTGTGTGTGGGCTGGAATTGATGTGATGAGAAAGATAGCTGGTTTATAGTTTTGCCTCTCCTGTGTGTTTCTCATAATGGAAGATTCTCAAACTGACACATGGTGGATTTGTGTAGAAATAATTTCAGATATTCCAGAATGATATCCCTCTATTGTCACATTATATATTAAGATGTATATCTTTAAAAATAATTTATTACTTGGGGATTCCCAGTGGCTCAGCGGTTTGGCACCTGCCTTTGGCCCAGGGTGTGATCCTGGAGACCCGGGATTGAGTCCCACATCAGGCTCCCGGCATGCAGCCTGCTTCTCCCTTTGCCTGTGTCTCTGACTCTCTGTGTGTGTGTGTGTGTGTGTCTCTCATGAATAAATAAATAAAATCTTAAAAAAATCATTTATTACCACTTTTGAAAAATTTGAGGGTTCCATCAGCTATATGAAATATTGGTTTTCTCTGTCATTTCTCATTTTCTTTTCTTCTCCTCTATTTCTCTTTCTCTGTGTGTCTCTGTCTCAGTGTCTTTTTGCTCTGAGTCTTTATTTACTTTTTGGTTTAATGTGATAGCTTGAGACCAAGAAATCACTGTTTATGTATTATTTGCCTTGACCTATTTGAATCAACTGACCTCATGAGTTTTTTTCTTTATCCAATATCATCTTTTCTTTTTCTTTCTTTCTTTTTTCTTTCTTTTTTTTTTTTTTGTAGTTAAAAATATCAGGTGCTTAGCATTAGAAAAGAACACCACCCTTTTCTGGTGTTAATTCATGAGTTTATATAAAGGTCCTCCTATTGACAATTTAGAGGGGATGGTGCTTACTTGAATGTGTTTATTTTTTTATCTTTATTTGCTTTTAAAGATTTTATTTATTTATTCATGAGAGACGCAGAGAGAGGCAGAGACACAGGCAGAGGGAGAAACAGACTCCATGCAAAGAGTCTGATGCGGGACTCCATCCTGGGACCCCGGGATCACATCCTGAGCCAAAGGCAGACGCTCAACCTCAACCATCGAGCCAACCAGGCGCCTATTGAATGTGTTTAAAGTTAAAGTACAGATGCCTTTTTAAACTGCTATAGAACAATTTTGTTTTCATAGGAAAAAAAAATACTGGGATCCCATAACATGATTCACCAGTTTAAATGCATCAAATCTGCTGTTCACAAAACTGTACTTATATGACTTTTTGTTGCTAGAAGGCAAGTTTCTGGGAAACTTACTGCTTTGTTAAATCCCTCTGCTTTTTCTTGTTTCTCTGGGTTAAGAAATCCTTGAATTTAAAGACAAAAAGATTCCTATATGTTAGAAGTCATTTCTAATTTTTAAAATATAATGGCAAGAAGAAAACCAGTCAGAAATGGCACACAAATTGAAATATGCGTTGGTTTCAGAGTAGACACACAACTTAGAGGAATTCTCATTTGGGTGGATGCTTGTTTTTCTTGTCATAAGTGGTGTCCACACTTACCACTCCCTGCATTCCAGTGCTGGTCCTTTGCAGTAGGAAAAGAGGAAACAAAACATTCATTCTACCATGGAAGTTTTAGTTTTGAGGCCGAAGACTCTGAACCTGCACTTAACAGAAAAAGCGCCCTCTGAGCTGAGCCAGCAGAGGGACCTGGAGCACTGCTGGTCAGGCTAGGCCAGCCAGACGAATCTGTGTGGCCAAGTAAACATTTATTTTCCGAGAATCTTATTCCCTGTTTCTCTCCTTTAAAAAATGCAAGAGAATTATCTGTAGGAAAATATTCAGATTTAGATCAAAACAGGAAAAGGAAGCAGTACTCTCTAGTGAGAGAGTTAAACCATACCTCTTCCCTCCTGAAAAATTGTCAGTGATTTTGATTAGCAGGAATCACTGACACTACAAATCAATCCTGTTTTAATTTTTAAAAGACACTTGAGGTGTGTTTCACAGCACCTTGTTTCTGTGCAAACTGAAAAATTAAAATAAAATAAATTAAACAAATATTTTAAACCAGAAAAAAAAAAAAAAAGAAAGAAAGAAAGAAGGGGGAAGGCCTCTAAATTTAGAAGGTGCCAGATCTTAAGCACCAGAAAAGCCTGTCCTGGTTTCCATATGTTTACCTCTCTGCAAAGCTGGCCCATAGCGTACCTTCCGTCTTCAAAAGGAAATCCTGGCACCTGGAAGATTGGGCTGACAGTGAGTATTAAAATGACTTGTTTAATGAGCAGCCTGATTGAACCACATAGGAAACGCTGAGGAGGCTCTTCGAGGGACTAGGTTTGGTGTTTGCATTTTGTTATGTTGTATGCTTCCACTGTCCCTTATTTTGACAAGCTATCGAAAAGTTTGGGATGAGCATGGGCAATTTTTCTTTTTGTTTTTAAACCTGGTTGCTAAAAAAAAAAAAAAAAAAAAAAAAAAAAGAAAGAAAGAAAGAAATAGTGCCTCTCCTTCCTGCCTCTAATGGAAGACGGTTGTGCCACTTAAGTGAGATGATGCTTGGCACTAATTCAGCACCAAAGATTCTTGAGGTCCGTAGGTACTGGGCAGGGACCATGAGAGACGGGCATGTTTTAAAGCACTAGGCCACCCTTCACTAAGGAAGGGCTATTTACTAAATGTTGGACAAATTGCCAGTCCTTAGGGCAGGAAAAAACTGATCTCAAGAAATCTTTACCTGAATTCCACGCTGCTTCCTCCAGTGTGCCTCCATTTCAGGGGTGGGCCTCCTCCCTCCCCAAGACGAGTTCCAGCTCCCCCATAGACTGCACACACCGCCTTCCAACACAGAAGGTCATTTTCATTAGAAGTCTAACCTGAATTTCCCTTCACAAATTTAAGATGACTGCTTTGTTTTTGTTTTTGTTTTTCTCACTAGAAAAATAGAAAACGTTCCTTTTCTTTGTCAAGACACAGACACCAAAGTCCTTTGTTTCATGTGTTTGTCATTTTACTTTTCAAGTTTGGACTTATTTCTCAGTGAGTTCAATTTTTTCTTCTGAGTTGCTTTGAACTTTTTACCATTTCCCTTATTTATGGAGGACTTAACTGAAAATAAGATGGTAGTAGATATCTTGTAAATGTTGAGTTAAAAGAAATTCAGAATAAAGTACTGGAAATCACACATAGAAATATTGTATAAATGTGCTGTTCAGAATTGTAAGTTTTGTGGCTAACAGGAAGAATAGAATTGCCCGTTCTGCAAGTCGACAGCTTTATTCTTTCCCCGTTGATACAATGAGACTCATTTAGTTGCAAAAACCCTTGAAAGCAAACAAGTGGGTTGGAAATAGTTTAAAGATTCCAATATCCCAAGTTTTTGTGGATGTTTTTTCCATCATGTCTTCATGGGGAAAAGGAGTCTGTTTTGATCAGAGACTTTCTACTGTTTACCCACTGCAAAGCCATTTCATGAGGATAATTTAAAGGTTGGGAAATAACTGCAAATGTCTGCAGGACAAGAAGTGATTATAAATATATGCTCATGGGACCTAGGATCCTGACCTGAACCAAAGGCAGACACTTAGCAGCCTGAGCCACCTGGGGCCCCAAGAAGTGTATGTGTATTTAAAAATAGATGCACAGGTGCATGGCTTTTAAAGGAAAAGACTAGCCTATATAAATGACTTTGTTGAGATGTTTCAATAATGTGATTAAAGAGGAAATTTGCTCTCCTTTATAGACTTCTCTCTTCACAGAATCTAAGATTTCCATTCCAAGTGCTATAGAGGAGTGGCAGTAAGACAACTGTGATTGGGTTTTAGGGGGAAATGCTTCCAGGGTAGGGAAGCACAGACAAAGCAGTAATAATTGGTAAAGGAGCAGTTGTTTCAGAGACTCTTCTGGCAGATGCAGAAAATGTGCAAATGTGCAACTGGCACAGATGCCAAAGTGGACGTCATACCTATCAGAAAAGTGTGTGTGTGTGTGTGTGTGTGTGTGTGAGAGAGAGAGAGCGAGAGAGAGAGAGAGAGAGAGAGAGAGAGAGAGAGAGAGAGATTTTTCTCTGGCTAAGGGGCAGCAGACGTTAAGGAAGGCCGTAGCCAGAGTTGTTGGTTAGTTCTTTCTGAGTGCTGTGGACCAAGACCCAAACGAATCCAAGCTTCTAGATGAGCAGCGGGGTTTTAACGTCTACACAAAACCACAGAAGACAGTACTTCCCGAGGAAAGTGGCCACTGGCGCTGAGGGGACATCAGAGCAGCGAGGACCCTCCCAGACAGCAGTGTCTCCAGGGCGCAGAGGAGGAAGCTAAGCCCAAATAGCAGTTTCTTCCAGGGATCCCTCAGCAGTTCCCCTGCACACACGTCATTCCTGCTCCAGGTGGGGGGTTCAGCAGCCCTCGCCTTTCTTTCCCACCAGCTGTCTGCTTCCTCTCTCTTCTCTAGGGGAAAATGATCTTGAAGTAACAACATGAATATTTGCTGAGGTTGATGGTGGCAAATTAAGTAACCCATCGGTTTGAGCCAGATCCGCAGAGAGAGAACAGTGTAGACCGCCTGGTGGGGAAGGGGCTGGCAGAAGCGTCCATACGGTGCCGCTGGCAGGTGTTGAGGGACCTTCTGGGAAGAGGCTCTATGGGGCCTGCTCCTCTGCTCACTGCACCGACTCGCAGCTGCCATCCAGGAGACCAGGCCACTGGAGAGTCTTTGACATGATCCAGGGGAAGAAACAGTTTAAGTCTGAGCATCTAGGAAAAGTCCCGGTTCTCCCCAACAGCTGGCGCACGTTCCTTCGTGGCTGCTGTTGTGTCTCCGGGCGCTATGGCTCGCGTAATTGAGCGCGGCTCCGTCGTTGCTTAGGCCGCCAGGAAGCACCTCCCGCCTGCGGAGAGGAGCCCGAGGCCGAGGTCCGCGGGGGCGGAGGGGCTGGCGGTTAGCGGCGCCCTTCCGCGTCCTCGCCTGGCAAATGCAGGCGCTAAGAAGCCGCCTCATGGCTTTACTGCGAAGAATCGTTCTGTTTTTCTCGCAAAGATGATGAAAGTAAAACACTGGGGAGCTTTGGCGGCCCGTGGTAAATGCTCAGTAAATGTGATTGTCGTTACTGTTATTGATTCACCCAACAAACGATGATGTGCGCTTAAATAGTAATACTACGGCGGGCAGTCCCCTGGATGCTGGGAACCCAGGGCGGAGGGGCCCCGCCTCGGTTCCCAGGGTCAGTGTTGCGGCCCCGGCCCCGCAAAAGCAAGCTCACAAGTGCGACAGATGCCCTGATGAGGGAGGAGGGGAGGGAGGGGAAGGAGGGGAGGGGAGGGGAGGGAGGGAGGGGAAGGGAAGGGGAGGGGAAGGAGGGGAGGGAGGGGAGAGGAGGGAGGGAAGGGAGGGGGGGAGGGAGGGGAAGGAGGGGAGGGGAGGGGAAGGAGGGGAGGGAGGGAGGGGGGGAAGGAGGGGAGGGAGGGGAGGGAGGAGGGAGGGAAGGGAGGGGGGGAGGGAGGGGAGGGAGGGGAGGGGCGGGGAGGGAGGGAAAGGAAGGGAGCGGAAGGGAGGGGAGGGGAGAGGAGGGAGGGAGGGGAGCGGAGGGGAGAGGAGGGAGGGAGGGAGGGGAGCGGAAGGTAGGGAGGGAAGGGAGGGGAGGGGCGGGGAGGAGAGGAGGGGAGGGGGAGGAGAGGAGGGGAGGGGGGAGGAGAGGAGGGAGGGAAGGGAGGGAGGGGAGGGGAGGGGAGGGGAGGGAAGGAGGGGAGGGAGGGGAGGGGAGTGGAGGGAGGGGAGGGGAGGGGAGCGGAGGGGAGGGAGGGAGAGGAGGGGAGGGGAAGGGGGGGGAGGGGAGAGCGGGCTGTGTCTGGAGCGGGGCGCGGGAACTGGCCCCCCAAGTGGAGGCAGTGTGAGCGCGGGGTCACCCGGTGGAGAGGCCGCGCTGCGCGGGGAAGGGCCTGTCTGAATTGGGGGCGGTTGGGGTGGCCCGGGGCGGAGTGGCCGCAGGGACAGGGCCTTCCCGGCGCGGAAGCTACAGGGCCGAGCCCGACCTTCTCCTAAACGCGGCCCGAAGCCGCCGACAGGCTGAGGGGGAAGGAGGCGCGCATCTGATTTGCCCTCTAGGGCGCTCAGCGAGGCTACGACAGGCCGCACGGGGACCGGGTCGCCGTCCCTCCGTCCGTCCCTCCGTCCGTCCGTCCGTGGAGCCAGTGCCTACCTTCCTGCCCCAGCAGCCACCTAGGAGGGAATACCCCTGCCGCCTTGGCCGTTTCACCCACGTCCCCCTTGGCCCCGATTTCAGCTATTTCTTGTATCCTCTGCCGCGTGCTGTCGTGTTGGGGTGGGTCTCCGGAAACACATGAAGTGGGAAAGCAAGAGAGAAGACGAGACTTAGGAACTCGCACGCCTTTCTTTAAATACATTCCTCTCGAGGTAGCCGTATGGTTTCCGTCCTGGGTTTGACCTGGTTTGGGAGGAGGACCCCATAGCCGACTGTGTGTGCGCCTTCACCACTGGATGCCTTGTGCCCCGGTGGAGGACGCGCCCCAGGCGGCCTTACCCTCGGGACCAGCTCTTCCCTCCTGGGTGAACTGTCTGACGGTAATTCCCACGCCCGCGGATGTGAGCCAGCAGGTTGCTGAGCTCCTGTCCTCTTCCCCCAGCAAGGTGTGCGAAGACGAAGCTCTGCGCAGCCAGTTGGTACTAAATTGCATAATAGGTTAACCCGAGTCCTTTGAATTCGAACAAAAGAAGTTCTCAACCTGATTGGAATTAACCTGCCCTGACTTCGGCTTCATCTCTCCTAAAGCAAGCATGATACCGATTGGCAGGCAGGGAACCTGATGGCTGTTAATGGGGGGTTTTCAACTTTCTCTTGCTTTTCTTAAACTATTAAGAAAGAACAAAAAACATGATTTAGAATGAAATCAGTTTCCAGGAAGGGAAAGAAAGAAAGCTGAGAATTTATTATTAAAGAAAGAAATAGAGCCAAGGTGAAAAAAAAAGAAAAGAAAAGAAAAGAAAAGAAAAAGAAAAAGAAAGGCCTTCTCACATCTTCTGGCCAGGTGCTCCGTGCATATAAATGTTTCAAGTTAAGCTTTAAGATCAAGGGAAAGTCTGTAGGGAGCCTTGTCTCCTGGAGATCTGCTTGCTAGAGTTGCTCCTGAATACAGGCTGCCCATTTTTATTTGGTTATTAAGGATTAAAGGGGCGACGATTCTGGAATGGTAGTTCCTTGGTTTCCATTAACTTTGTACAAGATAGTGAAAAGCAAGCTTCCAAGGGAGGGTTTGCATATGTATTTCGTGCCATCAGCTTGCCTCCTTCTCTGTCATCTTGTGTGTATGTTTAACATGAAATTGTCCCTCCTCTCATGAGCTCGAACTAGAAGAAAGCGGCCTGGTTGCAACGATTGAGAATCTCTACGCCTTTCAGAAATCCTCCTGGTTTTCACAGGAGGTGGAGGGAAGATGAAAAGAATTTCACATTAGGTGGCTGGTTGCTCCAGATACAGAGGCTTAGCAATTGCCTTGGAAAGCTTCTACTCGCCTTTGCCCAAGTTGGCTGGGCTTTCAGCGTCTGAATGCCCGAGCAGGAGGCATCCCGTCACTCCACGTCCATACTTAAAAGTTTGCTCTTTTGTGGCTCATGCTGCAGCCTGTCCTCAAAACTAAAGCGTGTGTGAAGTTACTTTCATAAGTCGCCTAAAAATGGTTAGTGATAAAATAACATACACCTGGAGAGAATGCTTTGTCCTCGTGGAGGGTAACTGTGTTGCAGAGATCTCATAGTTGGGGGTCCGATACAGTCATTAAAACAAAAATATGCGTGAAGAGCTCAGCATTAAAAACCAGTCTCCTGATGTAATGCATTTCTTGCAAAGTGTGTTTTGTTTTAAAAACAATGGGAATACAGAGTTCATAAAAATGCACACTCTCCCTGCTAACATTTTTCAACCCCATGATAACCTGGAGGTACAACGTATAGACCAACACACTGATCGAAGAGAGCAGAGTAACTTGTCCTGTGTCATAAGACTAACAGATGGTGGAAGTTGGAACAGAAGCTATTATGTTTTGACTTCAGTTCTTGTGATTTCAGTACTGCACATTTTTCTTCAATTATTCCCAGGTTTTGTCAGGCTGCATAATATGAATGATGAAAAATCAACTAGAGAAACAGAGTTTGGGGGCAATATCTCTTATTGTATGTTTTTAATTGAAATTCTTATAAACTCTGGGCCTAATTTCCTTTATATTATAACCTCACAGTTTCATGTTCATGGCTACTCAATATCATGGTTCTTTCAAAAGTCATTATCATTACTTATATGTCCATAGTTATGACCTAATGAGGAACACAGTTAAAGATTACAGAGTTGTAGTTTCAGTAGTGGTTTTAGCAAACTTCTGTTAAAACGTGAACTTCTTCTGTTTGAGCTGGAATAATAACTTAGAAATAGACATTTTAGAATGTTTTGGTGCTGTGAGGAATAATTCATAGGCCTCTGCAAAGTACTTGCTCCTTTCTGCCTTTCGAATGTTCCTGAGTGCTGCTGTTTCATAGTGTGTGGTACAGGGGTCATAGGGAAACCTCATCCTTGAGAATGGCATCACTCGAGGAAGATGACATTTCATTCTATTTGCTCTTTGTTTATTTCTTAGGAAAAAAGTCATCACATTTAGTGGGTATAGGAATCTGGGGATGTTGAGTTTAGTAATGACTAGATGTCACCTCCACTAGCAGTGTCTTAGTCTGTGGCCTTTGAGAAGAGATGTGTCAGTTTCCCTCACTCATGAGGCAAGTTTCTACCCTGATCCTACTGCACTTAGGAAAGTGAGCTGGTCCTCGGTTCCCAGAGTCAGAGAGAGGAGGTCACTGACCTCAAGGAGCTCAGAGTGAGAGATCCACAGTAAGGAGCAGGGGCTGGTGGGAAGGCTGGCTGAGGATCAGTGAGACCTCCATGCAAACACTGAGTGAAGAAGCGATGTTGTCTCAGCATAACCATCATGTAAACTAACATGATGATGTAAACTCTTTTCTACTGAAATTCTGGTTGCGAGTGTACATGGTGAAAATTTAGACTACCATTGTTTTGCACCAGATATTTTCCTAAACATGGTTTATTAATGTAAGATAACTCTGCTTTAGAGTTGGTTGATTGGGGATAAAAATAGAGAAAACAATGTAAGGAGAATGATGCCAACAAACTAACAAAATGAAAGTTGCGGTGGGTGATCTACAGAAAACCAGTGACTGGTTCTACAAGGACAGTTCATAGATTCTTAGGAAGTTGTCGTTTTTCCAGGAACTTCTGTTTTAGTATTATGGCAACAGTTTAGATTCTGTAGCATTAGGTAGTCTGTAGCGTTCATTCTCATGCGTTTTTATCCCAAGATCTGTAAACAACCCTACGACTATGACCTAGCCAGAGCAGATTTTTTTTAAACCCCCATTATACGAGGGATAACTTGAGGCTTAGGGCTGCATTAAGGGTAATAAATTATCAGCAGAGACCAAAAAAACTTAACTCGGATTCCGATTATCTTTCTAGTACTTTCTACATTCCTACTCTAAGTTTCTACTTTCTACTCTGAAT
Source organism: Canis lupus dingo (assembly GCF_003254725.2). Taxonomy (NCBI): domain Eukaryota; kingdom Metazoa; phylum Chordata; class Mammalia; order Carnivora; family Canidae; genus Canis; species Canis lupus. Next base: position 45,547,284 of record NC_064257.1, on the reverse strand, counting down.
TCTAAATCAGGTATTTAAATTTTTTTAATATGATCAGCAGTTGTATGCAGAATTTAAAACACCTAACATAAAAAAAAATAAAATAAAACACCTAATATGTTTAGGTAAGTAGCTATTTGGTGAGCTAAGTGACCTTTAAATTCCTCGTTCTGTCAAGCAACTGAGAGTGCATTTAGGAGTTTTTTCCAGCTTCAGAATGAAGGATCCTTTGGGAAAATAATTTTAATGGTTGTGGATCGCCAGTCGATTTGACTGTTTTTTTTTTTTTTTTTTTTTTAAACCAAACCATCTGGCAGCTGTGTCTTATTTCTTCCTGCTGCCAATGGCTGGACCCACACACGTTCAGACCTCACACAAAAATGCCAATGTCTGCACATTTTCACTACGAACAGGCATTTTCAGTGAAAGCAGAGAGAAATGAGGCTCTGCCTGTCTGTTGCAATAACATTAATATTATCTCTGTACAGATGCTTTTAGAAGTACGAAGTTAAAATGCAGAGCCCTGGAGATGCCTAGAAGCACACATGAGATAAGCACAGCCATTCACGGAAGACCTAAGAAACTGAAAATTTGCAGGATAAACTTTTCACCATGACAAAGTAGAGCAATGTCGCCTATTCCAATATGAGATTGACAGCAGGAAATAATGACAATAAAGTTAGGGTAGGATGGATGCACTTACGATGCAGAGAGGTGGGAGAGGTATAGATGTGTAGTTGGTCAGAATAAACAGGATATTATTATTAACTACCAATGTAAATTTGGCCTTAGAGAAGAAAAAGTCTGGAATCTGAGGGTGACAAAGTCAGTCTGGCTAAGGATAAGCTGAGGAAGAATAGATGCAAAATAAATACCCGTTACAGGCCCTTTGGCAAGAAAGCCCGCTTATATAAGTTAGTGTGTGGCGTCCCAGAATTCAGAGGAGCCGAAGGTCAGCTTTGCAGCCGAAGCTGCAAGTGCTGAATGGCAATGTGCTGAGTAAAGCTGGCAATGAGTAAAGGGCAGCGGCAGGGCTGGGCTGGCTCCTGGGCAACCAGGAAACTGCTGGTATCTGGGACCTACTGACCCATTTCACTCATCTTTTCACCTATTGAAAGTGAGGGGAGGCCACATACACACATGCGGCTGCATCTCTATACATGCTTGCTTATCTACTTAGTATTAGACTTTGTTTTTTAAGAGCAGTTTTAGGACTGGAGCAACACTGAGAGGAAGTCATAGAGATTTCCTATATACCCCTGCCTCACACATGCATAGCTTCTCCCATTGTCAACATCCCCCACCAGAGTGCTACAGGTGTTGTGACTGCTGAACGCCCAGTGACACACCACCATCACTCAGGGTTACATCACACATCACATTATTAGTGCTGTACATTCATTCTGTGGGTTTGGACAAATAAGGACATATATTTGTTACTATAATACCATACCGAGAAGTTTCATTGCCCTAAAAACCCTCTGTCCTGTGCCCATTCATCTCCACCCCGACCTCCCACTCCCAACCCCTGGCAACCACCGATCCTCTTGTCTCTAGGATAGTCCTGCCTATATCAGAACGTCGGAATCCTACAACATATAGCCTTTTCAGACTGGCTTCTTTCATTTAGTAATATGCATTTAAGATTCTGTGGTGTCTTTTCATGGCTTGTATCCAAGTTTTAGCAATTATGAAGAAAGCTGTTATAAACATCTATGTGCAGGTTTTTGTGTGAACAGAAGTTTTCAACTCCTTTGGATAAATGCCAAGAAGCACAATTGATGGATGGTATGGTAAGAGTCTATTTTGTTTTGTAAGAAGCAGCCTGATTATCTTCCAAAGGGACTGTATCTTTTTGCATTCACACCAGCAGTAAGTGAAAATTTCTGTTTCTCCATGTCCATGTTCCACCAGCATTTGGTGTTGTGGGTATTCTGGAGTTTAGCCATTCTAATAGGTGTGTAGTGGTATCTTGTTTTAATTTGCATTTCCCTGATGACATATGATATGGAACATTTTTTCATATACTGATTTGCCATCTGTGTATCTTCTTGGCGAAGTGTGTTAAGGTCTTCGGGCCATCTTTAAATCAGGTTGTTTTGTTATTGTTGAATTTTAAGAGTTCTTTGTATATCTTGAATAACAGCCCTTATATTTATGTCTTCGCAAATACTTTCTCCCAGTCTGTGACTTATCTTTCTATTCTCTTGACATTGTCTTTCACAGAGCAGAAGTTTTTAACTTTAATTAAGTCCATCTTATCAATTTTTTTTCATGGATTGTATCTTTGGTTGTATCTGAAAAGTTATTGCCGTACCCAAGTCATCTAGGTTTTCTCCTATGTTATCTTTTAGGGGTTTTATAGTTTTGCATCTTATATCTAGGTCTAGTGTCCATTTTGAGTTAATTTTTGTGAAGGGTATGAGGTCTATGTCTAAATCAATGTTTACATGTAAATATCCAGTTATTCCAGCACAGATGGGTGAAAAGATGATGCTTGCCCCCATTGTTTTATGTTGGCTCCTTTGTTGAAGGCCACTTGACTGTATTTATGGGGGAATCTATTTCTGGGCCTCCTTTTGTCCTGTGGATCTATTTCTCTATTCTTTGACCAATATCATGCTATCTTGATTCCTATAGTTCTATAGTGAATCTTGAAGTTGAGTAATGTCAGTCCTCCAACTTTTTCTTAATATTGGTGTGGCTGTCCTGGGCCTTTTACCTCTCCATACAAACCTTAGAATACAAGAACCTTGTGTTGATAATCCACAAAATAACTTGCTGGGATTTTGATTGGGATTGCATCGAATCTATAGATCAGGTTGGGAAGAACTGACATCTTGACAGTATTGAACATAGAATATCTCTCCATTTGTTTAGTTCTTTGATTTTATTCATCAGAGTTTTGTAGTTTTCCCTGTAGAGATCTTATTCATATTTTGTTAGCTTATACCTAAGTGTTTTGGGGGTGTGATTGTAAATGGTATTTTGTTTTTAATTTCAAATTCCACTTGTTCATTGCTGCTGTGCAGGAGACAGATTGACTTTTGTATATTAACCTTGTACCCTACAACCTTGCTATAATTGCTTGTTAGTTCCAGGAGGTTATTTTGTTGTTGTTAATTCTTTCAGATTTTCTACTTAGATGATCATCTGTGAAGACAGTTTTATTTCTTCCTTCCCAAACTGTATACCTTTTCCTCCCTACCCATTCCCTCCCCTCTCCCCTGCCCTCTTCTTTCCTTCCCTTCCTTCTTTTCTTGTCTTATTAGCTAGAACCTCCAGTACAATATTAAAAAAGAGGGGAGATCCATGCTTTGCTCCTGATCTTAGTGAGAAAGCTTCTAATTTTTCATTGGTAAGTATGATGTCAGTTGTAGATATTTTTTTTTTTTTTTAGTTGTAGATACTTTGTAGCTGTTCTTTATCAACTTGAGGAAGTTTCCTTCTAAGTTTACTGAGAGTTTTTATCATGAATAGGTGTTGGATTTTGTCAGATGCTTTTCTGCATTTATTGATATGATCATGTGACTTTCGTTACAGTCTGTTAATGTGATAGGTTACATTAATTAATTTTTTAAAATTTTATTTCCAGTAAAATTAACATGCAATGTTATATTAGCTGTAGGTGTACAATATAGTGATTTGACAATTCTGTACATTACTCAGTGCTCATCGCAGTGTACTCTTAATCCTCTTCACCTGTTTCACCCATCCCTCCACCCACTTCTCTGGAAACCATCTGTTTGTTCTCTATAGTTAAGAGTCTTTTTCTTGGTTTGTCTCTCTTTTTAACTTTGTTCATTTGTTTTATCTCTTAAATTCTACCTACGAGTGAAATCATATGCTATTTGTCTTTCCCTGACTGACTTATTTCACTTAGGATTATACCCTGTAGAACGAACCATGTTGTTGCAAATGGCAAGATTTTCTTCTTCTTTAAGGCTGAGTAGTATTCCATTGTATATTTATATCTCACCTTCTTTATCCATTTATCTATTGATAGACACTTGGACTGTTTCCATATCTTGGCTATTGTAAATAATGCTACCATCAACATAGGGGTGCAAGTAACTTATTTGGATTAGTGTTTTTCTATTCTTTAGGTTAATACCCAGTAGTGGAATTATTGGATCATATGGTAATTCCATTTTAAATTTTTTAAAGAACCTCCATACTGTTTTCCACAGTGTCTGTAACAGTTTGCATTCCCACTGACAGTGCATGAGGGTTCCTTTTTCTTCACATCTTCACCGACATTTAGTGTTTCTTATAATTTTGATTTTAGCTGTTCTGACAGGTGTGAGGTAATATCTCATTGAAGTTTTGATTTGCATTTCTCTGATGATAAGTGATGTTGAGCATCTTCTCATGTGTCTATTGGCCATATGAATGTCTTCTTTGAAAAAATGTCTGTCCATGTCTTCTTCCTATTTTTAATTGGATTATTTGTGGGGTTTTTTGGCATTGAGTTATATAAATTCTTTATGTGTTTTGGATAGTAACCCTTTATCAAACGTGTTATTTGCAAATATCTTCTCCCATTCAGTAGGTTGTCTTTTAGCTTTGATGATTGTGGGTTTTCATTGTTGTTGTTTTGTTTTGTTTTGCTCTGAAGTTTTTTATTTTGATGTAGTCTCTATAGTTTATTTTTGCTTTCTTTTCCTTGCCTCAGAAGATATATCTAGAAAAATATTTTATGACTGATGTCAGAAAAATTACCGCCTGTGCTCTCTTCTAGGGTTTTTATAGATTCGGGTCTCACATTTAGGTCCTTAATTCATTTTGAGTTTATTTTTGTATATGGTTTAAGAAAGCAGTCTCAAAAAAAAAAAAAAAAAAAAAAAAAAAAAAAAAAAAAAAAAAAAAAAAAAGAAAGCAGTCTCATTTCATTCTTTTGCATGTAGCTGTCCAGTTTTCCCAACAACTTGTTGAAGAAGCTTTTTCCGGTTGCATATTCACGACTCCTTTGTCAAAGATTAATTGATCACTTAATCATGGGTTTATTTCTGTTCTGTTGATCTTTGTGTCTATTTTTATGCCAGTATCATACTGTTTTGATTGCTACAGCTTTGTAGTATATCTTGATATCTGGGATTCTGATACCTCCAGGTTTGTTCTTCTTTTTCAAGACTGCTTTGCTATTCGGGGTCTTCTGTGGTTCTATACAAATTTTAGGATTATTTGTTCTGGTTCTATGAAAAATGCTGTTGGTATTCTGATAGGGATTGCTTTAAATCCGTAGGTTGTTTTGGGTAGCATGGACATTTTAACAATATTTGTTCTCCCAATCCATGAGCATGGAATATCTTTCCATTTGTTTATGCCATCTTCAATTTCAGCGTTTTACAATTTTTCAGAGTTCTGGTCTTTCACGTCTTTGGGTAAGGTTTATTCCTAGGTATTTTATTAATTTTGGTGCAATTGTAAATATTTTATTAATTTCTTTTTCTGCTACATAATTAGTGTGTAGAAATGTTATGAATTTCTGTATATTGATTTTGTGTCCTACAATTGTACTGAATTCATTTATCAGTTCCTAGTAGCTTTTTGGTGGAGTCTTTAGGATTTTCTATATATCTATCATATCATCTGCAAGTTAAACACCTTGCATACTTGGGTTAAATTCCACTTGGTTATATAGTATATAGTTCTATTTATATATTATTGGCATGAATACTTATTTAACTTCCTATTTACCCTTTTAACTTTATGAATTAGAAAAGAAAATTTCCTAGGTATTTAAAAAGATCCAAATATCAGCAACTGTTGGTTCATGTCCTGGGATGAATATGAAGTTTGCATTTTCACATTAATTTTGATTCCTTTATTGAATTCTACAGATAACAAAGCTGGAGATTTTCTCTTTGAAGAAAATGATGGTGATGATCAGATTCTCTACAATCTTGCACTTATCTAAAATTTGATGTTATGGTCAAAATTTACATTCATCTTATTTTAAAGGATATTTAGTAATGTGGTTTTAGGATTTCAAGTATGTACAATTTGTAAATATTTCAGCACCCAGTGATCCATGTTTTGCCTTTCATTTTTTATTCAAATAGGACCGAGATGCTATTATTCCCAAGCTAGGGACTTAGAGACTGAGGTCTAGAAATTAGGAAAGCTGAGGATCAGTCTTGATTTTGTGCCTTAATCACTTTTAAATTATTGCATTTTATAGTTGAATCATTTCTTTACCTTGGAGTTGTAAAGTGAAGACAGGAAGATCACCCACACATTAAGTAATTTATGCAAAATCTACTGAGTGCCAGCTATATACCAGGAACTATGATAAACGTTAAGGATACAAAGATGAATAAAATGAAGCATCTGTCTTAGAGGAGCTCACAGTTCAATGAAGAAGGTGAGTAATCTGATAAATAGTAATACAAATGCTTTAAGACATAACTTGAGGTTTCTGGAAATTTAGAGGAGAAATAATCTCTGCCTTGGGGAGTTGACATCTGATTTGGGTCTTGAGTACTTTTTGAATAATCTTGTCAATTCTCTCCAGAAAAATAAAGCAAGGGTCACTCTGTCTTCCTGTATCTGATAGACGTTCTTCCAAAGTGACTGAGATTTGCTTGAAACATAATAATATGCATTTTTTTGTTTTTCATGTGTACAGAGTGTTTTCTTACACAAGTCTCAGCAAAATTCCTGTAGTACGGACATGGTTCTTCCCATTTCACATGTGAGAAATCTGAGCGCAGAAAAGTAAGTGACTTGCACCAGAGCCTGTTGAGTGGCATGGCCTGGATTCCAGCCTTGCCTTCTTCTGATTCCAAAACTGAAATTTTTCCTCTTGTTCAACTATGATTACATAAATAATAGTATCCAACAGCAGAATTTCATCAAACTTCCTGTTCCAAATGGAACGGTTTTGATTTATGCTTCCATTGAAGAGATGAATGTGCATCTGGCCCAGATACCTATTAGTTAAAAGGAACTTAAGAAACTGCTCTACCAGGCAAGCCCGGTGTTCCATCCAACCCAGTACTGTGTTGACAACAGAGACCTCAAGGGATTTGCCAGGAAAGGACATAGTTTTCCTCTCTGACATTAACCTTAAAGGTTAGATGTACTCTCAGTAGCCATTTATGACTCTGACATTCATAAATTTGGTCAAATCTTTATGAATCCATTTATGTTCCTTGCCTGTACTTCTTTTGTGGTAATGAACTCTGTGTATTTATTATTTTCTGAGTAAAGTAATACTCCATTTTATTTGTTCTTAACTCACCTCACTGAATTCGAGGGAGTCCTCCTCCTCCTCCTCTAGTGAGGAATTAGAATGATGAGAATCAGTGTACTTGAGTTTACACATGCTCTCCAAAATTCTCTAGGTGTGTTTTATTTTTTCCTGAACAAGAATAAATAAAATTGTACATTATATTCCTGTTGCAGAGGGACTAATATTTTATTTAGAGATTAGAATTCTGTCTCCTGGCATATTTTCTGTATACTTTTTGATGAACTTACTCTAGAGTTCCCATAGAATAACTTCATTTCGGTATTTGTAATTCATATTTGCATGTTGAAGGCAGCTCTGATCTGGCCCTGGGGAAGCTTGAGGTAATTTTTGTTCTAATCTATAACTACTTGTGGAGAGTAGGTATATAGGATAATATGCTATATATATTTAATAACTGATTCTAACTGATGTGTTATAGAATATCATAAAGTAGGAGAAGAATGCTGGCCTGGGTGTCAAGAATCCGGTATTTTAGAACCATCCCTGGACTATAGTTTCCAAGTTTATAAGATGAGGGATTGAATTAGGTAATTTTTGAGATCTTGTCATACTTTCATTCTGAGTCCCTGATTTCCTTGGTGATTTAACTGAATATAACCAATTCTAGTTTTCCTAAGCCCCAATAGACCTCCCCCAATTCCATCTTGATTCATTTGCTCTCAGTATTGTCAAAGGCTTTAGATGGATCACACACACTGTTTTCTTTTATTCATATTGCCTATTTCCCACCTCAGAGATTTATAGCAAATGAAGTAATTATAATTTCTTCACATCACACCCTTATAGAAGTAATGACTGAATTTCCCATAGGTTATTCTTAAGGGATGGGTTTATTTTAGGTTCCATAAGCCTATCCCATTTAGCATAGGTCTTGAAGGCTTTCCCTTTGTTCTTAGTGGTCACCCTTGTAATTGATTAATATCATCCTTTAGGAGTTATTAAAAAGCAAAAATTGACCAAAGGCAATCTTTGAATTTGCATCTTTGAATTTTCTCAAAATCCTAAGGCCAATGGTATCCATCCCAGCTACATTTGTTTGTTGACTTGAGTAAAAAAAAAAGTTTTAGCATTGGCCAGTTACAGGTTTTGCCATAAAGAACATATGTGTGGTAAGAATTGCTTTCTTTGCTCTTCTTCAAGTAGCAAATGGAGGGCTGTAAACTTCTCAGTCATTTATATACAACATCACTCTTGTGGCAAATGAATTTTCATCATACTTCCTACTTCCATTGGCGACTAAGTGTCTGCCACCTCTACCCAGGGGCCCTGGTGCTTCAAGCACACCATTCATGGTGTGATGAAAGCACACGAACTCACAGGTCAAACAAGCCCTCCTGTAAAATGGAGCCAATGACACATCATGGGGTTGTGCTGGGGAGTACATGACCTCTGACACACAAAGGGTATGTATGAGTTTTGGTTCCCTCCCTCTTGCACTCTAGTTCTCTAAGTAAGCCAGTCATAGGATTAAACCACAGCAGCAGAGGAATATGGAAGCAACTGGACACCAAACTCCAGGAGAAATGGTCTTCACAAATACAGATGTGCTGCAGTCTGTGAAAACATAAGTGAACTCAGTGTGACTTATAAAGCTGACCTGACTGATGGTCATTGCTTTTGGAAAAGTTGCTTTTGGGGGCACCTAGGTGGCTCAGTCAGTTAGTGACTGCCTTCTGCTCAGGTCATGATCTCAGAGACCTGGGATTGAGCCTTGTGTCGGGCTCCCTGCTCAACAGGGACTGCTTTTCCCTCTCCTCCCCTCTCAAGCTCTCTCTCAATATCTCTGTTGCTGTCTCTCTCTCTCTCTCTCAAATAAATAAATAAAATCTTAAAAAATAAAAGTTGTTTTTTATGGTCAAACTGGCTGTAGTCATCATCAGTTGCTATGTTCTTTTTACTTTGCTATGTGGCTCATATTAACTATAGTGATCTGGGTCTTTCACTTAGATAGCCTCCTTTATTAAGCTTATAAAGCTTTAACTGTCCAGGTTTGAAATCAGGGTCCCTGCTCCTTGAAAGGTTTTCTTTGACAGCTGGGTACTTCTATCAACCTCTCTGTGCTGTCAAAGAGTTACTATCATGACAGAGTTGATTTCTGCCACCTGCCCCGGCATAGCCCTTAAAGGACTTCTTTTCTCTACTCACCACCCAGGACCTGTATCCTCTCTCTGTTTCACTAAATAGAGGGATGAGGGAGAAGGAAAGGCAGGAAAAAGGAAGCATAAACCCTGAGAAAGTCCTTTGAAAATCCTAACTTCACATACAGTAATAGTTCATAAAATTATTCTCTTTTGGTATCTCTAATTAAAACAAAAATATAACAATTTAAAAATGTTAACTAGAAAAGAATGAACAGAGGCACCCAGCTGGCTCAGTCTGAAGAGTGTATGACTCTTGATCTTAGGGTCATGAGTTCAAGCCCCATGTTGGGTGTAGAGATTTCATTTAAAAAGAGAGAGAGAGAGAGAGAGAGAGAGAAAGAAGAATGAATGGCTTTGTTTTAGGAAAAATAGGCTGTGTACTTATTCATAAAGGTACTCCATTCTATAGGATTCAGAATGTCAATTTTTTTAAAAGTTCAAATCTTTCTTTGAGATACCTAGTAGAAAGCACTTGGTAGACAAGTGGAGAGTATAGTCATGAATAAAACACAGGTTTGCTTCATTCCATTTATTGTCTGAGCAAGGAAGCCGGATACATACTGATATATAAAAATTAAAATACTTTTCAGTGGGGTAATAAGATAACATACTATAGTGATATAGTGAACACGGAGACCAACTGTCATGAGGGCACTTGAGAAGTGGAGGTGTTAAAACTGGGCCCTACAGAAGCAGTAAGATTTAGACTGGCATGTTGTGGGGGAGAGCAGTGCCAGAGGAAATAACTGAGCAGGGATGAGAGGAATGTGTCCTGTGTTTGGGAAAAGGCAAGCACCCTTGCTTGGAAGGATCTGGAGAGTGTGGAGAAAGGATGCAGTGGAAAATACCTACGGAGAAGCCACCCAGTTCTCTACGTATCTATTTTAGTTACTTCTTATGAATGCCATTATCTTATCTCAGGACTTTAGGTTCACATTATGATTTGGAGAGAACAAAGAATTTCTGAAGGCATTTTGTGGTCTGCTAATCTGAACATCACTTGGGTGTTCACATAATACAATGATTGATCAAAAAGTCACTACTGAAGTGTTCCTTACTGGGTGTGAAGAAAGAGAAGTGGGCTTTGGGGCTGGCAAGGGGAAGCAGGGAGGTTTAGGAAGGGCTGGTGGTGGTAGTGTTTTGATGCTCCAGGTTTGAATCTCAGTTTCCACACTCAGTGCCTCAGTTTCTTCAGCTCTAAATGGAAGTAATAAAAGAACCTAGTTGGTATATATTCTTGTTTCATAGAACAAGAATTGTGGAGGGAAGGCATTTTCAGGGTTAATTCATTACTTAATACTGCCACTGGGGAACCCACCCTTCTATCTTTCTTTTCTTTTCTCTGCCATGCTTAGCAATTTGGCTTGATGCTTAGGCCTCTAACTAGTGGTTACAAGATGACTGCTTCAGTTGCTGGAATGGCATGGCCACTTCCTCCTGGTGCTTCTTTTCACTAGTGAGGGAAGTCTTTCCCAGAAATTCCCAATAGATTATCCCCTTATTTCTCCTCGTTTACAGCTTCTCAAGGAAGAGTATGCCTACAAGGAATCAACAGCTGGCAAAGGAGATTATTGACAGAGTCCAATCATGATTGTTCCCCTGGGGCTGGGAATAGAATAGACTTCTCTGAGCTCTTGGTAAGAGGGTGGTAAACCCAGTAAGAAACACTGGGGCTCAGACATCAAAGAGGAAGGGGAAGCCATGACTTTGGGGCTGGCAGCTGAGTATCTGCCTTACTTCCTCTGTATTGATCTGAGAATTAAATAGAAAGATCCATAAAATTACTTAGCAGAGTGCCCGACAGATGATAAACCCACAATAGAAGTTAGTAGTTATTGTTATTTTTATTCATATTAGTATTTAATATTATTTCATTTAAATGCACTTTTTTCCTCCAAACCATGTGGACAGAATCACCTTTCCCTTGATAGCTGATTCTTACAGTGTAGTAACTCTGATGTTCTCTCAAAGATGCAAATAGAAGTTCATCTGTTTCCCAACATATGTAGAATGGCAATGTTTTTTTCCTTCAAGGCACATATTCGTCAGGATGCCTATTCTGTAGGCTCAGAAAGTCCAAGCCATATAAATAATAGCCATCTGCTACTTATTAGCTGGGAAACCTTGGCTAAGTTAGTTATTCTGTATTTTTGTCCCCTCATTTTAAAATGAGTATCATCTTGGGACTCACCTCAGAGGTTCTTATGAACACTAAGTGACTTAATTTATTTAAAGCAGCACTTAAAGAATGCTTAGTACATAGGAAGCATTCAGTAAGTGTTAGCTATATGGAAGCCATGCATCCAAGGACTATGACCTAGATTTTCAGCCTGTCTTCTGGAATCAACTTGAGTTGTAACATCATTGTTGCCTTAGATGAATGCTCAGTGCCAGGCAGATTTTGAACAAACCACACTGTATCCTGATGGATATCAGGTGAAAGTGCATAGGGAAGAGAGAAGGATATACCAAAGACACTTACTTTCATAGTGACTTGACAGGAGTGTTAACACAGCTCTTTTCATCATAAATGCTTTTGGCAGCAAACAACAGAAGAGTTGTCTACCAGGTTTAGAGAAAGAGATTTATTTTTCTCACTTGGCAGAATGGTAGAGCTGCTTACTGATGGAAGGGATGCTTCACAGTTTGAAGATGGTGACTGCAGCTCCAGGAATGTGGGCACATTCAAAGCAGGAGTAAGGGGAAGGGGGCAGCACAAGGAACACCTGTCTTTTCTGTTAGGAAGGCAAGAACTTTCCTAGAAGCTTCCAGCAAAATTCTTCTTATGTCCTGTTGGGCAAAAAGAGATGACACATCCATACAAGCGTCAGGAGAAGCTGTAAAAAATGAATATTTGGTTTTCCCAGCTTCTTAGTTAGAGATAGAACAAGGGAGAAGGGAGTCGGAAATGGAAATTGGGATAGCCAACCTGCACTGACTGCTAAAATAGTTTTAAACATTAGGGCAGAAAATCAATGCTTCATATTTTTCACAAAGCCCAAGGCAGAGAAAGCAAAGGGCAAGCAGAAGTGGATGAAGATAGCCCAGCTCTATCACATTGGTCCATCAGCTGCTGGTGAAGGATTTAGCTTCTCGACTAATACGTACAGTTGTTTTTAAGGAAAAAACAATATCCATTTGGTTTCAACATGTTGAGTTTTCCAGAATCTCTCTGTCTTTCCATGACTTACTATGTAAACAGAATACAAAGCCTGCCATTTGGCAGGTGGGAGAAAAGCCATCAGTTCCCTTCTGTTTTAAATATAAAATAACTTCTTTGAGTCCCACCCCACGGTTCTGGGAAATCTAAACCTTTCCCACATGCACCAAACTGGACTCACAAGATTTTCCTAGAAGTAGTCCATTTCCCATCTCGAGTATTTATAACCCTCTCTTAGAGAAGAAAATGGGCTGTAGTAGGAAGTCATATTAAGATAGAAAGGGGATTTAGGCCACTTTGGTAGTAAAAGATAAAGACATTATTTAAATTCATTTGGTTGAAAAGATAAATGCAGATAAAAGCCCGGTATACAGGAGCCAAATGCCCTGGCACAGGAAGCAGTCAGACAATGGACTTGGCAGTCATCCACTGGACACATTCATCTGCTGAAGGCTTGCTTCTAAGCAGCCGCGAGTGCCTAGTGAGGGGCTCTGTGTGTGGAGGGGAACGGAATGACCGCTGGGAAAGTAGGGACTGGTGGAATGGGCTTCAGGAGGGTGAGGAAACAGACGGTGGGGGGGGGGGGGGGGTGACCGGAAGGTTTTGAGAGCTACACAGTCAAGAATAGCCTTAGACCATGGTGCTCAGAAAACTTTTTCAAATATGCCCTTTGCTTTTAGAAAAAAACCAACAGAATTCCTTTGTCTTTCTTAGTAGTGAAACATCATTTTTAACTAGAAAATATCTTTATTTAGAAATAACTGAAGATGCTACTGACACTGCCTGGGCAGTCTCTGACATTTGGCTAGAGCAGTGTCAGACTTTCTGTGGTTCAGATCACTTCATTAAACATTGCCTGAATGTATGTTGTGAGCCAGATACTATGTTGAGTAAGCCAGACACTGAGTTTTATAAGGTAAAAAAGACGAGGTATAGGCCTGGAGTGGCTTACACTATAACTGGGCCAGTGTTGTCCTCCAGGGGACATTTGGCAATATCTGGAGGCATTTCTGGTTATCAAAACTTGGAGAGATGCTATCAGAATCTAGAGTGCAGAAGCCAGGGATGCTACTAAGTATCCCACAATATGTAGTATAGCTTTCCACAGTGAAGCCTTAACTGGTTCAAAATGTCAATTGTGCTGAGGTTGAGTAACTCTGCACCACTGTAAAGATACATAGGGAAAAAATAAAAATTAGAATCAGTATTTGTAGAAGAATGTACAAAATGAAGAAGTGAGATGAGAGCTTCAGTGAGTTTTGAAGAAATTTAGGATTTCACCAGAGATGGAGGTGAGAGGGACTTCCTTGAGGGATTACTTAAGGAAGGCAAGATAAGACTGCAGGCAGAAGCACATCAGAAAACAGAAATCTCTCAAATTGTACTATGTGAGAGGTAGGAAGTGCTGGGAAATGATTCTAGAGGAGTAGACAACATCACATTATTACCACTCCAGGAAGACAGTCTCAGGAACTTGAACTCAGTTCCATAATTGATGAAGAACAATCGAAGAGCAGCAAGCAATGAGTGATGTAACACAAATTTTAAGTGAGGTAACTTACTCTGAAATAAATAAAAAACTATTAAAGTGGCCCAATTTCCCAAGCCATTAGCAGTCTACCAATTCTCAGTCCTCGCCATCTCTCTCTTTTTGTCTGTCTTTCTCTTTTTCACACACATCTTTGATGATATATCCCAAGAACTATCTATATCCTCATATTCTACCTTTGTGGAAGAGAGACTGTCAGTGATCAATGAAGGAGTCTGGAAGGGTCTCATCATCTGGGACAACGTGGAGACAGTAAGAGCTGAGAGATCTTTATGAAGCCAAGAGAAGGGAGATAATTTGGGCAGGAAAGAGACCATGACAAAAATGAAAGATAGGTTATGGTATATTGGCATTTTGGGATTTTAGGGTTTGTACGTAGAGCAGATCAAGGTCACACAAGGCACCACTTAATGCTCAATGAGTAAAGTGAAAGATAGTGGCCACTGGGTTTGAAGAGAGCAATCAGTAGCCGTGAGTGGTTGGGTTAAGGACTGGGTACTGTCCGACTCTAAGGTGTACTATTTACATAAATAGTTGCATCATTAAAGTGTGACTTATCTACTCTGCTAGCAGATTCTGGGACTGTAGGTCACTGACTTGACCTCTGACTGGGCCTCACAATGCAGATGAAGAAATTTGCAGTGGATTCCACTGGCCTCTGAATTGGGGGAAAAAAATCTTAGCACCTGTTATGGTATATACTAGTATGAAGGCTTTCCAGAGGTTTTCCTCCTACTAAAGCCAGATAATAGAAGCTATTATCTCTTTGTCTCCATTTCCCCAGTGCCTCAAAGTCTGATACAAAGTAAGCATTCAATAAATAAATGAAGAGCTAATTCCAAATGCCAATAATATGGTTATAGTATGGTTATAGTTAATAGTGAATTCAGAGGGAAATATTATGAATTCAAAGATTAAATTATTTGGAAAATAGCTTAATATGTTTGAGAATATGGGAGACATTTCTGAAGGCGGTAATGTGTCTATGATTTAAATTTTTGTATGTCTCCGTAACAGACTCTCTTCTCCTATAAAGTCAACTTTCAGAAGAATTTTCTACTTGAATGTTTCTAAGAGGTTCAAACACTTAAAAAAAAAAGATTTCATTTATTTATTTGGGAGAGTGAACAAGAGAGATAGAGAACACAAGTGGTGGGGAGGGGCAGAGAAAGAGGGAGAAGCAGACTGTCTGCTGAGCAGGGAGCCCTGAGATCATGACCTGAGCCAAAGGCAGCTGCTTAACCAACTGAGTCACCCAGGTGCCCCTCAAACACTTTTGTTAGAAAGATATTTAAAGACAGATATCTGAAAAACAAGATTTTGATTTTTTTTCTGTGTATAGGAGGGTTTTTTTGTTGTTGTTGTTTTCATGTTTTTCATTATTGCAAATGTTATAATTCACTCTTGCCTGGTTGTACAAGAAAAATATTTTTGCATCATCTGCATGGAGGAAATTCAAATGCCTATAATAATGGATCATGGTAGGTAAGTGATATGATAAATATTACCCAGGTAGTCCTAAAAGTCATAAACTGCTTAGCTGAATTTATCCAGATTGTATGAGATGTGAGAGAAGAAAAGCAGTGTTCTTAGATGATGTATTCCAGAATTTAAAAATGTCAAAATTTTCTAGAAGGTTAGAATTATGCATCCATTAGGATACTTTTGGCTGCAAGGAAGCAGTGGGTCCAAATCAAAGTGACTTTGACAACTGTCTCACATAGCAAGTAGGAGGTAGGGCTGTTCTTGATTGATGAATCCTGCAGCTCAAGGACTTCACATAGATCTGAGATCTTTCTGCTCCACCTCCTACCACATGTCAAGAAATTCCTTTAGGGTCATAGGATGGCTATAATAGTTATAGGCATAACATTAATTCATTTATTCAACAATTGTTTATCTAGTGAATATTATGTGCCAAGGTTCTAGGTACTGGGAATATTATGGGACTATATGGACACAGTGGAATGCTTTGGCCATAAATTTACAAATAGGTTTTCTACTATAGTATAAGGTGAGAGACAAATTCTCTGCCTTTATCAAGTTCACACTCTAATGGGAGCAGAAATCAACAAAAGGAATAGGAAGGAATAAATATGTAATATTTCAAGTAGTTGAAAGTGCTGTCAAGAACAATGAAGAGGCCCACGGTAATAGAGAAGGGTGGAGGGGCTGTTTTATAAATGGTTGTCCAGGAAGTCTTCAGCTACAAAGCAGGGCCTGAATGAAGGAAGATGGTGTGCTGTGAGAACTTGTTGAGGGGAGGGCTTCTGAGAAAGCTAAAGCCCTGATGTAAGGGCATTGATAGTGTGCTTGAGAAGTATCACAGGGGCCAGTGTGACTTGAAGGGAGTGAGCAAGGAGAAGATTTACAGGCAGTAGAATTTTCAAGATAGCAAATGTTAGATACTAAGGGCCTTTGTAGGCCATGATTAGAATTTGGAATTTTATCACAAGGTGGGAAGTTTTTGGAGAGTTTTGAATGGGTAGGTGACATTATTTATGTTTGTAAAGGATTCACTTTGTCTCCATTATGGGGAATTGACTAGAAAGGGTGAGAGTGGAAATACAGTGTGCTTAGTGGGCTACTGAAGTAGCCCAGGTTACAGTAGTGCAGGGAGGGGGAAATGGTCAGATTCAGGATATATGCTGATAACCTCAAGCATTGATATCCAGTGTCCCTTTTTAAGATTGAGAAAAAGTTTTCCAGAAACCTCCCAGCTTACTTCTTGGTTTTTATTTGTCTGAATGGCATCTTAAACCCAGACCTACATCAATTTACCAGTGAGTAGAATGAGACCACAGTGTGTGGTTCAGTCAGACAAAAACCACTCTGCGCCACAGAAGAGCCAGACTCTCCAGGAGGACTTGTCTACTTGGAGGAGGAGAATAAATTTGAGGATATGTGGAGCTCAGCACAAAATAAAATGTGGGTCCTCTTTTTTTGAAAATTCTTAAAAATTTGAATATGAAGACAACAGAGCATTAAACCCACTGCAGGGTCCTTCTATGCATGGGTTCCCGTGGGATTGCTGATGAAACCAGCTCTTTCTGTTAGGAAAGAAGCAGCTGTTGAGTGCCAACAAAAGTTTTTCCCTCACACAAATTATATTCTGGGAGAATTTACAAGTCTTTGAGGCAGCATCAAGGTTTTCAGATCACTGAGTTCTTGGTTGGTGTCCTACCAGTTAGAAGGAGAAGGTAATGATTACTGGATTAATAGGAAGTAATTCCTGCTCATTTTTATCCTCCTTTCATTGTTGTATTGAGGAAAATAGTCCTTTGTCCATAATCTCATAGGTGAATTGCAGAAGTGAATACATCTACCCATTTTCTGATTTCTTATCCCTCTAAATCCTGACCACTTGACTCCTTTAATGCCTTGCTTCTTTCCTTACACCTGATAGGGACTGAAGTTTCTCCTTTGCTCTCTTCTGGGATTTGTAGTTGTGCTTTGACTATGCTTTTGGGGGTTTTACAGGATATTTACTTCTAAGAGAATACCTGGCCCCTGATATTGTGAACAGTGTTCCTGTAGGGTCTATCTTACTGCACCCATGCATTCTCTTTCCAGGCAATTTTGGTTTGGGTTTCTGTTGGCCCCCATTAGTAAGATGCCGTTGAAGTACAAACCACCTGCCTCCTCAGAGGAATCGCGACAGTTGTCTCTGAATCTATTAGCTACCTACATAGTTTCACAGCTTTCCTGGATTTTATATGTTGTTATCGCATCATCGCATTTTACCACCATCGAGGATAAGGAGAGGAGGGGAAAAACTTCTTAAGAGTCATATTGCTACTTTAGAATAAGCGATTGTTTTGGGGGAAAAAGAGTGTATAAGTACTGAAAGAAAGTGCATTTTAAGTAGGCAAAATTCATTTTGTGTTTTGAGTTTTTGTTTATTTTCTCTTTCTTTCTTTTCTTTGTTTTTTTTTTTTTTTTTTTTTTTTTTGTAAAAAGAAATTGCCCTTTAGGACACGATGTTTTTGTATCTCTTCAAACAGAAAACAATCAACTGCTCTGATGAGAATTAGATATTCAGCAGTCAGAATAATTCGGATGTCACCCTCTGAAATCAACATTCTCCAACTTTTCCTTTACTTTAGATTAGAATTTCAACTGCAGGTTGTAGGTTTCTAGGACATTATTCTTTTAGAATGAGCTCAAGCCCAGCAGCTTCCAAGTCAAGGAGACCTAATTCTGTTAGGTTTATGATTGCTAGTAGAATTCAGTGCTCTATGTGATAATTGTGATGGTGGTCAAAAATGGTCTAACTATGTTAAAATATAAATTGTTTCCTTCTACTGAATTATTATTATTGGCTAATCATACTGAAATATTTATATAATAATGTCTATAGTTTATTATTTTTAAAATTTTTATTGAAGATACTATTTTTTTTCATAAAACTTGATTATTCCAGTCCAAGCACTTTTGCTTGGATAAGTTCTTTCCTTGGTGCTGAGTATAACTCTCTATTCCTACTGTCACTTATGACAAATTAGGGCTTCCAGTCCCACAAATGCAGATCCTGCAGGTCACATGTCCCAGAGATGGAGAATGTGATTTCTCCCAGGGGCCTGGATATGCAGACCATTATATCATCTCACACTCTGAGAGAGTCTCCCCTTTCCAGACTTACTGAGCATCCTTTGATTGTACAGCATCTTTATCTCTGACCTCTAAGCAGGGTCACTGTTGTAACAGCCTAGAGAAAGCTTTCAGGAATGAATGAGTGCTCAGAGGAATCAGGTAGCATGCTCTGTCCAGCACGGTTATCATTTCTGACAATGCTGATAGAGGGACTTCTTCTACAGTCCATTGATTTCAGTGTCAGGCAGATGAAAAGTAGCATATTGATGAGCCTTTGTCATTACTTTGCCAAAGGTGTCTTGTCAGATAAAAGACCAGTAGAGGAAACCAACTTAAGACAGGCCATCACATCAATTTTCTTGGTGCTGAAGGAAAGAGGATGAACTGTGATATTTAAACTAATCGATGCCTATAAAGATACTGTTAAACTCTTGCAATCAAGTGTTTTGATTTGCAAAAAAAAAAAACAAAAAAAAGAAGAAGAAGAAGAGTGATCTGTAACAAGGGTAAAAAAAATGGACCACAGATGTTGAAATAAAAGACTTCTGTTCACAGCAATAGTGAAATTACAACTGGGACTCTTTTTTAACATTTACCTTGATTAAAGCCTTATCTGCATAGCATGATGGTGTAAAATGCTAGTGCAATCTTTTTGTAACTTGCCAGTATTGGGAGCTCACAGCTGAGAGCAAAGGCCTCTCTGTATTCTGCAGTCTAAATTCAGAGAGAACATCGGGCTGGGGTTCCAGTTACTTTCCCAAGGGGCTTGCTAAAAAGTGCCATTTGAGCAGATTCAAAGATACACACCTTTTCCCAACCACTGCTTTTCCCACTGTCTACTCATCCTCTCTTTGTATAAAGAAGACTGGAAAGGGGCCAGGAGATAACTGTTAGAGGATCTAACCTTCTCTTACTTTCCTAAAGGAAAGAGAAGCAGACATTTATGGTCTCTTCTCTAAGCTAAAGAAAACGGATTATAAAAGGCTTCCTCATAAGGTTTGTGGGTGTCAGCAAGAAACGAACACTGGTTTCCCACTTGGTGTCTCCTAAACAATAGGACTTGCGAACTTGCTCTGGTGTTCTGAGGGCAGGAGCACTAAGGACAGATAGTGGGAGGGCATCTGGGTGGCTCAGTGAATAAGCATCTGCCTTTGGCTCAGGTCGTGATCCCAGGGTCCTGGGATCAAGGTCCACATCAAGCTTCCCACGGGAAGCCTGCTATTCCCTCTGCCTGTGTCTCTTCCTTTCTCTCTGTGTCTCTAATGAATAAATAAATATAATCTTTAAAAAGGGGGGAAAGATAGTGGGATAATAAGGCCAAGTGGAGAAGGCATGAGTTGGCTTTCTTGAGTATTTTATGGTTCCCAAGAGTGGGCTGGGAAGAGTTACAGAATATAGATGAGATAGGGAGGGGTGATTTTCAGCTTTCTGGGGACTCCTACAGTCTGGGATGTAATATGGTAGCCAGGTGAAGGCCAACTTTTGAAGATGCTTTCACATTTTTAAAGGAAATATTTTGGAGCTAAATCCAGTGCCAGGAGGGTTTTGGGACCTCTTCCTGCCCACTTCTACTTCATAGATCACATTTTGGTTAGGGGGCCTGACCACAGAGAAAAAGGAATAGGAATTTTTGCACTGTTGAAGTTTGGTTGTTCATGTAAGGGAAGAGTGTTTGGGCCAACAAAGAGGAGGACACCCTGGATGCCATGCTCGGATGTCAGGAGATGGATCTTCTCTCTACCTCCTCCACATACTAACACCAGAGAAAAAGTGCAAGGAGGAAGGAGCAGAGCAAAATTCTAGACACAAAGGTCTGATGGCCTTCATGGGTCTGAGCAGGGATAATAGGAGGTTGGTCTGAACCAAGTGTAAATAACTTAAGATGACAAACAACCATGAAATTGGATTTAGAAATTATTCATGGGAAGGGAGTTGGCAGTAAAACTGAAAGAAATTATTGGAAAAAATTTCCACAATTATAACTCAATGACTTAAGGTATCTCAAATAGGCCATTACATCATTTTCTCTAGTGAATTTTTTTTAAGCTGAATAATTACAGGTTTAATTTTAACAGCATAGAAAGTCTCATTGTTTGTCCTTGACAAAGAAGGCATCCTAAAATCATGATAGCAGAAGTGTAAACTCACTCCTCAGGGTGGGGAGAGCTGAGGTTCCCTAGCTCAAGATCAGCCTGCCTCTGCTGACCTGACCTCTGACTGCAAACAGAAGAGAGAGCCCAGGTCAAATTGGCCAAATTGGCCCACACTGTCAACTGCAGATCTTAGAATGATATGGCTTATTTTTTTTATGCCAATAAATTTGAACTTGGTTTGTTATGCAGCTAAAGCTATCTGATACAACAGTATTACATGATATTTGAAAATCATAAATAATCTTTAGAATAAAGTCATCCCATGGTCTCATCCTCCTAAAACAGCTCAGCATTTTAGAATTTGTCCATTACTCACAGTTGGCCTTAACTTCCATTTGGATATGTTATTCTTAGACTTTCTGAGATGACATAGATAGACCAATCAACTCCTTTCTCTCTTCAGCATGCATGTGCAGGCATGCAGAATTCCCTTTTAAGACACTGACATTATTAAGTGATTGCTTGTGTTGGGTCACCTTCCACACCAGTGCTTCAGCTTCACGAGGATTTAATCGAATTTTCACAGCTTCATTGTGTCCTTGGTCTGATCAGAGACCCAGTTTGCTCAAAGTAAGTGGTGAGGTGGCAGCAGCAGTACCCACAGAAGCAGAAGAGAACACCTTGGCTCACCTTTGTGGCTACTGACATCAACACTCATCCTGTAAAATGTTGTCTCCTGTGATTTTTTTGGTCTAATCTCATCTTACAGGGAAAAATTTACATTTTTTTTCTGTATTAGCCTTTAACATTAAATTCTTTTAAAACACACTTTAAAAGATAGTTGATTTCTCTTTTCCTCTAAAGATATACTTTTAAAAAATTCTTTTCTCCAAATGGTCAATAATTTAATGGCATTTAATAAAATCAGACCAAAATAAGTGTTCTGTTTGGCATGATCTAGGAAATAACTGTAGACCCAGGAGTCTGGAGATTTAAATTTTATTCTTGGTTCTGTCACTGGTCAATAGTGTGCTAGAACAAATTACTTTGCCCTGTTGTACTTCAGTTTTCCCCATCTTTAAAGTGAGAAAAGTGTGCCTTAACAGGCTCAGAGGGAGGAGAAGCAGATAATATATGGAGGGAATCATTTTCTTTCAGTGAAGACAGAGGGTATGGGTGCATAGATTTGGGAGATAGGCAGGGCCCCAGGTGTCTTGTGAACATACTGTGGACTCAACCCAGAAAATCAGCTTTTGTCACAGAGCGTCTCCTTGTTCTCTCCTCTCTTCCCATTTGAAACAATTCTGTATTGATTGCCTATGGAAATAGTACCATTGATAGGTCAGCAAGGAACCTGGAATGAAAAGGTGCCAGTTTAACAAGTAAATCAAAGTATTTAATGGCTGAGGGAATCAAATTAATAGAACAAATGGAAGCACACTGTATAAGTATTATTAATATCCTTATCAGGACAAGATAATATTCTCATTAGGGCATTGACAGAGAAAACAAAAGCCTGTTAAGTATTTAACAATATGGGAAATAAAAGGATGGTAAAATTTTAAAAATCCTCAAGTATGAATATTTATATTGACAGTCCCACTCAGAGTCAAACAGAATGAATAAAAAACACAACCTAGGCACATCAAAGTTCAGAAAGAAAATTACTTTGAACTCCAAATTCTAAACACAGCCAAACTATCATTAATAGATATGCAAGGACTCCTTGAAACAGAGGGATGTATTTCAACAAAATGAAAAATGAATCAAAAAGAATGGTAGATATGTTACAGTAAACAGTGACAGGCAAAGAAATAAACAAAATGTGTAGTTGTCTAAGAGTTGTAAAAATAATATAGAGTGAAAAATCTCAACATGGGTATTGATGTGGTGAAAGGTGGGTTGTACAGAGGAGTATGTGGGAATAGAGAACTCTAAATGCACCAAGATTCTAAGTATTTATAGAAAAGCATTTAAAATGTGTTAAAACTTCAGTGTAACAAGTAGACAATTTTAAGTAAAAAAACATAACTTTCAAACCAGGAGAAGAAAAGAACAGTAAAAAATCCCTCCAATTAAAAAAAAAATCCTTCCAATTAACAAATATAAGATGAAATAAGTAAAAATAAAGGCAATAAATAGAAAACATAAAGTAAGAAGCAAGAAGAAATCCAAGGATATTATTTATTCAATAAATGTCATAACTGCATAAAAGTCAAATTGTCTCAAAGTGTGCCTTTATAAAATATCCACCTATATGCTGTCTATCTGAGACATGACTAAAAGATAGTCAATACAAAAATAAAAAGGATATATACTATGCAAATATTTCAAAATGGAAATATAATATAGTTATCAAGCAAGTAAAATTCAAAATAAAAATAATAAATTCACAATAGAAAGTATGCAATCCCCCCAGACAATAAAACAGTTACATACTTACTATTTTTAAAAAATTATTGAAAATATGGAAAGCAAAATTTTATGAAAAAATAACATTAACAATTATAGTGGAGAACTAATGTAACTCTCTTGAATTCAACAGATCAAATAGACCTATCAGAAGATTTGAATAACACACTAAACAAGATTGGCCTAATAGATACTTATAGAATTTTGTATTTCAAAGCTTAATACATAATCTTTTTACATGCACAAAGAAGGGCTATAAAAGTTGAACACTAAGGCACAAAAATATTTCAAATAAATTCTTAAATGTCAATTGTTTCTCCCATCCATTTCAATACCTATATTCTTGTTGGGGAAAATAAGAGGAAAATCTTTTTCAAATAACTTTGGGTTAATAAATTCTACTAAATTTCAAGTTAGCTTCAAATTTCATTAGAAATAAGTGATAGTGAAACCACATATCAGAAATGAGAACTAGGCAAAGTAGTACTTTTGGGTAAGTTTATAGCCATAAATACATTTATTAGCAGCAAAAAAATTAATATTCAACTCATGAAGCTAGAAAATTATCTCCCCTCCAAAAAAAGTAATTAGTAAAGATAAAATAGGGAAGTAATGAAATAAAATGTAGCTCATCCTCGTAGCAAAATTTTTGCTGTTTTTAAAGGCACTCACACACACACACACACACACACACACACACACACACCAGAAGACTAATCTTTAGTGATTTCAATTTTAGGAAAGATAAATGAGCACAAAGTCCAAATATAAATGTGCTTAGAAATGTCTATACAAATATATGAGATTTATGGCTAATGACAGTGGCCTAAAAACATATGTCTGCCATTTCTCCTTCCCTCATTCCCCCCCCCAAAAAATGGTAGAAAAGAAATAAAAAGCTAAAAAGAACATACAAATAAAGAGTAATGGGAATGAGGTCATTAGGAGAACACAGACTTTAACACATATTTTGAAAATGGAGAGCAGATGGAAGAGTGGAGAGATTGCTGTAACACAGCAGAGCAAACCAGAGCCCAGAATGCAGAGAGCAGATCTGTTCTCCAAAGAAGCTAATCTGCCCCATATCTATGGTTCCCAAATGCCATTTGGTTCCCAAATGCCAATGTGCATCAGAATTGTCCTGCATGCTTGCTAAAACACAGATGGCCGGATCCCATCCCCACAATTTCTGGTTCGGTAGATCTGGGGTAGAGCCTGAGAAATTTCATTCCTGCTAAGTTCACAGCTAATGCTGATGTCGTTAGTTTGGGGACCACATCAGGGAGCTGCTGATCTGGATAATAATTTAGGATAGGCTCAGGCCTTTGAATCATCAGGTATACTAGAAGGGAAGAATGAAACATGGACCAGAGAATAAGTTGCTTACCAAAAGTCTGTGTGCAGAACAGTTATCCAATCTGCTCTTCTGACACATGTAAATGCCCTACAACCAGTTATCTGTCCTCAAGCAAGAAATCAGAAGTATTTTGGTTGGAGCCTTAATGAAAATGCCTGGTGGGAATTTGTATTGTTTTCATTTCCTGCGATGGTAATGTAGTTGCACAATTAAAAAGCAGGTACAGATTCTACACAGTGGTGGGATTTCATTCCTGTCTCAATCTAAAGAGTCTTGGTCCTCAAGAGGCTTTCAAAAAATGTGCTTTTTTTGTCTCTAGAAAAAAATTGAATGGAAACAAAAGAAAGTATCTTCACTTACACATAGAAGAGTTCATTTCTCTCTTCTGTCAAGAATCAGATTAGAGCATGCACACATAGGAATGATGCACCTCTTAATATCCATATTTATAATGAAAACTTCTGCTGCTAGGACTAGAGTAATGTAACTGCTATATTTGTAACTGTTTGTAATGTGTCTCAGAGCCCTGATTTTCTCACTAAGGTTGCATTATTTAGTGCCAGACAAGAAAGCTACAATTCATGAGCAATGATCATTTTCTCACTAAAAAATGAATGAGCACTAGTATATATGCCTGCTGGTTTATTATTTAAAGATAGTTCAAGTCAAGTCATTATACCTTCAAATTCTATTTTTGTTTTTTAAAAATCTCATGACTTAACAAATGTAACTTTAAAAATTCAAGAGGCCAAAATCAAATCCACTCTAATGTATATCCACCTTCGCTTTAGTTGTGTGAACTTCAGTCTCTATTAAAATTTCAACTGAAACCAAAGTAAGTCCCAAGAAAGTCTTTTGCTTTGGTCCTCAGTAGTATGGCACCCTAGCCTAGATCATGTTCATTGCTACACAAATTGACATCCAGCAGAGCTATTTTCCTTACAATGCTTTCTATCCCAAGAATTTGTGACTAGTTCCATTTGCACCTCAAGCTGTCCTGCTTTTCCCAGATAGCTTCTTTCTATGAGCCCATCACCAGCAGGGATGCCAAGATACTGTATTGCGAAAGTATTATAACTGAGGTAGCCAATGTCTAGTCTTAACTGCCTCCTTCAGCTGATGACTCCTGTAAGGGTTCAAAGGCTATTGGGGATCAAACCTAATATATGCTCCGATGAGAAAAAAGGTCCTCAGCAAGTGAGTGCTTTGAAATAATACAGAAGAGAGAGAATGAAAAAGCCTGCTCAAAAAAAAAAAAAAAAAAAAAAGGTAGGGGAAAGGAAAGAGATTTCCTATTCCTACTCCCAAACACTCAGGGAGGATGTAATTCTGATTATCACAATCATTTTTGTCTTTAAGTTTTTTCAACTTGTGTGAACCCTGGACATCAGAATCAGATTAATAATACTAAAAATAGAAGTATCTGTTGTTTTTCAGACTCTGTTCAAAGCTTTCCATGTATTACCTCCTTTAATTCTGACAATAACTCTTAAGGTGGATATATTATAAATCCTCATTTTGCAGATGATGATGATGAATTTCAGAGAGGTGAACTGACTTGACTGAAGTTATGTACCTCCTAACGGTGGGACTGTAACTCAACTCAGGTCTATATGACTCTCTAGCCCACTATCTTAATGCAGAGCTCTGTGGAAATCAGCCAATAGGATGCCAAAGTTATGACAAGTCAAAATTATTTTAATCAACCACCTTGGTATTTGGTGTGATACAGAGCAAACTGATAAATAAGCCGCAGTATGATCAATCATTTCTTATTGGAACAGCATGCCCTCATTTTGTCTCTGTGAAGGTCTGGCTTGACCAATGAGATGATTTGGGGAGGACTGTCCAATGTTAGCTAATAGCATCAGTAACCCAACTTGTAGCAATGCACCACCTATCCAGTCCTCTAAAGTAAATATAAATATTTCTCCTGCCTAGCGTTATTTTGTTTTTATAAAAGGATATGCTAAGGCATTTACGGAACCAGACTCATTCAAGGATTGCTAAAGGATTTTGCTTGATAGCAACTCCTGTCTTTTTCCTTAAGAAAAATGTTTTATAGCCTAATGGGCGTTTTTGTATAGGGGTTCTTAAGAAAATTGGTATAAGTCATTGTGCCTGAAAAAATAACTAAATAAATAATAAATGGGTGAATGAATAAGTGAGGCACCAAAAGTTCGATACAGTGTACAGTTAAATACATTGAAGGATAGTAGCAAAGTCCTGTTTAAGTTATTTGAACCACAGAACAATTCTCAACTTTGAAAAATGGCATCTGAGTTTTAAAGAGGAAAATATTTTACAGGGTAATAAAAAAATACAAAATTTAAATGGAGTAACAACCAATGCCCATCTTGTTACCTTTGTTTTTCGCTTTTTCAAAAAATTTTTTACTCTTTACATGAAAAAATCTCTATATTTACTAATTTTTTTTTTAAAGATTTCATTTATTTATTCATGAGAGAGACACAGAGAGTGAGAGAGGCAGAGACACAGGCAGAGGGAGAAGCAGGCTTCATGCAGGGAGCCTGATGTGGGACTCGATCCCGGGTCTCCAGGATCATGCCCTGGGCTGCAGGCGGCGCTAAACCGCTAAGCCACCGGGGCTGCCCTATATTTACTAATTCTTTAGAAAATTCTTCCACACCCTAGTCCAGCTTCTCCCTCTCTCCTCTCACCTTTCCCAGGCACTGCTGTGTTCTCAGGCCCCCTCTCACTCCTCTTGGGCTTGGATAAGTAGCCTCCCTCAAAGAGTTACTGTGATTCCCTGAGCCCTTCACTTACTTGGCTGGCCATGGAGAGAATTGAACATCCATTGTGAAATACTTCCTGGGAAGGTGTATTTATCACTTTAGAAGCTATTTTAAATAAGAGACTAAAATAGTAGTTATCATTTAATTTTTCATTGGAAACCTACTTTGTAGGACATCATATGACACAGAAGATCACCACCTCGATATGTCCAATTTTGCCTGTCTTCTGACCAAGTCTTCAGCTTCCTGATGAACATCCCTCTCTCCCTCGCTGGTCTTACAGACATTTCAAATTTGACTTTTCCATAGTTTAAATGGCCATCAGTCCAATTACATACAGCTTGCTCTTTTTTTTAAAGAAAAATCCAGGGGGGCCTGGGTGGCTCAGTCAGTTAAGCGTCTGCCTTCGACTCAGGTCATAATCCTGGGGTTCTGGGGTGGAGCCCCACGTTGAGTTCCCTGCTCAGTGGAGACTCTGCTTGTCCCTCTCCCTCCGCCGCTCCCCCTACTTGTGTTTTCTCTCTCTGTCAAATAAATAAAATCTTAAAAAAAAGAATAATCCAAATGCTGTATTACAATCAGTGCTTTTTGCACTCAGTACACAATTTTGCCCTTCCTAGGTATACATATTTGTTGAATTAAACACTAAGGTAAAAACATTTTCTACCTAAAACTTGTAACTGATGGTATTGCCGATAACAGCGTGGGGTTGGGAAAGGGTGTATAGAGAATTGCCGGAGGTGTAAATAACATACTTTCCAGCTAAGGGACATGAAAGCTCTGTCTTTTCATTTTTTTCTTTCAGTGTGTTCAAACTTATTTTTTTTGTTCCTCATAACTCAAAAACAGTTTAATGGAAAAACTTCAAGTGTTATATATATATTAGTCCTTGATGAGAACTACAATGTAAGAATAATTTTACCAACATGGAATTTAAAGACTTTTTTATTCATTGAAGGTTAATTTTTCTTTTCAAGAGAGATCACCATGACATCCCTACAGACGAAATAATTTCCACCAGGCATCTGGCAATAGTTTCACCTATCTAAGGTTTCATTTCGAAAAATAAAATGCCTAGTCTTTTCTTTGAAAGGACACAATCTTTGGCATAAAATGGTTTCCTGTGGGCCTAAGTTTGTCATATTTACTTCTATAAAGTGTCAGGCTCTCCCACGGGTTCTATTTTCATTTACTCCATACAGTTTGGCTTCACCTTTGCTTGTAGATCTTTCAGGTAGAAGTTAGCAGAGTGTCTTGGTCTGTAGAAATGTGTGTTTACCAAAGGGAAAGATTGGGCCAAGTGAAAATGAGGACGGTGATTAGCATCAGCTCCCCAGACATCCTCCGAGTAAGAATGGCCCCTATTCCGGGAGCCAGAACTATCCATTCAGGGTCTATCTCTTCACCTCAGCGATTTACTGAACAGGAAACTTCAGGCCTCCCCCAACAATGCCTGTTCTATGAATGAGTGTGATCTAGAGGTAACTTTTAAAAATGCTTTCTCCAAAGAAGCATTAGATCTAAAGGAGGCCACCAAGTCCTGGGCAGCAAGTAGGAAGGAAAACTGAAGTCATAGCTTTTCAGACAAGTACTTTCTCTTCCCACACATGCTGCTGATTGCTTAATGCTCCCATGAAGACTATGGCCATAAAATTCCTTCTAGAGGATCCCTTCGAGGAAACAGAATAAACCACAGCCTGCCCATAATGGAAGGCTAGCCGGCTGCATTATCCAGTAGGGATGAAGGACCTTTGGCTCCAAATAGTCTCAGGGTGTTTTTTTTTTTTTTTTTTTTTTTTTTTTAGCTTGATTTGTAGAACTGCTGAACCATCATCTCTAGGAAGCAGGAGATAATAATAAACAGGTTGAGGAATCATTAAGGTAGATCTCACTCCTCGATGATGTTTCTTCCACATTCTTTTTGTTAAATGCTTTTAAAGCTTGCCCCCGAATAGGTTTCCAATGCATTAAAACTCCTGCTGAGATGATCAGTCTAAGATAATATGGAAAAAGATCAGGAGCCATGAAATACTGCATGGAGCTTCCTGGCTTAGATATAGAACCAACGTCATCCCTGTGGTTCACACTGCCATTATAAACTCTTCTTGTGGTTTGCAGTTTCCACCACAGTCAAGGCAACCAGCGGACAAGATGTGGACGATGAAGCTACATCAGAACTGAAAAGGGGTTTTTCCTTCCAGGGAAGTGCTCCTTTCCACAGCGCTGTAATGATATGCAGAACTTCATCAGCTGGGATGCTCTGTTTCCTCCGGACTATCAGCTGTGAACATTTCTATTAGCATCAGTTAATCCTTGACCCCCTTCTTGGGTTGCTATTTGGGTTTCTTCCAGAAGGTGAATTGATGCTGTGGCGTTTACCTGCATTAGCTAGTCATCATGGCAACGGATTCCAAATAGGTTCTGTCATATGTGCTGCTGGAGGAGGTAGTAGATTGGTTGGCTGCTCACTCCTAGCATCTTTGCACCCTGAATGTGATCAGGGAGTAGCTAAAAGTTGGCGAAAGAAGGGGAAAAAAGGGTTGTTGACAGCACAGCAGTAATAGAATCTGGAAGCCCCAACTGGGGAATTGCACGGGGCTAGAAGAACAGCGAGGCTGAAGAGGTCAAGAAGCAATGAACCTTAAAACAGCTTTAAGAGGAAACAGATGAAAAGAATGAAGAATTCACCAGGACACACACAGGCCTAAAAGCAGACACAGAGGAATCCTAGAAATACTAACAAAACACATGAACTACTGCAGATGAGGAGGAAATTCAAGCTGGCTGTGAACACTTGGGAAGGCATACGTTTGCACAGGCGGTCAGATTCAGAAAGTACAACATTCCATGATATATATTTCACTTAATGAGGATGAACTGGGGTAAATAGATGAATAAGAGCTTGTTATTCAGTTTTATATAAAAATAATAAAAGTTAAATATCTCTGAAAGAAACGACTGATTTCTGAACTGCTTTCCATCACAGGCTCCTCTTTTTGTTCTTAATGCTCCTTATGGACACATTTATTTCTCCTCCCCCTCCCTTTTTATTTTTTTTTAATTTAAATTCAATTTGCCAACATATTTAGTATAACACCCAAGGCTCACCCCATCAAGTGTCCCCCTCAGTGCCCGTCACCCAGCCCCCCTCCCACCACCCACCTCCCCTTCCACTACCCTTTGTTTGTTTCCCAGAGTTAGGAGTCTCTCATGGTTTGTCTTCCTCTCTAATGTTTCCCCACTCAGTTCCCCTCCTTTCCTTTACGGTCCCTTTCACCATTTCTTGTATTCCACATATGAATGAAACCATAGGATGATTGTCCTTCTCCGATTGACTTACTTCACTCAGCATAATACCCTCCAGTTCCATCCAAGTCGAAGCAAATGGTGGGTATTTGTCGTTTCTAATGGCTGAGTAATATTCCATTGTATACATAGACCACATCTCCTTTATCCATTCATCTTTCAATGGACACCGAGGCTCCTTCCAGTTTGGCTGTGTGGACATTGCTGCTATAAACATCGGGGTGCAGGTATCCCTGCATTTCACTTCTAATTGTGACTCAAATTTATAGTTATCTTATAAAATTACTTGATATAACTTTCTTTCTTTTCCTTTTTTTGGAAGTTTGGGATAAAGTGCCAGGAAAATTACTTGTTCTTTTTTTTTTTTTTCAGGATTCATTTATTTACTTTAGAGAGAGAAGGAGAGAGTGGGGGTAGAGGCAGTGAGAGAGGGAGAGAGATAATCTCAAGCTGACTCCCTACCGAGCACAGATCCAGACATGGAGCTCAATCTCACCACCCTGAGGCCATGAACTGAGCCAAAATTAAGAGTTGGATGCTTTCCTGACTGAGCCACCCAGGTGCCCTGGAAGGTAGACTATACTGATTAGATTGAATCTACTGATTCAATTTCTTTAGTGATTATAGTTGTTTTGGAGATTCTTCTCTTTCTTATTAAATTAGTTTTGGTAAGTTCCATCTTCCTAGAAGGTAATTTCTGTGTCTCACTTTTCAACTTTACTAATTTAATTTATGTTCAGACTATTTACTTCTTTGTTTCTATCCTCTTGAATGAAGAAAGATGCTATATTAGTTGGGATTCTTCTATTTATAAATAATAAAAATATGACTTTTATGGAAGATGGAAAATTGTTTATTATCAGTTGCAGACTGATGACTGGGTCCAGGTGCTCAAAAAGTGTTATCAGGTCACATACTTTTTAAAAGATCCAAAAATTTCTTGATTCTGCTTTTCTAATAGGCTCTATTCTACTGATTTTTTCTAAATGGGAAAGAAATGCACCTGCCTTACTCCAGGCTTATATTCTATATGCTTAACTGCCCCAGAAAAAAAAAAGAGTATCTCCTCTTTTCCCCAATCTTTTCAGTAAAATTCCTCCCATGTGAATCACTTTCTGACTGATTAAGTCATTTATCTATCCCTAAACCAGTTACTATGACCAGCATTCAGGATAGGTGGAGACACGCCAATCTTTGATTGGCCAGTCCTAGGAAAATGTGTTACCTTGCTCTTCTAGGAAAGAAGAATGCATACCAATCAGGCTACAGTAATAGATGTTCACTTCATATGCTCAGCAGCCAGCATCTTTTTTGATCATTGTCTTGCACTGCATTTGTGCTTGACTAAAGTGATGTTTAAAAAAATGCAAGGTCTCCTGGGAACCACTTGTTTGCTATAGGAGAATATATGGGAAACTGAAGCCAGACTTCACTCCACTCAATTATTGTATTAGAGAAGCTAACATTGGGTTTGTGCAATGGAGATTGTGTGAGGTACAGTGCAGGTTGGAATAGTTCCTTTGGAAAGTGGGAGAAGTTAATGGAAGACACATGAACCATTTGTAAGTGGTGTTAAGGATCAGGATAAAATTAGGACCAGATATTTATATTTATTCCAACTTAATGTGTTTTGTGATTTCCTCTCATTTTAAGTGAAGAAAACCAATGTTAGAATTGGGTTATGTTGGGAATCTTTATTATGTTACCATGGAGTGGGGAAGGGGCAGGATGAGAGAGGGAAAAAGGCAGAAAGTGCAGGCCCATCATGGTGAAGAGAGCAGGAGGATCCTTGCTGATGGCAGAGTAGTGTCTTCCACGTTACATGGCCACTGAGCACTACCATCCCACCACACCCCAAGTACCCCCAAAAGGGGTTGACACATCCCTTTAACACCATTTGACTTCACACAGTTAGTGACAGATCATCGCTCAGTGACCACGATTTTTAAGGACACAAAAGCATTTTCTCAGATGAGCCTCAGTGCACAGTGTTGATAAAAGGTCCCAATTTGCCCAATACATCATTTTAGTGACCTTTACAAGCTGTTGAAAGGGTGGAAGGTAGCTTATTTTCTGAAATCCCTTTTGGGTCTGTGCAGTGAGAAATGAGAGGAGGAAAGAAACTGTGACAGGAAGGGCATGATCAGCTGGGAGAAGAGGGAGAGGCCAAAGCTAGAATTCCCATGAAGTCAGAGTGTTACAGTGGGAGGACATGGATAGATCTGGGGTGTTAGAGACCTGTGGTCAGAGTGAAGAATTCAGATGTGATAGTTTTAAAGGTGGCTCAGTGTTGGGTCTGCAGGGTGATGCAAATGGAGCTGATAGAGAACTACTAGAACAATTAGTGATGACAGAATGGCCATCTTCTGACCACATGCTTCAAAGAGAACTTCATAGGGAATGTAGTATTTGAAGAGCGTAGAAGGATTGTGATATGTACACACAAGTGGTTTCAGAAGCAAAACCTGTCTTAAAAGAATACTTTTTCCCCTCAAAGAATCATAAAGACCAAGGTTCTAGAGTTTCTACTATTTAAAGATCCCCAGACACTATTATCATTAAATTTAAGCTTATTCTTATCCTGTTATACTCTTGTTTAGAAATTTCCTTTCTGTGACAGATGCTCATCTTTATGAACATCACTTGGGTCAGACCCTGCAGGAGACCTAGTTAGACCAGGATGGCAGAGCTCAGACCCCTGCCCTCAAACTATGTGTCTGCTGCTGTTGGAGACCAATATGCACACAGACCACAGTATGACTAGAAATATGGAAAAGGTCTAGAGGAAGCTTAAGAAAAGGAGTACCTAGTTTTCTAAGAGAGGTATTCACAGAAGTGGTAGTAATTAATTTTTCTTAAGGAATAAAATACTAACAACAACAACGACAACAGATATGTACATGGTACTATGTGCTAGCCACTGTTAGAAGTGCTTTCCATATACAAACTGTCATTTAATCTTTAAGGCAATCCTGTGAGGTAGGTTCTATTATTGTCCTCAATTTATCCCAAACTGTTTAATCATAGGAAGTTTAAGTAACTCAACCAAGTTCATATAAGCATTGGTGCTTGGGTTCAAACCAAGGCCATGTGGCTCTAGAGTCCATGCTTACGACCACTCCCTCACATAGAATAAATGGTTGTTTACCTAGAGACATATACGAGAAGGCATGAGAGGTATGGAATGTTCTGGAAATCACAAGCAGTTCAGTATGGCTCAACATAAATGTACATAATGGAGGTGAAGTAATTAGGGCCACCAGTGTAATCTGAGGGAGTTTAGCTGTTGACCATGGCAATGTATTGAAGAAGGTAGGGCCCCTCTAATCAGATTTTCCTGTTAGAAGACTATTCTGGCCCAAGTATGGAGGAATTGGGAGGAGGCAAAACTCAGGACAAAAAGAACTGTATAGGTTTTTGTGTTTTGGTTTTTTGTTTTTTGATATCAGGTAAAAAAGTGATGAAGTGAACCAGGACATTTGCTCTAGGCAGTTTAGTTACTGTGCTGGTTTGGAAACATTCTTGCCATTTGTGCACTCAGATCTGTTCCCTGCACTGATCCTCCTTATCCTCTCTTTTTATTGTTGAGAATTACCTTTCTGAGATTTCCTTCCTCCTGACTTACAGGTTGCCATGGACACAGAAGGACAATGGTGGAGGGTGAGAGAAGGGGAAAATCCAGGATATTTCTTCTTTCTTGGCATTCAGCATCTTTAGCAGTAGCTACATCTCCTTCATGGCTCTGACTTCAACAGGACAACCTCTTCCTCCATGACCCTAGCTCCTGCTGGGCAGCCTCCACCATGTTAGGATTTATGCTCAAAGGCCCCAGCTTTTGGGTTCAGGCAGCACTGTATGCTCCTTTTGTCCCTTTATCCCCAAGGTGGTTTTAGCTTACTGCTGTTGCTAATCTCTGAGTTGTCTTACTGCCCCATTTGGCTTCTTTCTTTCACCTGTGTAATCCATGTCTTGTATTAAATCCTCCACTGGTGACACCTAGGGTGATTTCTGTCTCCCCGCTGGTCCCTGATTGGCAACATATATCAAAGAGCGCCACCACATGACATCAAAGCCTCTCTAGGCTTAATATACAAATGAAGTAAAAGAGAAGAACCCAAGCTTGATGCAAGATTAACATGCTAGAGAGGGCCAGCCCTACCCCTGTAGTGCAGCATAAACAGAGGGACAAGTTTATAATAGAATTACTATCTTTTCCATTGTTAATGAGATATAATTGACATAAGACATTGCCTGAGACTTTAAATGTACAACATAATGCTTGGATGTAAGGATATATTGTGAAATGAGTATCACCATAATTAGAGTTAATGTTGATCACTTACCATAGTTCCAAAAATATTTTTTTCTTGTGATGAGAATTATTTGTTAAAGAATCCTTTTAGATAAGTTTTGACCTTTATTTGAATAATATAGGTATCTTAAATTAGTCATTATGTGCTTTTTACTTAAGCATAAAAATGTTGAAATTACCTAAAGAACTTAGATACAAGTTGCAGTTAAGAGAATAAATGCTGAACTCTTGCCATTTTCTTAGCTCTTTTAGAGACCTTGGGAGTTTTAATTAGTTATTTATCTGTCACTTGTATTTTATTCCGAATGTCCCTAGAGATGATGCCTGTGTGTATTTCAAGAGAACTGTGAAAATGCCCACATAAATATTATCGTAGTAGTCAATTATTTTGGAAATGTCAGTTCGAAATACACCATTAGATTTTGTGCAGTTGGTAATCCTCAGTATGGGAACTCTTCAAAGAATTTATATTTTTAGGTTTTCAAAACATTACCATAATGCTTAAAGTAGTATAATACATAATTATATTGTCATAATGTTTAATATAACATAGTGCATCCAATTATTAAATAGAGCAGATAAAAATGTAGAGACATAGAATTTTGTTACAGTTGACATCATCTTCTCTCAACCCCACTGTATAGCTTTCATTTTTAGTAATCTCTGTAGCTATTTTATAAATGAATCAGTTTATATAACATGTATTTTTATTAACAAGAAGAAAACCCAAGTATTATGTTCCTCCACATTCAAGTTGTGCATTTCTTATAACTAGCATCTTACTATTATTATACAGGGGCCTGGAAATTTAAAAAAATAATTAAACTCAACTTAGATGTGCACATGAATATAGCTTAGAACAAGATTCTTCGAGAGTCACCACTTTTTTTATGTGACTAGAGTCATGGTAGTAGAGCAGCTAATTGAAATTCTAGCTCTAGGGAAAGCCATTAAGGTTAACATACTTCTTGAGGGGAAAAAATGTTCTTGAGGCAAGGGAATGCTTCCTTGGAAATCTCATATAGTATTTTTAAAGGATCTTGGTGTTAGTACTTTTTACTTGGTTGTCTGTAGAACATCAGCTCATTTTCTTTAATATTGCTTTGAATGTGATGCCTTTTTATGTTTCCTTGTTCTGTTTTCCTTAGAAATGTTGTGTCTGTATGTACGTTTAGATCAGACAAACAGACTTGTGCCTCTTAAGGAAACACTGCTGAGAGGACAAAGTCCATACAACAAGCAAAACCAGGCATATGCAGATAAGAACTTCCATAGTTTTCTTTTCTTTACATGACTTTACTTTTCTTGATTAAGGACCCTTTGGTAATGCACCTTATGAAGTTAATCATTATGTTTTTCATGTATTACTATGAGTGGACTTTCCTACCTCCCAAGAATTTTACTTTTTTGTGAATTTCTTTGCAATTGTACCACTCTCTTACATTTTACTTTCACAAAACACAGTCAGTGGAATCCAAACTGACAAATTTCTTTCTTTCTTTCTTTCTTTTTAAGATTTTATTTATTTATTCATGAGACACACACACACAGAGAGAGAGAGAGAGAGAGAGAGAGAACGAGATAGGCAGAGGGAGAAGCAGACTCCCTGTCGGAAACCCGATGTGGGACTCAATCCCAGGACCCTAGGATCATGACCTGAGCCAAAGGCAGATGCTCAACCACTGAGCCACCCAGGTGCCCCTAACTGCCAAATTTCTGAATCCCAGAGTCCTAAATGTGATGGTATGGGTCTACTTAGCAACAGAATTTAGAATCTGATGCTTTTTCAGTTAATCCCACTAAGTCAAACCATCTGGTGTTCCCCCATTACCCTATACTTCAAAAAAAAATATATATATATATATATCCATTATATATGTATTTAAAGATTTTACTTATTTATTTGAGAGCAAGAGAGAGAAAACAAGTTGGGGGAGAGGCAGAGGGAGAGAGAGATGCAGAATCCCCGCTGACTCAGGGCTCCATCCCAGAACCCCAGATCACGATCTGAGCTGAAGTTAGACACTTAATCAACTGAGCCACCGAGAAGCCCCCAAACCCATAATATTTTCTTTTAAAATTAAGTAAAAGGGATCCCTGGGTGGCGCAGTGGTTTGGCGCCTGCCTTTGGCCCAGGGCGCCATCCTGGAGACCCGGGATCGAATCCCACGTCGGGCTCCCGGTGCATGGAGCCTGCTTCTCCCTCTGCCTGTGTCTCTGCCTCTCTCTCTCTCTGTGACTATCATAAATAAATAAAAAAATAAATAAATAAAATAAAATTAAGTAAAGAAAAAATAGCATTTCAATTAGATATAAAGATTACCAAAGTCACGGCAAAATCTTGTGT
This sequence comes from Canis lupus dingo, assembly GCF_003254725.2. Taxonomy (NCBI): domain Eukaryota; kingdom Metazoa; phylum Chordata; class Mammalia; order Carnivora; family Canidae; genus Canis; species Canis lupus. The sequence continues at coordinate 45,510,021 of NC_064257.1, read as the reverse complement.
CCTCTTTCATCGTTGTTACCCATATTTTTTCACATGTCTCGTTTTGGTATTTTAAATTGAACATACTGAAATTGTAGCAAGTTCTTCCTCTGAACATTGCTCTATGCACTCCCTCTAGTGATACCACCATGTATAAACATTATTTCTGTGTGTGAGAGATAGAATTTCCCCAGGGGCCCACAAAACATTTAATGAAGTGTGAAGCACAAACATTTCATTACAACATATTGTGTACTTTTGCCTTTAATAACTACATTCTTCATCCAAGAAGTCTCAATAGCTTTCAAAACTGAATTACAGTAGTATTATTTTTCCCAGAATATAGTTTTTCCATGACAGAAACAGCACTTTCCTAAACTATTGTATTTATTAGCAACCTGTTGCCCTTCGACACTAGTGCCATTTTCATCGACCCTGATCGAGTGTGTATCATTTAAACTTCCTTTAAAAATTATTAAAATAGTTTTATGTTATTGGATTCTTTTATCTTAACTGTACACAACCACTCCTGGAAATGATGCACAGAAAAAGAAAGTGGGAAGTTGTTGAACATTACATTTAGTGGAGAATTACATTCTCCATTGCAAAAGTGCAAGCATTTAATTGAAGAGTTTAAAGGTAGTGGGGAGATCTTTCCTTCAACTGGGCACAAAGGAAGCAGTTAAACTCTGAATTCCTGCATTTTCCTCTTCCACACTTTGGTCCACTCTGCAGAAACTCTCCCATCTCCTGCTCTCATCTCTTCCTCCGCAAGGCAGCCTCCCACTGGCTCTTTTAAGGATTGATTTATTTATTTTAGAGAGAGAGGGAGAGAGAGAGGGAATGTTGAATGGGGGGAGGGGCAGAGGGAAAGAATCTCAAGCAGACTCCCTGCTGAGCACAGAGCCTGAAGCAGGGCTTGATCTCACTGCCCATGGGATCATGACCTGAGCCAAAACCAAGAGTTGGAAGTCCAACCAACTCAGCCATCCAGGTGCCCCCCACCTGCCCACTAGCTGTTTTAGACACATCAGGGAATTTGGGAAGCAATTTACTCTAGTGGTCTTGTGCTAGTTAATAGAAACCATCATTGTCCAACTCCGTAACTCTAAATGGACATTTTAAAACAACCTTAAATGTTCACAGTATGCATGTATCTGCGTACTGTATCCCAGATGCCAGCTTTTTAACCAAACCAAAACAACAAAAACAGATCATACAAGAAGCTGTGGCACATAAGGAGAAAGCTGGTCCTTTGTAATGGGTGCATTCTTCATTTCAACTGACTTAGGGCTCCTCAGATGGTGTGTTATGTAATGTGACAGCTCTCTCTTTTCTTTAGAATCATAGCTGCAGCTCACTGCCTCCAGATGACTGGTTTCTAGCGATAGTCTCTTCAGTCAGAGTCATGGGAAAATTAAAAGGGAAATTATGAAGATGATGGAGTTTTAAGTAGTTTGGGAAAATGGCATATTTGTGCAAGCAGATATAAAGCTAGCTTCCTTTCTCCCAGAATCTTTTTTTTTTTTTACAGTGAATGACCATAGAGCTTGTAAAAACAGCTACCTTAACTCTCTCTCCCTGCCCTTCCCTACAAAATGGTACTTCACTAAGCAAAAAAAAAAAAAAAAAAAAAAAAAAAAAATTGTGGTTTCTTGAAATATTGTATCTGTGTTCATTAAATTGGGAACTTTTTGCCCACCATTATTTCCAGTAGGTGATACCAGAAGCTACTTTTGAATCCCTTAATAATTCTGGTGTTGCATGATGGCCTGTCACTAAAATTTGTTGATAGCCATGGAGCTGGGGACAGCAATATTCAATGGTACATATTATCAATATATAAAATACTTCACCGTGGTCAGTGATGACCTTCATGGTTTTATTGTTGTTATTTAAATGCTGTTTAGCATTGTTGACTTTTAATTTACTTTTAAGTTATCATGTCTAAATGATCATTAATATATTTATGTCTAAATGATCATTAATATAAAACATTATATTAATATATTAATATAAAACAATATAAAACATTATTTTGCTTTCTTTGATTTTTTTTGGGGGGGAAGGTAACCTGTTAATAATGTTATCAAGATCTGTGTTTCTAACCTGCAAATGAAGTTAAATTGGCACTTGAGAAAGTTCTCTCAAGTAGATTATTTTTAATAAGAGAAATAAGACAAGTTGTTTCAGTGACTTATGAATCTGTGAGATATGCATATCATCAGTTGCTTAAGGTTTGATTCTTGGACTATAAACTTTCTGAGAAAACACCAATCTTTTTTTTTTTTATTTGGGGTGAAAATGAACAAATTGCAATATTACTTGCAGTGCAAGGACATCCAAGCCATTTTTCATTAGTGGTGAAAGAAAAAGCAGGCAGCTAGTGGTTAAAATCCTCTTTCTCTGACACCTGCTTCTTTCATACTGTTTAGTAACTTAAGGAACTTAATTTAGAGGATGGTAGTTTGGTGGTTTAAATAAAAGAGTTCTGAAAAGGTAACATCAAAGTTCATACCAGCTCCAGTTCCCCTTCCTAACTCTCCTTTACCTCGCATACTATCCATGCGGTATGCATTCACCCATGCATTCATTTGTTTGACACATAGTCATTGAGCACTGCCTATAGGCAAATGGAAAATACAAAGATGATCAGACATGACTTATGCACTTAGTCTTCCTACCAAATGCAGTAGATACTGTAGACTGGATCAATCCACTCTGACCCACTCTGTCATGCCTTTCTGGATTGCAAAGCCTGGGCATCTAGAAATAACATTTCTCAGATTCCCTTGTAGCTACAATTCCATGTAGGCACTATGTTTCACTAAACAAATGTACCCACATAAGACTGAAAATAGAAGTACCAACTTGAGCTTTGGGTCACTGTAGGGGGACTGAATGTGGTGGAAGCATTGGGTTTTCCAAAGGCATCTGAGATTTTAGACTTTATTTTTTGTCCCTGGAGTTGTAGGTGCTGTGAATGGAGGCAGTAGAAATGGAATCTTTGGGCAATCAATTCTCTTGATGAAGTTAAATGGTTCTCTGGGTTGCATTGTTACTAGATATGAATGACTTAAGTTTGATTCCATAGCCCTCCCAGTAATTCTACAAATTATGTAATAACCTGTAATAAGTCCCATTTTTGGTAAGCTAGCTGGAGTAGATTCTGTTGTCTGTATCAAAGTACCCTGACCTTTACACCATACAATTGGCAGATATTGTGGGCACAAATTGGTGTAATATCCAGTAAACAATAATTAGTGTGATAGGAAGGTGAAAGTAAGTTTTCATGGAGGATGGGAGGAAAAGGTATTATTTCTTACTGGGGTGTTCAGAGAGAGAGAGAGAGAGCTATTGATAGTTGGAAGGGCTTTGAAAGATGGATAAAGCAAACATCTGGAATGGGGAAAGGAGCACATCAGATGAAGAAGGAGCATAGAAAAAGAGGTAAGAATAGGAGCAGGGGTAGAACACAGAAGCATAATAAGTAAAATGAGGTATGATGAGATATGGTATTAGAAAGATAAATAGGAAATGATGAGATGCTGAAATTTGTGTGAAGGATGGAAGAGAATCACTGATTGATTTGTTCATTTAACAAGTGTTTCTTGAAACCCTATCCTGTGCCAGGCATTGTGCCAGACAGGACTCTACCTCATTATGATGAATTTAGTGACAAAGTGAAGAATAACTTTTAGTGATGAGAGCACTGAAGACAGGGAGCCAAGAGGCTTTTACCGAAGTCTAATGAGTGATAATGAGCAGAGACAATAGGAATAGAGTTCACTATACTTTTTACTGCCAACTTCTACATTTGTCCATTTTAGTTGTACAGCACAATTTTTTACTTACTATATTAATTTTAAAATTCTAATGTATGAATGTGCACGTACTTGATGACTTGTGGTTTGCATATAATTTCATGTATGCATGGCTTATCACCTTTTGTGAGACCACAGGTTCTCAGTGAGTGATTGATTCTCTGCTATTTTAGGCATATAGTAGACATTTAATAAAAATCTTAATAGAAACCTTCAAATCTGTAGAAATTATCAGAGAATGCTTTGACCCAATAAAAGCCAGATATTAGCACAGTCATCCGGCTTTTGTGATGCAAGGATGATTACCTTAATTTTCCGGTCTTGCTTGCAGTTGGAAGACCTGGGCTCTCTGAGAACCTCTGCGTGTCCTTTGTGGGATGGCTTAGGGTGGGTGAAGATGGTTGGGATTAGCCACTCCCCACTGGTCCGAAGTTCCTAGATCATCCAGTTATCACAGCGTGCCATTCTGTACCATGGTGAACAACACCCTGACTCCTTTACTGGTCAAAATATGAGTGCCAGCCTTGGGGTAGAGCAGGTTTGCTGATGGGCTAGAGCCACAGAGAGGGTTTATGAGGGAAATATCTTCCAATTGGTTATTAGGAAATCATGCTCCTAATAGTGTCTATGAGCACCCAACCCCTTTGATCTTTCCCCAGTAATTTCTCTGTCAGATCCAGCTTCCCAACATGCTGCTTTATCCTATTCTCTTTTTTGGTTCTCTTTCAGTCTCCTTTCTCTCCATTCTATTCCCATCTCCAATCCTCATTAACTGTAAATGGAACAATCCAGCTATTTGTTGGTTTATTTATTTATTTATTTATTTATTTATTTATTTATTTATTTTTCAGCTATTTGTTGGTTTATTGTTCTCTCCTCTCCTCCAGACCATTTTCTTGAATTACGTGAAGACCTAACTTCTTTACTCAAGGCCACTTTCTATCTTGGAATTTTTCTGAAGAGGGAAACTCTTGTGTTATCTGCTAATGTATATTCACTCTACTACACAAATAGTGACAAATAGCATGTGTTCCAAGTGATTCCACTCAGAGGAGGAGTGGTATTCCTGTCAGGAAAAAAATAGGTGAAATTGGCAGTATAAATTGATGTCAGTTTATGAAAACTCATACAGACAGAATTAAAATTGCAATTTTTAAAATGTGTTAAACTCTTAAGTTCAGTTCCCTGTTTTAAAAAAAGGAGTAATTATTATTATATTTTTCTTTCTTTTTTAAAAATTTTGTCTAATACTGCAAAAATTGAACCTAATTTACTAGTAACTTTCACCAGGGCAATACTGGAATATGACTTTTATTTATTTTTTGAACAACTTTCTTATTTATTTATTTATTCATTTATTTACTTACTTATTTGAGAGAGAAAAAGGGAGACAAGGCAGGGGGAGGGGCAGAGGAGGAGGAAAGACTTTCAAGCAGACTCTGTGCTGAGTGGGGAGCCTGACACAGGGCTGGATCTCACGACCCTGAGATTATGACCTGAGCTGAAATCAAAAGTTGGACGCCTAACCAACTGAGCCATGCACTGAAATATCACTTTTATTTTATTTTATTTAAGATTTTTTATGTATTTAGTTGAGAGAGAAAGATGGCACAAGCAGGAGGTGGCAAAGGCAGAGGGAGAAGCAGACTCCCTGCTGATCAGGAAGCCCAATGCAGGGCTCGATCCCAGGACCCTGGGACCATGACCTGAGCCAACTGATTGAGCTACCCAGGTGCCCCTGAAATATCACTTTTAAAAGAATTGTTATACTCAATAAATACATTTATTTTAATGCCTTTGGAATCTTAAGTTCCAAGTATTTTGCTATGGATCAACCGAAACTTTTGAAAAACTATATATAGAGAGTTATATATACAGTTGTAGTTTTACTTGTATATAGTATAAATACTTATATATAGTTATACACATAGCCATATATTTTGAATATTTGTGTATATTCTAAAATCCTCCCCAAACACACTATTTTAATATATTAGATGGTTTAAAATAAACAAAAACTTTATCCTCATCTGTGAGCCAGACATATATTGCCTGGGCTATGAAATCACAAATCAATTAACAAAGGTGTCAGAGGCTTCCAAAGCAAAGGAAAGCATTCAGTTAAGCCAGAAAAGTCCTTTCCTCTGTCTTATCGATCTTCTGTGGCTAGTTCACATTGATACTCCACAAAACCTGAAAAGAGGACATCAGACAATGCCAACCAAACAATTCTTTAACCTACCCATTGGCTCCAAACATCCTGCTTTGCCTCGTGAACAAACAACCCTTAGGCATCTTTCATATTTTGGGCTAAATTTGGGCTGTCAGTGAGGGCATGTGACCCATCTCAATTCACTTCTCTGCACATATGCAATACCTTCAGCTCAAAATTCTCACTATTTTGGATAATTTAATAATCATTCATTTTCAGGCACATATGTGAGTGCCTAGAAAGGGAAATTGTCTCCATCGTCCCTATCTTGAAGAATACAACATTGTAAAGAATTTTTAATGAATTGGTATGTGCAATATGAATTTTATCTTCACATTGTGTGCAGGTGTGTGTGTATAGTTTTATGCATATTGTACTTCTGTATGTATGGCTGTAGAAAATAATTCTTAAACATCCTTCTATACAATTTCTTCATGGGAATCTGACAATAGCTCTGTCAGTTTCACTCAGATAGCTATATATTTTGATAAGAAGCAATGACAACCTGAGCTTTATAAAGGAAATCTTGAGAGATCATCATTGTAAAAAGAAATTGCTACATTGATATATTTCATGCTCCAGCATTGAAAAAATAATGTTTTAATTGCTCTTTCCTGGCTTTCCTTTTTGTCATTGATGCCTTACAGGATTTCGGAGGGTCTTCATTACTTTCGGCATTGTTTTTTGGCAAGGTACAAACGGGTTGCAAACAAATCAGTAGAATGAACATTGCAGTGGCCTTTCTTTCTTTCTTTCTTTCTTTCTTTCTTTCTTTCTTTCTTTATTTTTTATTGGTGTTCAATTTACTAACATACCGAATAATCCCCAGTGCCCGTCACCCATTCACTCCCACCCCCCGCCCTCCTCCCCTTCTACCACTCCTAGTTCGTTTCCCAGAGTTAGCAGTCTTTACGTTCTGTCTCCCTTTCTGATATTTCCCACACATTTCTTCTCCCTTCCCTTATATTCCCTTTCACTATTATTTATATTCCCCAAATGAATGAGAACATATAATGTTTGTCCTTCTCCTACTGACTTACTTCACTCAGCATAATACCCTCCAGTTCCATCCACGTTGAAGCAAATGGTGGGTATTTGTCTGCAGTGGCCTTTCTAACCCAAAACTCAAGTAGTTGAATTATTTCTTCTGTCACTGTAAGTGATCCAAAAATGATTGTGTAACTTTCCATACACAGGATACATGCCCACAGAGTTCAGTCCTACCGTTCTCTACTGAAACATACCAGGACCAGAGCAGGGTGCAAACATCAACCAGCCCCAATTAACCTAGTGTGAGGAGCCACCCTGTAATAAGGTTTCAAGTGAAGTGATTGAAAAGATTTTTTTCCTTTAGCATAAACTTGAAAGGAAGGGCAGAAATGGGCAAAGGCCAACCACCATGACTTAGCTCTATCAAGAAGCTCCAAAGCAAGAGAGAACAGCCCAGACAGTTTTAGCACCTTTGGTTTTCAGAACGCAGTTGGATGTTATGTCAACATCAAGGAACTGACAGAATGAAGCTAACTGGTGTGAAAAAAAATCCATGCCACTCCTTCTGAAGAAGCTTCTAAATACCAGTTGTCTAAACCTATTGATAAGCATGGATGCATTATTAATGAAGCCAGCAGCCTGCCCAGTGCTACTCAGATGGTTCAAGCATTTAGTAGGAAATATTTCTATGAAGTTTTGCACAAAATAATGACAGTGTCTGTCTTAAATGAAACAAATGTCTGTTGCAAGCTCTGGGGAGGCTGGGAGTACACAGCTGCTTTCTAGAGAAAGGCAGAGGGGCACCACCTGCTGAAGACAGGCAGGCAGGCACGCAGTGGCCCACTGAATATTGACTGCTTAATAATTCAGGACAACAGGAACCCTGGCTCTTCAGACATGGCACCATCCCTTCATCTTGGCTTTTCATCACCCTAATGAGCTACTTGAAGACTTAGATGCTAAAATGTCTTCTAGCAATTCTCAACAGACTGGGGTACCCACTAAAGGGGCTATTTTCTCATTTCATCTCTCTTTCTTCCACTTTTTTTCTCCTCCTCTCTCCCTCTTGCCTTCTCTTTCTTCATTTTTTCCATCCTTCCATTTATGTCGTAAGAATACTAGGTAAAAATACTAAGGTAGAAAGAAGCTCAAACTTAGAATCACTTTCTCAAAAAAAAAAAAAAAAAAGAATCACTTTCTCCATAAACTCCTGATCTATTAAAAGGACAAAAAAACGATACTTCATGTATCGTGGTCTGATTAGACTCCTCCGAGAAACCTTTGAAGAATACTGTGTACTCACAGGGGCTTTACCTGGAGATTTCCAAAGTGAAGCTTGCAGATGAATCCAGCTTTCCTATCATGTCATGCAGAAGGAGGTAAAATCTTGGGCCCAGTGGAACAATTCCAGCCAACTGGCGGCCCTTAGGTTGCCACATGTGAAGGCTGATTCTTGTGACTCATACAAATCATAACTGCAGGACAGGATTCAAGGTTTAATTGGCCCCACAAAACAAAAAGGTTGGCAAAGTGAAGTTTTTATTTATTAGGTAAATATTTACCAATTTGCCAAAATATTCATTTACCAATTTCTTTGGTGTTTTCCCCCATTTGTTTAAAAAGGTTTTATTGAACCCCATAACATGTCAGGCATGAGTTTCAGTTCTGGGGACACAGCAGTGATCAAGACTAACCCCTGCTGTCATGAGGTTAACACTGTCTTTGGGCATTTACATATAACAAACTAATGTTCAACATAGTACTGGAAGTCCTAGCCTCAGCAATCAGACAACAAAAAGACATTAAAGGCATTCAAATTGGCAAAGAAGAAGTCAAACTCTCCCTCTTCGCCGATGACATGATACTCTACATAGAAAACCCAAAAGTCTCCACCCCAAGATTGCTAGAACTCATACAGCAATTCGGTAGCGTGGCAGGATACAAAATCAATGCCCAGAAATCAGTGGCATTTCTATACACTAACAATGAGACTGAAGAAAGAGAAATTAAGGAGTCAATCCCATTTACAATTGCACCCAAAAGCATAAGATACCTAGGAATAAACCTCACCAAAGATGTAAAGGATCTATACCCTCAAAACTATAGAACACTTCTGAAAGAAATTGAGGAAGACACAAAGAGATGGAAAAATATTCCATGCTCATGGATTGGCAGAATTAATATTGTGAAAATGTCAATGTTACCCAGGGCAATATACACGTTTAATGCAATCCCTATCAAAATACCATGGACTTTCTTCAGAGAGTTAGAACAAATTATTTTAAGATTTGTGTGGAATCAGAAAAGACCCCGAATAGCCAGGGGAATTTTAAAAAAGAAAACCATATCTGGGGGCATCACAATGCCAGATTTCAGGTTGTACTACAAAGCTGTGGTCATCAAGACAGTGTGGTACTGGCACAAAAACAGACACATAGATCAGTGGAACAGAATAGAGAATCCAGAAGTGGACCCTGAACTTTATGAGCAACTAATATTCGATAAAGGAGGAAAGACTATCCATTGGAAGAAAGACAGTCTCTTCAATAAATGGTGCTGGGAAAATTGGACATCCACATGCAGAAGAATGAAACTAGACCACTCTCTTTCACCATACACAAAGATAAACTCAAAATGGATGAAAGATCTAAATGTGAGACAAGATTCCATCAAAATCCTAGAGAAGAACACAGGCAACACCCTTTTTGAACTCGGCCATAGTAACTTCTTGCAAGATACATCCACGAAGGCAAAAGAAACAAAAGCAAAAATGAACTAACTCTTGGGACTTCATCAAGATAAGAAGCTTTTGCACAGCAAAGGATACAGTCAACAAAACTCAAAGACAACCTACAGAATGGGAGAAGATATTTGCAAATGACATATCAGATAAAGGGCTAGTTTCCAAGATCTATAAAGAACTTATTAAACTCAACACCAAAGAAACAAACAATCCAATCATGAAATGGGCAAAAGACATGAAGAGAAATCTCACAGAGGAAGACATAGACATGGCCAACACGCACATGAGAAAATGCTCTGCATCGCTTGCCATCAGGGAAATACAAATCAAAACCACAATGAGATACCACCTCACACCCGTGAGAATGGGGAAAATTAACAAGGCAGGAAACAACAAATGTTGGAGAGGATGTGGAGAAAAGGGAACCCTCATACACTGTTGGTGGGAATGTGAACTGGTGCAGCCACTCTGGAAAACTGTGTGGAGGTTCCTCAAACAGTTAAAAATATACCTGCCCTACGACCCAGCAATTGCACCGTTGGGGATTTACCCCAAAGATACAAATGCAATGAAACGCCGGGACACCTGCACCCCGATGTTTATAGCAGCAATGGCCACGATAGCCAAACTGTGGAAGGAGCCTCGGTGTCCAACGAAAGATGAATGGATAAAGAAGATGTGGTTTATGTATACAATGGAATATTACTCAGCTATTAGAAATGACAAATACCCACCATTTGCTTCAACGTGGATGGAACTGGAGGGTATTATGCTGAGTGAAGTAAGTCAGTCGGAGAAGGACAAACATTATATGTTCTCATTCATTTGGGGAATATAAATAATAGTGAAAGGGAATATAAGGGAAGGGAGAAGAAATGTGTGGGAAATATCAAAAAGGGAGACAGAACGTAAAGACTGCTAACTCTGGGAAACGAACTAGGGGTGGTAGAAGGGGAGGAGGGCGGGGGGTGGGAGTGAATGGGTGACGGGCACTGGGGGTTATTCTGTATGTTAGTAAATTGAACACCAATAAAAAATAAATTAAAAAAAAAAAACAAACTAATGAACCGATACTTAAAAGCAGTAATTGCCGATTGTGTTAAGTGCTTTGGAGGATTTGATAGGGTGTCATGGGGAGAGTACTGAAGTTGGGAAAGGAGACTCCTGCAGACCAGAGTTGTGAGGACAGTCTTGTGAGGTAGCATTTCACCTGAGAAGAGACCTGAAAGTGAGAAGCAGCCAGTCAATGAAATAAGTCAGATATAATGCTTTCCATGAAGGAGGAAAGCAATTATAGGGGATTCCTCAGTGTCCCGGGCCCTACCATTAAGTTCTGTTGGTTGAGGCATAGTGTGTCCACAGGAGAGGGCATGAGATAAGGTCAGAAATGTATATCTTCAAATAAATATGTTATTTGAGGAGTACAATATGTAGCTTTTCCAATATCCATTCTTCCCTCATTCCTCACTAAGAGTGGTGATTTTATCCCAAACTGTAATGTTGCTAGATAAAAGATACCTTTCCTGGCATTTTTTTGCATATTGGTTTTGTTTTGTTTTAACTGGTAGGGGTGGTCATTGAGATATAGGCAGAAGACATTAAGATGTTGGGTAGATTTCTGGGAAATCTCTTTAAGGGAATCAATGCAGCTGGGAGACATGATCTCTTGCCTTCCTTCCTTTTTTTTTTTTTTTTTTTTTTTTGGTTGTTAGGCTAGGACTCAAGCAGCCACATCAGGCCATGTGTCAATCTTAAGAATAAAAGCCGTGAGTAAGAATGGTGCACAAATCCGGACAAAGCAGAGTCCCCATTGACTAGGGTGCCTCCATATTAGCCTGAGTGCCTGGTCCCCAACTTTTTCCATATGGGAGAAAAAGAAACCTCTACCTTTTCCCAGCCAAATCAATTTAGATTTTCTGTTTTATGCAGCTCAACATGACTCTTTCAAAAACACCATATCTGGTGTTACTTTAGATTTTATCTTTTAAGATTCAAATGCTAGTTATTGAAAGGGAATACATATGAAATAGTTTACTGGGAAAGGAGACATAGCTAAGATTTTTTTTAAAAAATAGAGGTATTTTGAGAGGGAATTTCCCATTACTAAAAATGTTCTTCAAAAATATTTTCAGAGATGATTCATATATACATTTTTCATCCTTTTTAACATTTAAAATGAGACAACTTGAAAGATCTTACAAGTAGAGAAATGAAAACCTCAAAATGTCCAAAAACCCAAGAGGGAATTTGTCAATTCTGAAGCACCACTCTTTCGAGTTTAATGTATCATCATTACTTGTTATACCTACCCTTTTGAGTGGGAATTAAAGTAGGTCAGTTATTCACATTTACTTTTTACCAATAATTCCAAAAATTAGTTGTATAAAATTGTTTTTGAAAATCAATGGATGTTCTTGGCTCTGTCTTCCTTCTGTTAATATTAAGCACCATGTCCCTTTTGGGACTCATGAATTCATGTTGTCATATCTGAGACATCATCCTATTTATATTCTTATGAAATCACTCACCTTAGAAGGAAGAGGCCATTGGCAGACTGGCTTTCCATTTTCATCTGGATAAAAGTAAAAGTGCAAAGGAGGAAACATGATTGTTTTCCTTAAATTACCATTGTTTGCCAAATAGGCACTTTAATTATTTTACAGTTAACTCGCTTATTGTTAAGGTCTAATAGCAAAACAAATAGCAATGATTTTAGAGATTTTAATAAAAATTCTGATAGAGAAAACCATTGACTTATTTACTAATTTTCTTTAATAAGTGGAATTATCCTTCTCTAGTAAGTTATACAATTTATTTGATAAAAGGAGGTCAAAAAAGTTTTAAAGGAAGGTATCAATAAAATATTTAAAAATTGAAAAACCCATTCTAAGAGAAATACCCCAAACAGTCAGAGGTATGGTTGTGAAGGTGACAGACCTGTATACAACTAAGCTTGGTGCAAACTTCATACTATAAACAAAATGGTGCTGAAACTCAAGGGTAAGTTAATTCTAATAGGAGAATCAAAGAGGGCTTCTGGGATAAGGTGGCATTTGAGTGGAAAAGACAAGAAAGATTTTGAAGGTCTGCAGATTGTGAGGAAGGCGTTTTACACAGAGAAGAGAGCATGAGCAGAAACCCAGGGGTGCGGATATGTTTGGTAAACTTGGGAGAGCAAGGAGGGTTAGATTCTAGGAAGAAAGAAATGGAGAGTGGATGTGGTGTGGGATAGTGCAGGACTCTTGTTCTTCAAAGCCACATCTCATGAAGAATAAAAGAGTAAAACAAATGGCTAAATGAGTGACAATTAGAGAAGGTAGAGTGAAAGAGGAAATAGGATACTGGGAGAGAAAACAGCCAAAGTTGGACCCTGCTTAGACAGGCTGCCAGGCATTTCAGTGACATTGAAACTGAGACGTAAGACCAGTCATGTTACATTTGGAAAAGAGCACTTCAGGCAGAGGCAGCAGGATGTGGTGTGTTTAAGGGCCTGCCAGTGTGTCTAGGAGTAGTTGAGTGTATGAAAGGGAGTAGTAGGAGGTAAGGTAGGAAGGGTACGTAGGAATCAGATCATCTCCAGCCTTCTGTGACATGTAAGTAACTTGGATTTTATTCTGAGTGCACAGAGAAATCATGGAAAAGATTTAAGCAGGGAAACGGCATGACTTGGTTTATGACTTATGAGATCATTAACTGACACATGGAGAACAGATTGGAGAGGAGGAAAAGAGACTGAGAGGCCATTGCAGGAATCCAAGTGAGATATGGAGGTGGTTTAGTCTGAGAGGTGAGGGATGGGGTGCAGTGGATTTGAGAGATACGTAGGAGGTAGAATCAAAAGGATTCATTATTAGACTGGATGTTGGGTCAGGACAGTGGAGAGGGAGCAATCACATACAACTCTAAAGTCTCATAACTAAAGTTTTAGTGAGATCCCTACAGTTGCCACATTCAGAAAGAGGTTATAAAAGAAGTTGTAATTCTCTAGAGTTTTCAAGATTCCTATTCAACTTACAGATTATAGAACAATATAAATAGGTAGCGATTCTGTTATCAAAGTCAGACCTATTTAAATCATAATCTCACCTCTCAAGGACCCACCGCTCTATAAAGAATTTAATTTTTGAATAAATTATTCTTCCTTAAAATCTGAAAGTGGATGACTTAAAATAAATATAATACTCTGTGGTAATTGTAGGTTAATTTTTGGGTTTTTTTTGCAATACTTCTGAAAGTATTTCAATTACATTTTCTTGTTGATTTGGACAGTTTATAGCTTAATCTCTTTTTTTTTCTAGTGTTAATGATGAAATATTCATCCTCCATGATGAATGGAGGTAGTAGACAGATTCAGCTGAATAACTGAATACCTCAAAACTAATTTTAAGCATTTAATTACTGTTCCCATGAGGACTCTGACCAGATTGTTAGGGCACAGGGCAAAGAAGACAGATTCCTTACACTCCTCAGTTTGCACTTGATTTGGTGAAATGATGCTTTGAACCATCCCAAAAGGAGTAGAAAAGAAGCCATGTTGTTTGAATGCCATGAGGTCGCCTATATAACTGATTACTGGCTAAACTCTATTTTTAAGTAGTCTATATATTGGCACCTTATACGTGACATAGTTTTAAATATCTAAGAAGCCATATATATATATTTTTTTGGTTCCAAATTTCAAAACAAAAGTTTTCAGAGCTCAAGTAAATAAGAGGATCAATGATATTTTTCTTGACTACTGCTGTTCCACCACATAGAAAGAAGAATTCCTTTTTGAAAGATGTATTTTTAAGTGCCTTTCAAAGAAGTTTGGATTTGGGCTCCTGGTGGTGCCTAGGAAGTGAAATGAACCATAAATGAGACACATCAAAAGTAACTTACAAAGAATTTTTTTAATATTAAAGTGATGAATCAGAGCTCAAATTAACAAGTAAAGGAGTCTGCCTATAATGAAAATCTTTTTCCAACATAACACTTCATTATAAAGGGAGTTTTTCTATAATAGAAGCAAGTGTAATTACATTTTTATATATAATTAGGACATTATTATCATTTCACCATATCAAAGTTCATTATGAGACATCTCCGATACATTTTTCATAGAGCAAAAATAAAAAGAGAACAGGAGTCCTTCAATTAGACTCATATAAGGACATCCACAGAGACTGAGGGAAGCTGATCAAACAGCTTACTTCGCCCAAAAGGGACCAGGTGGAACCCACGTTGCTTTTATGACAGAGAAGTTGCTTTTCTTTTTGTATCCTGCATAATTTCCAATTACAGTTGTTCACCCTGTCCTATTCCACCACAAGAAATTAAAGGTGCAACACACTCAGCTGGAACCTCCAACATTTCAAGCTGCTGTCCCTCAGCTCCGGGATGTATACCTGCCTCAGTAGAGGTCTCATCCTGCCGGACACACACCTGTCACACTGGGGAGGGTCTACAAACTGCTCTGTCGCACCAGTTTTATAAAAAAAATACCCGTGGTACCCTTCTTCCCCTGCCCCCCTCCCCATCTTGTAATGTCTTTGGAAGATACTTAAGTAGCTTCTACAGCATAAAGAAGTGACATGTTAGTAACACATATAAAACAGATTATATAACATGAACAATCTGCCATGTGTTGGGATTTGTGTGTGTGCAAATACATTTGGACTTGTTCATCTATTAACATGTTCACAGCCAATGAAAAGCAGATGCATCTTATGCATGATTTTACAGTGGAGGTTGCTTCTGGTGCAGTGGAAAGGATGATAGCATGATTTCAGAACCTCTTAGTACTCCAAACTCAGAATTTCAGAATTTCTTTTTTTCAGCTTTTCAGCTTTGGAACCCTCACTAAGCAGTGCCTCACTAAGCATTGCCTCACTTAGCCTCTGCTCTACCTGCAGGATGTGTGGGATGTGTCAGAGCAGGGATTCCTTTAGACCCGAAATGAGATTACTGGAAGGTCGGCAGTGGTAACTGAGCTGAGCATCCTCCTTGTACATATGCACCCAACCGACAGGAAACAGACGCACAACCCAAGTCCCCCACTCCCCACCTTTCTGCTCCACCATATATGGATGGTATTGATCGTGTTTCTCTACAGTTTCCACAGTTCCCAACAAGAAATTTTCTAAAAAGCTGAGTGATCTCTACTGCACTAAATAACTTACTTTTATTTGAGGATGTGTGTGTGTTTTATGGTATACCATCCCCCTTTTTTTGGGACAGCAGTTTGGTGTGAACCGCTATAAGTAAGCAAATAAAATACATGTAAACGGTCTCCAAAAAGATGATTTAGAGGATGCTTCAAGACCTTCAGGTTTATAATCTTACATACCAATTATTATTATAATACATAAATATGATAACTAAGTGGGTTTTATAATTAATAGGATTTATATAAATAGGCAATCTATATATGGCAGCTTTACCTGGGCTGTATAGATCTTTTATTCTACGTGTTTTGGGCTCTTTCATTGCATATTATTTCTCATAATATCCCCATAGATACTTACCAAGATGTTAAAGAAGATTTCCAAAGAATCAGATCATTTATGGCACAGATGGATTTGAAATAATACTTTTATCACTTAAACCAACCACACTGCTTCTCAAAATAGTGATAACTCATTGATATCAAAATTGTAATTACCTTGTTTGACTATTCACTTGTATAGTTGTAAATATGGTTGTTTAGACAGAGAATCCTGTTTAAAAATAACAGGATTGTTATTTTTTGTTATTATATACATAACAATTGTTCTATATTGTATAGCGTATATTTAATATAAATATAACATATATAATATATAGCTGTATAACAGTAACAATTGTTATTGTTATAATTGTCTCCCTAATCTCTTAAACCAAATTTAGTGATCAGTAACTTTTTCCTGTACTTATGTTTCTGCCTATAATCCTTCCATGTTTCTGTTTGTATCATCGCTTTTTTATGGATTAAGTCTTTCTGAAAAACAGCAGCCAATATTTCTATACTGAGGTGGACCTTCTGCTTATCCATTTAGACTATTCATAAGATTTAGTTGTAAATGTTAGAATTTTCTATGAGAAATTATTTCTTAGAATCAGATACTTTTTTACATTAAAATGATAAATATTAAGATGATAGTAAAATTAGAATGACAGGTACTGTTTGTGACTCTTTAAGAGGGAAAATCTGTTAAAATGCCTTCTCATTTTTTGCTTTCTAAATTTAAAATCTCTAAGTTAGCACAGAGATGTGTCACATTTCCTTTCATTAACCTAAAAAAACAAAATCGTCTACCAGGTACTTTATTTAAATATTGCACATTAAAAGTCTACAAACTACCTGCTTTTCTTTTAGCTAAAACAAAATTCAGCCTATTGAAAACAAGCAATGGAAGGGTGAGCAAATCAAGTATCAGATTAATTTTATTTAACTTTGATCACGTAACTCTTGACATATCTTACAGTAAATAAATGCTTTGACAAAAAGTGAATACATTTATATTGTGGACAACACTACTGTCCAGGCGTTGCTGAGGCTGGCAGCCCAAGTTTTGAGGCTGTCTCAAATGAAATCAGCCTATCCGTGAGGTGCATCTGCACCAATTCATGTGTGTTTGGTTGTAATTGGTTTTGCATGCTCTGATTTTTTAAGAGTCACGGGCTGTCTATGCATTCACATGTATATATTTACATATGTTTCTTCCATTTGTAGATCCTTTGAGGGAAGGAAACCTATTTGCTATTTTATTTATACCTCTTTAAGGTACCTGTTAAAGAGCTTTGCCTACCATAGGTCTTCAGTAAATATTATTGATTCGTTTCCTAACTGCTGATCACCCTTACATTTTTTTTCCTTCCATGGTACTGCTATCTCCCAAATAAGCTGAAAACTCCTTTCTTTTCAGAATACATGAGTACTGATAGGGAAGACTGGACCTGAAGGAGTGTAATGTATTATAATGTCCCCACTGCATTTGTGATAAATACATTCTAAGGTTCCAGATGTCTTCCTAAGGAAATGTCAAGTATGTGCTTCTTATTTACAGCAGAAGCATCTTTTCACAAATCAAAGAAAGTACAGGTTTTTTCACTTTGCTTTTGGGCTACAGGGCTGGGTGAAGCACCTCTTTTAGCCTATCAAAGGACTGATCACACGTTCAGAGTCTGAAGTTATGCGGATTCATATTTAATTATGTTAGCCAATTATTTTGCTACACTCACAGAAGGGGAAGGATGGTGACATAGAAGAGAATTCCCAGATCACATAAAGTATTGCTATCCCTCCTAGCCATCTCTCCCATACTATCTACATATTCCTGTATCCTTTTTTTTTTTTTAATGAAACTTTCATCTCTGAAAAGAATAGCATTAAAATAAAGTGCTACAAAAGGAAGCTGTGTTTGGTATGGAGCAACATGCTGGAAGTGCTTGCAATTGAGAAGTGCATCTTTTTGCTTCTCCAGAGGGAAACATGCTTGATCTCATTGTGTTTACAGTTAAAAACTCTAGACATGTTTTTACAACTTTGACTCCGAATTGGACTGATTTATTATACTTGAGAATGGGAACTCTGCTCTTTTTAACTTTTAGCTCCTCAAGGTTAATATTGATAATTATTTTTCACAAAGAATGTGTGTATTATGTTTGTGCTTCATTCAATACAAGGTGGCTATTATTAGGGCAATATTCAAGGTGAAATTAAAAGAGGGCTTTGCAACACTTAATGGAGTGACTAATTCTCAAGCTAATGTGCTATTTTCTTGTGCAAGAAAATAGAAGTTTTATGAGTGATAAAATTAAGTGTCTAAATTTATTCTCTTTATTAATATTTCTGGCCTGGGGTGAGGGGCAATTTATTAAAGACTGAAATATTGTTTTAAGGTTTCACTTGTGGTTTTCATATGTATTAAGATAGAATGGATCCTGTCATAAGTCTCCAAGTGAACCTCTTCACTTTACACTTCTGTAGAAAATCAGGCAGACAGTGGTAAACTATGGTTCATAGGAGAAGACCTTTTCATTTGATTGTGCAAAGGTTTATACTTAATATTTTTCTTCCATGACATCTGTCCTTAAAAAGCTTTCTCTTGAGTCCTCTCCATCGGCCTGTCTGTGCTGTGCAGTCCTGCAGCTGCCCATTCGCTCACACCTGCACGTACGCTTTCTTTCAGTTAGATGCTTGCAGACTGACCACGATGCCACTAGCCGCTCCTGCGGAGCTCTCACCCTGGCGGTGAAGCTCACAGAAGAGCATGAGCACTAGGATAAGGCTCTCATTATTTCAAAAGCAGCCCGTGCTTGCTTTTCCTGAATCCTCCTCCAGGAGAGTGCTGTGTGAGGGAGCCTTGCCTCGGTCTGAGACGCTTCAGCAGCAGTATTTCAGGTTGACAGCCAGCCTTCTCCAAGAGAAGATGCAGCCCCAGCTCTGACGCCCCACGATGCATCGCAGTGGCAGCTTGGACAGCTGTCATGGCCAGCTCGGCTCTTGTCTTCTCTGACCTCTTTTGACCTCATTTCATCCATAAGTAATGCCTGAAGTTTCATCCAGTGGTTGATGCTTCCACTTTGATAATGTAATTATTAGGGTCCCCCAGTCAACCAGTTGGCCAGATGAGCATGAAGCCCAATCTCTTCCAGAAGCCCTTGGCGCCTGACAGATGGTTGCGTCAGTCGTGTTTAAGACCCAGTGTGTGCCTGTTGCCTTTTAGGCCCCTTTAAACGTACCGCCGAGTAGAGTGTGAGAGGGAAGGTCCAAACAGCAAGACCGGATATGATGCTCAAAAACAACTGAGAAGAAATAAAGAGAAGATAGTATAAAAGGACACGATGCAGATTTGGGGGGTGGGGTGGATGTGTTTGGGGCATTGTCCATGAAACTAATCCCAGCAATATCTTTTTCCGTTCATTCTGATCCTTTTACCTTAAATCTAGGATCCCATTCTCCCCTCCTGCACTTAGATGTGATTAAGAAAAAGTCTCCCTCAAATCAGACACAACTCTGAGATTTCAGGTGCCACTCACCCCTCCGCTGGTGTCCCTGGGCAGGGTACCACTGCTCAACTGTCCCTGTCAGTCATATTTACCTACGGCCTCCTTAGTAACATTAGCAGAAGGCAATAGACCTCTTCTCTTGTAGCATCGGGAACTTGCCACCTCCAAAACAGTGCCAGGTCTGGATAGCTAGTCCCTGAAGCAAATCTGCCATGTAGCCACAAAGCCATGCTGAGTGTGTCACTTCAGGAGGCCAAGATATCAACATTATAGACCACTGAACCTAAATATCATATACTTAGTCTTATTTCCACAAAGGGTTGATGAGCACTCATTTCTAAATAATTGCACTAGAGAGTAGCTTTTTTATTATTTATAATGAACTGGTGACTTCTCAAAATGAAAAAAGTAAAAGTGATCTTTACATTCTTTTAACTATTTTAAACAAATACAATGCTTTTTTGCAATCCGTGAGGCCGACAGGTAGATTGCACTCTTCAGCTTTGTCTCTCATTCATTCATTCATTCAGGAAAACATGAAGTGTGTATTATCTTCAGTGGTTGATTCAGGTGCAGTAAAAAGTACCGCTGTGCATAAAGGCCTGGCTGCTATCTGCTCACCGAACTCACTGTGTAAGACAGAAGAAGAATGATCTTTCTTTTGTGTATCTTATAAGATCATTATGAACTGAGTTCCCTTTCCCCAGAAAGAAGCCTGGGATTCCCAGCCAGTTATTCTCAGCACGTGTCAGATTAGATAGTACCGAGGGGTAGGGTAATGAATGAGGCGGCCACTGGCAGAGTTTTCGCTCAAGCTCAGTCCTGCTAGAATCCCTCCAAGTATCTCTTGAATCCGGGCTCTTTTCCTCAGGTGGAAATTATTGTCCCAATATGGAGAACCCTAAGTTATCTCCTTGCACCAGTCTCTTCTGGAGGGGCTAATGTCACTTCCTTATAGCTCTCAGAGTATCATAAAAAGGATGTCAGGTTGTGTTACTCTTCCCCTTTGCTGGAAACTTCCAGTTGGCTGCCTATTGCCTGTAACATAGAGACTGAATACCTTAGTTTAAAGATATTTATTTATTTATTTATTTATTTATTTATTTATTTATTTGAGACACAGAGACATAGGCAGAGACAGAAGCAGGCTCCCTGCAAGGAGCCTGATGTGGGATTTGAAACAAGTCCCGGGATCAGGCCCTGAGCTGAAGACAGACGCTCAACCACTGAGCCACCCAGGCATCCCTGAGCACCTTAGTTTAGCATGTGAGTCCTTGTAGGGTATGCTTCAAACCTACTTCCCAGTCTCATCACCTGTCATTCTGTACCCACTGCCACTCACACACATGCCGCCTGAACTCTGGCATTGTCACCATTTCCCAGTGCTGCTGCTCATCCATGACTCCAGGCCTCAACACATGCCATTCATCACCTTTGTCCAGCTGGTAAGCTTCTCCTCACACATTAAAGATGCAGACCCCAGATGGAGTCTTGCTACATTTGGCCTGGCAGACAGTGCTATTCCTTCCTAAGAGATCCCGCAGTACTTTTTCATTCCTTTAAAAGATGTTATTTTAAATTTTGTGCTTACACATGCCCTCTGCAAGATCTGATGAGATCTTGGAGGAAAGGAGTGTGTCTCACCATTCTCATATCCTAGGGACCCAGCAAAGCCCTTGGCACAGAGTGGTATGCTAATAAATGTCACTTGGATGTATGGATACATGAAAGAGAAATTGATGGTGCCTGCTCCGAGGGCTTGTATCATTACTGCCCCCATTTATTCATGGTTTAAAAGAGCTAAATGAAAGAGTCATTCCATGGATGTTTCCATAGCGAGTACAGGGCCACCTCTGGCACACATCATATTCAATATCCGGAAGAAGAAGCTACTGGGGCTTTGAATATAGCTATAAAAAGCAAAGTTCAGTATATAGGCAGATTAGTTCCTAAGCACAGAAGCTTGGTTCATCACTTCTCCCAGCTGCCCCATTATTAGTAGTTGGGTCAGGCTTATTTGGATGGAGCCACTGGCAGTCTTTCTTTTACCCATTGTTATTTTCTTCTCGCTTCGAAGAAGTACGGCCTCACTTGTTTGAGTGATTGTTGCTCTGCGGTGCCAGGATGTTTTAGAACAATGTTATGATGCCTGGTTGTACCTACCACCACCGAGACAAGCCCAGAAGTTAAATTATGAAGCAAACGTAAGCTTTGAAGACATTTTTATTTAATCTGTATTCCCCTGTTTCATCTGTACATCCATCCAGCACAATCTGCATCATTATTAGCCACATCAACTTGCTAAAAAAAGAGAGAGAGAGAGAGTAAAAAAGTAAGACATCTGTGTTATAGCATTAATATATTCAAAGGTTTTTACTTTCATCTTGCAGGCATTAACAGTGTGTAAATGCAATGTAAGCGCAACTTACAACAGCACTAAGTTAGCAGAAGAAAAATGTGCTTGGGAGCCTCGGAAAGAAGGAGGGCTTGCCAGGAAAAAAAAAAAAGAAGGAAAAGGAAAGGAAAGAAAGAAAGAAAGGATATGTCTGCGTGGAGAGGACAACCAGGTTGGGAATTATGTAAAAAGTGGAGGTTTATCTATAGAGTATTTTGCCTATTGCTCTTCCATAGCTTTATTTCGAATTGCTAGCACAATTTCTAAGGCACTGAGGCAACCCTGAAGCAGTGTGCTGAAGGTGTGTTTGTGCTGCTATGCCCTCTGGCTTGGCTGCCAGCCTATTCCCTTAGATCAGAGCCAGAAGGCAGACTGTTTTCGAATACCGATCACCTCACCCGGACCTAATCCTTTGAGTTCTCTTTGGCATCTATTCCTTCTGCCAGTTTCCTCTTCTGTTCCTCTCTTTTCTTCTGAAGTTGACAACAAAGACATCCTCAGGGCCCTCCTTGATGTAAGACCACTCTTGATGTTATTACAGTGTGGTTTTTTTTTTTTTTTGGTACCCTAAAGTTGTGCTACTTTTATATTCAGCTAGCACAATATTTGCACACCAGAAGATAAAGAAAATGTGAATATGTTATACAGAGCGATCGTTTCTTTTTAATTTGTACCCCTCATTGTTTTTTGATGTAAACCCTTTCCTTTCCCTGTCACTCATCTACATACCTGATCAAGAACCTGAAGGTCTTTCTTTATAGACGATGCTACTTCTATACCTTAAATTGGCCTGACCTGCCACTTTTAATTTTAAAAATATGGCTCTATGAGATATGGATGAATATGGAATTTCTGTGAAACACAAAACTTTTGAACGGTTCCTGTCCTCTGTGATAGTGAGTTTTAAAAGGGAAATCTCCAAAGAGCTAATTAGTAGACAAGTAGAGCTCAGCCTGAACAAAGCTGAAAAGATTGCAGATAACTAAAAGGACCTGGCCATAGCTGACAAAAATCAAAGCCCTGACAGAGAGCTGGCGGTAACCTTGGGCTGCTAACTGACAGGGACAATAAAAAAAAGCCCTTCTGAACCTGGCAGAGAGTGACAGCCCCACTCTAGGCTCTGGGACGAGCACAATATCTCCACCGCAAGGAAGCAGTAATCTTCCAGCGGGCAAAACCAAAGGCTTTTGCCGCCCACCTCAACTCCAAAAGATGGGACCTGGGGCCTACCACCATTCATGGCGCAGGGAGGGGAGTGGGGAGTGAGCGAGAGATAGAGAGATTGATTGATTGAGATGGGACCCTTGAAAAGTTCCAGGCTAGTAATTCACTTGACAGTGGGATCTCTTTCTGGGATGGTGAGGAAATGTGGGGTGGCCCAAGATAGAGAAGGAACAAGGCTGTGGCCCGTGGCTCAGGCTGAGGAGCAATGAAGAAGAGTGGCAAGTGCTAGTTGGAAAAAGCCTCTCCAGACCAGGACTTAATGAGCCCACCAGCCAACAAAACACGGTTGCAAGTAAAAGGCATGGCACTGGAAAGAGGCTCTTGGCATGTAAGGACAAAAAGGAAGTAGGAGTCAAGGAAAAAGAGTCACAGAATGGGCCACTGTAATTAGTAATTCCTTTAATTTTTTTATGTAAATTCAATTTGTCAACACATGGTATAACATCCAGTGCTCATCCCATCAAGTGCCCTCCTCAGTGTCCGTCACCCAGTCACCCATCCCCTCACTCACCTCCCCTTCTGCATCCCTTTGTTTGTTTCCTAGGGTTAGGAGTCTTTCATGGTTTAGAAAACACCATTTGTAAAGAGGGGTATGAAGCACAGAGCCTCATTCTTAAACTGCTAGCCTGGAGAAAAACACAAAAATCACAATCTTTAAAAACCCTCTTGAAGTCACTGAGGAGCACAAGCAAGTTCTGGTAGGTTTGCATTATGCTTAGGCATCGACAAGCCTTATTCTAAAATCCCAAAGGTGCAGAGTTCATGAGTGGTAAGAGGATGCTTCTGGTTAACGCTGAGTGATCTTAAAACTTCTCTCTGTGTTTATGGGATTCCATTATATACTTCTGGACCCACAAACAGTTCTATTTAGGAGAGAAGCCAAGCCCTAACAAAGTGCTCCAAGTACAATGAGGGTACTTGAGAGCAAGCACTTAAAAAGCATTCTGCTCTGAAACGTAACTGCTAATAACATACATTAGGTGGTTTCCATTATCCCTAAATAAGGTCTTGGTTCCAGACAAGTTCTTCTGCTTCTATATTTATTCCTCCCCAAGATAGTGAAATCTAAATCCTCACTGACGCTGTAGCTCTTGAAGTCGTGGTCAGTGATTGCAGACTCCGGGCATGTTCTCTCAGAGGGAAAGGAGCAGTGAGACCAGGTGAAAGCTTTAGAGTTATAAACCTAGGATTTTTTTTTTTTTTAAGAAGAGGGCACATAAATACGCTCAAATTCAGTGATAACAAATCTCAGTTTTCTTGCTCAGACTCTGATATATGCAATCATATACCTCTAAATTCCTCTTCTTTTTTTTTTTAAGATTTTATTTATTTATTCATGAGAGACACACACACACAGAGAGAGAGAGGCAGAGACACAGGCAGAGGGAGGAGCAGGCTCCATGCAGGGAGCCCGACGCAGGACTCGATCCCGGGTCTCCAGGATCACACCCTGGGCTGAAGGCGGCACTAAACCGCTGAGCCACCTGGGCTGCCCTAAATTCCTCTTCTGTTTGTGTAATTATTATGGTAAATATTAATGCATTTACCATGCATCAGAAGAGTGTAACCAGCTCCTCTCTGCACTACAGTCCTGTTTCCACAAAGGACACGTTTGAGAAGTTAGAAAGCTTGGCTTGGCTCAGAATGAGGCTGATCTCATTCATCTGTCTGAAGCTGAGCAGGTATGTCAGATAATTGAGAAAGGTTGATCTGAGTCAAGCAAATATTTGAACACTTGGGTCATGGAAAATCTGCCTCATATTAAACTCATGGGTAAAAGAATAATTTTCTCTTTTGACTTGGGTTTGAGATTTAATATATATTTTGGAAAAATAAGTGTATATCAGAACAGTGTGGTTTTTTGATGTATCTGCTCATATTTAAAACTGAGTATATAATCTAAAACAAGCTTTTTTCCCCCTCTTCAAACAAGTAACCTAGAGGCTATTGTAAAGCACAGCCTAGCAAATATTTGGTTTCTGGTTCTCTTTATCTCGCGTTTATGGGGAAAATCTAAGGGTCTTCTGTTTCATAGTTAAAAGTGATGCTTCTAATTCACCCACAGTGGGATATGTTGTGTTCTTTTCTTTAGGAGTAGAAGTAGATTTTTGGTGAACCATTTGTAGGGCTAAGCCAAACATCATCCCAGAACACTAGCACATATTTGTGTGATTAGGATTCATAATAATAATAGAGAAAAATCTGAAAGAGTTTTGTTCTCTTGTTATACAGATGAGTCTCCCAAGTTCCAGAAAGGTTGAAGCTACATGGTGACCAAACAGAAAGTAGAGCCCAGGCCTGACTCTCCAGCAGAACTTCCACTATTAAGAGTCACGTGAACCATACTGGTTTAGTACTGACCAGATTACTCACCTGTTTGGGTAATTAATTAATCACTGCTTTGACTCTAAAATAAATTGTCCAAATATAAAGGCCTTGATGATCAACTCTAGGTAATATATCTTCCTGCTGAAATTTTCCCTGTCCTGAAAGTATCTTCTTTCACTGTCTTACTCTGCTTGGGCTGCCATAACAAAATACCATAGATGGGCAGCTTAACAACAGAAATTTATTTCTCAGAGTTCTGGAAGCTGGAAGTTCTCAAGATCAAGATATCAGCATGGTTGTGTTCTTGGGGAAGACCCTCTTTCTGACTGTTGTCTTGCTGTATCTTCTATATGCTGGACAGAGAAAGAGCAACATACTCTCAAGAAGCTCTCTAGCCTCTTCTCAGGTCACTGATCTGAGGGCTCTATCCTTAGGACTTCACTGAATCCAAATTATATACCAAAAGCCCCACCTCCAGTATCACACTTGGGGCTAAAGCCTTAACATACGAGTTTTGGGAGGAGACAAACTCAGTTGTAGCACTTTCCATCACTTCTACGTTCTCTTCATTTACCTTCCTAAGATGAGTTTGGGAGATCAAAACAAAAGTTGGTTATTAGTTTTTCCCCTCCGGCATTGAAAATGGCATCTGGGACCCACATACAATATCTGACATGCCACATGTTCAATATTTTTGGAATAAGTGGAAGAGCCAGTTTTCAGTTCTTAGTTAAAAATCAGTGGCTCAGCTGATTTTAAAAGATAATCCTCTACATGAATCTTAACTAGAACTCATGAAGATGACTGCTTCCTCTTTCACTTTTTACTGGTTCTACTTTACTGACTGGCCCATCTATAACTTACTGATTGAAACTTCTCCTAATATTGGGTGGTGCATATGAATGCAGAAAATTCTTCCTATCTGGACATATGCATTTGTTTGTGAACCTAAGTGATTTTTCCTCTGTGATTGTCTGTGACAAAACCTTGAGGTATGTCATAACAAAAAGGAAGAGAGAGTTGAAAACACATTATCACACAGACACAGATTATATATACTTCATTTATGTATCATCAAACAGATTTCTTTTTTTCTGAATTTCTTCAATGGGAACTCTTCAATGAATTCTTCAAACAGTGACTATAGTAGGCACTTTTCATTCTTTTCAGTCATCAAACTGAGCTTTTTAAAACAGACTTGCACCCGTGTACATAGCTATCAGCTTAAAACCATAGAAATACTACATTTTCCCCCAGTCTCTGCATACTGCCATTAACTCATCCCAATGCTGACTTTGTCTTTTCCTTTAAGAATAGAAACAAAAGCATTTTCTAAAGGTTTTCACTTAAGAAAAAAAAAAAAAGACAAATTGGCCTGGATAGTAAAAGATAAACACTTTGCCTGTGATAATTGCAATATACTTTAGGAAAATCACCAAAAGACATCAATGTTAAATGCCAAAACATCTCTAAGAAATGACAGAAAGCACATTATGTTGGCATGAAATGTCGCTCTAGATCTGTCTTTGCCTCAAGTAGTCAACAAACTTTCTTTCTATTATTTTCATAGTAGAAGCAAAGATCATTTGTTTCTCTTTTTTTCTCCTTCCTTTCTTCCTCCATCCCTTTATCTCTTATTTCTTTCTTTCTTTCCTTCCTCCCTCCCTTCCTTCCTTTCTACTTTCTTTCTTTCTTTCTTTCTTTCCTTCCTTCCTTCCTTCCTTCCTACCTTCCTTCCATCCCTCCTTCAAGTCTTAATATATAATTTGAAAGTATGGAAAAATTATATTTGAGATCTTTCAAATACTTTTTGCTAATATGATTCTCTTTTGTTTTTGCTTTTTAAAGATCACGCTCAAGATCACGTTTTTTTTTTTAAGTCCACGTACTTCAGTGGAGACTGTTCTAATCATTAAAGTACATTTAGAAAATCCTTATAAGCTAAAATTTCTTATGTTACTTAGATTGGGATAAAGATTCTTTTTTTAAAAAAGATTTATTTATTTACTTACTTACGAGAGAGAGAGAGAGAGAGAAGAGAGAAGAGAGAGGAGCACATGCACATGTTAGGGGAGGGGAGGAGGGAGAAAGAGAGAATTTCAGGCAGACTCTGCACAAAGCACAGACCAGTGCAGGGCTTGATCCCACTGCCATGAGATCACAACCTGAGCCAAAACAAAGAGTTGGATGCTTAACCAACTGCACCATGCAAGGGCCTGTGGAATAAAGATTCTTAATAGGAAATTTTCTTTATATATTTTTATATTGGAGGCTCCTACATTTCTACAAATGGAATAAGTCACAAGGAAGTTATCTATAAAATTAATGCCTATAAAAATACTAAGATCTGGGCAGCCCTGGTGGCTCAGCAGTTTAGCGCAGCCTACAGCCCAGGGTGTGATCCTGGAGACCCGGGATTGAGTCCCATGTCGGGCTCCCTGCATGGAGCCTGCTTCTCCCTCTGCCTGGGTCTCTGCCTCTCTCTCTCTCTCTCTCTCTCTCTCTCTCTCTCTCTCTATCTCTCATGAATAAATAAATAAAATCTTTTTTTTAAAAAAGATCTATGGTTGTAGAATAACCTTTGTTAACCATGCTTTAAAAAATAATTTAAGTTTTTGTTTTTTGTTTTGCTTTGTTTATGATGAATGGTATGGTTCTTTCTAGATGTAGAGATTCCTTTATGATTATTCTCTTATTTAATTTTACAGGGCTTTGTCTTATAAAGCAGTATAAATGAATTAAAGATCTTTAATATAAAGTGAATCTACTCAATCAAATTAACTTGAAAAAGCTAGTTGAATCAAATCAAACAGTTATGCCGAGAACAAGTAGTTGAATGCAATCAAATGCTATTTATAAAAGTATTTTCTAATGATTTTTCTCCCAAGATAATTGGTGGCTTAATTACTCCTTTTATCCTAACTCAGCCTGTGTGAACATCACTGAAATAGAATAAAAGATAGTGTACATACAAGTGATATAGGAAAAACTTGTCCAGCAAAGTCACAAAAGATGAAAATTTAGAATATTTACCTTTTTAAGAAAATTTAATTCCAATATAGTTAGCATGCAGTGTTATACCAGTTTCAGGTGTGCAATATAGTGATTGCATAATTCTATATATTACTCACTGCTCACTATGATAAGTGCACTCTTAATCCCCTTCATCTATTTCACTTATTCTTGACCCAGAAAACAGACTCTGAACTCTAGAGAACAAACTGATCCTTACCAGAGGGGAGATAGAATACTTAACTCTAAAAAAAAGAATCCTATTTTAAAAGTATTTGTGGAAAAAAATAAAATAAAAAATAAATAAAATAAAAGTATCTGTGGAAACAGTGTTTTATATTAGAGTGTATTTGATTAATTGCCTTAAATAGCCAGTGACATTTTTTTCTTTGTTATCAGCGCTGGGGGACGGAGGAGAGAGGCACTTCATCTATGTAGTCCAAAGGTGTTAAAAAAATATTCCTATCATATAAGGATTTCTTAAAGCAATTTAAGTGAAGAATTCTCTTGCTGGAGGGTGGAAATGCTCATCGTGTGTGTTCCCTGATCGCTTTACAATCATAGATGCAACTGTGTTGACCTCCTTAACTACATGGTATTTAGTTTAACCTGAACATAAGAATATGTCTGGTTCTTTCCTCCTATTCACCAACTTTATCTCTCAACAATGTGTAGTAAAGAAACTTCTGCAAATAAATGTTACCTCTACTTTTCTTGCTATTGTGATCTGACTGTTGACTAATTATAATTGTCAATAGTTTATAAGGAATTCTATAGAATACATTAAAATACATATGCCCAGAGTGACAATAAAAATATTTAATAACCATTATAATAAAACCAATCCAAGTGAGTGCCTGCTGGATAAAGCAGAAGGAATGCCAGCCAGTAAACAAGCACTTTAGCCAGTTTGGTTTATGCCAGTTGAATATCAGTTTTGTGTACACAAACATCCAACAGCGGACCCATAAAGGAAAACATAATGTGTATCAACAATATTTATTGAACTCTTTTCAGTGCGATCTGTTTAGTGTGTTTGTGTGCATGTGCATGCATACATACAAATATGTGCATATGAATAGGGAGATAATCTCTAATATAAAACACTGTTTCAAAGTACATCATTCTTAAACACAGTGCTCCAATATCATAAATCGCAGTTAGAATAGTTTGCGAAAGCCGATTTAACAGAAATACTGAACATTGGCAGTGAAAATTGGAATATATCCCCTTAGCCAAACTTTACCTTATAATTTGAAAAAGAATAATTGTGCTCATGGCATAGCTTTTATTGCCCTTTATCACCTAAAATATGATATGTTAAATTTCTACTTCTCTTCTTAGCTGGGTGTGATTAGGAGTAGAATTTATAAACCAGGAAACTGTCAGAGCCATATCTCCTTATCTCATTCTCTATGACTTTGCAGGATTCCCTTTTCTCAGTTATCTTATTGGTAAAACAATGATTCCATTAGAGACGAGAGAAATACATACACTTAAAAAATAAAAGGTGGCAGGCTACTGCTTGTAATGATTACATTAGCTATCCCCTAAGCTTTCCCTGCTCCTTAAATACATAAACCATCACTAACAGAATCCACTGGGAACATCTCCAAGTTGTGGCCAATGAAATCATTATGGTGTTTAAATTTAGAACTATACTCTACAATTACCTTTTGTATATCTGTGGTAACAATTTCTGTCTTGAAGTGCTTCTCATAAATGCTTGTGGAGGATTATCTTCCAGTTTTGCAGATGGCAAAAGTAAGGAGTAAGTGTATTGTAAAATCTCAGAGTTAAGTCAGAGATTTTCTTTCTGATTCCCAGTTTATCTGTGAGACCCAACATGATGATTCAATTGTTTTTCAGTCCTTTGAACAAATCAATACAAAATGTGTTGCTTCCCTTTGTTCATAAACAGTCACATATTAATATTTAATAATAAAAGAATTTTTAATTTTCAAAAAATTAGAATGATTTTCTCATATAATAGCTTAGTACTTTTTAATATAATTACTTCAGAGTTAACTTTTCTAGGTGAAGATGAATATACCTTGCTTTTCTCTAGGCAGTTCTATATTTTGTCATCAAGTCAAATGTGCATATATCACAGGTTTGATTAAATAATGCTCACAGTAAACACCAACGATAGGTGCACACAGCACTGGGTTGAAAGCATTGTAAAAGCCAGCAGCTGTTCTGTGTAAGGGGCTAATTATGCATGATGAGTGTCTAATTTGAGAGCAACACAGAGCTCATTTCATGTAAACAGCAAAGTAATTGATGTGACACAGTGTATTGCTTATGGATTTTTTTTTTTTTACTGACCTTACAAAGTGTAAAGATGAAGAATGAGTGAATGCCACTCACTAGTCTTGACTCAGGAACCAGGGAAGGGAGTAAATTTTCCTTGGGGAAGGACATATGACTTGTGCATGCTGCCGGATGATTCTGAATACTTCACTACTTAAATAGTAATTTCTTGGTTCAGTACAAAGGCTGTGCATTATATGGAAGGTCGATTATGACTTTCCTCTATATACACCTGCAAAATAGAAAAGGTACTCAGTGGTGTGAACATATTGACAAATTCAGAAAATCAACCACAAAATTCTCCTTTAACAACTTGTCTCAGATTTATGAAAAATTGTGATTGAAGTATATCTGATGAAATAAATATTTTAAGCCTGACTAAATATAAAACATTACTCATCCTGATTCCTTCTTTAAATTTCATAAATTATTACAAAGAAGGGGCATCTGTTTGTACTTGGTTTCTTGCATTCTAAGGCAGGCCACATCAAGCTATATATCACCTCAGAATCTGCAGAGACCAACCTACACTCAGCTCTGTGATAACAGAGAGCATTTTCATCTCGCTTATCATTCCATCCAAAATGTGTGTTCTAGTGTCTGGCACATAGTTGGCAATTAAAGAATTTGTTTTGCATCAAAGAATGAATGGATGGAAATAGAGTAGTTATATGATTATCCAATTGCTTTGAGCTCTAATGATGTCATATCTATGTAATTCAATGGACAATTCCTTATGATTTCCATGTATTCCTAATAATTTGTTTTATCTTCTACAGGGGAAGTAGCATAATAAATCCCACTTGGTTAGGTGAGACCCTTAGGAGGTTGTATCATCCAGACCAATGTACTGTCACCAGATAAATGATATAACCACTTATAGGAAAAAAACACATACTTTTGAAATGAATAGACTAAGGGTCATATTCCATGTTACTTAAACTCTCTGAGCCCCAGGTCCCTTGTTCTAATACTCACCTCGTATATGTGCTGCCGAAGCGAGCATTTAATACTCACCTCGAAGAGTTGTTTTATTAGATAAAAAAACAACTATAAACTCTCTAGCATCACACCCAATAACATATAGTTGGTCCAGATTACACATTAGCCCCTTCACTTTTCTTTATAGCTATATGTACAGACTTGTTATATCCATATTGAGAATTTGAGGGAAAGAATTCTTAAGAATCCATTAAAGTATTAACCTTCTCTTTTAATTTCACTGTAACCAGTGAATTGTACATGATTCTGCCGTTTTCCCTTATAGCTTTGCATGATCTATCATCTGCTTATTTGATCTAGTGCCTACAAAACATATAAACTGCTCCTTGCCTTAGATGGACTCATTATCCAGATTAAGCATACACACACAGACATAGATTTATAGCAAGAACAGAAACAGTTACTTAAAGGAAATCAACATTAAACTCGATGGGCCATATTAAAACCACATTAAATCCACCTGAGTGGCACTTTCCTCTTGACAGGGTAATTGTAGGGGTGGGTAGTGAGGCTGAAGGGTGAAGTGATTGCACAGATGGTAAGAGGGTGGGAGACAGGTGTTTGAATAGACTCAACCTTCTCACTAGGTTTGTCCAACTCAGTGATTCTCAATATATTTTTCTTGCCCCACATTCCATTTTTATTAGTATTAGTTCTGCAGATGTCCATTGGGTAAACAGATACAAATGACAGTAAAGTATGCTTAAATATTAAGCATGACATTGACATGGGCTGATCTGGTCATTGGAGGTTAATTGCATACATAGTGTTCTTTCATGATGGGAGAGACTCTTAAGTGTTTCATGCCATCAGTGGACATGAATTCTGAAAGCTATGAGCAAGTTTGGCTGCCAGAAGAGAATTACCAAATCCTAAAATTTTTATCTGATCACTTATGTTACAATTAACAGTGCATTATCTTCTCTAGTCCCTATCACGACCAGAAAGGAATAAGCATGGGTAATAGGCCATCTTACTTGGGAATATGGGAAGAAAACTGGAAGGTGCATTAGATTAATTCTGGCCCTGCCAGAGACCCCTCTGACCTAACTGGGCAACATTTGGCCAAAAGTTCCCAAGGCAGTCATCCTGAGGTGTTTGAACCCAGTCATTGCACTAGTAAGGGCAGATTCTGGACACCATTGTTACAGAATGAAGCTGAGAAGCTGAGAGCTCATCTGAAGAAGACTGTGATTGTATAGCAGGAGAGGGTGATGTGAGACTTGCTGTGAAGGAAGTAGAGAACAAAAGATTTTAATAGTCTCCTTTATTTTATAGAAGGTGCTAGTAATGCTTCTCTTTATACAATTACATTCTGTCCTCCAGAGAGGTTCCATATTAACTAAAAAAGGCCTGCAGATCCTCTACTTACGGCTGCTACAAAGGTTTGAATACTGATCATCACTGTCGCTTTCATGGGGGACAATGGCTGACGACTGTTGTATGCATGAAAAACTCGTGAACTCGCTGTCTTCCATCCCTACCGTCCTGCTGCAATACAGAGCCCATTCACAATCCTTGCGATTATAAAGAAGTCTAGAATGTTGGAAAATCAAATGTCAATTACTCCTTCACCCAACACACTGAGTTCTTGTCATGTAATAGGAACCATGGCAAGTACTGGGAAAGAGTAAGCAACAAGGCGGACCTGGCACCCATTTTCCTAAGACTTAAAACCAACTGGTAATCACAGCAAACAGATAAGTACATAAATAAGTATTAAAGAATAATGATGTGAGCTGATGTACAGTAGTAAAATATGCAATGAGCTTGTGTAACAAAGTGGCCTGGCCTAGGCTGGCGGTCAGGCAAATCTTCATCCATTCCCACTGTCCCACCTTCACTCTGGTCATCATCTCTCAGCCTCTGTTTCAGTATATTCTGTCCTAAGACCAGATGAAAAATGGGGAAGAGTCTTTTCATCTTAGGACAGAACATATGTGAAGGCTCTGGGTCAGGAAAGAGGATAGCACAGTTGAACGTGAAGATGAGATCCACAACAGCAAGATCATTTCAGTCCTTATTGGAACTTAGGTTTATCCGTTGTGCAATGAGACACCAATGAGAAATGGAAACAGAGGCTAAAGGTGATATTTTTAAAAGCTCACTTTGGATGTGTTGCCGGGAATTGGAAGGATAAAACCTGGAAGCGGGGGAAGGAGCTAAGAGACTTCGATAATATTCGGAGTGAGAGAGGATGGCTGCAACTAGGGTGGGGCAGTGGGAATGGAGGGAGAAGAACGTGCATATGTAAAATGGCTTTTCCAAAAACCACCTGGACCTCGTCTTCTCACAGCTATTTAGGCCAAAGTGCTTAAATCCTGTCTTATTTCCTAAGAAATAATTGCTTCCTTCTCTGTAAATAGATAATGGCAATACTTAATATTGTCAAGATTTCAACAATGTCAGATTAATTCACATATGTAGAAGAACAGATTTGAAGTGAAGCTATTTCACTTCTGCTCCTTGAATAAGGGGCCTTCTATACATGACGCATTGAAAATAATCAGTTACGTGTTCTGATAAAATTAGAACTTGATTTGGTTAAATGAAACACCCAGATGTATCATAAATAACTTAAACTGGCAGAATTATAAAGGCACAATATACATTTTATTTAAACCAGCAGTCCTTCCTTGCCTAGATAACTCACCGACAATGGCTACTCAATGTCTTAATTCACTTGTCTCTGTCTTAGCTCATCTTCCCCTCTGGCTGTCTCAGTGGTCTGGTGGCCTTTCCTGCATTTCACTACTTCCTTTTGTGCTAAGTCCTCTGCTCTCCCCTTCTTGTATTCCCTCCTTTTTCCTGTTTGCTACTAGCACTTTCTTTTGCACCTCTACATCCCTTCCACCTACTTTCTCGTCTTTTGCTGCACACTACACTGATTTCTTGCCCTCTCCTCTGTTCTTGACTCTTCTTTTCTTCCCTTACTCATATTTGTCTCTGGGAGACTCTGCTACTTTTCAGTGGAGAGAGGGAGTTAAATTACAAACCTGCCCAGCCAGGAATGACACCCTGTGCCTCTAATGAAGTCAGGAGAAGCTGACAGGACAAAGCAAGGAGCACTAGCTCTACAAAATCCTGTGATGGTAACTGGGGCTTTCTTAAGGCTCCATCCATCAGCACCAGGTTTTTTTTTTTTTTTCCTATGAGGTCAGCTTTCATGTCTGAATTCTGTCATTGAAGCTACTCCTTTGGATGAGGGCATTCATTACCAGATGGAGGGCAAATATTAGCACATTTTCCATAAACAAATACTATCACACATAGAAAATTGGGAAAAATCCTCTCACACACCATCAGTTTATAGAATTTTAGACTTGTGAGGGACATTGGGCAAATTTGAAGAGCATGTTAGTTTGTGAGAATAATTAGGTATCATCTACCAGGGAGAAGGCCCTATGGAGGTAGTATTAAGGGCAGTTTCATTTTTATGGGGTGGAGAGGGAAGGACAGCTTAGAGGGAATGGAGACTGATGTGGTCATCCAGGAGGCCCATGGGAAGAAGATGCCAGGAAAGAAAGCCATCCTCATAAGCCACAGCAAACAATATAAAGGATGCCCCCTCTGTATCTGGGCGTATGGAGGTGCTGGACCAGGTATGTACGGCCTTGACATCGGAGACTATGTTCAGCCACTTGTGAATTTTAGCTGCCCAAATATCTAAAGTCAGAGAAGAAGGAATATGAAGGTTTGCAGATTTTTGTGTATTTATTGAACAAATAATTATTAAGCCTTTACTTTGTTAGGCACAGTTTTTGGCAGTGAGAATACAGTCGTGAACAAAACAAAGTTTCTATCCTTAAGAAGCTAATATGCTCATGTAGAAGACAGAAAAACCCCCAAACAAATAAATGTACTATTACTATTCTTACTATTATAGCTACTACTACTACTATTACTGTAGCTACTATTATTTCTATACTAGTACTACTAATGATAAGCAATTCTTATATAATGCTTTTAACTGACCAAGTATTTTTCTGATTATCTTACATGTATTAACTCCCTTAATTCTCACAACCCTCTTTTAAGATAGATACTATCATAATTCTCCTTTTACAGATGAGGCACAAATAGTTTAAGTACAGTGTTCAGAGTCACAGTCTAAGTGAAGAGTTATATGATGTCAGTGACAACTATTCTGAGGAAAAATAAAGATCTAGAAATAGAAGTAATAGAATTAGAGAGTGACAACATAGTCTTTGGAATCTGAGATCTTGGATCAAGAGGCTATACCTGAGTTCTGTGATTTTAGGGAGATTATATCGTTTTTATTTTGGGCCTCAGACTTCTCATCTGTTCAATGAGGATAATAAAACCTAGTAAGAGGAGTTTCCGTAAGCATAAAATAAAATAAAATTATATAATCATTGTAAGAGACTTAGCACAGGCCTGGCATACAATACATACATCAAAATTAACAGGGCTTGAAGCTCAACAATAGCCAAAACAAAGTTAGATGAAAAGAAGTTGCTTGTGGCTGAATGTCTCTAGGATGGGAAAGAATTATGTTTCCTTAAGGATTTAGTAACTCGGAGGACTAAGGAATATAGAAGATTCAGATCTTCCCAAGGGAAATGGGCTCTTTCAAGAAATGAATGTTTTTGGCAGATGCAAGAGGGTAGAGGCTCCGCAAGGAGCTCAGACTGGCTAGAAGGAGGGAGCAGTGAGCGTGGTAGAGAAGTTGAGCCCTAGGGGTTGTAGGGCTTTTCTACTAAAGGGGACTACTGTGGCCAGAAGGAACCCTTTCGGTCACACAACACAGACCAACAGTGCAAGGTCTGGGGCCAGCCTGGAGCCTTGTTCCTTAAGGACATCTTACCTGCAAAGTGCAGGTAGATCTTTGTACAGATCTAAGAGGACAGAACGTGGTCTGAATCACTGACATCTGCTTTCCTTAGTCTTCTATAACCTCATAATCCCCCTTTTTGCTCTTCCCAGACCTGCTGTGTTTGACAAGAACCCTGATAATATTTACCATTGTTGTAATATGAAAAAATAAACATCTCTTGCCTCTAATGTGCTTCTCAGTTTCTTTCTCCTCCCTCTAATCATGGTCCTTGCTTATCAAACAGTTCTGCTGCATTATTAACAATCCAAGATGTGACCAAGTTCATTCAAAGGATATCTCAGAGAGACATGTGACTTTTGGCTGATTGTTTGGCATACTGTAAAAAGGTAGGCCTTGTGATCCTAGATGATTTTCTTGTTAATTGTTAATAAAAAAGACTTTAGGAACCATGACCTCTGCCCAGAGTCAAAATAAAAAATGTTTAGGGCCAATGTTAAATTGTACATTGGCATGGCAGCCAATGTTCATGGCTCAGAAGTGAAGATTAATGGATTTTATGCTGGATTTTGCCAATACTATCTTCTAACAATTTTTGGAAATTCATTTAGCCTGTTCATGTCATCCTTTTTAGTGTGTTAGACCATAGTATGGCTTCAGTAGGATTTGTGTATCACTTGTATTGGGGCATTCAATCATGAGAGAATAATTTAGTGCAATAACTTTATGGAGATAAGAGGCAAGGAGAGTACAACGTAAACTTTGGTATATTGTAGAACATGAAGTTTTAACCCATGTGATAGCTTTAATGAAAACAACAACATGGATGGACCTAGTGGGCAGAGAAATAAGTGAAATAAGCCAGAGAAAGACAACCACCCTGTGATTTAACTTATATGTGGACTAAAACACAAAGCCCATGAACAACAAAAGCAGAAACAGTCCCATAAATACAGAAAACAAACTAGTGGGTGATGGATGGGAGGGATGTGAAGAGATGGGCAAAATGAGTGCAGGAGAATGAGAGGCACAGGTTTCCACATATGGAATGAATAAATCATGGGGATGAAAAGGCACCACATAAGGAGCAGAGCCACTGATATTGTAACAGTGCTGTATGGTGACATCGGGAAACTATACTGCGAGTGTAGCAAAAACACTGTGTTGTACTCCTGAAACTACTGTAACATTGTGTGTCACTATGTTTGAATTAAAAAAGTAAATTTATTTAAAAAAATAAGCATAGTTTTCCAAACCACTCTTGATATTATTTAGTTACATTTGAGAAGCATTAGAGGTAGAAAGTGTTAGGGGGAAGAATTTCCACATGTTTATCATTATCAATGCTTTCATTAAATGCCTAAGTAAATATGAACCCTTTATTGAATACCTAAAAAATACTTGCTGGTGGTATATAGCTGCTTGTTCTTCTTGGTCTACCAGATACTCTGTGGCCACTTTTGAGTCTTTCATAATGAGTTGGAGCTAGTGCTGTCAATTGCTCTTTTGGCCTGAAATTTTTATTATTAGTATTAGTATTAGTATTTTATTTTATTTAATTTTTCCCCAGCTTTAGCCTCTACATAGTCTCTAAATTTGATTCAAATGCCTTACTTTTTTAGTTAAATTTCCTGAGACAACCTGGAAGGACTGTAACCTCTGAAATTTAAAGTTGTGTTCTTCAACCTGTATTCTCACACACAGAACTAATTAGGCACTCAGTCTATTAATAGTCATCCCCAAGGTGAATAATTTGCTCTTTCTTCTTTTATTTGAAGGACTCTGTGTCCTTTGAGTGTGCAACCATGTGGACCTATAGTTAATAGAGAATCAACATTTTTTTAGAGTTGATCCATAGGCCCTTCAGAGAAGTTGTAATAAGAGATTCAAATGGCAAACAACACAAAAAGAACAGGGTAAAAAAGCTTACGGGAAACCAGCTGGTAAACCTAAAGAGTGTTTTGAGTGATCTTTTTGAAAATATACACGTTAATAGCTCTAGCCTGGATTGATGGACTTGTAGGTCACATCTAAGCAGAAATTATTGCCTTTCAGTATAAAAAAAGTCAGTTTCACATTAACTTTTCAAACATATTTTGCTGAATTTCTAGCAAATCAAAAGGATCATTCTCTATTTTTGAAGGTTTTTAAATATTAAAAGAAACCAGTCATTGGACAGGATAATATGGGGTGGATGTTTGACAAGCGGGTTTTTATCTTTGAAAGAGTTGTATAAATGCTGAAAAAAACCACTTGTGGCTTTTTCAGCCATAAATTACTTCAGCATCTGGTACAGCAGGCTCTGAATAAATAATTGTTGAATTAATGAAAGAATGTAGTAACCTATGCAAAGCAGAGACTGCAAAATATTTGGAGCTTTTGGTATACAAAAATGGGGATACTCCCTTCCTTTTTTCCCTCTGTAACTTCAGTGTTCCCCAAGCTGACTCTGACTCTCTCTCCAACTGGCCAGTAGTGTGCTATGAAGGGGATAGGGTGACACCCATAGCTTAGGGAATGTCTCTAGATTCTGCTTCTTGCCCTGTGTTCTGAATATTCTTGCCCCAGCCTAGAATACCTGGTTTCTCTTATGCTGGTTGACCTCAGTTATGCCCCTTGTCCAGCCCTTGCTATCTACCTGGTTTTAAATTTAAGTCTCAGTGTTGACTCCTTCCTTTGATCACCACGAACCATAATCTGCGGAGCTGTCCTGTCCTACCCAAGCTCTAGATCTCGAAACATTGGGTATCCACTAATGAAAGAGTTGTTTGGACGTCAGTCTCTGAGTATCTTTCCTAGTCCTACCACATCTATGACAGTGGCTAGGCATGCCAGGGTTCTTTCCCTGCCAGTATAACTAAGTTATTTCTTCTGGAACTTTCATAACTTGACCAGGATACACCCAGAGCTCGAAATTCCAGGACTTCAGATTCCAGATAGTTAGCTAGAGATAAAGATGGAAACTTGACTTAACAAAGTTCCAAAAACCTGCTGTGTCCTGAGGCACCATGGTGCCTTCCACATGGGTGATCTGAGTTCAACCAGTAGTATTGGGGTGTAAGCATTTTAACCAGAGCATTCCAAGACCCCAGACTATTGTGCAGAAATTCACCAGCAAACAGAGACCCTACCATTCTTTCTCCATCAATAAAGGTATCACTGCTACCTAGGATTTCAGAGCAGCTTAGCCCAACTTCCTATCCTCTATGCTCAGGAGGAGAGGGTGAGAAGTAGATGGAAGCTGCCCTCCAATCTGGAGCCCCAGGGCCTCCCAGCCTCATGTGTGGAGGCCCAGGCTGGAAGAGAGAATCAAGGAGGCCAGATGTAGTGTCCATCCTTTCCAGTCTTTGTTTATGGACAGCAGTGTCCCGCAGGCTGCTGTCCTACTTGCAGTACATCTTTTTTTTCCCTCCTGACTCAGGTGATGATGTCATGAAATACTCATGAGGCAATATAGGGTAGAGGTCAAGAGCTGAGGTCTTGGAGCAGTACCGCCTGGATTCCAAGCTTAGTTGTGTATATATCAGTCAGAGAATTTGAGCAATTTGCTTAAACTCCCTGGAATTCATGATCTTCCTTGTAAAG
This sequence comes from Canis lupus dingo, assembly GCF_003254725.2. NCBI lineage: Eukaryota > Metazoa > Chordata > Mammalia > Carnivora > Canidae > Canis > Canis lupus. The sequence goes on along the minus strand of NC_064257.1, from coordinate 45,469,647 downwards.
TGAAACCTCATCATTCCACAAGTACCTATTGTGCTGCTTCTCTGGAAGGCACTATTTGGGAGCTGAGGACACAGCCATAAGTGAATTAGGTAAGTTGCCTGCCACCATGGAACTTAAGTTCTAGAGGGGAAAGAGATAATGCACAAAAATGAATGTGTCCTGTTGAAGAGATAAGAGCTATGCAGAAAAATAAAGCAAGGTAAGAGAATAAAGAGTGAGGTGGATTATTTTAGATGGAGTAATCAAATAGTCTTCTCTTAGGAGATGACCGTTGACCATGTGTCTGAATGCAGTCAAGAATAAGTCATGCATGTAACTCGTGTTCCTTTCAGAGAAAACTTCGAATGCAAAGGCTCTGAGGCTGAACTGTGCCTGGGATAATGACACTGCCTGTTATACACAGTTACTGTGGGGTTTATTGGTTAATGCATGTAAGAACTTTTAACTGGCCCTGTACATAAATGTTTCTTGACAAATGCTGGTTGTTAGGATTATCAGACTGCTTCATATATTCTGGCCCAGCTAGCCCAGTTGTAGCTGAGGTAGGTAGTCCAGGTAGGCGAGGGGAGCAGGGCCACCCTGATGGTTGGAGACACTGCCACCTGCTGGGTCTGCTGGTAAACCTCATGGGTATGTGTAGCATGTTCAGAAGCTGGTGCTGTGTCTCCCATCTGCTGCCCATCCTTCCTCCTATATCTTGGTTTCTACTGGCTACACATCCATTCAGTTCCTTAAGTCAACTCTGCCTTCTGTTTCATATGAGATTCCTGTCATCAGTACTGCCTATGTCACCTGCCAAGTCCCAGCCCACTCTCCATCATGGTGCCAGGGATCCAAGGACAATTGTTTATCATATAGGAAGATGCCTTTAGTCATAGAAGATTGCTCCCGACACATATTTCACTGGGGCCTGGGTTTTTGTCAAATGGCTACCTCCCCCTTAAGTGAAAGAATAAAAAAAGAATAAAAGAAAAAGATTATGGTGGAGTTTAAAGAAAAAGATTATGGTGGAGTTTATCAGTTTATTAGACTGCCCACCTGCTCACTGGGGGTCTGGTGGTCTTATGAAAGAAAAATGGACAAACTCCCACAGAGCTGCCACTGCCTCAGTGCATTCACCATTTGAGGCTTGCACCTGCTCCCACAGACCCTTGACCTTCTGAAGTGGCTCTGTTGAATTATTTGTGATTTGTCATTTTATAAAAGAATAGTATACTTCCGGGTGCCCACAACTTTGTCCATATTTGGAAAAGTGACACGTAGAGAATGGCCTTCTAGTCATTCCTTGGTCTGGCTGCGTATGTGGTGGTATATTTAGTGTTCGCAGATGTAAGAGCCCAATTACCCACAAGACTTGCTTACAGAATACATCTTACATGATCCTCTGTGCCTGTGCCCTTACATAATATCCTGACGTGACATCCTAGAGTTAATAATATTGTCAACTTCAACAGATACTGTGAATCTATTAAAAGCTAGATGTAATGCTAAGACATTTCATTTTTTAAATCTCATTTCAACCTCACAACAATACTGTAAAACCCAGATGCTCCGTCCATCAGTAGACCACAAGATAACAACCCCATTAATAGCCAAATCTCAATAACGTGGGTCTGTATCCCTTGTCACTATTATATGTCCAGCAATTTACCAGGTTTCCTTCCATGAACTTCTTGGAACCATGAGAAATTCTTCTTGTCCCTAGATTCGGATAAGGGCCATATGGGTCTGGGTTTGAACCACTCCTAGGCTTTTCTGCAGGTCTCCTTTTCTTGCCCAAGACTTGTTTCACTCAAGCGCCTGTTGCTAATCTCCCTGGCACAGCTTTGTCTCAAGTGTAGGCTCAGACGCTTCCCATATTTCCCTACTGTCATAGGGAAGACTGAAATGTAATGCCTTAGTGAGATTCTTATGATAGTTTTGGGGAACAAAATGGAATAATATACAGAGGACTTAAAATTGATTATTAGATGATTGTTTTCAGAATCCTCAGGTTTAGCATTCTGAGGCCCTAGCTCCTACAATGTACTGCTGTTCCAGCTCCAATTGTCCAACATGTTGCAGTTCATGTTGGTAGTAAGACCTTTTTGCAAATGTGTCTTGTACTGGTTCCAAACTTCTTCTCCAGTTCTGAACAGAGAGGCAGTTATCCCACATCATCTAAATCCTAATGCTTGGGCTCTCATTTTCTACCGCAGGATGAAGAACAACCTCATCCATCTCCACAGGGGTTTGCCCCTGCTAAAGGCAATACGTAAAAACACAACATCCAGGCAGCCCGGGTGGCTCAGCGGTTTAGAGCTGCCTTCAGCCCAAGGCATGGTCCTGGAGACCATCTAGTCCAGCGTCCGGCTCCCTGCATGGATTGGAGCCTGCTTCTCCCTCTGCTTATGTCTGTGCCTCTCTCCCTCTCTCATGAATAAATAAATTAAATCTTTAAAAAGAAACCCCACAACATCCCATTAGGACATTTCCCAATTTCTGAGTTACTACCTATTGACTCACTTTATAGACAAGATATAAACAAGCTGTCCAAATTCAGCTTCAGATTTACCAACCCAGTCCCTTACAGACATAGGCTAAAACCAGCTGCCACAGCCTACTTGACACCTTCTAGTCTCTGATTCCAACCTCTAGTGTGCTTTGTACATGCAGTACCTCCACCAGCCCCCCCCATTACCTGCAGTTTCACTTTCTGCACTTTTGGTTATCTCCTGTCAACTGCAGCCCCAAAGCAGACGACCCTTCTCCTGACGTAATGTCAGCACAACCATAGTAGCCTAAAACTAGCATCACAAAGCCCGCATCATTCACCCCGCTACACCTCAGCCTGTAGGCATTTTATCATTTCACATCCTCAGAAGAAGGGTAAGTACAGTACAATAAGATACTTAGAGAGAGAGACACCACATTCACATAAGCTTTATTACAGTATATTATTATAATTGTTCTATCTTAGTAATAATTGTTAGCCTCTTACTATGCCTAATATATAACTTAAATTTTATCATAGGTATAATGGTATAGGAAAAAGTATAGTGTATGTAGGGTTTGGTACTATTCATGGTTTCAGGCATCTACTGGAGGTATTGAAACATCATATCCCCTGTGGATAAGGGGGAAATGACTGTATCATCCTATCTCATTCCCACCACAGCCCTACAGAATATGTATCACTGGTGTATTTGGGGTTTTGTGTTTTTTTTTTGTTTTTTGGATTTTTTTTGGTCACTTACTACAAACAAAAATTGATGAGATTAGCACTATTACTAAGTCCATGTAACAGATAAGGAAACTCAGGTGTAGAAAGTTTAAATAACTTGCCTTACATGACAGATATTTGTACGCATAGGACACCGTGTGTACTGAACATCCCCTCTTCCAATGCTACCTTCTTTGTCAAAGATAACCCACCACCCTGTGAACTTCTTAGTTAATTCCATGAACTACTGCTGTGTCTAATTTCCTTTCTAGCTTTGGAGCAGGCTGTTCAAATGTGTCAGCATCTCTCTCCAGCTCTATAGCTTTCAGATTAATCACCAAATAAGGCAAATATCATGTTTTCAAAACATGCCACTCCTAATTTATCACTCATGGATGTCACAGCCCTCACCCCACAACTTTTGGGTCTCCACACATTCTCTGACTTCCTTGCGCTGCTTTAGCATGCCTTTTTATTTTTCTTAATCCACATAACATGGCATTTTATTCTGTATTACAAAAGGTCTTTATTAATCACTACATATTATCTTACGTTGTTACCCTATGCTTTTTATTTCTGTATGTGTTTAACTTGTCATCAGTATAAAATTAGAACTCCCTTGAAGGTAAAGGCTATGTCTTAAACTTCTTTCATATTTTCTCCCAAGAAACTAATGTTATGCTAACTTCATACAAAATACTAAATGAATAGTGGCTCTATATATTGTTGACAAGAATTAACCAAAAAGGAAGGAACTGGTATACATAATTTGATAATATCTCTTAAAATAGGTTTTGAATTATTTTTCATATGACCAATAAATTCGCAAAGCTATAAATTGTTAATAGTAATTCCAGAAGCAAGTAGTGAAGCATTTTTATCTTTACTTTAAAAATTTAAAAAGAAACAAATCTCCATAATTCATAAATAGTTGTTGAAAAAGGAAACATACACATATAGTTTTTTAGTAACTTGAAAAAGAGTTAAAATAATTTCTTAAGGTTTCCAAGTAATAGTGTCCACATACTAATTGTTAGGTGGCCTTTCCTCAACATTTTCTAAAGTATCTCTAGATGTCTTTATCATCTGCTTTTTATAAATAAATTGAAAATGTGAGCCTTGCAGTTATTTAATAAAAAAAAAAAAGAGGTAGCTTTTTAAATTTGATTTTGGTGACAACTGTTTGATAGAGGCAAACGCCAAAACCTCTTTTTGAAGCATTTCAGTTTAATGATTTTTTTTTAACATACATTTAACAAAATAGTGAATAAAAAGCTCAACTAATTTACTATCCGCTTTGTGAACAGTAGCTTCCCTCTGCCTTTTTGGGAAACCGTGCAGCTTTCTGATTATAAATGGTGTGTCTTTTGTCTTGTTTCTTGATGTTTCTGGAGTTTAAAAAAATACCTTATGGTAAAGTTCAGCCTACTTCAGGAACATTAACATAAGAAGCCAAAGATTATCTTGCCATGGGCCATTGCTATGCCCTTAAATAATATAAATTTGATCAAAATCAGATATTGAAGTAGACAACATTCACTGGAAAGTTTTCATTTCTTTCCTATTTTCTTAAAATCCCTAGAAACTTGTTTATTTCAGTAAGGAGCCCACCTTCTTCCAAACACATCAGCCTTTCGAAAGCTTTATTTAAATGCCTCTGCCAAATGAAAGGCTCCTTTCATGCCATTTCAAGCCCTGAAGTACCAAAAGGGTAAATAACTTGAAGTATCATTTTTGACTGACTTGACTTTGAAACAGGCACAGTCAGCGTAAACAGCTGCTCAGCGGCGAGAAGCTTCCCTGCCTCTCTAAACAGTTGCCTCCCTTATCTGCTAATATCGGTAACGATGATAAACACCTTAATTCACTGGATTAATGAGTTAGAGCCAATAGAAAAGGACAAAACCCCATAACTTTTCCACAAACTTAGTTAAATGTCAAGGTTTTTAAAGGCCTAGTTAGCAAGTATATTAGATGAGATATGTCAGTTTCCCAATTTACGACTCTGACTTGTCTCTTGTGATTCCTTATAGCCTCTAGCCATTCTCCTCTTACCTGAGGCATTCTCTGGCAAAAACCTGATGCTTCCAGTCATTCTGCATTCTTGTGTTTCTTCAAAAATAATTGGACAGGCACCTTTCCATAAACAATCATCATTAGTTATATACGGTACACAGATACGAATACCACACAAATAAGTTTCAATGGAATGTCTTGAGCCAAATAGCAATAATTTGGCCCACATGTTACGGATGTGATTGACAGAGAGTTAATGCACTTAGCACTTTTCCAGGAGGCTCTGAGTATTAGCTCCTTGATGCTCAGAAAGTCCTGCTCCCAGAAAAATGACATAGACATTGACCACTGAGTTTGTTGCTATTCAATAGCCGGTTCCGTTTCCAGACTCTATGATTAAAGTCATTATAGAAACTGTCAGCAGGGGGGAAGAAATGGAAACTGTCACAAGAAGCAACTGTCTGAAATGTTAAAGATTCCCATAATGTTTAACGGTTTTAAAGCAGGGGGTTTTAACCTAATGAAGATCGACCTAAATTATAAAGCTGCAAGCTCCAAAGGGTTTCTGCTAGGTTGATTAGCTATCTACCTTTTTATCTTCTCTTTTAACCTTCTTGGAAAGATTCCGAAATAATCAAAATAAAAATAAATCTTTATACGTACATGGCTAGCTATGAACAAAGTTTACGATGAAAAGGAATTAGCATCTTTCCAGGATCTTTTCTTAGAAGCATGCCTATTATTATGGAAAAGATTGATGAAATGAAAGTATAAACTGAGTGAAATAGCACATACCGTGACAGTTTTTAGTCATTGTTTTTATATTCGAGGACCTCAATAATGCTAATGTTCGGTAGAACACAGTATTTCCAATAGGACAGTGAGCCTGGGCATGTTTGCAAGTTGCTGCTATCTCTTTTCCACTTAATGTTAGAAATAAAAATTCCTGGTTTATAATTAGGATTTATTACTGTTTGACAATCTCATACGGGGAGCACTAGATATGCAGACCATTAAGATGATTTAGAAGTTAAATTGCTTTGGAAATTCATTAATTGAAAAAACTGGACTCTTGAGTACATATGAGTGTTTATTAATATTATTAGATTATCAATTAATATTTTATCTCATTCTGTACTGTGTTTAAGAGCAAATGAGAAGTCTGAGAAACTGTCGCAGATCAGAGGAGCCTGTGGAGACATGATGATTAAGCGTAAAGTGGTATCCCGATTGGGATCCTAGAACAGAAATGACACATTAGGAAAAACTGGTGAAATTGTAATCAAGTGCAGAGTTTAGTTAACTGATATGGATTCCTTGGTTATGGCAAATGTATAATAGCGATTACGGTTGCTGTGGGACAGATACACACTAAAAAATGATTTGTCGTCATCTGAAATTCAAATGTAACTGGGTGTCCAGTACTTCATCAGCTAAATCTCTCAACCCTGATAATAATGTCAGATATTAACGATAGGAGAAAGTAGATGAGGGGTATGTGGGAACTGGCTGATATCTTTGCAACTTTTCTCTAAATTGAAAATCATTCTAAAATAAAAAGTATATTTAAATTTTTTAAAAGCATCTGGGAAAACATAGGGCCCATGATATACATTTTGCTTTAATATTTTAGTTGAAACATTTTCCACACCTAAGAAAGACTAAAATCTGACACCAGCCTAAACTTTTATTTTTTTTCAATATGTAAACAAGTTTGCCCTTTAAAAAATGTATGTTTTAACCCCATTTGCCAGTGAGAGGAGAGCCTAATACAATAACACTACCAGCAATATTCTTCTATTTATTTTTCTTTCCTCACCTGCTATGCCCAGGTTTTGACATTAAGAATATTGTGTTTGATATTTTCTGCATTAAAAACCACTTTAGGCTTTGGTTCCATTTTACTCCCAGTCAGAAAGATCAGAAAAAGCTCAAGTCACACAGTAAGAAACTTTATCCACTGAATGAGACATTATCCATTCCACCAGACTGCAAATCAAAGAGTATCTCTTAGGCTGCTTAAAAATTCATTTTAAAATCTGATCCTGATTGTACTTTTATGGTAATCTCATACCATCAATCATCCTTTTACCTTTAGTCTCTGGGTCCAGCGCTCTCCCCATAGATCTCATTCACTCTACCTCATTATAATTCTGTAGGTGAGAAAACAGGGGAAGAAACCTTAACAGAAAATGAGAGAAAGATGTAAATTTCTTGAGAAAAGTCAGGTTCACTAAGAAGCAGAGCTAATGATACGCTCTGATCTTCCCCCTTTTTTTGTAATTAAAAGATGGAAGGAAAAACGGACCCCAAAAAGGCAAAAAAAAAAATCCACAAAAAACCCCAAACTCTGTCTCCCATGCAAATAACATATTCCTAATCTGCATTCGGTCTCACTAATACACCTTATGGCTTTAAACTGCCAGGGATCTGACTTGTTTCTGCCATCTGAAGTGAACAAAAGAAATATTTTTGAAACTCTCGAGAACTTTTCTTGCATTGTGTGGTGTTTGCCTGCCCTCCCCCAGCGCTGCCTCCTTCCCAAGTCTGAGTTGTCACTGGGCGCCTGGCCCTGGCACGGCCTAGGTGCCCGCTCTGCGAGCAGTTGGTGGCAGCAGGGGGAGGGCCGCTGGCTGCGTGTCATCCGGAAAGCGCTCGTGGCAAGTGCAAGGATCTCTAACAGCCGGTTTAAGTCAAGCCTTCATTCAGCCTTTCCAGCATGATTCAATTTTACTAACAATAAATGTTATATTTTTGCTCCATTGATTTGAATGCTGACTCCGGTGTAAAGCATATTTCTTAGAGCCACAAGAAATGTAGCAGATCATAAACTCAGCGGTGCAGCTCAGCCTCCGCACATTTAGATTGGAGTAAGAAAAAAAAAGGCCATTAACCGCAAGGGAAGAAGGGACGGGTTTCTCTGAAGTACCAGGTCCGGCTGCACTATCATTTCTAACGTCTCGAACAAAATGTTGCCATAAACCACAGAATGCCAATAATAGCAATAATCCCTCCAAAATGGGTTGTTACCAGCAGTTAGTGACCAGTTTCTTAGTGAATGGCCTGAGGGGAAAGGCTTTAAGAAAAGCTGTATTCACTATTTCCTCCCAGGCAATTTCACTGGATGCATTAAACTGCATTTTCATTGGGATTTCAAAATGTTTGTGCTCTGACAAGGCGCTCATCACAAGGTCTTTTGATTAAACCTCCATCTCCACAGTCTTACGAGGAGCAAATAAGCAACCATCTGAACGCGGGAGAGGGGTAATTTCAACAGCCTCTTAATTAATAACAAATGACGTTCTGAAATATCTAAAAATATATATGCTGGTGGAATCCCGCGGAGCTTCTTTGTTCATGATTTAACGCCCTCTGCCATTCGCTGATGGGCTGTGAATTGGCCCTGGGTCCGCTCATTTGCTCCCGGAGATAACAACCGGCCGCAGCCCATGGCCTCGGGCCTCAGGAGTAGCAGGTGCGCTCTGCCAGAGCAAACGGGCTGATCCTCGGTGTGCCCTGCCCGGGGCGGGGGTAGGGGTGTGTGTGTGTGTGTGTGTGTGTGTGTGTGTGTGTGTGTTAAACTTCAACTATTTCGAAGGTGGCTGAGGGTAGGAGTGGGGAGGTGCCCAAGGAAATGAGTTTTCAGCAACTGCTTCTTAACAAGAGTCTGAACCCACTCAAATTTAGATTGAAAATTCAAGATTTAAGGGACCCAACTGTTATTTTAGGGCTTATGAAACACCAGCCCCCCTTCTTTTGAAAATGTAAGCTTTTTTATCAGAGGTCATGAGACATCTGTTTATTATTGGATAGTTTCTGTTAGAAACGAACTGTACTTCGCATGAAAACTCACTCGGGCCCATAGATTGGTACTTTGAAGTGATTGCAAGGAGCTTTTAAAGTTCATAAGTGAAATAATTAGAATCTAATAATAATTGATATTGAGACAAAGTGCCGGATCCCGTTCTTATTTGGCTTCCTAATACATATGAACACAAAGGTGTTTTTTTACTAACATGTGGGAATCGCTGACCTGAATATATTTCGGGTAATAGCATGGTGTACCATAGTTGAAATGTTCATAACTGAATAGTGATAATAGTAACAATAATGATAATTTTAACATTTGCTTCCCGAGAACTCCATAATAGTCTTTCAAATGCCGTCTTTTTTGATGCATTGTTTTTCCTGATTACCCCTAAAATAATTTCTTCTCCTGATTCATATTTTATACATGTAATTAACATATTAGAATGAGACATGACCACCCAAGCACTTTTCTTATTTCAAGGCATTCATCACAGAAATATACTTCTAGATTTAAACTAAAATGTTCTGACACTATTTATACATCAATCATAAATCATTCAGAAACACGAAGAGGTTACATAGTATTATTTAATTCATCTACTTCCACAGCCTACTGGTTTTAAGTGAAACACTTCAGTTGCTCATTAATCGCAAACATTAACCCAAATTTATAAATAAAGGCAAAAATGATTGACGTTACAAAGAAAATGACAAGCAGCAGGCACAGAGCTGCTCTTACTCATTATATCCAATGCTACTGAGATTACAAATACTTTTATGTGTGCATTGAGGGGACAAAGGTAAAGTATGTGCTGTCTCTCTCTATATATAGCTATATTATATTACATATATTTTTTCTTTGTGAAAAAAATCAAAGTGATATAAATGAAGCCTTACATAGTTTATCAAATTGAAAATATATTTCAAGGAAAATCAAACATACATATGAAATCAGAAGTTTTAATTTTCCTCATAACCAAAGTTCAAGGTAGGTCTGGCACCATTCTTTTTAAAGGATGGTTGGAAAATAATGGAGGGCAGGATTTGTCACCTGAAGTGGATGCGTTGAGAATTAATCAGTCTATGAAGCATTCATAATGAAAGAATGAAGAAGCTGCCCCACTCGGAACTATGTAACCATTTTACAGTATGAAAAGGAAGGATGGAGAGGGTCCTGCCTGTGGCAGGTGAATAGAAATCCTGGCCACACACTTGAGCTCTGGGGGAGGAGGGAAGCACTGAGCCTGATACCCCCAAATCTGTTCTCCTCCACCCCCTGAAATTATTTTAGTGGAGACAAAGCTTTTTATCCCACACTGTACCTCAGGGAAAAATGATAGTATAAAATGTCTGGTCAAGATGGGCAGAGGACGAGGGAAGGAATGCAACCATACTGAGTGTGGCCATGGATGGGATGAAGAGGGGCTATGGACACAGGAAACCAGCTTTGTAACTCTTCAGTGATTCTTCCTTTGGTTAGTGCTTCTGCCCATAAATTCATCTTTAAGGAATGTTATACAGATCTTTTTTTTTTTTTTTTAATTTTTTATTTATTTATGATAGTCACAGAGAGAGAGAGAGAGAGGCAGAGACACAGGCAGAGGGAGAAGCAGGCTCCATGCACCAGGAGCCCGACGTGGGATTCGATCCCGGGTCTCCAGGATCGCGCCCCGGGCCAAAGGCAGGCGCCAAACCGCTGCGCCACCCAGGGATCCCTATACAGATCTTAAAATAGACAGAGTGCTGAATTCCTTGGAAGGAGATAAGCAATCATTCCAGTACGACCATGTCTTGAATATTATGGGGCACTTGGGTGGCTCAGTCAGTTAAGCATCAGCCTTCCTCTCAGGTCATGATCCAGGGGCCCTGAGATTCGAGCCCTTCATGGAACCCCACATCAGGCTCCTTGCTCTGTGGGAAGACTGCTTCTTTCTCTCCCTCTGCTCCTCCTCCCTGCTTGTGCTCTCTCTCTCTCTCTCTCTCTCTCTGTCTCAAAGAAATAAATAAAAATCTTTTTAAAAAATCAAGATTATGAAGAATGAGGGAAGCACCATGTCTTGCATATAAAACAGAACATTAATTCAGAATTTTATTAACTGTAATGTGTCAAACACATTACAAGAGCAAGCAGGAATGTAGAAGGAATGGTAAGAGTGCAAATTCCTTTGGAGGAACCCAGTGCCTTGTGTTTACTCATAGATGCTGCCACCGGTGGGAGAAAGTGACGGGGATTGTAGGGAGGAGAAAGGAAACACACTGATCATAGTGATAGGTGTTTCCTCCCATACTATTACCCCGTATCATCATCTCCGGTTTACAATTGCGAGAGCTAAAAAAAATTTAAGTAACCTGCCCAAGCTTCTATTCTGCACAGCTTGTCAACTGGCACAGCCCCCAAATCCAAACCCGAGTCTCCCTCAAGTTCTTCCCACAGCAATGTTTGGATCCGGGTACACCTGAGATCAGGCCTGGCAGGGGCACTGCTTACAAACATGTTGATAACAATTAGTTTGAATGGTTATAAAATATCTGTTATTGCACTTACATTTTAAATACCAATTGTAAAGTCTACAAATTTAAAGTCTACAGAAAGTCAATTTTCTGCAAATATTTTGATCCCTGACATCAGTTTCCATATTGTCCTGGCTGAAAAAGAGTCTGCAGAGGGTGTTTTTGCCTCCAGTAATGGCCTACCTGCTTTGCAATTATCAAAAGATGAAAAAGACCTTTCCTGAAAGGTTTTCTTAGGATTCTAGCATGTAGAGGTTTTTCACTGACTGCTACCTAATCTATTCTTATTATGAGGCCTTAAGAGATTTCCGAGAGACACACTTTTCCAAGGAGTCGGACCCTCAGGTTGCTTATGGAAATGGGATTGCAAACAGCCCTTGAACCTTCAGCTGATCAAAATGTGAAACATTTTTCAAATTACCAGGTAATCCAGTAACCTAAGCCATTTAATGTAAAATCACAAAACTTCAAGGTTAACAGACACTACTGAGAATGTAAGTCCAATTCCTCAATATATTTGAAATCAGTAAAATGAAGCACAATGTACCTAGTAAAGCTGATTTCTTCAAAACTCTTTACCTAAATGTGCAACTCCCTTGCTAAGGACATTTTAGTACAAGCAACTCTCAGCATTGTGGCTGGGTAACAGCTCCTAAATATGAATGATTTAAATAAACTTGCGTTTTGCCTGTGAACAATATTATGATAGGGCAATGGTTTTTAGACCCTGCTCCATAAGCTGGACCATGAGGTTTCACGATTGAAATTTGATGGCAGTGATCTTTTTTCAAATGCACAGGAAAAGAAATTAAATTAATTAATAGAATTCTCTTGACTAAAATTTTTAATCCCCCATATTTTGAGAGCCTTCCTTATATGACATTTTAATATAAAATATATCTCATTCAGACTAAATTAATTTGTATTTGTTGTCTTAATATTTCATCATGTTTCACATTATGACTTTTAGTTGTTCAGCTGGCTGAGTTCATTTGGGACTCGCAGTAAGAGGGGGCTACTTTCCTGATCCAGAACCTGGTGCGTAACTTTTTAACAGAGCTGGCCATGAGTATAGTAGTTAATCAGTTTCTGGTAAGATGTCTTTACCTCACATAGCATCAAATGTCCTATTCACGTTTCTGTAAATAGTGAATTATAAATAACATTCTTTAACAGGTTAGGGTAGCAAGAAAAGAACCAGTGATACACAGGTATCCAATGGATTCCCAGGGAAGCCTCAGGAAGCAACTGAGGACTGGTGGGCTGGGGCTTTTCCTGGGCAAACCTGACTGATGAGTCAGGTCAGCAGATAAGGGAGTTGGGCCCTGGCCAAGTAGTGCAGAGAGTTTGCTCTCTTCACTACGTGCTATCGGTAAAGAGCATAGGTATAATTTCCAAAATTTTGCGCATTAGAATCACAAGAAGTTGGATCGTTGTGAGTCAAGAATGAATCATATCATAAGTGATGAAAGCACAAGATAGTAGAAAGGATTTTTTGGTAAAATACATGAAAGAAAGTGTAATAGAAAAAGATCATTTCATTAAATGGAGTGGAAATGGTCATTGCTATTTCTTCAAAGAACTGACAAAGAAATTTGAGACCATATATATTTATATCTGTATCTATCTGTATATCTGGGAAGGTCTTTAAACTGTAACGGACTTGGAATTTTTAAAACAATTCTAATGCTAATGTGTGTTTTTGTTTGGGAAGCAGTCTGATTCTCATTTAGAATGTCCAAATTCAGTGTAGGATTGCAGGATTAGCTCTTCAACTTCGAGTTATGCGGCAGCGGTTAGGTACTGAAAAGAGCCACCTAAGAAAATGGGGCAGAGAAATGGTGGTGACATATATTAAGGTTCCGGTGGTGGCACCTGTTAAAGTTCAAGCCTACAAAACCAGGTATTTACACGTCTCCTTCAGCCTTGCCAGCACAGCAAGTCAGGTGAATAGAACATAGGAATGATTCTCCTCCCGGCAAATACCTGGGGAGGCTCTCCTAGCTAGTCCCCTAATTGGCCATGAAGATGGGTGAAAGGACATGAGTGAGATGAAATCAGCCAATAGAATTCTGTGGAATAAAGATATGCTTCAAGCAGAAAAATTAAACTAATGAGTGCATTTTCTTGGCTGCAAGTGTTAATCCCCGACACTTTTCTTAATGCCTCCCCTATGCGAGACTTCAGTATAAAATATTACCTCATTCAGAACTGGTTTCCTAGGATTCCAGTTCCTGCAAAATCAGTCCTGGTGGGGCCACTGCCTACAAACATGTTGATAACAATTAATTTGAATGCTTATAAAATATCTGTTGCTGCAGTTACATTTTAAAATATCCGTTTAGGTGGCTTGGTCTTCATGAAGAAGGGAAATGATCTGTTGGAAACTGAGCTGACATCTATGTGCAGCGTGTCCTTACTACGTTGCTCTGCGTCGGGCACACAGTAAGCTGCGATAAACTGTCATTAAGCGGTAGAATCGATGAGTGGCCGCCGCGTGTGTGGGATTCCGAGGAGTGGAGAGGCAGTGGATTGTGAGGTAGGAGATTCGTGCCTCCACAAAGGTGTTGTGATTTTAAAGATTTCTTTCCATTTCTACTGCTTCTGCCTTAGTTCAAATGTTATCATCTCTCACATAAACTCCTGCAGCAGCCACCTCCCTGGTCTTCATGCTCTTACTCTTGCTTCTTGCATTCTATACTCCACAGAAAGGACAGTAATCTTTTAAAAAATATGGATCAGATCATGTCATCCGCTTGCTTAAAACCATTTGATGGTTTCCTGTAGCATTTAAAGTATAATCCAACCTCGTCACCTGGCCTACAAAGAAAGGCCCTGCCTCCCGTGGCACCTGCCTGACCCTCTAATCCTTTACTACCTACCGTACCCACTGTGCTCATGTTACACTTACCATCTTCTAGTCCTTGAATGTGTCAGACTTGTTGCCACCACGGGGCCTTTGTACTAGCTGTTCTCTCTACCTGAAACACAGATGCTCAAAAAGCATGCTCCTTCTTATCATGAAGACCTCAGCTTACGTCTCCAGGTGCTCTAAAGGGTGTCACTCTGATGATTTTTATCTTTTGACACATATCATCATCTGCTTTTTGAGGGGGGGAGGTGGCAGGAGAGACAGAGAGAGAGGGCCAGAGGTGTAGGCAGAGGGAGAGGCAGGTTCCCTGCAGGGAGCCTGATGTGGGACTTGATCCCGGGACCGCAGGATCACGCCTTGAGCCAAAGGCAGATGCTCAACCGCTGCGCCACCCAGGTGTCCCTACCACCTGCTATTTTCTTGTTTACCTTTTTATTGTCTGTCTCCCCTGCATTTAAAGATAATCACGCCAAGAACTTATTCAAACATGCATCCCCAAGAACCACAGCAGTCTGGCATTTAATAAGAGTTCAGTACAAGATTTTTGAAGAGAAATGGATGAACAGATGAGTTGTCTTGGTTTGTGAAGGATCTATGATGGAGAATGGATTGTTCTGTGGGTTTGTACGAACCTCTGTGCATGTCCCCAATGTCAAAATAACAAATTGACTCAAACAGGAAAATCAGTTAAACAAACGTATTTTTAATATCTTTTAGGCAACACAACGGCATTGTGAATTGGACTCTTTAAAGTCTTTTCAGCCTCCTATTTGGAGTGCTGCTCATATAGGAACTGTTTAAATTTCATTTGCACACATTAAAACTTGAGGTTTTCAAGAGGCTATTTTCTCAAAACTTCCGACTTGCTTCCCAAAGTCTGTGGTGTTTCTGTGTGATTCTTCCCGTCCCGTGTCAGCAGGATGGTTTTCTGTGTTTCAGGTTTATAAAATTGTTGACAAACGCCCACTGAGTCGAGAGCTAGCATATTCCGAGACAGGGTGTTATAATGGGAATTTGCAGTGGGCTGGGGGAAGGAGTGGGGGTGAGGAAATGGGAATCTGTCCACCCACACTCGTTGGAAAACCTCCTTTAAAACTCGCCCAGCACCAACTGAGCTTAATTCGGTTGTTACAGGGAGTATGTGTGCTGTGATGGCAATGTGTCAGGCCTAATTGGGACCTTCTGAGAGCTAAGAGGACGTGCAATTCTAGCAGGGAAATGTTAATCCAGTCACAAACACCATGTTCACAGGAAAACTTCCCTTCAGCCCTCCCTGCCTTCCTTACTTAGCTATTCAAGGGAAGTGATCGGTGCATGCAAACTTATAAAAATTTAAACTATTTGGGTGCTTTTGGAAATGAGTTATAGAGCTCAACTAAACAAAAAAAAAAAATTCTCTGTGAAAATGAGATACTTAATAGGGATTGCTGACTCCTCTCTCCCATAAGGGCAGGTCTGGCCAGTCAGAAAGCCACCTGGATTTACAGGAGTGACATTTGCAGGAAATTCAAATTTAAATCAGATTTACCCCACACACACATCCCCTCACCCCCTGTATTTGGGCCCCAAGGAACTCACAGATTTCTACATTAACCCTAATTTCCAATTTTAGGTAAATGTTCACCAGGCCATTTCTGGAACAATCAGTGGAAAGTAATATAAGAGAAAAATCTCTCATTCTCTGACTTAGAAGGAAGCCGAGGAAGGGTGGAAGGTTGTCTGTGTTAAGATCTATTCTAGTGTCATTAACACCCGGGGAAAGCCACCCCTTTAGGGGGCTGTCCAAGCTTATGATTTACACTTGCCTCCTGGTGGAGTGGAATCATGGGAACAAGAAACTTCTTGGAATCACAGGGTCAAAGTACTGCCCAGATCATGAGATGAAGGTACCATGACCTTCATTTCACCTCACTAGCTGACAATAAATGAACAAGAAAAGGAAGAACTCATAGAGCCAAAGAAACAAGTTTCCACCCACCATTTCTGTGTTAGACCATGTGGTCTACCATGAAAAGAAGCTTTAACCAATAAGCTGTGATGCCTATAAAGCTAAATCTAAAAGAAACAAAGCAATAGACCTTAGAGAAAGGTATTTTACCTACTTCTCCCTTTTGTGTGTGGAAACAAACCTCAAATGGCTTTCATTGGGTTTCCGGATTTACTGGTGAGTTTGCATATTTTTATCTTGGCCCAGTTTGTGCTCACATTTATCGATCACATCCTATATGCCAGACACTACCCGAGTATTTTACATACCTTAACTCATTTTAATTCTCACAATTCCAAGAAGCAGGTATATTATTATAATCGTTTCACAGATAAGGTGGTGCACAAGGTTACAGGGTTTTAAAATCACAGCATCTGCTGAAAATAAAATTCCACCTAAGTCACCATTTTCCAAAAAGGACCTGAGCAAAGCTGGAGAAAATATTTTGACTCACAAGAATTAAGTTTCAGACTGGATGATGTTTAGGAAAGAACATTGCTAACTGAGCAGAAGGGAGCTACATTCAGACTTAAATGAGACTTTCAGACACTGTGTCTAAGCTCTGACTAGTCAGAACCTAGAGTTTCCGTGATTCAGGAATGCTGCCGTCGTACCTCTTCTCCTGCTATCTTAAGTGAAATGAGGCCTTGGTTAGCCATAGTTGCCTTCATGCACGCCATGTATCCTATCAGTCGTTTATGTCTGCATTTGCTTTGTTTTGGGTAAACTTTTTATCTCAGGGCTACAGCAGGAGCCATGTGGAAAGTCTTCATCACAAGAGCTCCTCTGTGAGATCATTTGCTTACCTGAATCTGCAGTTATCCTGAGGACAAGGTGGGGTGATGTGTCCTGGTATGTTCCCCACAAGCAATTCTTTGCTTATCCCCAGCTCTTCCTGACCATTTCCAAAGATCTGTCTACCTGTGTTTTAGTCCACCAATGTTTTATTTACGGAATCTCACTGAGACCAGGCAGTGCAGAAAGGGGCCCTGTGTTTTGTGATAAGTTCTATTTTCAAAGCTTTAGGCTCAAAGAGAACTGACTTACAGAATGTCAGATGACCTGTAGCCGAGGCTTACCAAGCAAGTAGCATACTAGGAACAGAAAATGGCTTTGCTGGACATTGCACACCAAACCACAGGCAGCGCCGTAAGTCTTTCCCAAGTATTCAAAGTTAGAATGGGCATAATTCTATGATGAAATGAATTTTTAAAAATTTACTGAGAAAATTTGATTTTGTCACCTATAATATTTTTCTTCCCTGATGAAACCGATCCAGAAGTAGCAGACATTATTTTTCATTTCTGCCATATTCAGCTTGGTAGGAAATAATGTCAGCCAGAGATATTAACTTCCGCCTCATTGTGCATGTTAAAGTGTTCTCATTATCTGCTTTGCCAGCTCTAAACCTATTCAAGAAGGAGAGAAAAAAAGAAAGATCTCAGCACGAAACGCATTCTGACTATAGGGAGCCCCATGAACTGTTTTTAAAAATTTAGCAGAACATGTCCTCATTCCATACATGAAGTTTTTATATATATATATAGATATAGATATCTAAGTCCTTGAGTGTTAGGAGCCACTTTCATGATTCATTTTCCAGGAAATCTATGAAATCAAGAAAAGATGCTACTACAGGTGCCATTGTCTGAGAGCACAGTATTCTCTTGGTTAAGAACACTACGGAGATGCTGGTGATCTTTGCTGGATTTTACACAAATAATGAGTTCTTTTAACATTGCTTTGTAATGCTTATTTCTGATACTGATGAACCAGCCTATGGTAACATGGGGAACATGGCAAAATAGTTTCAGACACTAAAATGACTGGCTCGATGAGTGCGTATGTTACCCTTACACCCCGGTTGACAACGACACACAATCCATGTCCCCAAGGGAAAGAAGGCCATGGTAGCAGGGCTGCTAATGTGCAGGGTAACACATTCAATGAAAACATGCCAATGCTGCTGGATGCTCCATCATCAGTAGTAAATGTGGAATCATCTCTCTTTTGGTTTTGCTTTCCTAATTCACCTCAGGTATCTCTGCTTTAGTTCATAATCTTTAAGCACATCTGTGTCAAGGCCTTCTAAAGAGTCCAGGGGAGGTTTCCCTCTTCCTTTGGGGTGTGAGGTAGGCCACATTTCTCTACAGTGTTATTAATGCCCTCAATTATTCATGCGTTCCTTCTTTCCTCTCCTTAAGTTTCTTATACAGTACTCAGAAGAAGCACTCTTCCTAACTTATGCCGACTGTCACCTCTGCATTTACCTGGCCATCAGGATGCTTACCCAGAGAAATGATTGCTCTACTCCTATAATAAAACATTTTGAAGTGTTAGAGATGTTTACTTGACTTCATTGTAGGAAAGAACATGAAGTGTTTATTTTGAATTCCAGCATCTAACAGAGTCTGACTCATAGTGGCACTCAATAAATTCTTATTGAATTGATTTTTAAATTTTTTATTGCTGAAATGAAACATGGGTGTCAGCCTTTTTACAGATGCTGTAGTATGCTCACTGGAACATCAGTGACCTACTGTTTTTACTTCCAAAATTGACTTAAAAAAACAAAAACAAAAACAAACAACTTTATTGGGAATAAAACTAAGCTGTTTCACAATGCTGAAATGTGCGAAGTTTGAGAAGGTTTTTAGACACTTCCACAGTGAAAATTGGCATTTAAATATTCATATTAAGTTCATCACATAGGGATAAGTTTTTTATCAAGTTTTGTTTAACATCAAGGTTCTCATATTATATCTTATCTTTACGAACTAATATGGAAGAGCAAAGATTTAACTTATCAAGGAAATTGGCATTTGAGAGTGGTCTGAAGAGCAGGCAGGTTTTTATATTGGAGAGGGATAAGGATGGGAAGCCAGGAAGCTGGTCAGTAGGAGATCAGGGATCATGTCTTAACATAATGGAGCCTGGAAGAAATAAGTGAAAGCAAGCTACAAAAATGAAACACACAGAGACTCTTTAAGGAAGTTGAAGTTGTTCAGTTTGGCTGGAAAATAGGTTAGGGCAGTGTTTCTCAACTGTGGTACTATTGATAGTTTGAGCCAGATAATTCTTTGTTGTGGGAAGGAATTGCACTATGCGTTTCAGGATATTTAACAGGATCATTGGCTTCTACCTACTAAATGCTAGTAGTATCTCCCAAGTTGTGACAGCCAAAAATATCTCCGGACATTGCCAAATATCCCCCGGTGGAGGTGGGGAGCAAAACCTCTCTTGCTTAAGGACCATTGAGTTAGGAAATTGCTTAGAAATAGGGCTAGAGAAGGAAATTAGGATCACAATTCAAGAGATCTGTGATGTCAAGATAGGGCATTTATACTTAATTTGATAGACAAGGATATTAAATATTTCTGAGCTAAGGAATTACAAGAATCAGTCTTGTGTTTTAGGGAGAATAATTTGGCAGTTCATGTAACTGCATTTTTATAAAATATAAGTATGTGTATATTATATATATATTTCAAGTAAGTAAATTAGTCAACATCTGTAGACCTCCGTTTTTTCATATGTAAAATGAGGATAACCATAGCATTGTAAAGAGGATGAAATTAAGTAATTCATGTAAAGTACTTGGAACAGTGTCTATTACATTTTAAGTAAAAAATAAATGTTTTTGTTACTGTTATTAGCCTCATTTACCAAAAACAAGGCACTGCTGTGGTGCAAGAAACTTTGAAACATTTTTGAAGTACAGCTACCATTTCTACCATGAATCAATTATCAAATAACTTATTAGAAAACTAAGTCCAAGTATAACTAAAATAATCATGAATCCAAAGAGACGGCTATTTCCATTCCTCCCTGAATCCTAGATTCAAAGCAAATAAAATCACACTTACAAACGAAATGGGAGAAAATATTAAAAAGAGAAAAAAAAACTGATTTCAAAGCTTCTGCTCAAATTCATATTGTAGTGCCCTGAAACCATGTAAAGACAGACGGAAGGCAACAGCCCTAAAACTGCTCTACAGGGGCAACTTTGAATGGGTCGGCTTCCACATGTAATTGCTAACAAGCCACAGGTGCCAAGCCACATGAGCCGGTGATAGCCTGATTTTGAGAAGAGAAATGACAATTCTTTACCCATCATTCATCCCAAGGTGCGCTTGTCATCTCTTGTAGCACATAGCGAGTTACCTTTTTATTAGTGGCTTTGGAAATCTTTTCGCAAGTGAGCAGCAGCAGCATCCTTATCTGGGAAACTGCGTGTAAATGAGACTATGCGGGTTGGGGGATATGCGATCCATCTGCCAGGAGGATGAAAGATGTGCATTTGAGCTCTCAGGCAATCAGATGAGGGGCACTTTCCTTCCTGCCTGTCTCTCCACACTGACCAAAATGATGGGCGAATGCACTTCTCCCATCCTACCTGTTTTCTTTGCCTGTTTGCCTGACCATCTAACCTCACCAGCTTGAAATAAAGAAAATGCTTTGATGGTTTCAAATACAAAATCAAGTTAATCTTATTGGTTTGTTTAACAATACAATCTTACTTTTTTTTTTTAAGTTTTCCAGATGTTTTCTCATAAGTCATCTTGTTTGGGCTCTACCAAAGCCCTTAATGTGAACGTCACAGATATGACCTACTCCTTACAGAGGGAAGCTGCGGTTCAATAAGGTTAAATGCCTTGTCCATGGAAATGATGGAACTGGAGAATAGAAGGCGGGTGTTCTGACTCGGAGTCCCAACCCTGTGACTGTGGACAATCTCTTCATCAATTCCATACCACAATGTCCATTTATATTCACATTCCTCTTCCTTTTTTATTCCAGCCAGTGTCATCATTTCCAACTAACAAATTTATAAGAATAATTAGGGCCTTATCATCCTTGGACTGATTTTCTGAAGAAGCTTCTTGCTTTGGTCTTTATGCCTTTAGTCATGTCCTACTTAAATCCCTCATCAACCTCCGCTGTAGAGTCAGGCTTTCCTCAGCAACACCTTGGCAGGATCCTATCACTTTGCAGCTACTTTCAGCTACTTATCCAGTCTCATTATTGCATTTAAGATGTGTCCTTTTCATTTCATCTTTCATCTCAATCCAATCCAAAACTTTTCTTTCTTCCTCCCAATGTAGGTGAGATTTATGATCCTAGGCTCTAACATGGTAGTAAAACATGGTCTGGATCTTCAATATCTACTCTCCCTCTCCCTTCTAGGGAGTTCCTCTAGTTTTGGGGTAGGAAAAAAGCAGAAAAAAATGAATGCCTCCTAACTTTCCTGGGTTGCAAAGACTACAGACAACAGGAGGAAGGGAAATTATAAAGTATTTCTATATTGTGGAGCTTTGACAATACCTTGTCATTGCTGATTTAGTGAGTCACTTCACTGGTGTGAAACAGCAGCTGGGCCTTCAATTAATCTCTCTTTGCCCCTGGAGCCTCCTTCAGTTTCTCCATCTCCTGGGATGAGATCCTTGTTTTCATCTAAATGAAGGAGAGTCCTGGTTTCTGAAGGATACCCTTATCATCAAGATCAGAGACAACAAGAATGAACCCAAGTTTCAATCTGTTTTTACAGAGCTCCTGCCTGCTCATGATCTTCCTATGGTGACTGCCTGCCTGTGCACCTCAGGCTTTCGCACAATTAGACACAGAGACAGTTTCACAGAGAGTACTCGCCTAGTCTCCACAATTGCATAAGTCAATTCTCCTCTTGTGTAAAGCTATCTATGGGCATGTGTATGTAGCATACTGGTTCTCCTTCTCTGGTGGAACCCAAAATATACAAACTTTGGATGCAGGGTCAAGAGACCATTGATTTAAAGACAGTAGAAATAATTGCTTATTTATATGCTGATAAGAATGAACCAAAAATGTAAAGTAGTGGGAGAAAATGGCTGGAGCATTATTTTTGAGTAGTGAAAGTGGGTGAAGCATAGCATACAAGAGCAAGTCTTGGCCCTCACTAGGTAGATGAAAAGATCATCTATAACAAGAAGATAAAATATAGATTATATAGCTACAGATGTTAGTAAGTGGGCAATTATGGTGCTGGCATTTTGTGCAAGTTTTCTTTTGAGCATTACACACAAATGGACACTTAAAATGGAATTTCTAAAATATTTTCTTCAAGTAGAAGGAAAATAATATAATCCTAGAAAGAAAATCTGAGTTACAAAAAGAAATAAGGCACAAAGAAAATGATAAATGTGTGAGTCAAACTAATAAGATAGGATAAAGAAGACCTGTGCACTGGAAGTAAATCCACAAACAGCACCCCAGGCTGAGATTAATTCACTGGTAAACTCTACCAAATATACAAGAAAGAAAAAAAATGCTAGTGTTACCCAAATTATTCTAGATAATAGAGGAAAAGGAAAAACTTCTCAACTCATTCTGTGCAACCCATATTACACCAGTACCAAAACAAGACAAAAATTCCTAGCAAAATTTTAGCAAGTCAAATCCAGAAATATATAAAATGCATAATACATTACAACAAAAGGGATTTATCGCAGGAGTGCAAATTTGTCTTAATAAAGTAAATCAATATAATTCACAGGGAAAACAAAGGTAAACATATGATAAAATGTACCACCAAATCATGATAAAAATTCTCAGCAAAGAAGACAGAAACTTAAAGACCCCGAATAGCCAGGGGAATTTTAAAAAAGAAAACCATATCTGGGGGCATCACAATGCCAGATTTCAGGTTGTACTACAAAGCTGTGGTCATCAAGACAGTGTGGTACTGGCACAAAAACAGACACATAGATCAATGGAACAGAATAGAGAATCCAGAAGTGGACCCTCAACTTTATGGTCAACTAATATTCGATAAAGGAGGAAAGACTATCCACTGGAAGAAAGACAGTCTCTTCAATAAATGGTGCTGGGAAAATTGGACATCCACATGCAGAAGAATGAAACTAGACCACTCTCTTTCACCATACACAAAGATAAACTCAAAATGGATGAAAGATCTAAATGTGAGACAAGATTCCATCAAAATCCTAGAGAAGAACACAGGCAACACCCTTTTTGAACTCGGCCACAGTAACTTCTTGCTACATCCACGAAGGCAAAAGAAACAAAAGCAGAAATGAACTATTGGGACTTCATCAAGATAAGAAGCTTTTGCACAGCAAAGAACTCAAAGACAACCTACAGAATGGGAGAAGATATTTGCAAATGACATATCAGATAAAGGGCTAGTTTCCAAGATCTATAAAGAACTTATTAAACTCAACACCAAAGAAACAAACAATCCAATCATGAAATGGGCAAAAGACATGAAGAGAAATCTCACAGAGGAAGACATAGACATGGCCAACATGCACATGAGAAAATGCTCTGCATCACTTGCCATCAGGGAAATACAAATCAAAACCACAATGAGATACCACCTCACACCCGTGAGAATGGGGAAAATTAACAAGGCAGGAAACCACAAATATTGGAGAGGATGTGGAGAAAATGGAATCCTCTTGCACTGTTGGTGGGAATGTGAACCGGTGCAGCCACTCTGGAAAAGTGTGTGGAGGTTCCTCAAAGAGTTAAAAATAAACCTGCCCTATGACCCAGCAATTGCACTGTTGGGGATTTACCCCAAAGATTCAGATGCAATGAAATGCTGGGACACCTGCACCCAGATGTTTCTAGCAACAATGTCCACAATGGCCAAACTGTGGAAGGAGCCTCGGTGTCCATCGAAAGATGATGGATAAAGAGAAGCTGTGGTCTATGTATACAATGGAATATTCCTCAGCCATTAGAAATGACAAATACCCACCATTTGCTTCAATGTGGATGGAACTGGAGGGTATTATGCTGAGTGAAGTAAGTCAATCGGAGAAGGACAAACATTATATGTTCTCATTCATTTGGGGAATATAAATAATAGTGAAAGGGAATAGAAGGGAAGGGAGAAGAAATGTGTGGGAAATATCAGAAAGGGAGACAGAACATGAAGACTCCTAACTGGGAAACGAACTAGGGATGGTGGAAGGGGAGGAGGGCAGGGGGCAGTGAATGGGTGACGGGCACTGAAGGGGGAACTTGACGGGATGAGCACTGGGTGTTATTCTGTATGTTAGTAAATTGAACACCAATAAAAAATAAATTTATTATAAAAAAAAGTGAGTATGGTCTCTGGAGCTAGAAAAAAAAAAAAAACAAAAGACAGAAACTTCCTAAACATTTACTAAAGCATGCAGGTCACATCATATTAAGTTGCAAAAAACTGAATGTTTTCCCAGTACTACCAGGCCCAAGGAAGGCAAGGCTACCCACCTTGCTAGGTTGGAAATGTTTAAGTAAAATTGTCTTTATTCAAAGACGACATGATCGTCCTCATGGAGAATTCTAATGAACCTACAACAACAAAAAAGACACAGGCCAACATTAGTAAATGAGTTAGGCAATACTGCAACATGCAAAAATTAACTATATTGCCAGAAATAGAAGTTAGTGTTGTTTTTATTTTTTTATGGGATTTCTCAGCTGGTGCATCTATGGACAAAGGAACTGTCCCAATAAATATATAAAGCCTCACCCATAGGTGTGCTCATACGTTAAGTGTCACTGAGAAATAGATACCTACATTTAGGCACATGAGTTTTATTTGAATGCGGTCACTGATTGCTTTAATGGCAATAACAGATCCACCAAAAGTGCATGTCCAATGTGGGGCAATGCTGATGCAATGCCACTCTTTGTGCCCTTGCTATAAAAATGTCCTTTCCTTCTCAACCCTGTAATGAGTTAGCATCTGAAATTCAGATTCCTCAGATTCCTGTGACTCTGATGTCACAGTCCCTTTCTTCTCTCATTTTAGGGACTGTCATTCCCACACACCAACATAGAGATGTTACTGATGAGCCCGAGATGAGTACATGTGCAATGCTCCTGTTCTTTTTTCTTCAGCCACCCTGTTTCTCAGTCTGCTTGTCTCCCTGTATTTCACATCACAGTTGGTAGCACAAGCATTTACCCACTTATTTTCAATATAAATTTTGATCTCTTTCTCCCTTTAAAGTCAGTTGGTTACCAGGTCCTAGCAATTTCACCTCCTAACTGTCTCTAGACTCCGTATCTTCCTCTCTGCTACTGCCTCAGTTCAGGTCCTCATCATCTGTGTCCTACCTAGACTCTTGCAAAAGGATGGAAATTTTTGTTTCTTTTCACTTTCATGTAGTGAGCTTCAACCAAAAAAAAAAAAAAACCCACATTTTTCTGCAATGGGGAAAGTGTTCTGGAGGGAGTATATGACCTACAACTTGTAGCATTCATCCTGAGAGGTCTTTCTCAATCTTTACTATTCATCGCCACCGTTGTCATCATCATCACCATCATCATTCAACAAGTGTTTTTTAAAATACAGTAATGTGTTTTACTCTGTCTAAGTCTTTACATATATTAATCCTTACAAAGAGGCTAAGTAAGCTGCCCAAGGTCACATAGCTAGTAAATGTTGGCTCTAATATCCAAATCAAGGACGCTATCTCCAGAGACTGTGCTCTGGGCTACAGCACCATCACAATACTGCCTTTTAGAACCCCATTTAATTCCAAAGTTTTAAATTTACAGATCAAACAGGATCACGCATTCCCTACTTCTACCATTTGTATCAATCCTCTTTTTTTTTTTCATTTCTTACTATTCACCGTTTTCATCTTCTGCTCCTGTTATAACCAGTTACTCACATATCCCTATACATGTCCCATGCTCATGTATATGCCATTTTTGCTGCCTTTATTCCTATTGGGCCCCTACCACATTACCTCTCATTGACCTAGAGCCCCCTCAAGAAACTCTGCCAAAAAAAAAAAAAAAGAAACTCTGCCAAAGAGAAACCTCTGTGTTTCTCAAACTCATCCTCAAGTGCTTGGGTCTTCTGTAGTGGTTTCCTAGTTATATGCCTTTCCTGAGGGTGTCCTCTTTCTCATCCTGGGAGTGGAGGCCTGTTTGGGGAATTGGCAGTGTGGTAATACTTCATGATTCCCTAACAGCTCCCCGAATGGCACAGTTCTGAAAACATGGCTCCTGAAGTTGTTTCTAAAAGCTCAATTTACCATCTATTCCTCCAGCCTTCCCAGTGAGCTGTAAACCATTTACTATTTCAAGATACATTCATTTCTGCTTAAACTTGGTAAAGTAGCTTCTGTTTTCTGCGGCTGAGCCCCGTTCATTGTATTACAGTTAATTGTCACATTTTCTATTAAAAGACAATTCTGATAAGTACCAAGTTCCAACACAGAGAATTCCCCCTTCTGTGAACATTTACCACTCACTTTCTAGAGCAGTACTTCTTAATTTTTGCTGCACATTAAAATCACCTAAAGGCTTTAGAAAGCTCTAATGGCCAGGCCACAACTCCTATCAGTTCAATCAGAATCTTTGTGGGCAGGACCTAGATAGTGGTATTATTCTGAACCATCCAGGACAGTCCAGTGTGCAGCCAAATTGAAAAGCCAGTTGTCTGAGCACTTATCAGACATCTATGTCACTATGCTATTCAAGAGCTAAGGATATAAGACAAAATGCATTTGGTTTTGAAAAAATTTTTCTGCCACTTGGAACTTATTTCATCAACAGTTTGAAACAGAGAGAAGGAACGTAAAAGTTAAATCCTTAGCTTTTGGACAGTTTGGTGACTTATCTTAAATAATATTGTATTACACATTTTAAGACAAAGACAGAAAGTTATTTCTAACTTCCTTACTGCTCCTCAGGCATTTGTTCTAAGTGTCCATATACTTTGTCTTGCTGTTCTAAATAAAACTACCTACTCATCCTGTGCCCCGTTATATCATAACTTCTAGGATTATGTCCCTGTGTTTTAAAGCAAATTTGAATGCTGACATAACATATTCACTAAAATATATATCTATGAAAGTAGACTCCTAATTTATACAAGGATGCAATTTTACTGATTGGATGATGTGTGGTTGCCTTGTGGATACTCCATTAATACATTCTAAGGTTAATGAATAAACATTTTTAAAATTTACATAAAACCCCCTATCACTTGGCATATACTTGTACCTGCACAATTTTTCTTTTCATTGGGTCATCATCTTCTATATTGTGTTAGGTTAGTTCCTTTGATAAGGCAAATACATATTATATTTATCTGTAGACACCAGGCAAATACCAGTACAAAGGTGTGTGTATTTTCTATCTAGATCTTTGAGTTAAAGTGATACTAAATAGGTTCTGAGTCTCCAAAGTGTATCATGTAAGCAAATAAAGATGCAGTTTGAAAATGTCTTATTCACGTAATAGACCCTGGATAGCAAGTAGTTTAAAGTAAAATCAAGTGAAACAACACAAAAAAACGATTTTAAACTGTGGCAATATTGTCATGCATTTCATCGGTATAAATAAAGTCTCCAGAGAGGGAGTCAGAGTGAGGAGAAGGTGTCAATAGAGAGACACAAACATTTGATATCAGATATTGGTGATCATGAAACCGCAACTTAGTGTCAGAGGGTAATTTTAGGTTGCAGGTAGTGGACCAAATGGAGTTTAATAATAGTATAAATAAATTATCTAAGAAACTCACTAAAAATAGTAGGGGAAATAGCCAGAATATGTCGTTGAATTCATACAAAAACACATAAATCAAAATATTTTACATGCTCATGCCTGTAAAAAAAAAATAGCCTTGCTATTTGGTCATGTGTTTTCATTTCTAAATGCCTATGATTGGAATTGCTGAATCATATGATAAGTGATCAGCTTTATATAAAACAGCCAAAATTTTTTTCAAAGTGGTTGTGCAATCACATGTCGTACTTCCATCAACAGTGTATGTAGGAGTTCTAGTTTCTCCAAATCCTCATGAATATTTAGTGTGGTTAATTTTTCTCTTTTGATTTTTACCCATTCTTATGAGAGTGTAGTCCTATCTTGTGTGGTTTTAAATTGCAGTTCTCTGATGAGCAATGACGTTCACTTTTTCATGAGTTTATTGGACACTCTTACATCTTCCTTTGTGAAATGTCTAAGACCTGCCCATTTTTAAACTGGGACGTTTGTTTTTTAATTATTGATTTGTAGGCATTGTTTTCTACATCTAAATTCAAGCCTGTTTTCAGATAATCTATCACAAAGATTTTTGCGTGCTCTATGGCTTACCTTTTTATTTTCTAAGTGATTTTTAAAAAGATTTATTTATTTTAGAGAGAAAGAGAGAGAATGTGCATGGGAAGGAAGAGCAGAGAGAGAGAGAGAAAGAGAGAGGAAAAACTCAAGCGTACTCCACACTGAGGACGGAGCCTGACATGGGTGGGGCTCGATCTCAAAGCCCTGCGATCACGTGCCTGTGATCACAGCCTGAGTTGAAACCAAGAGTCTGATGTGCCAACTGTGCTACCCAGGTGCCCCATTTAAGTAGTGTGTATGTGTGGTTTTTAAGATTTTATTTGTTTACTTTGAGAGACAGAGAGAGAGGGAGGGGCAGAGGGAGAGGGAGAGAATCTCAAGTACTCCACATTGAACACAGAGCCCAAAGCCGGGCTCCATTCCACGACCCTGACCTCATGACCTGAGCCAAAATTAAAAGTCCACTGCTTAACTGACTGAGCCACTCAGACACCCTCTAAGTGATATATTTTTGATAAGCAAACATTTTAAATTTTGTTATAGTCAAATTTATTGATAATTTTCTTTTATGATAATGCTTCCCAAGAAATCTCTGCCTACTTCCCAAATCATGAAGATACTCTAAAAACTCTTGAAACATGTTTGTTTTATGTTTATTACATATCTAGAATTAATTTCTATGTATGGCATAAGGTATGAGTCTAGTTTATATTTTTCCAAATGGAATCCAGTTGTGCCAGGATTATTTGTTAGAAAGACCTTGATTTCCCCCATCGCTTTGGCCTAATGTTAAAAATCAATTGACCTTATGAGTTTGGATCTATTTTTGGCCAATATTTTCTATTCCATTTGTCTATATGTTTGTACTTAAGTTAACATCACACTATCATTATTATTGTATTACTGAATTCAGGTATGATAAGTCTTTCAACTTTATTCTTTTTTAAAATTAGTTTTTAGATTTTCCTCCTTTTCCCTTGCTTTTAGGATGAGCTTGGAAATTTCTTTTAAAAAAGTTTTTGGGGCAGCCCCAGTGGCTCAGCGGTTTAGTGCCACCTTCGGCCCAGGGCCTGATCCTGGAGACCCGGGATCGAGTCCCACGTCAGGCTCCCTGCATGGAGCCTGCTTCTCCCTCTGTCTGTGTCTCTGCCTCTCTCTCTCTCTCTCTCTCTCTCTCTCTCTTTTATTTATCAACTACCTGAGGCACACGATGGTATTATAGGCAAATGATGGAGGTAACTTCTGGCCCAAAAGCATTGACTCCCACTTACCAAGTCTAATCTAGCTATGGCTGGCCCTGAAGTTCCAGCCTGCCAACACAGAGACCAAAGCTGGATTCCCAATATGCCACTATTTCTCGTGGAGACCAACTGGTTACTTGATGACAAATTAACTACATTGGGCCACTGTCATCCTGGAAGAGTTAGGAGTTCATAGGAATGGATACCTAATCTAGGTATGGGTTTGTGCTTTCAGGGCCTAACATGAGACCAGCTTCACAATGAAGTGGATCTGAGATCATGGGATCATACTACCCAGAGGCAGCTGATGTCATACAACACTGGAATGGCCTTATAAAGTTGCAACTGGAGACGAGATCAATGGAAACACTGTGAAGGGTGGGATGTTAGCCACCATGATGTTGCATATTAAACTAATTGATTATATGCTATATTCCTCATGGAAAGGAGAGGTAGGTTGGGGCATTAAGGGATAGACGCAGGTTAGCCCTACTTAACCATGATTCCTGATGATACACTGATGGCTTTGTGCTTTCTGTTCCTATAACTATTATTCGGGGTTGGAAATCCTAGTGCCCAAGAAGACACAGCATTGAATTACAAGCTATGGCTACCAGCAGAATACTTTGGACTGGTTATACCAAGAAAACAGCTGATCAACAGAGGAGTCACCATACTGGGGGAAGTAATTGACCCTGATCAGCAAGAGGAGGCAATGCTGTTTTACGCAACAGAGGCAGGTGAATGCATGTGAAACCCAGGTGGTCCACTTGGATGCCACCTGGTTCCCCCTTTCCCAATGTAACTTGGGAATGGACACTTGCAGGAAAGCCAGAGTAAAAAGGATACAGTTTGTCAAGGGCTTAGACATTCCAGATATACTGCCAAGACGTGCTGAAAGAAGAGCTGAGTGTGAAGGGAATTAAGATGTATAGTGGAGAGAAGAAGGAAAAGTCCCAGTTATGGCCCCAAGACCAACAACAGAAGTGGGAGCTATACTTCACCCCTCTCACTCACCTATTCTGAGTTCTATCACAGGAAGAAAAGGCCACAGAAACCAAGAGGAGCTTCTTTCTCAACCAGTGAAGAAGTGGATCAATGTGGCTTAGGGGTGAACTTGTTCTCAAAGACAAGACTTATAATTGCAGATTATGTTTATCCAGCAACTGCCTTTGTTTTGCTCAGTTTATGAATTGAGAGCTATGGTCCTGAGACTCTTACTTCAAAGACTACTTCAAAAATTGGTTTCTCTTACTATAACATTAGGACCTGAGAAAAATGAATAAAAGATATAGACCAACACAGTAAATTGTTACCCATTTATAATCAGTAACATTTTCTCTTCCCCTTTCCTCTTTGACTCATATTGACTTACTGACTGTTGTTTTTGTATACACAAGGTGTTTTCTATAGGATCATAATGATTTCTTAGATTCGTAGAACCCTTTATTGTTCTCACAGCACACACATCATACACATTACTGCATTTAATCTCTTAACAACTATGACAGAACAATGAATATTATCCCCATCTTACAAACATAGAAATTAAAGAACAGACAGGTTAAATGACCTGCAAGATCAAATGAAGCTGCAGTAGGAGCCCATATTTCTTAGAGAAGCTATTCTATCATCAATGTAGCACACACAAAAAGGAAGTTTGTGCACTTTATAGGAATATGTATCAAAATTAGTTATCCAGTTCATTGAGGACACTTGTTTTATATGACATATACATGTAGACATATATTACTACAGTGTTTTCAAAAAGAAATGTTGCAAAATAAAATCAAAATTTAGAGTTAAACACAAAACGCAGTAGAATCAGAAATCCATCTTCTTAAAACTTATTTGTTAGTTTGGGGCTTACCGCATCAATAGTCAATGTGTTAAGTGTGGTGTGTAATGTATTATTTTAATTTTCAAAAATTGATGCTTCAGAAGTTCTTCTATATTCACATGATGAGGCCAGCTGAACTGACCATATTTTATTAAATCAATTCAGCTTGCTCAGCTTTAAGCCAAGTCATGATTCTTTCATATCAGAATTGTCCATCTGCACTGCCAGAGGGTTGGCAGCATTTGGGTTTGCTTAGCTTTATCAGTATCCTTTCATCTCCTTTCTTTACCTCTCCCATTCTTCATTAAGACCCATTCCCTAGCCCTCTCCAGCTTAAAGAGACTTTGGTTCTTGACTCAATTTACCCATTTGGCTAAATTAAACGATTGAGTTAGCAGAACAGGAAAAATAGGTGAAGGACAATCTAATGCCAAGTCAATTACCTTGACCAATGAGATTAATTTCTTGTTGTCATTTACAGTATGTATTGCCTGTTTAAGAGTAAGCCCCCATCAGGCAGAAAGAAGCCTTATGTTGAGTTTTATGGTGTGGTCACAATTTCACCAGCCCTTATTCAAGTAAAATAATAATACACTGCAGTGAGTTACATGATTCATAATTGTTTATAATGCTGCATTATTACATCCAGACCATACAAGCAATTATGGGTCAAAAAGTAGAACTGCACAGCTCTCATAGGTGATGAACTATCCTGTGGATTTTTTTCTCTAAAATCATGGCAGCTAACATTCAGCATTTACTGCATGCTGATGGTTTGCTAAGCACTATACCAAAAGGAAAAATGACATTCCTTTCCATACGATATTTGCTATCTATAATTCATTGAGACAAAAAGAAAAAAACAAAACCAAATACTTAGACCCACAATAAAACCGCCAACTCGGTCACGCGCTCTGAAGAGACCATTCAGTGGCATTTGCTGATAGGGCAAGCAGTTAGCTAGGGCACTGCGGGAGGCTGGATCTGCCCTCTGCTCGGTTCCTGTAATCAGAGACCAGAATATTCTTAACCTTTTATGGGTGGATGAACAACAAATTAGGAATTTCTAATTGCTTTCCCTCTGAGGGCTCTCTCCCAACTAAGTCGTGAAGGTATTAGCAGAAAAGTGTTGCTCATCCAAGGTGATGTTAACTTTTTGTGAAATTAAGAGACCTTTATTTAAAAACAGCTTCAATGGCTAGAGGCATAGAATATAAGAAATGTACTCCAGGCTGTAATAATTGCTGGCTGCCCTGGGAAATGGCTTCAAGGCCACAGCAGCCGTGGCCCCATGCAAGCACAGCCTCTAATTATTGAAAAACCTGTGTAGAGTCTCCATGTTAATCAGTCTCTTAGAGACTTCAGCTTTATGTGGTTAGTGCAGATTTATGGCATTTTTCTTTTCCTGTTATTAAAACTGATATTTCACAAGGAAGAAACTATCTCCAGACAACTGTTAAAATGCAAAGTTTCAGTCATAAAAGAAAACTGTAAGATTATTCTGAGAATATTCTATAGAGAATTCCAAACAAGGGTAAGAAACAACACATCAAAGACAGGGATGGGGGGCGGAATTCAAAAATAAAAAGGCATGACTTTAAAGTATTAACAAAAAGACTCAACAGTTGGCCCATAGAATCAAGAGGTTAGAATGTAATTAATTTAAGTGCTTGTTACAATTATGGAAATAAACATTTCATGCATAAATGCAAACTGAATTATACATAATTATGAAAGCACTAAACTAATTGAAACATTTGGATTAACATAGTAGAAGCCAAATTGCCTTTTTAAACCAACAATATATTGCTTTGCATATATCCTGCATGTACATGGCAAATAGTAGTTAATCATGGAAAGGAGCATATTTAAAAACATATATTTTAAATGAGTTGGCATTTTGTTTCTCCTATAGAGTATATACATACTTTATAAATTACAGTGGCTCTTATTGAGGAGGTACAAGGTGAGGACCAGCTGGTTATGTCAAATGTAACTAATCTGTAGAAGAAGACTGAAAGGCAGAGACTCATGTTCAGGACTCAAGTCTCCCTCCATTTGCTGTATTTTCAGTACCCCAGGTTTAATGGGATGATGAGGACAGGATGGGTGGCAGGAAGTGCCATCTGCGAAAAGTGAAAGGGAAGTGTGCTCGGTCAAGATGAGGCAAGGAAGACTGTCAACAAGCCTGCTTTTAAGTTTGTCCAGGCCCTTCTAGTTACCTTTTGGCATTTTCAAAACTTTCTTCATGTACGCATCTCCCCTCCCAGACGCATCACATCATTTTGCTACGTTAAGCCTGGGTAGGTCTTTGTAATTTATTAGTATAGGTAGATTTGACCTATGTCCTGTGCCCGAAAAAGAGAAACAATCACAGCAACAAAAATCCTTCTCTTTCTACATTTCTGATGTCATTAAAAACTCACATTCCTACAGAGAAGCAGTTTGGGTCCTTGCTTGACTTTGGGAAAGCATTGTGATGGAACTACATTTTACTATAGTTGAAATGACTGATGAGATTCTTTTGAACTCTGAATGGTAACATGTTGTTCATTCAAATGATGTAAACAGTTCTCCAGGCATGACCATTACATCAGATAAAGGATCATTTTAACAGTTGTGATTCTAATCTCACTGGCTTTGATTCTGTGTGTTCATGCACTGTCCCATCTCCTTGCAAAAATCTCACTCCATGATTTCTAAAGCCTTAGGGAGTATATTACACGTTTTTAGGTGGAGATTAGCTAGTTACAGTCTATAATACATCCACTCTGGTCCTTCTATCCAACTGTAGCCCTTTTCATTTTCATTTTATCTAAACCTCCTCACTAGGACCATTGTTCCTAGTGCCCTTCATGATAATGTTGACACCCAAACCAAAAGTACTAAGTACTCCCTGAGAGTATTAGGAACACAGTCATTGGGGTCTTCAGTGATTTAAGGCCAGTCTGCCCAGTAATAAGAATAATGTCTTCATTTCTAACACTGGATCACATATTAACACTAAGGTAGCCCCATATGTCTGTGTCTCGTGTAGTCACATAATAATAGCTCCTTTAGCTTTTTGCTTCAAGTTCTTTTTACATAATGCTCAAATACAAATCTCTGAAGGTGGGTCATCTGAAGCAATAGATTCAGCTTTCAAGTGTATTCCCTCTTTTCCCAAGTTCTTTATGCAGGCTCTCAACCTCATACAACTCAGTTTATAAATATAGTGGCCTGTGGGCCTTTACTCCACTAAATTTTCCACCTTTCAAGCCCATAACTGTGTCTGGCGTATATTATGTGTCAGTGAATCTTTGTAAAATTGAGAAATAAATGAGTCAATAAAAGGTTACAGTATTATGAATTCTAGTGGTAGACATAGATAAGGCTGTAGCTGGAATCACAGCTATAAGCCAGACTTCCAGAAGAATATTAAGTAAGAGTCCTTTCTGGGACTCCTAAAATCCACTTGGCTCCTCTACCTGAAGACATACACACACACACACACACACACACACATTACTACAAAGAAGGAAAAAATTCTTGGTAGTCCTGGCCCTTCCTTTTCTTTGGAGAAGAGTCCTTCTCTACTAATGCTTGCCTTTCCACAGCCAGCATTAATGCCAGGTTATGATTATAGGTCACTGGTCTACATGGAAAACTGGTCAAAAGAATCTGTTGTAAGCTTAGGAGTTGGGGGTCACAAGGCAAAAAAAAAAAAAGGAAATTATAGGCAGGAAAATAACCAAAGCATTGAAGGTAGCTAATCACATTTGGGAGTCAGCTACTTATTATTTATTATTTTATGATAGTTACCTGAGTCTCTGGAAAGATATACAACTTACCCAGACAACATATATAGTGAGATTCAGCTGCGGTTTTGTCCAAATCAAGAACTCAAGCAATTTCTACTCCCAAGCAACCTCAAGGCTAGCAGATATATCATTAAGTCGGATCCACAATAAGTAAATAAATGAGTATAATCATTTGATTTTTTATGTTATTTTTGTAAATTTTCCTCTTTTCTGACTATTGCTTCTATTAATTTACAGAATTTTTATAGTAGACTATTGTCCACTTAAATGAGATGAGGTTTCAATCTTATTTCAACATTGTATTTTTTTTAAATTAAACTTTGAAAGTCATTATCATTTGTTATGGTATCATTTTGCAATGTAATACTATAACATATTGATCAATTATAGTTTATAATATTCCCCATAGATCTAAGAGAGTTTATCAGTGGACTCCTAAAGTGGTCTTTATGGTTTTTTTAGAGGGGGCGGTTAGAGGAACAGAAGGAGAGGAAGAGAGAGAATCTCAATTCGATGCTGAGCATGGAGTCTGATGCAGGGCTCAATCCCACAACCCTAATCATGACATTAGCCAATATCAAGAACCAGACACTCAGCTGACTGAGCCACCCATTTAAATCTATCATTTCCCCTTATCTTTTCAGCTGCCCTTAAAAATGTCCATTCCTTCTTACTCACTGCACTTCATTTCCTGTATTTCCTCTCTCCCACTGCAGATTGAGCTCTCAATATGTAAATATGGATATTATCTATTAGATAATTTTAACCAGAAGCCTTTTTCCAAAAAGTGATGGCCTGACTGCCTTGGACCTCGGGTGGACTTCTTAGACCAGGCATGTTTGCCTTTGGTAGGATGGGACAAGAAGCCAAGGGCTTCTACCACTATAGACTCTCTACAAGCTGCAGGTAAGCATCTACTGTTTTGTAGCATTGCTATCTCCTTACTTTGGAAGTTGGCATCCATTTAACAATTTTTAAAAATTGTATAGAATTCTTTTTAAAAAGTGTAGAATTTTTATTAGAGCTGGATTGCCTAAAGAACCAATATCCACCAATGATCATCAGTGGACCAGCAATGAACAATCTTTTCCATTTAGTGGGTGTTTGACTTAATGAATAACTTTTTTTCAAGGAATTTAAAAAATCACAAAGGAGTATAGATAATTTAATCCAGTAAAAAATATAAACATATACATAATGAATTATTAGATTTTTTTAAAAGATTTTATTTATTTATTCATGAGAGACACAGAGAGGCAAAGACATAGGCAGAGGGAGAAGCAAGCTCCCATCAGGAACCCAATGCGGGGCTCGATCTTAGGACCCTGGGATCACGACCTGAGCCAAAGGTAGACGCTCAAACACGGAGCCACCCAGGTGCCCCTAATC
The DNA here is from genome assembly GCF_003254725.2 of Canis lupus dingo. NCBI lineage: Eukaryota > Metazoa > Chordata > Mammalia > Carnivora > Canidae > Canis > Canis lupus. The sequence continues at coordinate 45,432,901 of NC_064257.1, read as the reverse complement.
ATTTGATCTTAATCATATTAAATTTGATAGCTCCAAATAAATATAAAATCTATCAATTAAAGACTTTTTTTAATTAAAGACATTTTTGAACACATAATGAATGCTGACAGCTACCTGGATCAGCCCTGGATATTCTGATATATACTACTGAGGTAGGGGCTGGGTGTTTACATTAAAAAATAATAGTGAAAGCAACTCCTAGGTGAAACAGTACACAGATGCATATATAAATGAGTATCTATCCAGAGTTGAGAAGCACTGATATGCTATGATTCAATTCTTCACAGAGACTATTTGCATTTATAATATCTTTCAAGCAGAAATGGTTCTCAGTTAAAGAGAGAAGCTGTCATCCACACTGGGTGAAAAAAGAGTAAGCTCAAAACTCTTTATGAGAAAAATCAGTAATCCATCTTTATTTGCCTCTCCTTCTCCCTTATATTGGTAGGAGGTCAAGGGTAGGGTGAGGGAGAACACTTGACTGTAGGTAGCTCAGCCACTGAAGGCCTGGCTGCTTATCAAGTGAGCAATAACTCCACTCTCATAAAAGGAAGTATCTCATGGTTCTTTCTCAGGAGTCTAAAGGAACCTGGTCCGGCAGGTGAGGCAACTAGCTATTCTTTCCTGACAAGACAAAGAAAATCCACTTCTCAGAGTTCTTCAAGTTGCTAGAACCATATCTACTCCATCCCTCCAGGGCCCTGGAGTTGTTTTTCACTCTCCCTAGTAGAAAGGAATCAGAACCCTTTCATCTCTTTTGGTTGAGGATGTCCTCACTGGATGTAAAGAAGGCAGGAGAGCATTAAAACTGGCTTTGGTTTTACTTTATTGCAGGGTCTGTGTATTCTGTGCAAAAAGTTCATTCTTCACTTTTCCTTTGAGAATGAGAAAATTCAAGTTTCATAAGATGAGGACACTACCATAGGTTCCCTTTCTATCTGACTTGGAATTGCTACCATTAGAACAACTTCTACAAATTCAGACCCCAATGTGGGGACTTCATCCTCAGGAAGCCAAAGTTTATTTGCACAAGTCACTTTGGGTGGGAAAGGGGTAGGAAAATTATTAGATACCCAGGCAGATTTGATGTTGTCAGGTCCCAATCGAACAGATTACGAATCAGACAAAGTTGGGTGGGATATGTTTGCCAGGGAAAAGGAAGCAATAGGGGAATGTTTAAACACATCAATTCTAGTCTCATTCTGGCTCCAGTTCCTTAAAGACCTTATGTAAAATGGAAAAGGCAATGAGTCATTATAATGATTTTGGCCCTCCCAGTTGCAATGCAAATATATGAGACACAGACACCTCTAAAGAAAAATTAATTCAAAAAGAAGAAAGAAGGATTGGAAGAAGAACTGTGAAATTGGAAGGAGAATGATGATGAATATGAATTTAGAATCATTAAGTCCCGGTATCCTGTTGCTGGAAATGACCACAGAGATCATTAATTCCTTATACCTCCTTTCACAGATGGGAGAGCCAGCCACCAGTGAGGTTAAGCAATATGTTCCAGGCTGCAAAATCTATTGATCATACTAGAACCATGGTTACCTGATTCCTCCAGTTCAGTTTTTTATTTGGTTTAGAGTTAGCCTTGATTTCCAACTAAAAGTTTCATTTTCAAGACTTTCAGTGTAACATATTTACTTTCAGAGATGTTTTTTAAGTAAATTAGCTGTCCGTTGTTATCTTTAGTAGGTTATTTTGCTCCCCTGAACCTCGGTTTCCACATCTATGACAGAGTTAGACCAGTTTTTCTATAGTACTTTAACAGGTCCTCCAGAATCTGAGACCGTGATTGTTTTTTCTTTTCAAGGCTTGCTTATTTATTTATTTATTTATTTATTTATTTATTTATTTATTTATTTGAAAGTGCTAGCTTGGGGAGGGGGAGGGCATAGGGAGAGGGACAAACAGACTCTGTGCTAAGCACAGAACCCAACTGGGGGCTTGAGTCCACAACTCTGAGATCATGACCTGAGCCAAAATCGAGAATCAGATGTTTAAACTACTGAGTCACTCAGGTGACCCTGAAACCATGATTCGTGAAAACAAAGCCATTTGTAAATCACCAGAAAAGAGCAGCAGTATCAACATTTTTTATGGATACAAACTCAAAGTGCGTGTGTTGGAAGCTGAATGAACCCAAGCCTTGGACCATCTTTGTCTTCTCCAATATTTGTTATGCTGATTGCCCATGTGTCCTATGAAGCATTTGAGTCCCTGGATAGTAGAAACTGTGACTTCTTGCTTTTTGAATTTTCAAGTATATAACTATCTTTTAAGGTTATTAAGTTAGATGACTTTAAGTCATCTTTAAATATGTGACTCATTACTACTTTCTTAGTTAATGAGGATATATATGGTCAAATCCTAGGGTATGTGGCATGGATCGTTTCCCTACATCTTGCTCATGTTCCCATTGGTATGGGATACAGCTCTTTCAGTTTCTTCTCATTGCAAGGGATAAGAATGTGAGCAGGACATGGACCTAAATTAAGAACTGGATCTTCAGGATCATTAAAAAAAAGCCTCCTATTTTTTCCTAAAAAAGGAAATAAATGAAGCTATAGTTTTGTAGTATTAACTTCGTTTAATACTTACATCATGTGAGCAAATAAGTATTTCAAGACCAACACTAGAAAGGCTGCATTGTGAGCCAACTTTTGTACTCAGCCTTTCTTCTCATCCCTCTAAGGGAATGGGGGTGTTGTGTCATGGGAAGACTTTGGGTTGATTTTCAGACAAGATTCTGGGACTTAATTTCTCTGAACCTTAGTGGGTTGCTAAAATGGGAGCAATAAGGCCTTTCTAGGAAACTTCTGTGGGGATTAAATGGAATAGTCCAGAGTATCTATAACTGTGCCTGGTCCATGATAGGTAGTCAATAAAATGTCTGTGAGTTTGCAAGAAAAATGGACAAGACAGCCACATTACCTGTTCATTGTTTCCTAGCCAGTCATTTTTAATCCTTAAAATACTGGTCACAACTTACTTGTGACTTTTATTTTTAAAATACTTGCCACAATACTTTGCTGCAAATCTCTCTAATGAAATGGTATTTATTCTTCCTTAGTAGGAAACCAACTCTATACAGATACACACGTGAACACACACACTGCTGCTCTTCCAGTAAAATAAAAAAATTTTAATATTTATGTATATATATGGTCTATAGTTCTATACATATAAACCTATAGTCATTTAGAATATAGCTTCTTTAAAGACAATGAATCCTATGCTAGTTTAATTCTCTTTAGTTCTTAGGTATATGAGAATACCACATATTATGGTTGCATTTTGTTAGAATAAGAGTCTCACTCACCAGTGACTCATCCCTTGAATGTTTTGTATTCTAAGCATTTTTCCCTACCCAATCCTCATGTCTCTTCCGTGCATTTGTCTTTATATTTGCATTGTCTGGTAATTTGGATATTTTTATTTGAGATTATTTGGCCTATGTCAGGTATTCTTCTCTATGGTCCCCAGGGTCTTGTATCTTGTTTTGAACTTCTTCTCTTTCCTTGCTCTCTTTTTATCAGATGTCATCCATTGTGCCTCGCTATTTTACCCTTGGGTGTTTCAATTATGCATGAATGAGATCTGCCTCACAGTTGCACGTTTCCATTTTCAGTCTAAATAACTGCACACAGGAATGAAAGTCTCTGCATTGAACTTGAGAGGCTCTCAGCTGGTTACGGGTTTCATTCAGGCTTACTCTGGTCCTCTCTTGCAGTAGCAATTTTAGGGTTGTGTGTAAAGCAGCTCTCCTCTGCATTCACCCCACTGTTGGCATTGTTCAAGCTCTTGCATCGAGCTCTCTTCAGCCTTCACTCCAGAATTCCACCTACGCTTCTATTTCCATGTTTGTATATTTGTGACTACTATGGTTGTGTTGAGTTTCCTTTCAAACAAGACCCAGATAATTTAGCAGCAGGTTCTCTATGCATCGTAAATCAAAGAATAGTGTTTCAGCAGTGCCAATATATCCCTATTCGTCTAGTAAGCCCCATGTTTTAAATCAGCCAGAATTCCTCAAGATTTGAACGAGGCAGGAAATAAAGGAATGTAAACTATCATCTTAGTATTAAAAAGTGTATTGCCTAAAGACAAATGCAAAGAAGAACAGAAAAAGGGTGATGGTTAGGGTTGGTTTCCTTTTGTGGATTATCAATCTGCCATGAATATAAGCTATCAGCTATCCCAGCTTGTCCTGGAAATAGGACGTACCACTATTGATTAATTACTGCATTGCACTTTTGTTATGTGTCTCTAGTACCCAACACAATGCCTGACTAATAAAAGAAACTCAATGATGAATGAATGAATGAATGAATGAATGAGTGAATCACAAAGATGTTACAATTATGACAATAAAAAGAATTATCTTATGAGTTTTAATTATATAGTGTGAATTAGTAAAGTGAATCTGAGGTAGTCAGTATAAACAACAAACCCATAAAATTGGCAGCTTTTAAAAAATTTCAGTACTACTGAAAAAAAGTTTTTATTTAAATTCCAGTTACTTGGGATCCCTGGGTGGCGCAGCGGTTTGGCGCCTGCCTTTGGCCCAGGGCGCGATCCTGGAGACCCAGGATCGAATCCCACGTCGGGCTCCTGGTGCATGGAGCCTGCTTCTCCCTCTGCCTGTGTCTCAGCCTCTCTCCTCTCTCTGTGTGACTATCATAAATAAATAAATAAATAAAATAAATAAATTCCAGTTACTTAACATATGGTGTAATAGTTTCAGGTATATAATACAGTTATTCCACACTTCCATACATCACCTGGTACTCATCTCAAGTGCCCTCCTTAATCCCCATCACCTACTTCACCCGTCCCTCCACCCATCTTCCTCCTGGTAACCATCAGTTTGTTCTCTATAGTTAAGAGTCTTTTTCTTGGGGGAGGAGCAAGATGGCGGAAGAGTAGGGTCTCCAAATCACCTGTCTCCACCAAACTACCTAGAAAACCTTCAAATTATCCTGAAAATCTATGAATTCGGCCTGAGATTTAAAGAGAGACCAGCTGGAATGCGACAGTGAGAAGAGTTCGCGCATCTATCAAGGTAGGAAGACGGGGAAAAAGAAGTAAAGGAACAAAGGCCTCCAAGGGGGAGGGGCCCGAGAGGAGCCGGGCTGAGGCCGGGGCGAGTGTCCCCAGGACAGGAGAGCCCCGTCCCGGAGACGCAGGAGCTGCACCGACCTTCCCGGGGGAAAGGGGCTCGCGGGGAGTTGGAGCAGGACCCCAGGAGGGCGGGGATGCCCTCGGGCTCCCCGGGACAGTAACAGCAACTGCGCGCCCAGGAGAGTGCGCCGAGCTCCTAAGGGCTGCAGCGCGCACGGCGGGACCCGGCGGGACCCGGAGCAGCTGAAGGGGCTCGGGCGGCGGCTCCGCGGAGGGGGCTGCGCGGCCCCGGGAGCAGCTCGGAGGGGCTCGGGCAGAGGAAGAGGCTCCGTGCAGAGGGGCCTGCGCGGTTCCAGGAGCAGCTCGGAGGGGCTCGGGCGGCGGCTCCGCGGAGGGGGCTGCGGGGCGGGAGCGCGAATCCACCAGCGCAGGCTCCGGAGCACAGGGCGCCGGGACACAGCCCAGGATCCCGCCTCCCCCGGGACAGGCAGAGGCCGGGAGGGCCCAGGACAGCAAGGACGCTCCTGCCCCAGCTGAGCACATCAGCGGCCCCGCCCCGGAGCCTCCAGGCCCTGCAGACGGAGAGCTCCGGAGTTCCTGCGGGGGCTGAATCCAGGTTTCCAGAGCTGCCCCGCCACTGGGGCTGTTCCTCCTGCGGCCTCACGGGGTAAACAACCCCCACCGAGCCCTGCACCAGGCAGGGGCACAGCAGCTCCCCCAACTGCTAACACCTGAAAATCAGCACAACAGGCCCCTCCCCCAGAACACCAGCTAGACGGACAACTTCCAGGAGAAGCCAAGGGACTTAAAGTACACAGAATCAGAAGATACTCCCCGGTGGTTCTTTTTTTGTTTGTTTGTTTTTGTTTTGTTTTGCTTTTTGATTTGTTTCCTTCCCCCACCCCCCTTTTTTTTCTCCTTTCTTTTTCTTTCTTTTTCTTTTTTTTTTTTTTCTATTTTCGTTTTTTTTGTTTTTTTTTTTTTTTCTTTTTCTTCCCTTTTTTTTTTTCTCTTTCTCTTTTCTTTCCTTCTTTCTCTCCTTTTTCTCTTTTTCCCAATACAACTTGCTTTTGGCCACTCTGCACTGAGCAAAATGACTAGAAGGAAAACCTCACCTCAAAAGAAAGAATCAGAAACAGTCCTCTCTCCCACAGAGTTACAAAATCTGGATTACAATTCAATGTCAGAAAGCCAATTCAGAAGCACTATTATACAGCTACTGGTGGCTCTAGAAAAAAGTATAAAGGACTCAAGAGACTTCATGACTGCAGAATTTAGAGCTAATCAGGCAGAAATTAAAAATCAATTGAATGAGATGCAATCCAAACTAGAAGTCCTAACGACGAGGGTTAACGAGGTGGAAGAACGAGTGAGTGACCTAGAAGACAAGTTGATAGCAAAGAGGGAAACTGAGGAAAAAAGAGACAAACAATTAAAAGACCATGAAGATAGATTAAGGGAAATAAACGACAGCCTGAGGAAGAAAAACCTACGTTTAATTGGGGTTCCCGAGGGCGCCGAAAGGGACAGAGGGCCAGAATATGTATTTGAACAAATTCTAGCTGAAAACTTTCCTAATCTGGGAAGGGAAACAGGCATTCAGATCCAGGAAATAGAGAGATCCCCCCCCTAAAATCAATAAAAACCGTTCAACACCTCGACATTTAATTGTGAAGCTTGCAAATTCCAAAGATAAGGAGAAGATCCTTAAAGCAGCAAGAGACAAGAAATCCCTGACTTTTATGGGGAGGAGTATTAGGGTAACAGCAGACCTCTCCACAGAGACCTGGCAGGCCAGAAAGGGCTGGCAGGATATATTCAGGGTCCTAAAGGAGAAGAACATGCAACCAAGAATACTTTATCCAGCAAGGCTCTCATTCAAAATGGAAGGAGAGATAAAGAGCTTCCAAGACAGGCAGCAACTAAAAGAATATGTGACCTCCAAACCAGCTCTGCAAGAAATTTTAAGGGGGCCTCTTAAAATTCCCCTTTAAGAAGAAGTTCAGTGGAACAGTCCACAAAAACAAAGACTGAATAGATATCATGATGACACTAAACTCATATCTCTCAATAGTAACTCTGAATGTGAACGGGCTTAATGACCCCATCAAAAGGCGCAGGGTTTCAGACTGGATAAAAAAGCAGCACCCATCTATTTGCTGTCTACAAGAGACTCATTTTAGACAGAAGGACACCTACAGCCTGAAAATAAAAGGTTGGAGAACCATTTACCATTCGAATGGTCCTCAAAAGAAAGCAGGGGTAGCCATCCTTATATCAGATAAACTAAAATTTACCCCAAAGACTGTAGTGAGAGATGAAGAGGGACACTATATCATACTTAAAGGATCTATTCAACAAGAGGACTTAACAATCCTCAATATATATGCTCCGAATGTGGGAGCTGCCAAATATATAAATCAATTATTAACCAAAGTGAAGAAATACTTAGATAATAATACACTTATACTTGGTGACTTCAATCTAGCTCTTTCTATACTTGATAGGTCTTCTAAGCAAAACATCTCCAAAGAAACGAGAGCTTTAAATGATACACTGGACCAGATGGATTTCACAGATATCTACAGAACTTTACATCCAAACTCAACTGAATACACATTCTTCTCAAGCGCACATGGAACTTTCTCCAGAATAGACCACATATTGGGTCACAAATCGGGTCTGAACCGATACCAAAAGATTGGGATTGTCCCCTGCATATTCTCGGACCATAATGCCTTGAAATTAGAACTAAATCACAACAAGAAGTTTGGAAGGACCTCAAACACATGGAGGTTAAGGACCATCCTGCTAAAAGATAAAAGGGTCAACCAGGAAATTAAGGAAGAATTAAAAAGATTCATGGAAACTAATGAGAATGAAGATACAACCGTTCAAAATCTTTGGGATGCAGCAAAAGCAGTCCTAAGGGGGAAATACATCGCAATACAAGCATCCATTCAAAAACTGGAAAGAACTCAAATACAAAAGCTAACCTTACACATAAAGGAGCTAGAGAAAAAACAGCAAATAGATCCTACACCCAAGAGAAGAAGGGAGATAATAAAGATTCGAGCAGAACTCAACGAAATCGAGACCAGAAGAACTGTGGAACAGATCAACAGAACCAGGAGTTGGTTCTTTGAAAGAATTAATAAGATAGATAAACCATTAGCCAGCCTTATTAAAAAGAAGAGAGAGAAGACTCAAATTAATAAAATCATGAATGAGAAAGGAGAGATCACTACCAACACCAAGGAAATACAAACGATTTTAAAAACATATTATGAACAGCTCTACGCCAATAAATTAGGCAATCTAGAAGAAATGGACGCATTCCTGGAAAGCCACAAACTACCAAAACTGGAACAGGAAGAAATAGAAAACCTGAACAGGCCAATAACCAGGGAGGAAATTGAAGCAGTCATCAAAAACCTCCCAAGACACAAGAGTCCAGGGCCAGATGGCTTCCCAGGAGAATTTTATCAAACGTTTAAAGAAGAAATCATACCTATTCTCCTAAAGCTGTTTGGAAAGATAGAAAGAGATGGAGTACTTCCAAATTCGTTCTATGAAGCCAGCATCACCTTAATTCCAAAGCCAGACAAAGACCCCGCCAAAAAGGAGAATTACAGACCAATATCCCTGATGAACATGGATGCAAAAATTCTCAACAAGATACTGGCCAATAGGATCCAACAGTACATTAAGAAAATTATTCACCATGACCAAGTAGGATTTATCCCTGGGACACAAGGCTGGTTCAACACCCGTAAAACAATCAATGTGATTCATCATATCAGCAAGAGAAAAACCAAGAACCATATGATCCTCTCATTGGATGCAGAGAAAGCATTTGACAAAATACAGCATCCATTCCTGATCAAAACTCTTCAAAGTGTAGGGATAGAGGGAACATTCCTCGACATCTTAAAAGCCATCTATGAAAAGCCCACAGCAAATATCATTCTCAATGGGGAAGCACTGGGAGCCTTTCCCCTAAGATCAGGAACAAGACAGGGATGTCCACTCTCACCACTGCTATTCAACATAGTACTGGAAGTCCTAGCCTCAGCAATCAGACAACAAAAAGACATTAAAGGCATTCAAATTGGCAAAGAAGAAGTCAAACTCTCTCTCTTCGCCGATGACATGATACTCTACATAGAAAACCCAAAAGTCTCCACCCCAAGATTGCTAGAACTCATACAGCAATTCGGTAGCGTGGCAGGATACAAAATCAATGCCCAGAAGTCAGTGGCATTTCTATACACTAACAATGAGACAGAAGAAAGAGAAATTAAGGAGTCAATCCCATTTACAATTGCACCCAAAAGCATAAGATACCTAGGAATAAACCTCACCAAAGATGTAAAGGATCTATACCCTCAAAACTATAGAACACTTCTGAAAGAAATTGAGGAAGACACAAAGAGATGGAAAAATATTCCATGCTCATGGATTGGCAGAATTAATATTGTGAAAATGTCAATGTTACCCAGGGCAATATACACGTTTAATGCAATCCCTATCAAAATACCATGGACTTTCTTCAGAGAATTAGAACAAATTATTTTAAGATTTGTGTGGAATCAGAAAAGACCCCGAATAGCCAGGGGAATTTTAAAAAAGAAAACCATATCTGGGGGCATCACAATGCCAGATTTCAGGTTGTACTACAAAGCTGTGGTCATCAAGACAGTGTGGTACTGGCACAAAAACAGACACATAGATCAGTGGAACAGAATAGAGAATCCAGAAGTGGACCCTGAACTTTATGGGCAACTAATATTCGATAAAGGAGGAAAGACTATCCATTGGAAGAAAGACAGTCTCTTCAATAAATGGTGCTGGGAAAATTGGACATCCACATGCAGAAGAATGAAACTAGACCACTCCCTTTCACCATACACAAAGATAAACTCAAAATGGATGAAAGATCTAAATGTGAGACAAGATTCCATCAAAATCCTAGAGAAGAACACAGGCAACACCCTTTTTGAACTCGGCCATAGTAACTTCTTGCAAGATACATCCACAAAGGCAAAAGAAACAAAAGCAAAAATGAACTATTGGGACTTCATCAAGATAAGAAGCTTTTGCACAGCAAAGGATACAGTCAACAAAACTCAAAGACAACCTACAGAATGGGAGAAGATATTTGCAAATGACATATCAGATAAAGGGCTAGTTTCCAAGATCTATAAAGAACTTATTAAACTCAACACCAAAGAAACAAACAATCCAATCATGAAATGGGCAAAAGACATGAACAGAAATCTCACAGAGGAAGACATAGACATGGCCAACATGCATATGAGAAAATGCTCTGCATCACTTGCCATCAGGGAAATACAAATCAAAACTACAATGAGATACCACCTCACACCAGTGAGAATGGGGAAAATTAACAAGGCAGGAAACAACAAATGTTGGAGAGGATGCGGAGAAAAGGGAACCCTCCTACACTGTTGGTGGGAATGTGAACTGGTGCAGCCACTCTGGAAAACTGTGTGGAGGTTCCTCAAACAGTTAAAAATATACCTGCCCTACGACCCAGCAATTGCACTGTTGGGGATTTACCCCAAAGATACAAATGCAATGAAACGCCGGGACACCTGCACCCCGATGTTTCTAGCAGCAATGGCCACGATAGCCAAACTGTGGAAGGAGCCTCGGTGTCCAACGAAAGATGAATGGATAAAGAAGATGTGGTTTATGTATACAATGGAATATTACTCAGCTATTAGAAATGACAAATACCCACCATTTGCTTCAACGTGGATGGAACTGGAGGGTATTATGCTGAGTGAAGTAAGTCAGTCGGAGAAGGACAAACATTATATGTTCTCATTCATTTGGGGAATATAAATAATAGTGAAAGGGAAAACAAGGGAAGGGAGAAGAAATGTGTGGGAAATATCAGAAAGGGAGACAGAACGTAAAGACTGCTAACTCTGGGAAACGAACTAGGGGTGGTAGAAGGGGAGGAGGGCGGGGGGTGGGAGTGAATGGGTGACGGGCACTGGGTGTTATTCTGTATGTTAGTAAATTGAACACCAATAATAAAAAAAAAAATAAAATAAAAAAAAAAAAAAATAAAAAAAAAAAAAAAAGAGTCTTTTTCTTGGTTTGCCTCTCTCTCTCTTTTTTCCCTTTGCTCATTTGTTTTGTTTCTTAAACTCCACATATTCCTGGGTTGCAAGGGTGGTTCAATATTGGCAAATCAATCACATTAATGAAAGGAAGGATAAGAACCATATGATCATTTCAATAGATCAAAAAAAGGATTTGACAAAGTGCAATATCCATTCATGATGAAAACCCTCAACGACGTAGGTTTAGAGGAAACATACCTCAACATAATAAAGATGATATATGAAAAACCAGAGCTAATACTATCCTCAGTAGGGAAGAACAGAGCTTTTCCTCTATGATCAGGATCAAGGAAGGGATGTCCATTCTCACCACTGTTATTTAACATAGTACTGATAATCCTAGCTACAGCAACCAGTCAAGGAAAAGAAATAAAAGGTATCCAGATCGACAAGGGAGAAATAAGACTTTCATTATTTTCAGATGTCATGATACTCTATTATAGAAAGCCCAAAAGACCCTACCAAAAGACTGCTAGAACTGATACACAAAATCAGTAAAGTCACAGGATACAAAATCAACGTACAGAAACCTGTTACATTTCTACACACCAATACTAAAGCAGCAGAAAGAGAAATCAAGAAATCAATCACATTTACAATTGTGCCAAAAAAACAGTAAGATACCTAGGAATAAACCTATCAAAAGAGATGAAAGACTTGTACTCTGAAAACTATAAAATACTGATGAAAGAAATTGAAAATAACACAAAGAAATGGAAAAACATTCCGTGCTCACAGATTAGAAGAACAAATGTTGTTAAAATGTCTATATTGCCCAAAGCAATCTACACATTTAATGTGATCCCTATCAAAATACCACCAGAATTTTTCACAAAGATAGAACAAACAATCCTAAAATTTGTGTGGAACCACCAAAGACCCAGAAGAGCCAAAGTAATTTTGAAAAAGAAAAGCAACACTGGAGGCATCACAATTCTGGACTTAAAGTTATGTTACGAAGTTGTAGTGATCAAGACAGTGTGGTACTGGCACAAAAACAGAGAAATATGATCAAGGGAACAGAATAGAAAACCCAGAAATGAACCCACAACTAGTGGTCAATTAATCTTCCACACAGCAGGGAAGAATATGCACTATGAAAAAGACAGTCTCTTCAACAAATGGTGTTGCAGTTACATGGAAAAGAATGAAACTGGACCACTTTCCCACACCACGCACAAAAATAAATTCAAAATGAATTAAAGACTTAAATGTGAGACCTGAAACCATAAAAATCCTAGAAGAGAATACAGGCAGTAACCTCTTTGACATCAGCCATAGCAACTTCTTTCTAGATATGCCTCCTGAGGCAAAGGAAACAAAAGCAAGAATAAATATTGGGACATCAAAATAAAAAGCTTCTGTACAGTGAAGGAAACAATCAACAAAAGTAAAAAAGCATCCTATGGAATGGAAGAAGGTATTTGCAAAAACAGATCTGATAGAGAATTAGTATCTAAAATATAGAATGAACTTATAAAACTCAACATCCCCAAAGAACAAATAATCCAATTAAAACATGGGCAAAAGGCATGCATAAACATCTTTCCAAAGAAGACAACAGATATATGAAAAATGCTCAATATCACTCATCATCAGGAAAATACAAATCAAAACTATGATGAGATGTCACCTCACACCTGTCAGAACAGCTAACGCCAACAACACAAGAAACAACAGGTGTTGGGGAGGATGTGGAGAAAGGGGAGCCCTCTTGCACTTTTATTGGGAATGCAAGCTGGTGCAGGCACTCTGGAATACAGTATGGAAGTTCCTTAAAAAGTTAAAAAGAGAACTATTCTATGATTCAGCAATTGCACTGCTAGATACCTACTCAAAGCATACAAAAATACTAATTCAAAGGGATACATGTACCTCGATGTTTATAGCAGCATTACCTATGACAGCCAAATTCCAGAAACAGTCCAAGTGTTCACTGACTAATGAATGGATACAGAGGTGACATATGTATACAATGGAATATCACTCAGCCATCAAAAAGAATGAACTCTTGCTATTTGCAAGGACATGGATGGAGCTAGAGTATTATGCTAAGTGAAATAATCCAGTCAGAAAAAGACAAATACCTCTAAATCTACTTTGCTGAGGGTTTTTATCATAAATAGACATTGTACTTTGTCAAATGCTTTTTCTTCAACTATTCAAATGATCATATGGTTGTCATTCTTTCTTTTATTAATGCGGTGTGTCACATTGATTTGCCAATATTGAACCACACTGGCACCCCAGGAATAAATCCCACTTGATTGTGGTGAATGATTTTTTTTAATAAAATTGGTACCTTTGTAATTAGGACAAGTTTAGGTGGTCTTTTTCTTGAGCATTCTTCTAACAATCTCAAGAATCTTATGCCCAAAATAATTTTAAATACATCTGTGCTATCTTTATGTAGGAAGGCTTCTTTATTATTAATATAATTGGAGTAGCATGCATAATTAGAGAAACACAATACAAAGTAACTCCTTGCTGGAGTGAGCAAAGTGGGTTACGCCTGCACTTATTCAGAGTAATACCTCAGAGCCTTGGCAGGGTATTTTTTAGCCCAGTTAATGGTTTCATTCTCCTCATTCTGCAGACCTCCAGACACTGACCCATGTTGTGTGAACAACCCTTACAGCCTCTCTGTAGTGCATAGTCTCGGTTTTCCTAGCAGTTTCATTTAGATGAGAAGCAACTGCTGTGCCAGTGAAGCGTGTGTGCAGTTTCTTGGGTTGTTCCAGCTCTGTCTCATTAAAGGAGAACATCTTTAACAACTTTGTGTCAAGCGCTCCAGTAGTGCCATCTGGTCACAGAGATCAGTGCTCTGTGCCATAGAGATGACAAACAATCATGCGTTCGTTGCACAGAAATACACTGTCGCAACATCAGAAGAGTAACCAGAATTCGGAGGCAGTAGCATCAAAGAGAAGCAAAAAAACTGGTACATCAGCCAGCACTTCCAGGCATTTGGATTTTATGAAAAGATTCTGAGATATTTTCTAAAAGACTGAGTAGATCCAACATAGAGCTTCAAACTTTTTACTACAAAGTGAGACCATTAAACACACACATATCCTACTCTTAACTGTCACTACCATAAAACAAAGGACAGTTCATTTAAAAAAAGAGAAAGACATAATTTAACAGCCTTTTAACAAGGTTTGGTCCCCATGTTTGGTGGCTCGGTCTAGGTGACCGCGCTAGCAGCCTCCTGCCTCGTCTCTTCAGGAACAATCTGACATGCCCTGTATTGAAGATCTGGAAGCTGCTTCTTTTCAGTCCTAGGCAGGCACACAGGAGATGTTTAGATTTGTACTGCTTCTTTAATAACCAAATAAAAGCCTGCGTCTGTACTTGAAGTACGTTTTCAAAACCCACTCAACCAATACCAGAGGAACTAACCCCCTTGTCCTGTGGATTTCTTCTGTCCCAAGGAAAACCCTAGGAAGTAGAAGTATGTAAGAAAACCAATGGAAAACTGAATTTTGCTTTAACTGCCAGCTAAATCTTTTCTCTTCTGAGGATTCATTATCATTCAGTCCAGTCAATGATTTCTCTTGAGTGTACAATTTCTAGTATAATAAACAAAAGTGCTCATCTGTGATGTGATCAGCAGAGCTTCTAATGGGACATAGATAAGAAGCAAAGTAAATACAAATCAACAAACATGACTAGGAAAAAAAACAACACTGTCTCTCTAGGGAACTTCAGAGAAAAAAGAAAACAACATCCAGGAAAGAATCAACCTGCTCAAACAAAGACTGGGTGTAAGAGACATGATTATTAGTTAAATCATCTTAATGAAATGTACAGACCTATGTGCTCTTAGATAGATAATTCATGTGCAATTTTATTATCTCTCAAGGTTTAATTAAATATTTGCCTTTTGGCTAATCAACAGCAATTAATAAGAGATGCTTATATTCACACAACTTATAAGAAATGTGGACATGGCCTCCACTGGAATTTTTGTGGTCTTCTTAATGAAAACAAGGGTAAGCAATAACATGACAGCATATTGCCAGGCCAGAATTGAAAACCAACATATATTGGTGTATACACCAATTGTGTTAGTCAGGGTTCTCCAGAGAAATAGAACTCCAGAAACGTGCACCCGCACCTGTGTATATTGTGTGTGCTTGTGTGTGTGTGTGCGTGTGTGTGTAGAGACAGAGAGAGAAAGGAGAGACAGAGGGACCAGAGATAGATTTATTTTAAGGAGATTTCTTGGAGGCGGGGCAAGATGGCGGAAGAGTAGGGTCCCCAAGTCACCTGTCCCCACCAACTTACCTACATAACTTTCAAATCATCCTGAAAACCTATGAATTCAGCCTGAGACTTAAAGAGAGAACAGCTGGAATGCTACAGTGAGAAGAGTTTGCGCTTCTATCAAGTCCTAAGGGAGATTGGAGGCAAAATTCATTCTTCCTCCAGGGACTTCAGTCTTTTCACTTATGTGCTTTACTCAAAGTTTACTGATTTAAACATTAATCTTATGTGGAAAAATACCTTCACAGAAATAGCTTGACTGGTGTTTGACCAAAAATCTGGGTACTGTGGCCTAATCAAGTTGATGCATAAAACTAATAATCATCAGAATCCTGAAAAGGAAAAAAAAAAAGGCATGAAGATACTTGGATACTTATTTTAAAATAGAAGGCTTGACATGAAAAGATAAATATCATAAATACTTGATAGTAAAATCTCTTTTAAGTACCTCTACTTCTCAGCATTAGAACTAGAAGAAGGAATTTGGATCGAAAGGAAAAAGGTAATAGTGGATAACTGATCTGAAATAATCTCTATTCTAAGAATGTCATGTTGTGTTTTATGTTCAGATACACACTCATGGCACCTAAAATATGTACATGTACTACACTTTAGTTGTCACTCAGAAAAGCATAAAATGGCAGGGTAAAGATGGGACACTTAGTAAAAACATAAAAGGACCAAGAGTGTCATTTGTTTCATAACTTGTCATAAAATAAATGATGACTTTTCGATTCTCATCGTGGTGCCACCATTTCATGGAAAGAAGATATTATTTTTTACAGTGTTAGTCTTCTAAAATGAACAGATATACTCTCTCCTGAGATTGGACAACAAAACTTGGAGCAAAATGCAGCGACTCGATGATCTCACCTCTAAAAGAGAAAATAATAGTGGTGACTTGTTGAAGAGACTGTTGAGGGTATATATTACGACATATGACATGAGGAAGTTCTCAGTGCAGTGCCTGGTTCACAGGGAGTGTCCATTCCATGTTTGTTACTGTTGAAGCAATGAGGGACTTTATAAAAAACTTGCTGTTGATTTCACTCAGCCCCATTACTCATAAATATCTGAGCTAAGTTACTAATCTTGCACCTTCCATACACTGTACTCTTGTCAAGCAATCAAACATAGTTTTATCTTTAGAGGAAAAAAATAAAGAAAAAAGTAATTTCCCAGGATCAGGCTCTAGAAAAAGAGAAAGAAATTTTTTTTAAAAAAGTGTCCCCCTCTCTTCGGGGATTGCAGCCCTGTCTAGAGCCCAAGGCAGGCAAATGGAAAAGGGCTGGGTTTCAGCCTCAGCTTTGCCTCCATCCCTTGGGAGCCTTGATGCTGGGTCTGAAACCTCCATCCCTTGGGAGCCTTGATGCTGGGTCTGAAACACACAGTGGTGTCTTTGACCATTGCTCATGTTCCCAACGGGTCTGAATAAGGTATTGAACATTACCATATCTGCTAGGCAAATTAAATCGGTATCTTTCTTTTGGCTAATGGATTTGATATCAAGTTACATGACACCATCCTAATAGATTGATACATAAAGCTTTTCAACAAAGAGAACTTACATTCATGCAACAACACCCAGAAATGGATCGTTTGGGGGAAATAATCGATTTTCTATTCTTATATGTGGCCCATCCTTCCTAGAATCTGCACCAAAAACAGCCAGGAAGGAGATACTCAAAGATACAGGCAATGAGGCACCAGAAGATTCACCTTTGCAGGGAGATGGGGTTGATTTTTTAGGTATCCCATGTTCAGGGCAGACCTTTTTTGGCTGTCTTCCTCTTCCTCAGTTTTTCTGTCCATTGCTCTCAAAATCAGAAATTTTCTCTTGGTCATTTCTAGTAAGGGAAATAAGGTAAGAGAAATGACTGATAACTCTAGATAGAGGCTGGGTCACAAGAACAGACAGGCATTTGGAAGGCTGGGAGGAGTTGGTTTTAAAGACTAGGGGATGGGAAACCTGAGTGACTCAGTCAGTTAAGTGTCATGACCTCAGGGCCCTAGGATGGAGCCCTGCATTGGGCTTTCTGCTCATCAGGGAGTCTGCTTCTCCCTCTGCCCCTCTCCCTGTTCATGCTTGTGGTTTCTCTCTCTCTCTGTCTCTGAAATAAATAAATAAATTCTTAAAAAAAAAATAAAGACCAAGGGACTGGGATCATCTGGGGCTGGGATCATCTGGGACCTGGAGCTAAAGTAGAGTCCAGGAAGATGGGCTCAACAATGGCCACAGAGGCTTTCACCACCAGGAGTCAGGCTGTGAGCACAGGAAAGGTGGTGGGTGTAAGCCAGCTGTCTCAGGAAAACACTCCAGAACTTTCCCCGTTGACATTTGTATAGATTGGTGTGGACTGAATGACAGTTCTTCAGAATGAAATGGGCTGATTACTCCTCAGGAGAGTGTGTGAGTGTGCATGCATGTGTGCTCAGAAGTGGAGAGGAATACTTTCTTCTCTGCCCAGTCTAAAGATCATCTGTTGCCTACATTTGTCCAGTGCAGAAGATGGGAAGGCAAACAGAGTCATGCGCAGGAACATCTCACCAGCAGGCCATTTGTATTTGAGGTTACTATTCCTTTCATCAAAAGAGGCATAGTGCCTCAGTTTCATATAATAAGCTTCAGTGGATTCTGGGGCATAGCTGGCAAGTCATTGTATTCCAGAGAAATTGTTCTGCCGGGTTCAGATTCGGTTGGGTTCTTTGAGATGTTACAATGTGGTGAGGGCTTTTTATCTCTACCAAATAAATGTTAGTGTCAATGCTCAGCTACATTGGGGCTTTTTGATTTTTGGCCATTTCATTGTTCAGTCACAACTCCATAAGGAAGAAAAGAGGAAATAAAAGGAGATGAAACTTAAGTCAATTGTGTTCTATTATTTCTCTGTGATTTACTCTGATTTAGCTAGAGGAAAGTCAGACGTGTTAGCTGAAAAGGCAGTTCAGGGCTTACTAGTAAATTTTAATAATCCATCTTGTCTCTGAATGAGAGATGACATGCTGTCTTTATTGTAGTGTGCCAGAGAAAGGCTTGGCCTTTTAAAGAGTTGGTTGACCTACCCCCATCTTTGGCTGTGTAATCATATCATCTCTTTGGACCTCAATTCCTCAATTGTAATTTGGACTGGATGATCTCCATTTGCCTAGAAAACTTCCATTGAGCCACTGGCAGTTAGAAAAATTCATTAGCAACTAAGAGTCCTTATACCATCTAACCTTGTGACCATTAGTCATCAGTTTATGAGAAAATTGATTGGAAGTTCAGTGAAATTTTTGGGTCATAAAACAGAGTCAGAAACCTGGTCTTGTTCTCATTAATCCTTTGCTCCTTCATGTGATCTAACCTCCCTATAGACCTCTAGCCAGTTACTGCTGCCATACTTCATTTTCCTTGTTTTCAAGGACTAATCAGAAGTGGCCTCTTCTTCCAAGTTCACCTGCTGAGTGTGTGAACTTTAATATAAATAACTCCTTCATCTCACAGTTCAGAGCTCTGGCTATCCAATCCACCTCCTTAGCATCTGTAGCATCTGTAGACTTTCGGTATGCAAGTGCTAACTCTTACTCGAACAGAACTCAAATATGCTACTTCTATCTCTTTTAACACTTTATTGTTTTCTTCCAGACAGTCAGTCCTATTGCTTTATGGAGTCTTTAGCTTGAGAATGCAATTTTGATCTGTTTTCTTATTTTCTGGATATTTGCTGGGTAGCTGCCTCTGAGTCTTTTGGGACTCACTTTGACTTTATCCTAATTTCATTAGTGATATGATGTATATTACTTCTATAGAACCAGTATTCATAATCAATTGTATGAATGAATTGATAAGATAAAAGAAACTTTCAAAGTAAAGTACTTAATGTACTTCATTTATATACTCTTAAATGCCAAATGTTCACTGGTTATGTAGTACAAACTAGGATGATTTTGTTGAAATGCAGAATATATGCAGCGTATCTTCATTTTTCCCATAGAATAGCATTTATGATGGGTAATTATTTTTCCCACCAATTGTTCACAACTTTATAAAATTTTGTTGCTCTATTCTCAAATTTTTTTCACTCCTTATATTTTTATAGTGATTATAAAATTTAATATGCCTGTGCTATTGCTGATGATAATTAGCAGTGACTTCCTTCTGGTTCCCCAAAGGTAAACTTTCCTTATCATGCATCAGACTGGATCCACTTTCCTTGCCACTTTATCTATTCCTTTTCACTATATTTTCTTTACTGTTTTTTTTTTTTTTTTACCATAGACCCTTTGTTTTCATTCTCTCTCTCCTTTAAACTATATTGAAGTTTCTAAAGCTTTCAGACTTATACTGCATACCTGTGTCTTGAGAAATAGTTAGATGCAATGACGGAAGTTTGATATCTTTGTAATGATAATTTAATGGCTGTACTACTTGATGTTAGAAAATTGCTCAAAGTAAAATAGTCCGAATGAGATTACAATGTGTGCAGTCATTAAGAATATCTGATAGGCATGCTATGAATCATATATTAAAATGTGTTCTGACTTAAATTTAAAGCATTAGCTTAAGCAATTCTCTATAGAATAAATAGTATCTTGACCTAGATTTTGATTATTATCTTTCATTCAATCTCGAAGAAGACCTTCAAACTCACTTGCCTGAGGCACTTGCAAGCTCCAGGTTTTTTAGGCTCATGAAAGAAAGATAAGTCACTCTTGAGAAGTGAGAAATCCTATAGTAAAAATCCAGTGAGGGATTATCTCTGTTTCCTTTAACCAAATCATACTTTTGTAAACCCTTATTTCATTATTCTCAATTTATTTGATTCTTTAACCATAATCCATGGCTCTCATGTGTTAGTATTACTACAAGTGTTGTAAGAGACGGTATAGTTTAAATGTATCCCATTAGGCAATTTTATTTCAAAAGTAATCATTTCTAACTACTAAATTAAAATTGCTATTTAACCAAATATGGCTAATGGCTGGAAGTCTGGAAGCAAAGAGACCACACAAAACCAGTAAGGAGTGAAAGTAGATTAGTAGAGTCAGTTCAGTGGGGTTGAGTCAGTGGCTCAAATGGAAACAGGGGGTAATGCTAAGAAGGAAATGGGAAGCCTTGCCCCAGGTAGGAGCTGGCCAGACAGAAGGAAAGGTACAGTGGGACTTTAGCCAACCTTGCTTTTACTGTATCACATTACCCCTATTCTCCAAATTCCAAGCAAATACTAAGTGCACATTATAAAATTATTCAAGGCTGCCTGGGTGGCTCAGTCTGTTAAGTGTCTGCCTTCAGCTCAGGTCATGATCACAGAGTACTGGAATCGAGCTCTGCATAGGATTCAGCAAGGAGCCTGCTTCTCCCTCCCCACACTCTGCTCATGCTCTCTCACTTGCTCTTTCTCTCTCAAATAAATAAATAAATAAATAAAATCTTTAAAAAATGAAAAGTACAGCTTTATTAATAATTATTCTATGAATATTGTCAAACATGGTGATAGTAGATAGATTTTTTTATTTATTTAAAAACATTTTTTATTGGAGTTCAATTTGCCAACATATAGCATAACACCCAGTGCTCATCCAGCCAAGTGTCCCCCTCATTGCCCATCACCCAGTCACCCCAACCCCTTGCCCTCTTCCCCTTCCACTACCCCTTTGTTCATTTCCCAGAATTAGGTGTCACTCATGTTTTGTCACCCTCAGTGATATTTTCACTAATTTTCTCTCCCTTTATTCTCTTTCACTAATTTTTATGTTCCCCAAATGAATGAGACCATATAATGTTTGTCCTTTTCCGATTGACTTCTTTCACTCAGCATAATACCCTCCAGTTCCATCCATGTTGAAGCAAAAGGTGGGTATTTGTCGTTTCTAATGGCTGAGTAATATTCCATTGTATATATAGACCACATCTTTTTTTTACATATTTTTAATTGGAGTTCAATTTGCCAACATATAGCGTAACACCCAGTGCTCATCCCATCAAGTGCCCCCCTCAGTGCTCGTCACCCAGTCACCCCCACCTTCCTTTCCACCACCCCTTGTTTGTTTCCCAGAGTTAGGAGTCTCTCATGTTCTGTCTCCCTTTGTGATATTTCCCACTCATTTTTTCTCCTTTCCCCTTTATTCCCTTTCACTATTTTTTACATTCCCCAAATGAATGAGTCCATATGTTTGTCCTTCTCCGATTGACTTATTTCAATCAGCATAATACCCTCCAGTTCCATCCACGTTGAAGCAAATGGTGGGTATTTGTCATTTCTAATAGTTGAGTAATATTCCATTGTATACATAGACCACAGCTTCTTTATCCATTCATCTTTCGATGGACACCAAGGCTCCTTCCACAGTCTGGCTATTGTGGACATTGCTGCTATAAACATTGGGGTGCAGGTGTCCCAGTGTTTCACTGCATCTGTATCTTTGGGGTAAATCCCCAGCAGTGCAATTGCTGGGTCGTAGGGCAGATCTATTTTTAACTCTTTGAGGAACCGCCACACAGTTTTCCACAGTGGCTGCACCAGTTCACATTCCCACCAACAGTGCAAGAGGGTTCCCCTTTCTCCACATCCTCTCCAACATTTGTTGTTTCCTGCCTTGTTAATTTTCCCCATTCTCACTGGTGTGAGGTGGTATCTCATTGTGGTTTTGATTTGTATTTCCCTGATGGCCAATGATGCAGAGCATTTTCTCATGTGCGTGTTGGCCATGTCTATGTCTTCCTCTGTGAGATTTCTGTTCATGTCTTTTGCCCATTTCATGATTGGATTGTTTGTTTCTTTGCTGTTGAGTTTAAGAAGTTCTTTATAGATCTTGGATACTAGCCCTTTATCTGATACGTCATTTGCAAATATCTTCTCCCATTCTGTAGGTTGTCTTTTTGTTTTGTTGACTCTTTCTTTTGCTGTGCAAAAGCTTCTTATCTTGATGAAGTCCCAATAGTTCATTTTTGCTTTTGTTTCTCTTGCCTTCATGGATGTATCTTGCAAGAAGTTACTGTGGCCAGGTTCACAAAGGTTGTTGCCTGAGTTCTCCGCTAGGATTTTGATGGAATCTTGTCTCACATTTAGATCTTTCATCCATTTTGAGTTTATCTTTGTGTCTGGTGTAAGAGAATGGTCTAGTTTCATTCTTCTTCATGTGATGTCCAATTTTCCCAGTACCGTTTATTGAAGAGACTTTTTTTCCAGTGGGTAGTCTTTCCTCCTTTGTTGAATATTAGTTGACCATAAAGTTCAGGGTCCACTTCTGGGTTCTCTATTCTGTTCCATTGATCTATGTGTCTGTTTTTGTGCCAATACCACACTGTCTTGATGACCACAGCTTTGTAGTACAACCTGAAATCTGGCATTGTGATGCCCCCAGCTATGGTTTTCTTTTTTAAAATTCCCCTGGGTATTCGGGGTCTTTTCTGATTCTACACAAATCTTAAGATGATTTGTTCCAACTCTCTGAAGAAAATCCATGGTATTTTGATAGGGATTGCATCAAATGTGTAAATTGCCCTGGGTAACATTGACATTTTCACAATATTAATTCTTCGAATCCACGAGCATGGAATATTTTTCCATCTCTTTGTGTCTTCCTCAATTTCTTTCAGAAGTGTTCTATAGTTTTGAGGGTATAGATCCTTTACATCTTTGGTTAGGTTTATTCCTAGGTATCTTATGCTTTTGGGTGCAATTGTAAATGGGATTGACTCCTTAATTTCTCTTTCTTTAGTCTCATTGTTAGTGTATAGAAATGCCCACTGACTTCTGGGCATTGATTTTGTATCCTGCCACACTGCAGAATTGCTGTATGATTTCCAGAAATCTTGGTTGGAGTCTTTTGGGTTTTCTATGCACAGTATCATGTCATCTGCAAAGAGGGAGAGTTTGACTTCTTCTTTGCCAATTTGAATGCCTTTTATTTCTTTTTGTTGCCTGATTGCTGAGGCCAGGACTTCTAGTACTATGTTGAATAGCAGTGGTGAGAGTGGACATCCCTGTCTTGTTCCTGATCTTAGGGGAAAGGCTCCCAGTGTTTTTCCATTGAGAATGATATCTGCTGTGGGCTTTTCATAGATGGTTTTTAAGATGCTGAAGAATGTTCCCTCTATCCCTACACTCTCAAGAGTTTTGATCAGTTTTGGATACTGTATTTGTTAAATGCTTTATCTGCATCTTTTGAGAGGTTCTTGTTTTTTCTCTTGCTGATATGATCAATCACATTGATTGCTTTATGAATGTTCAACCAGCCTTGCATCCCGGGGATAAATCCCACTTGGTCATGGTGCATAATCTTCTTATGTGTTGTTGGATCTTATTGGCTAGTATCTTGTTGAGAATTTTTGCATCTGTGTTCATCAGGGATATTGGTCTATAATTCTCCTTTTTGGTGGGGTCTTTGTCTGGTTTTGGAATTAAGGTGATGCTGGCCTCGTAGAACAAGTTTGGAAGTATTCCATCTCTTTCTATTTTTCCGAACAGCTTTAGTAGAATAGGTATGGTTTCTTCTTTAAACGTTTGATAGAATTCCCCTGGGAAGCCATCTGGTCCTGGACTTTTGTGTCTTGGAAGGGTTTTGATGACTGCTTCAATTTCTTCCCTGGTTATCAGCCTGTTTAGGTTTTCTATTTCTTCCTGTTCCAGTTTTGGTAGTTTGTGGTTTTCCAGAAATGCATCCATTTCTTCTAGATTCCTAATTTATTGGCGTATAGCTACTCATAATAAGCTTTTAAAAATCATTTGTATTTCCTTGGTATTGGTGGTGATCTCTCCTTTCTCATTCATGATTTTATAAATTTGAGTCTTTTCTCTCTTCTTTTTAATAAGGCTGGCTAATGGTTTATCTATCTTATTAATTCTTTCAAAGAACCAACTCCTGGTTTTGTTAATCCGTTCCACAGTTCTTCCGGTCTCTATTTCATTGAGTTCTGCTCGAATCTTTATTAATTCTCTTCTTCTGCTGGATCTATTTGCTGTTTTTTCTCCAGCGCCTTTAGGTGCAATGTTAGCTTTTGTATTTGAGTTCTTTCCAGTTTTTGGATGGATGCTTGTATTGCTATGTATTTCTCCCTCAGGACTGCTTTTGCTGCATCCCAAAGATTTTGAATGGTTGTATCTTCATTCTCATTAGTTTCCATGAATCTTTTTAATTCTTCCCTAATTTCCTGGTTGACCCTTTCATCTTTTAGCAGGATGGTCCTTAACCTCCACGTGTTTGAAATCCTTCCAAACTTCTTCTTGTGATTTAATTCTAGTTTCAAAGCATTATGGTCTGAAAATATGCAGGGGACGATCCCAATCTTTTGGTATCGGTTAAGACCTGATTTGTGACCCAGTATGTGGTCTATTCTGGAGAAAGTTCCATGTGCACTTGAGAAGAACGTGTATTTGGATGTTGTGTTTGGATGTAAAGTTCTGTAAATTTCTGTGAAATCCATCTGATCCAGTGTATCATTTAAAGCTCTTGTTTCTTTGGAGATGTTGTAGACAGATGTTGACAGAGCAAAATTCTCTATTCAGTGTCAAAAGAAAGTTTGTCTATTTACTTAACTCTTTTCTTATTACATAGACTGTTAACACTTGCTGCTTCGATGGATTTAAGCCTATTCCTGGTTTTAACTACAATCAATATTTCATCCAAATATATATCACTAATCCCGAGTTCCAGATTTGTTTGTTCAACAGCATCCTTGACATTTTCCCCCAGAATATCTCATGGACTTCTTAAATTTAACATGTCAAAATAGCACCCTGGATTTTCTCTTTCTCTGTTTCACCTGAGAAACCCAACTTTGCCTCTTTCAAGTTTCTCCATTGCAGTAAAGGAATCACCACCCTCTAGTTGCTGAATCCAAATGTCTAGGATTTGGGAGCTGCACTGCAATTTGCCCTGGCTTATTTTTCACCATACTCCACTTCTATTCTCTAATTTGAGCCATCTCCTTCTCTCACCTTCTAATGAATGCAGATACCTATTGAGAAATCTCCTATAACCCATCTTTCACAGGTAGCCAGGAAACCTTTGAACATGTCAAGAAGATCATGCCACTCTCTTGCTTAAATCTCTGCAATGACTTGTAATAAAATCTAATTTCCTTATCATGGCCAAGGGTTCTGTGCAGTCACCCCTCTACCTCATTCATACATACCCAGACTCCCCTTAGATCATTACCCACCAGCCAAATTTGTATTCTGTTGGGCTGTGTATTAGTTTTCTATCCTCTGTACAAATCACTACAGACTTAACAACTTAGAACAACATATCTATTATCTTGTAGTTTCTGTGGATTTGGAGTCCAGGCATGGCTTACTTAGGTCTTCTACTTATTTATAGTATCAGAGGCTGCAATCAAAGAGTTGGCTAGGGTTAAGTTCTCATATGAAGGCTAAACTAAGGAGGCATCCATTTTCTCACTAGTGTGTTTTTTGGGGAGCATTCGATTTCTTGGGGCTGTGGCTTTTCCAAACCCAATAATAGAGAGGGGGGGGAGACTAGAGTGATTCTGATGAAAAGATGAAGTCTTATATTACACAAAATAATCATGGAAGTGGCATCTCATCATTTTTGTTATATTTATTTGTTAGAAGAAATTCACAGGTACTACTCACACACAATAAGAAGAGATTATCCAAAGGTGTGAACATGAGAAAGAGGCAATCATAGGGAGGCACCTGAGTTGTCTGTCTGCCACAGGGCAACATATCAACTCTGCTTCCACCTCTGGAGCTTCACCTGTTCTATTCCATCAATCTATGATGCTCCCCACCCCCACCAGTTCTGTGCCCAACTCTTCCATTCCATCATTTATTCAAATGACTCTTTTACATGGAGGCCTTCGCTAAGAATCCACTCTAAACAAATATCCCCTAACACATGCACACACACACACACACACACACACAGAGAGAGAGAGAGAGAGAAAGAGAGAGAGAGAGAGAGATAGAGAGAGAGATTATATTATACTGTTTTATCTTATTAGTAGCCCTGAAATCATTTTGTTGCCTTATTTACTATTTATGCCCCATTCTCCTCCACTAGAATGAAGTGTCCAAATGCTCATTAGAGTGGAGACTCATTTAGCACTATATTTTCAGCACTTAGAAGTGACATGCAATAGCATAACTAATATTGTTGGGTACATTTAAAGTAATTTTGGAATAAAAAGCTGGTAATAATTTTACATGGGATAAAGAACTGAAAGAATTCTGATTCCCACTTGGAAATTTTTAAAAATTTACAAAACCTCTGTTTTAAGTATTAGTCTGCTAAGGTGAATAGCCAAGTGTAAAATATATTATTTTGAATTCCAAGGTCTGAATTAAAATTTGTAATTATTTATAGCTTCTTGTTTTGAAGGAAAAGGATGTGATTTATCAAATGTTTTATTTCTACAATGATTATTTTATTCCTAAATATACAATACTTCTTTGCATGAAGATTAGTGTAGTAAAGGTTAAAGTAGTAAATTGCACCTTAATTTAGACTCATGTCTTTCCAGGTTGGAAAAAAAAAATAGACAACTTGAATAGCTATAATACTCCCTGGGACAACAAAAAGATATTGAAGTCATCCTCTTTGTAGAGTTTCATGAGAAGGCAGTCTTTGATGGAAGCACCAGCTTAGTATGTAGTTTATAGCTTGACAGATTAAAAAAAAAAAAAAACAAGTATCAAGTCACCAAGAAACAATCAGAATGTAGTAATTGATTTACATAAACCAAAAATCTTAAAAGACTACTTTATGTATCACATTGCCAATTTATGCTCAAATCTATATTTGACAAGGCAACAAATCTTGACCATTTACTTAGGACATAACTTCCCGTTTCACTGTGGAAAGTAAATGTAGGCCAGAAAGTCTATTGCTGAAAACAGAATAAGAAAGGAGTCAGATGTTCTTAAAAGATGGGTCTGTCAAGCTTTGACCACCTGCAGGGTTGCATTACTCTAGGGAGGTCTCTAGCTAGATAACTAAAATTGGCCATTGGAATCAAGCCCAGTCTCTCTGGAGACAGCTATAGGACACTTGGCAAATTATTTCTTGTCTAGTCCATTCTGCTGTTTTTATCAGTCATGATATTATCTCTTTTGGGCAACTTATATTTCACTAGAATTGATTATAAGCATAACTTTCAAAAAATACAAGTAGGTCTTTATAGCCACAAGTTCTCAGTCTCAGAGGCAACATTTTTATAAGCCATTTTGCACAATGGGCTACTTTTACAGATGCTTAGTCTGTTTATGAGTGTTGATTTTTACAGTTCAGAGTTTCACTTGACAATCTCTTTCTCTCACTTTCAAACCCTCTTGATACATTCTCTTCAGTACCTGTAGCCTTCTATAAACTGACTACATACATTGCTCTTTATTAAATAATCATCTGCTTAGATAGTTTTGGTGGCACAAACAGGGGAAAAATGGAAAATATTTTTGTTATGAATTTCATCAATATTTAGAAGAAAAAACTATTGGAAAACATTTGCAATTTTTTATCATGATTTTCAACTTTTTTCTCTCTGGAACAAAAGATAATGAAGGGGAAAATGGAAACACTGAAATAAACAATTTGAGTGTCAAGTTCTTAAAAAATAC
This sequence comes from Canis lupus dingo, assembly GCF_003254725.2. Classification (NCBI taxonomy): domain Eukaryota; kingdom Metazoa; phylum Chordata; class Mammalia; order Carnivora; family Canidae; genus Canis; species Canis lupus. Next base: position 45,404,781 of record NC_064257.1, on the reverse strand, counting down.
TTTACTCTTTCTTCGATGTGTTGTTGGAGCAATGAAACATGACACTGATGTGCTCTTCCAGAATTTATGTATTTAATGACTTTCGAGATGAGCTCTATCTACTGAGAATGCCTGTAGTGGTAGTTTATTTGATCTTCAACAGACTACTGTCTATCTTACCCTTCAATTTGAATGTTAAAAAAAAGGAGAAATGATTTGGAGAATTTTCAAAGCTTACTATGTATTCCAAGTGAGACACCCATTTTTTTTTCTGCTAGGAAACCAGTAGGACTCATTAACCCAGTAAGATTCTGCTTTTGCAAAAATATGCCTCCAACCAATGAATTTCATACAAAATTAAGTGCATAAAGTAAGCTCATCTTATTTATGGTAAGCTCTTATTCAGTTAAAAGAACCTCGTCAGATATTCTTCTGCACCTTTATGAGTTTCTTCTTTTCACAAAACCAGCTACCATTTCAAAAGCAATTCTGGGATCAGAAGAGAGGAAAGGGCGGGGCTGCAAAAAATATGAAAAACTCACTTGCTAGAGTACCTAGGAAGTCTGGAAGCAGGAATTATGGAGTCACTATCTTTTTCCCATTCATTAAGCTTTCTCTAATTGTTCCTTTTCTAATCATCCAAGTTAAGGTCATGCATTTCCAGATGAACTGTAACCTGTGTTATTCCAGTTGTCGGGATTAATAGAGGGCTAACCTGCACCATGAGAGAAGCAAACCAAGGGTTTCAGATGGCAGGAAGGGAAAGCAGCAGTGATTCCAGTGGTGGGAATCAGGCTGGACAGGGTGTGGGGGCCACACTGTTCTTTCTGGAGAGAGGAAGTTAGTGAAAGATACACTTATGAAGGGCAAATGCTAAGATATGAGGGGTACATGAGTGAAGTGAAAGGTGCAGGATAGATGAAGTGGATGATATTAGAAGTTTTAATAACAGTTTGTTAATCAAAATTGCTATTGTCATTAAGTGGGAGTCAGTCAAATGATATGGAGACTACATTAATGCTGTAATTTGGGAGTTTTAAGGAGATCTCTCACCTTCAAAGGGACCATTTCTCACCTTTGAGACATAACTAATTGAAGTCAGTAGAAAAAAATGGTTCGGAGCAAGAACTTTGGAATTAGAAAGTCTAAAAAAACAAAACAAAAAAAAAATTCCCAGGTCTGCTGCTTGTTAGCTGGGAAAGCTGAAGTAACATGGCACAACTGAGTGCATGCTGCACATTTGTGGGTAGCTTCGCAAAGCTCTAGAGGCAGAGGTAATCCTAATCAGGCCTGAAACAAGCTATTCAAACAGAAGGGTCAGTATCTGGCTGATTGGGCCTGAACTTGAATGCATGCAAATGCAGTCCAGTCTGGGCAGTAAGAGCCAAAAAGTTTCTCAAATTACCTATTCAGAAAAGGTAGATTCTTAATCAGGGTTTAAATTTGCAAAGAGGAAAAATTAGCTCTGGCTAATATAAGAAGATATAATTTTGTTAAAATCATATTGGATCCCTCACGGAATATTCAGAGTTCGAGACCAAACAGGAAGCCTTGAACAATACCTCAAATCCTGCCTTATAACTGGCCCTGGGAGTACTCTTGTGTCAGAGGAAGTCTTTTGGCACAGATACCCCACCTTGGCCTTCTAAATCTATCAGTGTTGGCCCTGAACTTTGGACTGCCTCTGAAAATGACATGATGACTACCACAGCTCTTGGCCTTGCCATTTTCAGCATGACCATTATGTATTTGCAGGATTCACTTCTGGCTCAAAGTCTGAAGCAGTTTTGACTAATTGGCTGAAACTGGCAGTGTATCCATACCCTCATTGCAAAGTAGTCTCAGAGAGTAACTTTCGAGTGTATTGAGCTTCTATACCTGGAAGTGGACTTCTTGTATGGTACAAGGTTTCTCAAAATATAAGTAGAAGGTTCAGATGCTGGTGACTAAAATAGAATGACAAATTCTCATGATGATCTACCACTCTGGCTGCCCACTATCAACATACACAATATCCCTATACTTACACATATTTCTTTAAAGATTTTATTTAACCAGGTATTTAAATAAATGTTTTTTTCTAGTTATAAAAGTGACACATGTTTATTATAGAAAGCTTAGGAAATAATGAAAAATATAATGAAATGCTATCCATTGTCTAGCTTTAACATCTGTTTATCTCTATTTTCTTTTTAACTTTTATTTTTAAAGATTTTATTTATTCATGAGAGACACAGAGAGAGAAGGAGAGAGAGAGAGAGAGAGAGAGAGAGAGAGAGAGAGGCAGAGGGAGAAGCAGGCTCCATGCAGGGAGATCCAGGTCTCCAGGATCACACCCTGGGCCGAAGGCAGCACTAAACCACTGGGCCACCAGGGCTGCCCACTTACACATATTTAAAAAAAAAAAAAACTTACTACCTTCCATAACACAATTCTCCCTTACACAACCAAAATAATGATTAGTCCATACTCAAAAAGAGTCAGCCAAAAATATCACCTTTACAGCATTCAGATACAAGTCCAATATTGCTCAGTAATATCCATCATCATTCAAATCCTGGTATGATTTCATAGCAGTATTTTGGGTAGATAAAAGTTTGTTTCTTTCTACAACTTGCCATTCACTATTGTACAAAAATATATACAATTTTTCTTCTCCACTGAACATTCTTTTATTTTGTCTATTTTGTCAAAAGGTTTATGTGATAGAATAACTTGAAAATGCATTCTAATTAGACACAAGTCCTTGGTCTTCCCAAATACATGAGACTGTGTGGTCTTCTGTGGTATAATTTTAACTATTATACACAGAGATTCTAGAAGGCACTCCAGGGATCCTCTTGGTTTTACCCATATTTCTTCTTTTTTCTTGGTAGTCAAGATCAACCATCCTATCAATATTATAATCCTTGCAATGAAACTAAAATATAAGAGAGCAGTCTCAGCTGCTCTAGTTCAATGAAAATGAAATGTGTTCTTGGTAGAATCATTTCTCCTTTTGATACCAAGAACTCTAACTCAGCACATCCAAGAGTTGTGTTACGGAAAAGTAAATTTTTGTAAATGGGATATTAGGTATTTCAATACCTCTTGATTCTTGGATCCAAGTATCCTGGCTCTGAGAAACAGCACCATACATTGATTCCTGGTTCAGAGCATATACTGTATCCTGTAGCACAAAGTCCCAAACTTAGAAAGTAATGTGTGTTAGGTACTTATGGATAATAGATTATGCGTAGAAACAGTTAAACCATGAGTATCAACAAACTCCCTAACTTCGTCTCCTAGAAGCCATTTGCATTATAGCCATAAATAAGGCAGTTATAAGTTCAGAGGTGATGCTGCTTTCAGAAGCATAGGCAATAGAGAAGGCAAATTTATATACAGAAAACATGTCTATTCCAGTTAGGACAAAATACCACCTCCTCTGTGATAGAGTGGACATAATATGACCAACTTGTTACTAGCTAGTAGATTGGCCCTTCCAGGAAATGGTATCCTATCAGAAACATAGGGTGTTTTTTTGCTGCTTGCAAAATGAGCTCTCAGCTATAGCAAAGACAAGGTAATCCTTGGGGAGGGAAAATGTTTGTTACTGTGCCTATCCATATGTTACTTCCATTCTTACCAATATGATCACATTGCCCATAAATCATTGAGTAAGCACTAGAATAAATTTACCTCCACTGAGCAGGAGAGTATATCTACCTGGTTATTAAGAGCCTCTTCTGTCCACTCTGGGTCTATTCTGAGCAGTCTATTCATATAACTCTTCCCCAAACTTCCATGTCAGCAATCTTGCTTCTTTCGGGTCTCTGATCTTTCAAGAAAACTATTAGACAATACCCATATATCAGCATGGACTCTTTTCTCAAGCACTTTCTCCATCTGGGTAAAGTGGAAAAGAGGATATACCATTCAATGTCTTGCCCACTAGGGTTAGCCCAGTTGGGATTCTGACTTTGTGTAGCATGACATAAAATGTTGAAGAGAATTTAGGAAACTTTTTACAAGTGTTGGTCAGGGTCCTTTAAGAGCTGATGCAAAGATGAGGTTGGTAATTTGCAAGGATTTTGTTTATGGAAATGCTTGAGAGAAAATAGGGAAGGGGCTGGAGTAGGCTAAGAGAGCCATCAAACTCTGATGCATTTCTGATCCCAAATGAAGGAAACAGAGACAGAGACAGAAGGGGCGGGGGATGGTTGGTGAAAGTACCCTAGACTGCTGAAAGGTTTGTGAAAACCATAGGGAATCATTAAGCCAAAGTTGGCCTTCAGAGAAACCAAGTGTCTCTCAGGAATGAGTTTGCTTTAGTACCTCTGCTGCATGTAGTCATTGGCTGGGAATGACCCATGGGAGGTGTGGGGCTACAAATTTCAAAACACAGTAGTTGGGACTCTAGTCAGTGGTCTGTAAATGCATTCTCATGGCCACTATGATGAATAATATATTCTTAATTTTATCTGATTATTTTGGAAAAAATGTGAAGATGTTACTGCTAAAATTGTTCTTAGAACCACTGAAACTATTATTTTTAACACTTTGTTTTATAATATCCAAAATTGTGCCTTCCTGGCTATGCTATTATTTTATTGACTTTCTATTTTCCCTTGTGGTCTTTTATGCTACTTAAAAATTACATGAGCCTATAATTATTATTGTAATAAAGAGAGTCAAGATAGATGTATTACCAAGAGAAGTCAATGGTCACTAACCTGGCCCTTATAAGATGACCCTTTCTGGATGGGCTACTTCAAAGACCTATTCCTCAGTTTTACAAATCCAGAACCATGACTGCAGCATATTCAGTGGTGATCAACCTTAGGAAAGGCCTTAACACAAAATAACTAAACACACATGCTGACAAGCCAATGCCAGTATATTCGCAGTAACAATATATTAATTAGTTAATTTATAGTGAGACTATAGTCTCCAGGAGAACCTAAATATTCACATTGGTTAATCAGAACATACCTTCCATCCATTTAGGAAATTCTACAAAGAGAAGGAAATTATACTTCTGATTGGTAAGCTTGGGATAAGAGGAAAGACAGCTAATTAAAATAATAATTTAGGAGAAAAACTTTGAAGTCAGATAAACCAAGGTTCTTGTAGAAAGTTCCTGTAAGTAACCGATTTCACCCATAGAGAACTAATGGCTTTTTTAGTTATTTTCAAAAAATGACTTCCTCTCCATCTTCTTGAGGGGCATTCATAATTTTTCTATGTCTTGACTTTAACAAATCAATATCTATTCCAGTTATAATCCCAAATATACTAGATTAATGAAAATGTTATTGTGTGTTCAGTTTTTCATTGCCTTGGTTGGAGCTCAAAATTTTATATTCTATATTGTTTTGGTGGTGGCCTCATCATCCACAGATCTGTGCCCCTATGTTCTAGAATTCATGTGCATCTAAAGAGCCAAGGTTTTCTGCCATTCTGTTCCCCTAAGTATACCTGTCACACCTCTACTCATTTTTCGAGACCTCAAATCACATTTCAAGCACTATCCCCTGTGAAGTCTATTGGACTGTCAAACTTCCACTCAGTCCAGAGTGCTGCATGGTCCCTCCTCAAGGCAACAAAGGCAATGTTATCTTCATAGCTCTTGTCACATGGTGCTGTGGCTGTCCACAGGACTGGATGATCCAGGGAGGCAGATCAGTTGTGATGGTCTGTGCCATACTAGTTTCTGTTAGGATAATTGTTTATGCAAACTGGCTGAAGGCAGGTAACTCGGCATGAATGCCTGGGAGTTCTGAGGGTTAGTATCAGAGGACACTCAGATCTGAGGTTGAGTCGGGAAATGAGTTGGGAGCGGAGAGAATTAGGAACAGCCTGAGGAGCAGAAATGGGATGGCTTGGACTTAGGTAATTGAGAAGACAAGGACATGTGTCCAGTTTTTTCTGATGCTGATGCAGATGGGTCACAGAGCTTGAAAACAAAGAAATAGTTGTCTCTCTTGCATGTCTGTCTTGACTTCTAGGCTGTGAGTTCACTGAGAATGTGGTTTATCTTTATATTCCTACCCCAGCAGACTACTTGGCCTATTGAAATGATGAATGGATAGATGGATAGATGGATGGTTGGTTGAATGGTTGGAGGAATGGATTTAGACTTTGAAATTTACTGCTTAGTACTGCTACTCCATATTTTTTTCCTGTTAAGTCTAATACAGCTTTTATTTATACTTTTATTTAATAAGTTGTTTTCCTATGAGACTGAACTGGAAGTTATAGTGGAATATCACCAAATGTGATATTTGTCATCTTGTTTATAATAGTCTTTGAAAAATATCATTATATTCTATAATTTTGTTCATGAATTTAGAATTCCCCTTACAAATACAGTTAGATCTTTTTCCTTGGAAAATGGAAAATTTCATTTCTGAATTGTATTGGAAAAATACTGATATGCCTCTTAACATTTTAAGATATTTGCGTACATATAAGCAGATATGTATGTACACATACATGCTTATGCTTTTAAAATGATTTTATTTGTTTGAGAGAGAGAGAGAGAGAGCACACACACGCATGCACACGTGCACATGAGTAGGGGGAGGGGCAGAGGGAGAGAGAGAAGCAGACTCTCCATGGAGCAGAAAGTGCAGATATGGTGCTTGATCCCAGCACCTCGAGATCATGACCTGAGTTGAAGGTAGATGCTTAACCGACTGAGCCGCCCAGGTGCCTCCCACATATATGTTTATTATGATGTGCACACGTAATTAAAGTTCCAAGAGATGTGATGACTACTAAAGCATATTTTTTGTGTGTGGAAATTTGCCTACACTTGTAGAAAGCATTGTCATTGTGGTTTTATCCAGTGCGTGGAGCTACAAAATGAGTAAAATTAGCAAAAAGCATATAAATATGTTCAAATTCAAATGGTATTTTTTAATTGGCAGATTTAGCAGTCTGAAAAACCAGAATGCACCAAACAGAACCAAAAGTATAAAAATGCTGAAAAAAAATGGGGAAATAAGTTTTAATACCAACTAATATTTATAAGACACTGTACAAGAAAGTTGGTTCTTTGTATACTTTGGAATTAAAAACAATGTGGTTTGCATTATACTGAGAAAAAAACAACTAAAACTAGAATTAAAGCCAAGGTAATATACCGTAGACATCAAGGTAACAGATTTTCAAGTTAGATCCTATAGGCTTTACAGGCTTCTTAGCTGTTGATGTTTTAAGGCATTTATTTCCCACACCCTCATTTTTCAAACGTGCCTTCTGAACATTGGTATGCCTGCATACCATGCCTTCAGCTTGCTGCTGCTCCTTTTCCAGACCTCTTGCATTTTACTGAATCTTGTCAAAGACAATTTGAGAATGCATAGTTCAAAAACTATTTGCTGGTTATATTTGATTGAATCTTAAAAGTTATTTTTTTAGGTACTTTTAACTGCAAAACACTTAGGACAATTATATGAGTGTTATACATATTGGTACAATCTATAAAAAATGCTTTCCACTCTAAATTCAGTATAAAAATTATTACTTGCAAGCATCAATAAGCAAATGGCTTTTTGTTTTACCTTAGAATATCTAGTGCAGTGCACTGTTTATGTAAGATCGATAAATATTGACTAGATTTTTTTCCACCTAATTTATTTTACAGATAGGAAATAGTAAAACCTGAAAATATTTCATAGTTTCAATCAGGTAAAAAAAATACACATCATCATTTGACCAATCAAATAGGATATTTTGGCCTCAATTTTTAAGCTAATTTTATCAAATGTCTATGTAACAATAGAAAAACATATGTAATTCTGTATGATATTTAATGCAATTTAATGGAATCTTAGAGTTTCAACTAAGAGTTTAGAAAATGTATAATGTTCTAAAATGTTCAGTGTGAATAATTTATATTATCCGTAATTAACACCTATTAATTTGTGTTTTTTAATTAGATTTTATCTCATTCATAGTGCTTTCTTAATTATTGTATAAATCAACATTCTTTAGTTGTAAGTAATAAAAGTCAACTCTGAGTAACTCAGAAAAATTAATTTATTGGAATAATTTCAGAGGTTCACAAACTCATTGTGAAACGGTGAATAAGACTTGGGAAGGGCAAATATGAGGACACATCCTGGGGCCAGAAAACAAGAACTGTAGTTTCCATCTCAAGGCAGGTAACAACAGCTGCGGATGTGAGGAGAAGCCATGATTCACATCCAAAGATATGCAAATAGGCATTTTGGTTGGGTGTACAGATTTCAACAAATTGTCCTTCACATTGGAGGATCCATCCATCTAAATGCTCCAAAACCTCACTGATGTGAGAAAACTCTAAAACTCTCGTGTTTTCATAAAATGTATTGTCCGTTTTCACATGCATTTACAGTACCAAGGCAGAGAGAGTGCCTGCTATTTCTTGCTCTTTAGGTTTCTAGTAAACGACCTATCAGTGTCATGATCAAGCCTGATATTCTACAAGATGGCAAGATAATTCAAGTCCCTGTGAACTAACTTGCAGCAAAGAGCCAAAGTTGACAGATTACTGAGTTGGAAAATAAAAGTGCACTGCTGTTCCTGCTAAGGTAAAAGCAAATTGCTTCTGTTTTTTCTATTAATCAAAATATGGGGCTAGGGAGTATATGCTGCTTACCAGGTTGCTCCAGCAAAAAGGCTCTATCAGGAACAGCAGCACAATGATTTTGCTTTTATTCTTCAAAACGTACATGTATTTTGTCCAACTAACCCAGGGAATTCAATGTAACTATGCAAAGAATTATCACTCTTAAATTTTTCAAGTGTGAAATTCCCTCATGAATGCAGTATTACTTTTAATTTATTGTTTTGGTATGCAAGTATAGGGTTAGCTTGCAGCTGATCCCGGGGATACTTGGAGACATAGTGCTCTCCCATGGCCAAGATATGAATGAAATGTACTAGCCAGTGACATACACTATGTTGTTTATAATATGTACATATTGTGTGTGTGTATGTATATATACATATATATATACACACACACACATATACACACACACACATATATAATATGTCTGAAACTCCCCTGAATGCACTCTGGACTAGTTTGTTCACACTGTTTATTAAAATATATAGACTGATAATCTGTACCTATTTTACATGGTTATATAGCAGTCTTTGGGCTATGTGATCAGTGGGGGGTAGAAAGACTCCTAGGTGAAAAGGGAATCCTTGTACACTGTTGTGGGAGTATGAAATGGTATAGCCATTATGCAAAACAATGTGGAGATTCCTCAAAAAATTAAAAATAGAGCTACTTTATAATCCAGCAACCTAACTCATGGGTATATATATCAGGAAGAAACAAAATCTGTATTCAAAGAGAAACTTACATTCTCATGTTTATTGCAGCATTATTCACAATAGCCAAGGCATAGAAACAATCTAATGCCCTCCAATGGACGAATGAGTAAGTAAAATGTGGTATACACACACACACACACACACACACACACACACATACACACAGGAATATTATTTAGCCATAAAAAAGAATAAAATCTTGCCATTTGCAACCACATAGATGACCCTAGAGGGCATTTATGCTAAGTGAAATAAGCCCGAGAAAGACAAATAATGTATGGTATCACTTATATATGAAATCTAAAAAAAAAAAAAAAAGCCAATTTCATAGAAACAATAGAATAGTGGTTGCCAGGGGATGAGAGGAGGAAGAAATGGGGAGGTGTAGGTTAAGGGTATAAACCTTTAGCTATAAGATAAATAACTTCTGAACATCTCATGTACAGCATGGTGACTATAATTAATAATACAGCAGTATATACTTGAAAGTTGCTGAGAGTACATCTTGAGTGTTCCCAGCACACACACGTGAAAAGAGTTAATTATGAGGTGATGAACATGTTAATTACCTAGGTCTTGGTAATCATTCCATCATCATGTACATTTTAAATATATGCAGTTATGTTTTTCAATAATTTTTCAATTATTCCTTAGTAAAGATGGAAAAAAATAGAAAAAAAGTAAAGTATATATTAAGACTTAAATCTAAAAATAAATAAAAGATTCCCCTGGTACATTTTTGTTCTGAAAATGAAGGGCATCATATGCAATTGACGGAGGACCAAAGAAGCTCTATGTGGATATTCAGGGCCAATCTGAAGTTGCATTATGCTTTCTTGACCCCACTTTTGTGTATCCTTTTGCCCAAAAGAAATTTTTTTGAGTAAGCCTTGCTAGAATCTGGTGAATCTTTTCAATGATATGACCCAGTGTAATAGCTGCATAAGGGGAGAACCTCAAGAACTTCCTCTAGACTCTCTTTTACCCTAATAACCTTTATTCTATAGGTAAGGTTGTCACTAAAAATTCCTGCCATCAGAAGAATAACCAAAGCATGAGCCCAGGGTTTCCTAGGCCTATTTTATATTTTTTAAAAAGCAATTAAATTTACCTTAAATCTATTAATAATGGATTAAAAATTAGTATTAGCATTAACTCAGAGTTAGTGTATAGTATCTAACAACCCAAAAGTTTGGGATATACTCCTTTCCCCAGCACAGCCTCTGGTACCAACATTTATGTCATCAGGATTTTAATCCCAAGAAACAGAATTTTACTGTACTTAATTTAATCGAAAGGAAAATGGACAGAGATCTGAAGAGCTGGGCTTGGGAACTGGCAGGATTCAATGCTGATTCCAAGGCGAAGGAAGCAGAAACCACAACAATGGTTTCTTGGCAAGAGTTACCCTGGCAGGAGGTCAGTGCTGGTATGGAATAAATGTCAAACATTTTCAGGCTGTTTGTCTTGCTGCTCAAAATTCAAATTCCAAGGTGGAAGCCTGAAATAGAGTTTCTTATGTCATATTATTCTCTCTCGACTAGAGTGACAGAAGGATACCTAAAACTGTCCCAGTGGATTGTGTCTAATGGAATTTGATATTTCCTCAAGATGTATTTTTAGGAAGAGGAAATGAATGTATAACAGCCAACCCCCACACAAATAAACTAATTTGATACACAATTTTATATAATTCTATTAGTTAACTTATTTATTACAAATTCAAGACAAATAGTTTGGTGACTTGATCATTATGATTTAATCGATGCCTCCCTGTTGCTTTTCATCACATTTTCTAGTTTTGTTCTATAATTTCTCTTCCTTTCTTTTCTGCTCTTTAAGTTCTCCTCAAAAAAAAAAAAAAAAAGTTCTCCTCTGTCTTATTTTAGTATTCTATTCCTGAAAAGGGTTTAGAAGCTGACAAACGGAGCACATGTATTTATCTCCCGTCCTCCTTGAGATCCCAGTGAAATAAAAATGTATAAGTACCACAAACAAAACATAACTGATGAAAATTGGGTAGTAGTTGTCAGTGGGTGAAAGAGTTACAAAATGGTCTCAAGATACAAAGTGGAAGGGAGCAGAAGGTAAAAGGTGAAACAGGTAGAGAAAGCCACAGCTCTGGAGCTGCTGAGGACAATCTTCCCTTATGAACCCTGGAGTCCTTGCTCAGCATCTACAAGGGTAAAGGAGAGCAAGGAAATGAGGAAGTTGGCTGAAAAGAGGGGGAAACAAACAAAAGTCTGAACATGATAAATGTAACCACTCAACCCCCTAGTTAACTCCCTCACTCCTAAACAGGGAGCAGGGAGCAGGAGGAATACTTTAAACCACAATCCTTTAAAAAGGCTTTAAACGAACTTTCAACAGAAAGTTTAGGTTCCAGGTGCCCAGGTTGGTACCTCAAGCCTGATACTTCCAGCACAGAGGGCACAGCCGGATAGCTGGTTCCCTATGCTGTCACCCTAAAAGAAACCCAAGGAGATGGGACTTACCCACCTTATCCAGAGTTTTGAAATTCTTACCCAAAGAGGAAACTTGGAGAACAATCCCATTTCAACAACAATAGAGGAAACCCACACGAGAGATCCAGTCTTTCTTTCTTACATAGGAACTGACGTCTTTAGCATTGATGCTGATTGTCCCCTATTAACCACTATTCCTCATTTTCCATAGTTATAGGATCTTGACTTTTAGGAAATTATATGGCTGCTCAAAATAAAGATCATGTTTTTCAGTGGCCCTTGAAGCTAAAGAGGACATTGTGATGAAGTCCTTCCCAGTGGTATTTGTAGTCAAGAAAGGATGTGTTCATCGTTTTGGAAAGAGTATGCCATCCTTCCCCTATGCATCCTTCCTTCAGATAAAATACATATGTAAACTTGTAAAGTGGCCATTGTGGACAATGAGTGATCTTGGGAATGGTATCCATATACAGTGGAGCCACAAGATAAAAGAAACTGGGAATCTGACACCTTGGAGTGTCATTTCACTTCTGTATTTTTTTTCTTTTACTAGCAGCTAATTATCTAATGCCAACTAATATAACAATAACGAACAATAGCTACATAAAAGAGAAATATCAACATTAACAAAAGAAAAGAATTTTCTGGAGGAAAAAAATTCAGAGAAAACATGACAAAATTAATTAATATATTAAGAAATAATGGTACATACATAAAAGATAGTACATCCATAAAAGAGTTTTTATGAAAGGATAAGTAAAAAACCAAGAGCTATCAAAGCCTTAAAAATAGGATTTCTCCTACCCACAAGAAAATCAATAAAATACAGAAAAATAATGCCATACAAAATATCCAAATTTTAGAATAAAAAGGCAAAGAGAATAAAAGTGAAAAAAATAGGGATAAAAAGGGACAAATCTAGGCCTACATTTAATAAGCAAGAATCATAGAAAAAATAAAAGTAAACATTAAAAAATAAAAGACAAGTAGCTAAATCAGAGGAAAAATGTGAATACTCGGTTGACAAGTTCCACTAGAGAGCCCCATGAAATGTCAGAACAGAAAAGATTTTTTAAAAATCCAAAAAATGCTTGAGTTGAAAAAAAAAAAAAAACAGATCTGGACTATTCATTATGACCATTCGTAGATACCCGGTTCTTCTTTCACGGTAAGGTTAATGTTACCTGCTCCCTTAAAATTGAGCATGGCCATGTGACTTGTGGCCAGTGAAATAGGAGAGGAAATAATGGATATAATTTTGGATGAAGCCTTTAAAAGCTAATGTACAGGGACACAGCCCTTAAAAGCTAATGTACAGGGACACCTGGATGGCTCAGCGGTTGAGCGTCTGCCTTCAGCTCAGGGTGTGATGCCGGGGTCCTGGGATCAAGTCCCACATCGGTCTCCTCACAGGGAGCCTGCTTCTCCTTCTGCCTGTGTTTCTACCTCTCTCTGTGTGTCTCTCATGAATAAATAAATAATTTTTTTTAAAAGCTAATTTACAGTTTACTCCCTTCTCTCTGCCACAAACCCTTCTCAGGGTGGGGGATGGTGGTAATAATCTTCTCAGCATAGTTCTGCTACTGAAGATGGTATGGAGCAAAACCCAAGGCTGACCTGGGATGGTTACAAATTGCAATCAGGAGATAAACGTTGTCCTTTTAGGTCACTGAGATCTGAGGCTGTCACTGCAGATACAGATCTCATCACAAGGTCCTATCAAAAGAATGGAAATTGGCATTAGACTTCTCACCATTAACACTGGATGCCAGGGGAAAAAAATCAATACCTTCTAAACTGAGGAAATGATTGTTAACCTAGAATGCCCAACCCTGGCAAATGACCACAGGCAAAATAAAGTACATTGTCAGACATGAAAGAACTCAAAAACTTTACCTCACATATTCTCTCTTCGGATATTCCTTGGGGATGTGTTCAGTAAAACAAGAATGATTCAGGGTAATTTTCATCATGGAAGATTGTGATAATTGAGACGATTGAAGCGATGATTGAGATATCAGAAACACTTTGAGAACAATTGTGGTGGAGTAGTTAAGATGTACTGGTTCCCCTAGAGGATTATCATTTGCTTCTTTGCAGGCTGAGATATTCTGTAACACTTTTCTCTAGAACAAAGTCAGAGGGGGCACTCTAAATCTTATTAAGTCAGTATTATCATTCAAACTATAACTGTATCCCCTCCCACCTCACCAATTCTAGGTGAGGCTGGGAGAGGAAGAACTGCATATGGAAGACAGTTTGAGGAGCCTCTAGCCATCCTGCCATTCATTCAGTTAATTCAATAAACATTTCTGAGTATATGCTATATACTAATCCCTGCACTATTCCAGAGAATTGAGAGAAAAATAAAACAGTCTCTGCTTTCAAAAAGCTCACAACTTTCAGGAGAGATTAACTCCTATAAACCAAGATCCATGCAAAGTGATACGTATATCATATAATTGGTCTAAAAGGAAGGAGTAGAGAGAGGGAAAGATTAATTCTGTGTGATGAAAGGTGGGTGCTCTAGAATCCTGAAAGTTTTCAGAAGGCCCTGAATGTATAAATAAAGTTGCAACTGAAGCTGGCATCCTCTGGTTGTAGGAAATAATCAGGTTCCTTTTTTGCTCAAGCCAATTTGAGGTTTTCTGCCACTTGCAAACAAATTTCTCTAACTGAATTCCCTAGCTCTAAGAAATATTATATTAAGCAGAAGGAAAAAGAGAATTAGTCAAGGAACTACCAGTGCAAAAACAGCAAGTAAGACGAATAAATCCAAAGAGGCAAGAAGAAGCCACCAAGAAAGCCAAACTAGGGAGAGCCTCATGTAAGGAAAATGGTGCATGGAATTCACAGACCTCTAAACAAAAAAAAGCAGCAGGGAGTGAAACAGAATTCACACAGGTCACAAAGGAGCTGCGTTAAGATGATGTTTGATAAGTAGGAGATGAATGTATGAGGACAGAACAGGCCTTACTGCTGTGGGGAATCATGTGGAGCCCAGTTTATGGGGAGTCACGGTGATCAATTGCATGCATGATGTAAACTTACTTGGTGGAAATAATTTCGTAATTTGGTGCAACAAATTAGATGTTAGAATGAAAAGTGTGGTTATGGCTATGTTTGTACTCTAAAGAGAATCAATTTGTGGCTAATAGAATGACTTGTGTACGCAGTATTGCTGGCTCACTCTCCTACATTGTGTGACAGTAAGCACTGAATAAAAGCCTCACTTTCCAGCGCATCTATATTTGAGCAGTAAGAAGCAACAATCGTCACTCTCTTGCCCTCTATACATATGAGAGAATGGGCAAAAAAGCTCAACTTCCTTGCATTTCCATGTGAAAGACATGATGGAATGATGCATTGAGATTAATAGGCTGACATTTAGTCAATGTAAATATAAAAACCTGCGTTTATTTTTAAATTAATAATAATAAGACAGGATGCAGAAGACTCTATGAAAGAGGTCTTGAGTTTTTAGCTTACCGCAATTCAAAACTGGGTTATCTTGCTGGAAATAGGAGTGGGAAATATATTTATGGAGGGCAGGGAAAAGATGGGTCTGCTTGCAACAGAGGCTGAGGAAGAAGGGAATGAATGACTTTTCTAGGGGCATAAGGTGGCATCAAGCCACCGGGGTCCCAAAGCCAAGCTGAGCGCATTTCCATCAGCTCCGCGGACAACAAGGAAATGTAGCAAAATGTGAAGAATGCAGTGCCATGAAGGAAGCGACTCGGGGAGGCAAACTTGGAACAGTTGAACCAATTTCTGGTCTAACTTTCTTTCCAAAGCTGCCCTGGTGGGGAGCCTGCTAGGTCAGGAGGGCGCGCTCCGCCCCCGGGAGGCTCCGCTCCCCCAGGCCCCGCCCCCGTCCCGAGAACTCTGGAGCTCGCCCAATCCCGAGCCCCGCTTTCGCCTAGCCCCGCCCCCGCCCGGCCTGCCCCGCCCCCTCGTAACCCGGGCGACGCTCCCGCGTCCCGCGTCCCGCGTCCAGGAGCCGGGTCCCCTGGCACCGCTGGAGGAGGGACGGCCCCGCGCCGGCCCTGGCCGCGGCCGGAGGGGGACACACTCCCGCCCAACGCAGAGCCGGAACGGTCCGCGGGCCAGTCCACCGAGGTTGGTGACGCTGGGGCGAGGCTCGGGCAGGACTTTCCCAGCTCCTAGGAGAGGCCCGCACTGTGTAGACTCGGTCTCAAGCGTCCTGAGCCCAGGCCCGCGCCCCGAACCTCGAGAGATGAATAGAAATAGGAGCGGGAAAGGCGCTTTCCTGCTTCCCAGTCCACCTGACCCCCTGAGGGCAGTGGGAGAGTCAACAGGCGGAGGACTAAATCATTAGGACCTCTGGCGCTAGGTAGGAGCAGAAAGGGAACTGAAATGCCCTCGGTTAGGGTAAAGATAACTGCCTCTCAAGTTTGAGGGATCAAGTTGTTATCCCTTAGGTCACGTTCGTACTGGAATATATACGTACATATACGTAATTCGGATTTATCAGCATTTCACTGAATTAGTGATTAGTTTCTCCTATAGGGATTACACTCTGGCATTTAAAAAAAAAAGTACATTTAAACACCTAGTAGGTACTTGGTATTATTTGTATGAAGGAATCTTATTTCACAATCTGGGACAGGAAGGGGAGGTATTCTATTAACTAATTTTTAACTGTTTTCCTCTCTCCTTTGCTACTATTATTACTACTGATTTTCAGGCTGAAGTCCATAAGCCTTGGAGAGACCTTCAGCAGTGATCTCCAAAAGTAAGTCAACTGAACCACGACCTGCCTTCACTTCTTTTCCTGCTTTATATTTTGATTTAACCATCAATCAATGTCAGTGGTTAGAAAATGTATGATTTCTATTTATTTTACTTAACAGCTTATCTAATTACCTACCCCTGCGTGCTAAAAGTGTCTCAAAGTTATGATTCAAGGGATAAACGTTTAGCGACTCTTTAAACTTCTTATTTTTGTTGTTTGTTCTTTTCAGGAACCATAATTACTGGTATTTCTTCCACAGTTTTCTTTAATCTTTCATAGTAAAAGAACTTATGGTGATAGTGTAAACAGTTTTAATTCTTATAAATGATTTTGTTGATGATAGTAAAATAATTTATTTTGAGCTTTCTTGATGACAAATAATACATTTGTTTTCGGTGGTTTGTTGGCTTTCTCACATCCCACAGTGATTGAATTCTAGAGATAGTAGTCAGCCTCGGACATAGTCACTCCCCAAGTAGCCTCTGTCTACACAGTGCTAGGCCAGCCCTTCCTCTGTTTCCTGAGGAGGGCATCTCTGAGGATAGTGGGCGGGAGGATTACTCTTTGAAGAATTTTACTTGGGGGCCAGAAATTTAAACTCTCACCGTGGGACACAGTCAACCTGACCCAGCACTCTTAAACCTTTCATCCTGTATTTCTCCATTCTCATTTGTCTTTGCATGTGGGGGCCAACCGTAAAACAAGAGCCAACCAGTAGATCAAAGAATCCACCAAATCTCTTCTGAATACCAACAGTGGAATGGCTTCAGGCAGCCTTTTGATCTTTGTCTCAGCTTTCCTGGTGCCACGTGTAGCACCGCCCACTTGCTGGTAACTGGGGGAGCTGCTTCTGGGTTCTCCTCACAGACTGCTTCACCCTCAGCTCCTGGAGCTAAACTCATTTTGGTACCAGCTAGAAGGGTGCCTCTCATTCTCCGTCTCCACTCACCTGGCTCAGAACCATTCTCCTCCTTTAATAGTACCCATCTTGTGTGATTTCCTCTGTGGTCTTGAGCCAAGAGAACCCAGATGCAGCGCCATTGTTCAGGATGTGTTCCATTTTGGCTTCAGACAGGCCTAGGATGATCATCCCAGAGCATTAATCCCATTTCCCATGGTAGAGCTCACCTAGTATTGCCTGGCCAACACCAGGAAAGTGATACGACTCATATTAACAAAGTAAAGGAAAAAAAAAAAACAAAAACAAAAACAAAAAAAACAAAGTAAAGGCTTTATTTACAGGTGTAATTTAAGCCAAAATGACAGGTCTCTAAGTATGCTTGCATTTTTTTCTCACTTTCCTCCTGGCTGCTTCTATATGCTGGAATGCATCAACTTCCTACTTTAAGAAAATTCAGCATAAATGAGACTGAATTTAGAAAGAAGATGGTGATTTTTAGATTAAAAAAATAATTTGTTGCAAGATCCCTTTAAGTATTTGATGCATTTCAAATATTATGTGCCATAAAATTCGGTTCACACATTACCTACTGTGTAAAACAAAATACCTTTATGTGGCCATGTATCATTTGTGAAAAAAAAATCCCTTTTCCCAACAGGCATAAGCAAGGTAGGATGTGGGGTTTAAAGTAGGGAGGGAGCCTGTTCAACTTCTACCCTAACTCTGAGCTTCAACCTTCCAACATAGATTGGTTGGGGGCTATTTATTCCAACATTCAGTTAATAACTTTTTTCCCACTTTATCATTCAGCTCTGACCACCCCACATTTGGAGTTTGTGCCTTGAGGCTTGCCAGCAGGGCTTGCAATACTTACATTAAACTAAATTTAAGAGTAAAGGTGCTCCTGCTGCTAATGTTCTCAGATCAGAGGAGAGCAAAATGAAGGAACTGGCAGCTGAAACTTTAATGGTTGGAAACGACTCAGATATTGAAAAAAAATCACAGTTCATATGTGTGACAAAGAAGACATGTTCCTCTCCATGTATAACATTTGCATTTGATTTCATTAGATGCTTGTATTTCCTAACAAAAATTATCTAACCCAAGTAAACGTCAAAAAAGAATACATTTTACATCATAGACAGGTGACCCAACTTCGGGGGGGGGCTTTTATACACCTTGTTGGCTGGATTGAGCTCTGGGGTTTGGTCCTTCTTTCTGTATACAAGCACCTCAGTCTTTCTAGTAGTTGGAGAAATTACAAGTACTGTGTCCTCATTTTGAAACTCCTTGGTGAACCCTTTAAGGGCCTTGCAATTGTGTAGAAATCACCTATGCCAAAATGCCCTTGGCAAGCAAAGTGGGGCTCTCAGAACAGACCTAATTCATTGGGGATGAAATGCCCCAATTGAAGCAAATACAGTCATTGTTTTCTTCTGTCCATTTAGAAATCCACTAGAGATAGACAGATGAGGGTTAAGAACTGAGATTACTCAAATTTGCTGTGTAACATCAGAGGACTTTGGAACGTAGACTCTTCATAGTTTCTCTGAAATAGGCTTATGGGAGATGCATTTGAGAGAGCCTTTGGTATCCTTTCAAGCCTGTACGTGAGATCTATCTGTGTGGACCATAACTTCTTACCACTCGTTCTGCATAAAGTTGTCATTTAGTAAGTCCTGGTTTCCAGGTAACTGAACTATTTAATATAACATCTTATTAGAAAAACAGATTTTTTTAATTACAAAAGAAGTCACTATATCATGAAGTTATAAAGTAGGAGAGGACTAATATTTGCTGTTCAGACGGTGTGCTTTAAAGCTTTATATAAGAGTAAGTAGACATTGTTTCATGGATCATATCATGTCCTGATAATCTGGGTAATACTAGGATTCCATTGTGTGTAAAACATAGCACTGATTTGCATTAGAATTTTCTCTTTAATTACACAAAAAATATTTTCATAATATATTCAAGGCCCAGGTTGATAGTGCTTTACCCAGAGTCACACAGGTAGTAAATACTGGAAGTAAGTGATTTGAAACCTAAAACAAACCTTTCAGTTGCTTGATGAAACTAAGGGTAGAGGTCAAAGCTAGTGCACGTGATGATGGAATCAAGGAGCTCTGGCTTTTTGGATGCCTCTCTAACAGTAGAAGTGTGCTTTGTTTTGCATCTGAAAGCCCTTATAGCATGTGACAATATTTTCATTCTAAGTCCACAGACATTATGTTCACAATTCCTTCTACTTGGGATAAATTTTAGATAATTTGATTTTACAGAATCCCCTTCATTTTACTCAGTAACCTTCCCCACTGTGACATACTTCATTTCCTCAAAATGGCCACAACAGTATCTTCCATCCCACATTGTCTTTATACAATGTGAAGTCAGTGTTCTTCCATCAGTAGGTGAATCTATGTTTGTTAGCCTAGACTGTGAACAGGTCTTTTATCCTGTAGAAGGGATGCTATGTGACTTCTAAGGCTGGACTGTGAAAGTGGATATAGTTTCCACCTGGCTTTTCTTTGGCATATTTGCCTTTGGAGGACTGAGCCACCACATGAGAAATCTGAGATTGCCATTCTGTGAGGAAGTCCAAGGCCTATGAGGTGGCCACATGTAGTGTTCTAGCAAACAGCCCAGTTAAGATCCCAGTTAATAGTATCAACTACCAGATATAAGAGATAAGACACTTACAGATGATTCCTGACCTCACCCCCCACCATTGAGTTATCCCCAAGCTTCTGAGTCTTTGTAGAAGAGGCTCCAGTCATAATGATACAGAGAAAAGCCATCCTGATGTGCCCTGTCCTAATTCCTGACCCACAAAAAGTGTGAAAGATAATAAAATATTGTTGTTTTAAACAATCTTTTCTGGACCTCTATATTTTGAAGTGATTTGTTTCACTATGGTAGCTGTGTGTCTCTTGGGGCAGCTGTCTGCTTGTTGAGAATCAGTCTTAGCAGCCATCACTTCTAAGGCAAAGCCTTTATTTGTGAGTGAGAAAGTTTTTAGAAAACAGCAAAGTATGAGCAATTTTCAATTATTGATTGTAACAGGAAAGCAAAGCATGAGCATTTGAAATCCATGGCTGTCCTAAAAATCTTCACTCTTTAATTGCAACCATGTCCCTTAACAAAACTCATACCAAAGCTCCTGATTGTCTGAATCTTCATTCATTTATCAGATTTTCTCCTTATCCACTTGGTAGTAGAGATGCAGACAAGTAATAAATTGGCCAAAAGGCAGATGGTAGAAGAAAATAATGAGAAGCAACCTGCAGAATCCACTCACTGAGTATCATTCCTGAATAACAGAGCTATAGCTTTACACACAGAGGCATTCTCAGCTCAGATGACAGACTGTGGATCTCTAATAATGTCTTAAAGGATTCTCTGAAAGATTCATTCTTTAAAATACTGTTTCTGGGTTTTTTGTTTTGTTTTGGTTTTTGTAGTGTAAAATGACCACCCTGCCCCCACTGCCCGTGATACGCCCAAAGCTTACATCTTTAGCCAGAAAGAAGCTGCCATGTTCCCCCAGCACAATTCCAAGGTACGTGACCCTGGTTTTCATTTCTTTTCCTACAGAATGAATTTCTTGCAGTAAGAAATGTCAATAGCACATCTCAGCAAAGGAAATTGTTCAAAGACAAACGTATATTGTTACGTTCAGAATATTCAAATTTGCTGTTTCAAAGGATCAATGAACCTCATTCAAGTATTAAGAATTTATTTATTTATCAAGCTAGTACCCATTTGATTGTTTTATTACCTGTTCTAATTACATCATGGTCCTATAAAACTTTGGAGATATATTTCCTTTTTAAAACGTGGGTGGAGAATTGAAAGCAGAGACTTTAGGAGTGAAAGGTGGACAGCTTCTAATCTGCAAGGTCCTGAGGGCTAATTTCTGATTTGGAGGAAAGAGGACACAGTCTTACTACTAGTGTGAGCTGGCAGGCCAGGTTTAGGTACTGAAATGATCCCGAGGCTATAAATGCAGCATCACACTGCTGCTACACTAAACGGCTGCTGAGCTGCTGGAGTTGCTGCCCAGAAACCACAGGACAGAGGACAATGAATTTTTTCATAATATTAATGAGGATTGTATTATTCAGAAATTGCCCATTTATGGTTTTATTGAGTTATAGTGATGCACATATTATTTATCTATATAAATAATTTGCATATGTAGGTTTGATTATTTTCTATATATGCCAACTTTTCACTTCAGGCAAGGCATAATGATCAAAGTATTATGAGACTACTTTGTTTTGAGAAGAATAGTATTTCTGGGAAAGACCAAAGTCCCTGGACCAAAATAAATGCATACAGCTAAACTAACATAAAAGTTCCCTTATAACAGCAAATCAAAGTTTCTTCTCAGAAAATTTGAAAAACAGATTTTTTGATACATGCATAATTCAGGATATATATATATATATATATATATATATATATTTATGTTCTTATTTTCAATTTTACTTTTGAATAATGTGGAACATTTACAAAGTCTGAAAAAGCTTGTTCTTCCTGCCTTTTATAAAACACTTGAGATTCCATTTTCTTTTCAACACCAGCAAAAACGCAGCCCAATCTCGTATCTCTAAAATAAGATGGATTTTAAAGAAAACTATTTCTTGTATTCATTTTATTGAAGAAAAGCATTTTTTCATAACCACTTAAGGCAGAGTTTTGTATCAAGATTTTCCATTAGCTTCTGAATAAAAACAGATGCTTGTTTATTCACATCTTCCCATTGTTATGAGATGTTAGTATTATGCTTGTTTTTAAAGGTGTGAGGGAGAGTGAAGAATAAATATGCTACCGGTGTAATAGATTTCTCAGTAAAGTCTCCTTAAAATCACTTTTTAAAAATAATAAGTTGAATTTTATGTGTGATTTAAAAACTCAAACATTTCACAGCAAAATTTGGTAATATTTGGAACAAATAAATATGATGTGTTTGTATCAAGCAGGTGTTCTTAGTTCAAAATCTTGCACCAAACAGAATATGACTTCTGTATTGGAAAATTATAATGTAAAGCAACATGAGCAAAATGGAAGAGCTTATAAGCTTTGAGGAGAAAATTCCATTTATTTAAGAATGCTGATTATTTTAATGTGTTGGTGTTTTGTTTGCACACTGAGTTTAAAATCCTTTCCTATCAACATTCAAGAAAATGAAAATTTGGAAGTTATTTTTTATTTGAATTCAATTAATTAACATATAATGTGTTATTGGTTTCAGAGGTAGAATTCAGTGATTAATCAGTTGTATATAATACCCAGTGCTCATCACATCACATGCCCTCCTTAATGCCCATCACCCAGTTACCCTATTCTCTCACGCCCCTCCCCTGAAAATTTGGAAATTATTAATCAACAACCTAACTCTATAGTTATTGTACAATATTTATTATATATGGTATTATACCTTAAATATTTCTGTTCTCCTGGTGGCATTTTATGTTTGGGAGCTTTTCAACTTGATAAAGCAGTGCTTTATTATTTCTTTCCATTTCATTTAGGTCTCAGTTGATCAAAGAAAAAGATGACATAGATCATTATCTGGAGGTGAATTTCAAAGGATTGTCAAAAGAGGAGGTTGCTGCGTAAGTATAACCTCTTAAAGGTACTTTAATATAAAGTTTGTTTCTTTTGTCTTGATACTTTATTGAAATTTCAATTTTCCTGTGCAGTACACTTTTTCATTGGAATGTGGCATTTAAAAATTAAAGCTCACATTAAATAGTGATAAGTCATGTCTATTGATCTTACACATATCAAAGTCTTTAATTTTATGGCTTTCAAAATTCTCATATTTACCAAGATATTATACTATCACATTTGCAATATTTTAGTTAAGTCTGTGCCATTAATTGCTTATTAACTTCCATTTTAAGGTGTGTTGCCTCCATGGGGGAGAAAAAAGCTTTTAAGAGAAAGATCATGTCTTTTTTTCCTAGTGATTTAAAACAAAAATGTTTTAAAACCCACCAAAACCCGCACAAAGAATGAATGGATCATAGCTTATTGGTTGCTATTTAAATAATTCTAAATTGTCTGGATTTATTTTATCAATGAGCAATATAAACTTTGCCATTTTATCACTAGTTAGAAACTAATTTATGATCTGAAAACAATATAAAAATCTATGTAGGTTAGTGAGAAATGAATAGAAACCTAAAATAATAGCTAAATAGATTTAACATTTCTTAGCTATAGACTTGGTTAACATCAGATCTTTAGATGCAAGCGTTGAAAAAGAAATATTATAATGCACACGCGTCTTATGGAACTCATTAAATGATTCAATTAAAGTATTTCATGCAATAAATGTTTTTAAAACATCCTCTCACTATTATCAAGTGTTATGGGAGTCCAGTGAAAGAGTTTTCTTTAGATTTTTTGGTACAGGTTTCATAGAGTCTAAAATTCCAAATCTCTTGATATGTTTCACTTTATTAGATGTTATCTTTGTCAATTTGCACATCACATGGAAAATTGGAATAGTTCATTCTGTCAGTAGCTACTTTATTTTATAGAGTCCTAAAATTTTTACATGACCTGTAATCACTGTCTTCCTTCGAACACTATTGACTGCCGTGTGTAGTATCTGGGACCTTTGGTTAAAGTTGTTCTGGTTGTTAATTTATTAACTTTCCATGATAACCTGTTGGATAAAATTAGAAGTTAATATTGTCTGATGATACTTAAAAGCAAAATATATGTGATATTTTCATTCTGACTAAAATATAATGATATCCAAATATCTGTAATTGGCTTAACAATTAAGAATTAAATATGGAATTAAATTTATTTTAACAAGCTAGAAATCCATATATAGCACTTGAAATCTGCTAAACTTTCAGTCTTCATTGGAGAAAACTTTGGTCTAAAACAATGCAAAACATGCTGATGGGTGTTCTCTTAATACTTTTTTCCATTAAGGATATTACCAAATTGATTTTTTTAACTTAATAAAGTTTTATCCCAAATTGATTTCAAATCCATAGTATGCTACAGAAAACAAATAGCACTGGGTAATTCTCCAGCCTTACAATTGCATTTTCCTTAAAGTTTTCTCAGCTGAATACTTTTTTAGACCAAAGCTAAAGCAAACCTTAATAGGAAGATAGCTTGTACTTAGCTCACTCTTCTGCTTTTGATTGATACATATTCTAAACTTTGCCACAGACAAACTAATTGAATAGCATGTAAAGGAGAAAACTGATGAATAATTTCAGCACTCCCAGCAATACTCAGCAGGTGCCATGAGGAATTATGCATATTCTGTTGACCAAGGAACCACTACGTAAAACTTTTTATTAGTCAGTCAACTCTAGAAAGATAAATTGGTCAGTCAACTCTAGAAAGATAAATTGGTCAGCAAGCATTTAAGTGCTACTTTATATCTAATACTAGGTTTTTCACAGTGGGAGAGACAGTGATAACGTATTGTAAAATATTTGGCTCCATCCTTGTCTCTGTTTGAGACAATAAGATTCATGAACAGAAAACAAATATGTAATGAATGAGTGCTGATTATATTGTGAAGTGCAGCCTTGAGGTCTAGAGGAAATCAGGGAAAACTAAAGTGGTAGGATGAAAGCTGCCAAGGAAGACAGATTCTAAGTTTGGCTTTCAGTTTGGTAGCATTATAAAGTTACCCATCCAGTACTTCACAGATCCCAAGTATAAAAGCAGGAGAAATTGATGAATCAAATTTTCAACCAGACAAAAGCAATATCTAAGATTAAGTCTCTCTATATACTGCTTTTTTCTTCTCTAAGATGGTAATATACATATTCCTTATATATGGCATGATTATATATACATATATATATGTTCATTATATAATTCATACACACTAGCTGTGATATCCCATAATATGTATGTGCTCTCTGTCTAGTCCCAAAATAACCCATCATCATCTGACCCAAAATATACCAATTTACTTATATGTAGACTCACACTCTGTGACTTTCCTTCTATCATGATTGGTAGAGAGTTCCTATTCTCATCTAAGGATGATGCCTCTGCTTGTGCTCTAGCTACCATCCCCTCTTATTTGTTCCAAGTCTTTATCCTGCATTTAAACATATTTTTCTTCTACATCATCATTTTCCCTTTCTACTGGATCAATCTCACTAGCATTCATATTTTCTGTAGTATTTTCCTTGATTTCTTATCCCCCTCCAGGTTCCATCCCATTTTCTTGTACCTTTCATAGCAACCAGATGCACTGTCTCGATATTTGCAACCACTCTTACATCGATTGACTCAAAAGAGGTTTCTAGTCCCAGAAGTCACAGAAATCTCTCTGTTTAGAATGACTAAAATCTCCATTTTTACCATGTATAATGACTGCATTTCTGTACTCATTTTACTTGATGTCTTCACAACATTTGGTAAGAGTTGAGCATTTTCTCATTGGTCATTCTGAACCCGTGGCTTCCAGGATGCCATGTTCTGTGGTTTTTCTCCAGACTCTGACTGTGCTCTTAGTCTCCTCTTTCCTGACTGGCTTTTTCTTTTTAAACTCTCAGTGGTGGGTTGTCCTAGGGCTGAGTCTTAGGCCCTCTATTCCCTGCGACTCTCTCCCCGGATCCAGTCTTTAAGTTTTAAGTACTAAAATACCCTGATGCCTACCACATTTGTAAATCAAGCCCTGAGCTCTCCATTAAGCTCCAAATTTTTATATCCAACTGCCTCCTTTATATATCTACATGGATATTTAATAGACATTCCAAAGTTAATCTGGCCACAAACTGGACTCTTGATTTACCTCTACTTTCCCTCACCTCCCCCACCCAATAATTATCCCCAGTCTTTCCTCAGTTCAGTAAATGGCACTAAGGCAGCCTTGAGTTGCACCCTGACTTCACCGCTTCCCCCATCTAATCCATCACTATGTCCTATCATATAGAAGTTCTAAATATATCCTGTGTTCATCTACTTCCCTTCATTGCATAGCCACCATCATCCCTTGCCAAGATCACTAGAATAGTCTCCCAAATGCTCTTCTCATATCCCCTTGAACTCTGCCAAAATTCAGCACCCAGAGTCATCTTTTGAAAAAAAAATTAGATCATAACACTCACCTGCTTAATACGCACTGAGAGCTTCCCATTGTTCTTATGGTAAACTCTAAGGCTTATCATGGTTTGGACTTTGCTGTGCCTCATTTGGACTTCCATGACCTCTCTGATTTTATCTCATTTTATCCCATTTTCCCCACCACTCACTTCATTGTGGCCTAATTGCTGACACTTTCTTGTCATGCGGGTGTCACCTTGAATGTGACCTCTTCAGTCTGCCATTCCCTGACCTCATAATCCAGTAGCCCTCATCCCACCTCTACTTACTCTATTTCTGCTATAACTTGCTCCCCCTCTTGCATTGCGAGTCTGCATGTCAGCTGTCTTCATCCCCAGCAGAATGGATCTGCACAGGACCAGGGGCGTGTCTCTGTGTGTCCTGCCACATGGACGGAGCTCAACACTGGCAAGTTAAATGAATGAATGAGTGAAATAAGTGTCAGATTGACACCATGAAATAGGTATCCTGCTATGACTATTCTTTGCTTACAATATTTTAAGGTCAGTGTTGTATGTGACTGGTTTGAGTATTGAATCAAAGCAGTTTAACTTCTCAAAGGTATTTTATGTACACAAGTAGGGGTATAAAATTTAAAGGAGGAGTTGAGCAGGACAAGCTAGGGTAGTTGTTCCTGAAATGGCTGAATCCATTGATGGGGGATCATTTTACTTTGGAATGGGTAAAGTAGTTCAAAAGCAAAGGGCTTCTGGGTTTTTTATCATCTACAGTTACAGAATAATTTCAGTATGCTTCATTACTTCTTAAGAGACTGGGTTATTTCTGTGCCTAGTAGATACATCTCCCCCAATTTTGTACTCATGTACAATATAATTGACACTGACAATTTGATTTTTCTTAGGTAAATCTTCAAATAGGTCATCGATGGTATTTGACCTTTAACAACTAAAGAAGATCCTGTTGTGGTTTTATACTTTATTTTTTTATTCTGAATACTGTATTCAGAATACAGTATTTTTAAAAGGATTGAAAGTATCACTTATTATCATATTGTAATTGCTTCGAGTAGCTAAGTAATGAAAGTATCATTTGTAGATTCAGATACAAATTTCTGGGGGGCAGTTTTTACAGCTTCAGCTATGTATATGAGGATACAAATAAACAAAATCATCAAGGGACAGAGAATGCTAATCTGCTCAGTATTACTTTCTGCTTCAGATATCATGTTCTATTATGTGGAAGAATAGATTTGGTTCAAAACTGTGTACAGTGCTCGCTTCGGCAGCACATATACAAAACTGTGTGCATCTCCAAGATATTGCTTTCTTGCAGAGCATCTTTCCAGCATCATCAGTTGCAGTGTGCTAAGCATCACTTTGTCAGCACAGTGGCGATTAGAACTGTCAGTTACCATATTCAATAAGTTTGGGTCATAAAGAAACAAAGAGCCATTTATTTTCATATCTCTTAAAGCCCTTCTCCCCTTCCTCATTTTGAATTGTCTTCTACTTAGGCAGTTAAAGTAAATGGGCGTTTTCCCAGCACTAAGTTTTCATCTTGAGTTTATTTCAAAATTGTCTGGAACCAAAGGTGCTTTTATGAACCACAGATATTCTTGTTATAAGCAAATTTAGCACCTGGATCTGCACCTTGGCCAGGTAATCAGAATATATGGAAGAGGAGGGAGACATTTATTCAGGAGGTATTTCATGATAATCCTGTGGGAAATTGGGTCTCTTCACGTGTGCTGTTCCTCTGCTTCATTTATCTTGTTTACTTTTAAATAATTTTGTGAAATCGTTTTGTTTTCCCTCCAAAATATTTTGCTCTTTTGTAAAGTAATAAGTGAAATTCTCTATGGACTCTTTGCAAATTAACTTTCTGAAAGGACAGTTGCCAAATAAATGGTTGCATGACTAACAAGAACAGGCAGGAGAGAGAGGGAAAGGAAGCTGCCCGTCTTTCCCTCTGGGTAGCTAAGTTCTCCTGATTTGAGAAAGAGACAGGATTTTGATGTTCTGAAATGGAGAGGTGATTATTCCTAACCTTCTCATGAATATAAAAAAAATTAGGCAATAGCAGAGAATGGTGACAAGAAGAGTGGAGAAATACCTTTCTTTGTTATTTATTTTTATTGATTTGCTTCCTTATTTAAATTCTAATATTGTCTTCCAGACACACTTGCATTGTCTTACCGATCTCTAGGATGTGAAACTAGGAAAGAAAAGACTTTTTTGACCATAATTTTTTTAAAAAATAAAGAATAGTGATATTAATAAAGCTTAACATTTTGGAATTTAAAAAATGTAATTGGAAGGAACTTTAAAAAAAAATCTTCCCTAAGTGCAAAAAGGATCCCAGATTTTCATCAAAACTAAGTCTAAATAAATAAAAGACAAGGAAAGACTTCAAATGTCAACAGAACAC
Organism: Canis lupus dingo; assembly: GCF_003254725.2. Taxonomy (NCBI): domain Eukaryota; kingdom Metazoa; phylum Chordata; class Mammalia; order Carnivora; family Canidae; genus Canis; species Canis lupus. The sequence goes on along the minus strand of NC_064257.1, from coordinate 45,375,866 downwards.
AGAAATGCCAATTTCTTAGGCATTTATGTCTTTATGTCCTTTAAAAGGTTGCTTTAAAATATTATTTTCATATATGGTATTTAAACTTAGCAGCTCTATTAGACTTAGAAATCTTTGTAAGGCAAAAGCATAGGAATCATGACACTGCAGCTCTGGCTGTTAGGGAGCTGATTTCCTCCTCAGTTGGAAATTTGGTTTTGCTGCTTAATGCCTGTGTAATCTTACACGGGTTACTTGATTTATCTAATCTTTGATTTCCATAAGTATTTGAAGAGTACAATAATAAGGGGAAATTCTTATGAAAGTTAAATGAGATTGTCTATACGAAACACAAATAGACAACCCCCACTTTAGCTATTTAACTGTCATTGATCTTTTTTTTTTCTTTTAAGGCATTTATTAGTTAATATAAATAACCTAAATGTTTCACATTAACTTTATGTGTTGATTTAGGTATTAATATTAATTTGTCACTTTTCTTTAAATATGTATAGTCACATATTTAGCTTTGTACTAGGTATCATTTTTAGCATGTTCAGAAGATAGAGTTTCTACTAAGAGATACATTTCAAATTCAGTAATGCTAGCCAATGAAGAGAACATTTTTTTTAATTTCAGCTTGTAGTAAATTTTTCATAAGCTAACTTATGCTGTACCAAGCAACACAATTTGTATAGCCTGCTGAGCTATTCCAAACACTTTTAAAACATTTCTACGAATCACTTAAACTTACTATTACTATAAGATGCTTTACATATAAACCTACAGTTTTAGACACATAAGGAATATATAGCCAGAGAACTTGGCTCTTCCCATAACAGATTATGAAGCTGAAAGTATACAATGGCTCTCCTTTATTTGGAAATCATCTGGGAAATTGTTCTTTCAGGAACAAGGAACAAAGTGATAAAAGGAGATAAATACCCAGGTACCATAAGGGTTGAATCAGAACTGTCAGTGGGATGAGCAACGACCCAGCCACATCACCTGTAATTCATGTGGCAAGATGGTTTTATTATGTTGAGTTTTGTTTTGGATTTTATATTCTGTCTGTATTGAGAAAGAAGGTATGGGAAGATCTAAAACTAATGAGGTTTTCTTCCATTCTCCATTATAGCTAAAAAATAATCGTCAAAATGTTGATATTACTGCAATTATGTAAAAATCACCCCCTGGCTCATACCTATACCCTATTCTGTTTTCTGTGTTGGAAACTGGAGATATTGTAACTAGCATCACCTTCTCAGGACTTAAAGCAAAACCAGGTTATGGGCACACACATATCCTTTTGCTTTCCCAGGGCTTCCACAGATATTACCAGATCAGAGTCTTTTCTGGTATAGCATAATTAAGTGATGCCTAACTCTGCATTAGAACTGTACAGCATTATTCTCTTTTTAAAAGATTTTTAGATTGTGATAAAATATGTATAACATAATATTTTCCATCTTAACTGTTTTAAGTGTACAGTTCAGTGGCATTAAATACATTAATACTATTGCGCAACCATCACCACCATCTATCCCCAGAATTCTTTTCATCTTGCAAAACTGAAACTCTGTACCCAGTAAACAACACCTCTCCCCTCAGCCTGTAGGAACCATTGTGCTACTTTCTGTCTCTACTATTTTGACTATTCATATAAATACTTCATATAATTATAGTCATTCATTAGTTATCTTTTGTGACTGTCTTATTTCACTGCATAATTTCCCCAAGATTCATCTGTGTTGTAGCATACGTAAGAATTTCCTTCCTTTTTAAGACTGAATAATATTCCATTGTATATATAGACCATATTTTGCTCATCCATGCATCCATTGATAGACACTTGGGTTGCTCCAATGTTTTGGCTATAAAAATGCTGCTGTGAACATGGGTGTACAAAGATCTCTTCAAGACCCTGTTTTCAATTCTTTTGATTATAAACCCAAAACTGGAGTTTCTAAATAATTTGTAATTTTACTTTTAATATTTTTTAGGAACCACTATTCTGCCACAACAGTCTCTATACCATTTTACATTCCCACTGACAACATATGGGGGTTCCAATTTTGTCACATCTTAACCAACATTTATTCTTTTCTGCTTTTATAATAGTAGCCATCATAGTATGTGGTGGTATCTCATTGTGGTTTTGATTTGCATTTCCCTAAGGATTAGTGACGTTGAGCATCTTTTCATGTCATCTGGATATCTTCTTTAGAGAAATGTCTGTTTGAATCTTCTGTCCATTTAAATGTCTATATATTTAGATGTTAATCTCTTATCAGATTTAGGACTTGCAGTTATTTTCTCCTATTCCATAGGTTGCCTTTTCATTCTGTTGATAGTGCTTCTTGATAACAAAGGTTTTTAGGTTTCATGAAGTCCAATTTGTCTATTTTGTCTTTTACTACCTGTACCTTTGGTGTCATATCCAATAAATCATTGCCAAAGCCCATGTTGTAAGACTTTTGCCCTAAGTTTTCTTCTAAATGTTTTATAGATTTAGCTCTTATGTTTAGGTCTTTGTTCCATTTCAATTTATGTATACAGTGTTAGGTAAGAGTTTAGCTTAAAAAAAAAAGAGTTTAACTTCATTCTTTTGCATGTGGATGTCTTGTTTTCTGACCATCAATTGTTAAAAAGATTGTTTTTTCCCACTGAATAGTCTTGACATCCTTATCAAAAATCACTTAGCCATTTATGTGAAGATTTATTTCTGACTCTATTCCATTGGTTTATATGTCTGCCTTTCCATTTATTTGTCTTCTTTAACTTTTTTCAACAATATTTTACATTTACAATTTTCATTGTACAAGTCTTTCATCTTCTTAGTTAACTCCTAAGTATTTTATTTTATATATTGTTGCTATTGTAAGCAAAGTTGTTTTCTTAATTTCCTTTTCAGATAATTTATTGTTAGTATTTAGGTATCTACTGAATTTTGTGTGTTGACCTTGTATCCTGCCAATTTGCTGAATTTATTAGTTCTATAAGCTTTTTTGGTGTGTGTAGAGACTTTAGGGTTTTCTACATAGGGTTTCTACAACACTGGAAACAGATCATTTTAGTCTTTCCTTCCAATTTGGATGCCTCTTGTTTCTTTTTCTTTTCTAATTGCTCTGGCCAGGACTTCCAGTACTATGTTGATCAGATGTGATGAAATTGTTTTGTTTTTTTTTTTTTTAGATGTGATGAAATTGTATCTTTGCTTATTCCTGATCTAAGAGGGAAGCTTTAAGTCTTTCATCATTGAGTATTATGTTTGCTGTGAGTTTTTCATATATAGCTTTTATCATGTTGAAGTAGTTTCTATTTTTATTTGGTGGGTGTTTTTATCATGAAGGTATTGAATTTTGTCAAGTGCTTTTTCTGTATAATCTGGTCTTTCTTAGGGACAGTTTCAGTTGGTTTGTTTTTTGTCCTCTTGAATGGGATACCTTCCTATTTCTTTGTATACCTTATGATTTTTTTGTTGTTAAAAACTGGACATTTTAATCTAATACTGTGGTAACTCTGGTAATCAGATTCTTTAACTTTTACAGCATTTGTGGCTATATTGTTTTTATTTTTTTAATTTATTATTTATTGTTGTAGTCTGTCTTCGTGTCAAGGATCAACCTGAGGTGTACTTTTAAGGTCCTTCCTAGGTGTTTTCCTGAGCCTGCACCTTTCTTTTTCTTTCTTTCTTTTTTTTTTTAAGATTTTATTTATTAATGAGAGACACGGGGTGGGGGGAGAGAAAGAGAGAGACAGAGACAGAGACAGAGACAGAGAGAGAGAGAGGCAGAGACACAGGCTGAGGGAGAAGCAGGCTCCATGCAGGGAGCCCAACGTGGGACTCGATCCCCGGTCTCAGGATCACACCCCTGGGCTGAAGGCGGCGCTAAACTGCTGAGCCACCCAGGCTGCCATGCACCTTTCCTTGGGCATGTGTTTCCCTCCTATATACATTTACTTTCAAATATCCTAGCTTTTAATGTCTAGCTTTTGAAGAGTGAAAAAGAGAAAAAATGAAGGGGAAAAGAGTGGTGCCAGAAAAGCACCATCCCTTTGAGTCTCCTGTATATTGCTTCAGTCTGAAAGGGAGGGGCTTATAAGAATAGAGGTATATGTGCAATGATGGCTACCCACTTCTGTGTCTGCCTCTCCATGATCAGAAGAAACAATCAATGATCAGTAGATAGGACCCCAAGACAGGGTCCTTATTGCCTACTGTGAGCTGTTTACATGCTGGACCTGGAACTAGTGCATGGATGCCTGCCATGGGGCTTGTGGGTGGTGAATGAGTGGCTGCTACTGAGCTAAGAGTTGAAACTGACCAAAAAATTAATCACAATATACTGTTCAAGTCTTCCCTTGGAAGTTGCAAAGCTTCAGTAAACTCTAGAACTCCAAAATAATTACATCAGCTGCAATTATTGTCTAGGTTGGGAGACAGATTGGTGGAGCTTCTTACGCTACCACTTTTCAAAGCATTCTCTTTTGATATAAAGAAATTTTAAATGTCCACTTAAAGAAAAAGAGTGTAAAAACGTATAGAGGATACTTTAATCATTTTTAAATTATTTGGAACTTAAATTTTTGTTTGGAATGATTCTCTGAGATCATTTTAAATAATCTGCACTTTCTTTGATTTTCAAAGGTTCTCTATATACACATATATAATTATATATAGTGTGTTTATAAATATATATATAGAATGTGTGTATTTGTGTGTGTTTTGTATGTATGTATGTGTATGTGTGTGTGTGTGTGTGGGTATAAATATATCCTCAAACTGTGATTTCACTTAATCTCAGTTTTCTACATATCACCATATAAACATCTTTTATATGTTTTAAGCACTTTTTTCATGCTAAACAAAATTGAATATTGTGAGAAAACCTAAGTAGAGAAGAATATATCATCTTCTTCACCATAATCCACATACCCCTGGATAAAACTTGACCATCTCTTTCCACTAATAATATTATCAGGAATACCCCATTAATTAAGATATCAGATTTAGATTAACCAACATCAGTATATGTATGCAAACTTTGACATAGAAGAGAAAAGCTCTAGGAAAATGGCATTTTACTATCAAGAGGGATGTATGGAATCATATTTAGGACAAGTCAGTTGACTCAGAAATGTCTATAAAATTGGATTGTTTGATTTAACAAGCTTGGCTATATTGTTTTCTCTGGAAACCTCTCATTTTTCTAACTTCTTGTGGATTGAGACTGTGAGGAGGAGGCTAACATGTTGAAATGCCATCTGATAAAAGGGCAATCAAAAGAATTAGCCACTAATAAAAAGTCAAAAGTCTGGGGATATACCTTGGAAGGGCAAATAAAACTGAGCCCTTTGGGTACTCTTTAAACTGTGTTTACATTGTAATTGAAATTTAGTAACAAAGTATTGGTTTGTTTTCCTTACTCTGTTTCATATGGCAGGGAAATGAGAAATATATTTTAGAAAAATTTAATATGTTTTGATTTGCTAGTTTTGTTTCATTATAGACTATTTATTTTTCTAGTTAAAGATTTTAGTTGTTTGGAATTCACCAATGTGGATCCCCTCAGTTCTTAATTAAAATTAATTATGCATTAATTCACAAAATAATTAATTAATCACTATAGTGTCTTCCAAAACTCTTAGGTAATCAATGGTAAAGAATCTTTCCAAACTTCTTTTGCCCTTTAATTTTTTTTTCATTACATTCACGGTATTCCTAAGGGATTAGAAGTTACTTAGAATAATTTTTAAGTGCTTAAATTTTATTCTAGGTATATTGGGAAATCATTGGAACATTTTAAGCGGGGAACAACGTTATGTGACTTCATTTTATTCTATTTTTTTAAGACTTCATTTATTTGTTCATGAGAGACACAGAGAGAGGCAGAGACACAGGCAGAGGGAGAAGTAGGCTCCCCATGGGAGTCCCCTCATGCAGGACTCAATCCCAGGACCCTGGGATCACAACCTGAGCCAAAGGCAGACACTCAACCACTGAGCCACCCAGATGTCCCTGTAACTTCATTTTAAATGAATCAGTAAGACTGCTCTGTAGACATTTGCTTGGGAAATAGCCCAAGTAAGAGATGATGGCAGCTTGACTGGGATAAATCTAGTGGAAATGATGAGAAATGGTTTGATTTAGAATATGTTTAAGTGATACGGAGAACAGAGTTTACCGACAGAATGAATGTGGGATTGAGTGAAGGAAGTAATCAAAGATGATGCCTTCTGAACTGACCTGAACTGTTGGGACAATGTCTTATTCTCTGATGAGTCTCAAGTACACTGGGTATAACAGTACCCAGTATATAGCAGACACTCCATCAGTATTTTTTAACTAAGGCCAACCACATCTCAGTCTGTGAAATCTCTACCATTCCCATTTGAAACTTCTTATTTGCCAAAACAATAATAACTGACATTTGTTAAGCACTATCTCTCAGATACTGTGTGAAGTGCCTCACATGTATTAATTTATTTAATCATAGAAAAATCTTTGTTAGTTCCATTTATAGCTAAAGAGATTAAAGCACAGAGATATTAAGTAACTTACTCAAATATATCGAAGAACAGGAAATTTAACCTTGGCAATTGGGTTCCAGAACCCATCCTCAAATCGTTACAGTATTCTGTCTTTGGATTTACTCAAATCTTCATTAAACCATGTTCTCTCTCATCTTCCAACTTGAGCGCTGAAGCCATGGCTGCTTTGCTCACATGTTCATCCTTAGTACTCGTACAGGGTTGACACACAGGTGCTTGGGGGATCATTGAATGATGATCTCTTACCCCTTCACAGCCTTGTATATGTGCTCTGCCTGAAATGCCTTTCTCTTTCCCCTATGCCTTGTGTACTTGGTAAACTTCTATTTTCCAGCTATTTCTTGCTCTGTGAGGCTTCCTCAGAGCCACCCTCAACAACATGGTAGAATTCAGAGCTCCTGCTTGAACTCTTTTAATAGCCATTGACAATCATCTATGTGTAAGGTTTTTTCCTTCTCAATTAATGTTTAACAAACTATAGACTATGACATACCCCCTGTCAATATGGTTATGACCCATCAGTTTGGGGTTCATGATTAGCTTTTTTAAAATGAAAGAAAGTGCAATAAAATAGAAAAGAATATATTACCTAGAGTAAAGTTAAATATTAGAAGGCTACCATCTGTAATGCAACAGAGCACGAGTTCTAAAACCAGATGTTCTGGACTCTCAAATCCCAGCTTTATAATAACTAACAAAATAACCACTTAACTTTGGTCAAGTTATTGGCCATTTGCATCTCTGTTTTTGCATTTCTGTTTTTTATCTGAAAACAGGGATAATGATGATAGGGCTTGGCTCATGGAATAGTTACAAGAATTAATTAAGTTAATATTTATGAAGAGATTAGAACATTTTAAGGAATAGTACTTTTCAACTTTTGTTTCCTATGCATACATATATAAAATATAGATGTGCCTGTACTGAACTGCTGCATAAAATGTCTTTCTTGCCGTGAATTGCCACAAGGAAAGGACTTTGCTTTAGGCTTAGAGTTCTTTGAAAGTAGGGATTGTATTTCATTCTTCTTTAAGATTCTTCTGACTTACATAAAATAACACTTTATTTCTTGCTTTCTTTCTAGGAAGGATTGAAAAATTTTAAGTTAACATTTTATATTACACATTCATCAGATTATAAATAGAAAATGAGAGGTAAATAAAGGAAAAGCATGTACATATGCTGCTCACTAAAGTCAATATAGTTTCCCTGATGGAACATTAAGTTTCGCTCTGAACCTCTGGGCAGGTTGGGCAAAAGGGGAGATGTGATGGACTATAAAATTCTCATTACCTGATGAGAAGAAACATATCAGTCCTTCCAGAGATACAAGCTTTTTTCCTGATTCTAAATTCCAGAGGAAAGTTATCACATGGCTTTCTTTCTTTTTTTTTTTTTTAATTTATGATAGTCACACACACACACACACAGAGAGAGAGGCAGAGACATAGGCAGAGGGAGAAGCAGGCTCCATGTACCGGGAGCCCGATGTGGGATTCGATCCCGGGTCTCCAGGATCGCGCCCTGGGCTAAAGGCAGGCGCTAAACTGCTGCGCCACCCAGGGATCCCATCACATGGCTTTCTGTAAGAAAAATGGAGCAACAAAATAGAACTTTGCACACTTAATGAACAATAAAATGGGTGTTCAGACAGTTTGTAATGAATATTGCATCTCTTAACTAGGTTTTATTTCATGTAAGATAGTAACAGGTAAGATATATTAAATGAATGCTGTGTGCTGGCCTCTGTTTAAAGTGATCCTCACAATAACTGTGTGAAGAATTGTTGTTACTCCCAGAGACCAGGGCATAGAGAGGTTGAGTAATTTGACCAAACTGGTCTAATGTTATACAGAAGCAAAAGCAATAAGATAGAAAAAATGATTCATAGAGACAAAGGAATGAATAATCTAGGCAAAAAAAAATTGGACCAGACTGCCATCAAAGTTCAGATTTCCAGACACTTCCTGAATTCCTACTATTAGTCTGAATTTAGAACCTTCCCTGGGTTCACTTCGTAAAAATTAGTCATTCTTTAATCTTGATACAGATTTTCATAAAAGCTTTTTAAGCTTGTCCAGAACAATCTGTTATCCTACAACCAGAATAGCCAAGGAAACATATTGCTGAACAAGGGATTTTTCTTAAAAGTTGGCTCAGCTTATGGTTTTTTTCCACTTCAACATCAAGATCAAGATGGATGTTAATTACATTTCCTTCTTATATTTGAAGTGACCACATAGTAATACAGAACATAGTAAAATCCTAACATGATGAGAAAGGAAGTGTGGAAAAAATATCCCAGGATTTTCAGAAATATATTTTTAGAAAGTGAATGGAATATTACCAGGGGTGAAAAGTGCCATTTCATAATGACAAACAGAACTGGCTCATCAAGACAACGTAATACTAAGTGTTTGTTCTCCTAATGACAGAATTTCAAATACATAATATAAAAACTGATAGAAAGAAAAAGAGAAACACACAAGTCCATAATTGTAGTTGGAGATTCCAACACTGCTGTCTCAATAATTGATAGGAAAATTACTAAGGGTATATATCAAAGACTTGAACAATACCATCAACCAAATAATTTACATTTACAGAACATTCCACCAAACAACAGCAGAACACACATTATTTTCAGTGTCCATGGAACATTTATCAAAGGAGATGATATTCTGAGCCATAAAACAAATTTGAATATATTTAAAAGTATTTAAATCTTAAAAATTATTTTGCCTTACAACAACTGACTTAAATGAGAAATAAAATCAGAAAGGTCTCTGGAAAATCCCCATAAGTTTTGAAACCAGACAACATCCTTGTAAGTAATCCATGGATCAAAGAAGAAATTGCAAGGCAAAATACTTTGAACTGGATGAAAAGAAAATACAGCATATTAAAATATATGGGATGCAGCTAAGGCAGCGCGGAAAGGGATGTTTATAGCATCTTAAAATGCTTATTTTAGAAAAACAAAATTGTTTAAAGTCAGTGCCCTAAGCTTTCATTTAAAAAAAAACTAGAAAAAGAAAGAAAATTAAACTGAAAGTCTAGAAAGAAATAATAAAAACTGAAAACAGGAAAATAGAGAAAAGCAATGAAACTGAAAACTGGTTCTTTGAAAAGATCGTAAAATTGATCTTCTAGTCAGACTGATCACAGAAAAAGAGAGAAGACATAAATTAACCAATTTCAGAAATGAAAGAGGGAATGTTTCACTATAGCTTATACAAATATTAAAATGCTAATTAGGTAATAAACCTTATGCTGATAGACTTAACAACTTCTATGAAATGGCTAAATTCCACAAAAGACCAACCGCCAAAATTTACTGAAGTAGAAATAAGTAATAGGATAGGTTTCTATCTATTAAAGAGATTAAATTCACAGTTTAAAAACTTCCCACAGAGAAAATTCCAAGCCTATAATGGCTTTATGGTAAATCTGCACAACATTTGAGAAAGAAGTAATGCCACTTTGACATAAACACTTCAAGAAAATAGAAGAAGAAACAATTCTCGACGCACTGTTACTGACATTACCCTGATATCAATACCAGAAAGTCAGTACATAAAAGGAAAACCACAGAATAACATCCTTCATGAGCATAGGTGCAAAACATTTTTTTAAATTTTTTATTTAAATTCAATTTAGTTAACATACAGCGTATTATTAGTTTCAGGGGTAGAATTTACTGACTCATCAGTTGCATACAACACCTGTGCTCATCATATTAAGTGCCCTTCCTATTGCCTATCATCCAGTTACCCTACCTGCCATCCACCTCTTCTGCAACAACTCTCAGTTTGTTTCCTATAGTTAAGAGTCTCTTAAATTTGTCCCCTTCTTTGTTTTTATCTTATTTTTCCTTCCCTTCCCCTATGTTCATCTGTTCTGTTTCTTAAATTCCACATATGACTGAGTTCATGGTATTTGTCTTGTCAAACTATAGAAAGAGCCCAGATGTCCATCCACTGATAATGTATAAGGAATTGTGATATATACATAAAATGGAATATTACTCAGCCATAAAAAAAGAATGAAATCTTGCCATTTATAATGACATGGATAGGACTAGGCAGTGTTATGCTAAGCAAAGTAAGGTAGAGAAAGTCAAATACCATCTAGGTGCAAAACATTTTAAAGAAAAGTAAAACAGAGGATAAATATTTATCCAAGAGACAGCGAGAAGAGCAAATGGAAACAATGAATGTTAACAGCTATAGAGATGTGGATTTAATAGATGTACATTACCAAGATAAGGAATTCAATTTTTAGTTTGTACTTTTCTTTATCAGTTTTGAAGTTTACTAAATAATTTTCTAGTACCTACTGAGATTATCATAAAGTTACTAGATTTTATAATGATATACCGTTTGTGCAAATCTGGGGAAAACCCTGCTTACTCATTATGGTTTCTGTTTGCTAGGGGTTCCTTTTTGAGGCATGAGGGAGAGAGTTTTGCATGATTTTGACCTATACTTTTCTTTTGCTACAGTTTTGGGATTTTGTAAAATGAACTAAAGAAATTTTCACCTTTCTCTATACTCTGGAATATTTCTGATGAGATAGGAATTTCTTACTTATTAAGAGTTTGATAGAACTTCTTTATAAAACCAAATAATTGGGACACCTGGGTAGCTCAGCAGTTAAGCATCTGCCTTCGGCTCAGGGCATGATCCCACGGTCCTGGGATGGAGTCCCACATAGGGCTCCCTGCAGGGAGCCTACTTCTCCCTCGGCCTATATGTCTCTGCCTCTCTCTCTCTCTCTCTCTCTCTCTCTCTCCATGTGTTTCTTATGAATAAATAAATTAAATCTTTTAAAAAAACAAATAAATAAAACCAAATAGTTTTGCTCCTTTGGTGGGAGAATGGTCCAGAAGAAGAGAATAGATCTGTTGTAATTGGTTTTCTAAGTCTTCTCTAGCAAACTGATAATTCATATTTTATTTTATATAGGTGTCTAGTTTATATAGATTGTTATATTTAGCATGATAAAATTTAGCATGATATTTTCTAATAACATTTAAATCTCTTTTATATGTGTAGAAACATTCTCTGTATCTTGGAGGTAGTATGAAGATAATAGTGGCAAATAACAGGCTCTAAAATTAGAGTGCTGGAGTGGATAACCTAGCTCCACCATTCAAAGGGTGTATGATCTTCAACTCATTAATTAATCTCTTTGTTGTGGCAACTGGGTGGCTCAGTAACTTAAGGGTCTGACTCTCCATTTCCACTCAGGTCATGATCTCAGGGTGATGAGATCAAGCCCTTCCACTGGGCTCTGTGCTAGTTATGGAACCTGCTTAAGATTCTCTTTCTCTCTCTGCCTCTCTCCTTCTCTATAAAAAGAGGGGGGAAAAAGCTCCTCTTTGTGCCATAGTTTCCTCATCTATAAAATGAAGATGATAATAATAATACCTATCAAAAAATGTTGTAGTTTAAAAAAGATAATACAAATGAAGTATTGAGAACATTGGCCCATTGTAAGTATACAATAAAAGTTAGCCATTAGTATAATTATAATTAGAAGCTGTCTTATCTTTTTCATTCCTGGCACAATTTTGGTGCCTTATTTTTGTCTGTCTTGATTATACTTGCAAAGATTTATTTGTCTCTTCACATAAGCACTTATTTTGTTTTATGGGTCACCTTTTTCGTTCTGTATTTTTTTTTAATTTAAATTCATTTAGCCAACATAAAGTACACACTTAGTTTCAGACTTAATGGTCAATGATTTGGTGATGGGCATTAAGGAAGGCGGGTGATATGATGAGTACTGGGGGTTATACGCAACTGATAATCTTTTTGTTCTGTATTAATTTATGCCTTTTCCTTTAGTATTTCCTTCTTTGTCCTTTATTTGACTTCATATTGTTAAGATTTTTTTTCTAGCATCCTGAGTTGAAAGCTAGCTTCTTCACTTGTTTCTGTTCTCTTGTTTTTTAACAAGTACATTTAAATTATAAATTTCTTTTTTTTCTTATGCTTGATTCCTTTTTTTAATAATAAATTTATTTTTTATTGGTGTTCAATTTGCCAACATACAGAATAACACCCAGTGCTCATCCCGTCAAGTGCCCCCCTCAGTGCCCGTCACCCATTCACCCCCACCCCCCGCCCTCCTCCCCTTCCACCACCCCTAGTTCGTTTCCCAGAGTTAGCAGTCTTTATGTTCTGTCTCCCTTTCTGATATTTCCTACCCATTTCTTCACCCTTACCTTCTATTCCCTTTCACTAAATTATAAATTTCTTTTTGAATACCATGATGACTTCTTCCCCAGGATTTGATAGTATTTTTATATTGTTTCAATTCTAAATATATGAACATTTCTATGGTGGTTTTTCCCTTTAGGCAGTGAATACATTAGAAATACATTTGTAAATTTGCAGATGAGTAGATTTTTGGAGGGTTTTTTTTTTTTTTTTTGGTGGGGGAGGGTTGCAGGATTGGGGAGTGACTCTTGTGCTCATTAAATATGCCATATATGATAACAATTTATAAAGTTTCTTCTATGTCCAGTACATGGCCAATTTTTATAAATATTCTTTGTATGTTTGAAAAATAAATATATATTCTCTATTTATTTCGTAGATAGTTCCATACAGAAAATGCTATCAGAAACTAATAATTAGATTGAGCCTATTATTTCAATCATGCTAGAAAATTGTTATTCAAATCCTTTTTTCCTTGGCTTTCTTTGTAATTTTCTGAAAAAAATGCTATAAAATAAATTTCCCCTTATTCTGTTTAGTTTGATCCTATGTTATTAGGTTATTGTTTCCTAATTGCTCTATTTCTCGTAAATCTATCTATTTATGAATCCCTGCTATTCATGTACCCCTTTAATTTTTTATGCCTGAATTCTATTTTGTTTGATACTAATAATGTTATACAAGCTTTCACTTTGTTGACATTTGCATTATTATATGAAAATGCAAAAGAAACATATGACATGTTCTCTGTCTCAAGGAAGTTATAATCCCTACTATATGTATATTTTGTGTTTTTTTTTAAGTTGGAATTCAAGGCTCTTTTATTTTGCTCCTGACAAATACTCCTTTTTGTTCTTACAATATTCTTATTGATGCACATATTTGATGTGATGTACCCATGCTCTTAGTTACTACAAGTAAGAATTTTCTAAATGTTAGAGATAGCTGCAATCAAATTAATACAACATTCAGGAAAATAAGATATTTACATACAGATGTGGTCTGACCAGAGCATCATTTAATCAATTTGTTTACTGTTTTTATTTAGTTTTTCCTAAGTGTAAAACTATGTTTTGAAAGTTTGATTATTGTGGACATAAAGCCCGTGAGAAATCCTTGCCTCAGTGTTCGCGTGTGTATTCTACAACCACCTTTCTGACAGTAATTAAAGAGGATACAGTATGAAAGGTTTTTCACATGGCTCACATTATGGTAGTTATCTTTTAGGTATTCAAGCTTGAAAGGGCAAAATATATTCTTCATTTTTTTGTAATGGGGAAAATTAAAATATGCTTAGTGAAAAACAAACTGTTCCACAAAAGAACCTTAAAAGCACAAAAAATTGAGGTTATCTGTACCCTAAAATAGAACTTGACATTTCTCTTCAGTTAAATTTACTACAGATATCTTATTAAAGAAATATACAATGATAGAGCAGTTGTGAGCCTAATAGTCATTTGGTTTAATTTTTTTTTATTTTATCAAAAGAAAGCAAAAGAGTGTAGTTAATACAATACAAATGTTCATAAAGATAAATTTTATAAAGGTAAATTTTTTTTTCATTATGAAATATCATTGCCATGCTAGAAGAAATGTCATAATAATAATAGAAATTTAAATATAGGTTTTATTATTTACCCTTACTGTATCTTCCATTACATTGCTGGAAAGAGCATGAATAATATTTTGTTTTCATTTTTAATTTATGGGATTTTTCCCTTTGTAATTTAAACATCAGTTTCATTTTTTTAGATACTTGTCATGTTTATAGCTCAATGTACACTGTTTTTCTTTCCATTGTTTTAATAGGTAGGTATTATAAATGAATGTATGTTTGGAAGAAACAACATTGGAATATATATGATCAAGCTATAGCGGGAAAGAACTGATTGGTTTACTTTTCCCAAAGAAACCTCCTCATGCAGTTGTTTAATGTGAAAGGTTTTTTCTTGAAAAGGTTAAAAAAGTTCTAATCAACTTTTGTACATTATGTAGAACTTCATTTTCTAAACTCTGCAAAAGAAAGTTTCATATTTAATGGGAAATCATGAATTATTCCATTTATTATCTACTTCCTCCTTTCAAAGACATGATCTGGATAAAAGGCGGGGTGAATAATTTCAAAAAAATACAATACATTTTTAATGGGAAGGTGCAAACTACAGATTCTCATGACTATTAGCAAGTGTAGAGGAAACAGAATTTTACTTGCAAAACTCGTCAAACTCTTGCAAAGATAAAATGTATGACATACTTTAGTAAAAAAAAAAGAACACAGTGAGCTGAAGTTTTCTTTTTAATGCAACTTGTTGTTTTTACTAAGTTTTGTCTTTATATTCTCCAGCTTTGCATTTTTATTAAAAGTTGACATTTCACTCACTTATATGGAAAACTGATAGTTCTTTAATTTATAAAGATGTATTGATGATTAACTGAAAGGAAAAGTTTAAATGATATTATTTGAGACAAAATTTCCTAAAAAATAGATTATTAAAAATTTTGGAGAGCAGTCACAAGATTATGTTTCAAAAAACAGTGTTATATTGTATGGATTTTATATTAATAAAAAATTGTTTCAAAAAACAGTGTTATAAAAAAAAACAGTGTTATATTGTATAGATTTTATATTAATAAAAAATTGTAAATAGATATAGACTAACATGAGTCAATGAGCTAGCTTGATCATGTTTATACATGTTTGTAGTCGTGTAGCATGAAGCTTACCTATTGTTTTTCTCCTCTTTTTTCTTATGTTTATTGTTGTTGTGTTAGGACTCCAACCATAGCAGAATTATATTACTCAGATTTCTTTTTTTATCATTATGACTCAATCCAAAAACTAAGATTATTTTCAGGCTTTATTTTTCAGCTTATGTTTTAATTGGTTTTCCTGTAGTT
The DNA here is from genome assembly GCF_003254725.2 of Canis lupus dingo. Taxonomy (NCBI): domain Eukaryota; kingdom Metazoa; phylum Chordata; class Mammalia; order Carnivora; family Canidae; genus Canis; species Canis lupus. Next base: position 45,360,207 of record NC_064257.1, on the reverse strand, counting down.
GGAAGTTACAGTGTGATTTGAAAAAAAAAAGAACAAAAATAGATATGACCTCATTTAGCCAAAGGTGCTTGGACTCAATGGTGGTACTGTGAAAATACCTTCCCTGAAAATTCTTCTGAAATGATAACACTCATTTCATATCTTTCCATGTCCAATCTTTAGGTTAACATTTTCCTTTGTAAATAAGTTTGAGTTTCTCAAGGGAGTTTGCAAGTAATAGGACTATTTTTAAAATTATGTAATTAGCTTCATATAAAGAGCTTTCTTTCTTCCAGTGCTTTTCACTAAAATTCTCTAAAGAAAAACTTTTTTTAATGTGGTTAAGTTTGAGATTTTTCTAGTAGAGAAAATCAGTAAAGAAAATGTGTGTTACGGCTACACAGTTAAATATTTCAGTAATACTTTATATTATTGACTGACGAATAGTTTTATTCATTCCTGATTGATGACAATCTCTACTTCAAATATTTGATTGACTTGGAATCACTTGAGCAAGTAATTTTTAATAGGATGTGAATATAAAAAACGCCTTTATATTATTAAGGGAATCATTTAAAGCTATTGTAATATTGCAGTCTGTACTGTCCGATAAATAACCCCAGCCTTCCTCTGATAGTGGGTAACCCCAGCAAAAATAGTATTCGATTAACAGCTTTTGATCTAGCAAAAAGTTACTCCCTTTTATGCTAAATATCAGTCCTTACCTACTTTAATCTGAGAAATAATCTTTGTTCCATTCTAATTATACATAATTATTCTATATCCTAAAGTAAAATTGTCCATGTTAAAGTGAATTTTTATTGTAATCTTGGCAGAATTCTTTGCTGATCGTATTTTTAAGTATTTTATTTTTTTGTTGAATTATATTAATAGCCCTATTTACAAAATATTGTAGGTTAAATTTCTTAGTTATTATGAAATTTTAAAGAAAAAGAATTAGGTTGAATGTAGATTAAATAGTTTTTTCCAAATGGCATTTTTCCATTTGTAAATATACTTTTAAAATGTTGGCAGTCTGACTATGCTAACTTTCCTTATTAATAGATAAAAATGTGTATTTTCTGAAAATATAGAGCACCCTGACATATGTAGCAGTTTCAAGTTAGTGAACTTCTATATTGTTTAGAAAATCACAAAAAAATTCTATTCCATAACCTCTTGGGGGTGGTGGATTTTATTTATTTATTTTTGTTATCAAATAAGTCCAGCTATCTAACATGATTCTAAATCTAAACTAAAATAAAAATCCTGCCATATGTTCTGCCAATGTTCTGATTTGTTGGTAACATTTTTATGTTGATTAGTTTTTTTCTATTTATACAATTAAAAATGATATCACATTTATTTGGATAGCAATTTTAAGATCTTCAAAATAGTGCAAACTAATATATGTGTTTGTAGTGTTTCTTTGGAATGAAGTTAAAATGTTACGTATTTCAATCTTGATTAGGAGAGTTTTTATATAAAATTATAGCAACATCTAAAGTATTTTATGGTACAATAATAAGTATAGCACAGTTAGATAAAGCTTCAAAATTATCTTTTAATTTTCTATTACAGCAAATATGACCAATAAATTTCACAAAGAAAATCATAATTATTAAAATTTCTGTTACATTAAAATTCCTATAACATGGTTAGTCAAAACTGCAATAATAATGTTACAAGTATTATTTTCTTTATTGAAATATATGCTAAAACTATACATAAGGTGCAGTTATTGTGTTATCTTTATTGTATGTTCATTTTTCTTTAAGGAAGTTCTCCTAAAATGTTTAGGAGAAATTGATAACAATATTCATTTTAATGACTAATTTCACTCTTAATAACTAATTATAATAAACAATAGATTTTTCAAGTATAACAAACTCTACTTTTTGAGATATTAACATGTAAATAATTAAAGTAAGTCATATAGAAAATAAGCAGTGATTATCAAGTTATTTATATTGATGGATATACTAAGATGCAAAATGAATTTGCATTAGAGAAACCATTATATTAAAAATGCTTTTTATATATCTTCTTTAGATTAATAAAAATGCCTCATTATATATGTGTATGTTTATCTCTGAAATATATTTCTAATTTTTCCAAACATGAAAATTGAGTGGTTTGAAAACTGTTCATCTGTGTTATGCCACCTGCCCTATTTACATTTTTAACAGTTGAGTATTTGTTAACTGATCTCATAGACAGCTACATATTTTGCTGTTTCCAGATGGATGAGATGGAATACCATGCATAACTTTACATTTATCTTCTTTGAGTGTCACCTTATTTGCATATCAATTAAAATAATATCTGTATTAAGATGGATAATGAAAGTTATCAAATTTACATGATGTGACTGCAGTTTGCTAAATTTCCAGTAGATGCCCCCAGAGACCAGTCAACTCATTGGACATCTTTGAAATTTAAAAAGAGCTTTTTTCATAATGAAATGTTTTTTTCTTGTTGTATTTTGAAGTACATGGAAAATAAAAGTCCTAAAAAATATCAATTCTCCAGTGGTTATTACACAAAAATATATGTGAGTGATGATAGTGTATTTCTTAATGTTAGTTCTTAATCACTCATACTCAATACTATGACTAACAATTGTTAAAAACCTAAATGTATAAAATTAAAAAATGCTTTCAGTTTCCATTGTAATTCTATATGCTTTTCACTCTCTTCAAATATAATTGATATTTTTTTTCTTTCTAACTTCTCTTTCTTTATATATATTTATATGACTAAGAGAATGGCATATCTTTGCTTTAGCTTTTGGGAAAATTTTATTCTTTTCACAAAAAACTATAAAACATACCCAAATTACTTATATGGTTTTTATCAGTATGTGTATGTCAAGAATGTATTTTCCCATTTTAATTATATGTAATATCTACCTACACTGAAAAGTATGGGTAAGAATAGTGACTCACACACCTAACTCTGGGAAATGAACAAGGGGTAGAGGAAGGGGAGGTGGGTGGAGGGGTTGGGGTGACTGGGTGATGGGCACTGAGGGGGGCACTTGGCGGGATGAGCACTGGGTGTTATGCTATATGTTGGCAAATTGAACTCCAATAAAAAAATTTAAAATAAAAGAATAGTGACTCACTTTATTCCATGGAAATTATATTAACTGAAGCTATTTAAGTATTAATTTAAGAGTCAACGTAATTATCCCGTAGGTGATTCCAATAACATTTATTCCTACAGTATGAATGTAAGACTGTTATAACTGACACATAGATAACCCACTAGTGACTTATAAATATTAACTTAATGGAATAAAAGTATTATCCTGACTTTTGATTAGATATTACGTATCTTTTGAGTTTATCTTTGTCAGATTAAATAAAAATTTTATGATCTTGTTTTAAAGTATGATTTTTCATTAAACTTCTTTTGAAATGATTTACTGAATATGAAGCTTCACCTTGATACAGTATTTGAGTTTGTCCTATGAAGAAAATATGTTAAATATATTAATCATATATTTGAGTAGTTGATAATTCATTTGATTTTGACAATCCATCTAATAACTAATATAAATACCTAGAAGAGAAATAAAATGAGCTGTTATATCTGTTCATTCCATTTATTCATGTTTTTTGTATTGGTAAAAATGTGTGCTTTTTATCCTTTTATTCATTTGTCTTTCTCAGTGTTTTTCTTTTATTAGACTTATGTATCCTGGAGTGACAATCACGTCTATTTACTTTGCTCCGGATAGATGCTACTGTCTGCTCCCTCACTTCAAGGAAGGGAGGGAGCTCTTTAGGAGAGTCACAGAATGACACTACTCTCTTTTCCCAAGCCGGCATAAACATAGATTAGCATGGACATAGGCAACAAATTTCAGATTTGAGAATTACATTGTAATTGTCCAATTATGACAAATTCTGAAGCAATCAATGCAAATAAAGAAAATGTACAGAGGAAGGGAAGGAGAAGAAAAATCAACATCAGATTTGTTGATATAATAGATGTAATAGAAGACAAAGTGGTAAAGTAGGAAAAAGCCAGGATTTGCACTCAGAAACCTGGATGTGAATTCTATCCAACTCTGCCCCTTATTATTTTGTATGACTTTGTCCTTCTTTGGCAAGTCACAACCTCACTGAAGACAGTTTCTTGAAACTGGAAGTGAAAATGGAAGTATTGCTTTGTAGAGTTACAGTGTGTTAGAAATTATGTCTACACAGTGCCTACCACAACTTAGGCACTCTTTAAATAGCCACTCATAATGTTTTAAGGCAGAATTTTAAAACGATATAATATCTCCGTGACTGTTTAACAGAAAGTTCCCCATCTCTCAGCGTCTCCACATGTTCAACTGCTAGGAGGTTTTGTCAAAGTGGCCAATTTTACATTCTGTAAATTTATAGATTTTTTTAAAATCTTAGATTCATTTAGGGTCATTTTTACATAAATTTAAAATGCACAGAATCTCCTTTGAAAAATGCCTTTAAATAGTAATAAAATCCATATGAAACAGATGACCACTGAATTCCATTCCTAAATTCATTCTTCTCCAACTGCATCCCTTGGTTGGAAGCAGCACCAGCTCTCTGCGATGGCAGACCTCTTCCTCGGGGTATAGATTCAGAGTCTGGCATATCCAGGAGTGTCACAACTTCTGCTCCTGTGAATGGCATGTTTTCTGTCAGGAAAACTCTTCTCACATCTCTACATAAATTTTACCAGAATTCTCAATTTCTGCCCAGCATAGTGACTTTCCAGGTCAAGGAGATTTTTCTTCTGATGCTTACAAAGAATATGTTTTAATTTATACTAATATCGGTTTTAATATACAAGTGAAACCAAGATGGAGAACTTCGTGTCTAAATAAGAAAATAATAAATTTGAATTCTATCTGTATATTTATTTGTGCTTGAGATTTTATTTATTGATGGATGAGAGACACAGAGAGAGGCAGAGACATAGGCAGAGGGAGAAGCAGGCTCCCATGGGGAGGCCAATGTGGGACTCGATCCCGGGTCTCCAGGATCATGCCCTGAGCCGAAGGCACACGCTCAACCACTAAGCCACCCAGCCGTCCCTCTATTTGTGTTTAAAAAAATTTTCCTTCCAAAAAGCAAATCAACATTCCCTATAATTCTATTATGAAATATAAAACCTGAGAAATCCAAATATAATGGTGGAAATTGATGCACCTTTTTTTCAGATGGTCAGTTCATTTTAATAAAAGAAAATTATTTGGTTAAAAGAAATAATTTGCATTAGCTATGAATATTTCAATAGGAAATTATTTAGCAAGTCACTAATTGCTCTTTCTTGCTTTCAGATTAGTACTGAGGCTTAAATAACGACATACATGTACATATGCATGTGTGCACACACACGGATGTGTATATAAAATTGAGATTGTATCAGCATAGTTATTCATGCATTTTAAAATACTTGTCTATTTGAAATCTCTTCTGCAAAGAATGATCTTTTTAAAAAATGTACCAGAAATTTTAAAAAATTGATATCAGTTATATATCATGGATGTTTTGAGGCTGAAAAATGTCTTAGAAACCATTTTAGTGCAATTCCTTCTGAATCCATTCATGTACTTTGGTCACAGGCAGCAGAAACTGATTCTGACTAAATAAAGTAAAAAAAAAAAAAAATTTGGAAGGGTATTGGGTAATCAAATGAGTTTAGGGAGAACCCAGCTCAGATGAAAAGGACAAGACATGAGACCCTGGGTAGGATCTTGGTAGCAAGGACTACTTGGGACTCTTGTCAGGATGTCACTCCCTAGATGACTGAGCTCCAAAAACCTACTAAACCTTTGTTGTGTTTCCTGCCTCAAGATTCAGAATTCTGGGGGAGGAACCCATTGCCTTAATTTGGGTCACTGTGGTTAGAAAATCTTTAAAATCAAGCCCCTCTAAGATGGCACACAGTGTGAGAATGGTCATTTCCAGAAGTTCAGAGAGCTGCCACCTGTGGAAGTGGAACTAGATGCCCGGTGGACCAAATCCCACCAAAACACCCTCCTCACTTTCCAGGCAAAGGAAATAAGGCTTCCAGAATGATTTTCTGTCAAGAGTAGAGATTTGAGATTAGAATATAGATGGCCTCCCAGCTTATGTTTATTTTTATTGTTTAAAGTCAATGTTCTAACTTTTATTATTTATAATTTTCTTTTCTTCCGAGGCATAACCATACAAAGATGACTCTTCTTGTTTGAAACAAGGCTGGATTTTCAGCCTCTCATCCTCAGATCTTCTATATTTCCCCCACAACCTACCCCTCCTCAGAGGCACCACTTCGGTGTCACTTCAGCCTCCTCACCTAAACCCAAGCTCATTCTCTTTCCCCAAAAATGTTCAACCTTTTGTGTTCCCTTCCTTAGCTAATTATCAATTAGCTCAAAGCCTGGTTGTCATCCTAGGTGTTCCCTTTCTTCTACCCCTAACACCTACTCACCACTCGGGAATTGATATTTTTAGCTCTTAAATATGTATTGAATCCACCTGTGTGTGTCCATTCCCCCGCCTTCGCTTTGGCTCAGCCTCTGTGGCCTGTCCTTTTCGGGACCACCAGAGTCTCCCATCTCTTCTCCCTGTTCCCAATTCTACCCTCCTCCTGGCCAATCTCGTGGATCAGGTATGAATTTCAGAGTCACAAGCTCAAGGATCGTAAATTGAAAGCCTTTATTTTTTTATAACTTAATTTTAATTCCTGGCCCTGAGCCTTGATCCTCCCTAGTGTAAAAATCTAATCTTGTCTCTCTCAGGTTATGTGAGTCCAATTCAGTGATTTCTCAGGTTATTCAAGATTCTGACACCTTTTCCTCTCACCCGATTACATAGAAACAACACGGTCCTGGTGCAGAGTGGAGAGGAAGAGAGTTGCAAGATTTAGCAAATAAAAATACTGGATATACACTTCAATATGAATTTCAAAAAAAACCCAACAACGCTTTTTTAGTATAAATAGATAGGTCCCATGGAATATTTGGAGAATACTAATACTAAAAAAATTATTACTTACCTGATACTCAAATTTAATTGGGCATCCTGCCCAGTTTTATCCAGAAAGTCCAGGGCTGGGGGTTTGTCAGTATTTACTTTCATTTTTTTTAAGATTTTATTTATTCATGAGAGACACAGAGAGAGGCAGAGACACAGGCAGAGGGAAAAGCAGCCTCCCTGCTGGGAGCCTGACATGGGACTCTATCCCGGGATCCCAGGATCACGCCCTGGGTGGGCCGAAGGCAGATGCTAAACCACTGAGCCACCCAGGGATCCCCAGTATTTACTTTCAGACCTTAATCTAGGACCTTGCTATAGACACTGAACTTGTCCATCTAGTATCTCATTTCCCCATTCTTTTTTGCTAATGTAACTCCAGTTTGCTTGGGAAAGCAATGTGTCCAAGAACAGGCAGGATATTTGTTTTTCCAGTCTCCTTGCAGCAAGGGATGGCCATGTGACAAAGTTCTGGTCAATGGGACCAAAGTGTGAATCTACTAGCAGTTATAGGAATGCTTTATTCCCCGCCAATAACAAAGACACATCTGGTGCCACCCATCACCCCTTTCTTTTTGCCTTGAAGGTGGACACAGTACCGGGTGCTATAGCAACCCTCCAGTGACCAGCAGGGGACAAGCATGAGGGAAAGATTAAGATAATCCCAGACACATTGAACTTGCCAGGCCACTGAATCAGGACCAGCAGATGCTTACCTTCAGGCATCTTGTGCTGTGCTAAGTGGAAACCTGCTGTTCTAAAGGCACTATGAAACACATTCTCTTACTTGTAGTTGGATGCATTCTATACAGATGTCCACCTCTGATGCACTCAATCCAACTTTCCAGGTCAGATATGGAAATATGCTGACCTGACTCCTTTGATTGCTCCCTGTTGCTTCTTATTCTCCGAGTTATGGCTATGTCCTCCTTCAATCCCTGTGGGCAGCCCATACAAGAGCATGTTAGCACACACCTCCTTGTTGTGGCCAGTGACATTATGACAGATACACCAGCCCTCTCTTTCCATTAACTTTTGTGTCATACATGGAGCTCATTAGACTATTAATGGCATTTCACCTGTACCATTCAGGAGCTATGGGAAATTACAGTGGCTGCTTCTGGTCCTCTTCTACTGAGAAACTGAATTTTGCTATACTTGTGAAGGGGCAGGTAAAAAGGAGGGGAATGAGAGGACATGGCCTCACTGCTCCTTCTTCATATTCTCCTCCTTCTTGACTAGAGGGCAGAAACAAATAAAATTCTGTTACCTTTTTACCTGCCTATCATATGTTTTTGGCCTCATACAAGATGGTGTTTTTTGAGCTTTGGGCCTGGTAATATGGTTTCCTTATTCTCTTTGTGGATAAATCCTACTACAATAGGTGCTGTGTGTATCTGGCTGCCAGATAGGGGAGGGTAACAATTCAGTTGGACACTCCATCCAGATGGCTTTTCTAAACTTCAGGCTCATGGAGTAATGACTCCATTTCCTAACCCGGACCTTTCAATGGCTCTACCTCCATCTCATTCCTAGCTTGGAGTCCAAACTTCTTACCATGGCTTTGAGGTCTTGTCTTTTCTTTTAAAACATTACTCTCACCACTCCTCTCTTCACCTATCTTAATGTGTCTTGTTTCATGCCTAAGTTGATCCACTGAGTAAGAAATTCTTGGTAGATGGAACATGGGCATTGTTTGTTTGTGTGTTTGTTCAATTCCATAGATGAATCTGTTGCATAGCCAGGAGCTGGGAACCAGTAATGCAGGACTTAACACTTCTCAGAACATTTTCACATATATAATTTAATTTTGTTCTTAGAAGAATCCTGATATAGGTACAGCATATGTTGATATGCACACTTTGCAAATGAGATGAAATGCAGTCCAAGGAGTTTAAGTAGAACTGGCCTCAACCTTGAGTATTCTACTTCTAGGCTGTTTCCACTTCACATTGAAATTTTTACTGCTGGTAGTAGTATCACATTATGTCAGTTGCTCTAAATACTTAACTGTCTCCTAACTTTTAAAAAATGTAATATAATTAGTAACTATACGATTTGGCTCCTGATTGCTCATTAAGTGGAATAATAGCCACCACACAGCTGTTATCCCATAACCCTGTTTATTTTCTGTATAGTACTTTTCATCATCTCACATTATTTATTATTTGTTTACTTATGTGTTAGTTGTGTTCTCCCACTAGAATACAAACTTCACAAGGAGAATGAATCCATTCAATCTAGAACAGTGCCTTCCACTTAGAAAATTTGATAGCTATTTGTTGAATAATAAATGGAATATTATCTTCTTGCATTTGATTTATTATTAAATTAGAAGCAAATTAGTAATGTAACAAATCATTACCTTAATCCTAACTGAAAATATTTTTCAAATATACTTAGTAATAGATTTTAGTAAACATTTTCTAGCCAAACATCCAAACATGAATGAATAAATGAATGAACTTCCATAACATACAATGAAGCCACTTAATATAGAGTGCATTTTTAAAATATTTAATGGCATGTTTAATTTTTGCTTGGCATATTGGATTTTTCTGTTTTATTTTACTGGGAGGCTAGTACATCAAGTACTTGTGGACATTGTAATTGCTGTGGTCTGGATGTGTTCCCCCAAATTCATATGTTTAAATTCTAATTCCCAAAGGTGATGGTATTAGTAATTGAGGTCTTTGGGAGGTGCTTAGGTCATGAGAGCTCTGCCCTCGTGAATGGGATTAGTGCCTTATAAGAAAAAAAGGTCTCCAGAGAGATCCCCAACCCCTTGCACTATGTGAAGATACTGTGAGAAGGTGCCAACCACGAAGGAGGAAGAGGGCCCTCCCCAGAACATGACCATGCTGGCACCTTGATCTTGAAATTCCAGCCTCCAGAACTGTGAACAATGTATTTCTGTTGTCTGTAAGCTACTCAGTCACTAGTATTTTGTTCTAGCAGCCAGAACAGACTGACAATAGTCGGTTCTGAGCTCAGCTTTGGAACTGATATATTTATAATGTAATTTTACTAAAATGACTACATTTGAGTAGCTCCTGGCATCTTTCATTAAACTGAAGTTGTTCATTTACAAGTGTTCGAGGCAAAGAGCATTTTCAGTTTTCACTCAGGAAAAAAAAGAAAAAGGCAGTGTGATTCAACCTTTAACTATTAGAGAAGAAAAAACACTGCACAGATTTAAAGGATTAAAATAATGTTCTGAGCGTTGGGTTTCTTATTATTCCCAGTTACCGGAACTCATACAAGAAGAACATTTGTGTGGACATGCTGCGAGATGGTTATCATAAGTCCTTTACTGAGCTCTTCGCCCTGATGAAGAAGTGGGATGCCCTGCAGGAGACCGCGAGAGTTAGGTCCCTTTCCTGGTTGCAGAGACCCCTGGAGGAGCAGCCTGATAAGCTGGATCACTTCTACCACTACCTGACGAGGGCTGAGGCAGCTGAAAGGAAAGGTGAGTGGACGGCCTTTGGGCAGCAGTCCTGCAGAAGCCAGAACAATGGGCCTGAGGGAGGATTCAAAACATTAAGAAGACACCTTAGCACAACTCCTTCTAGACACCTAAGCATCTTTATGGAATACATGATAGGGAATGCTGAACCACAAAGCTGCCCAGACACAGGGGCATCCTGCTGATGTCTTTCCAAGCCGGGAAGACAATACATAGCACCTGATGACATCTCCAGAATTTTCCAATCCATTAAAATCTTTTGTATCACGAATTACAAATCTTTCCATAGTTTTAAAAATATATAACCTGAATTTTGACTTTTTTTGATGAGATACATTCAAAGAGTATAACTTGAACGTTATACAGATTTTCTAGTATTTATGTGATGGAATTTGAGGGTCTTATCTATAAATCCTACAGATTTCAATCAGAAAATTTTTATTAGTGAATAGTGAGAAGATGCAAAAAGCCTGCAATTCACAATTATGAATAAAATTGTTTACTTTATATTATCCATCACATTTTTCTAATAAATTCCTTTTTTTGTATCTTAAAATTTTCCAGAAAATCAATGTTTCAAGTACTGAAAATATTTTAATCTCTCCTATAATTATACTGATATTGTCATGAGTCTTCCTAGTTACATATTAAGAATCAGTTATTTTAGGTAATCAAAGAAAGGAAATCCTAAAAGTTGATGTGGTCTAAATTATTAATTTCTTCAACTTTTTGTGTAAAAAGACCATAAGACTCAAAAAGAAAAGCTCAGGGCCAAACAAGGCCTATATTTCATTTTAGGGCTTTCTATGGAAAAATAGAGTATTACACAACTTTTTGTCAATCAGTGCTACAGTGGGGAAACTTATTGGGGACATGGAACAGTACTAGAGAGGTAGCAAAAGTGTCTCACCCTCTATAGTAGAGTTAATACATGTTTCCCATCAGGTTGTCACCTGGCTTACATATAGGAGATAACACAAAAATCCTAACAACACAAGTGAGTTTGTGTGTGTTTGTGTGTGTAGAAAGGAAGTGAATATTTGTATTATGAGAAGTATTTAACTTCAGGATTGACTTTAAAAATAGAATACTTTGGTGAATTCTAAAATATGACATCTAATTTCTCAAGAAATTAATTGTTATAAATAAAAAATGCTATTGTAAAAAACCTACATTCTAGCTTCAGCTCCAAATTCTGAAGTGATATTTGCACCGAAAATAGAATTGAACAAGATAAAATTTCCCCATTAGTCATTTTTTCTTGTTGAATTCATCATACTCACTAAGTGTTTTAAATAGAGGCTCCTTTTGAGTAGCATAAATATGAGCCAAATACATCACTTGTTACAAAGTGTCTTAAATGTGAGAAATTTGTCAGAAAGCATTTTGTAATTATAAAGAAACTAAAATGCTAAGTAGTCTATTTTAAGGTAGAAAACATTTAAATTTTTTATTTAAGATAAGTAACCAAACATTTTAACTGTTTCTCCAATTCCAAAAGTTAAAAAAGTGCAAACTTTATAGTAGTCAATATTTTATACACATGTTGTAAGTAAAAAAATATTTTCTTTACTGGGTGGCTTTATCATATGTTCATCATAACTAAGTTGCATTTGTTAAGTGAAATAAAACTACCTCTTGCTCAGAATAACTCTTCTGTAAGGTTTTCTCCTTCAAAATGCAGTGGCTTTTGCCTGGTTGCAATATAGAAAGTTAAAATTATTGCAAAAAAACATTGTTGAGAATACTTCAGCTGAAGTACATGTGAATATTTGTATGCTTTAAAAAATTGTATAGTGTTTTCACATTTAACATATAAACTTTATTGAGGAAAGATTGTGATATGAGTTAAAAACCTCCCAGAAAATGGGATAGACACCTTCACTCTTAATACTTTGAATTAATCCTAGATCTTAAAGAATGCACACAGGTGCACACACACACTTAACCTAGAATATAAAAATCTGGTGTCTCAAGATTCTATCCTCTATGGTCATGGAATGGAATATGGAATCTGAAAAAAATATTCCTGAAGTAGCGTATCTCTGAGCATTCTCATTGCTTCTCATTGGAAACACTATCATTCTAGGGTCACAATGAAGTTCATTTAATCAAAGCTATGGCACTAACAATAGTCATCTTGGGTCAGTTCTGTCTCTTGAGACTTACAGAGCAGGAACCTAGAGTTATTTAAATTACTCTTCAAAACATCACTTACTGTTTTATAGCACAGAAGTATTTAAAGTAAGCCAGCCATTTCTTTTTTGATTATTTTCCATTTGTTAAGATGGATTTTTTGGTCCCTAATAACATTTTTTATATTACCCATTGTTGTAAATCATCTCTGTACCATCTGTAATATTATGATTAGGGCCTTGTGCCCCATGGGGCTGGAGAAGAGATGGCAATAATGGTAATGGGCAACTGAATCAATAGATAATTCAAACATTATTTACACGTGACTTTAAATTATTGTTAATGGTTAAGCAGCAATTTTTTTCCTAATAACATTTATTTAAGATACCCCAACTGTGTTCTATACAAAGAGTCTCCAGGATCTTTCCAATGGTTTCATGTAAAGCAAAACAAAAATAATTATCTGGTAAAATAAGTTTGAGAAACACCAGGTGAATTAACATGGATATTAAGTAGGTTGGTTTATTGCGGGACTTAACCAGAGCCTTTAACATACTGATGCATAGTGTGTGGTCACTGAAAGAAGAAAATTAGCAACTACATTTTCCAATTTATTTCACCATAGAATCTCCTTTTCTAGATAGCACAATGAATACTGATCTAAATAATAAACCAACAATAAAAATGTTTTTCATCTTGTAAATATCTGCTGACAGTTCAAGTAAGTGGTCTACAAACAAGGAGATAAGGCTGCTTAGAATGTAAAGGGTACAGTGCATATATTTGGATTGTTCAAAGATTCAAAACTTGAATATATTCCCTTATACTTAATGCTCTGAAAAATACCCCATTTTTTCTGTAGAAAAATAGCTTAGATAACAAGTGGTTTTTAAATATGGAAACGATAGCTAACACAACTTGTTCTAAAAAAAAAAAAACATGTGGAGTATTGGAAATTTTTTTCTGATTACTGAAAGTCAGAAAAATTATTTGGGGATCACTTTTTCAAAAACTCTTTATATAACTTTTTGAAAATGGAAGATATGGAATGCTTTAGACTTTTAAAAATCATAATTCTCTAATAACTAAAGATGACAAAGAATATAAAACATTACAAAACACACTTTAGTGCTCCATTCACTTTAGGTAGAAGGTTCACAATGCAAAGATAAAACATAAGAGAAGTCAGTTCTGAGATGAGAGTATTTGTTTCAAGTAATAACTCCAGTTACTCACTGCTTTTTACCTAAACTCATGCCTATTGTGAGTAACCTTAAACAGCAGAATGGCTCTCCAGAATCCCCAGCTCCTTCAAAAAGTATTTTAAAATAGGGAGACAGGGAGACCTCTATTTTTTTAACTTTAATGTTTAGGTATAGCCCTTATTTTGAGATAAGCCTTAATTTCCTATGAAATTATGAAGCAACATGTGTAAAGAAATGACTTAAGTTTCAGAAATTTCTTTTGATACATTAGAATGACATGTATAGTTCTTGAAAATTACCTTTTTTTATTTTTATTTATTTATGATAGTCACACAGAGAGAGAGAGAGAGAGGCAGAGACACAGGCAGAGGGAGAAGCAGGCTCCATGCACCAGGAGCCCGACGTGGGATTCGATCCCGGGTCTCCAGGATCGCGCCCTGGGCCAAAGGCAGGCGCCAAAATGCTGCGCCACCCAGGGATCCTGAAAACTACCTTTTGTTGTAATCAACCTCATTTCATTTTTTTCTGGGCCTTTTGATTTTAGTCTTCTAGGAATACTAGTGGGCAATATATAAATATTTTTCATAATTGTAGTCCTTTCAGGAACATTTGAGTTGACTCTTCTGATTGTTGTGAATAATTAATATCAATAAATTCTAATAGATAATGATTGTTATTAAAAAATCCTTGGAAGAGTAATCCAGAAGTTACCATATATCTACAACTGCGCTTATAACACAGATGCAAAAAGACATAAAAAATATGAATTTGTTCATATTCACCAATAAAATGGAATTTGCGGGACTGAGGCACAATTTATTAACACACAGGTTTTTGTCCAAGTTTATGATTGACTGCAGTGCAGTTTAAAAGACTAATTCACAATTTATTAATGTGCTTTTTGTATACAAGTAGGTCAGGTGCCACTTTAGGGAAAAAGGGAGGGTTTAAAAACTAACAACTAATAAACTAATAACTGAGTGAGAAGGATGACTAGTATTAGTTCATTTTCAGCAGAAAAAGATATTGAGAAATAGAAGCACAGAAATCCATTCTTTGTTAGCATTGCTAGTAACTTGTATCACTGGAAACATTGCAGAACGTATATGAACCTGATAGGGTTATCCCAATCCCCATATTATTATATCAATAAGCTCGTGATTATTTTTCCTTCTGGGTAAAAATACTCTATTTCCATATCTTATCTGCTTTCCTTATTAGCTCCCCCCCAATAGTTAGGAAACATTGTTTTCTCTTGAATCTAAATACTTTTCAAATCTTTAATGGGAAAAGTACTTGATGATAACACATATTCATCTCTTGCAATAGACCTGAGAACAGTGCTAGTACATATTATCCTGTCTTTTGTCTTATATAGTCTAGTGTTTCAACTAAAGAGTATGTCAATTTCTTACATGTTCTAAGTTTTCAGAAAGATTTTGGTTGCTTTTTCTCGTGTGCACATCCTTTAACGCAACTGTTTTAGTGGTTAAGACGCATTAATTTAATTTTGCATTTCCATTTTTAAAATAGCTAATCCTCTTTTTAGGGGAAAATAAATAATCACTAGGTTGGTTTGCCATTT
The DNA here is from genome assembly GCF_003254725.2 of Canis lupus dingo. Classification (NCBI taxonomy): domain Eukaryota; kingdom Metazoa; phylum Chordata; class Mammalia; order Carnivora; family Canidae; genus Canis; species Canis lupus. Next base: position 45,344,835 of record NC_064257.1, on the reverse strand, counting down.
GAAGGGACAGGCCGTGAGATATTTTTCTAACGCAGCTTATGTTTTTCTTTGAAGAATACTTTGAAGACGTCTATAATAACTTGTATGCACTGGCCTGTTACTTCAATAATTCTGAAGACAAATGGGTAAGGAACCACTTCTATGAGCGATGTTTTAAGATTGCTCAACTGATCAAAATTGACGGTGGGAAGAAGGAAGCCGAGGCTCATGCGCACATGGGACTTCTCTTCGAGGAAGAGGGTGAGTGGTCATTTGTCAGGCTGTCCTGGTTGCTTTGGAGGATTCAGAGTCGGTGCAGCCAGAAAGCACGTGGGGGTTGAGAAAAAGACCTGAGGCGTTAGTATAAGACTGTAAGTTGTTGCAATTAAAAAGCAAAGGTGTGTGACTTAGGGGCTCCGCGAAAGCTTTCCTTGCAGTCCACCCCAGCGCCCAGGCTGGAGTTCCCAGCAGCAGCAGCAGCAGCAAGAGCAGGCTGCTTCCGTACCCATGCACACGTGTCTGTCAGTGCCACGTGCTGTAGGGCTTGAATTCCTTTCCTTTCCTACAGCCCTCTCTTCATTTTAACTGGATTTCTTGTGTATGAAAATGGGAAAAAAGGAAGACATACTTCGTGATTTTCCTAGCGCTCCCATATCCCCTGTACATATCTCTATAATTTAGATATCACTCCATCGTGGTTTTATAACAATTTCCGAAGGAAAGGTCCTTTAAAAGCAACTTCATAAGGTTATCTTAACGCAAGCCAAAGTCTAAAACAGCAAATACCGTCAAAAATACATTTTGTATGGTGTTTTACTAAAGAATGCAAAGAGAAACTTAAGAGTTAAAATTATTTATGGAAGGAATGGTAGGTAGATTATATGCAAAGAAAATATATGAAAAGTTAGCATGAATAATGCTATTTCTTTTCTCAAAAAAACTGATTTTCCACAAAAATTTTAACTTTGGCCAAACAGTTAAATGAGAAAATATTGATTATTTTGTGGGTAGGACTATATAGGACACCACAAAAGGTAAAAATTAATATATAAATAGAAAATTACACATCGCAATCTACAACATGGTAGGTGCTAGGAGGCAGTAGATGGTGGTTCAAGGGCCATCTGGAGGGCCATCTTCAGTAATACCAAAAAAATTCAGAGAAGTGAGAGATCATAGACTAGATTCAAAAAAAGGCAAAATGGAATCAGCAAGGACTGGTGGGGGACTTGGAAGATGGGTTGAATTTAGGCAGGTAAAGAAGCAGGACAATCAATTCTGTAAGAAGGCACTACTAAAGCATAATTAGAGGAACTGGTAGGAGGTGCAACCTGTTTAAAGCAGAAAGTGTGTTTCTGAGCAGCAGTGAGAACGAAAAGTGGCAAGGCAAAATAGGAACACACCTGCATTCAGACTTTGGGTTTAAGCTTCATGGCAAGGAAAGGATAATATTGCTATAATTTGACAAATTATTTGTTAAAACATTTAGCCTATTGTTAAAAGTAGAGTTTCGTCTTTCAGTTTCTAAAAATGGGATAAATTGTGGGGTGCCTAGGTGGCACAGTTGGTTAAGCCTCCGACTCCTAGTTTCAGCTCAGGTTGTGATCTCAGGGTGGTGAGATCGAGCCCTGAGTCCAGCTCTGCATTCAGAGGGGAGTCTGCTTGAGATTCTCTCTCTCCCTCTGCCCCTCCTGCTCATGCTTATGTGCTCTTTATCTCTATCAAATAAATAAATCTTTAAAGAAAAATGGGATAAGTTCTTGCTTAAGTAAAGAAAATTATTGCTTAAGCTTTTAAAAATTATTCTCATTTCATAAGTGAGGCAAATAACATTTTTAAGCTTTTGAAAATTATTATCTTCACTTTGAGGATGAGAAAACTGGCACAAAGATTGAACTGGTTAGTCGTGAAGTTAGTATTGACTAGTCAGCTAGCTTTAGAGCCTATAGTCACTCCTCTGTGCAAAGGATTCCTCTATTTTCATGGTGTACTAATTATGAAAATTATATATTAGAATATAATTTAGCACCTTTTTGTTCTCCACTCTAGGAAATCTTTCCATTGAATGGAGTTTTTGTTTTGTTTCTGTAATTTGGGCAATAATTTTCTGTCACCTGCAAGAATAAATCATATCAACTATGCATTACTGGTCCCAAAAAAGAAATCACAGAAGAAATAACATGAAAATAAGGCCGAAGAAGTCAGGGCCACACTGATGAAAATGTAAGAGTGGCTCAATGAGATTCAAATAGCTATCATAGTTATATTCTGAATTTTTGTGTAAAGTTTAATTGTGATTCTTAAGATGCAGTTTGATTCCAAAAAAATTGCCTAACAAAAGTTGCCATCTGAACATCTAAGAGTGCAGCTCAGTAGCATTTAGTATATTCATATTGTTGTGCAATCTGTCTTCAGAACTTTTTCATCTTGCAATACTGAAACTCAATACCCATTCAACAACAACTTCCAGTTTCCCTCCTGATTTTTTAAAATCTCTGCATGCATTTCTGTTGGAGGACTTATTCATTGCTTCCTTTCTTACTCATTTTTTAAAAGATTTTATTTATTTATTTGGCAGAGAGAGAGAGAACACAAGCAGAGGGAGTGGCAGGCAGAGGGAGAGGGAGAAGCAGGCTCCCCTCTGAGCAGGGAGCCCAATGAGGGACTCCATCCCGGGACCCTGGGATCACGACCTGAGCTAAAGGCAGACCCTTACCAACTGAGCCACCCAGGTGCCCCTTTTCCTTATTCATTTATCTATTCATTTATTCATTGTCATTTCAGTGACTGAGAATGAGGCTGAGTTTGGGAAATGTGAGGGTGGCACCACCATGAGATTACATTTGCAGGTCCTTGGCTTGCTCACATTTACATGCTCCACCCTACAATGTGATAAAATGCACCCATATTCCACAGCAATTAGAACATTTTGGCTATGAAATTATTTTTAAGTTAGATTGTATTTTTTTGTTTTGCAGCCACTTTTTGTCAGGTCTAAAATATTAATCAGTTCATAGACCCTAGGAGCCACGCCTTTTGCCTGATGGATAAAATGAGTTGGTGTTGCTGCAAATTCCAGAGATTGGCTTTGAGTGCTTGATGTGACTTGCAATGGTGAAAAGTACCTGTGCAGCTTTTGCAATCCGGGTAAAATTTTCATGAGAAGGGTGAACTAGGACTACTTAGAATATGTGGCCAGAGTGCAGTGGGGACTCACCTGGCTGTAGGGTTCCCCCTGAGGTGATGGAGGTGTAGCTTCCGCAAATCTGAGCTGATTGGTCCAGACAAGCAAATGGAGGCCCCACAGCAACAGCTAGGCAGCAGCTGGGCTCAGAGGCAGGTTAAAGCAGGATACCAGCTGGCAGATGGCAAAGGGCAGGTTGTCAGGGCCCAACCAAGCAGGCTGTAGTCCAGGGCATGGCTCCAGAACCCTTAGGGAACTATAGAGCAAATGAACATGAGCAGAAGCCATAGTCACAGGGACTAGGAACCTGGGTACAGTCAGGGCCAATGTGCAGCCCGCTGACACATATGTGACCAGATCCTTACCCAAAGCCCCCTGGCCAGAGTCAAGCACGGGTTCTAGTTCCCACTGCTGTTAAAGATGAGGCCCTAGTACACAATGTGGTCTGATTTCCATTGGCTAAAGCACTGGCATTCTCATTATTCACATCAGATACCTTCAGTGGTTGGGTCCAGCACCAGCCCCTTCCCTGGCCTGATCAGGATACCGGGGTCCAAGCCTTGCAGTTGTGGTTCTATTAGGATTGGGGATGGGATAAGCAAACTCAGACAGAATTGACCATATCAGCATTCATAGTTGAGCAAGTACCAACACTTTTCCCCTTTCCCCACTTCCAGTGATTTAAGATCTGGGCCCCAGCCTTGCTTTTGACCAGATTAATGGATTTAGCACTGAGGCTAGATGGTTTCTATGGAGCCTTGCAGAAGGGCCAATATATTTTCTGAAAGGCTAGCCTGAAAGTATCAGTCTTGGGCAAGTTAACCCTTAATTTCTGTATACCTCTTTGTCCTATTCCTCCTTTTCCAATTCAGTGCATGGCTTGTAAACATCATCTCTTCTTGGCAGCAACCCATTCCCTTTTAACCCATAAGAGCTTTGAGTCTCAACTTTGCTGTTAGAGACCAGGAGGATGATTAGAAATAGATGTTGGCTGATAACCCTGGAGTGCTGATCATGGTCACTGAAAATGGGGAGGAGAATACCAATGTAGGAAGAGTTTAGGCAGTGCACATCTTCCAGTTCAGGAGGCCATCATCTGTGATGGTACTGCAGGGATAGAACACTGGCTAACCAGGTTCTCCAGGATTGATCCCAAGCTCTCTCAATGACAGGGGAACTTCTGAAGAAAGGTGTTGTCCTGTTTGGCTTGCCCAGTTCAGGTCCTAGAATTATTGTTGACAGTGAGCTCCATGGACAGATTCTAGGTAATGTATCTTGGTGCAGTTCACCAGGGGCCAGAAGGCACCAGAAGCAGGGGAGTGTTGTGAAGACACTCTAGAGTGGTTGCGCTCTCCCCTGATACATCCAGTAGTGGAAGGTAGATCCAGGAACATACCTATGGAGAAGCCCACCATTGAAAAGGAGTTAGAATTCAGGAGCCCACTCGCCTTTGTCTTGCCTATGTTCAGTTATCATTTTTCCCTAATACATTTTCACCCATTTTTAGTGATAATGGAGAAGACATTCCTTTTCTTCTTCTTTTTTTTTTTTCATGAATTTTATGAGGGGCAGTGGTTCAGCTTTTCTGTCAGTGAAGTATCCACCCCATCCAAGGCAAATCCCTCCAAGAGGACAAAAAAAGAAACAAGGTATCTTATTACTGAGAGCCTTAACCCCATAGGTTTCTTACTACTTAGGATTTTTCAAAGCTAGTTCCTGCTAATAGTCACTCATTGGCCTTCCTGAAGGCTGGCAACAACACCACCAGCAGACTCTTCTCATTCCAATCTTGGTCTTTGATTTATTTCCAGTCCTCTGACTTGCTTCCAGAAGGCCATGGTATGGACCTGAACAGATGCCCAGTTTGCTGGGACAACTGCCATGCTAACAAGGTAATTGGTCAGCAGCACTCACAGCAGGCCTGCTGGAGCAGCACTGCTCCAAGAGAACTCACAGAGACAGGAGCAGTAGCAGGTGTGCTGGTTGCCCATTGCCCTTTCATTGGATGCTGTATGTTTAGGGAAGTATGATCACACCCCTGGTGTGACCAGGGACACACAATAGCAACATCATGTGGCATAGCCTTCATACAAGCCTTACCCTGCCAGCTCAGCATTCATGATTTGATGTAGCTCAGCCCCTCCCCTGCATGATCAGCAGAGGGGGAGATGGAAAAGGGGTGGAGGCTGAGGACTCTGCCTCATGGTTGCAGCCATAGGATATACCATAAAAATTGCAAGATTTGCTACACAGGCATTCTTTGTTGGGGATCACCAATCTCTCCCTTGTCAGAGGAGAGGGACTGCAATAGATTAGAATTGATTGCCTTAAAAGCACTGAAGCTGCATGGTTTCCTTAGAACTTTGCTGAAGCAAGCCTGCAAAGATCAGTCCTGGGCAAGTAAACCTTTACCCTTTAAATCTTTAAGTTCTGCATAAAGAACATAAATTAACATAGAGACTTAGCAAAGAAGTGTTAGGCATAGAAATCCTGTCCTGTGATAACTAGGACAGAGATAGGTCCATGAGCAAGATGACAAGCTTCAAAAGAAGCTCCAAAGACTAGATGTTTTCAAGAACTGTCCAAACTAGAAGAGAACCAGTGAGTTAAAGTAAGAGGAGATCAATTATCTGTCCTAGGAGAATGCCTGCGAGGCATTGATATTGAATGAAGTGCTGTTTCTACCAACTACCCCCCAACTATAGGTAGAAGTAGGCAATTCTACTAGCACTGAGGGGCCAGTGCACAGAGAGGCAAGGGCAGACTATCCATGCTGCTTACCTTGAAAACCCAAGACTACAGAGACTGCTCCCAAATGGGGGGTGTAGGAAATTCAAGGAAGACCTGACATTTATCTGAAGACTCAGATAAGGAACAATCTAGCAAAAGTGACCATTTTAGGAAAATTTTTGGTATCTGCAGAAAGATCCAGGTGGAAGACAGAAAAGCCCAAGGATTGATCCAAATGGGTCGAGAAAGAGCCCCAGATGACGTAAGGAATGCTTCAGTTAAGATGTGTTGGTAGAGTTAAAATACTGAGTGGAAAAAATAAAAAGCAGAACCGACTCCATAGAAAACTGAATCGGTGATTTTGAGGACAAATTTAAAGCACTCATGCAAAGTGCAGGGGAAAGACAGGGTAAGTATGGAAGTCCCAGAGTAAGAGTATACAGTAACTGAAACAAAGACAATGACCAAAGACATTTTAAGAAAACTTCCCAGACCCTAAGAAAGCCCTCAGAATGTGTAGATTGAAATAGCCCTTCATACTGTGGTCAAAAATTAAGAAAGATCCTAGACAAATTCTGGGTAATTTTGTGAATGCCTTTATGAAGGCGGACTCCTACCTGCATTCAAAGAGAAAGCACAGATTGCCTGCATTGTAACAAAAATTAAGACACAATTTTCTCCTTTGCAACATCAAATGCCACAAAATAAAAAGAAGCAAAGTCCCTGGGGCTCGAGGGGAGGGGAAAGAGTGGAATGCTGTGAGGCTGAGAAGGGAGAGCAATGCTACAGAGCCAAGATTGGGTTCCTGTGTGAAGCAATGGGAGACGCTCTTTTGCAAGTTTCAGAAAGTGCACTTGGAAGGTATTTTCCATGTATATTGTATTCTCCTATTTAGCAAGAGACAAATCAAAACTAAAAATTCAAGAAGAAGGAAGTCCTAATGTAAAAGAACTGGCAATAAACACTGAAACTGATTAAGCGTAGTTAAATCTACAAAAGTTAATCCATGTCAATAATTTTGGAACCAGAAGATACACAGTGTCACAATTAAGTATCATTTTAATTTTTCTCTTTATGATTTTCTATATTTACCAAACATTCTGCAGTCATGCTAATGACTTCTTGTATCATACTTTAAAATTAAATTTTAGGGATGCCTGGATGGCTCAGCAGTTGAGCATCTGCCTTTGGCTCAGGATGTGATCCTGGAGTCCTGGGATCAAGTCCCACATCGGGGTCCCTGCATGGAGCCTGCTTCTCCCTCTGCCTGTGTCTCTGTGCCTCTCTCTCTCTCTCTCTCTCTCTCTCTCTCTGTCTCTCATGAGTAAACAAATAAAATATTTTTTAAAAAATTAAATTTTATAAGAAACACTTGAAAATAAACTCTTAAAATCCAAGTGGGAAATATAGGCAAATATTCATTTAGCCTTAGATAGGAAAGACCTTCGAACATACAAACAATTGAACAAAGCACAAATGAAAATGATGGGGTTCACTGAGAGACCATTATATTCTCTCCCTACTCTAAGTTCAGGACTGACTCAGAAGAAACGTGGGAATCAAATCATAATTGTTAAGGCTCATTGGGGAACAAAGCTTATAACTCACCGAGTCAGTCTCTATTTATCCTCCAGAATTCATCTCAACCACCTGATCACTGGCAGACTGGTGAAGCTGACTCTCCTGAGGGTTCTAAGCCTGTGCCTGTGAGCTTCAGGGTGGAGCTCAGGGGTCAAACCTCCTTAAGAATTGAGTCCAGAGAGGATGAGAGCTCAGCATTTCACCAGTTTATGTCATTTCCCCTTTCTTGATGAGAAATCAAGGGGGAAGGAGAGAGGGAGTCCCCTCATGGAAGCATGGGGCTAGGGGAATAAAATTTCCACTATCAGAAACAAATATTGAGCGATTTGACACATACTTTTTAAAAATTGCTTATTAAAGACTTCATATAATGAAATGATAAATCTGGGAAATATTTGAAAGAAATGTGATAACATTAATATCATTATTATTTCAAGAACATTATCAGTTGGTGAGAAAAACCATATAACATCAATACAGAAATGGTAAAGGAAGCTAAGAAGAAAATTCAAAGAAAAAAAAAACAAGATTGATAAAAAAAAAAGCACAAATTAAAGCACTAAAGATAGACTTTTCACCTGAAATATTATAACAAATGTTTATTATGTTTCAACTGTGTGCAAGATACTGGGCTAAGCATTGGAAATTCATGGCTGGAAAAGATATTTATGGCCTCTTGATTCAGAGCATAATGAAAGAGGCAGGTCAGTACTCTGATCATTGCAATGATGCAAGTGAATGTACTGATAGGACAAAATGTACCAAATTCAAATGTGTAAGAAACAGTGTTGCCTATTTATTTAAGGTAGCATTTACTACTTGTAAAGTTTTGATAAGTAAAGCACATTTTTTACATTGCTGGTGATAGGATAAATTAGCTTGACATTTCTAGCAAAGCATTTGAAAATATGAATCAAGACTTTTTTCAATATCCACATCCTTTAACCCTGCTAATCTACTACTAGGAAATAATCAGATGTGAAGACAAAGATTTACAAGAAAGAAAATAATAGAAATGTCCTACATTAGGGTAACACTTTAATTATGGTTAGTATAGGGGATCCCTGGGTGGCACAGCGGTTTGGCGCCTGCCTTTGGCCCAGGGCGCGATCCTGGAGACCTGGGATTGAATCCCACATCGGGCTCCCGGTGCATGAAGCCTGCTTCTCCCTCTGCCTATGTCTCTGCCTCTCTCTCTCTCTCTCTGTGACTATCATAAATAAATTTAAAAAATTATGGTTAGTATACCTGTTGAACTCTTATCCAGCCATTCAAAATGCTCTTGTCTAATAACATAATGGTAAGAATGGCCATTATTTGAGTCTTGTGTGTCAGTCACTATAAAAATGCTAACTCTAGCCAATAGGCTCTAAGTAGTTACTTCTAGACTGAAGCATGGAGGAGCAGATGTGAGCCTTCCAAGCTATCTCCATTTTTGCCGTGGTAATCTTGCGGGACATATGCTAAGATGGTGAAACCATGGGATGGAAACAGGCTGGATCCCTGAATGAGTATTTGGAGGGGAACTGCCCTGGAAAGTCACTCAACCTTCAGTGGACTTCATGAGAGCAAGAAAATTACTTTGTCTAAACCCCTGGGATTTCAGCGTCTATTTGCTACCACTGTGTGCAATCTCCAATCTCCTAACACTTTTATGCCCTTATTGTGAATGAGGGATTTTACGATCCTGTGAATAGTTTTTGGCAATTTCTTTGAAAAATTCACACAATAGTCTAACACTTTCTTTTGCAATGTGATATCTAATGTTTCTGTGCTTCCCTGAAAACTTCCATTTTAATATTTTTAAAGATACATAAATCCCTCAATTTACCAATATAATTTAGTCTTTCAAAAATTCAATTTCTATTTTTTCAATATAGGAAAAATGGGTGCATTTTACTTTTTCCATTGTGTTTCTCTATTTGAATATAGTAGATGTGCAACGTATTTATGACCCAAAAAATAAAAAAAACATAATTTTTTAAAGCTACCTGATATACAGTGACTGTACCACATATCTACAGTAGCATTTTGCCTACTATGTAGGGTCCTAACCTGCTTTAGGATCCCATGATCATCATTACTGGACCCAGGAGGACATAGTGGGCCTCTTGGCTGACCCAGTGTTGGAGTGTCTCATTCAGGAGCACAGATTCAGTACCTGATCATGGGTTTTGGAATTAGGATCCACTATTCAAACAAGCTGTCTGACTCTATCCTGGATTCCCAATTTCCTTCACTGAAATTTCTTCAAGTGTGGAAGAACCAACCATTGAAGCAAAGGCATCAAGAGACCAGGCACATGGATGCCTGGGTGGCTCAGTGGTTGAGCGTCTGCCTCCAGCTCAGGGTATGGTCCTGGGGTCCTGGGATCGAGTCCCACATCAGGCTTTCTGCATGGAGCCTGCTTCTCCCTCTGCCTGTCTCTCTCTCTCTCTCTCTCTCGCTCTCTCTCTCTCTCTTTCTCTGTCTCTCATGAATATATGGATAGAATCTTAAAAGAGAGAGAGAGAGATCAGACACAGTAGTTGTTGTGGCTGTCAATATTGAACACTACAACATGGACACTTCAGAATCTCAAATTCAGAGTAACAGATTCTTTACATATGCCTTACCTGAGAAATTAGGAACGTCTGATTTGCCATCCTCAAGATAATCTATCCTGAAAGTACCTCTGTCACCTACTTCCAATTGAACCAGCATACCAAGCAGTAATTCATACAACCAGAAACATCTTCACAATTTATGCACACTTTCCCAAAACAAGCTTCCAGGCTGAAGAACAGCTTCAAGTAGTCTTGGTACCCATACATCCTCACCATAATAAGCACACAGACTCTTGTCCTCTGACTGTGCTGCGGTATTGCCCAGCCTGTAGAAATATTTGGAGGCCTAATGCCACATCACTATGTCTTCCCAATATAAAAAATCTCTATATCCCTGCTCACCACCTAATGTCTGGGGGCTTCTATATCTTGTATTTTATCTCCCAGCTGTCCCCCAGCCTCAGGGCCTTGATGCTCTATTTTTTTTAAAGATTTTATTTATTCATGAGAGACACGCAGAGAGAGGCAGAGACATAGACAGAGGGAGAAGCAGGCTCGCCGTGGGCAGCCTGATGTAGGACTCAATCCCAGGACCTCGGGATCACGCCCTGAGCTGAAGGCAAACGCTCAACCACTAAGCCACCATGCATCCCTGATGCTGTATTTTAACAATGGCAGTTCTCAACCATTTTTCTCATGGCAACAAATATGATTATTAATACTGACTTAGACAACACACCAATGAGAATAATGAGATTAAAAAAAAAGAGAGAATAATGAGATTAAACACACACATCCCCACCAAAGCAGAAGCAATAAACACCAACACAAATTTTGGGCTATGGTCAAAGGAAAATAGTCTGAGGGTTTCTGTGCTATCTATAGTTCTATAGCATTTCTCTCCCATCTAGAAAGCATATTGGAGTTTAAATGAGCCAGAGTAGCACTTTAAAATGGATAAAGACCAATCAACATCATGTGCTAAAAAAAATGTACACCACTCAGGGGACTCCTGGGTGGCTCAGTCAGTTAAGGATCCAATTGTTGGTTTTGGCTCAGGATCTCAGGATCATGAGATCAGCCCTTTGTGGGCTCTGTACTCAACGGGGAGTCTGCTGGAAGATTCTCTCCCTCCCTCCCCCCACTTGCGATTGCATGTGTTCTCTCTCTCAAATAAGTAAATCAATCAATCTTTTAAAAGTTACTGGCAGTATATTTTAGAACTTATCTGGACCTATAACCATACCTGAAAGCAGCCATTAAGAACTACTGGTCTAGAAGTAGATTATTCATCAGGTAGTTTGACTAATAAGTTTCTAAGACCCTTTTTCTCATCAATCTGGTTTTCCTCCCTCTCACTTTCCCCTCAGTATGTCTCTGTGTGCACTCTATATTCACAAATCAATCATCTGCCAGACCATGAGACCCCATTCTTCATTGGGTTGTGCCTCCAGTGGTTCCCTCAGTAGTTCAAGGAGAGCTCCAAACTCTACCATGTGAACTGAACTCTATGCCCATTTGGCAAAGGGCAAAGTATGCAGGAACCAAAGAACTTTTTAGCTCCTTTAGCAAATTCCTTTTCTGCTGACGGCTTTCCCAGTGACCGATTCTGCTCCACAAAGCCTGAGCCCTGTACATAGAAGGGAAATGCCACTTGCCCTGCTCCTCATTTTGGGCATTAGGCTAGTTGGAGGCACTGCCATAATGGCCAGTTCTTATTCTTTCAAATGAATGCCTCCTGCAATGAAGCCTTTTAGGTGGTCCTTGTACCCAGCTTGGTCCTCCTGCCCTATCTCTTCTCTGCTGTGAACTCAGACTTGCAGTAGGCGTGAGCTTCCACTCGTGCCTCCCTTGTAGCCATGTCTGCGATTCTAGTTAGCTCCTGCTAAGGAGATGGCCTCTTTACATCCAGCTTGCATTCTCTTCTCGTGACATCACCGTGCAGCGCTGCTCTGCTCTGCTTTTCTTCCTCAGAGTTGGTGCCGCCACCAGCTCTAAGACACTACAGCTCCAACAAGACAATTGTGGACATTGTTGGCACTTTTTATTTTCTCATTTGAGAGAAAATTTTCAATTATATTTGTTATGGGTTGAATTGTGGACTCCAAAAATGTATTGAATTCTTTTTAAAAACAATGTGGTGAGATTTATACTGACCAAATCTATTAAAGAATAATTGTTTTCATATGCATGGCTCATATTTTCTTATAATAGTGAAAATGAAAAAAAGAATTAATATACTAAATATCTCAATAAAATAAGTCTTTGTGTCAAAGTGAGGTCTGAATTAGATAATTGACTTCTAAGAGAACTTTAATTTCCAGATTTATGATTTTAGGCTAAAAAATACCTTATTCCATGTGATGGAAAATATGTGCCTATGTCTCTACCTTTTGCCACTTGTCTATCTTAGAATTAATATTTTCAAGCAGAAAGTAACTGGTTATATTATTTAGGAGATGACCTTCTTCTCCATTGGAATGAACTAGGAACCCCATAGATAATCACCCTCCATGGAACAGATTTTCCTCCTGTGTCCCTAGTGATGGTGAAAGAAGCCGTCCTAATGTTGTCAGTGCCAGTTTCGTAACTGTGGCAAAACATAATTTAAATTCCAAAAGTGTATATCTATTTGTAACTGTAAAGATATTGACAATTATACTTTATAATGTTTAAATTCCACAGATGATGATAGCATGAGGAAGTACAGATATATTTTCTTGTAATCTTTTAGTTTGATTCCCATATTACCTACCACATAGCTACTGCAGTTTTATTAGAACTGGCTGTTAGAGATTAAATTGGTCATACAGCAGGGTACTTATATCCCTTTACAGATGCTCGGCAAATAACATCACAAAATATTTTATGGCTTAAATGTTAGCTCTGAAGACATGTGGTTATATATCAAAATCCTGATCCAAATTCTCGATCCAGAGTTCTAATTAAACCAGAGATTTTGCTTTTAGATTAATGAATTATATACCAGTCTCTTCTCTAGTACTTCAAATGTCTAAAATCTATCTGCAAGTTTTCCGAACTTTGCACTCTCCACGTAACCATTGGCTAGCATGTTAACATCAAAACTATGTCAAAGGTGATACCAAACTTGTTTTGTTTTTGTTTTTTACCTTTTGATTTTTTGCACCTGCCTGCCCCTATCTTGAGTCCATCTGCCATCCATAGTACCAGACCCACAGTTCATTGTTAGTCAAAAGACTGTTACTACTTCCTTTATTCTTTCTAAATATAAACATGTTTTACTTAGATTAAATTGCTATGGAATTTCATGTAGTCATTTGATTGATCTGCCACAAATTGAAAGAGTTGTCTCCTTACAACTAATAATGCCTTTTCATATCTGTATAATTCATTACAAGATACAGTTTCATGTTATCCACCAATATTGTGTATAATATACATGTGCCACAATTTTTCTTGCCTTCTGTTACACTGTTTTGAGTACATTTGAAAGTTCTTTGGTGTTTTGTTAAGCCAAATGTTGACAGAACAGACTATCTTCTAAGAAGAGAGGATAGTTTCAATGTAAGTAAGAGACACTTGCAGAGAAATTCAGTGTGACTGGATGTGTTATAGTAATGGCACTTTAATATCATGGTAAATAAAATTCTGTGTTACTAAAGCTTCTGTGATAATCATTGAAATGTTAATATATCTTTTATCATTTAAACTAGTGGTCCAAGAACTTTGTGTTAATCTGAACCTGATCAAATGCCAGGTCCATCTTTATTAGCTGTATATTCTTGAGTAAGTTACATGTGTTAGACTCTAAGTCTTATGATTCTCATTTGTAATTGGGATAATAATATCTACTTATAGATTTGGCTCAGGGTGATAAGGATTAAATGAATTAAATTGACTAGTGTTTGTCCCTGGTACATGACAGACACTCATTAGATAGAAATGACTATTAGTTCTAGAGAGCAGTGCTCATTTTTTAGTATTTTGACTAGATGGGATTTGGTGATTTTTTAAAAAAATTTTTAATGCAATTTAAACCTGAAAAAAAAGCTTTACTCATTTCTCTCACCTTTCTCACCCACTGCTTCTGACAACTACCAATCTGTTCTCTGTATCTGTGAGCTTGTTTTCTGTTTGTTTTAGATTCCACATATAAAAGAGATCATATGGTATTTGTCTTTGTCTGACTTATTTCACTTAGCATAATGACTTCAAGGCCACCCACTTTGTCACAAATCGCAAGATTTCATTCTATTTTATGAAAATTATTTCATTATATATGATATATATGTATCATATGTATATCATGATTTCCTTATCCATTCATCTATCGATGGACACTTAGATTGTTTCCATATCTTAGCTATTGTAAATAATGCTACCATGAACATGTGGGTGCTTTTGTATCCTTTAGAATAAGTGTTTTTGTTTTCTTCAGATAAATACCCAGTAGGGGAAATACTAGATCATATGGTAATTCTATTTTTAATTTTTTAAGGGACTTCTATACAATTTTCCATAGTGGTTACACCAATTTACATTCTCCCCAACAGTGCCCAGAGGATCCTTTTCCCTCCACATCTTGTCAATACCTATTATTTCTTGTCTTTTTGAGAATAGCCATTCTAACAGGTGTGAGATGATATCTCATTGTGGTTTTGATTTGAATTTCCCTGATGATTAATGATGTTGAATATCTTTTCATGTACCTGTTGGCCAACTATATATCTTCTTTGGGGAATGTCTATTCATTTTGCATGTGGCTGTTTTATTTTCCTGACACCGTTAATTAAAGATACTGGCTTTTCCCCATTGTATATTCTTGGCTCTTTGTTGTAAATTAATTGATCATATATGCATGGGCTTATTTTTGGGCTCTCAGTTCTGTCCCTTTTATCTATGTGCCTGTTTTAATGCCATATTATTTTAATTACTATAGCTTTGTAATATAGTTTGAAATTATGGCCTGTGATACCTTTAGTGTTTTTCTTCTTTCTCAAGATTGCTTTGACTATTCAGGGACTTTTGTGGTTCCATACAAATTTTAGTGTTATTGTTTATTTCTATGAAAAATGCCACTAGGATTTTGATAGGGGTTGCACTGACTCTGTAGATTGCTTTGGGTAGTATGAACATTCTAACAGTATCAATTCTTCCAAACTATGAACAAGGAATATTTTTTTCATTTATCTGTTTTCTTCAATTTCTTTCAATAATATCTTATAGTTTTCAATATACTGGTGTTTGATCTCTTTGGTTAAATTTATTCCCAGATATTTTATTGTTTTTGATACAAGTACAAATGGGATTTTTTTCTTAATTTTCTTTTTGATAGTTCATTATTAGTGTATAGAAATGCAACAGATTTTTGCGTATTGATAATGTATCCTGCAATTTTACTGAGTTTGTTTATAAGTTTAACCATTTTTTGATGGAATCTTTAGGTTTTTCTACATATAATATGCTATCTACAAGTAGTGACAGTTTTATATCTTTCTTTCCAATTTGGATGCTTTTCATTTCTTCTTCTTCCCTAATTCCTCTGCTGTGACTTCTAACTTCCGTGCTATGCTGAATTAGAGTGGCAAAAGTGGGCATTCTTGTCCTTTTCCTAATCTTAGTGGAAAAGCTTTTGGCTTTTCACTGTTAACTATGGTGTTAGATGTGGGTTTGTCATATATAACCTTTACTATGTTCAAAAACATTCCCCCATACCTGCTTTTTAATAGTTTTTTAAAAATTATAAATAGATACTGAATTTAGCCAAAATGTTTTTCTGCATCTGTTGAGATGATCATGTGAATTTTTTTTCTTCATTTTGTTAATATAGTATATCACACTGACTGATTTGTAGATACTGAACCATCCTTGCATCCCTGGAACAAATTCCAAATTCTTCTTGATTTATGTATTGCTTTTAAGGTGCTGCTGAATTTGATTTGCTAATATTTTGTAGAAGGTTTTTATATCTAAGTTCTCCAGGAATATTGGCCTGTAATTTTCTTATTTTGTGGCATCCTTATCTGGTTTTGGTATTAAGATAATAATGACCTCATAAAATGGCTTTGGAAGAGTTCCCTCCTTTTCTATTCTTCAGAAGAGTTTGAGAAGAACTAATGTTTATTCTTCTTTGAATGATTGGTAGAATTCACCAGTGAAGCTATCTGGTCCTGGCCTTTCGTTGGGAGATTTGTGATTATTGATTTAATCTTACTAGTAATCAGTCTGCTTAGATTTTGTATTTCATCATGTTTTTGTCTTGGTTGGTTATATATGTCTAGGAATTTATCCATTTCATCTAGATTGTCCAACTAGTTAGCATATAATTGTTCATAGTAGTCTTTTATGATCCTTTGTGTACTGTGGTATCAGTTGTCATATTTCTTCTTTCTTTTCTGATTTCATTTGAGTCCTTTTTCTTTTCCTCTTGGTCAATCTACCTAAAGGATTATCTATTTTATTTATCTTTTCAAAGAACCAGCTCTTAGTGTTATTTATCTTTTTAATTGTCTTTTGGTCTATTTATTTCTGCTCTCATCTTTGTTATTTCCTTTCTTCTACTAATTTGGACTTTGTTCTTTTTCTAGTTCTTTGAGGTGTAAAGTTATGTTGTTTATTTGAGACTTTTCTTGTTTCTTAAGGCAGGCAATTTATTGCTAAGAAATTTCTTCTTAGAACTGCTTTTGTTGGGCAGCCTTGGTGGCGCAGTGGTTTAGCGCTGCCTGCAGCCTAGGGTGTGATCCTGGAGACTCTGGATGGAGTCCCAGGTCAGGCTCTTTGTATGATGCCTGCTTCTCCTTCTGCCTGTGTCTCTGCCTCTCTCTCTGTGTGTCTATCATGAATAAATAAATAAAATATTTTTAAAAAAGAACTGCTTTTGTCGCATTCCATAAATTTTGTTATGTTACATTTCCATTTTTGTTTGTCTCAAAGTATTATTGATTTCTCTTCTGATTTTTTTCACACACAAGTTTCAGTAGATGCTGTTTAATTGACACCTATTTGTGAATCTTCCAGTTTTCTTCGTATAATCGATTTCTAGTGTCATGCCATTATGGTCAGAAAAGATGCTTGATATGATTTCATTTATCTTAAATTTATTGAGACACATTTTGCAGCCTGACATATGATCTGTCTTAGAAAATGTTACATATTCTTCCACTTGAGAAGAATGTATATTCTGTTGCTTTGGGATGGAATGTTTCATAAATATCTGTGAAGTCTACCTGGTGTTATTTAAGGCTAATGTTTCCTTATTGATTTTCTGTCTGAATTGATGTAAGTAGGGTATTAAAGTCCCCTACTTTTATTGTATTGCTGTCTATGTATCTCTCTAAGTATGTTAATATTTGCTTTATATATTTAGGTGCTCCTATGTTGGGTACATAAATATTTATAAATATTGTTGGATCGACCCCTTTATCATTATATAATGCCCCTATTTGTCTTTTATTACAATCTATGTTTTAAAGCTCATTTTGTCCCTTATAAGTATAGCTATTTCATCCTTCTTTTGTTTTCCATATGCATGGAGCATCTTTTTCCATCTGTTCACTTTCAGTCTATATATCCTTACATCCAAAATAAGTCTCGTGAACAGCATATAGATGGTGGTTTTTTGTTTTTCGTTTTTATCTATTCAGCTACTCTTTGTTTTCTGATTGGAGAATTTATGTCATTTACATTTAAGGTAATTGTTGATAGTTATGCGCTTATTGCCATTTTGTTAATTGTTTTCTAGCTGGGTTTTTTTTATTGTCATTCACTTTTTTTTTTATAATAAATTTATTTTTTATTGGTGTTCAATTTGCCAACATACAGAATAACACCCAGTGCTCATCCCATCAAGTGCCCCCTCAGTGCCCGTCACCCATTCACCCCCACCCACCTCCCACCTCCCCTTCCACCACCCCTAGTTCATTTCCCAGAGTTAGGAGTCTTCATGTTCTGTCTCTCTTTCTGATATTTTCTACCCATTTCTTCTCCCTTCCCTTCTATTCCCTTTCACTATTATTTATATTCCCCAAATGAATGAGACCATATAATGTTTGTCCTTCTCCAATTGACTTATTTCACTCAGCATAATACCCTCCAGTTCCATCCATGTTGAAACAAATGGTGGGTATTTGTCATTTCTAATGGCTGAGGAATATTCCATTGTATACATAAACCACATCTTCTTTATCCATTCATCTTTCGATGGACACCAAGGCTCCTTCCACAGTTTGGCTATTGTGGACATTGCTGCTAGAAACATCGGGGTGCAGGTGTCCTGGCATTTCATTGCATCTGTATCTTTGGGGTAAATCCCCAGCAGTGCAATTGCTGGGTCGTAGGGCAGGTCTATTTTTAAGTCTTTGAGGAACCTCCACACAGTTTTCCAGAGTGGCTGCACCATTTCACATTCCCATCAACACTGCAAGAAGGTGCCCTTTTCTCTGCATCCTCTCCAACATTTGTGGTTTCCTGCCTTGTTTGTCATTCACTTTTTACTTCAGTTCATATACTACTGATTCTTAGATCAGTTTCATGGGAGAAAATTCCATCAGCAATTTCAAACCATATTTACATTCATTCCTCATATTCGTATTAGCTATTGTTTTTAATTTAATATGACATTAGGCAGACATTCCAGTTATTATAACCAATTGTGAACTATGCTTAGACTTACAGCACTCTTGTTTGTTATGTAATTTCTAGAACTAACTTCTGAGTTAGTTTCCTATTTGTGAATGAGGACTAATGACAGCATTTCTGAAGTAAAACAAACAGGTATTATTTTAATTTCTGCCTCAAAAAATAATTAAAAATATGACTCAGTAAAATAAAGGCAATGGGAGTTAGTGGTTTGAGTTTAGGTTAGAGTCATATTCCCTGAGTTTGGTGGGAGTTTGTTTGTTTTTAACATTTTATTTTCAACAAATTTCATTACCCAGATGCAAAATCAACAAGAACATTTCTTACTTGAGGCATACTTCAGAATACATGGTTCTAAATGATATATACATATAACATTCCATCCAAGAAAAATAGAATACACATTTTCCTCAAGTACACACAGAAGAATCCCCTGGTTAAATCACATAAAAAGAGACATAACAAATATTACAAATTTTAAAAGACTGAAATCATACTAAATGTGTCTTCCAACCACAATAGTACAATACTGAAGATCATTATTAAAACAAAGCTGAAAATTCTATAATGTAATTTTTAAATATTTAATATGTAAATATTAAAAACATACTATTGCACAAGTAATGAGCCAAATAAGAAATCAAATAGCAGATCAAACTATGTCTTCAAACAAAAGAAAAAGAAAACAATATTCCAAAACCTACAAATGCAGCAAAAGCAGATATTAGAATGAAATTTATTCTATAAATCCTATATTAAGAAAAAAAAAAAAGGGATCCCTAGGTGGCTCAGCAGTTTAGCGCCTGCCTTCTGCCTAGGGTGTGATCCTGGAGTCCCGGGGATCAAGTCCCACATCAGGCTCCCTGCATGGAGCCTGCTTCTCCCTCTGCCTGTGTCTCTGCCTCTCTCCCTGTGTCTCTCATGAATAAATAAATAAAATCTTAAAAAAAAAAAGGTTCAAATAAAGAACATTACACCACAAGGAACTAGAAAAAGAAGAAACTTAACCAAAATTTAGTAAAGGAAGAAAATAACAATGAAAAATCAGAAATAAATAAAACAGAAACCAGAATTAACAATAACAATGAAAGTAACGACCAATTTTTCCAAAAAAATAAACAAAATTGGCAATGTTTTCACTACTAAGTAAAAAAGGAGAGAAGACTCAGAAACCAAGCAGCTAAGACTCCTGTAATATGAAAGTTTGATGAAGTCACTGAGTTCCCTAAGTCTATTCTCCAGCTGCCAATTCTTTGTCTCTTTTGTTCAGCTTCATTATTTTCCACATTTTGTCTTCTAGGTCACTAATTTGTTCCTCTGTTTCTTCCAGCCAGCTGTTCATTGCATCAAGCCTGTTTCCAATCTTGTTTATTGCATTCTTCATCTTTGATTGATTCTTTTTTAACCCTTTCATCTCTGTGTTAAGGGTCTTACTGATGTCTTCTTTTCTCAAGCACAGTGAGTATCCTTATGATTGTTGCTTTAAATTCTCCCTCAGACATGTTACTTATATCTGTTTCACTTAGATCTCTGGCCATGGCCTTATCTTATTCTTTCGTTTAGGATAAATTCTTCTGTCTTGCCATTGGTCTAAGTCTCTACCTTCTTCTCTGTGTTAGAAAAGACGGTTATGTCTCCTGTTCCTTAAAATAATGGCTTTCTGAAGAAGAGGTCTGTAGTGTCCAGAGCCTGGAATTTAAGGAAGTGTCTCTGGTGTGTCCTGTGTGCACTCTGCTGTTGTGTCTTAGCTGCTCTATTCTTCAGGCCAGTTGTTCTGTTCCTTTCTACTTTTACTCTCTTTCTTGTGATTTGATGACTTTCTTTTTTTTTTTTTTTAATTTTTTTTTAACTTTTATTTATTTATGATAGTCACAGAGAGAGAGAGAGAGGCAGAGACACAGGCAGAGGGAGAAGCAGGCTCCATGCACCGGGAGCCCGACGTGGGATTCGATCCCGGGTCTCCAGGATCGTGCCCCGGGCCAAAGGCAGGCGCCAAACCGCTGCGCCACCCAGGGATCCCTTGATGACTTTCTTTAGTGTTATATTTTGACTATAAATATATAGTGGGTAGATAAAACCACTTCTTTAGTCTCCAGAGTGACCTGGTGTAGGAGATGAATCTTTTTATTCAACCCTGCTCCAGCTCTTGTTTGATTCTCAAATCTTTGTGCTTATCCAAGCAGCCTACTTTATATTTAATAGATCCTAGTATTTGAGGATGTGCCAAGACCTGTCAGTGTTCCAAAGAGGAGTATCTCAGTACTTAGGTTCAGGCTACCCAGAAGCCAGACCCTCAGACATCAGGTTTTAGAAGTATGCAAATATATAAAGTCCTGTGGGACCACAAGCATAAATCCCCTGGCCCCTAGAGCCAGGCAATCTTGAAGGTATCCCCTGGGGATCAGTTGCAAAAGTCAAGGCTCCAGACAAGTACAGATACTCCTTTATGGGAGATACCGGTGAGGTAGAGCAAGGCAAAGGGAGAACACCAAGATGGTGTCCACAGCCTACATTCCTTCAGAATAGCTCCATAGACCACTAGATATATGCCATACCTGAAGCCTTAGTTCTGACAAGTAAAGAAGCCTTCTTCACAGAAAGACTGGAGGGTGTGCCTTGGTCCACTGTTTGGAGAGTGTCCTGGGAGTGGGAGCCTGCCAAGAATTGTTTCTCCAATTGCTATAGTCCCTGAGGAACCCAGGAACACAAGCCACTCTGGCCACCATAGCCAAGTAATCAAAGAGCATCCCTTGGGTGGCAGCCACAAAAATTGGGGAACCAGACATAAAAACCAGGGCACCAGACACATATAAAAGCTCCCCTTCAGGAGACACCAGAACTCTGGATTATAGCAGACAGTAATTTGGAAAAATAGCACCCGCCGTCTGAGGTCTCGGAAAAGGATTACAGTTAGCCCTTAGATGGGTGTTTAATTAGAGGCCTGCCCCTCGGGCCACAGTCATGATTAGTTAATAGGCCTCCTTCTCAGAAACACTGAGTTCCTAGGTCTGTTGTCTCTTGCTGTGTGATGGGAGTTATAATCCTCTAAGAACTCTTTGTTGATTATAGCCCTGTGGGACTCATGAGCATAAACCCCACTGGCCACCATAGCCAGGTGATATAGAGGTGTCCCCTTGGCAGTGGCCACAAATATTGGAACACCAGACATGTGCAAAAGCTTCCTTCCCAGAGCTCCTGGTATTCTGGAGCACAGCAGAGGAAGAACTTGAAGATGGTGCCTATCTGTCCCCAGAGAGTTTTCCAGCAGGCTCCTAGATGTGTGTTAAATTAGATTCCTGGCCCTCAAGGCAATGTTTTAACATAAGCAGATGAGCCTCCTTCACTTTAAGTCTGGGCCTGATTGGCTGCCTCTGAGCTGGGCCCTGGGGTGAGTGAGTTCCAGTTTGCAAGCTCTTTAGGAGTGGCTTCTCAGATTGCCAGTCTTTTGGGTCTTGGGATATGATCTCCATTGGTTTTCAGAGTTAGATGTTTGGGGGCTTATCTCTCAAATGCATATCCTAAAAGTTGGAGTGCCCAAGATAGGGTTTGAACCCTTTGCTCCTAAGGGAGACACTCTGGGTTTTGAGTTCTCTCCCAGTTGTGGGTTGGTTGCCATGCCAGGGATGTTGTTGATGACAAATTCGTGTCCCAGCCACTCCTACCCACTCTGATGTGGTTTTCTTCTTGTTTTCTTGATGTGTAGTCATCACTCAGCCAATCTTTGGGGGGTTTTTTTGAGGTAATTATTTCACATGTAGCTATACACTCAGTGTGTCCCTGAGAGGAGATGAGTTCAAGATCTTCTCACGTTGCTATCTTGAACCAGAACCTCCAGACGTTATATTTTTAACCTCCATACCTGTGGACCTTATTTGGAAACAGGGTCTTTGGAGATGATCAAGTAAAGATATGATCATTAGGGTTCCCTAAACCAATATGGTTAGTGTCTTTATGAAAGGGGAAATCTGGCACAGAGACAGACACATATAGAGGGAAGATGATGTGAAAACATGGGAGGATGCCATCTACAAGCCAAGGAATGCCTGAAGCTACCAAAAGCTAGGAAAGAGGCATGGAAAAGGCTCTCCCTCAGAGCATTCAGAAGGAACCAACTCTGGGGACCCCTTAATTTCGACTTCCAGCATCCAGAACTATGAGAGAATATATTCTGTCTTTTAAACCACTCAGTCTGTGATACTTTGTTAGGGCAGCCCTGGGAGATTAATACAGTATTCAATGTGGTATCGGTCATTTTCCTAAAATAACAAAAGATTTTATCTGCGGGGCGGGGAGGGGGAAGGAATAAAACAATGGTAGAGTGGTATGACTTGACATGTGAAGAATGTAATGTTCCTTAATTTTAAACGTTGACATAATAAAACAATTATGGTGGGTGGTGATCAATTGTATACTATCTAAAATAATACAAGGAGATTTTTAAAAACTCCTTAGTATCTTATACAAACAATCTTTTCCTACAGTTTTGGCTTTTTACCTTATTCTGTATTCCATTATAAGTATGACTTCATTTGGTGAGTATTTTTATTCTTTGACATTTGAAGTGAAACTTATTATCAGGGTATTCAGTTCTCAAAAAAAAAAAAAAGGTTAAAATACAATATCATCAAAGGTTTTAATATCATCAAAGATGCCACATCAAAATTGATAGAAATTTCATGGTAATTTCTTATATGTCATGGAATAACATTTGCCAGTTTATTAGAAAAACAGCCTTAATAACTAAAAGAAATGCAAAGGATATATCAGTTTTTAGTGTGGTATTTTATTTTCTCTTTCATTTTATTAAAAATTAATAGAAATGTAAGCGCTGTTGAAAGGATTTAAAACCCATCAAATATACAAAATCTCAACTGAGGCGGCCTCTGCAGAAGGGCATGGATGATATGGAATGATAGGCAGACTTACTTTGCATCATACGCCCTTTCTCACTGTTAGAATCAGCACCTTGTGCATATGTGATTTTTTAATTGGGAAAACTAGCTAATTTTTAAAATTCCATTGAATTAAAAAGTATTGAAAAGGACAGAAGGTTTTTGCAGTTGGTAAAAATAGTGGTGAAGATTAAAGAACTGTTATAGATCCAATCACATTATTAATGAAGTAGAAAAGTGGGGGCAAATGTTAATTATTGATTGGTTTTCAGGTGGCAAGGGAAGCCCGAATCTACAGCACTATTAGAAATATAAGACAAAACCTTTTAATAAAGACATAAATTCGAAACCTGAAAATTCATACACAGGAGTTAAATTAGTGATATTTGATAGATGTTGAATGACTCTCTTGGTCTGGACACTTAACCTGACACAGCATTGAGCATCAGGCTAAGAATGAAGCCCAGCAGGGGAAAAAATATTAGATTGAGCAATAGACTTAGATTTTCTGTTGACACTTCCACTTACTAATTGTAGGAGTCAAGGTAGATTATTGAATCATTGTGGATCTTGCTTTCCTCATTTCTAAAACAAGGGCATGGGAGCAGATGCTCTTTGCTCTTAGCTCACTTCCAGCCCTGATTTCTATGTCTGCTTAAATGGCTATTGAAAGATCAGTCCTTAAAAACACTGCATGTCAACTTCTTTACTTATTAGGGAAAGAAAAAATGTCAGTTTAGGAGAAGCAGAGATAGAGCTTAATGTTAATGTTGGTTATGCCACTCTTCCTTATCTTAAAAAAAATCAATTCTAGTCTTCAGAGAATTGTTTTGAGGATTAAATGAGATAAGTGAAGTGTCTGGTGTTCTGTTTGTGACAAAGGCTGATGTAAGTTTCACATTGTCTCCTCACTCTTATGTATATCATTTAGAGTAGGCTGGGAAGAATTACAGTACTGCTAAGACCCAGTGTCAAGTCAACCAGCAGCAATTCCAGGGAATCCCCAGTTAAAACCGGAGTGGGTGCTCATGAGGCCAGTCCAGGAGCCAAGGGCAACCTAAGCGAGTTTTGTGTTAGTGTATGGCTAACTCTTCCAACTTGCTGCTGCTCCTCTTCTCTTCTGCTTGGCATCTCCTTCATCTCATCTCATTCCTCCTGCAGTTCCATTCATTTTATCTCTGTGCCCTCATCTTGTGCTCCACCATTGATGTCCTCCACGGTCTCTGGTAGGACTGCACAGAGGAAGGTGAGAATCTACCACAAAGCAATTTTTGTGGAAAACCTCTCTTTAAATTATTCTTCTTTGAGCCTATATTTTTATTAAAGAGCAAAAGACACCTGTTCCACTTTTGTTCAGGATTTTCTTATCTTAGAGAGGGATGTAGAGGGACAGCCTTGCTCCATTAAGAATATCTTTTTTGTCTTTCCAAGTGGTAGGATCACTTCTGTGTGGAGCCATAGGTCCTGAGAGCCTATTTTCTTGGTCTCAGGAGCTCGAAGGTTTTTTCCTGCTTGTCCCTATTATTTCACTTGGAAGCCAGGCTACTTTATGCAAATGAGGCAGTGCTGAAGAGCATAGCTTGGGTGGAGAATAGAAGGGCAGAATTACCTAAGCATTTATGATTCCTAAATGTTGATGTCCAAGAAGACATGCTATCAGCATGATGCTAAGGGTCAGGAAAATTTTCTATGAATAACAGATGGATATGGATTTCATAAATTGTAAATAGTCCTCAATTGTTTAAAACTGGGCTAAGACTCTGGAAAACAGTGTGGAGGTTCCTCAAGAAGTTAAAAATAGAGCTACCCTATGACCCAGCAATTGCACTACTGGGTATTTACCCCAAGGATACAGATATAGTGACAGGAAGGGTTACCTGCACCCCAATATTCATACCAGCAATGTTCACAATAGCCAAACTGTGGAAGGAGCCATGATATCCTTTGACAAATAAATGGATAAAGAAGATATGTGTACACACACACACACACACACACACACACACACACACACAATGGAGCATTATTCAGCCATCAGAGAGGATGAATACCTACCATTTACATTGACATGGATGGAACTGGAGGATATTATGCTGAGTGAAGTAAGTCAATTGAAGAAAGACAATTATCATATGGTTTCACTCATATGTGGAATATAAGAAATAGTGAAAGGGACCACAAGGGAAGGGAGGAAACTGAGTGGCAAAATTTAGAGAGGAGGACAAACCATGAGAGACTCCTTACTGTGGGAAACAAAGAAAGGGTTGCAGAAAGGAAGGTGGAGGGGGGATGGGGTAACTGGGTGATGGGCACTGAGGAGGGCACATGACGTGATGAGCACTGGGTGTTATACTGTATGTTGGCAAATTGAATTTAAGTAAAATTTAAAAAAATAAAACTGGGCTGAGAACTTACGTTGTTCAATTCTTGAAGATGAACAAATTTTAGAGCTATTTTGGATCTTCAAAGTTATCTAGTCCAGACCCTAACTTACTAGATGAAGAAGCTGCATAGAATAATTAAATAATTTTGCTATGGCCACCCAGTTTGTTAATAGCAGGTACTAGACTTGGATCCAGAGAGCTCCATAACTGTGTCAGCATCCTGCCCTTTCTATGTCATGGTCAACACAAATACACACAAGCTACCTGTGTAATGCATGGTTCTTCAAACCAACTTAACCACAACATTTAGACAGATTTAGACTAAATAAATGTATTTATAATGTACATATTGGCAGTAACAGGTTAGAAAGGTATATTAGTATATATATATGTAGTGTTTTTTCTCATACATGAGGTAGGTGATATTATCCCCATTTCTGATTTGCAGAAACTAGGATTCTGAGAGGTTAAATGACATCCAAAGAATGTCAGGGCCAAGACAAGAGCCTCTATCTTCAGATTTTAGGTTCAACGTTCTTCCCGCTATCCCACACTATTTCCCTATACAAAGGTTTGCTCAGCAGCAACTTCCTAAAGTTGACCTTCTGGATTTTTTCTTGATTTATTTTTATTAAAACTACAATAAAAAAGACTTCTGAAATAAAATTGGCCCTGTCAAAATCATGAATAAAAAATTGTATCTCCTTTTTTATATCCTCTGTCATTTGTCACCTTGTCTAACCATCTGCCTTCATGGTCCTTTCCCCAGCTCTCCCTTGCCTAAGATTCTCATTTGTCCAGTGGAATCCCATTCCATCAGTGGGTATTAGTGACATGACCCCTTCATGACTTCATCTCCACTGTCATTTTAGCCTATCCAGAGTATGCATATAAAGGATGACTCTAAAAATCTAAATTCATGTAAGCTAATACCATAGAGAGGACTTTGAAATATAAAAGCAAAATGAGAGAGAAAACAATTAGTGAACTTACTGAACACACAGGTTTGGGTGGTATTATAACAAGGCTGTTTGTCATGTGTTGAAATCCATGTGTGAATTAGGCTGTTCAGTGGTGGAGGTGGGGGTGGGTGCCTGGGTGGCTCAGCTGGTTAAGCGTCCAACTCTTGATTTCAGCTCAGGTCTTGATCTCAGGGTCATGAGTTTGAGCCCTGCATTGGGCTCCAAGCTGAGCATGCAGCCTACTTTAAATAATAATAGTAATAATAATAATAATAATAATAATAATAATAATAACTGTAGGTGGGTTAATCTAGAACAGGGAAAACTAAAACCAGAGGAATATTTAAAGGGCATTAAGAGTGTGGAGGAGAGTGGGCTTGTCTTTTGACTGAATAGATGGAAAGGAAGGATAACTTCTAGACACGACCAGCAGGAGACATAGCATCAATATTCAAATATAATGCAAGGCTTTGGAAAAAGGAGGAAAAAAATGACTTTATATGTAGTATGTATAACAGAATCAGTGTAAAAATTTTGAGATGAGAGACGCCTGGGTGGCTCAGTGGTTGAACACCTGCCTTTGGCCTAGGGCATGATCCTGGAGTCCCAGAATCGAGTCCCACATCGGGCTCTCTGCATGGAGCCTACTTCTCCCTCTGCCTATGTCTCTGCCTCTCTCTCTCTGTGTCTCTCATGAATAAATAAATAAATCTTTAAAAAAAATGTAAGACAAGTATAATATAGAGGAAAAAGGATGTAAGCAGATTATTTAACGAAGAGAAAATATGATATGAATATACAGGAAAATACCCAGCTTCTCTGAAATGAATTTGAGTAATTGTGAAATACCATTTAACACTTCCAAAAATACAAAAAAATCATAATCCTTCTAAGTAATTCTTATAATTGTTAGTGATAAGGTAAATCACTTAAATGGTTCTGGAAAACAATATGGCAAAGCATAGCAACTATAAAATTTTCCATACCTTTTTATCTATTAATAACACTTCCAGAAATTTTTAAAAATATTTTAAAGATAGAAAAATACATAAGGGCAGCCCCGGTGGTGCAGCGGTTTAGCACCGCCTGCAGCTCAAGGTGTGATCCTGGAGACCGGGGATCGAGTCCCACATCAGGCTCCTTGCATAGCATAGAGCCTGCTTCTCCCTCTGCCTGTGTCTCTGCATCTCTCTCTCTCTCTCTCTGTCTCTCATGAATAAATAAAATCTTCTAAAAAAAATAAAATAAACCTCATATTCCAAAAAAAAAAAAAATACAGGAAAGTGTTCATGAAAACATTTGAAATGGAGAAATAATCTAAATATCTGAGCCCTAAGCAGATAATTAAAGTATACTTCCCCTTCAAAAAAATATTATAGAGCCTTTTTTAAATGCTATTATGAAACTATGTAATATGGAAAGTAGTTTTAATAAAATAATTTAGATAAGTAGAAAAATTACATTCATCTCTTTACCATTGTGTAAAAATTATACATGGATATAGAAAAGGAGTAGAATAAAATTTGAACAAAATAAAACATTTTGATTAATTAATCCTGTTACTATTAGTAAATTTTCAGATTTTTCATCATGTTTCATTCACACTAATATTTTTGCCCTTAAAAAAAGGAAAACATATGCTGCATTACGTTGCATCTTTTGCTATCATTTTTATGTTTTAATTACATTTTCAACATTCTTTTGTATTTTGGGTCAGTGTTAGGAGCAATAAGCATCTCGGTTTGCCTTGGGACTGAAGGAATTCCCTGGATTTGACACTTTCAGTGCTTAAGCCAGAAAAATCCCAAACAAATCTCAATGAATTGGTCACCCTGGATAGAGTGAACATTAAAATTTTCTTTTATTTTTCTAAACCCAGCATTTTATTCATAGACTAAACAATAGTGAGACAATAACATCTTTGTTATTTGTTATTAATAGATGTTGACAGGCATATAGTTATTTTGGGTTTTAAATGACTTGTATTTTCTATTTGAATTGCTATCATATTGTAAAATTTGTGAGGATGATGCCTCCATCACACACAGAATGCTGTAAGAATAAACAGCACTTGAAGCGACAAAGGGCATCGCATTCAATGTTTATCTTTGAAAATAGATTCACCGTGGGCACTGTGGATATTTTGAAGGGAAAAAACAAACAAAAACAACTCCAGCTAAATTTCCCAGTGGCTGCTGCTGATTCACAATCAAAGTTCTGTGTTGGTTCTCCCACTGGGATCTTTAAGTCCTAGTGTACTTTCCCGTCTACTCACATCTTTAGTACAAGAGAAGTTCACCGGGGCATTTTTTTTTTTCTCTTAATAATTAAAAAGTAAATCCTATTTTTTGCTTCCTTCTACTTTTAACCTACTTCTAAATTTGCATCTTAAAAGTCTCTTGGGAGGAAACTTCCCCAAAAACATCCTTTGGGAGAGCAATGTATTATTCTATTCAAGTTTCCTAGTACCAATATGAAGTAAAGCCAATCCAAATGGACACTGATTACTCCAACATAACTTCCAACTAAGACTCTTGGCTGACTGCAGATCTGTGGACAGCATTTTTCTGTTAATCCTTGCGTGGTTGCAATCTCTGACTCTTTCTACTACTGCATTTTTGGATTACATTCCAAGAATGGATCTTAAAAGTGAGCACTACTGTACATTTTCAAAGGTGCATCTGACTAGATCAGTATTAGAAACTGAGTCACTTTATATTTGAATAAAAGTGAATTTAATAATTAAAGTGGTTTTCTTCTAGAAATTAAGTGAGTTAGCATTGCTATTTCTATATAAATTAATTGTCACTTTTCAGGGCATGTCAGTTTATTCTCCATCTACTATGTGTACATGTTCATAAGACCTTATAGTATTTAATGAAGAGATCCTTTTTAAGTATTGATAGCCACAAGAAAATTATTCCATGTTTGATCTGTGTTAAAGAATCAAAGTCCAAGATCTTTGAATGGAACTTAGAATAAAAATGTAATTAGGTTACATCCCTGAAGTCTGATATATCTTTAAACAAGACTGCAAATGAAACTTTATTAGAGCTTCAAATGAATTATTTCATTGCCTTTTTTTTTAATTCATTTTCTTCCCCTTCTCTTTCATGTCTGTGTTACTGACATTGCTGCTGTATTTTACCTATCTTTTTCAGGGCGTTTTAATTATTTACTGCTTAACGAGTAGCACAGAGAGGAAGCCTCATTCAGAGGTGCCCGCTCTGCAGCAGGTTTTTCTTTTTCAAAGCTTTGCAAGGAGGTCTTGTATAGCTGCACAGAGCCTACAGGTCTTGCCACACTGAAAAAATCGTTCTGGAGGCAGTATTTCCTCTGAGTGGCTGAGAGGAGGCACTGCCCTAGAAAGAGCTCTTCAAGGTACCACTGACCAAGGGCGGGAGAGATGCCGGATGGAAGTTGAAGTGTGCTGTTGCACCCATTCCTGAAGTGGCTCTTAGCATTGAAGAAGTGACACCGTTCCATAATAGTTAGTTTGAAAGTATTCCATGTAGCAAGCACGGCCAGATTCTCTACAAGTGGTAAATCTGAAAAACAACAACAATAACAACAGCAACAACAACAACAACAAACCCTGAAAAGATAAAAGGGCAGGAAAAGCTTCTGAATGCCTACGAAGGACCAGGCACGCTGCATGGTGCCCCAGCTAGTTTAATGCCCTTTACAACCACACACTGAGGCTGGCATTGTTATTCTTGATTCCAAGCACTTAGAGAAATGGTGTGAATGGTCCAATTATGTCATGGGCTTTAAGGTTCAAACCTTGGTCTCTGCCTTTAGAGTCAAACATTGGACACAGTTTCTAAAATGAGGTCACTTGAGGGAGTGAAGCCACCATGGGCTTTGATGTGGGCCTAGGGAAAGGGACCACTGTGGCTCATTATCTCATCTCTACAGTATAGATACTAACGTGTAGAGAGAGCAGCTACTGTCATGCAAGGCACATGGTGAACACTCAGCTAACACTGTTTTTCTCCCTCCATACTCACCTACATACGGTATTTTCAGTTTGTTAGGTTTCCGTAATACTCTAAATAGCACATGCTGATTGCCAGTCAAAACAGCCATGTGTTGAGGAAAAGTTAATAGTCCCTCACCTGCCTCCATCCTCTGTAAGTTAATCAATACTGTACTTTGGTGTATATGCTTCCAAACCTGTCTCTTTGCTCATGTAAACGTATACACATAATCAGAATGTGCTTTGTTTAAAATGATGAACAGTATATAATTCAAGGAAGAATTACATTATTGATTAAATCCAGTGCAATATAATTCATTAGTTGATCTAACGTCAATACTAACTTTATTTCTCCTCAGACTTTTATGCTTGTCGACACTTTTTACTTAGTATTTTAAGATGAGGTGGCAACCATTAAAGTAAAACAATTTATTATATGAGGGAAATAGTAAAACTCTGTAAGCTCTACAATGGCTGCTATTTAGTCCTATTGTTTGTACATTTTTTAAAAAAATATTCAAATAATTTTGATACAATTATGAACATTTAAGAATTAGGCTGCCTAATACATAGTCCTTAGAAATGATAAAACTTAGATAGAAACTAACTATCTGGGATGCCTGGGTGGCTCAGTGATTGATCATCTGCCTTTGGCTCAGGGCATGACCCCGGGTCCCGGGATCGAGTCCCGTATCAGGCTCCCTGCATGGAGCCTGCTTCTCCCTCTACCTATGTCTCTGCCTCTCTTTCTGTCTCTCATGAATAAATAAATAAAATCCTTTAAAAAAGAAACCAACTGTCAGAGGCTTATTACTTCATAAAGCAGTCAAGCTTGTGTACCATTTCCATCACTGACCACAATCCACCTATCTAAATTTACAAACAACAATAATTAATATCAATTCCTTCAGAATATTGAGGAAGTACAGGAAAATCTTCTGGATTTTAAAAATTAACTTGCTGGTGGGGGGGGGGGTGCCTGGGTGGTTTAATCATCGTTATGTGTCCAACTCTTGATTTTGGCTCAGGTCCTGATCTCAGGGTCATGAGATCAAGCCCTGTCTCTGCTCCATGTTTGCTGTGGACCCTGCTTGAGATTCTCTGCCTCCCTCCCCCTCTCCCTCTACCCTTCCCTCTCTCTCCCACTCAAAAAAAGAAAAAAAAAATAAGTTACTAGTATTGCAAACATCAGTGATTAAACCCTTGGAAAGATTCTTGCACACTTGTCTTCCTGTCTTCCTGGGATCCATTTCATTGCCTGGCTTCGTGACCCGTATTTTTTAATGGGGGTGTGGTGACATTCCTGTAATGTCCATCTGAAATCTTTGTTCAAAATGATAAAGAAACAATTCCATTTTTTTTTTTTAAAGATTTTATTTATTCATTCATGAGAGACACAGGGAGAGCGAAAGAGGCAGACACACAGGCAGAGGGAGATGCAGGCTCCATGCAGGGAGCCCGACGTGGGACTTGATCCCGGGACTCCAGGATCACGCCCTGGGCCCAAGGCAGGGGCTAAACCTCTGAGCCACCCAGGGATCCCGAAACAATTCCATTTTTAAAATAGCATCTTAAAAGTATCCCAAAGTAGCTACTCAAAAGTTACAGGCATATTTTCTTCCTGATTCATTAGGGATGCGATTGAGTTACAGAACAAAATCTTTGTTTTCCAGCATTCCATTTTGCAGTGATGCATGGTGGGTTATAGTCAGAACAAATCTCTGACAAGAGACAAACCCTTGCAAGTGATAGTTTCCACTGGGAAGTGTGACAAGCCCTTAACTATTTCGGCATGCATAGTGTCTCTATAATTATCATAGTTGAATGTAAAAACCTAAAGATAATATAAATTGTTCATGCAGTTAAACTGAATTGGAAAGCAATGTCTTTTGTTTTTTACAAAAGAGAGATAACATTTTTCCCTTTTTGCTGCTGTTCAATATTGCTCCTAGCAGATTTTATGTCTATGTTGTATGGAATAGTAACTTAATGCCAAAGATGTCCAGTAGCTTCAGATTAAAATGTAATATAACATACATAAAGCTTTATTGTTCCTTTAGGTTGTTGTTTTAAGCTGAAGTGGAATATTTCCCTAAATTCTTCAACAAATGTGTGCGATTTACAACTAAATATGCTTAAGACTTATACCAGTGCTGCTAAAGAAATAGGCCTTATGGACCTGTCAAATTATTTTCATGCAATTGTTTCTGTAGCATTATTTTTACTGGCAAATGTACAAGTTGATAGAAAAGGAAATAATTAGCTACTTTCAGAATTGCTGATGCATAGAACTAAAGGAGGCCAGTCTGTGCATCTTAGAGATTGTGACATTTTAAATTACCTGAATAATACAGGGAGCCGTCTTTGGACATAATTAACACCTTGCCTAATTACTGTCAGGTCTAGACAGAGTCACACTTTATTTATGAAATATTATTTTATTCAAACTTGCTTTCACGCTTATTATATTGCAAAGTTTAGATTTGTGTGCTGTTTTCCTAAGTGGAGCAACTTCTTTTTTTTTTCCTCTCTCTTTTTTCTTTTCCCTCCCCCTTCAAGTAATCAATGCACTGCTGAATGAGTTCATTTTAATGCACTCAATCATGCCTCTAATGTTCGTAGCTTACGGGCGCAAGCATCAGTAATGCAGGAATGTTATATGGCTTTAGTTTGGGCCATTTCATAAAATATTCATGGAATCAAAAATGTGCATCAAAATAGCGGCTGGGAGAATTACATTTATGTTCCTGCTTTTATGGCAGCTTCACATTTAAACCCATTTGTGTTAATATCTAGTCAATCTTCCTACTTTAAAAAAAAACTAAAATGGGAGAGATCATATACATTCTCTTTTGCTTAATATTTGTTCTAGACATCTGCTGTGATACAACAAATATCTATAAACTTTCAGAGATGTTGTGTAGGGAAAAGGGGTAAGCAACAATTTGGATAATACCCAAATATATAAAATCTTATTTTCTCTACATAACGTTTGTCTTAACATCCTACCAAGCATTTTGCAGTTTACCACACTGTTTGGGTATTATTTGTATTTTTAAATAAAGGGGTGGATTTCTTGTTGTGTGGGCTTTAGGTAAAGTGAAACTCCCTTGTAATAGTTTTATTTTGAGAGTGCACTTTCTTTTGCATGACAAACTATAATTGCATACCAACCTCCTTATTGTGTATGTAGATGTCATGTAATTGTTTTTAAAACAAACAAACACCAAAAACTGAGGCTTAGGATACTTCTATCCATACATGGACACTCTTGTTTTACACACTTGTTCTGTGTATCTCCTAGGTGTTTTCTGATAGTACTTCATATTATTGAGTAAACTGATTACTGATGGTATTGGTGGAGGGCCATCTCAACTCCCTCCCACGTGACATTTTGGTCCCATTTTCTTCCTTGATTCACTTGAAATATTAGTGAAGTCTCTGGGTTTTTGCTTAGCATTGAACCATGCATTCCAGGCACTTAGTTGAGCACTAGTTGTCTTCCTTGTTGAGGTTGCTTTTGCGATCTTTGTTAGGCATAGGAATGATGAAGATTTGCTTGTAATTCCTGCCGCAATGTTAGAAAGCTCCTGTGTCCCCAGAGACCTTTCCAATGGATGAATATTCCTGAGGGCTCCCCTTTTCTCTCCTGTATTCAGTTAACTTTTATTTTTGTGATACCCTGGTGTAATCCTTCCTTCTGCCCTCTTCTTCAATGGAAAATAATGTTACCACTTGATAATGCCGGGGAAGTACAGTTGTCTAGACATGTGTCCTTCCACAAGATTGGTTGTAGGATCTGGAAATCTCACCTGGTTCTGGTATTTTAAAGTTTATTTGATGACAAAGGGTAGACTATATATGAACACTTTACAGAAGTTACAAAGGGATGCTATGAACCAAAAAATTGGTTCATATTGAAAAAAAATGGTTCATAATCTTCATTTATTTTTACTTTAGCTTTATCAAAATGACCACTATAATGATGGCTTTTTGTAATATTTCTCTCAGGTATATTAAATTTAATTTTTTTCAGATAAAGTGGGATACATTATATCTTATTAATTACCCAATCTTAATATTAATATCAGTCTTTACCCAGAAAGTAAGAAAATCTTTGAAATCCTACTCACAATTGAAAATATAAATTAAATGGAAATCATTCCATTGTTAACCATGCTTAAAGGGAAATACTTGCATATTTGAATTGTTATACTCCCTTCATACTATAGACTATATTTTAATATTTTAAAATCAGATATACCATATTATAATATGTGCTTTCAACTTCTGACCAGCCTTTAGAAATTGTAGCCAAGTCATTTGTGTGCTTATGATCATTTTGGATCAAAACCTTGCTGGCTTATTTACTGGTCTGTTTGCCACCAAATAGATTTAGGAATGCATCTCTACATCTGAGAAGGACTGGAAAACTCTACTTTCTTTGTTTAGGCACCTCGGTTTAAAGTAGAAACCCCAGTGGCCTCATCTGTGACAATGTGGTTAAGGAAGGGGAAGTGAATCCGTGAGTAGCTATGTGGCCACAGCTGACTAAGTCCGGGGCACCCTAGGAATCCAGGAGCCCAGTGGATGTCAGCACACAATTTATGGGAAAGTAGGGAATTTAGATGCAGGATGCATAGCTGGTTTTACATCAGACTCCTTCAGAAAGACCAGTCAGAAGCACATCAGAGGCTAATATCTGTGCTTTTATATTAGAAATTACCTGCAATTGCCTGAATAGAGTCAAGAATTCTAAAACTGGAAAATACTAGAAACCATAAAAACATTGTTTTTAACTTGAGAGATTTATGTCTGAAGAATGTAACTTACTTTACCCAAGTTCCTGACTCTTGGTTTGTTGGCTAAGAACTGGTGTGGTAGAACCAAGTGGCATGGGTTTTTGATGGTCCCAAGTTTAAATCCCAAACATTACTTTTTAGCTATTTAGCTATTTGAGTCATTTAAACTTTATGTGTCTTAATTTCCTCCTTAGTGTAAAAGTGATAATCATATATACTGCATCAGTTTTTGGAAGGTTAAGTGAGATGATGTATGGGGGAAAAACCTTCTATTTTGACGAGCACCCAGTAGGCCTTCTGGAAAGAGTAGAGCCCTGTTCTCTTTCACCTGAGCACCTTGGACCAGGCTCCTTCCTCATGGGAGACCTTAAGTTTACTCTCCTGAGAGCTAAACCTTGGCCAATAATCATGAGCTAAGTAAGACACTGATATGAGCCCTCAAAGCCTCAGTAAAAATCAAACTCAACCTCATTCTAAGGTTGCCTGCCATAGTAACTAGCTGCCACCAACGTTCCCGAACCCCCCTTCATTTCTGCTTAGACAGCCTGTCCAGGATGCTGAATAGCACCAATAACACAGCAGAGAGTCTGGCTGTTGTGGAATACAATGACATAATCCCCACCTTTTTCCACTATTCCCCACCTTCAGCCCTCTCTCCATTTCCTCCACCTCTTCTTTCCCTACTTTCTACCTTTCTCTCCCTCCCCCTGCCTCTTCTTTCTGTTCCCAAGTAAATCAAATCTTGGACATGGCCATCAGTTCTCATAATACTATTTACATCTTTATGCCTCATTTGCATCTCATTATAATGAGTTGGGTTATCCAGAGCTTCACCTCTTGGCTCTCCTTCTGGAATTGTGATTCCGTTATTTTATAACACACCTTTGGATCTTCTTTCCATCTGGCTATTGTGTGTAACCACAGATGCCATTAGGTCCTTCCTAGTCTCCTTATAGTCCCAGCTTTTTTTTTTCTAGAACTATCTGGTTTACTCACAGTTCCTGTAAATACCTTTCCCTATTTACATGGCCAAAGAGAAATATGTACCTATACTTTATGAGTAGATGGATGCTGGATGGAAAAAAAAAAAAAGAACTCTAGCATACATCTTTCTAGGAATACAGGGCTATACTTTACAGGCAGAAATATAGTTAACAGGAAACATAACACACATATATGTCAGTGCTCCATTTGAGTTTTAAAAAAATGAGGGTCATGGGTATTTGGAGAAAGGTGTTTCTAGTGAGAGGTGCTACAGGAGAAAGATGAGAAAGTATGCCTGCTGTTGTGGGAAATAAGAGAAAATTTGTGAGTTAAATGTGAAGATATACTAGAACAGTGAACTTCAACCTTGAATATTTGCATCAAAATGAAAGAGGATTGGGCATTATTTTTAAAATAGTTTCTATCATATATTTTATTACAAAACAAAAATATTTTGATAGAAACATTAGACAACGCTGATAATCAGAAAGGAAAAAGAAACTATCCGTCATCTATTTAACACTGATAATGCTTTGTAAATGTTTTCAGATGTTTTCCAGTATTTTCGCTTATCACAAACACCTGTCCATGTAATGAAATATTCTTCTCATGTTTATGGCTTTGTAGTCTTGTATCATGTGAAAAGTTCATAATACAAGTTTCTAAGCGTCTGTCCTGTACACCTTCCCCCCTCTATGGATGTGTCCTTGTGCACATGACCTCCTACATAGTGCTACAAGGGCTCAGACTGGCCATGTCTTGACCCAGCTCCTTTTAGAGATTATTTGCTGATTGTCTACCTGTTTATTGTATTTCTTTGTGAATGCTATTCTGATTTATGTGTGTATTCTTGAATATTTCAATACTAATTTGGACAGCAAATTCAGAGCAAAAACAGGGAAATTATATGTAAGAGTCACGGCAGGGGCTGCAACATCCTGTATAATCTAACCTGTGATATGTAAGGAAACCTATTTGAGAAAATATACTGAGCCTGATAAGACTTCCATAGATTCGTTTAATCAATCATGGTAGTCCCGTTATAAAGACTCAACTACATTTTTTGGAGGAAGAATAGGTTATAGTTAGAGAATACTAATTTAGGTATTGAACCTGTATTGGTCCATTTCTCACAATAACACCTTGAATAGTTTACACTGTTATCCTATTTTGCAAAAGACTTAAACTCACACACAGAGAGGGTAGGAGTAGCCTGAGGCTGAACAGCGGAAAGGGTAAAGCTGAGAAAGAAACGCAAGCTGTCTGCTTAGAGCCTGCACTCATCCTCAACCACTACTATGGGAATGCCTACATACAAGTGCCTTTCCAGTTCATTTCAATTTAGGTAACTCCCAATACCATAAGAGAGTTTTTACACTATAGGATATTGTGAGGATTTTCACAAGGCAATTCACACGTAAAATACAATCAACAGTGTGGAACTGCAAACTACTCTTCCAGAAATGTACTTGCTCGTATTTCAAGGAGTGAAATCACTGAAAGCTAATTTAGAGTTTTGGCTTTGAGAAGATATATTTTGAACTGTATTATAAAATATAAACTAGAAAGGCAGTTAGGTTGTATTTTAATTATTAAAAATGACATGGAGTATACAAATGCCCCTATAATAATTGAATTTGAAATTTGTAACAGACCCATCCTCTCTCAAGGCACCTGAATTCTTCTTGGGAATGAAACAGATGCTGTCTGTTGAAAAGCAGTGTAGGATAGTGGTTGAGAGCACGGCTTTGGATTCAGACTGCCTGGATACACTAACCCACTAAACATGCAATCATGGGCAAAATTCTTAACTTCACTTTCTCTTCTGTAAAATGGAGTCATAACAATCCCTTTTTCACAGGAGAGTTTTGAAGATTAAATGAAAAATTCATATAAACCATATGGCAACATTACCTTTCATATATAATGTCAAATAAAGGTTAGCTAACAAAATTGCTATTAGTAATTGTTACTGGGTTTCACACTGTTTCTAGACATGTGTAATCCTAGCCAATTTCTACTTGCCAAAACACATCCCTCCAAGAGGAGTTCATCCAAAATCATTGCTGAATCTGAAGTCCAAATAGAGATCACTCCTTTCCCAGCTTAAATCCTCTTCATCCTTAGAAATTCTTAACTGTATTCCAGGGTTTCCACCCCCCTTTAATAGTAAAACATAAGATGTATACAAAATTTTTTGAAAATATGTTCTGGCCTGTGTTTATATTTATGAATGGCTTTTATTCTTCAGGTCAGCTTCTGGAAGCTGCTGAGCATTATGAAGCATTCCATCAATTGACGGAAGGGCGGATATGGAAGGATGAGACAGGCCGCTTTCTCAGCTTGTTGGCCTGTGAGAGTCTCCTGAGGACTTACAAATTACTCTCAGACAAAATGCTGGAAAATAAAGAATACAAACAGGCCATCAGAATTCTAATAAAAGCTTCTGAAATAGCCAAAGAAGGTGGGTGGAAAAGCACACTCTCACATTGCTTCCTTTAATGGGCAGACACTGCTTCTCCCAAGAGTGAAGTAAAAATCCTCAAGTGTTTGGGTGATTATTTCCTATGAAATGCAAAGACAAATGCCATCAATATACTTTCAAATTTCACTGTAAAACAGAGGTGCCTTCGTGCTGACAACAAGAAATCCATTAATTTCTTGAAAGCTCTATCTCCAAAATTACAACCCTCTGGGAGTAGTGTTATAAAACAATGAACCTGTAATGAGAAGGTAAGGTCATTTGCAAAAGTTAAGGGCGTGTGTGTGTGTGTGTGTGTGTGTGTGTGTTTTAGGTTGTATATTTTTTTCCGCTCTGAGAGATTTTTATTGTAAATTCCCTGTAGTCAGATCATTGGGAAGATAATGACAAATATTTAGTTAGAAGTAACAGGAAAATAGAACTCTGATATGTTTTGAATCCATGCCTGTCAAAAGGTGGCCTTTGCACTGGCAGCATCAGCATCACTAGAAGCTCCTAAGTAAAGCAGAATCTCAGGCTCCACCCCAGACCTACTGCCTCAGAATCTGCAGGTTAGCAAGTTCCCCTGGCGATTCATATGCACACCTGCAACAGTAAAAACGCTTTCATGAGAGCTGATCGTATCCTTAATATGGTGTATCATGTGTATATCATTTGTATATGTATATAAAATATAAAAAAAATTTGGAGCATATATTCCTAAGTTTTTACTTGGTGAAATGCAAAGATATTTTATTACCAAAATTTATCAATAGAGTAGACTTTTCATGAAGGAGAAAAAGAAGCTCTGTGCTTTCCAGTGTATTAGCTCAAGGATATGTTTAATTGATTGGGTTATGGTTTATTTGGAGTAAATAGGCCTGAATTTCTGGTTGTGATTTTAGTTTTCTAAAAGAGTAAAAGTAAACATCTTATCTTATTCTGTTACTTCTTTTTAATGATATTATAATATTCATAGGAGATCACCCTCGTTGCAAGATGTATCACATTGAATGAACTGCTTTTGAGTGACTGGTGATCTAGTACCTTCCCCAAAGGGGTAAACACTGACATAAATAGTTAGCTCTTAGATCAATTTCAGCAGCTAACTTTAGTCACATGAAAAGTTATGTGGAATCTCAATGTAGAGTAATGTATCAATCAGGAAAAGGTATTTTGCTTTAGGTTCACAATTGCTAAATGTAAGATAGTTTACGAAGGAAGGAAGGAAGGCTCCAAGGGTCTGTTTGCCCAGTCAGAGCCTTCCAGGCAGTCTTCCTTTTAAAAGCATCTCTTACTTTTCAAAGGACAAATAAGGAGAACAGGAGAAATCTTATGCTGTAATAATTTTTTAAATATCTTTTAAAACTGATAAATATTTGCTCCCATATTTCTTGTATGACAAAGTATATAGGTTTAAGGGATCACACAGTATCTTTACAAGAGCTCTGACAACTGAATGTTCTGGGACAAAGCATTTCTTCTTGCAATCATGTCCTACTTTGGTTAAGGAGCTTGATGCAGCAAACTGATGATTGCCTGCCTAAGGCACGCCTTCCACATTGGTTTACATAATATTTAAGGAATACCAACATCCACTAGGGGCTAGCTCCTTTACTAGGGCACCTTGGTATAATGCGCAAGGATAGCACTGGCCATGCTGTGGTTTCATAATTCTATGATTCTATTATTTTCGTATTTCAGTCATTCATTGGCCTTTAGTACATCACAGAGTTGTGCAACCATAAACACTACCCCATACTCACTAGATGTCACTCCTCATACTGTACTTTCCCTCTCCCCTAGCAACCATTAAAGCTACCTTGTGGATTTAACTATTCTGGAAAGTTCATATAAATGGAATCATAACAGTGCATATCCTTTATGTCCAGCTACTTTCACTTAGCATAATGTTTTCTTGGTTCATCCATCTTGTAGCATATATTACTACTACGTTCCTTTTTATGGCTGAAAAATATTTCATTGTATGGTGATGTCATATTTTCTTTATCCATTCATCAATTGGTGAACATTTATGTTGTTCCCACCTTTTGTCAATTATAAATAATGCTCCTATGAACCTTTGTGTACACGTTTTTCATTCTTTTGTCCCTAGACCTAGAAATGGAATTTCTGGGTCATAGGATTACTCAATATTTAACTTAAAGACGAGATGACATAGAATTTTCCAAAGTAGCTGTCCCATTTTACATTCCTACCAGCAATGTGTAAGGGTTTCAATTTATCCACTTTCTCACCAGTGCTTATTTCTGTCCTTTTTTTTAATTTCTGTCCTTCTTTTTGTTTATAGCCATATTAGTAGGTGTAAAATGGTATCTCACTGTGGATTTAATTTGCATTTCCCTGTTAGCTAATGATGTTGAGCATCATTTTGTGGGCTTACAGGCCATTTGCATATCTTCTCTGTAGAAGTATCTATTCATATTCTTTGCCCATTTTCAATTGGGTTGTTGTTTTATTATTGAATTAAGTATTCTTTATATATTCCAGATGCAAGTCCTTCATCAGATATATGATTTGAAAATAATGTGTTTTCTTTGCACGTTCTGATATCCATTGAAGCACAAGTTTTTAATTTTGATGAAGTCCAAAATAATCTATTTTTTTATTTTATTGTTTGTGTTTTTAGTATCACAACTAAGAAGGCTGCCACAAATCCAAGGTCATGAAGATTTGCTCCTACATTTTATTAAGAATTGTATAATTTTAACTCCTATGTTTAGGTCTATAATCTATTTAAGTGTGTGTGTGAAGGGGGATATGAGGAGGGTCCAAATTCATGTTTTCCATGTGGGTATCTAGTTGTCCCAGTGCTCTTTGTTGTATACACTATTCTTTTCCAATAGTTTTAGGACCCTTGTCAAAAATTAATTGTCCATAAATGTGAGGGTTGTTTCTAGACTCTCAAGTCTGTTGTGATCTATGTATTTGTCCTTATTCCGCTACTACATATTCTTGATTCTTGTATTTGTGTAGTAAGTTTTGAAATTAGTAAATGAGAGTCTTCCAATATTTTTCAAGATTGCTTTGGCTACTCAGCATCACTTGCACTTCCACATGAATTTTAAGATTAGTTGGCCCATTTCTGCAAAAAGGACAGCTGGAATTTTCATAGGGATTGAACTGAAACTGTCAAGCAATTGGGAGAATACTGCTATCTTAACACTATGACTTCCAATCCATGAATATGGGTTAACCATCCATTTATTACATATTCCATTTCTCTCAATAATGTTTTGTAGTTTTTAGTGTACACAACTTGGCCCTCTGTCAAATTTATTTGTAATGTTTGATTTTTTCTGATGCTATGAGAAATGGATTTTTTTCTTTCATTTTCAGATTGTTCATTGCTTGGAGGTAAAAATAAAATTAACTTTTGTTTATTGATTTTGTATCCTGCTAAACTTGTATATTAGCCTTAATGGTTTTTTATGTATTCTTCAGGATTTTTCCATATAGAATATTATGTTATCTGCAAGTATAGCTTTACTTCTTCCTTTCTGATCTTGATGCTGAAGGGTTATAGAATATACCACCCCAACAACCACTTTGGCATAAGGAGAATTTTGAGCTAAAATCACTTGAAAAATAAGAGATACAACGGCATGTAATCTCCCTGTTTCCTCCTGAAAACAGGAGATAAAAGTTGTTGTGAAAGATGCCCTTCCTGTACCACAAGAAAAGAAACATTCTTCTGTGAGGAGAATTCTGTACAAACAGACTTTGTTAAAATAATCGTTATTTGCCTTTAGCTTGCCTCCATTGCTTGGTTGCTTTTCCACAATTGCCTCTCTTTGTTCAACCCAATGTTAAAGCATGTAGATTTTGCAATTTCTTTGGTTCTTCTTTCCTTATGAAGGCTCCCATGTCACCTAAAAATTATGTACATTTGTGTGTTTTTTCTCCTATTAATCTGTTTTATGTCAATCTAATTCTCAGGCCCAGCCAAAAAACCTTAGAGGTCAATGTTTGCCTCCTTTACAATGCCTATCATATTTCTTGACTAATTGCTCTGGCTCGAATTTCCAGCGTAGTGTTACATGGAATTGGTTCCAGGATACATCTTAGTCTTCCTGCTGATCTTAGGGTGAAAGCTCTTGGTCTTTTGCCATAAGAATGATATCAGCTGTGGGTTTTTTGTAGATACTCCTTAATGTTATTAAGTTCCC
The DNA here is from genome assembly GCF_003254725.2 of Canis lupus dingo. NCBI lineage: Eukaryota > Metazoa > Chordata > Mammalia > Carnivora > Canidae > Canis > Canis lupus. Next base: position 45,301,542 of record NC_064257.1, on the reverse strand, counting down.
TTCTAAGTTTATTGAAGATTTTTATCATGAAAAAGGATTGCATTTTGTCAAATGCTTTTTCTGCATCTATTAAGATGAACATTTAGTTTTTATCCTTCCTATTAATATAGCATAGTACTTTGATGATTTGCATATGTTGAACCAATCTTGCATTCTTGGGATGAATCCCATTTGATCATGGAATATAATCCTTTTTATATGTTGCTGGATTCACTTTGTTAATATTTTGTCGAGGCTGTTTGTGTCTATATTCATAAAGGATTGGTTTGTAGCTTCCTTATGATGTCTTTATCTGGTTTGATGTCACAATAATACTGGCTTCATAGAATTATTTGGGAAGTGTTTTCTCCCAATTTTTGGAAGAGTTTGTGAAAAATTGGTATTGATTATTCTTTAAATATTTGGTAGAATTCACCAGGGAGGTCCTCTGGGCCTGGGATTTTCTATGTGGAAAATAGTTTGACCACTAATTCAATTTCTTTACTTGTGCATTTATTCTGATTTTCTATTTCTTCTGGGGGCAATTTCATTAGTTTACACCTTTCTAGCAATTTGCCTATTTCATCTGGCTTATCTAATTTGTTGATGTGCAGTTGTTCATAATATTCCCTTATAATCCTTTTTACTTTCTCTAAGGTCTATGGTGATCCCTATTTCATTCCTGATTTAAGTAATTTGAGACATCTCTCCTTTTTTTTCCTGTTCAGTCTAGCTTAAAGGTTTGTCAATTTTGTTGACCTTTTCAATGAAACAATTTTTTAAAATTTTCTCTATTGTTTTTCTACATTTCATTTATTTCCACTCTAGTCTTTATTATTTTCTTCCTTCTGTTTGCTTTGGGTTTAGTTAGTTCTTCTTTTTCTAGTTTTAGAAGGTGAAAAGATGACCCTTATTTTTTTAAAATAGACATATATAGCTATACATATCCCTTTAGCTATACATGTCCTGCTTTAGCTGGATCCCATAAGTTTTGGGTTGTTATATTGTTTGTTTTCATTCATTTCAAAGTATTTTCCAGTTTACCTTCTGAGTTCTTCTTTGACCCACTGGTTATTTAGAACTGTGTTTAATTTCCACATACTTGTGAATCTCCCCTATGTTTTGTTATCTATTTCTAATTTCATTCTCTTGTGAATACCAACTTCTCAGTTGGATCTACTACCCTGACAACTGTCCTTAATATTGAAACCTGCTTTTTCCTCCTTACCCTCGCTTAGCACCCTCAATTTCCCCTACCTTGCTGTATTATTTTCTCCCAGAATACTTATCACCATACAATTTACCACATAGTTTATTATGCTTATTATGTATTTTGTATCTCTTTATGTCCCTTCCTTCTAAAATGTAAGCTCTCCAACGACAGAAAATGTTTCTGGTTAATTTACTGGTGATTCCTAACCCTGGGAAATGAACAAGGGGTAGTGGAAAAGGAGGTGGGCAGGGAGTTGGGGTGACTGGGTGATGGACACTGAGGGGGGCAATTGGTGGGATGATCACTGGGCGTTAGGCTATGTGTTGGCAAACTGAACTCCAATTTAAAAAAAAAAAATTTAATTTACTGGTGTATTCCAAATGCTTAGAGCTGTGCCTGACACAGAATAGGTCTTCAATAAATATTCAGTGAATAAATGAATTAGTGAATATATGTTAGCCAAATAACAATGGAAGTTTAAAGACATGTTTTAATGAAACATTTGAGTTACTCCCAAACACATTGTCTCTATCCATTAGAGACAATGACCCCCTCTTTAGATTCTCTGTGAGTATACCAGTGTAAGAATGGACGATTAGATCTTGAAAATAAAACAGTATTTCCTTTAATATGAATGATTATTGAATCATTAAAGTCAATACTAATTTAACCCACCAAATAAACTATACAATAATATAAACAGTATTTTGCCCTTTTTTCCTTTGGTATATGTGTCATTCAACTTCAATAATGCTGACATTTTCCTCCATTATTTTATGCTTTCACTTTGTCTTAATTTTGTGTCAGTTAGTAAGCAGGAAAAGTTCTTGTGCTTAAATCCTATTTTATGGCTAATATTTAGTGTGACTCAACTGTTTAAATTAGCTGCCTCAAAATCTATCAACAAGGGTCGATTTTTCTGTTCTTTGCTCGGCTGCCCTTTGGTTGTAAATGGTGATATTATATCAGCACATGCCACTGTTGGTACTTTAACACAGTTACAACATTTAATAGAGCAAGTACAAATTATGAATAATCAATGTTTAATTATCTAAGAGGCAACTTCCCCCCATAACCTCTCCCTCTTACCCTGTCCTTTCCTTGCCTAGTTCCATCCTTATCCTCAGCACTTATAAACCTATAGCAGAGAAAAAGTTAAGGCCCAGACAAACTGTAAGAGTTAAAATTCCCTAGACTGGATCATTGGCACCATCAACTCCACTGAAGTGAGATCTTGAGGGTGTGATTCTCTGCAATCAGTGAAATTGCTTGAGAATAATAATAATATTGTCACTGGCACTTGCCATCCCATTTTCTTGTAGTCTTTCAGTTGAGCCACTGCTTCACAAGTGGTAATTCAGTAAGTGGTGAGAATGAATCCAGTATGGAGAATCCTTACCTCCTGCTGAAACCCATCATGGTTGGAATACAGAGTTCAGAAATCTAAAGTTGTACCCTAACTCCTGGGTAATACAAATGCTGGCAGGTGCCCCTTTAGATTTCTACAACTTTCTATTGTTTTAAAAAGCAAAAATTCCGCTTGTTATAATATGTTAGTTTCTTTAATGCCATGGCAATTTTTCTACATTTTCAACTTTAGGAAGTGACAAGAAGATGGAAGGAGAAGCTTCCTATTACTTGGGCTTAGCACACCTAGCTGCTGGAGAGTATGAAACAGCATTAACAGTAAGTTGAAGAAAGCTTTCAATCATTGGAGTTTTTAATTTTTACTATTGTATTAATTCTACTTTATTATATTTTTTATAAAACCAATAGAAATTGATTGGCCTCTACCTTTATATAGAGACTAAAGCAGAATAGCAGTTCTAGAAGCAGAAAAAAAATATTTTTATTGCTTTAGTAGGCAATATATAATCAATTACCATGAAGTGCTTTAAAGAATATATGGAAGTTAAATATATGGAGTAATGTGACCCTCTACACTCACTCCCATACCTTTGAGGATAAGAGGATATGGATTTAAATGATTGCAAAAAGTAAATAGTAAAAAAAAGAAAGAAAGAAAAACAACCAATTACAGTAAACTTATTATTTGGGAAATTTTGCTTAGAAAATACTGTGGTTATTAAATAGTCAAGTAAATTGCATTGCTATGGACCTTTGTGGCAGGAGGCAGCAAAGATGCAGGGCACTGGTAGTTCCAATCTGAGAATTACTCTGCTTCATGATAAAAATCAGTGTTTGCCTATTTTATGACCAGAGTTCATATGTTTGGCTAAAAAACAGAAAAATGTCAAAAGCCATCTTTTCTGTACTATAACAGAATTCATTTTTTTCTTTCATTTTTCTCTTACTTGTAATATATTTACTTTCAATATATTTCAAGTGTAGCTTCCTATTTCATTTCATATATATCTCTTGTAATATTTTATCTGATATACAGTATTGGCTTTATCTTTAGCTTTGAGGATTTCTGATTTGCTGTTTTGGATACTTGTGCCAAGTAGGATTCTTATATTTGGGCTAGATATTTTTCTCTGTCACCCTTAAAATTGGGTCATTGTGGGAAACTTAGATTACTATAGATGGCTCTTTGGTTTAATACTTTTTGGTCAATGACATATATTCAGCAATGCTGTGTTCCAAGGAACACAGAAGCCAGCACTCTTTAGGAGCTAATTTAATGAGAGTGGCCATAATATAACTTGAGAACATAACTGTAATTCAAAGCAGGGTGAATGGATTTTCTGAGTCCAGAGGTAAGAGTGGTTGATTCCAAGATCAGGAAGGTTGCACGGAGAGCTTTTGAGGAACAGGATTTCTACAGACAGAAAGTGTGGGAGCCAAGGATGATAGAACATTAGACACACACATATACACACACACACTCAACATGAACATACTCAGTATGTTTCGGAAGCAATGAATTGTCAGGTGAAGTATGAAATCAAGATGGAAAATTAGGTGAAAACTAGCTTATAAATTGTCTATCTTTCCCCTTTTCTCTAATTGGCAATACAAACACATGGCTGAATAAATTCAGACAATATAATAGAGTTTACATTGAAAAAGACATTTTCCCTTCATCTTGGTACTCAGTCACACACAGTTTTTTTCTCAAAGGCAAATGCAATTACAAGTAAAATATTAATATATATATATATCATATAAGTATATATACATATATGCTCTTTTGTTGTTTACAAAACTGTAGCATTTTATATGTAGTGTTCTATGTCTTGAGTTAACTTCTTCTACACTAATGCATATAGACATGCCTCATTTTTTTTAAAGATTTTATTTATTTATTCATGAGAGACACAGAGAGAGAGGCACAGACACAGACAGAGGGAGAGGCAGGCTCTCCACAGGGAACCTGTTGAGGGACTCCATCCCAGGATCCCGGGATCATACCCTGAGCCAAAGGCAGACGCTTAATCACTGAGCCACCCAGGCGCCCCAGACATGCCTCATTTTAAAGAGCCACATGATGTCCCATGTTATAGTTGTACCATAATGGATTTAACCAGCTCCTGTTGGAGGGCATTTAGGTTATTTCCAATTAGGTTTTATTACAAAAGGTGTATCAGTGAACAACTTTGTGCCAAAGCGAGAGGTGATCTACAGAATAAATTCCTAGTGGTAGAAATGCTGGGTCAGAGAAGAGATGAATTACATTTTTTTCTCTAAGCTTCCCTTTAAAGAAGCTTCATCAGTTTATATTCCTACAACAATAAATGAAGGTGCCTGCTTCCTTTGGACATTAGGCACATATGTGTAATATGTGTTGTGAATATTTTTCCAGACCATTGGTTTTTTATCTTATTTATGAAATTTTTCCATGCTAAATATCCATGACCAAATTTATTGATCTCTTTTTGCATGACTTCTGGACATTCTTAGAAAGACTGTCCTCATTCCAAAATTATTATTTAATTTTATAGAGGGTTGGAGGGTCTTATATGCTTTGTTGAGGAGTGTGAAACTCATATGTTAAGCAATGTGGGATTTTTAATGATTTTTGATGAGGCTGGTGACATGATCACATTGATGTATTCACAACTCTTTATTAACCACCTTCTATAGGGCCACCTGGGTGACTCAGTGGTTGCAACATCTGCCTTTGGTTCAGTGTATGATTCTGGGGGCCTGGGATTGAGTCCCACATCAGGATCCCCACAGGGAGCCTGCTTCTCCCTCTGCTTATGTCTCTGCCTCTCTGTGTCTCTCATGAATCAATAAATAAAATCTTTTCTTTAAAAAAAAATCACCTTATATATGACAGACATCATGCCAGGCACTGGATCTGGTCTATAATTTTAGAAGATAATACTACTGGTATAATCTAGTAATGAACGATTGAAGAAACAATATTTGGCATCTAAGGAACAAATTTCTTGAAACTGTTACTCCTTTCAGAAAAGTATTGAAATTGTTTTTCTGAAAGTATGGAAACTATAAGCCAAATATGAACATGTTCGTATTAGCCATATGACCTTGGACAAGTCCTTTAAACTCTCTAAGCCTCAATTGCCTCATCTATCCAAGGGAGCTAATAACTATACTTACTGTTTTAGAGTGTAGTGAATTGAATGGTGGCCCCAAACATCCACTTCCTAATCCCTGGGACCTGTGATTGTTACCTTATTTGAGAAAAGAGTCTTTGAAGATGTACTTAAGTCAAGGACCTTGAGATGAGACAGTCACCTTAGATTCTCTGGGTGGGCTTTAAATCCAATGACAAGGGGCCTTGTAAGAAAAAGGCAGAAGGAAATTTGAAACAGGCCAAGGACAAGAAGACACATACACACAGAGGAGACAGCCATGTGAAGAAGGTGCAGAGATTGGAGTCATGCTGCCACAAGTTAAGGAATGCTTAGAGCCACCAAAAGCTGAAAGAGGCAGGAAGGATCTTCCCCCAGAGCTTTTGGAAGGAACACAGCTCTGCTGACACCTTGATTTTAGACTTCTAGCCTTCAAAACTATGAAAGAATCAATGTCTTTTATTTTAAGCAATTTAGTTTGTGGTAATTTGTTATATCAGTCCTAGGAAGCTAATACATAGGGTCATTAGGAGAGACCATTGATACAGTTCTAAAGGAGTACCTGCCTTGTATAATATAAACCTTTGGTATTTGTTAGATTTTATTATTTTTACTCTAACCTAAATCTCTGGACTTCAGTGATAGTAGAGAAGATGGAGGGAAGTAGTTCAGAAGTTATGAAGGACTTGGTAATAGAATAAGTATGGAAAGGGAGAGACACATGGGTGCCCAAATGGGCCCTAGGTTCCTGGCTGTGGAACTGGATGGATGCTGGTGTCATTTACTGAGCTAGGAAATGCTAACAGATATCCAGGCATGGGGAGAAATGGGGAGTTCATGCTTGAATGTGCTGAATTTGAAGAATCTTGGAGTTATCCAGAGAGAGATCAAATAGTGGTATATGTAGGTCTACAGCTCAAGAAGAAGTCTAAATGGGAGATATTATACACATTTGATACTGTATAAATATGCAAGTCTTTGGCATATTGAAACTGTGGAGTGGAGATTTCCTAAAGAGCATTGATAATGATGAATGAAAAAGGCCTAGGGCCAAGCTGGGGTATCCAAGGAGGTAGGAAGAAAACCAGAAATAGATGATCGCATACAAGCCAAGGAAACCAGGCATGTCTAAAAGACAGAAATATGCAAATACCTTCTGCCTCCTGGCCCAGGGCCAGGAATGGGTTGTAATGAGAGAGCTCCTGACAGAGTTCCTGTCAGAACTCAAGCACTTCCCCAGTACCTTGATTAGAGTGAGGGTTAGTTATTCTCCTCATTTAATTCTCCAGCTGGGGCGAGGGGCGGGTGGGGGGGGGGGTGCTTGGGCACCGCAGCAGGCCAGATTCCAGGCCTGGGGCTCGCTGCTACAGTCAAGAGTAGCCTTTGCAGGTGGCAAGAGCAAGAGACTGTCTTCGGAGCCCAGGTCTCGCTTGTGATAGAAAATTGTTGTCTTTTTGGAACAAGGCTCACCCAGAACTGAGGATTTACGGGAGCTAAGCTTGAAGTTTGGTCCAAGTCCATGGGCAACGCTGCAGGACGTTGAAGTATCTGTTGTCAGATTTGCATGCAGGATGCGAGAGCACAGTAGAGAAGGCATCAGGTCCATAGGATATGACAGGAGGCAGGGAACAGGTACGAGAAAACACCAAGGGATGAGAAGCTGGAGTTGGAGTGTGACCGGGATGCAGAATGGACATGAGCAGTTATACCTGATTGGGGGCATGGAGGTCTCTAGCTCAGACTGATTTTAGAGGGCAGCCTGTTTTTGCTGTTGTGCTGTTCGGAATGAAACCGATTTCCACAAAACCTGACATCTTGCTTTGATTTCTGATTGAAGGGCATGGCATGTCTTTTCCTTCTCTCTAGTACCTAACTTTAACCACTTTCCATGCTTCCTTTCCAAAGATAAACGGACTAAAACCCACAGCAGGACAGAGCACTCCTTATTCAGTGAATATATTATAAAAAATTACATGATCAATAAATAGGATTGATTCCTCGATTGATTGATGAGATATCTGCCCAGTTATCTAATCACGAAATAAGCATCTAACATACAATTTTTTTCTTTTTTTATTTAAAGATTATTTATTTATTTGTTCATGAGAGAGAGGCAGAGACACAGGCAGAGGGAGAAGCCATCTCCATACAGAGAGCCCAATATGGGACTCGAAGCCCTGAGCCAAAGACAGACTTTCAACCACTGAGCCACTCAGGTGCCCCCCTCCCCAAATTTTTCTTTTGAAAGAAAGGAAAATATCCTACCTACCTCCCCACCCTGTGCTGTATGATCAACACTGTCTTCATCTGTTTTAAGGCATTGGTGGTATTGCTGTCACAGCGTAGCTGTACAGAGGGGCAAGAATGCCCTGAAACCAGCTTGGTCGTGTTGGAGCCAGCCTGAGACAGCTAACAGTTCACTTCAGCATTTCCCTTCTCTTTCACAATCAGTCTTTAATTCTTGGCTTCAAGTCCATATACTCTCTTTATTCTCTCCTTTGTGTTTTAAGCTGATCATCTGGAATATTTCCAAATTTTTAGTGCCTTGCTCTACATTCAACCTCTTTCTCTTAAAAATTTCTTCCTTTCAATAATGTTCATCTGTTACAGATGTTTACACGATTTGTATTTGTTCAAAGAAACTTGGCTTAGAGAAACCTGTCACTAGTAAATATTATTGGTTAATAGTTCTGATGATCTGACACAAGGGATTTTGAAATTTTGGTACTGGATCTTAATTAAAGAGCTTTAATTTATTAATAGATGATTCATATGTAATCCTAGAGTATGTTGACAAGCGTATGAAGTTTGGTCACCCATTCCTTGCCAATAAAGCAGTGTTTATTAGATGATACAATAGGGTTAAACTAAGACCAAATAACGGATTGATTTAGGGCTGATATCCCTGCAAGTGAGGAAAGGGGGTTTGGGGAAGAGAAGTGATAGTTACCCTAACAAGCCTATGCATGAAGTCAAAGAGACCCTGACACTTAAAGGTGAGAGAATGCTACCTGCATTTGGCAGGTGCTAAGAAAAGAAATAGTAATCCCCTTTGGCCATCAATTTAGACTTGCACATGTCACAAGTAGGGTAAATTCTGAATTTTAGATGGTAAATGTATCTTATGAAGTCCTAAAGTTTCCAAGGTAAAAATATTTTACTGAAAGTCATATTCAAGGCTTTTGCAAAGTTGGACCCATTTCCACAGTCAGATACTGCAACCATAAGTTAATTCAAGAAAAGGGAAGGACCTTCTTTAGCACTGTGTTTTTCTGCATGAATTTTCTTCATCTCTGAATATTCTGTTCCACTTAATAATTGTAGGAACACCAACTTTAACAATTCTCAGTACATTGAGTGAGTTATTTGCTTCTTAATATTTACCAATAATGTAGCCTATCAAAAATTATACTATGAAAGCAAAATTTGTCATATTGATACTTCATTTGCTTTTATAGTTCAAGATTCATCACATGTACTATTATTTAATTATTCCATATATAAAACAGTAGCCATCTTTATTTTTGCATACTTGTCAGCATCTTTATAATAGCCTAGAATGCTTCTAACATTGGTGTTAGCTTATATATATGGTTAATCTAAATCTCTAGCTATCAGCATCCCACAGAAAAACACAAATAAATAATGTATCAGAAAAAAATAGTTACACTAATATTCTAGCAACTCCTGGTTTGTTGATAAACATTCACAATAAAGGTTATGGATATATTTGTGAAATGATACATTCTAGGGTTTTGCTAGGTAATTGTAACTAAATTGTATTTATTCTTTCAACTCAATATATACAAACAAAGGGAAAGCCATTATATATCAGAAGGCATTTTTAACAAAGAATGAATTCTTTGATTTATAATGTTTAGCTGGCAAAAGTTTGGTGGGAGATAATTCTTGCAGTTTCCATTTAGTCCTTTCTCTATTTAGTTTATTACCTGCTGCCCTAAAAGTCACCCCATCCTTGATAGTGGAGGTTTTTGATTCAAATGACAATCTAGCTGACATACAGATACCTTGGCAGATTCCAGAATAACATACATCAAACGAGTTTCCCTTTTGGTCACTTTTTTAAGTGAAGACTTTTATCTACCACCAAAACTGTTGTGTAACTCAAATAAGTTTTAGTTCCTCATAGTTTAATCTCAGTATGGTATCATATTAAAAGAAAAAAATCCAGCCAGCTAAAAGAAAAGTAATTTCAATTTCTACTTACTTGTCCTCAAAGAACAGTAAAAGAGATAAAATTCTTAACTCTCAGCAACATTGCTTTTTAAGATCCTCTCTCCTTCCATTTAAGAAGATTTTCAAGTTTTCTGTCTCTAGGTTTTCTGAAGCCTGTACCTTCATGTCACTCTCTAAACCTAAAGTTCCTACCTGTATTCCACTGGCTCATAGCTCACCACTCCTCTCCCTCTTATCCCTTTTCTCTCCCTGATGAAGGAATGGTGGCTCTTTGCAGCAGGTTCATTTATAATCCCCTCCCACCCCAAATTATAACTCTGATCTGCATGATAAAACCCAGGAGGGGTGGGGCTGGCTTGGGGGAAGAAAGGAAGAAATACCAAATCAGACAAGCCAGAATGAATAGACTGGAAAACAGTTAACAGTTAACATAGAATAACTATGGGTTAACATAGAATAACTAAGGGCGGCAGGGGGTGGGGGGTGGGGGGTGGTTAATAGTTAACCTTGCCTTAATTATTTTTTATTCTCTTGCACTACATGTGACAGATTCTTGAACACTACATGTCATTAAAAAAGAAATGAAAGAAAAAATAATAAAAGGCGAAAGAGGAAAAGAAAGTAAAGAAGCCAAGGCAAGGGAAAGATCAAGAAAGAGGCTATCCTAAAATCTTTGAAAAGGGCAGGGGGGTTGGGGGCACCTGGGTGGCTCAGTGGTTGAGCATCTGTCTTTCTCTCAGGGCGTGATCCTGGGGTCCTGGGATTGACTCCCTCAAAGGGCTCCCTGCAGGAAGTCTGCTTCTCCCTCTGCCTGTGTCTCTGCCTCTCTGTGTCTCTCATGAATACATAAATAAAACCTTAAAAAAAAAAGAGAGAGAGAGAGAGAGAGAGAAGAACGAGGCTATCATTCAGGTCCTTTGCATTATTCCAAATATTCCAACTCTGCCAAGTTCTGTACATGTGCAGTATATGAAGATATGATGCATTTTTCCACTGGATTGTACCTACTAATGTATGTGGGCTGAATGGGTTTGTCTGTAACAGCATTTGCTCTTGTGCCATCTGCACTTTTGCCCTTTCCTGTCTGATTCCAGCTCCATGTAAAGGACTGTTTGGAGCCAGTTTAATATGCTTACCATGATACTCTCTGGTGAGAGTTACCTGGGATGGATACAAATGCTCACATCTGCTACCAAATCTTTGACTAGTAAAACTTTGCATAAAGTGAAGGCGATAAATAGCATTTCTTGAATAATGACCTCCCAACAGTCTTCTTAAAGTATATTGAACAACTCTTTGAAGTGTGAGGGCAGCAAAATGGTTAAGATGGTGGGCTATAAAATCAGGTTGATGGAGGCTCAAATCCCAGGTTTACTGCTCCCTCATCATGTGACATTGCACAAGTGACTTAAGCTTTCGAAGCATTCGTTTCTTCACTTATAAAATGGGAATACTACGACCCTCATCTCAGCACAGCTTTATGATTGGTAAGAAAACATGTGTAAAATTTGTGGTATAGGATGGAACATAGAGAGAACCCTAATTATTATATCACCATTAATATGCATAACAGACTTATTTTCCAAAGTGCTAGACAGTCAAACATCTATAAAATCACTATTTTGGAGTATTGCTCTGGGCCTCGGTATTCCTAAACCAATAGTTAATAGTTAACATAGAATAAAGTGTTAAATGTGTAGGTGAACATCTCCATCAAAGACATTGAAGTAGGAGTTTATTTAGGAGATAGATTACATGATAAAGAGAGCACCTTTATATAATACAGTTCAAATGTATATAGCAATAGCTCTAATCGTTCAGTGGTCAAATATTTGAGCTGACAGTAGGTTTTGATGTACAATCTTTATATGGGAGGTAACTATGGTATGGAAAAAGCCTACGGGACTCTAGCACATGGGCTTGAAGACCTGGAACTTAGTTCTGTGTACCACATACTAGCTCTTGACCCTAGTTTGGTCACTTAACTTCTTGGAGGCTCAGTTTCATGCATAAAATAAGGATGACAATGGCAGCTTCACTTTCTCTTTGTGAAGATCAAATGGAAAAAAATGTATGTTTACACATTAGACTAGAAACAGTTTTCAAATGTAAGATACTATTATTACCACAGGCTATGATATAATTAGCACTGAGTAATGATAGCAATGATTCTCTGGTAGGTAACATTTACTGAGTATCTACTCCAAGTTCTGCTTTCCACTTAGTTTTCAACTGTAATTTACTAAATTTATCACATGTAAATTTCAAAGTTCTTAAATTCATCTTTGTACCAGCCCCTATTTTTATAATGGAAATGTAACACACCGACATTGGATAGAAAACTTTTTCCTATTAATTTGCCAATAACTTTTCCATGAGTGAAAAAAATGGGATTTATCCAGGAAAAAAAGGAATTTGGGTAATTTCTTTATTTAAAGCTCAGAGCTATTCACTGCCCATTAAATAGAAGTTGTCTTTACTTGCCAATTAGAAATCATTACCTAAAATTGACGCTTCTGTTCTTGTGTAATGGCCTGGGTATCTGAGGAGAGCTCAGATGCTGGCACAGAGGAAATCATGGCCTCCTTTCCCCAGAGGACCATGGGTTATTATACAAAACATGCAGACAATTCTGCTTGCAGCCAGTTTGCCTCCTGGTACTGTGTAGTTCATCACCAGCTTCTGAAGCATGCTAAAGAGGGCTCGCCACTCAGCTTGAGGTGATTCAGGTGTAAGCTCAGGGGTCTCAGCAGTCATTTTCCTGCTTTACATCAGAGTTCTCATCCGCTTTATCCTTTTGTCCCATGACCCACCTCAGGCAGTCTCCTTCTTGGGAATCTAAAAGGAGCAGCTGTTACAGTTCCCATTTCCCCCAATAGTTGCCACACAGATCTCCAGTTTAGCATCGTACCCCGTCTATGTGCACCCCCACCAGTACACGAATCACACTTCCTTTTCATTCCATTCGTTCTGTTAATAGAGAAAGATTCAAAATATCCATTATCTGACAAGCAAAAGAAAAGTGATAGGATTAGAAACACCAATAGAAGGAAATAGTAGTATTTTCTAATTAAAAAAAGATTTCCAAACCGTATCAAATTATATTACTCAAAATTTTTATAAGCAATAATTTAAGGCATGTATGTATAAGCATGTATGTATTTATAAGCAATAAATTGAGGCATGGAAGCATGTATTCCATATCTGATCTTATTTAATACCATTTGAACATGAGCCTTACTTGGAAAACAGCACATTAAGTAGTTCATGAAAAATATGTTTTAATAATTTGGAGATTATGCTAATGTAAAATGTTTTACTGATAATTTTGCTACTGTTATCTTTGTATTTAAAGTCATGACCTTCCAAAAAAAAAAAAGTCATGACCTTCCTAAAACACTAAAGCAGATAACCTTTCAGTAATAATTTAAATTTTTGTAGGAAAGATTGTTTGCAGACTAGTAAATTGAATTTTTAAAGAAGTTTCTCATTAATGGAGAGTTGGACTCTCTTTAAACATTTTTCCTATTTAATTTCCTATTTAATTTTCCTAATGGTTTATTCCTTTACAATGTTACAGCTTAGGAAAATGGCATGTGTGTTTTTTTCTTCTTTTTAAATGATGAATACATTAAGGTATTTGTCATATAGATTATAGTATTTGTCATTTAAATGACAAATGCATTATAGGAAAATCAGAATACTCAAGAAAGAAATGAAAATCTGATTTTTTTAAACACAAATCTGTAAGCAAAAATTTAGTCATAGACTCATATGGAAAGGAAGAAATGTTTTATATCAAGAAAGAAAGTTCATGCCCTCAATTAATATAAAAACTGATTTTCGAGTCATAAAATGTATTGTTTGAGTGTTTGTTTGTTTTTGAAATGTGAAACTTGGCTGTGGATCCCCTTGAGATGCAGAACACCACATTAACCAAAACTTCATGGTGATGTTCATTATTCATTATAAAAGAAGAGTACTGCTAGAGTAGCTCTTTCCAAAGCTGAAATGTTTGTTTCCAGTCATTCACATCTTAAGAAATAGTACAAAAGTTTCTGATACTCATTTTGTGAGAAAATGAAGAGAAGGATAATTATTGTTTGGTTCATTCTAAAGAGGATGAACTTCTAAACTCCAAAAATTGAGTACTCTAATCAACTATGCTGAACAGTGACATATGGAACATAATGTATGTATACTCTTTAAAGTTCAAGGCCTAGCATATGAAAATGTTCTCTGGAGCAATAAAGCAACCTGCATAGTTCATCATAAGACTAATTGTATGACAGACCTAGAGGCAATGGCACAGCTGTTAGCACACGTTGATCCAGTGGCCGCAAAAGAAGAGGCATCACACCTGCAAGAACCCAAAGATGATTATAGGATTAGGTGTGTTAGACAATAGTGTAGGTCTAAGTCATTATTCATTGAGCCAAATTATAGTTTTCCCTCTGTGACATGGAAGGGGTAACTTCGTAAGGAAAACGAAGTATAATTCAACATCTAAAACATATATAGTAATCTCAAACATATCTGTAGGATAGACAATTACTTGATCTTCAGTTAACCTATATTGACTTTAGAAATTATTCATTATAAGTAGCACCCAATAAAAATAACATATACTAGACTTTCAAAATAACATTAACTCCATACTCCCAATATTCAGTCCAAATACTTAAGAAATAGTTTTATCTAGCAATTTCAACTTTCTCCTCAATAAAATATTTGCTAATTAGTTAACTAGCTAATTAGTTAACTAATAAAATGGTCTTGTTTAAAGTTGTCTCCACTTTTCCCATGAATGTCTTCTGTTAACCCTCTTTTTTTTTTTTTTTTTTTTTCTTAAATGGTAATGATCATGGCCAGGGATAGAGAAAGAGATGGAAGATAACAGAGAAACTAACCAATCTACAAAATAACATTCAATTCCTGAATAATCAAGAATTGATTGTTTAGATGTGTGTAATGGCTTTTGTTTGTATTTCAAGGGAGAAGGTTAATTTTCTTTAACATAAAATCACAACTTAGAAGCAAAAAATTAAAAAGTCAAGTAGTATTGAGGGTGAAAGTTGGCAAGGATGTGAGCCCCAAGAACTGTGGTTACAAGTGGAAACTGATAGGGGCATCTGGGTGACTCAGTGGATGAACATCTGCCTTTGGCTCAGGTCGTGATCCTGGGGTCCAGGATCAAGTCCTACATCGGGCTCCCTGCAGGAAGCCTGCTTCTCCCTCTGCCTATGTCTCTGCTTCTCTCTGTGTGTGTCTCATGAATAGATAAATAAAATCTTTAAAAAAAAAAAAGTGAAAGCTGATATGGAGAGTGCCAGGGTGGGTGAGAATTCGGGAGCTGAATTCAGGCCAACCCCTCTCCTTAGACAATCTCCAGGAACACATGGTCAGAGGCCTATAAGAGGAAAAAGGATAAGAGTGGAGAGGTTACAGCTCACTTAGTATTAAAAAAATTCAAACAATTGTTTTATGGCTAGAAAATCAGTTTTTATATAATTTAGGCCACAAACTTTCTTTCTTGATATAAAACATCTTTTCTTTTCCATGTGACTGAATCAACATATAATTAACATATACTGAGTGATGAAGGAAAAACTTTAATAAAAACAAGAGTAAAAAAGAATAAGTAATAAAAAAATAAAAAACAAAAACAATTGAGGGGCCATGCACAGATGAATAAAAGTGCATCCTGCTGTGAGAAGAACAACCAGTTCTAACCAGTTTCAAAACAAATAACATAAAGTAACTTGGCTACAGAATACCTTTGATTGCAGGGAATGTGCCTTATGGTTCTTGGTGAAATATACATTTTCAAAATTTTTCTTCAAACTCACAAAGTTTCTGCAAAAAGCATGGGCCACAATAGGTGAACATTTTGTGTCATGAGACTAACCATCCTGATGTTTTTTGATTTGAGTTTCCCCAGTTGTAGACTCTGAGACATGGATTTGAACATAGATGCTTTATTTAGGAGAGGTTCTGCTAGCAGGGGAGTCAGGCAAAAGAAGGAAGCCATGGAAGGTGTGTTGCCACTATGGGGAAATGGAGCTCAGTCTTGCTAGAACACTCTGGGAAACAGTATAGCTAGGAACAGATCAGCTATCCTATTAGAGGGACAAAGGGACTGGTGCATTTATTCCTCATTTCTTATCCGTCATTGGTTGAGAGCAGCTTCTAGGGATACTAAGTGAAGGTTCCAGTTGGCCATAGACCAGCCACTGGACAGGAAGTTCCAGGGCCTGGCATTGGCAGCCTTTGCTGCAGAGATTATGGGATGGACAAAGACATTGCTGACTACAGCTGTGCAAATCACTTGACTTCTAAGCTTCCTTTCCACACCTGTAGAATAAGCAGGATAAAGTTGCTGTTGGGACTAAATGAGATAAAATAGTAATGTGTTTGGCACTTAGTAAGCATTCAATAAATGGTAGCTTTGTTCTTTTTGAAAAAGGTACACTTTTTGCATGACTCAAGGATTACTCATTTCAGAATTCATCTGCAGGAAATTATTATTAATATATGCAAATATTTAGGTATAATATTGTTTGTAGAGTTATTAATAGATACAAAGATTTGGCTTCAACTTGTATGTACAATGTATATAGGAAGATACTAGAAACACCAAATTGTTTTCAGTGGTTATCTGTGGGAGCTAGAATAATGGATGACTTTAATTTTCTATTTTGGGGAGAATGATGGATCTGTGTTCCCCAAATTTTTTATAATTAACATATACTGATTTTGTAATAAGGAAAAAGTAGACTACTATTTCTTTCCATTCCCTTAAAAATTTAAAGACTTTAATGAATGTTTTCAGTAGGTTGTATATAGACTGTTTATAATAAAAACCTTCAGCATGGGCTTAATCATACCAGTCAGTCATTTCAGCAGCTCGTCTCAACTAAAACACCAAAGAAAGTTATTAAAAGCTTAACAGGTATTAAAGGGCGTTTAAAGACAATCTGATAACATAAAAAAATGATCATATTAATTAGAAAGCAAAAACAATGGGATCCCTGGGTGGCGCAGTGGTTTAGCACCTGCCTTTGGCCCAGGGCGCGATCCTGGAGACCCGGGATCAAATCCCATATCGGGCTCCCAGTGCATGGAGCCTGCTTCTCCCTCTGCCTTTGTCTCTGCCTCTCTCTCTCTCTCTGTGTGTGTGACTATCATAAATAAATAAAATTTTTTAAAAAAAGAAAGCAAAAACAATAAAATGGGGAGAAAAATACAGCCCTAGGGTTTTTGGTATCACGAGTAAATCTGGTCAAAATCCATATGAGCAAGAAATGATAATAACTGTGTTAATGAAGGACCCTTCTTTGTTTTAAACTTCTCTTTGGTACACATTGTTGAATAATACGTCTGGGCAATTTCTTTATGCTCAAGTAGTTTCTTACCATGCTGCAAGACTGCATTGTCCACTGGAAAAATAGACACCCAACACATACTTGTGCCATACTTTTAATAGGAACCAAGACCTAGAAAAGCAACAGGGAAGCTTCTTCTCATTTGGAGATTGAGGTGATGACATTTGAATTGAACCTTTCAAGATAAATGGTAGCTGCCACCTCAATGGAGAAGAAGCAGCATGAGTTAAGGCCCAGGAGGGCAGAAAATGCATTCTGGTCACCCTGGAGTATCGGTGTTGAGGGACTGAGGCTGAGGATGGAAGTTGGAAGGACAGGGTGGTAGGATAAGATCCTCAAAGGCCTAAGTAAGGCAGGAATGTGTTTTAGAAGACAGCCAGGCAGTTGTGTGTAGGACAAACTGAAAAGAGAAAGTAGAGAAAGGAAGACCAATTTAAGGACTCCCCTGAACTCAGGTGGTGGTGGCATAGCTCATAATGGACACATTGAAAGAAATTTTACAATGTATTCTGGCTGAGTAGATCAAAGTACAGAGACAGGATGGAGACAGAGATGAATTTGAAACTTTTTGTTCAGTAATGCAAGGTGGGATAGTAGTGTTAAAGGAGATAGTCACAGAGGGAGAAGCAGCTAGGCAGAAGAATTTTTAATAGCAATTTGGAGGACAAGTATTGTCTTCACCTTCCCAGAACATTGCACCATTCCCTCTTTCAACTTTCTGCTGGCTATGGTCTTGTCTCTAACCTTGGGGTTACAGATCTCACCACCACCACTTATCCCTAAGAAGCAAATCTCTAGGAGAGGATCTCTAAACAAGCTCAGCCAATCAGATTGCTTATCTAATAAGTTTGTTTTGTTTTGTTTTTAAAATGGGAGCCACCTGAGTGGCTCAGTGGTTAAGCATCTGCCTTTGGCTCAGGGTGTGATCCCAGCGTCCTGGGATTGAGTCCCACATCAGGCTCCCCACAGGGAGCCTGCTTCTCCCTCTGCCTGTGTCTTTGCCTCTCTCTGTGTCCCTCATGAATAAATAGATCTTTTTTAAAAATAAAATAAATAAAATGGGAGCCAGTCTTCCTTGGTGAGGAGTTAGCCTGGATGTTTCCAGAGCCTTGGAAGGTGGTGGCTAAGAGAATAAGGCTAACACAGAGAGAGAAATGAAGATGAGAAATGGAGAGTGCAATTCCTAGTGGCATTTGAGCCCCTAGTTTCCCATTTTGCTTAAATTAGATTGGGGTGGTTTCTGTCCCATGAAATCAAATGAGACCTAACTAATAGAATAGCATCATCACGAAGGCCAGTAACAACTAGCGTACCTTTGTATGCAATGGATCTATAACTCTACCTAACCTTATTATTTACACGGTTTACCTCATTTAGTACTCACACAAACCCTGACAGGCAGATCTTATAAGTATTTTCTATTTACTTTTACTCCCATTTCACACATGAACAAGGCTAAGACTTAGATTAAATGGCTTGTTCAGGGTCACAAAGCTAGCAAATGCAGAACCAAGGCTGGAGCCACACTCCTAGGAGCTAATGCTGCTGGAACTGCTGGAGTTATCAGTAAGATATTTTTATTTTTTTAATTATTTATTTGATAGAGAGAGCACAAGCAGGGCAGGGGCAGAGGAGAGAGAGAGAGAATCTCAAGCAGACTCAGCACTGAGCACAGAGCCTGACACAGGCTCCATCTCACCACCCTGAGATCATGACCTGAGCCAAGATCAGGAGTTGAATGCTTAAGTGACTGAGCCACTCAGGGGCCCTAATAAGATGTTTTTAAACTCATTTGTTAAGTCTCATCACAAATCACATATATCCATTTTTAATAACATTCTCATCTGTTCCATTTAATGAATTCTACTGGTTGGTGTAAGTAATATTTTCTTATTCTTGTCCCATAGCGATTATTACTGAATGACAGTTGAACCCATCTGCTGCCAGGCCAGGTCAGAATAGGCACAGTGTTTGGGGACACATGAACTAGGAGTGGCAAGTGGCAGCAGGCTAGGTATGACCCACTGCTTTGTGGCTTCTCTAGAGAAAAAGATGTCAGGAATCCTCACCTCGAATTTCCATTTCCCATCTCTCTCTTACCTTCCATTGGCATAGATAATGGGGTACCATGGATTCTTCACTGATCATGACTTAACCATAGAGTTGAATTTGCCTTGTTTTCTCTAGATGTTTTGTTGACAATAAAATATCTATCATCACTAGAGATAATACATCTGTAAGGAGAAAAAGTAATATAATTCTTTTAAAGGCAGTATGTTCAACATATTTTTCCTACAACCCTGAATCTCTTTTTGCTACTGATGCAAATTTGCCATCTACTAGCAACTCAGCAAATGTAAGGGAAAGATGATAATCCTATTTGTCAGATTTTCAGCTGAAATATTTGGTAGGGCAGACTGTTTATAATTTTGTATAAAATCAAATAGGAGGAGAGAGATAGGGTCATTCTGGTAAATTTCCATGCTCTCTGTTACCATCTTAACCATTATGATAGTATGATGTCATGATTAAGAACACAGCCCCTAGAATCACATCACCTAACTCAAAAGCCTGGCCCTGCCACTACTAATCCTGTGACATTAGGTGGGTTACTTCACCTCTCTTGTGCCTCCTTTTCCTCACCTGCAACATGAAGATTACACTAGCAACTAAGTCATAGAATAGTTGGAAGGATTAAATGGGTTAGCATGCAAAAAGTCCTTAGAACTATGTCTGCCATCCTGTTCTCCCTCAACAAATGCTGGTGAATATTACAGACTAATAGAAGTATGATTTGCTGTGCTTGTACAAGGATTATGCTACTCCTGCTGCCATCACTGACTTATCAGATCATACACAAATCTGTTAGCATCCTGCTTTGTAAAATGAAGATGATATTTATTAATCTAGCCTGTTGATGAAAATTCCAATGGAATAGTAAAAAGATAATGGTTTATTGGTCTTTATTATTATACTGCAAATGATTTAACTATACATTTTTCCTAAATTTAATTAAACATATTCATTTTCCCTATGAGCTTATATTAGCTTACAGCAGAGTGACTGTTTATTATGTTCATTTTATATGTTTATAATATCACAGATATTGCCAAAATAAACATTTTCCTTTTAAAATATTATGTAAGTAATCATTAATATTTGTTACAAGATTACAAAGCCAAAATTACTTTTTAATTGTTCATTATAATAGATTATATGGAAATAGAGAAGTACTATTCAGGCAATCATTAGAATCTTCAGAATAGGATTTGAAAGTGCAAGAAAGACCACCAAATTAGGAGTCAGACATTCTGGGTTCTGGCTATGGTTTTGTCACAAGCTCTTTGGTCTTGGGCGTGTTGTTAAATCAAGTTCATTTTACTTCACAACATTGTTACAGGATGTCATTGTTATATTCTTGATTGACATCAAGATGGGTGGTACCAAAAGGAGCTAGAACTTGGGACTTAGCCTGCATGGTGACATTGTCAGGCAGCATCTTGGCACTGAGGTGGGAGAAAGAGTCAGATAAGAGTGTGTCATCTTTGAAATCAGATGGCCTGGCTTCAAGTCCTTTCTTGATCACTTACCACTTGATAAGCTTGGCCTCTTGGCTTTAATTTCTACATGCCTCAGTTTTCTCATCTTTAAAAAGGGATAAGAATCATAATAATGTCTATTCATGAGGGTCGGGAAGATTAAGCTAGTTAACGTGTGTAGTCTTAAGAATAATCTCTGACACATTCATCCAGCAAATAGTTTTAGAGCACCTATTGTTAGGCTCTGTTCTAGATGTTTGGAATATATCAACAGCAGAACAAAGATCTTTGTCCTCACAGAGCATCCATCCCATTAGATAAAGACAATGAAGATGAAACATAATAAACAAGTGAGTTAGATCATATGTTAGACAATAATAAGCACTATAGAGAACAGAAAATGTAGAAAGGAATGATTCAGGAGTGCTACCCCACAAGAAGTGGCAGGTAGAGGAAATTTTCAATACGTGATCAGAGAAGACCTCATTGAGAAGTTGACATTTGAGGAGAGACATCCAGCAGTTGCAAGAGATGATGGAAATACCTTCCATGTAGAAGTAAAAGGTCAAGTCCAAAGCTCTAAGGTACCAAGTCTAAACCTGGAGGTTTGGGGCTGATGAGGCTGAGGAGAAGCAAAAGGGAAGCAAAGGAATAGAAACCAAATTAGAGAGATTAGGGGTAGTATTGTGGAAGGCTCTATAGAGTGAGGAGGGTTTTTTTCTAAGTCCAAAGAGGATCGTGCAGGCAGAGGAATAATACTCAGTATTAACAATTATTAGCTATTATGATTAGTCCCTGTGATGCAAATATAGCAGCTGGTAATAGATAAAGCTGTAACCAGGCAAGCATGAGGTTAGCATCTAGAATGTCAGCCAGGGGCTGCAGTGGGTACCCCTGTAGGCGAGTGGAGAACAGCTTCTGGGAATGGTGCCAGTACGCGGTAAGCTGTAAGCGAAGGTCTAGGTCAGCCACAATCATGCTCAGGGTTATCCAGGAGCAGGCATATCATAGTGCTTAAGAACAAAATAAGAAGGATCTGAAACCCAATAAACCCAGTTAAAATCTTTTCTTCTTTTCCAACCCTAGGACTGTGTGTACTAGAGCAAGTTACACAACCTCTCTGTACTTAATTTGTCTCATTTGTACAATAGGAATATTAATATTTATCTCAAGGGGCTCTGTGCAGATTCAATGTATCATAAATATAAAACACTTCACACGTATGTAGCTTTTGCTCTATAAATGGTAGTGATTGCCATTGGCAAGTGAAAAGCACCCAGCCACAGGGACTGAGACTTAGACTCCTGATGAGAGCATACTGAGGCCACAAGGTAGGTCTCCAAGCTCGCAGTAAGTAGGGACCCAACCAGGTGCCAAGACGGAAAATTAGGAAAGAAGAACAATATGGGGATGCCACTCCAGGGGCTGGGACGCATGCAGGGGGTGGTGCCAAGGCATATGGAAAGAGCCCGGTTGCCTTAACAGAGAGTTTAAATCAGAATATGATCTGTGGCAGACTGATGTGATGCCAGGTTTCTGCCCTGGTAGATTAGAGACAGAGATGGCCCTGTCAGGTCAAAGTTGCTAAATGGGAGGACCCCAGCATAGAGGATGGCAGGGCTCAGACGCAGAGCAACTAGCAAGTTATTATGGAAATGATCTCCACGGTTGCTCTGGGCTCTATAATTCCCCATTTCTAAGTATTGATAAATAATTTGAAAATGCCGAATATAATGGTCGTTTTCTAGTTTATTGTATAAAACCTAAAGCTTACTATTAGAATGCTAGCAGCAATTTGTTTTGCTATTTTATTTTCAGCTCATATGTTATTTCAGAGCTGATCAAAGGCATTGGTTGCAAAGTAGAAAATAAATCACGCTTCTAAATAAACCACTAAAGAGTGTTAAATTGATTTAAGTGATTTTAGGAATATTAATATTTAAAACATCTGTGTCCCAAGCCTCTTTATGACTACCTATAGCAATAATAACTACCATTTCATTCTACCATTCTTCATCTTACAATATTACATAGTAAACTGTGTAAAAACATTATTTTTTTTAGCACTGGAAGAGAAGTGTGGGGTTTCGGCTATTTATTTATGTTTAAATATCTTGAATTTTATTCAGTCAATAAAAGTATACTCGATTAATGCATTTATTATACTCTTTGCCTAGGTTGAGGTGAATGGAGTGCAGTGTTTGTTTTTTATTATTAAAGAAAACTTTGCCTTTAACTCACATTCCTCTGCAGTAAATCTGATTTTAACCAGTATGTATTTCAGGATTAGTCCCAGTCTTGAGAAATTTTCTAGCTTCAGAATTTCACATCTTTGACTTATCTGAAAATATTGTTAAAATTGCATACATTATTTTTATAGATTTTTTTTTTTTACATGGGGAAAAGAAAGTATCTGCAGTGTTAAATGGAATATCGATGAATGTCCTTCGGCAGGAGGGAGGGGCTGGGCACCAGAGGGTCCCGTGCATGCGCTTTGGTGTTAGAGTCACCCAGGCTGCACAGTTTGACAGCCAGCTCTATGAGTGAAGACACACTGGTGATAAAAGCAACCAGACATCTGGATCACAGTGCACACATTCAAAGGCATTTCTGAACTGTTCGCACATTTGTACTCACCCGGGTCCCCAGCCTTGCCCAGGGCTCGCTCATCATTTTCTCTTCTGCCTCTGCCTGTCTTCATCTTTTTTTTTTTTTTTCTTTCCAGCAACCTCCCTTTTCCTTTCCAAGTCACCTCCATCTGCTTATGTGTCAGTGTGGCCCGCCTGCCACACGGCTGGCTGAGGAATCCAGGAGCCCTCCCCGCCTCTGCCCAGCACGGCCGCACGCCTGTCACTGCTCCGCGCTCTGCGCCACACTGGCTTGTTTTGTCAATAACCATTTATTTGTTGCTGGAATAGTAGCAGCCATTACATCTGACCTCCCTGTTTCATCAATTATGGATAGATTATTGGATGTGAACATCTGCAAAAGCTTGCTGTTGAACTCACCTCCTGGCTGGGATTAGATAAAGTACTAAACTGTTGTTTATTGTCAGGCCAAAACTCTACTGGGAAGGCGGGGAATTCCAAGAGTGGCAGTGCCCCATCAGAAGGACCAAAAATCGTTTCGTATTGCCACTGTTTCCCCTAAGATTCCAGCCATTTATTATTTACACTTATTACTAGTTGTTATAACCTACTTGATAAAAGCTCTTGGCAGGCATCGCATTTCCAGTCATGGTCGCATCTGTCAGAATGGAAATGACTCATAAATTGTTTTCTTGCCTCTTCCATCACGGCGGAAGGGTAATAGATGAAGCTTCCTCTGTGTGCGAATATTCAGAGGAAGGCTTTCCTCCCATGTTTTGTTTTAAAGAAACGTGTTCACCCAGCTTGATCTGAAAGCATTACACCGTGGGTCTAAATTAGGGTTTACCGAGTTTACCAGCGTAGTGGCTGGTGGTGAAAAGGATATGAGATTGTACAGAGAGAATATGCTGAGAATGTTTTTCAAGGCTTTCATGGATTTCTGAGAAGGGGGAACCAGAACGAAATGTTATTGAATCCTGCCTTAAATGAGGGAGAAATCTAGTAAGAGGGATTATGAATAGATGATGGCTCTACCTCCAGGGGGAAAGACAAATCTCCTAGTGGGAATTGATTCATGCAGAAATGTAGAAATTTTCACAGTGTTAGTGTTTATTAAAACCTCCTAGGTAATATAGAACACTAATATAGAACACACTTGGATTCTTCCCTGTGGAGCCAGAAACCATTATGTTCAAAGTGCTCAAATGGAAGAAAGTTGGTATGTCACCACTTCAGGGGAAGCTGAAGAACTTGGTTTGTCAGCGAGCTAGTGACTTTTCACTGCTTGCCTGTCTGTCTTAGGTCGTTGCCTATGAAGATAGAAATCACATTTGGTTGTCATCAGCCTAGATTAAAAGAAAGAGAGAAAATGTTTATCCTCCTTCCAGATAGGAAGAATTATTTCCTCAAGATACCATGACTACTCTAACAATTTCAGCCTTGGATCTGTTTGTCCTTACTGAGCATAAAGGGCTCATCATGGGGAAACTTAGTCATTTGGGAATATGATTAAATGAAACAAGCACACATTTAGTAGGGTGTTCTTATGTCATTTTGAAAAGTCATTCAAGTCCTCTTTTAGGAATTTGGCCTGCCAGCTGATACTTGATTTCTTGGACTGGCTAAAAAACTTCCCACACTTTCCATTTACCATAGTTATGAAGTGTCATATCTTTTTTCTTTATTGAATGAGATAAAATGCAAAACATATATAACATAATGTAATATAATTAATATATAAACTATAATGTGTGTTATAATTAATATATAAACTATAATGTGTATTATATTTAATATATATTAATTTTATACTTAATTTATATAAGAGCTTATTTTTCTTTAAGCCAATTAATTATATGTAATGTTATTATAAAGAGAACATCTCATTATAAATACATTATTAATATAATACAATTATAAGAGTATTCTATAATACAACAGCTCATTATATCCATAGTGATTTTTTTGCAAGTACTTCACTACCAGACCCTTCCAAGGGCTCTATTGTATTCATCTAACAATATTCAGCATTAACATAAAACTAGGAGCTCGGGATATAAAGGAAAGCAAAACAGATATGGTTCCTGTCCTCATGGCACTTACGATCTAATAGTAGAGAGACCAATATTAATAAGCAGATACATATGATCCTGTGGTGAGTGCTGGACTAGCATGAGGAAATGGTCTATGTGTGCGCAGGGACTGGAAGAGTCAAATGTGAAATAAGAAAGAGCAATGCAGGCAAAAGGATGGCGGAGGTGGACAGCAGTGGGCTCATTCCTGATAGTGAAAGGTCTGTATGGCTGCAGAGAGGCTCCCAGAATCCCACACATTCCAGCAAGACATAAATGTTGACATCTTTGCACTGGCAAAGTGAGTGACAATACATGTTTGGTCAAATTAGATTTGCCTGGTACTTCATTTGATTCAGTTTGCCACCACCATCTTTAGTCTCCATAAATAACAGACAACTGAAATTACTGGTAATGTTATCATAGGTATAATGGAATCATTTGTCACAATCACTTTTCATCCTCATATAAACATAACCAAGTGGAGTTTGAGAATTTCCTAGTTTAAAAAAATACACAAACTTTTTTTTCATTCAAAATCTTTGCTGAAAATGAAATCTCTCATCATGTTTTATAGAACCTGGTTTTTTTTAAAAAAAAAAAAAAAAAAAAAAAGAACCTGTTTTTGCTGGCCAACTGCCATGGAAATAATTATCCTGTACTATCTTTCACTGGGAAACTTGGTGGGGGAAAAGCCTTGAAGTTATTTACTTGCCACTTTAGCTCTAGAGAGCCCTTTTATCTCTCAATACTTCTGTTTCATTCTTTAGGTATAAGAAAGAGATTCATTCAGTTTACCTCAAGTAAGGGAAGAACTTGTAGAGATTCCTATGGTAATGAGAGGAATCACCCCATGGATACCTAGGGTCAGGGGACGGTTGGGTCTCATGGACTGACAGATTCTTGGGAACTAGAGGATCCCTAGAAGACGAGGAGCTGAGTTTTCTTATTATCCCCTCAGCAGCAGCGGTCAGTTGGATTCACTTTATTGACCTAACTCAATCACTCTCTTGATGTTCATTTATCTTGAAGTACCTCCTCACTCAGCCATTACCAACTGCTCAATGGGTTTGAATTTCCTAAGACAGCATGATAGAACTTACTAATCACTATAGTCTCCCACCAAATAGAACTTTTTATGTCAGGCCACCTGATAGATTATTGGACTGCCCTTGGTTAAGGGCCTTCTAGCAAAATATAAAACAAAGTCTCCAATGAGTTTTCCTAGCAAGAACTTAAGGGTAGGGAAAATTTCTTTTTAAGGAGCTGTAAATAAAACTCACACTATGATTGAGTTGTATAGGATAAATATGGTTATGCTTTCTGATTTATAGTATAGAAAATAATTGAGAATTAGAATTGAAATTCTTCACAAATATGTCTCTCATAAACATACTGCAAAACTCTAATGACCAATTTAGAAATGGCAGTTTCAGGTAATAGGTTCCAACTTACTATTCAGAAAATTTTTATTTTTAACTGCAAGTGTAATTCTATTTCATTATTTTGGGGTTTGAGAGTCCTCTGTATATTGGACATCTAGAGAGAGAGTTTTAGGTAAAAGGAGATTCTTAGAATTTTCTTGAGATTTATTTCTATCTTTATAGCCTTTGAAAATACAATATAAACTTGTAGTATATGAGAGATAAACTAGCAATTCTAATTCAGTTTACATAATTTAAGGATAGCCTTGAACTTTCATCAAATTCTTAAAAATTTTAAGTGGTAAAAGAAAAATTTGCTTTTTTTGAAGAGACCTGATCATTGCATTGATAGCAACTGCTATTTATTATGAACCCAAAACATTGCAGATTCAGCTCTCCTTGCTATCAGCTATTCTAGTTTAGTGACATTCTTTAAAAAGCAATTCATTAGGGGCAACCCCAGTGGCTCAGCAGTTTAGTGCCGCCTTCAGCCCAGGGTGTGATCCTGGAGACCTGGGATCGAGTTATCGGGCTCCCTGCATGGAGCCTGCTTCTCCCTCTGCCTGTGTCTCTGCCTCTCTCTCTCTCTCTCTGTGTCTGTCATGAATAAATAAATAAATAAATAAAATCCTTTTTTAAAAAAGCAATTCATTAGGAATATGTGTGATTTTTCAAATAAGAGGGAAGTATGAAAATGACATTTCAGTTGAATGAAGGGACTCATCATTTTGTTTCTTTAAAAAAGAAAAAACAAAAAACAAAAAACAAAAACAGAATAGGGACGCCTGGGTGGCTCAGCGGTTGAGCGTCTGCCTTCGGCTCAGGGTGTGATCCTGAGATCCTGGGATCGAATCCCACATCGGGCTCCCTGCATGGAGCCTGCTTCTTCCTCTGCCTCTGTCTCTGCCTCTCCTTTCTGTGTCTCTCATAAATAAATAAATAAAATCTTTAAAAACAAACAAACAAAAAATCAAAATAGATTTATCAGGGACTTTAAAGCCAAGAAGAAATTATTGAAAACAACCAGAGCCTACCTTATATTACTAAATATATCAATATAGAGTTCTGAACTCCAACTAATATTTTTGAAAGGGAGAATTATAGATCATTTGGTACTACGCCATTATCTTCCAGACTTGGATACTGAAGCTCAGGGTAAGCAAGTGACCTGTCAAAGCCACACCCTGAGCTAATGGCAGGAGAGAATCTAGAACTCATACCTCTTAACATTCAATCCTTTCTGCACTAGACCACATAGCCTTCCTGTTAGTGTCAGGCAATGTAAACAGTATGTAACAGTTATTCCAAATGGTGAATAATGCATTTCAGGAAAAGGGATTTCACACTCCAAATGATCAATATAAATAGTAAGGCTAGCCTGCTCCTAACTTAAAAATATAGTTTCAGCAGAATGCAAAATATTTAGCTACTTTGTGTGTTACAGTTTACAGAGCTGCATACCTTGCTTGTCCTCAGTGCTTGCTCATTCAATATAACAGATCTGTAGCATAGGATAGCTGTATTTACCGATTGTCCAGATACTATAACTTTGCAAAAGATGTACTAAGAGCCTGTAAGTGATATGAGACCAGTTTTGCTTACCCTCATTTTTTCCATCTCTGATTGCTGGCTCCAGTAAAGTGCTCAGAATGTTGCTACGGTCCAGTCTGGTCCTCAGCCTGTTACTGCAGTGCTTGTCAGAAATCATTAGCCACTGATTTCTTTGACTAATGTTGCAGTTGATTGTCTGAATCATGCTCAGACACTGTAAATGAGGCAGAAACATCCTTTCTGCTCACCAACTGTGAAATGGCTAAAGGGGGTTAGATTGCCAGAAATCAGAATAAATGTATTTCCTATCAGATTTGACATTGATTTCAAGCACAAGATGGCAAACTGGATTTTTTTTTTATTTCTGTATTGCTTATTGCACAAGAGTAAATCTGTATCATTGCCTTTTTCTCCTCAAAGTAATGCACGGAATTGAGCACAGTGCCAAACTTTTGTTATGAAATGGCACAATTTTGTGTTTGTGTAGAAGATGTATAACAAACAGACTGTTAGCTGCGCTATCTTTTTATGGTGGGCAGGGAAGAGGAAGTAAAAAATACACCCTGGATAATAGACTTGACTTCTTTACAAACAAACCCAATGGATCCCTCTTTATGGTTTCATAGACATTTATGGTCCAGGTGTGTTTATTTAAACTCTTCCAGAACTCAGACAAAACTAGAAATGAAACATTCAAATGTGTTTAAACTGTTGGGGTTACGTTCTCACTCATTTCAGAGTCTCCTGGATGACTCTATATGTTTGGAGGCTTTGAGGAGGGAAAACAGCTATCTTTCAGTATTGGTAGGACTGTCCGGGATGAGGGATGGACTTGTTCTGGGTTGTCCCACAAAGCACAATCATGGTGAGCACATGGAAGTAACAGATTTTACTTAACCAATAGTTTTTCTCATTAACTCTTCAGCAATAGAGTGGCTGGCTTCACAAGGGTGTGGCTTCCAATAATGAAAATAGTTGAGGCAAAAGCTAAATCAAGATTGCTTAACATCAACACTATTCACATTTTGGGCTGGAAAATTCTTTGTTATGGGGGCTACAGTGTGCGTTGTAGGGTACCTAGCAGTATCCTTGGCTTCTTTTTAACTAAGTAAATGACAGTAGCAACCCTCCCAATTATGACGACCTCAGATATCTCCCAGACATTACCAAATATACCCTAGGGGGCACAATCACCCCCCGTTTGAGAGCCACTTAGATAAGTAAGGTAAGTATTTGGGGAAATTAAGCATTTGCTTTATTTAAATCTTTAGTAGGTATTATTAATACCTCATCTTATTGGAACCTTATAACATCCCTTCCAGGTAGACTTTATTCATTTCCATTTTATACCTGAGGAAATAGGCTCAGAGAGAGTAAGTCACTTGACACATGTCACTCAGCTCAGTAGTAGACCTGTGTGACTTGAAAGCCTATGGTTTTGAAAAAAAAATGTGAACACCCAGAGGGAAATTTGATTAATTATCCCATAAGGCTCCTCCAAAGCCTGGTCTATGCCCTCAGAGGAGGAGTCCCTACTGATTTCAAATATTGAATTAACTAAGGAAGAGAGCAGTGGGGGAGGGTGGTAAGTGAAGAAAGGAATGTACATAGAAAACAATTACGAAAAATTGAAGTAAAAGTAGGATTGTTTTCTTTAAAATTTTTGCAAAATTACAAAATTTCCATCCCAAATGGGCTAAATGTTAGAACTTACTTTATGTGGTGGTTTCCATGCATTGTTTTCCTACAGAAACAAAGATAGGGTCACTGACCAGAGCATAGAGGCCAATTTCAACCTTTTGTCATTGATCTGTATTAGTTTGAGTTATGCATGCTCAGTACTGTGCCAGAGGGAGAAAGAAAAATATTTTCCTCTCATTTTCCTAGATATGGGAACAACTCTGCATTAAATCTTTTGAGGGCCACCTGGTCGGTTAAGTGTCCGACTCTTGATCTCAGCTCAGGTCTTGATCTCAAGGTCATTGGGTGTGGAACCTACTTTAAAAAAAATTAAACTTGGATAATGGGAAACAAGGCAGGCAACTGCACAATCTTGGATGTGGCATATTTCAACCAAACACATTGAGCTGCCTAGAAAGTAGAAAGACAAAAACTATGAATAAAAAAAGTCCTACAAAAGACTGCGTTTATGTGCATGTAGAATAAAGAACAAAAATGAATAACCCACCTTACCTTCAAAACAATAATCAAATTCATCACTTGTAATCAAATAGATAAATTGCAACTTGAGTGTTTATTATTTAATAGCATCCATTAAGACTGTGATTACTTAGAACACATTACTAGATAAACATTCTATGGGTGAACCTTAAAGCGGACTTTCTTCTGGACACTGTTGCTTCTGTGTACTCTGGTAAAGTTTCTTTCCCATTGTAGCACTCCTTCCCTTCCGCAAATCTTCGTTCAAGATGCCCTTGTCACCACTGACCCAATCCTGTCATGCCTTTAAAGTGCAGATTGAGTTTCTCTTCCTTTAGTAAGCCTTTCCCAGTTCTTCATCTTCCTACACTATCTGAAATTCACTCAATTTATTCATACGATTACAAATTTTCTCCCCATTGCCCAGATACAATGTAGACTACATGGGGGAAGGGGTTTTGTATTATTTGCTGATGTATGTCTAGCACCTAGAACAAAGCTTGGCCCATAGGAGACACCCAGTCTTTGTTTAATGAATGCTTTTGGACTAGAATTTTAGCCCTTTATACAGACTTATAGCACTATATAATATCAATGCCCATAAATCTTATTGCCTTAGTAAGGCCTTTAAGAGCAGAGATGGATCTCTATTACATATACAGACATGTAATATACATTGTGTACATAATATATATATATATATATATATATATATATATATATATATATATATTTACCTTGCAGTTACATCTAATGATCACATAGAATATACTGGAAGAGGACTTTGCATAATACATTGGTTCTGAAGGTTGAGCATTATGAAGAAAGCAATAATGAGAGGGAGTTACCTTTTAGGTATCAGTGACTTCCAAACACCTGACCTTCACAGCTGCTGATACACATTTCCCTTCTTTGCTTTTTTCATCTCTTCTGTAATAAGGAGATTGTAAGAAAGTGTGTGAAGCCTCTAGAAAACCTGAGGTATAGAAGTGGACCCCCCCAAAAAAGGTTATAAAAATCAGTACCTGCTTAAGGGATCGTATCATGAGGCCGAATTTTAAGTGAAAACTGGCCTTTTTGTTGTTTGTTTTATAAACTTGCCCCAAATTATCCCATACACACTATCTGAACTGCTTCATTTCATTTTGTTAGACTGCATAAAACTCCACCTAGAAGAAGGGATTTGGGGCTAGCAAGCATCCTTTTTAAAACTACAACTTCTAGGGGCGCATGTAGGTTAACTCAGTAGGTTAAGCGTCCAACTCTTGATTTTGGCTCAGTTGTAATCCAGCCCCAAATCAGGCTCTATGCTCAGCAGGGATCTGCCGGAGATTCTCTCCCTCTGCCCCTCCCCCTGCTCTCTCTCTTTTTCTCTCTCTCTCTCAAAATAAGCAAATCTTAAAAAACGAAACAAAAAGCACTACAACTTCTGGGTAGTTAGTGATCTTTGAGTCATTCATACGTGTGTATGAACTACTTTAACCAACTATTATCCTTCTATCTATCACTCAGCTGAGGAAATTTCCCTGGTGAAATACAAACACACAGGGTGAGGGAGGTGCATCAAATGGGAACAGGGCAGACACCAAGGTATTTTGGAATGTTTTCTAAGGCAGACCTTTCTTTCCCCTTCCCCCCCTCCCCGAAAAAAAAGAGAAAACATATTTTCCTCCACCTCTCTTCTTTCTTTTCCAAGCAGCACACATAACTAAAAATGAAAGGGTAAAGTGAGAAATCATTGTAGTGATAGCACTTTCTATATTTTGACTATGGTGGTGGTGTTTCCATGAATAGATGCATGTGATACAATCTCATAAAATTAACACTGACATGCACGTGCACACACACACACACATATACACACAGAGGAGCATGTGTAAAACTTGTGAAATCTGAATGAAGTGGGTGAATTATATCAACATCAATTTCCTGGTTATGCTACTATACTGTAGTAACGCAGGATGTTATGTGGGTGAAGGATAAATGAGAGTGCTCTGTATTAGTTCTCACAATTGCATGTGAATCTACAATAATGTTAAAATGCATAAAGGTTTTAAAACAAATTGACTGGGACAGTGTTTTCAGCTGGCTAGCAGAGGGGTGCAGAGAGGACTCCATCTAATCTGGGAAAGTTAGGCCAGGAGTGATGGTCATTATAGTGGTTTAAGCAAGTTTCAGCTGTGAAAACAAATATAAAAGCCATTATTGCTGGGATTTTTTTGTCTGTGTTATTATTGTCTAAAGTAAGGGAACTATAAGAGAGGAGTAGCAGGGGGATGAAGAATGAATGAGAAAATAGAGGAAGACAAGAAGTGGGGGTCAATATAAAATGGATCATTTTCTTTTGTTCCAAGGCACCCTCATACTGGAAATCCTCAGCATGTAAAGAAGAGAAAACAATTGGGTATTTTGATATTAATAGACTAAATAATGACTTCTTATGTATCTGTCCTTGAAGGTTCCAAAGTTCAGGCACAAAATTTATTCTTAAAATCTTCTGGGAGGGGATCCCTGGGTGGCGCAGCGGTTTGGCGCCTGCCTTTGGCCCAGGGCGCGATCCTGGAGGCCCGGGATCGAATCCCACGTCAGGCTCCCGGTGCATGGAGCCTGCTTCTCCCTCTGCCTGTGTCTCTGCCTCTCTCTCTCTCTCTGTGTGACTATCATAAATAAATTAAATTAAAAAAAAAATCTTCTGGGAGGACAAGGCTACTCTTCTATTCTTTTTTCTCAATCTCTCTCTCTCTCATTCTCTCTCTCTCTCTCTCACTCTCCCTCTCTCCCTCTCTTTTTCTTCCCCCTCTCACTCACTTTGTTGACAGGTGACAATCTCTTTTTTTTTTTTTTTGACAGGTGACAATCTTGACTTAAGTCCAATGCTCCCTTGAAGGGTATTGCAGCAAAAGAAATTAATGATCCTTAAAATTTTGTTTCACAGCAAACAATTCTTCAAAGAGTTCATCACATATTGCCAGCATTATTCTTTTGCACATTCTCATTTTTTTATGCTAGGTATTCTATTAGCTTTGTTTCTAGGTGATCAATAGAAATTATCTCATTTTAAGAATTTGGATTTCATTTGGAAATGCCTTTTCAGGTAAATCAGTTTTATTCTAGTGGGAAGATAGAGCCCATTGTCTTTAAAACTTCAAGTAAAATAGTTTTCAATGCTTCATCTCCATTATTCACTGAAATTTTTGAAGCAATTTGAGTAGCCATGTAGCACTCAAGTTTTATTAGGCATATGAACTGATTTTTCCAACTGTGATAACCTTGTAATCATGTGCATTTTGGTGTTTATTTAAATTTACCTAGTACTGTACTTAATCGGTTTTGTCCTTTGTCATTTGACAAAGGTTGATTAAGTTCATTGTCAATAAAGTTTAAAGATGCATAATGAATTTCCAATTCATCAAAATAGTTTGCACCAGAGAGTCTTTATTCTATTCTCTTATCTTTGATTTGTGATGATAGAATTTAACATTCTAGACCCTGGAGATGTTTCCAACATACTGCTTATTTGAGGGATATGCAGTCAAGTACAGGGGATCCCTCAGATCTGCATACTGTATTTTCTCAATCGAAGTATATTCTTTGTAAAAAAAAAATCTATGATTTGTCTAATGATTTAAAAAAATTAATGTTTATTCATTTGGAAATTATACCCTACCTACTTTCATTAAAAAGCAGGTATGGTAGCCTACCATAAGAGCAACATAAAACATCTTTAGTTTCTACACAATTAGTAATCTTATGTTATTTTTCCACTTTTATGAGTTTTTCCTTTGTATTTTAGCAATGTCCTTTATACTCCCCTTAGATCGAACTACAGGATTCCCCAATCTGCTGAATTTCACCTTGTGTTTCCTTGTCACCTGTCTGCCATTTCCTGTCTCCCGCTAGAGCTCACACTCCTGAGGAGCAGAGGTGCTGTCTGATTTAGATGAGCTCCTCTGTGGTGCTTTGTAGGTCTTCAGTTTGGACATCATGTCATTCATTGCTTCCCGACTGGGCCAGTAATGAACTAAATGCTTCCCTCTACGTATACAGTTCCTGTTTTTAGGTAAAATGTGTGAGCTGATGCATGAGCTCCCTCAATCCACAAATTAAAACATGTTGCCTTTACTTTGAGGGAGGCCCCTATCAGAGCTGTTCACTAGTGGTTGGTTAACAGACTCCCAAAGAATTCTTGTCCTGTGGTTTACATAGCAATCTATATTATCTCCTGGTGGCTCTCACGACAACTCTCAGAAACAGGTTTTCTTTTTCATTTCTGAAAAAGAGTTCTTCAGGAGCTTTCCTGGAAAAATGTGTGAAAGGACTTGAGTTCAAGTCTTCTTACTCTGAGGTTAGTGTTCATCCCAGTAGACTACATCTGGCTCCAGGAGGAAGCTTCTGTGGAGTCAAGTCTGAGAGCAAAACCAAAAGCCCAGACTGAGCTCGTTTTTACCCCTGCTGCTTCCAGGAAATCATGCACACCTGTGTGGGATAGGAGTCATCAGCACTGAAGTATTTACCTGTAATTTCTTGGGTACCTACCTTCTTATCCACAGAGTAAAGAGGCATACCCCTAAGATAATGGGTGCCTGTGGGTATTTGCTGTACTGCTTCGGTGGCCAGCGGCATGGGAGGGTATGCAGTATAAGTATGGGATAAGCCCTGGGGAATCCTGCTAATTTGAGTAGTACCTCAACCCAAAGCTCTGTACCACAAGACTGTAAATGCCTTCAGGGCTGCAAGCATGTTCCCTTGTATGGAAGATTTCTTAGGGTCTAACATAGTACCTGGTACACAGTAACAATATTTGCTAAATAAATAGTTTGTGGCAGGAAATATAAAAATACTCAATCTTAAAGTTGTAGAATGTCATATAAAGATATATGGGCCAGAAAAGACACTAGAAGGTCTCTTTCTAAATATTTTGGTATTTAGATTCAATAAAGTCTCTTATAAATTCACAAAATTCATGAATTCTGCCCTTTAACTGAGAAAGGTCTATGTCAAGTTATATCAGACTTAATGTAGATGTTGTCAGTTACGCAAGACAAAGTGAAAAGAATATTTTCAGGTTTATACAAGGCATATTAAGAGGCTTAAAATTAAGAATGAAAATTTTGATCTTTGTAGGTTTAACAGGAATTAAAACACTGGGTCATTATGTATGAGTAAACTTTAATATCAGCGTTATATCAATGAGCAGCCACTTATAAAAAACACACACAAAACAAATTTTATGAGGTATCACAATGGCCTCATTGAAATTATTTCCCAAATATTAACCTTAAGAAAGTAGAGTCAAATGTCAACACTGCCTCTAATACTTAAATCTTCCAAGCTGCCTAATTCAGGCAGTAGCATACAGCACGTATTTATGTCCTCCTTCACCCTGACTCTCTCTCAACGGCTGTCAAATGACTTTCACTAATTCTGTCTTAGAAAATGTGCAAAAAGGATTTCCATAGAGGTCTTTGGAGATTTCCTGTGTCCTCATGTGTGTAATAGGTTGGGTCAAGTAACAATAAAGGAAGAAGGAAGAATAGGAATTTTGTTTTACGTATTTTCCTCCTTCTGGCCACTGAAAGAAAAAAAGAATAAAAAGGAAAATTATACCATAAAAATGATATCAGTGTTAAATTAAATTAAGATCATATGTTTGGCTGTGGCAGCCATAATCTTCTGATTATTGAGGAGATTGTTGGTAATGAAGTACATTTTTAAGAAATATTTTTAGTGTATACCCAATACATGCACAAACTGTGAGATATGCATCTAATAAAATGATAGATTTAGAAATTGCCTAGCACCTAAATTCATGCTTTTCAAAACAGCTATTTATAGAAAGTAAAGTGATATTTAAGCTACCCCAGTAGAATATTATAATCTGCCTTCTATTACCTTAGATAATAGTACCATATTTTAAAATAACGTTGTAAACCATTCAATTATTTATTCACGCCTAAGTTCCATAAATTGGAAGATTTTGGATTGTGCAAGAAAAGAATTATTTTTACAAAAGTAAGACCTCACTGTCATGGCTTAAAGACATTGCTGTGAAACAAGTTATGCTATAGTAAAAATAAACCAAACCAACATGAATTTTTAATAAACAAAAAAGTATTTTATGGAGACATTAGAAACAACTATTAATTTTAATCTTTTTCTGTTACGAAATGAAACATCAGTGAATCTGGCCGTGCTGGATATTTAATATGTATTTCTTTTCCTGATAGGTCTTTAACACTTACAGTAAAATCTCCACAGACCTGGATGATGATCTCAGCCTGGGGAGAGCCTATGAAGCAATAGCCAAGGTCCTGCAGAGGTAAGTTAGCACATCCTTGTCTTGCTGTCACTGTGAATTCACTCAGCTGTGAAAGACTTAAATTGTTTGAGGTCTGTCGCTTTCCATTACTGCCTGCTTAAATTTTAAGCAGTGCCCTTCTTAAGTGACCCTTTCATCGTTAAGTTATTTTAAACCAATGTGGTATTTTATAATATGCACCTAAACTCTTCTTTGTCTATTCCTCCTTTGTACTATTTTATTTTTGATTTTTTGTAAGTTTAGTGATGACCTTGAATGAAAGGGAAAAATCAGGTCACATCTCACAGGTTAAAAAAGCAAGAGCACAGAAATATATAGTACGCTTCAGTAACTGTGGCTCACCGTAACCTTTCCGGATCTCTTCTTAGAGGAAAGTTTTCACTTATGCTTCAATCCTGCTTCTTCCATTAAGACATCTCTCTTCTGAGCGTACATTTATGGGTAAACAACTGAATGGAAAAACGATATTTCCGCTATTTCATTCAAAACAGAAAATTTAATAAAGTATACCTGAACAACAAATTTTTCCATGGAAAACATATGATGTGCCCTTCACTTGTTGTATTGTGATCATTGTGTAGTCCACTTAATTATCGCATTATGTTGTAATGTTATTATTTAATTCAAGTTATAATAAGAAAAGTTACAAAATTAAGGCTTTGGTTTTTGATATGTTATCTTATACCATGATATGGATGGCTTTTTAATAATGGTGGTGGTAACAGTAGTAGTAGTTAGTAGTGGCAAGAAGAAGAAAAAGAATGGATATAGTTGTGTCAAGTTCTAATTTCTATATTTCAGCTTGTAAACACATACGAGGTAGTGTTTTAAAAGATAAAATTGTTATTTAAAAGACATTTAAAAGGTTAAATGCCCAGCGAACTGAAAGTACATCACCATTATATAATTACCACTGCCAATATAATAATAATTAATAAATAAATAATTCAATATTAAAATACCAACGCCAATGAAATGAAAGTTCCCTACAAAATACCAGATAAAAGACTATATAAAGAAAGTATGGCTATTTACCTGAGGAAGGCAGGGCCAGCCATGGATAAGGTAAGCAACCCATGATTATTATGGTTCTTCCAAGTAGAGATTGGTAACTAGTCTGGAAAATCAGTCCAGCTATCCCTTAAACTTTCACTTTCCACGTGACAATAACAACAGGAAAGAAGCAGATGTTTGGGCACAAAGAAGAATTTTGTAAGTTCTCAATTTAGTGTCTGTTTGTAACACACCAACTCTGACCTTTGGTTCAGTTCATTTTGATTATTAAATTACTTAGCTCTGCTGTTAACACTGCCCAGAATCAGTATAAAATGGTTGGAGTTTTGTCTTGCTTTGTAGTCGCAGGCCTGGCCTAAGCCTATGCAGTAAATAAGTGTATCCCTAATTTTATAGTTATAAAATTATTTATAAAATAATTTTTACAAAATGACATTTGTTCCAGCATAACTAAAGAGATAAAATTCCAGGGGAAAATATTTTCTTTTATAAACATATATTGAGCACCTACCATGCCATAAGGGTTGGAATGCCCTCTTGGTTACTGACAGCTTTTATTTTTTAAACTTCTAGATGCATGAGGTTATCTTAAAACATTCTCATGTGTTAGGGCAGCCCAGGTGGCTCAGCGGGTTAGTGCCGCCTTCAGCCCAGGGCGGGATCCTGGAGACCCAGGATTGAGTCCCATGTCGGGCTCCCTGCAAGGAGCCTGCTTCTCCCTCTTCCTCTGCCTGTGTTTCTGTCTCTGTGTGTGTATGTGTCTCTAATGAATAAATTAATAAAACTTTTTAAAAAATAAAATAATTCTCACGTGTTAAAAACAAGTGACTCTCTTGGAATATTTTAATCTCCACTCAGGATCTGAATTCCTGGTCTATACAGTAAAAGCTAAAAGGAGAGTTGAACAATTATATGATAAATATTGGCAACACTAACAGACAAATAATTTGATGTTTTGATTTGGCTGATGGAGTGTTATTGGGGGCTTAGATGTGGAAAAGGATACAGCTATATTTGATATATCATAAAGGAGGGTGTGTTTCTAGCAGGAATCGGGACAATTCTATTCCAACACTCTGGGTACTTGCCTTGGGGCAAACATATAATAGGCAGGAAGATTGATTCCCCACCTCCCTTTTACACCAAATGAAACAAATTCCACTTATAAGAATTCCCATCTATAAGTACCAATGAGGCCATTGATGATTTGCATGGTAGACCTGGGTTCTTAGTTTCATAATGTTATGTGATACATTAGAAAGTACAAGAGATGCTTCTTCTGGGGCTGTAGGGAAGAAGTACCCCAGGGACACTGCAAGCTTTCCAGTGCAAATCTACCATTTTGCAGCATTATTAGTAGTTATAGAGTAGCATTAAGGGGAGTGTAAGCCTCAGCATATTCTTTTACCATTTGTGCAAAATAACTCAAGATACAGATGTTTCAAAAACAAACATTCTTTTCAGGTAGACAACACACCCTAGTTACCTAAGAAGACTTATTAAATCAAGTCCACTGATTACTAAAAATGCCGTGATACATATTTTGTGGTCATTTTTTAAAAATCTCATTTTAAGGGCTTGATGTTCTTTGATATATGCACACACACACACACACACGCGCGCGCGCGCGCGCACATATCCTTTCAGAGTCCTAAACTGCCCTCCGATTAGCAGCAACATGCAAGAAATGAAGCACAACCAAAATAGAGGAAATTATGGTAGTGGAGGTGGAGAAGTAAATCAAGCTGCATACGAAGCTTCACATCTTCTCTAAATCTTTTTTCTAACCTGTACAATTGCACAAGTTTCACTAATGGTAGTCCTATCTCTATAAATATACTTTATCTCTTTAAAGGAAATGGAAGAGGATAGCCATGTCTAGCATAAGTGTGTGTCTAAGGCTATCAGCTGAGTGTGCATGAAAAGTGAATAATCTCTAAGGCTAGAAGCTTCTAAAATGGTTATAAGAATTTATACTAAGACTTCAATTGAAAAACATGCCATATTCCCTCAAGACTAAGGACTTGGTAATACAGAGTTGTCCATTTGGTAATGCTGGACCCAGCCATGCCATTAGAGTTATTGATGAAGGCTTTAATAGTGAACAGGTTTGTTATTTTTGCTGTTGTTCTAAATAATATTAATTGCACAAGGGGCTAAGGAGCGTAAAAGAAAATAAGCATTACAATGTCTTTCCCTGCCCCACTTGGAATACTAGTGAAAAAAGGAGGGAGGGTTGATATCCTAAAATGATAAAAAAAACACGTATGACACAGCTATAAAAGCCAGAATTATGGTCCATAAAACAAAGAGAGAGTGAGTTGAGAAATTGCCAAGTAAATATTATTATTAACAAAGACAGACAATTTGAGTAAATACAGAGAGCAAAATTCCTCAGTTTTCTTTACTGCATTTTTTTGCCTCATTTACTGAAATCACTCATTTTACTGAAATGCCTTGACTCTCCAAATAATCAGCATGACTTTTCAAAAGAATCTGGGGGGAAAATATTCACAAAATGAGAATTGTTCAAGACACATTGGTCACAACTAGCCTACCTCTGGGTTTATTCCATACTCATTGTAAATTTCCTTGCAAACTCGGGTTAAATTATTTCCTAGAAAACTTTCCACAGTGGAGATCTTTCAATCAATCAGTACAAAGTTTCAAGTGTGAAAATTACCTTTCTGTTATAGCTGAAAATTAATTTCTTTTTGCTTGAGAGAAATGACATGCCCTAGTAATTTTCATATATTCTTTAAAATGGAACATCCAGGCTTTGATGCAAAATTTCCTAAAAATGACCCCCCAAAAATACATCAAAAACATTTCTATTAATTCATGAAATTAAGAATAGCTTTTTACATTTTCTCCTGTCACTGATTCCATTTGCCTTATTACTTTCATCTGTGGCCCACAAACTTGGTGGCACAATCAACAAACCCCTTAGTGGCTGTTTCATCTCTGCTCTATTTGATTTCTTCTCTCTGAGTAAATGATTAAGTTTTCATGCATTGGTTCAACCAAAATCTATGTTCACTCAACCACATCCTTTATTGATTACTTCTACTGCAAACAGTAGGCCAAGTGTGATATACATAATTGGACAGTTGTCAGGGGATGTGGGTGTTAACAGTCCTGTTTTCCCAGTTGGAAACTGGAATCACCTTGATACACAAATATTCTGCACTGTTTCATTCTCATCCTTTGGACCGAGGAGTCCTGGTCCTCAGAATATATGTTTTTAACTCTCTAAGGTCTGGTTGAATGAATTTAATGATTATACCATATAATATGCTGCTCAAGTTGCACCTGTGCACTGCATATAGAAAACTGGAATTAATATTTGTCTAACATTTTAACCTTGTCCTTTAACTTATACAAATAATCTAGCTTTTCTAGAAGAAAATATTTGATTCTTTCCCTTCCAAGGAAAGATTGGCTTCTAAATCTATTGCGAACTTTGAAATTTGGAGATCCTTTAAGCAGCATATAACGTTTGTATTTCAGATGCTATAGTAACCATTTTGCTGGCTGTAGAACTGTACATTCATTGAATAGAGCATATATTGTATAACAGAAAGACTTTTTCTCTAGCATTATTTGTTAGAGCAAGTTCCCAGGTAATTTCAGATGTTCTGGAAATCTGTTGCTACTTTGAGAGAAAAACAACTGGACTCACTCAGCAATAGTTTCATTCATACTATTTTGTATTTCTTGCTCACTGAACTTGGTTTTTTGCTTGTGTGTGTTGTGCTTTAACAATCCTCGGCAGGCCAAACCTAATCCAAAATGTACTTCCATCAAAAATACATCAGCCTTTATGAATATGAACATAAATAACCTTCAGTCAGTCCATTTTAGCTAAATAAAAAAAATAATTTTTCCCTGAGGTTTTAAAGTGATATGCAAAGAAGCTCTACTTTTTTTTCTTACATCATCAACTTTTTTTTCTTAAATATTATAGTCCAAGAAAAGAGCTTGGAGAGTTCACATCAGTTTGATAAAACATTTTTACTCCTAGAAGTCCACAATTTGTTCAAGATTCTAAATAGTGTACCCTTTTATTTATTAATAATTTTATATTCTCTGGCTCTCTCAATGCCATTTGAGTTGTTTCACAAAACAAATATTTAAATTTGTGAGTGTACTCTCATGCTACTTTACTCCATGTCTGCATTTGAAATATTCCTCAAGCAATTCATAATTTTTCTGGAGAATTGAGCTATGCCTAAATGTGGAAGAAAATTATTCATGATTTTGTTATGAAAAAATGAGAACAGAATCATAAACAGCAATATTCACAACATCAGGAATGTGAAATTCCATTCTACTTCTGATACATAGAGCATTCTTTTGCTGATAAGAAAGAAAAAAAGAATGCATCTGATAGTACCCAGCACTCAAGTAAACAAAAAGTGTTAATTCTTTGAACCTGCCCCCTAAAAGCCAGACACCAGGACTTTACCTGCTGTCTGTCTATCTTGCAGAGTTGTATGTTTACATTATGGCATTTCATTCATTGCATAATGGAAGATTTGCAAAAAATAACACTTAGCAGGATGCCTGGGGGGCTCAGCCTCTGACTCCTGATTTTGACTCAGGTCATGATCTCAGGGTCCTGGAATTGAGCCTCTCCCCTCCCCCACATTGGGCTCTGCACTCAGCTGGTAGTCTGATTTGCCTGTCTCCTCTCTCTGCCCTTCCCCCTCAAAGTGCATGTGTGCAAGAGCACACACACTCTCTCTCTCAAATAAAATAAATAAATCTGTAAAGCAATCTAACTTATTTT
This sequence comes from Canis lupus dingo, assembly GCF_003254725.2. NCBI lineage: Eukaryota > Metazoa > Chordata > Mammalia > Carnivora > Canidae > Canis > Canis lupus. Next base: position 45,258,804 of record NC_064257.1, on the reverse strand, counting down.
TACAAATATACCATAACTTATTTATGAAAATGAACATTATGCTCCTCAAATCTTGGGAGGTTATCCAAGTTGATACCTCTAATCCTGACATTAACTGTTTAAAATTAAACTTTTTTGAAATGATGTCTGAACTTGTGGCATATACCTTCGATATGTTTATCAAATGTATATTGTATGTGTATATATATATATATATATATATATAAAATAGCAGCACATCATTGTTTGAGAGGTGGGTTTGGTCTCTGGAAACAGCCAAAAGTATTTAGAGTCACATTTAGAAAATTCAGTAAATGATCTCTATGTGTAACTCAATTTTTTAAACAAAATCCATTAAATTACTTATGAATGCTTTATACTACTGTACCATGCAGGAGTTTCCTTTAAAAAAAAAAAAGATTTTATTTATTTATTCATGAGAGACACAGAGAGAGAGGCAGAGACACAGGCAGAGAGAGAAGCAGCTTCCCTGATCCCGATGTGGGACTGGATCCTGGGACTCCAGGATCATGCCCTGAGCCAAAGGCAGACACTCAACCGCTGAGCCAACCAGGAGTTTCCTAAAGAGAAATTCCAAAATTTCCATAAGCCTCATCATTAGATGGCATCACTTAGAGGAAATTATCTTCCTTTGCATGCTTGGTATGTCTGGACAACTAGAAATATGGATGTGAAGCACAAGGGGAAAAAAATCAGGGCTAGAAATATGGATTTGCCAGACATATGCATATAGGAGTTTAGGGCATGGCATCATAGGAAATTACCCATAGAAAGCTTTTGCTTTTCATGGAGGGGAAGGAATGATTGAGAGAGAACTCTAGAAATAGCCAACTTTGGGCAGGCAGAGACCTCAATGTCAGTGAGATATCTGGGAAAATGAGAGATACAGAAGAAAGAGACCAGAGTTGGAACAAAAGTCCTAGATGGTAGGGAGGGAAAAATACTTGGGAAAAGATTAGACATTTAGCAGCAACTCCGAACTTGCATTGAAGATCTGTGTAAATGAGGAGGAGAAAGAAAGATGGGAGTAGAGCAAAGGATCTGTGAATCTATAAGCACACAAACATTTTATGTAGTTCAAAATTCAAAGATGTTTTCCACAATACATATTATAATTTTTCAAAGGTCTACGGATGCTTTGAGACGAAAATTGTATTCACTGGATTTGGCTCCAGATCTGTTTGGCTTCCTTTTAAGACTAAATTTACCCCAAAACACTAGGCTTGCTCTTGTGAAGATATTCAAATAAATGTGCTCTAGGTTTTAAAGCACTTTAGACAGTTTGTAGTATTTATCACAGTTAATTCTATGTACAAATGTTTAAATTTATCTCTCCAAATTGACAGTGAAACACTTTAGAGGCAGGAACCATAGTCCCCAGAAACTAACACATTGTAGGGCATTTGATAGTCTCTCAAGGAAGTTGCTGAAATAAAAAGATTATCTTGATATTACCAAAATATCCAGGAGAAAGGAGTTGACAATCATGGACTCCAAACTTCCAATGACTAATAGTCTCACAATTTACCTGGGAGCTTAATTTTTATGAGTATTGCATAAGCATTTCCCTTTTCAAGTTTTCAGCCACTCCTTTATTTAAAAATATATGAAGCCTAGTATATGCTAAGCACTCTGGTCATAAATATGTACCATTCTAAACATTTTGCCAGTATATTTATAACAACTTGTAAAAAAAAAAAACAACTTGTATAGATGACTTTAGTGACACCTAAGATTTCACAGCTGAGGGACACTTGCAAGAACAAATTATCATTCACCTTTCATAAACTTTTTAAAGGTTAGTTAGAAAAATATAACAGCTTTATTGAGATATAAGTCACATACCATACAACTCACCCCTCTTTTTTGACATTTGAAGACTAGTTTTATTAAATATTTAGTATAGATCAAAGACTATGGGATAACAATGCAGCTGTTCCTCAGAGCTGCTGTGTTTATTTCCATGCAGATCACAGGAAAATAGCATGTAAACAAAATAGTTAATTTTAGTTAGTGTTTAAAGGCAGCTCGAGAGAGGGCATCCAAGATGGTAGCATATGAAGATCCTGAACCTACCTCTCTTAGACACACTAAATCCATAGCTACATATGAAATAATTCCTTCTGAAAAAGACCTGAACACTAGCTGAACAGCACCTTTACAACAAACAATTATAGAACCGCATCTAGGGGCACCTGAGTGTCTCAGTGGTTGAGCATCTGCCTTCACTCAGATTGTGATCCCAGGGTCCTGGGATTGAGTCTCACATCAGGCTCCCCAGGGATCCTGCTTCTCCCTCTATCTATGTCTCTGCCTCTCTCCCTATGTCTCTCATGAATAAATAAATAAAATCTTAAAAAAAAAAAAGAGCCACATCTAGATGAGCAATAGAGGCTGAGACGCATTCTCATTAAAACCCCACCTGCAACATGGCAATCCACAATTGGGAGTGATTTCACAAATCTTTAACTTCTCCCTAAGGAATATGGGATTCATGTCCCACATCAGGCACCCCAACCCCTGACCTGCAATGGAGAGACAAGCCCCAAAAATGTCTGGCTTTGAAAACCAACAAGGCTCACATCCAGGAAACCCAAAGGGCTGCAGGGAACTAGAGTACTTCTCTTAAACAGCTTGTATGCAGACTAACTTACCCCAGTGACCAGAACAAAAGTAGCAGTTTGAAAAGTACATAGACTATATGTGAAGTTTGCTAATCTTAAAGCATATGCCAGAGGGGCAGAACCCTATGGGGGGCTCTCCAGGAACAGAGGCATTGGTGGGTGCCATTTTTACACTCTCTCTCTAATTTGATAGCTTAAGCAAATGCACCCCAGCTCTGTGTTCTCCTGCTGCCTCACTAAAACTTTTGATCACATGCAGTCTACACAGGGATGTTCCAGAGTCACATCATTCTGATAGCAAGAGGGGCTTGCATTTGTGGGACCCATGGGCTGTAGCTGAGAGACAGTTCTTGGCAGGCTAACATCCCCAGAGTACTGCAGAGATAGAAGACTGAAACATACTCCCAGTCTTTCTGTGAAAGAGGCCTATTTACTGGTCCTGGGACTTGAGTCTTAAGGGCAAACTTCAAGCTGGCCACATATCTAAAGGTTACACAGGTACTCTCAGAGAATAGAAGCCATGCAGGTCCATCTTTCTGCATTCTTTTTTTTTTTTTTTTTTTTTTTTAATTTTTTTTTTTTTATTTATTTATGATAGTCACAGAGAGAGAGAGAGAGGCAGAGACATAGGCAGAGGGAGAAGCAGGCTCCATGCACCGGGAGCCCGACGTGGGATTCGATCCCGGATCTCCAGGATTGCGCCCTGAGACAAAGGCAGGCGCTAAACCGCTGCGCCACCCAGGGATCCCCTTTCTGCATTCTTTAGGCCTTGCTACAGTGTACTGGTGCCTCATGGAAAGGAATTTATGCACTCATCAGAAGCCCCAGGTTTTGCAACTGTCACCCAAGGGTCATCTCCAGGTCTGAAGATCAGCAGGGTTTACAATTATAGCCCCAAAGGACTATATATATTTGAATACATTAAAATTGCTGCCTGAGGGTCTGGCTTCCAAACAGCCTGAAAATAGGTGCTGAGATCCTTCCCTTTGGAAAACTGACAGGTTGGGGCAGACTTCAACACCTGGGACCTATCAAGAATAAATTAGGCTGCTTAGGTAATCACAAAGGTTCAAGAGATAACCAAGAGCTAGAGCAATGTTGAACAACAAGTTTCACCTCCTATACAAGTGCACTCCTTCAAGACTGGGAGAAGTAGTGTTTCACCTAATACAGAGAAACAGAAAATTGAAAAAAAATGGGAAACAGAGGATTATTTATTTGGATATGATCCAAATAAAACAGGAAGATAAAACCTCAGGAAAAAAATTAATGAAATGGAGATAAGTAATTTACCTGATAAAGAGTCAAAAGTAATGGTAATTAAGATGCTCAGTAACTTGGGAGAAGAATGAATGAACATAGTGATACTGGTTCAACAGCAGACTAGGTGAAGCAGAAGAAAGGATCAGTTATCTAGAAGACAAGGCAGTGGAATGCACCCAAATAGAGCAGCAAAAAGAAAGAAGAATTTTAAAAAGGAAAGATGGCTTAGAAGACCTTAGAGACAACAACGAACAGAATAACATTTACAATGTAAGGGTCCCAGAAGGTAACAAGAGAGAGAGAAAGGGGAAGAAAACTCATTTAAAGAAATAATTTCTGATAACTTACCTAACATGGGGGAAACACAGACATCCATATACAAGAATCACAGATAGATTCAAATAAGATGAACCCAAAAAGATCCACACCAAGATGCATTATAATTAAAATATCAAAAGTTAAAGATAAAGAGGCAATATTAAAAGGAGCAAGAGAAAAAGCAAGTTGTTACATACAAGGGAAACCCCAAAAGACCATCGGTAGATTTTTCAACAGAATCTTTGCAGGTGAGAAGAAGGGCAAATAATATATTCAAAGTGTTCAAAGTGCTGAAAGGAAAAAAGTTCCAGACAAAAATACTTCACCCAACAAGGTTATCATTCTGAATTGAAGGAAAGATAAAAAGTTTTGCAGACAAAAGCTAGAGAAATTTATTATCACAAACTGGGTTTAAATGAAATGTTAAAGGAACTACTTTAGGCTGAATGAAAAGCATTAATTAGTAACAAGCAAACATATTAAAGTATAAATCTCACTGGTAAAAGTAAATATATAGTAAAGATAATGGATTAGTTACTGATAAAAGATTAAAAGACAAAACTAATGAAAATAAAAAATAAAAAGATGTAAAATGTGACATCAAAAACATACGAGGTGGAGTGGGAGGCAGTAAAAATGTAGTTTTAGAATGTGTTCAAACCTAAGTTGCTATCAACTTAAACTGTTATATATAGAACCTGTTATATGTGCCCCTCATGGTAACCACAAAGCAAAAACCTAGAGTAGATACACAAAAGATAATAAGAAAGTAATCTAAGCATAACACTAAAGATAGTCATCAAACTACAAGGGAAGAGAGCAAGAGAAGACAGGAATACAGAAGAACTACAAAGCAGCCAGAAAACAGTTAACATAATGGCAATAATAATACCTATCAATAATTACTTTAGATGTAAATGAATTAAATTCTCCAATCAAAAGACACAGTGTAGCTAACTAAATGACTAATAATAATAAAAAAAAGAGAGACCTGTCTATATGCTGCCTACAAGAGACTCACTTTAGGTAGAAGAATGTACATAGACTGAAAGTGAAGGGATACAGAAGATGTTTCATACAATTGGGAACCAAAGGAAAGCTGAGGCAGCTATACTTACAATAGACAAAATAAGCTTTGAAACAAAGACTGTAATAAAGACAAAGAAGGAAATTACATGATAAAGGGATCAACCCAACTAGAGGATATGAAATTTGTAAATATTCACGCACCTAAATATATAAAGCAAATATTAACAGATCTAAAAAGAGAAACTGACAGCACTACAACAAAAGTAGGGGATTTTATTACGCCACTTACATCAATAAATAGATCATTCAGACAGAAAAAATCAATAAGAAACATCAGCCTTAAATGACACATTAGACCAGTTGCACATAAGAAATATAAACAGAACATTCCATTAAAAACCAACAGAATACACACATTCTTCTCAAGTGCACAGGGATTATTCTTCACAACAGATAGTATGTTGCAGCACAAAATAAGTCTCAATAAATTTAAGATCGACATCAAATAAAACATCTTTTCTGACTACAATGGTATGAAACCAGAAATGATTTACAAGAAAAAAAGACCAGAAAAATCACAAATATAGAGAGATTAAACAACATGCTACTGAACCACCAGTGGGTAAATGAAAGGAGAAATTAAAAGGGAAATTTTAAAAATCAACATGATACCCCACAATAACAAATGTTAAATAAAATCTTATAATCATCTCCATAGATGCAGAAAAAAAGCATTTGACAAAATTCAACACCCATTCATGATAAAAACTCTCAAGGAAGTGAGGATAGAGGGAATGAACCTCTCAGCATAGTAAGGGCCATATGTGACAAGCCACAGCTAATATTATACTCAATAGTGAAAAGCTAAAAACTTTCCTCTAAGATAGGAACAAGACAAGGATGCCCATTTTCACCACTTTTATTCAGCATAGTCCTAGCCACAGCAATTTGGGCAAGAAGAAGAAATGAGTGTACCCAAATAGGAAAAAAGAGGTAAAACTGTCACTATTTATGGACAACATGACTTTATATATAAAAATCCTAACGACTCCACCAAAAAACTGTTAGAACTAATAAATGAATTCAGTAAAGTTACAGGGTACAAAATTAACATGAAAATTTGTTGCATTTCTATACACTAAACAATCTATCAGAAAGAGTAATTAAGAAAACAATCCCAGGGCACCTGGGTGTCTTAGTTGGTTAAGCATCTGACTCTTGGTTTCGACTCAGGTTGTGATCTCATGGATGAAGCCCTGAGCTGTTCTCTGCACTCAGCAGGGAGTCTGCTTGAAAGAGTCTCTCCTTCTGCCCCTTTCCTCACTTGCCTGCTCCCTCTAAAAATAAATAAATAAATCTTTTTGAAAAACAGAAAACAATCCCATCTATAATGGCATCAAAAAGAATAAAATACTTAGGAATAAATTTAACCAAGGAGGTGAAAAGGCCTTTACACTGAAAACTATAAGACACTGATGAAATAAATTGAAGTAAACACAAATAAATGGAAAGATTTTCTGTGTTCATAGATTGGAAGAATTAATATTGTTAAATGTCCATACTATTCAATGCAATCTACATATTTAGTGCAATTTTTATCAAAATCCTTCTGGCATTTTCCACAGAAATAGAACGAACCTAAAATGTATATGGAACCTCAAAAGACCCTGAATAGAGCAATCTTGAGAAAGAAAAACAAAGCTGGAGTCATCATGCTCCCTAATTTCAAACTGTATTATAAATCTATAATAACCAAAATAGTACAGGGTAAATTTAAAAAAAAAAAAAAAAAAAAAAAAATGGGATCCCTGGGTGGCGCAGCGGTTTGGCGCCTGCCTTTGGCCCAGGGCGCGATCCTGGAGACCCGGGATCGAATCCCACATCGGGCTCCCGGTGCATGGAGCCTGCTTCTCCCTCTGCCTGTGTCTCTGCCTCTCTCTCTTTCTCTCTGTGTGACTATCATAAATAAATAAAAATTAAAAAAAAAAAAAAAAAAAAAAAAAAAATAGTACAGGGGCATCTGGGTGGCTCAGTTGGTTGGGCATCTGCCTTCAGCTCAGGTCATGATCTCAGAGTCCTGGGATTGAGCCCCACATTAATAGGCTCCCTGCTCCCTCTCCCTCTGCCCTTCCCCCTGCTTGTGCTCACTCTCTCTCTCTTTCTTTCAAATAAATAAAATCTTTAAAACAAACAAACAAAACCCAGTATGATATTGGCATAAAAACAGACACATAGATTGGTAGAACAGAATAGAGCCCAGAAATAAACCCACACATTTATAGTCAATTAATTTATTTTAAAAGAGCCAAGAATATAAAATGGGGAAAGGAAGTTTCTTTAATAAATGTCCATGAGGTTAACTGGACAGCCTCATGCAAAAGAATGAAACTATACTACTATTTTATACCATACACAAAAAATTAGCTCAAAATGAATTAAAGACAGATGTAAAACCTGAAATCATAAAACTCTGAGAAGCTAGGTAGTAAGCTCTTTGAAGTATGTCTTAGTGATTTTTTTTTTTTTTGGATCTAACTCCAAAAACAAAATCATAAAAGGAAAAATAAATAAGTGGGACTACATCAAACTAAAAGGCTTCTTCTGTACAGTAAAGGAAATTATCAACAAAATGTGAAGGCAACCTACTGAACTAGAATATTTGCAAGTCACAAATATATAAGGAACTCATAACTCAATAGCAAAAAAAAGTCTAATTAAAAAATAAGCAGAGGAGGGCAACCCCAGTAGCGCAGTGGTTTAGTGCCACCAGCAGCCCAGGGCGTGATCCTGGAGACCCAGGATCGAGTCACACATCAGGCTCCCTGCATGAAGCCTGCTTCTCCCTCTGCCTGTGTCTCTGCCTCTCTCTCTCTCTCTCTCTCTCTCTCTCTCTCTCATAAATAAATAAATAAATAAAAATCTTTAAAAAAAAATAAGCAGAGGATCTGAAGTCATTTTTCCTAAGAAGACATGTGCATGATCAACAGACCCATGAAAAGATGTTCAATATCACTAATCAGAGAAATGCAAATCAAAACCTTAATGAGATATCACCTCACACCTGTTAGAATGGCTATTATTGGAAAGACAAGAAACAAATGTTGGCAAAGGCTTGGAGAGGGGAACTTTCGTGCATTGTTTTGGGAATAACAGACACTATGGAAAACAGTATGGAAGTTCCTCAAAAAGTTGAAAGTAGAACTATATGGTCCAGCAATTCCACTTCTAGATATTTATCTGAAGAAAATGAAAACACTAACTTAAAAAGATATGTGCACCCCTGTGTTCACTGCAGCATTATTTACAGTAGCCAAAATATGGAAATAACCTAAGTGTCCAAGCAATGAAAGAATAAGATAGAATATATATACACAGTGGAATTCTACTCGGCCATTAAAAAGAATGAAACCTTGTCATTTGTGACAACATGGTGAAATTTAACAGTATGAAGCAAAGTGAAATGAGTCTGGTGGAGAAAGAAAAATATTTAAGCTGCCGCTTATATGTGGAATCTGAAAAACAAACTGAATGAACAAACAAAACAAAGCAAAATAAAACTCATGTATATGAGCGGTTCAACGGTTGCCAGGGAGAAGCGGGGTTAGGCGTTGAGCATAAGGGATGAACAGGGTCGGGAGGTACAGACTTCCAATTTTGAAACGAATAGGTCATGGGGATGTGGTGTGCTGCACAACAAATACAGTCAATGGTACTGAGCATACTTGAAGGTTGCTGAGGGAGAGTGGATCTTGAAAGTGCTCATCAAAAAAAAAAAAAAAAAAATTGGAGAAAAAAAAAGACACCTGCATTCCAAAGTTTCCTACTGGTTACTGGTTTCATCGCCACCACTTAGTAGATGTTTAATGTTAGAACCATTTTACCTGCTCTTTCTGGAAGCCTTGGGCAGAGCTTAGTTCGTAATCTTTGGGGGGAATAACTGCTGAATTTTTAGGTGTTTTGAGTTGACTCGCACCACTGCACCACAACTCAATATGAAAAAACTATTTAACTTATTTATTATCTTGTGAAAAGTATACATTGAAAATTTTGTTCATACTGTATTTATCAACTATGATGAAAAACAATAGATATATATTCTTTTGTTATGTTAAATTATGATTGCCATTATTAATCAGCAAAATGTGGAGTGTATGTTCTTTTCACAGTAATATATGCCTTTTGTAACTTCACTTGGTTATTTTATTGTAAATGAGTAAAAAAATCTTCATTTAAGAGATTGTATGTAATATTTATTTCATTAGTTTCTTTCTTTGTTTACATAAATTTTGAAAGATTGCATGATTTCTTTACAGAAAATGTATCCTGATGCTGTGGAAATAGTTTGAGGAACATCTTATGAATTTTCTTAGAATGTATAATGGTTGTAGCCCATCCTACTTTAAAGAAAAAAGTGACCACAGACTTTGCAAATCAGGCTTAAATGTGGCATGCTTTTCTTATTCCAACTTTTTAAATTAGAAAAAAAAAAGGTCTTTTGTTTATTCCCCCAATTCTACTGTGACATACTCTGTGTATAAAGACATGTAGCAATAATGGGGTGGGGGTTAGTCTCACAGTGTCTTTGGGAGGGCCAGAACTGGCCTTAAATCTTCCCCAGCCAAATAACTATTTTTCTATTAGTGCTTGAGAGAATTTGAATGTAGGATGGGTTCAACTGCACAAAAGGAAAATATATTTACCACTTTCTTTTTACATAGATCTAAAGTGAAGAGACCACCTCTTAGTGCTAAAAATGGTATGTAGTACATGAATATGCCTTGTTTCATTCCAGAAAATTCCAGAACTTGTAATTTTTTTTTTTTTTTTTGCGTGTGTAGAAAGGCAGGAATGCTTTCCTGGACAGCAGATGAATGAGCGGTAGCTTTAGTTTCTTTGTACATAGGTACTGTTGGAGCACCCTGTATGTATGTACGCTGGACTACTTTGACAGAAGTAGGTTTTTGAATGTAACAAGTCAACTTGAGTTGTAATATATTTTGGGGAATCAGTACACTACAAATTGTGATTGTAAACATTATACTGTAAATGTTTTGTAGTTTCCCCCAATAAAATTTTTGGGAAAAAAGGTAAAAAAAAAAAATTTTTTTGTGACTGTGGTGGTAATCATTTCACAATGTAGACAAGTATTGAATCATCACGTTGTAAGCCTGAAACTAATATGATATTGTATGACAATTATACCCAAGAATAATAAAGAAAAGAAATAACAAGGCAGATTGACATTTTTTCCAAGTTGAATCTGAGTTCTAATTTTTACCTTGGTTATACACATAATTTCCCAGTCACTCTAGTTAATTTTATAAAACAGCCAAATATTTTTCAATTTGCCCACTAGTTACTCTGACAACACCACATTTGTGGGATTGTTTTCTGAGTATTCTAAACTTATTAAAATATTTTTGCATGAACTTACTTATTCTATATACTATTTCTGATGTGAATTTTTAAAAATCTCAAATTCTTGCCACTGAGACAGGAGAACCCTCTTACACTGTTGGTGCAAATGCAAGCTGGTACAGCCACTCTGGAAAACAGTATGGAGTTTCCTTAAGAAGTTAAAAATAGAGATACTCTACAACCCAGCAATTGCACTACTAGGTATTTATCTCAAAGATACAAAATTAGTGATCCAATGGGGCACATGCACCCCAATGTTTATAGAAGCAATGTCCACAATAGCCAAACTGTGGGAAAAAGTCAAGATGTCCATTGACAGATGAATGGATAAAGAAGATGTGGTCTACAGATTCAATGGAATATTACTCAACCATCAGAAAGAATGAATACTTAACATTTACATCGATGTGGATAGCACTGGAGGACACTATGCTGAGTGAAATAATTCAAACAGAGAAAGGCAATTATTATATGGTTTTCACTCATGTGGAATATAAGAAACAGGACAGAGGATCAATCATACGGAAAGGGAGGGAAAACTGAAAGGGAAGTCATCAGAGGGAAAATATCCATGAGAGACTCTTAAGTATAGGAAACAAACTGAGGGTTCCTGGAGGGGAAGTGGATGGGGGGATGGGGCAACTGGGTGATGGGCATTAAGGAGGTCATGTGATGTTATGAGCACTGGGTATTATACACAACTGATGATTGAACGCCAAATCTGAAACATGTTGGCTAATTGAACTTAAAATTTTTAAAAATTCTTGCCACTGAAAATCAGATATTACCTTTTATATTACTTTTTCAAGAGGCACTTTTTCAACTGTTTATTGCATGTGGTAATAATATAGCTCATCAATCACACCTAGTATAGACATTCATGCTAAAAACTATTATGTTTGGGGTTCTATTTGCTCAGAGATTTAGGTGAATGTTACATTTTGCTATTTTAACTGTAACCATGAAAATGAATGCCATTTTGCAAGTGAATTTGTAATGTTAGGTTAGAAATATCGATATTTTGATGCTCATTTTATAAACAGAATGCTGTTGAATATATGATTGCTTTATGATTATATACATATGATATAAACACAGCACCAAAAAAATTAAGTATGTTTGTTTTTGCATAAAATTAAATAAAATGAATAGATACATATAGAGATTTATTGGAACTATTAAGTAGTTAGACCAGTTGTTTGCTCTCATTATGTTCTAACTATATATCAGGTATATATAAATTCAGTGTGAATTTCAAACTTCCTAGAAAATTTTATTCAAAAATTTATTAGTCAGGGGCACCTGGGTGGCTCATTAGGCTAAGCTGCTTTTGGCTGGGGTCATGATCCTAGAATGCCAGGATCGACCGAGCCCCACATCAGATCAGGCTCCCTGCTCAGTAGAGTCTGCTTCTCCCTCAGCCCGCTCATGCTCTCTCTCGCTCTCTCCCTCTTTCTCAAATAAATAAAATCTTTAAAAAACAGAAACAAAAAACAAAAAATTTACTGTCCAATGAACTGCCCATTATATTGCAGGCATCCATTACACTGAAGGAGTAACTTTATTTTTAGATTTCACTAAATCTAAGATTTTTTTCTATTGGACCATGCACCTTACATACTACCAAAAAGGAATATTCTAACTAAATTGTGAGATAACAACTCTTATTGCTTAGAATTTTGATTTTGTACTTAATAAAAGAGCTATTTTAGGCTCTTAAGCCTTCATGTAAAAAATACAAATTTATTATACTCCTCAAACATATTTGCATTCTAAATCCAGTTCTTCTGAATCACTTTTAAATCAGAATTGTCACTATTTTTTCCCCAAACGTATTATTCTTAGTGTCATGAAGAACATTGGTACTATAGCCTTTCTAAAAATAGTGCTCCAGTATCATCTCCACTATTTTTTTCCAAGTCACGGACACTTAATTTGCTGATTTTGAAGTCGGCATTTTCTTGACTTCCAGATTTCAGAAAGGTTTTTACAAAACAACCAGTCCTCCTTTTCCTTTCTGAAATCATCTTTAAATAGTTATTAACAGAAATATCAAAGCATTGCAATTGTTGGGTCATGTCCAGAAATATAAACCTAATCCATTGCTGCAGCAACAGCTATGACCTGACTGTTCCCCATCTGACAATGATGATGCCCACCTGTTGTAAGACATCCTGATTTCAGAAACGTTAAAACATGGGGGAAAATGTGTGTTTTAGAATCAATTAAATATGGTACTAATATTGCTAACTTTTTCTGTAATTGCAATAATTTAAAAGTTTGTAGCAAAGTTTCTATAAATGCCACGTTCATTACCATATTATCCGGACTTCCTATGAGTAAATCCTTGCAGGATAAACTGAGGAATACTCATATGAGGAGCAGCTCGATTGCAAAACAAGCTCTGCATTTCCGAATTTTATCCTGTGAATTACTGAGTCATAGAATAGATGTTCACTGAGAACTGCTGGCCTATGGAACAAAAGGGAAATTCTAGGGACTCAAAAATACTCAGAAATAAGAATGTTTTCCTTTAGTATAGGTAATTGAAGAATACAATTATAGATTTTGTTCTTTTAAAATCTCTAAATTCTAGATGTTGTCACATTAATGAAAACTACCGTGGTTCTAATATGATTTAACAATAGAATTTTGTATAATCTTAGATTCACCGTTCTGTTAGGAATTGGAAAAAAATGAAAATCCACAGGCTCAACAGATACTGAATTTTTTTTGGCACACTTAATTTGGAGCCATTATTTTGAAATCACTTCTTGCTTTGTCCGTGAATCGGCAGTCAACTGTCCCTTTAGCTGGACTTTGGCTTCAATTGCCTCTACAAAATCAGTCCCAGCATATTAAACCTTGACTCTAGCTGTTTTCGAAAATTACTGTGTCTTTGGTTGCTCAAATATTTTTTATCTTAGTTCTTAATTCCGTTTGCCCTTATGAGAGTGTGTCCCTCGGTGGCCCCCAAGCATTCTTCACCAGGACAATTACTAAAATTGGCTCCTAAGGGAGCCTGTCTCCTTAGACTGACTTTCAAATTTCAAATATTTATCTCCTTTAGAGATTTTTAGAGTCTTTCCACTCATCCCTCCCCTTTCTGTTTATCTCTTACTCAGATAAAACTAAGATTTATATATACTTGGAGTGGCATATCAGATCATGAAAAACTGATGAGTGTTTGGGACTCAGATTTATAAAATGAGAGTAGAATTTAAGTAATTGAAGTTTCTCATTGTAATTCATTGAAATCTTTAAAATGATGTGCCCACCAATTCTTTATGAAAGAAAAATATAGCCAAATTTGTTTTAGCTAGTTTTGGTGATTGAGTTGCTGTAACAATCTCCAAACTCTCTGGTATATCACAATGAAATTTATTTCTTCCTTATATGAATTCTTGCAGTTTGCCAGATGTTTGTGGCATGCCTTCCAGAAGCCAGGCCCTTCCATCTGGGGGTATATCTCTCCTTCATTCTTTGGAGTCCTCATTGGGAGATTTCTGAAGACTCCATTTTCATCATATTTGTTCTAATACCTCCAGCAGGTATTGCCTCCCCACAAAGGACTGGTTTCATTTGCAAAGTGACCTGGAAAAGTTCAACCTTTTCAAAGGTTTTCTTTTTTTAAAAAAATGACAGCTTCATTGAGATGTAATTCATATACTGTATATTCACCCTTTTAAAAAGTCTATAATTCAGTAGTTTTCAGTAAATTCACAGAGTTGTACAACCTTCACCACAATTTAATTCAGATCATTTTTGTCACTCTATAAAGAAACCCCATACATAGCTCTTAGCAGTCTCTCTCCATTCCCCTTCTCACCAGCCTTTGGATATCACTAGCCTGCTTTCTGTTTCTATGGATTTGCCTATTCTGGACATTTTATGTAAATGGAATCATATGACACATGCTTTTATGACTGGCTTCTTTCATTTAACATGTTTTTAAGGTTTATCCATGTCGTGGCATGTACGACTAAACTTATTCTCTCTTATGGCAGAATAATATTCCCTTGTATGGATATACCACATCTTGCTTATTCATTAAATTAATAGCTGTTGGGGTTGTTCCCACTTCTTGGCTACTATAAATAATGCTGATATGAACATTTGTGTACAAGTTTTTGTGTGAATATATGTGTGGATGTATAATATTTTTATTTCTCTTAGGAGTGGAATTGCTTGGTCATATGGTAACTGTCTATCAAAATTTTTGAGGATCTGCCAAGTTGTTTTCCAAAGCAGGTGCACCATTTTACAATCCCACCAGCAACACACAAGGGTTTAAAGGTTTAAGTTTTAATTCACTGTATATTCCAACAAAGACAAGCCACGTATTTTTTAAATTTGCATTTCACATTTCATTATCCTGAACCATTTTGCACTTTCTAATGCAAAGACACAAAATATCTTCTCTTTACTGTGACATTAAATGAGATCATACTCCAGTGATTTTCCTATTTTATTTCTTTCAGCCAAGGAGAGATGACAGAAGCAATTAAATACTTGAAAAAAGTTGTGAAAATTGCAAGAAAAAATTTTCAAAGCCTAGATGTTGTGAGAGCAAGTACAATGCTTGGGGCCATCTACAATGAAAAAGTGAGTATATACACATATATACTTTCTTGTTGGGAGAAATCTGCAGTTTTCAAATTCTATTCCCCTTTTGACTCTCACCTTCCCACAATACATTATGCAGAATGACCCTAGGACCAGGACAGTAGAGCTTGGTTAATGCACAGGGCAGTTACTTCTTCTTCTTCCAGGACCTGAATGCCATCATGGGCATAGTCACCACTAGCTACTAAAAGCGATTCATATCTTCGCAGCCAGTGAAGATTCTAAGTAGTCTTGGATTTGAAAAGCAATAAAAACATTTCAATTAAAAGAATATCATTATAATGGTTGACTCTTACCTGCTGACACTAACATTGATCTCCCTTGCTCCAAATTCCCAGTTTATCATCTTTTTTTTAAATTTATTTATGATAGTCACACAGAGAGAGAGAGAGAGAGAGAGAGAGAGAGAGGCAGAGACACAGGCAGAAGGAGAAGCAGGCTCCATGCACCAGGAGCCTGACGTGGGATTTGATCCCGGGTCTCCAGGATCGTGCCCTGGGCCAAAGGCAGGCGCTAAACCGCTGTGCCACCCAGGGATCCCCAAATTCCCAGTTTATTAATTCAGCTGTGATGTCCCTGCTAGGTCCTTCAGGAGAAGAAAGGACAATCCCAGGAGTAATTCTGAAGGAAATGTGGAATTCCAGCATCCGACTGGTTATATGAAAGAAAAGAGAAACTCTAAAATAAAAGTATCTTATTCAAGAGGCCATTACTAGTGAAATGAATTGGTCATAATGTATTGGCCTTTTGATTTATTCTCTCTTGAATTTATCTTTTATTACCCAGATTTTTCTTTAAGAAACAGTATAAAAGCTTTTTTTCTTCTAGTTATAATTGCTGCTTTGATAATGAATAGGATCTATCATTTTTGAGGGCAGCTTCATTCTTAAACTATGTTTATACACCTTGTCTTAGTCATATTTGAGAGGTTGTGTACGTAGTGATAAAGGCACTAATTTCTGAGACTAAACTGGTGAAAAGCCTAGTTCTTTCACCTATAAGATCAGTGACCTAGGACAAATTACTTACCTTCTAGGTACCTCAATTTCCTCTCCTCATGAAGTTGTAAGTGTTGAGTTACTTAATGTAAGGCAGTTAGAATAGCACCTGGCAGGGGAAACAAGTGCCAGCTGTATGAGCCCTCATTATCCTGCACACATTTATGTGATAACTTACAATCCCCCTTTACCCAAGGCTCAGGGGGTTTAAGTAACTTACCCGAGGCCTCCGTGTTTCCAGATGGAAGTGGTATTCAGACCCATACTCTTAACTACTACAATCTTTTATTTGCCATATAATTGGCTTTGATGATTTCAGAATTATTTAGGCTTTTTTGTTTTAAAGAAATAGTTTGAAATTAATCTAAATGAGTGAAACTACCATCTTTAGTTCTTGCTATGGGAAGCATGCTTTCAAACAGGGTATATGATTTCTTTTTACACCCCTCTCGTTCGCTCTCCCTGGCTGATTTGCTTTCTCTCTTATTACTCACACTCATTAAACCTTTTTCTCTTGACTGTCACGCTCCTCCTTCCTTTCTCCTCCCCTACATACCTTGCTCTTCTCTCACGCCCCAGTCTTTCTGGTCTGCTCTCACTCTCTCGGTCGTCCTCTCCCTCTGATCTCCCCCACTTGGTTTCCCCTCTTTCTTTGTGCCTCCCCACCTGTCACCCCAGGTCTGTCTCTCCACTGTGTGCCCCTTCTGCTGCCCTATCTCTGTGATACTATGCTTCCCTGGTGACTCCTCTCTCCTGGATCTTGTATGTGCTTTTGTTCACTTTTCAGGACACTGTGCTGAAAAACAGATGAGGCTCATGCCTTGGTGAGGCTGGCAGCCCAGTAGAAGCTTATCCTGTAGTAGCAGAATTGGCATCCCTGCTTATACATAGTCTTACTTTTTAAAAGGATTGTTCTTTGAAACAAAAGTGCCCAAAACACAAATTACTTTACCTTCCCACCAAACAAAACCCAGAACTCAGTGTGTTAGCATAGCACAAATATCAAGCATCAGTCTTTATTTTCCTAACTGCAGAAAGTATAAGGAAAATAAAACAATAAACCCTTCTGGGGGATAATTTTTATATTTGCATTTTTAAGCTTTTTTGCTAAGAGTTTGTATCTCATTAGTATATATTTTATTCTCTGGTTATTCTTAGAGGAGAGTCTAATATCTTAAAGGCTAGAGACACAAATAAAATCCAAAGGCTATGTCAATTACCAAAAGTTAATGTTTTTACCATTTTGTCCCAATTCTAATATAAAATTTGGAGGATTCCAGGTATTCAGGCTATCTTCAAATATACAAGTTGATTCATACATCTTAGTGATTCCTTATTTTTTTTTTAAGATTTTATTTATTCATGAGAGACACAGAGAGAAAGAGAGGCAGAGACACAGGCAGAAGGAGAAGCAGGCTCCATGCAGGGAGCCCGATGTGGGACTCCATCTCAGAATTCCGGGATCATGCCCTAGGCCGAAGGCAGGGGCTAAACTGCTGAGCCACCCAGGGATCAACAATGATTCCTTTTTTTTTTCTTTATGTAATAAATTGTCAATGATAAATAGTATAGTATTTTAATAGGCTTTTTTGTTTCTTTGTTATTTTTTGTTTGTTTTAGTGAGGGGGAGAGCACAACAGGGAGAAGGGCAGAGGCAGAGGGAAAGAAAGAATCTCAAGCCGGCTCCACACCCCATGCAGAATGCTGGGCTGGATCTCATGACCCTGAGATCATGACCTGAGCTGAAATCAAGCATCGGATGCTTAACTGACTGAGCCACCCAGGTGCTCCTTAAGTATACAGTACTATAACAATTTTATGACATCACAGACTTCAAAACAAAACTTATGGATGTTTCTTAATGATATTAAATGCCTTTATTCCATTTATACACCTGAACAACCTCATGAGCTGTTTGCCACTTGGGCACATGAATTCTTTGATCCTCAGTTTTGTCATCTTCAAGTGTCAATAACAAGATACCTAGCAAAACTATATAAAGATTAGAAATTTATAGATATGGAAGGGTGCCCAAATTCCTAGTGCATGTTGGGTACACAAAAGCACTTAGACTTTGCTTCTTAATATAGTCAAGTTCAATCTCTTCTCCCAACTTCAGACTCATATCCTACTGCCTGCCTGACATCTTCACTTAGATTGTTTCAACCTGTTAGAACCTGAACTCATCATTACCTCTAAATTCTATCCCTTTATTGATGTTCAATGATGATAAACTATGATTCAGGTATTTTCTAGGCGAACCTCTCTTCTTTAGTCTATGAGCTCCCTCTTTCTGACCTCATCTAGGTCCATGGCTTTAAATAGCATCCATATGCTGATGACTCCCAAATTTGTATCTCCAGCTCTGATCTCTCCTTGGGATTCCACACTTGTAAATCTAACTGCTTGCTTAGCATCTCTGCTTGAATGTCTAATAGATCTCTCAAATTTAACATAATTCCTTCCTCCCAGTCTTCTCCGTCTGAATAAATGGCATTATTATTCATCAGCCCAGTTGCTACAAGGCAAAAATATGGATATTCTTTGATTCTTTTCTCCTTCCTGCCCCATATCTAATCCAGAAGCAAAAATCCTGACATTTATGCCACCAAACATATCTGAGATCCACCCACTGCTCTGGATCTTCTACAATCATCCCATCATAAATAGAATTTGTGACACTCTTATTTTCTCACCTGCACTACTGCAGTAAATTCAAGCTCATTCCCCAATTCTCGCCCATATAATCCAATCTCTACAGAGGCCTAAGTAGTCCTTTTAAACGTAAATCAAGTCGTGATATTTCTCTGCTTAAAACACTTCCATTACTTCCCATTCTTCTGAGAACATAAATATAAATCCCACCCCAACCTGAAATATTCTATGTGAGATAGACACCCCTTCACCCCATCTCAGACTTCATTTCTTCCCACTCTCCTTCTTATCCACTCCGCCAGAGCCAAATGGACTTTGTGAAGTTTTTCAAACATGTAGAGCTTGTTCCTGCCTTAGGAAATTTTTCTTAGCTGGAATGCCCTACATGGAATGTTCTCCAGTCCGAGCTTCATATTGCTAGCTTATTGTCATCATATCTCAGTTAAATCCCGCATCTTCAGAGAGGCCTTCCCTTGGCAACCCAACTAGAAGCAGCCACATGGGTGAGGGTTCAAAGGTATAAGCTTCCTGTTCTAAAATAAGTCAGGCAGCCTGGGTGGCTCAGCGGTTTAGCGATGCCTTCAGCCCAGGCTGTGATCCTGGAGACCCTGGATCG
The DNA here is from genome assembly GCF_003254725.2 of Canis lupus dingo. Taxonomy (NCBI): domain Eukaryota; kingdom Metazoa; phylum Chordata; class Mammalia; order Carnivora; family Canidae; genus Canis; species Canis lupus. Next base: position 45,239,257 of record NC_064257.1, on the reverse strand, counting down.
AGTCCCACTTCGGGCTCCCTGCATGGAGCCTGCTTCTCCCTCTGCCTGTGTCTCTGCCTCTTTCTCTCTCCTCTCTGTGTTTCTCATGAATAAATAAATAAAATCTTTAAAAAAAAAAAGTAAGTCTTGGGGATGTAATGTACAGCATGATAACTACAGATAATAATATTGTATTATATATTCAAAATTTGCTAAGAGTAGATCTTAAAAGTTCTCATCATGAAAAAAAATTGTAATTATGTGAGGTGGTATTAACTGAACTTATTGTGGTAACCATTTAGTAATATATGCTAATAGTCTAATGTTACACACCCAAAACTAATGTAATGCCATATATCCATTATACCTCAGTTTTAAAAAGCATATGAAGGTACTTTGAAAAGGTACTTGTATTTTGTAGTATAACTTGGCTTTATTGCTAGTTATAAGGAACACTTTAATCATAGCTACCGTTTCTGTAATTGGAGTCCTCAGACAAACACATTTTCTTGATCGAAAATGATGAAATCGAATCCACTATATTCTATTGAGTTTTCCAGGCATTTGAGAGAGAAACCAAAAAAATTCAATCAACAAATGTATCTGTTTTGTTGAAAAAAATGTTTTCTTCCACTTGACCAAAATGTTTGAAATCGCCACATTCCCCTTTTCTTTCATTGAAGTTCTGAAAGCTGCATGCCAAAATAAAAATTAAAAGAAAAAGAAAAGAAGTAGCCACCAAGTCACTCTTTAACATTACTTTAATATTCCATATAGCACTCATCTCATAGTTTTCTTGTTTATATTTTCTTATTGTTCTTTAATTTGGCTAGAATAGAATCTTAAGAAGAATAGGGACCATATCTGCCTTGTTTATTATTTTGTTTCAGATTCTAAATGAGAAGGTGGCACAGAGTTGGTGAGCAAAAGGATAAGAATTCTTTGAACCAATCAATAAAATTGTAACCAGTTTTATCCATCCAGAGAGTAGGATTCTCTCACTTTAGAAATTCCAAACTTCTATTTCACTTTTGGGCAATAATTCTGAAAAATTGTACTGAATCTTTAAATGCAAACCTGGTACTTGCCAGTCTGCCTTTTAAGACTTCTACATACTGCCCTCATCATCTCTTTTCTGGCTCCATATTTCTCATGCAATGTATTCTAATTGTATTCTTTATAATCTTTTCTAAGAAATAATATTAAGACCACATTTATAAGACTGTACTTGGAAAAATATTAGAATTAACTTCTCTAGTTATTATAGTGTTGTTATAAAGTTAGCACATCTTTAAAAGATCATTTATCCTAATTAGTTTACCTTTTACTATATAATCATAGACAATGGGCCACCCATCCCCCCTCCTGATGTGATCAATTAGTCAAATCAGAGAGCTTTAGGGAAAATAACTAGATATAGGCCCTTTACGAGACTTTTCACTCCCTAATAAAGATCAGATAATAATCACATAGTTAAATGTGTAAAAAATGGTTTTTCCTCAGTACTAGGAAAATGTTCACTTATTTTTGAGCTTGCTTATTGGATAGAGTGACATATTAGACACACTGAGAAAGATCTGGTAAGAGTCAGAATAATGCATGAAAATTCTACAGTATAGTGTAATAATGCAAGCTTAACAAAGGTCTATGATGGCATCAAGATCCTGTCCTGACATTGTCCCCTAAATGCTTACCAGTGATGTTTATAATACCAAGTTCTCTTTTCCAAAAGATGCATTCAATAAGTGATTAATTCACTTATATATTCTCAAATTCATATTTAAGATTGCCAAGATTAATTACTAGAGTCTTCTGAATTTTATAATAGGGTAAGGATTAACTGATAACAGAATTGAACTGTAGAACATTGGACAGAACCTTTGGAGAAGAGATTAAATTTAGATATTAAACTCTTTAAGAAGAGAAAATCTAGAAATGCAATACACATTAAAAAAATCTCATTCCAAAATGGTATGTATAAAAATGCTTGCATCTGAGAAGAATTAATGTATTTCCTTAATAGGGTTTTAAACTAGAAAAATTTAGGCTGATACCAGTTTTATGGTAGTTGTGTATGTGCCTAATGATGGAATACTAGGCTCAGGTAAGAATAATTATATGTAATTACAATTATAATTAAATAATTACGAATAATGATAATACTCCTATTTTAGTGGGGAAAACACTTGTTTAAAAAATGTAATATAAAATTTAGGCATAGTAAATTCTGTTAACTGCTGAATCCCCACTGCCAGGCATGGAGCTTGGTACATAGTAGTTGCCTGATGAATGAGTTAGTTCATTCTAACATAATAATATATAAAATAATTCTGGAAATTTAAATATATGTCCATTTACTTATGGTCCCTAATTTCCTAATTAAGACTTTCATCGAAAGCAATAAATAGCTTAATGCTTAGAAGTATAATTAGAACAACAGTTAGATATTTATACTTCTCTGTTTTTAAAAATAGAAGTGTTTGGTCTAGTCACATATGTTCATCTGTTTTATCTTTTTTCTTTGCTGTTCAGCAGAACAATCCAAAATTTTAACTAGTTTTATTGTCATCTTCAATGTCTATATTCTTTCTCAATCACATAATTTTCTTGCCATACAAATGTCTCTGATATCCTTTTATTTTTTAAGTAACCGTATTCTCATATAAGTTCTATGTTTTACACTTCGAAATAAAAGAAATAATTTTTCACCTCAATGAACCAAAATTATTATTGATTAAACATAGAGAGGCTGTTTAAAGGAGTAAGTTTAATTGGAATGGGCCATTTTAACAAAGAGTTCACAAAACTCTCCTTGTGGGTCTATAACATGGTATTATACTGCTAGTGTAACATAACCATCATGCAAATCCTTTCTCCCCTCCTCCTTCTAGCAATATCTGTATCCAATCGGTATGCTGTCAGTGTGCCATGACTATACAGAGGTGCATGGAGTTGAGTGTGCATTTTGCCTGTACTGATGTGTGGTATAGGGCTCCTCCAATGGTGTTTGTATTACCAGTTCCTTCATAAAATGTGAGAAAATCATTTGAAAACTTATAATAAAATATTCCCTCTTAGAAGGGCTTCATCTCAAGTGTGTGCATGCATGTTTTCTAATGTGTGAGAAAGAGAAGAATAAGAAGGGAAGAGAAGGGAGGAGCAGACAGAAGGGGAGATGAAATAAGACAAGTCAGTGAAGAAAGGAAACTTGGTTCCCTAGAGTCTTAAAAGTGCAGGTTCAATCCTAAAAATGATAGCCTCCACTGAGAAAAACTTTTTCACAAGGATTTTTAGAAAATTTGGAGGGTGGCAGAATATAGGGTCTTTTTTGATGCTCAATTTCATTATTTGTAGAAAAAGAATAGTATTTCCTCACAGGATGACTTAGGAAAGTTAATGACATAATATATGAAGTACTTAGCACTGGTCCTGACACTTTGAAAACTATTGTGGACAATAGGTTTTAGGAGGATAGGAGACCAAAAAAAAAAAAAAAAAAAGCCCATAAAACCCAAGAAACAAAAAAACACCTCGAATTTTTGCAATGAAATGCTGTAAAGGACTTAGAGGAGAGATGAACATTTAAATGACCATGAGCTGTGCTAGTGCCATCAGGATCATATTTTTTAGAAATCTTGAATACCTCCAATGTTCTTAGTCAAGAATGATAATAAGCAAACGGGGAAAACAAGAACGATGACCAAATCAGCAGATAAATACATCTATTTTCAGTGGCCACTGATTAAACAAATTGGTTGAAAATGATCTCTTGCTGTGACTGAAACAGCAACTGGTTAAAAATACTTCATTAGGGGCAGCCCTGGTGGGGCAGCGGTTTAGTGCCGCCTGCAGCCCGGGGTGTGATCCTGGAGACCAAGGATTGAGTCCCACATCGGGTTCCCTGCATGGGGCCTGCGTCTCCCTCTACCTGTGTCTCTGCCTCTCTCTCTCTCTCTCTCTCTCTCTCTCTCTCTCTCTCTCTATGTCTCTATGAATAAATAAATAAAATCTTAAAATAAATAAAAATAAATAAAAATACTTCATTAGGAGAAAAGGGAACCCTCTTACACTGTTGGTGGGAATGTGAACTGGTGCAGCCACTCTGGAAAACTGTGTGGAGGTTCCTCAAAGAGTTAAAAATTAGATCTGCCCTACGACCCAGCAATTGCACTGCTGGGGATTTACCCCAAAGATACAGATGCAGTGAAACGCCGGGACACCTGCACCCCGATGTTTCTAGCAGCAATGTCCACAATGGCCAAACTGTGGAAGGAGCCTCGGTGTCCATCAAAAGATGAATGGATAAAGGAGATGTGGTTTATGTATACAATTGAATATTCCTCAGCCATTAGAAATGACAAATACCCACCATTTGCTTCAATGTGGATGGAACTGGAGGGTATTATGCTGAGTGAAGTAAGTCAATCGGAGAAGGACAAACATTATATGTTCTCTTTCATTTGGGGAATATAAATAATAGTGAAAGGGAATAGAGGGGAAGGGAGAAGAAATGGGTAGGAAATATCAGAAAGGGAGACAGAACATGAAGACTCCTAACTCTGGGAAACGAACTAGGGGTGGTGGAAGGGGAGGAGGGCAGGGGGTGGGGGTGAATGGGTGATGGGCACTGGGTGTTATTCTATATGTTGGCAAATTGAACACCAATAAAAAATAAATTTATTATTAAAAAAATACTTCATTAGGTAAATCCAATGCTACAAGTAGGAAAATTGCATCCAAATCAATGGGATCACTCTTCCCCAAACTTATTTTTGCTACCATTTATCAGGTTGAGCCATATGAAAATGCTATCATTTGACCATTTTTAACTTGTTTCAAATAGTTCAACTTAGTAGATAAACCTTTTTTAGTATCTTAATTTCTAGATATTGTATAATTAGTAATCACAGTTTTTTAAGAGAACCTTATTCTAATAGAGACCCTGCCCTCCATCTCTTTTTTTTTTTTTTTTTTTCCATCTCTTTCTTCTAGAAGATGAATGCTCTAACAGTTGAAAGATCAGTGTGGTACATGCCACAGTGAGCAGATATGTGGAATGGTAGAATGAAAAATTAAGAAAAAAATGATTTCTCTTACGTTTTTAGGGATACTACAACAAAGCTTCCGAATACTTTCAGCAAGCTTTTGACACAACAGCAGAGCTAACAAACTTGCGTCAAATGGATGAGACGAAAGTTCATTATGGAATAGCAAAAGCTCATCAGATTATGCCGAGAGTTAACAATTATATCGAGTCTGCAGATCTCACTAGCCTTGACTTCCTGCTGTCCTGGAAGGAAAGTAGAAGCAAAATTGCATGTGAACCAACTATTGGTAAGACTTTGGTTTTTGAAAACACTTCAGTTTTTGTGTCATTCTTAATGGCTCCATTGGTGATTTTGATTTTATTGGTAATTTTAATTTTATCTATTCTTTACTACATAAGTATTGGATGTGCCTTCATGCTATCTTGTACCTTTGATGATAAGGAAAGCAAAATGTGGTAATGATTAGTTAAACCTGACAAGTTTTTTTTTTTTTTCGGTTGTCTTAAATACTCAATATGCACTAATCAGTTGTAAGGAATGTGAGATAAGCTTGTGTTTTTCTAAAAACGTTCAGTGCTATACCTTATTGACAAGAACAAGTCACAGATGTCAATCAGTATTTAATGCAATTAGTATTGTACTCTTTACTAATGGAAGTAAATTTTCCTATATTTGAGCAATTCAAGTTAGAATATTAACTTAGAAAAATTTAATATTAATTCTTCTTAACTCCACTTCTTTTCTTGTGTACTTTTTCTTGTGACAATTAGTCAAAATAGTAAATTAAAAACAAATAACTAGAGGTGATGTGAGAGTCACTTTTATGTGTCAACTTGAACTAGGCTCCACTAGTCCTCAGTTAAGAACTTCAGAATAGGGACAGCTGAGTGGCTCAGCAGTTAAGCATCTGCCTTCAGCTCAGGTCGTGATCCTGGGGTCCTGAAATCTAGTCCCACATCAGGCTCCCTGCATGGAGCCTGCTTCTCTCTCTGCCTGTGTCTCTTCCTCTCTCTCTGTGTCTCTATGAATAAATAAATAAAATCTTTAAAAACAAAAAGAACTTCAGAATAGGATTTTTAAAATTTGTAACAGTATTGCTTATGACAGAACTTTGGGTTACATAATTGTTGGTAAGTCAAACTTTTAAAAAAAATTTTAAGATTTTATTTATTTATTGGAGAGAGAGAGAGCATGAAAGGGAGGGAGGGCAGAGGGAGAGGGAAGAGGGAGAAGCAGAGCTGAAATCAAGAGTCAGAAGCTTATCCAATAGAGCCACCCAGGTGCTCCAGTAATTCAAACTTTTTAAAGCAAAATATTTTAGGGATGCTTTGGAATATCAAATGGAATCATAGGCAAAATTCTGTTATGGAAAGAAACATCTCCTGCTTGGAACTCTCTTTTCTCCCCCCTTAGGTCATTTAGATGAAACAATAAGCTCGTTGGTATTTATTTTCTCCATAGAATAAATAGTAAATAACAGTCAGTTGGACAAAGGAACTTTATTGCTTCTTTTACATTAGTAGAATGCCACTTACCACCGTCTGTCCTCTCGTTATGAAATGAGTAAAGGTCTCATTCCAAATATATGTATAAGATAAAGTCTTTAAAAAACAGATGGCTTGTTAAATTTCAATGTGCTCAAGTGCCCAACAAATATTTACAGGTAACTATTAACTAACCACTTTTTTTTTTTTAACTAACCACTTTTAGATAATATTGTGGGGTTGGAGTTGGAAGTAAGTTGTGTCGTCATACATTTGAGAGCTTGTTCTGTAGTTTTGAGTTATCTTCCCTTTACTCCCTCATATTGTCTGCCCAGGAGTTAAAACAGAGGAAATATGATCCATCTATCTATTAGATTACTTCTTCTGATAAAAGGTTTGGTAGAGAATAAGTTGGGCTACTCACTTTTTCAGATTTACTTGAATCAGCCCTAGCCATCATCCTAATAATCATGAAAAAAATACTCAAAACTAGCTTCTCTGGTCAGAACCATGGGTCTGTTTGCTGCAATCCTGTTTGGGACTTTTCAAAATTCTTTTTGTTTTTCTTTATAAAGCTATCTTTTTAAAAATTCTTTTTACATTTTATCTCATTTTTGATAAGGGTGTTTTGGGTTTCACAGGGCTTAGGAGTAAAGCAAAAAAAAATGCATTTCAAAATATTATTCAGAGAGTAAGAACTCAGCTATTCATATGATGGGGAAGATTAAATTCTCTGAAATGCTATAAAAGTACACCCCTTCCTGATTCATTTGACTGAGATTAGAAATCTATGCATTTATGAGCTACATCGTTATAAAAGTGAAGAATAATAATCTTTCAGATTCAAATATAAATGAGAAGTTAATTCTTCTACTACCGACATGTTTAACATTTTTAGTGATAGTTGTTCTATTTGGAAATAAAGCCTATAGGACGCTTGTTTACATAGACATATTTTAGTTCAAAATACAGTAAAATCTGCTTTGTAAATAGTTCAAATATCTTTCTTCAATCACACCTCTTATTATTCTTTGTTCTGCTTCAAAACCTTCATTGGATTCCTACTGCCTACGAATTATGTACGAGCTTCTCAAGGTTTTTTTGACCACCTCCTTTCCCTTGACTACCCCTTCGTGCCCCAGATACCCACCACATACATTATTATCACCTTACTTCCAACTCCAACCCCACCCAGAGAAATCTCACTGGTCTTGCAAGGTCCTTCTCCAATGTTGAAATCCTCCCTGATCCCTGCCTTACTTGACTGTTGTCTCTTCTCTCTGTTCCCACATTGAGTGCCATTCATTTCTCTTCAAGTACTTTTCATTTGCCATATTTACATCTTATCATGGCCATTTCTGTAATTGCCTTATCTTCCCAGTGAGAGTACAAGTGTCTTGAAAACACATTATGATTTTGGGTGTTTCCTACAAAAGAAGGCATAATGTCTAACATCTGCTAGGTACCAAGTAAATATTTGTTAAATTAAATAGAATTCATAATGAGTATGTATGTCCTAGCCATGAACGAGTTTGCACTAACCACTTTTTAAAACAGGATTCATAGTTCCACGCCTCCTTGGAGAAACAACAACAACCAAACAACTATGATCCAATACTGTTTTGATTACCATGTGGTTATACCATGAATGCAGGACAACACCAACTGTCATGTTGACAAAATGAAGAAATACAGAAATATTATTTGGAAATCTGAGCAGCTTTTAGGTTTTCAAATTTTGCCTTTCTTCTCCAAAGAGGCATCTTTAATCTTGCCATTGAGGGGTCCCGTGTATTCAGAAAAAAGCAGATCAAAGATTTGAAAGATACATTATAAAAGCTGTGCAGTTATCTCCACCTCTGAGACTTACATCCTCCAAACAAATCATTAGCTCACAGAGCAGGCAATATTCCTTTAAGCAGAGGAACATGACCCCCTAAGGGAATAGAGCAGTGAGAGCACTCAGGTCTCTAGATAAAATAGAACAGTGATTCACCAGCAATCATCTCTCCTCTTTGTACCTTTCAGAGGGAACACAGCAAATATAGGAACCTTCTTACCATTCTAATACTCTCGGATGCAGTTGCAATGATTTCACATTCCTCCTTCCCTTTCTAATAGTAAAATAAGAGTAGCTTCTCCTCCCAAATTTAGGAATTTAGAAGGAATTCAAATTTATTGCAGTTCAATAAAATTATTCAAGCCTGAAGCAACAAAAATTGGTTGGCTCTGGAAGGATTAAGGGTCTATGAATTTCTGCTGATTTCTCCAGAAGATAGTTTATTTTTCCTACTGAAACTACTATGTCTACAATCATGAAATGTATTTTTTTTTTAATGAAAAGCTAATTCATCTTGCCTTGTGGAGATTATACACCCAGGTGTGGAACAGTGACAGAGAAGCAAAAGCTTTTCTTGTGCAACGTTAAAAGAAAAACTGTTAACTTAGAAATATAATTACAGCCATTTCGATGCCAACATGGTTAATCACTTCACTGATAATATCAGTAGCATGGTTTTAATGTACATTCTTATTTTAGTCAAATGTAAATTATATCAAAGAAACAGGATGCAAATCCTGAGTATGGGAATAGATGAATACCTAGCTAGTCAGTAAAGACACTGTTTTCTACAAAATGACATGTAAAGGTTTCCTTGAGTGTCAAAAATACCACTCTCATTTTACAAATCATTTAATATTCTTAAAAGAAAACAATCAAGACCATGAGTTTGTCTCTCAGGCCTTCGTTTATTGATTTAATGTTGAGTCGTTGGTTTAATGTAGAGCCACGTTTTCCTACCCTGTTCTTTGCTTGTATTTTTTATTCATGAACTCAGCCCTTTTAATGAATGTGAAAAAGCCACATTCATGAGTGAGCCTCATGTTCTATTATACTTTGATCAGCTACTTCAGTTAAATAACCCCAACAATGAGGAGAAAGTTCTGGAATTAGCCAAAAAGTCAGCAAGCAGGTTTTATAGCACCTTATTGTACAGAACAAACCTCTGTCTCTAATAAAGTGTTCAAAAACATGACACATAAAAAGATGCTGATGAAAAATCTGACTGAATCAAAGCTCATCCTACTGGCATTTTGGGTAATTGAGGGAGGATGTTATGCAAGAGTCCAGCGACCTGGGTTCTAATACCATATTGAGCACTAATTAGCTTTGTGACTCTGGGCAAAGTTTTCAATTCAAGTGTCTCTATCTGAGGTTCGAAATAGATCATTAATAAGATTTATCTGGAACTGCCAGTTCCTCAGTAGGAGCATCTCTAAATAAATATGGTATTTTAGTCCTTAAGAGTTCAATCTAGATTTTCATGAGTATTTTATTTGTTGTTTTTTCCCCATAAATACTTGTTTCTGTGGGTTTACACAAAAGGGAATTTTATTATGGTTATTATTATTACTACTACTATTTTAATATATCAAACAGCTGAAAAATTCCAGGTATAAATATTTGATCTTTCTGCTAGAATTTTTAATAAAGGAATTGCTAGCTATCTGCTGTCATACACAGTTTTACCTGTCCCTGGTTGGCACTGTTGAAGTCGCTAAACCTAGTGCACTATTTCATCTGCAAACTTTCAATCCATCCTCCTGTTTTCAACCCTGTGTCATACTTCCCCTCAGCACTTCTTCAACCCCTACCTTTTCCTCACTGTTTTGGGGGCCTCCGATTCCTGAAGATGCCTGGTTATCTATTCATTACTACCCCTTCTTCATGCACATCTGTTTGCGTCTGTCTCTACCCTCCTCAATCTGGCATCACTCCTACAGCCTCCTTCTGTCTTCTGAAAATGAGATAAAATCTTCTTGAGCTTTTTTGAGTTTAATGGAATCATGAAATTATTGAGCTGTGTGGTACTAAAGAAATTACTTGCTCCACATTTTTTATTTCCAATGTCCTCAGGTCCCGAAACATGCACTCATGCACTCATGTCTGAAAGACAAAATGGACGTATAATCTAGTTTTCTAGAATTCTAGTTCAGGAATTCTCTCAAGGTGTTGCATTTTTTTTGCAACATTACTTTATATTTAGTGGTCATGTCTAACATTTAAAAAGATTATGACAATTTAATTAAAGTCAGGATAAAAATAGTCATGGTGAAAAGAAACAAGTGGGACTCTCTTTCTGGCCAAGAGGTAGTAACAGGAAAAAGATTTACCCCCTTTCTTAAACAACTAAAAAAATAAACAAAATATATAAGACAATTGTTTGCAGAAATCAGACAACAGGCAGCGCAGGACAGTGATCCTTGAGAAAAATTATGAACACTGTTAGAAGAAATCAATCAGATAAATCTGATTCACACCATATTGTGAATGACTGAAAGTGTTTTAACCTATTCAGAGCAATTAGGATTTTGTAAACGTCAGAAGATTACCTATTGCCAGAATTTAGGATATTTGTAGTAGAGTGTATAATTGAAATCATTCAGGCAGTGTGGGGCAAAATAATTGTGGATAATGAGGCCAACACATGACCAGTCGTCTAAAGTCTGGGAACTCGCCCTAAATTCAACTTCTCCAAGCTACTCCTGAGTTTCAAAGCTTTCCTTTCTTCAATATAAATCTGTACATTTTTTAAAAGCTTATTAGAATTTTTAGATGACAGATCACTATCCCCTTAAAGAATCCGATGAAAGCTAAGGTCTCTCTCCTCTCTTCAGAAAAACCTACAATTATTGCATATGATTTCCAGAGTGTTCAGTAACCATTGCTCAAGGGGGTAGAAATTACAAGTGCTTACCAATATCTGGTTCTTTACTCTTGTGAGCACATGGAAGACTGCATTTTTCATCTGGCAGCTAAGCAGGGCTCCATGAGTAGTCCTGGCCAATGGTCAAAAGTTACTTCTGGGTGTAGGCATAGGAGAGCCTGCCTGAGATCCTACAGCTGATTTTTCTCCCTGCTGCAGTGATCATCGTGGAAGCATTATTAAAAATTATAGAGCAACAAGATTGATGCAGTAAACCTCTACATGTGGAACATTTGTCCTGGAATGCCACTCAGACCTGCAGCAGACTTTGTGTGAACACAGAATAATCTTTTATTGTGGTGAACCACTGAGATTTTCAGAGTTGTTTGTTAGTACAGCTTAATTTAGCCTGCCCTAACTCTACAAGCTTCGGGATTCTCCATGACGGCCCCTGGATAGCAGCATTGGGAGCTCCAGGGGGAGAACTGAGATAGCTATTTCTCTATATGACAGTTTATAAATTGTGTGTTTATAGGTTTTGAATCTGCTTGTGCCTTCTTTCTAAGGCAGAGATTCTTAAAAATCCTTTGTGTTTTACTTCCATTTCTAGTCACAGAAAACAAGTTTGATAAGACAAATGGGAGTTACACTTAAAATATATTCTTTATAGATTCTATGCTACTGTCAAAAAACTTAAGAGATGCATCTTTTCTCTTAATCTCATTTTAAATCATGATAGATTATCAAAGTACACTTCTAATAAATTTTAAGAAAGAGCTTAGAGAATTCAATGGCTTCTGTAACTGATAACAAAATAATTCCAAAGACAAAACATGCCAAAGAAGACAAAATCAATACTTAATTGTAGCCAAATTTTTAAATAAAAAGACTGCAGAGTGTGAGCCTGAATTTCAGATTTCTTCTTTTACATACAGTTCCCCCATCTTCATGTATTTTCTACAAGTGACACATTTGCTTCCTTAGGAATCAAAATTTTTTTTTTTCAGAAAACTAATACTTACTTTATTGGGAAATAATAATGTAGCTCTAGATCCCTCGGGTTGAAAGATCTTTTTTTTTTTTTCCTTTTTCCTTTTTTTTTTTCCCCCTTCTGAGAGCCTCCTTCTCTATCTGCTGCCTTGGTTCAATAAAAGAGAATTCTTGATTGCTCAAACAAAAACTATACTTCTTTTAGATTCTGCTCACAGTTCTTGGTAGCTGATGGTGTTACCAGTTTTAACTTTCCACAAGGTACACTGAAATCGCCACTTCCAAGAAAAATGTAACTGGGTTTTTCTAATCTGGTTTGTTTCAATTCCATCTTTAATTGCTAGTTTGAAAAGCTTATGAAAAGTTTTTTGTTTTTGTTTTTTTTTTGGTTGGTTAAACAATAGCAAAACCAGAATAAATGCCTGAGCTGTGCCAGTACAAGGCTAGGGTTTGAAGTTCTGAGAGAATCCCGTTGTCCCCTGTTTATATTTCTCTCATTCCCTGGGAGGGGTCTCACCCCTGCTTCCAGCTATGTCTTTTACCTTTGGTCATGGATTCCAAATACTGTGCCAATTTAGGTAAACACTTCCTTACCATTGCTAGAATTTGGGGGCAAAAAAAATCTTCTCAGATGTGTATTTAATCCTTGTGTAGTAAGGCTTTATTAGAACAATTCAGGTGATTCTTAATCCATACAATGTCTCCTGAAAAAAAGTGACATTAATATTTAAAACATGAACATATTGAAGGAACAAATTTTCTTAGCTTCAGATTTTTTCCTAAGTTTCTCTGATTTGGAGTACTGTGTGGGAATTTTTCTAATTACCTTTCACCTTTGTGTTCTCATTATTATGAAGTTTGATTTTTTTTAAGCCACATCAATCAAAAATTATATCCATGGTCCCAGGATTCATTTTCCTTTAAATTCTTTTACTCTGCTCTCCCTATATTTTTAACTCCCAGACAAGAGTGAATGTTTTTATAGTCTAGGTTCTTTAGCATAATTAATAGGAAAAAAAACGTATTTTTCATTGCAAATATTCTTTCAGAAATTAGAAATTATTTATAATGCCTCTTTATGATGACTGACTTGACTAACGGTGACTGGGTGTATATTTCACTTCTCATGGGTGATGTTTGCCTCCCGGGGATGGGTACAATGTGCTCAGTGTGGAAATATTGAGCAAGAATCTAATCAGAAGAAATGCTAGCATATTTCTTAATTTTAATGTCAGTCCATCCTGACCAGTGTCTTGACCTTCCTGAAATGAATCCTTGAAATACTGCAAATGTACATGAACACATTTACTTTCTGAATCCTCTGAACTACTGTCACAATGAAATAAACATTAAAAGCACTGACCAATATTCACCATCTCCAAATCCTTTGTCACTCACTACAGGATATTCAGGTATTTTCTTCCTTTCATTTTACTCTAATCTGCAATAAAAAAAAAAAAAATCTGAGCAAATAGATGTTCTCTCATCCTGCCCTTAAGGTAATCAAAGTTGGACTTTATCAAACCAATAGGGAAAACTAAAGTTCACTTACTTAAGTGTGATGCCTCTAAGGACTTGCATTTATTGACTTCTAAAATGGAATCAGGCACCCAAAATGAGAAAAAGATTGGTTAATGTTTGCCTTTAGTGAGATAAGTCTGATTTCTCTGTATTATGACTATGTGTTCCATTGTACCAGCAGCTAATAAAGTGTAATTTGTACTCTTATCAAAGGAAATTTAGTTCAACACTTTCAGAGGTCTTCCAGTCTTGTTTATTAGATGAGCTCCTGAGAAGGGATACACAATTTTCCTTAAATCTCCACATTTTCAACCCAGATATTAACATGATAATGGGGAGAAAAGCAGTGGAGAAGTAAGATGAAGCTTCAAAATCAGTAGTCAGGAAGAGGACTGGTGAGAAAAATGGGGAGACGAGATCAAATGGCCATTATAAAATTGGGGGGTTAATCTTTTTTACTGTTCAGATTTATTTGGCCCAAGTTTTTGCCATCACCCACTAATAGAACTATGAAAAGGAGGAAATCAGCTATACAATAGAAGCTATTATGTCCAACCTTCAGTTATCAAATAAAGTTAAAAAACAAAATTGATAAACATAAAACATTCATTGTGTCAACTACAATATGAACAAAAGAAACATTTATTCTTAGAACTCTTAGGGACAGATGAACAGATTTATATTATGATTTGATCATAGGAAATCTTTCTAAAAATATGGATGTCCACATAACTCTATTAACTATACCTCATCTGAATGGATTCTCTTGCTTACTCACCTTCATCCAGGGCTTTACATTGTAATCTTATTTGGAGATTTATTTGATGAAATGTGAACATAGTAATATTCCTTAGTAATTTGATTGGCAGGAAATAGAGAACAAAACACATGCACAGCTTTTTAATAATTTATAATTACTTACATGAATCTACTAAGTTTAGGCACACAATTATATGACTAATTATGTTGAAAATCCAAGTGGATGCTTAAATAGATGACCATGCCCTGAGGCCTTTCCAGTTGTTTCTGCTGTCTCATTTAACCATGCAAATGTTATTAAGCATTCCTGGCTAAAAATTTTCAAGCATGTGCAAGTGTAATTGCATAGATAATTATGCATAATACTGTCACTTTCTATATCTAACATAGGAATTTTCCTCTTAAAAAATAGATCATCTTTGTACTGGGTAGCTTTCTCTGTACATGCCAACAAAAACATAATTTGTAAAAGATGGGTGGACCAAAATCTATTGCTCTTTCTTCAAAATCTTTTGCTCTTCTTTAGCACATTGATTTGAAGTAAAACAGAAAGATCAAGCCATATACTAAAATTAAAACAAATTTTAAATACCTATAAATGCAATGATGTATATTTACAAATAGATCTAGCTGAAGGGTATTTCAATAACTAGATAGACGTAAATATTTATACAAACTTGATAACAGGGATACCAAAGGGATCCGTATGTGGCAAATCATTCAGGTTTGTATGTTCTAAAGCCATGTTTATATAACTGCAAAAATAAAAAAAAAATGTCCAGAAAAAAAAATGAAGTAGCACATACACGTGGGCAGGTTAATTTCTTGTCATGAGCAGTCTTAAGGAGGTTTTAGAATCTGGGATCCTGCCTGACGCCACCCCTTGCTGGGTGGACCCTGCGCAGCGCAGCTCCCAGCTCCCCGTCTGCCTCCAAACCCAGCTGGGTGCGCGGGGTGGGTGGTGGGGCCCGGGGTGGGGGTTGGGGGGCGCAGGAGGGCGGTAGGAGAAGGGAGTGGGGGGTAGAAGAGGGTGGGGCCTGGGGAGGGATAGGAGAAGGGGGTGGAGCGGGGGCGGGGCCGGGGTAGGAAAAGGGGGTGGGGCCGGGGCGGGGGCGGGGCCAGGGTGTAGGAGAAGGGGCGGGCCCGGGGGGGAAGGGTGGGGCCTGGGGGTGGGGCCTGGGGAGGGATAGGAGAAGGGGGCGGGGCGGGGCCGGGGTAGGAGAAGGGGGTGGGGCGGGGGCGGGGTAGGAGAAGGGGGTGGGGCGGGGGCGGGGCCGGGGTGTAGGAGAAGGGGGCGGGGCGGGGCCGGGGTAGGAGAAGGGGGCGGGCCCGGGGGGGAAGGGTGGGGCCTGGGGGTGGGGCCTGGGGAGGGATAGGAGAAGGGGGCGGGGCGGGGCCGGGGTAGGAGAAGGGGGTGGGGCGGGGGCGGGGTAGGAGAAGGGGGTGGGGCGGGGGCGGGGCCGGGGTGTAGGAGAAGGGGGCGGGGCGGGGCCGGGGTAGGAGAAGGGGGCGGGGCGGGGCCGGGGTAGGAGAAGGGGGTGGGGCGGGGGCGGGGCCGGGGTGTAGGAGAAGGGGGTGGGGCCGGGGCGGGGGCGGGGCCGGGGTGTAGGAGAAGGGGCGGGCCCGGGGGGGAAGGGTGGGGCCTGGGGGTGGGGCCTGGGGAGGGATAGGAGAAGGGGGTGGGGTGGGGGCGGGGCCGGGGCCGGGGGTAGGAGAAGGGGCGGGCGGGGGGGGGGGTGGAGAAGGGGGTAGGGTCGGGTCGGGGCCGGGGCGGGGCGGGGCCTGGCCTGGCTGGCGGGACTGGGGCTGGGAGGCGAGTGGGAGCGGACTCCCAGGAGCCAGCCCCACCGGGAACAGGTTTCCACTTCAATGTAGAGAGAGTTTTTTGAACCCGGGAAGGGAGGTGTAGATGCTGGCTGGCAATCCCTAGAAGTAGTGCTAAGTGCTGTGAAATAAAAATAAAGCGGGTGAAGAGGACAGACCGGGTTGGGGGGCCGGGGGCCCGAAGGTTCCGAGAAGCCCCTCCGAAGAGGCTGGTTTGCAGAGAGACCTGTTTGAAAGGGCAGAGCGAGCCTGGACAAGGCATCCGGGGCCCGAGAAGGCCAGGGCGGTGGGAGCAAATGCCGCGCGGGGAACCGGTGCGGTGGGAGAGGGACCCCCTGAGTTTCGAGCAGCAGCCAGTTAGGTTAGGCCTTTCGGGCCCTAGTGATGACTTGGGACGCCATTCCGGCCCGGCTGTGATAGAACATTCTCACTGAGGTCTGAGAATAGGACTCCGAGATCCTTCCTTTTCAGAAGGGTCACTTTGGCTGCGGTGCCAAAAACAGGTTGTAAAGCAGTGGCCTTTTTTGACTAAAACCTACAGTAAGATGTATTTTTTTTTTTTTTTTGCCTTGTGACAATAGAATACATATTTGAATCGAGAGTTCCACGAAACAATACCTATGTCGTGTGGGGCTCTTCGGTATTTCTCTGTTGTAGTCTAGCTGAGTCTATTTCACGTTTTAATGATTTTCAAAGCAATTATAAGTAGAAGGTCATTAGGAGGAAAAAATGACGTGGAAGTGAAAATTGTTCTATTTGTTGCACTTTCTATTATGATGCAAGCATTTTAAAATACCCTGTGGAAAATTAAACTTTGCAAAAAGCCCTAGGCATCTTCTCAAGCGTGCAACTCAAGGACCTTTGTATCAAAACTCAAGGACCTTTGTATCAAAATGTCCTGATTGGTGGTGGGAGGAGTTGTTAGGCCTCACCACAAACTTAAGAATCTCCATCGCAGGGGCTTGAGAATCTGCTTTTGACAAGCTCTCTAGATGATTCTTAATGTGTGAGAACTGCTCTAAAGTTTTTCAGCTTTTAAAGTGATGATAATGCCAGCTTAGTTTTTCTGCATGAATATGTGATACTTCACTCATGTATGTAAGCTCGCTGAGTGGATCTTCAGATGACATTTCTCAGCAATATTATACATTCACATATGAAATATGAAAAGCACTTTAAACCAGGACATCTATTCCTTTCACAGACTTTAGGTCTTTATTTTGAAAACAAGTGGAAGTTCTGGAACTCATCCTCCCTGCCAATTGTTATTTGTCACTTCATAGCATTTATCAGAAATAATCATCTTTTTCTCTACCGTTCCTTTCTCCCTCTAAATGTTTCGATAACTTCACATCCCCCAAAAGCTTTGCTACCCGTGTTGAAATGTTAAATAGCATGTATTCACAACCCTACAATCCTAAGTGGGATATAACAGCATCATTTTTCACTAGGTTTGCACATCACTGATTTTCACTAAACATCATCCTCCACTGTGGCATGGGTGGAATTTCTCATCATGTCCTTTGTTTTTGATGCACTCTGGATACAACAGGTTAGGTGACGCTAAGCAGCCGTGTTACGGACCACACACGTGCAGAATCAGAATCAGGCTTCGGCCCGGCACAGCTGATGTTTGTACAGAATTGAGCTTAAGATGTCATAAAGTCACTTTGTAAAGTGTTTTCCATTTCTGCGTTTGCTTTTGCTGTGGCTGGAACAATGCTCCCCACATCAGTGGTATCACCGTAGCAAAGCCTGTCACCCCAACATTATCCTCACCCCTTAGCCAAAGTGAGCTATCCTGACTCCTATGTCCATATGTCAAAGGAATCGTCTCCCATTGATGCAGCTTCCAAAACAAAAAAAGGGACAGAATTCTCCCGTGTTCCGGAGGAAAGATGGGGTTAAAGTGGACTGTATTTCAGAAAGTGTTCGGCTGACTTGCCACGTGGGGAGAGACTGCAGTCCTAGCTAATGACTGGAAGGTGCGGAATCCTCAGGTCTCTCAGGTGGTTTCAGCCGATCAGTTTCAACAGAATGATGAAAAGGTTGAGATAAAATAAACTGACAGTTGCTACTCATCGTAGGCAGCAAGCTGTACCCAGGCAGCTGAGACCCTGGGAGCCCTCTTTTTAAACAAAGGCTTTCACTGCAGTGAGCAATGAACTCCAAATAAAAAAAAAAAAAAAAATGGGGGCAGATTGGCAGCTGGTGACCGACAGGAGGAGGGAAAGGAGGGAAACTGGGAAACACAGCAATTGTTGGCTAATTAGAAGCCATTCCCACCTACTTAATACCAACCCATTAAGCAGAAAACACTTTTCATCTTTCTCTCCTGCTACACATGACATTATACTCCAATCAATAACCTCCCACTGGCTGCCTCAGTGCCCACAAATGAATATACTGCAAGTTTAAGAATGCAGTAATTGATTTGGGACAGTGAAACTGCAGCTTTCACAGTATATTTTCTGAAGATACTAATGCAGTGTTTGTGATGCTTAGGTAAAATAATTACATCTGTAAACTGACAGCTGTCAAAAATGGAAAAACATAAGAGAAAACCTAAGCATGGTAGGTGTGTTTGAGTCTTAATAGCAAACAATCATGTAAATCACTACCTCCCTCCTCTTTTGGGAGAATAACTCAAATATTTGGCTTAATAAATTCACTGTCACTACCACTACCACTATTTCAACCCTCTACACCACACACACACACAATTTATAAGATGACATGTGGGAAGTATAATAAGTGTACATAAAATTATCTTGTGTTATGTTTGAGAATGATTTTAATAGAATTCTTTCATTGGTCCCACTTTTAAGCTTATGAGAATTTATCTTAACAACTCAGACTCCTGGAAATTTACCCCAACACAGTAGATAATTTTCATGTACCATTACCTTCATATTATTTTGAATAATTTTCTATCTTCTCTTTATAGGGGAGTTTGATGACTCTCAGAAACAGATCCTATCTTAAATAATATTTACATAAAAACATTTTCCCTGTTTTAGTTATGTGACTTTTATAGTTTTTTTCCCCCCTGAACCTAAATATCAGCTCCTAAATTCTATACATATTTTCTCACCCATATTAAGTCACTTCCTTCAATTCCTATACACTATTTCTGGGACATTGATGATGATGTTAGCCAAATAGTTACAGATGTTGTAGTAGGGGGTAAGAGAGAGGAAAACAGATTGTTCCTCTATGCTATGTCAAAATAAAGGAACAAATAGGATTTCAGAAACTGAGGTTTAAATTCATTTTACTAAAGGTGGTGATATGAGACTGCCTTGGAATTTCTGAATAGGAACTTCAGTAGGGAGAACTTATTAGAAATTAAGCTGGTCCAAAGAGCAGAGCATGGTGCTATGGTTTTCTGTGTGCATAAAACAAATGAGGTAAGATCCAAATTATGCTTCTATTAGGTATAAGTAAAATGGATTAAGCTTTGTAATTTATTGAAATGTGTTATTTTGGGATCCCTGGGTGGCGCAGCGGTTTGGCGCCTGCCTTTGGCCCAGGGCACGATCCTGGAGACCCAGGATTGAATCCCATGTCGGGCTCCCGGTGCATGGAGCCTGCTTCTCCCTCTGCCTGTGTCTCTGCCTCTCTCTCTCTCTCTCTCTCTGTGTGTGTGACTATCATAAATAAATAAAAATTAAAAAAAAAAAGAAATGTGTTATTTTAAGGCACATATTTCAAACACAGCTTTGATTACCAAAGTGTTTCCTGGTACTGCCAAACTTTTATAGAACAGACAATGAGCACCCCTGCATTATACCTTACACATACCCTTAGGGTGAGAGGGGACTTCTAAAGATAGCACATTGGAGGAAGAGGAAGAAAGGGAGAGTCTTCTTGCTTTAAAATACTGACCTAATTCCAAAACACAGTCCCACTCATCAGTTTTATTTCTCAGAAGAATTGCAGCTACTGATATCAAGCTTTATAAGTAATTAGTAGGAACATTCTTTCAGTCTCCTCAGCCTATCAAATTTACTATTTCAATTGAAAGTATGTGTGTATTGTCATATCAACCATTGGTAAAATAGAAATAATATCAAAAGTATTAATAAGGCTTTAAGATCTTTAAGGTATATTAACAGCAATGTGAATAGAAATTAGCAAGTCTTTTATTGGTAAACTGTAGTTTTGATTTTGAAATCTATAGTTTAAGAAGCATGTGAAAGCATTGAGAGTGATTTATCTAATTATAATGAAGAAGAATTAGTTGGAAAATGTGACACATAATTAAAGGTTGAGACTAATTTGGACAGTGGGGAAAGATTCTCTAATTATTTAATAACTGTCTTCAAGGGAAGCCTGGGTGGCTCAGTGGTTGAGCATCTGCCTTTGGCTCAGGGCGTGACCCCGGGGTCCTGGGATGAGTCCTGCACCAGACTCTCCACAGGGAGCCTGCTTCTCCTCCTATGTCTCTACCTCTCTGTGTCTCTCATGAATAAATAAATAAAATCTTTAAAAAAAAATAACTGTCTTCAAGCAGATGGCATTAAAGAAAGTATACTTTAACGAGTACCCTCCGTAGTCTCAGAGGACAAAACAGAAGAAAATGAATTTACTATTCTAGAGTAGCAGAAATACCTCACTTAACCGTCAGGCAAACTTTGGTGACTTGAACAAACCTAACATTTACTTTGCTGCTGTTGCTTGAGGCAATTGCAGGCTACTTTACAGAAGAGTATTTTACCTCTCAATAAGTGTATTAAAAACAAGGCCGCATGTTATAAACAGACACAATGAAAACATCAGTAAACAACAATAGCTGAAAATAAAAAGATTCACACACATACACAAAGCCATTCATATAAGCAGTCAGCAGTGTGGGGCCACTTTATATGGGAACAAGAGATCTTACAAACTCAATGGCCTTTAACTGTATCATATAATTTTTCTATTGCTGACCCTCAACCACCAAGAAAAGATTAAATTACATTCATTTTTAGTCTGTTTAGAAATGCAGAGGAATTTTAAGGAAATTTTCCTTTGTAGAACTCTAGTGATATAAGACTCCCAAGACTTCTAGTTCAGTCTCCATATTTGCTTTAAAATAACATATTTGAATCAACTTGTAAAGCTCTGGACCAGCTCTGAACTCTAATTAGTTCAGTCTCAAGTGAAGAAACTTTAATTTATAGGAAGTGAAATGTCCAGGCCAGACAGAGTAAGTGGCAGGGTCAGAACTGAAATGCATATCTACAATGAGCACATCTCACCCGCCTTCCATTTTACTGTATTGCCTGTAACCATTCCACCATTTTTTATTTTGTTTTTAGTTTTGGTACCTTAGTGGAGTAAATTTAAGTTGCCTAAAAAGTCTACCCTCTACCGTCTAGAAAGATGTTGGAAAAATGAGCAGATGCTATATTCGATCACAAATTTAAGCTACTTTGTTAATTTTTCAATCTACTTCACGAGTCTTTAGGTAGCATAGGAATAGAAATGAGTCTAAGTGGCTAGTTAAAAATACCATTTGATAGTAGGGTCCAGGGTTAATTGCTCTTATACTTTCATTAGTCTATGGATCCTATTTTTCCCTTCTTATCTTTTGAAAGAATAATTAAGATGTTTGTAAAATGTGTCATGCTGTACCCTAAAACAAATGGTATTATTTACCACAAATAGAAAAGACAACTATCAGAGACATTACTATGATACTAAAAATAAGAAGCCGCCCCTTACACTTTAGGGAGGAAGCAGTTAGTGCTCTATCTTCACTTGGTTTTCAGCAGCTTTCTCAGCTGAGAAACACCCAAAATATCACAAACAGTTGAAACCATCAACTCTACTAATGCACCTTTTAAACAACTACCTTTTCCCAGAACAGATAGTGAGGTTATGTGAAGGCATAGCAGATTATTTTGGTTTTACATTTTGCAATGAAACCTCTTCCTATGGTGCCTCAAAGAAAAGTACTAATGGGTGAGTGTTTGTCATCTTCCTTCCTCCTCCTCATACCTGCTCAGTTTCGCTCCCCCTTTTCCTCCTCCAAACCAAAGGAAAAAGATTTTCTTTGGCTGAGGGAAAGGCTAAGTCATTTTACATAGAGGCTAAGTCTCTTCTATGTAAAAGAATGAAGAAAGTGAATGGGGAAAGAGACTAAGATGCTGAGCCAGAGAGAGAAGTTGGTGTGACAGAGTCATGGGGCAATGTGGAAAGAGTAAAGGAACAGTGCAAGAAAGGAAGTGGGAGACAGTGTTGTGGTATGTTGGATTATGAATGAATCTATGTTAATGTTATATGAAAAAGGCAAGGATTTGAATTATACTTTATCTGCTTTTGTTGTTTGGACCATGTTTCCCCCCTTGGAATAAAACCATGAGACTGGACCGCTCGGGTTTCCAGGTTAATAAAGTCTTTTCAGGTTATCTGTTTCAACTCAAAACTTTTTCTTTTCTCTTTTTCTTTCTTTCTCTCTCTCTCTCTTTTTTTTTTCTCTTGTTAACTTGGGTCCCCATGGTGTTAAAATCTTTGGTCGTTTTAAATAAGACAAAGTTCCTTGCCTTCAGGCTTGTATATTCTATACTAAATAGTCATTCATAGCAAAGTAATAACTACAGAATAAATTGTTCTGAATTTGTTGTTTTCTGTTCTCCTAGACATTTCCCTAGTATTATAGGGTTGTTTTAAAAACAACAAAACACTATCATGAACAGCATTTTACATCATAAGATAGATTACATTGACATAAGAAAAAGACTTTCATCATCAGTCACTATCATTTCTTACTAACCAAAACAGTGAGCTCATTGTTGCATCCAATGTGGTATTCCCTAACTTATTTCTCTGTAAGTTTCTCCAGCACAGTAACCTCAGAAAGCTAGTTACATAATAAATGTTGTATTTCTTAAGTAACTTCACAGGAATGTAATTAACAATCATTTTATCTTGGTATTTATTTTACTTTTTCGCTTCTCTTGATAATTAATGCACTTTCAATTATCCATTAATTTTAAATAACATTTTCCTGTGAATGGCCAAGGCATAGCTTAATATCTATAAAATAATGAAATGAATATTTTAAAGTGGTTGCTTTCTGCAAA
Organism: Canis lupus dingo; assembly: GCF_003254725.2. NCBI lineage: Eukaryota > Metazoa > Chordata > Mammalia > Carnivora > Canidae > Canis > Canis lupus. Next base: position 45,215,873 of record NC_064257.1, on the reverse strand, counting down.
AAGGTGTCAGGGAAGTGACCATTAGGAGACAAAATAAGAATACAGTGTAAAAGAAGTGAAGAAATGTACTACAAAATAGTAGAAGTTACAGTGTCTTCTGTGTGTATTAAATCAGAACTTCAGAATTTAACTTGTAGAGGGGTGTCTGGGTGGCTCAGTCAGTTAAGCGTCTGCCTTCAGCCCAGGTCATGATCCCAGGGTCTGGGACTGAGCCCTGCATTAGGCTCCCTGCTTAGGGGGACCCTGCTTCTCCTTTTCCCTAGGCCCCTCCCACCTAACCTCCTGGCTTATGGGCTCTCTCTCTGTCTCTCTCTCTCATTCTTGCTCATTCTCTTTCTCAAATAAATAAATATGTTTAAAAGACTTTTAAAAAGGAAATTAACTTGTAAAAGTAAAAATAAAGATACAGAATTTATAATTAATCAAATGATTAATTTGCAATTTGCAAATAAACTAAAGATTCTCTTTTGAATGAGGGTTTACATCTAAAAAAATGTCATTGTGGGGGGATGGAGTAACTGAGTGACAGGCACTAAGGAGGACACCTGATGAGATGAGCACTGAGTGTTATACTCTATGTTGGCACATTGAATTTAAATAAAATATTTTAAATAAAATAAAATGAAATGATGTCATTGTAGGTACCATGTTTTTTGTTGGCTAGACAGCATGTTTAATAACTGCTTCTGTTTTGTCTTTTAGTTTGTTTGCTTTCCAGTAGCAACTGGTCTGGAAATTTGCTTGTGGTTATTATTTTTGTTTTCTGTTTATTAAAAATTAAAAGTCAGGATTTTCTTAGCTATCAGAATTCTCATTTAGTTTACCATTGAATTTCTTCTACTGTTGAATTTATTTAATAATCCATACATGTATAAAAAAAACCCGGAGAGAGGCACTGAATGTGCACAGCTAGGTGGATTTCATTTCCTAAAGATACCAAGTGAAAACATTTCGAAATACTACTGTGATAAAATCTCATTTTCTGGTAGTCCTATACCAGAGGTGAATAATTTGAGATAATGCAGTATTGGAGTAACATGTTAGTGAACCTTGCTTGTAATGAAGTCCTACTGAACCCCAAATATAGTGCGTGGGTTTTATATAAAACCCACTGTTTGCTTTTATTGAGTAAATCTTTCATAATATAGTCCTTACATTAACTTAATACTGTGCCAAGCAAACTTTACAGTCTACCAATGTATCATATACATTTCAAGATTTTAGTCTTAAACTATAAAATTACATGTGTTTTCAACCATCATTTGTTTAGAGATATTGGAGTTCAGCCACATTTTTTATTGTGTCTTCAAAATCTCAGCTTCAGGAATGTACAAGGAAAGGAATCTTCAGTCAGAGCTTGATTCTTCCAATCCCTCTTCTCAAAGTTAATATGAAAGTTAACTCATTTCAATATGATGTAATCTCCAGGGTTTTATATATATATATAAATTTTCTTTGGAAAGATATCAAGCTCTCTAATACTGGATTATCCAACTTAGTAATTTTTCCGTTCACATCTGGTTATATATTTCATTGCACTCCATTTTTTGTTCCAAACACTATATTGTCTAATTTATTTCTGAGTACATGATATTATTTCGAGAAGGGGAGGACGTATTTTTATAATAAAGCATGTCTACTGCCATTTTATCTTTTTTTTATAAACCACATTACCTTTCTTGTGTACTTTATATTGCACCTCAAACCCAAGATTGTCACGATATTTTGTTTTGAGACTCATGCAGTTCAATTTCCTAAGGTGCAATCAAAAGAAGTTATTTATAATAAAACAATGGATTCTATTGTTCCATTTTGTAATTTGTTACATGGGCAAATCATTCCAACTTTACAGGACTATTAAAAGAATTGAGTGTGAAAAACCCAGTACAGTGAGATATACATGTATATTTAATATAAAAAATATTAGGGACGCCTGGGTGGCTCAGCAGTTGAGTGTCTGCCTTTGGCTCAGGGCGTGATCCTGGGGTCCTGGGATCGAGTCCCACATCAGTCTCCCTGCGTGGAGCCTGCTTCTCCCTCTGCCTGTCTCTCTCTCTCTTTCTCTCTCTCTCTCTCTCGTAAATAAATAAATAAAATCTTTAAATATATATATATATACACACACATATATATAATATTAAATAAATATTTAGTGCAGCAGTTTAAGAGGTGGACTCCAGAAAAGGCAAATTTAGAGCTATGAGAAACCTCAGACAGTAGAAGCATAAACTATCCCAAGGAAGAGCACTTAGCTCTACAGAGAAATTCCTACTGGTATTGTCCACTATGTATGCGCCTGAATGTCTCATCTTATTTGCCCAAATGGGACCCATGATCCCTGGAAGAGAGCTGCAAACTGCTGGCCTCAACAGATTGCACAATAGAACATGCTTCTTATTTTTGTTCTTACTAAACAGTGTAAGCAATTTAAAGAATAAGAATGTGTCTTTATAATGCAGGAAATTAAGGTCCTCATAACATCTACACATTCACACCAAGTTTAGAAAGGTTTATTCAGAAAATTAATCATTTGACCATGTTATACCCATTAAGATTCCTAACTCTGTGTATTACACTGTGGTCTCCACTCATGCATTCACTATGACTGAAAAATACTTTTTTTTTTTCATTCATCTACAAAGATTTACTGACTACCAGTTATGTGCTAGGGAGTCTTTTCTAGGCATGGGGGTTACAGTGTTGAAAAATTCAATGCATTTGAACACGCACAGCAAATAAATAGGTAAGATCCTTTCAGAGAGTAGCAGTTTTCCTGCAGAAAGTGGTGTGTGAGATGGGGAGAAGCCATGGAGAGCACGGAGTTACTTTGAAGTAGGGGTGAAATGGGTTGTCTCAGCCCATGAGGCAAGGTTTCCCTTTATTGCTTCACAATGGATTCCTGAAAAGTACTTTTAAAAAGAATGTTCCATGAAGTTTAATTTGGGGGAAGCAGGTCAATTTTAGCAAATCTGGAAATTTTATATCTTTAGGATTGCCCTTTCACAACTGTTTAAATTCAATTAAAATATTGTAAAAGTTCTACTGCAAAGCATACTGTCACATTTATTTCAAATGGGAGGATTTAAGAAAGAAGTAGAAGGAAGGTAACTTTATGTTTTAAACATTTCCTTTTATCTCCCATACTGAAAATTGATACACATTTAAATGTTCTTTGCTTTCTCTTAAAGCTAAAATTTTGAGTTAGAATTGTGTTTACTAAAAAAAAAAAAAAAAAAAAAAAAAGAATTGTGTTTACTATCATTGACATTTCAAAGAAAAGTAAATATATATATATATATATATATATATATATATATATATATATATATAATACTTTCAAATTGTAAAATATTCCAATTTTTTAGAACTTCTACAGGTCTAGAATCCCAAGTAGCTATAAATGTCATTACTAAGTCGGGTGGGGGTGAAATATAACATCTTATCCGCCAAAAAGATTATTTGAATGTAGTGTTGAATTTAAGATTCACTTTCTAGCTTCAGCTATCTAGTTATAAGAGGCTCTAAAAGCAGTGGAAATAGCAGGTGGTTCCATCTACATGAAAACCTATAAATTCAACCTTATTTTGACTACCTTCCAGGATAGTCTTCCATTAAGAGGAGATTCAGAACCAATGTAAAGGAAGTAAAATGAGCCCTTGGCAGTTTCACCAATAGTTGAGAGCCAATGACTGGGGGGTAAATGTAGGGATGCCCAGACTCAACCAGATAAAGCCAACTCTACTGTAATTCTAATCTGTTCTAAAACCCCAGACTACAATGGCTATCATGGCAAAAATTAAAACATAATTGTATTATCTATTACTTTTATTGTAAACAATTAAGTCAGTATTTTAACTGCTAATAGATTTCAAGTATTATACAATGTTTAACAATGAAAGTAGCTTAAGAATGTACCACATATTTTGCTTGTATTCAATTTATAATACTATTTCAAAGCTTTTTCTAAGCTACAGTGAATTCCCTTAAAAATGTATATTGCTTCTATTTATGATGTCAAACTACACCTAAACACTAGGATTGCTAAAAATTATTTGGGAACATTGGAAAATTTATGGAAAGGAATCAAATTATTAAGGAAACACTATCAATTATAACTGGGAATATTTCATTTAAGTTGGAAATAAATGATTACTATAAAATCTTTTTCAAAAGCTCTCATACAATAATTCTGAAATGAGACATTTATTTTATTCTTGTATTTATACATCATCTTTACAGGGATTCTAAGCAGGTTATATTGGGACCAAATATACTTTGGATTTAAGTTCTTCCTCTCATTGTTCAGAGCTGTTGTTTGCCCAGCCTATAAATTTTAGAACAGCATTTCAAAACTGTTTTTTACGAAGTCAGTCTTTGTTGTTCATCATTTCTAGTAGCAAACTCAATATACAGCCTACTTATTTTCTGATTTAGAAGTGTGTGCTCACATATGTACAGATGGAAACATGGGGTATAATTGTGACTGGATGTGATATGGTTGTTGCTGTTTGGTCTGTGTGCATGTGCAGCTGCTGTTCTGCAACAGAGAATCTGTAAGAATCTAAACATGCAAAATACAGAAAGCAAAGTGGAAAAGATATTTTTCAACTTAATTTCCACCAAGAGAAAATCAAATAAAAAGAAAGAGCAAATGGCATAGTCTGAAAATTTGGCTGGCATCAAGGTGGTGGCACAGATATGATGATAAAGAGAAGCAGACAGAAACTTGAGATATATTTTTGTACAGAACCAGCACATGATAGATTATATTTAAGGATGAATAGAGAAATTAAGGATGAATCCTATATTGCTGTCTTGAGCAACTGAGTGGAAATGATTCTGACTGGAAAAAATCAAGGATTCTCTTTGGGATGTGTTATGTTTTAGATGTTATAGTTGTTATTAGATAGATCTTCAACTACAGACCTCAAACAGGAGTTGGATATGTAAATGTGGAGCTCAGAGGGGAGGCCTGGGCTACAGACATGGATTTGAGAGTCACAGTTTATAGAGAGCATTGAAGCAGTGGCACTTCACAAAATAGCCTTGAGAGAGTATAAAGAGAAGAGGGAAATATGGTCAAGGTCTCAGACCAGGGTCATTCTACAAGTGAAAATTGGGTTCTAAAGGAGCAGCTAACAGTGGAGGGCAGAAAAAAAGCACAGATGACTACATATCCATGAAACAGTTTACTTCCATTGAAATGTGGAACAAATATTTTTAAAGACTTTAAAAGTGAATGACTAAGCTGGCAAAAAAAATAAATAAATAAGGAAAATACCTATGGGCCTAAAATATAATATTCTCTTTTATGCTTGAGAAACAGCAAAGAAATCATTTTGGCTTCAGAGAAGTGAACAGGAAGATAGGGGATAGGATATGAGGTCCCAGAATTCATGGCTGGGTTAAGATGGGAATAATCCAATAGAAATGGAAGAAATTATGGTGAAAACAGTGAGACATGTTGAAGCGATATTCTTGTTTAGACAAGAGAGAATGAGATCTATTACACAAATAGCAAAGATGGCCTTTGATGGCAGCATGGACACATCTCCATTGAAACAAGAGTGTGGGCACACAGCAGGTTAGGTGAGTAGATATGTTGGAAGTTTATCAAAGTTATCTTTAAATGTCCCTAGTTTTCTTAATGAAATAAATATCATTAAATATCATAATATCAATAATAAATAAATATCTAGAGATCAGATTGGCAGTTGTAAGAAAAAAAAGAAGGTATGAAATTATTTTCTTAAAGAATGAAAGAGTATGGGAACTAGGTCAATACATGATTATTCCAAAGCAAATCTAGTGGGCTACATGAGGTTAATGTTCATGAAATATAAAGACTAGTCAGCATTTTTGTGGTTTCCTCAAACCAAATTAAGCTATTCTCTAGTGCAGGGTGCCAAGTATGAAGATAATTGGACTTGGCTAGGGTTTGAGTTTACCAAGTAAGTACACAAAATTTTTTTAAGAAATCAAAGGAAAAATTTTAAAGTGTATGTCAAGGAACAAAAAATATGATAAATAATAAAATATTTTTAAAACTGCAATAGAGGAGTGCCTGGGTAACTCAGTTGATTAAGCATCTGACTCTTGGTTTCAGCTCAGGTCATGATCTGATGGGTTGTGGGATCAAGCCCCATGTTGGGTTCTGTGCTCTGCAGGGAGTCTGTGTGAGGGTTTTGCCCTCTGCCCCTCCCCACACTGGTTCTCTCTCTCTCAAATAAATAAATAAAACTTTAAAAAATAAACCTGCAATAGATGTGCTAAGCATGAGATGATATCCAGCTAAATGGAGAATTGATAAAATGAAAAATAGCTCTAAAGAAAATACCAGAATAGAACATGTTAAAAAACAAAGGAGAAGGACAATATAGACTACTGTTTAAGAATCACAAAAAAAGTAGAGTAAAAATGTCCAACATATAATAACTGGAGTTACATAGTGGAAAACGAGAGAGAAGCAACACCTTAAAGCTATCATGGCTGAGAATTGCAGAGAAACGAGTGCTCACATGTAACAAGCACATCATATTACAAGCAAACTAAATAAAAAGAAATCTATGATTTGGATACATAAAACTGCAGAATACCAAAGATTAAAGCAAAGATCTTAAAAGTGACTGAAAAGAAAAGAAAAAAAAGAATTATCTTTAGGGAATGAAAGATTCAGTTAGCCACAAATAACAACAATGGAAGTTAAGAAGCAATGGACTAATATTTTTAATATAATGAGAGAAATCACAATCAATCAAGAAATATAAATTCAGTGAAACTATCAAGAACAAAGGCAGAAGACTTTTGGATTAAAAAAATCAATCTAAAAAAAATAAATAAATAAAAATAAAAAAAATAAAAAAATCAATCTACTGCTCACAGAACCATACTAAAGTAAGTCCTAAAGTAGATACTAAAGGATAAAAGAATACAATCTCAGAAGGTTTGAAATTCAAGAAACAATAGTGAGAAAAAGATACACAAATAAGTAAATCTAAATCGTTAAGTACTTCCAAACATTTTTTAAAAAAGAAAAATTATAAAATTCAATTTGAGAGATTTAAAAAAGATGGAAAATTTCTAAGCAGTAATTACATATATTTCAGGATGGGATGGTAGGTTAAACATATTAATTTACTTTCAGCTTTTTTTAAATCTTTTTATCTTTTAAGTAGGCTCCATGTGGAGCCAAACATGGGGCTTGAAGACCCTGAGATCAACACCTGAGCTGAGATCAAGAATCAGATACTTAATGAACTGAACCACCAAGGTGCTCCTACTTCCAGCTTTTTAAACTACATTATATATCATATCTAAAATAACAACTAAAAGAAATAGATCAGTGGAGGGGAAGAAAGAAATGGGGTGAAAAAGCCCAGACAAACCAAAAATAGGGAAAAGAGGAAAAAATAAAACACAGGAAGTATTAGAACAAATAAAAGGCATTAAATAATACACTAAAAATAAACCCATAGTAGCAATGAATACAAATTTATTAAGTTATTAAACTATCTTGTGCACTATAAAGGCAGAGGTTAGGACCACCTGAGTGAGGCAGTCATCCTCACTTGGTTAAGCGATCTCTTGGTTTTGACTCAGGTTGCAATCTCAGGGATGTGGATGGAGTCCCCAACTGGGCTCCATACTCAGTAAGGAGTCAGCTTAGGTTTCTCTCTCCCTCTCCCTCTGCTCCTCCCCCATCTCCCCTCCCTGTGCTCGCTCTCTCTCTCTCTCTCTCGGTCTCTCTCTCTCTCTCTCTCTCTCAAATAAATAAGTAAATCTTTAAAAGAAATCAAACTGAATTAAACAAATGGTATATGGTATTTACAAGAAACATATATAAAACAAGAAAGGCTGAAATATAAAAGAATGGGAAAAGATATACACAAAAATACTAAAGAAAGCAATGTAGTTTTTATTAGATAAAATAGGCTTTTAAAGCAAAATCATTGGGGACAGAAAGTTACTAATGACAAAAGATTCAATTCATCAGGAAGATATAACATTCAAAGTGTAAAGTTGCCTAATATCAAAGCATGTTAATGTATAAAATGAAAATAGAATCAACAAGGAGAAATTTCAATTCTACCAACCTAGTAAAAAATCTTCACATTCCTTTATTGGTAATTGATGGATTAAGCAATCCAAAATATCTGCAAAAGTAAAGATTTGAACAAACAAAAATTTTAAGTGATGTAATGAACACATGAAACTATATCTAATAGGGGAAAATATGCAATATTTTCAAGCATATATAAAATAGTTTTTAAAATTAATGTACATGAAATGAACCTTGATAGAATCCATAGGACTGATATCATACAGACCATGATTGCTGTCCACAGAGCAATTAAGTTAGAATAACTTAAACAAAAGCTTGTTTGGAAAATTGTGAAATATTTCTAAATAGCTTTTTCAAAAAAAAAAAAAAAGAAGGGAAATCAATAATTTCTTAGTACTGAATAACTGAAAATACCAAAAGTAATGAAATGGAGCTAAAGCAACTCATAAAGTTAAACTTATAACCTTGGATATTGTATTAAGAAAGAGGTAGTATGTACATTAATGAGCTAAACATACAAATCTATGTTTGTAGCAAAACATACAAATTAAGAAGTTAGAATAATAGAGTAAACCTAAATGAAGTAAAAGAGAAGAAATAGTAAAGAAAAGAATAGAAATTAATGAATAGATTACAAAGAAAAAAGGGAAGTATAATTAATAACTTAATTTGTGTGTCCACCGAGAGAGTCCTAGGACTCAGTATGGCCAGCTCCCCATTTGACATATTTTCAGTGATATCTAATAGCCATTTGAATCTCATTGTGATTTATTTCATCCCCACACACCCATCCCACACCCCTAGACTTGCTCCTAGAACAATCTTCTCTCAGTTAAATGATAAATTTATTCTTCTGGTTTCTCAAGGCAAAACCCTTGGAGTCATCTTGACCTCTTTTTCCCACATCCAGTTAGTAAACAAAACCTATTGGCGCCTTCACCATTTTGGTAGCTCAGGGATTCTCTAAAGTGGAGAAACCTCACGTCCATTCTATCCTATTCTATCTCAAAGATACCATATATTGGAGTTACAGAGCTTAGACTCTAGCAGGACAAAAAAAAAAGAATGAGAAACTTAAGAAATTGGGGCTAGAGAAGAAAGGATTGGAAAAGACCGAGTGAATGAAGGGTAAACAGCCTACTGTAAAGTAATGGGAAGGAAATGGGAAAATTATGTGGGTATTTACTCTATGCTTTCTAAATACCATCTTAGTTATTAGAATAAATGCATCTTTTTTTTTTCTCATTTAAAACTTCTCTGCTCAGAGATGCCTGGGTGGCTCAGCAGTTTAGCACCTGCCTTCAGCTCAGGGCGTGATCCTGGGGTCCTGGGATGGAGTCCCACATCGGGCTCTCTGCAGGGAGCCTGCTTCTCCCTCTGCCTGTGTCTCTGCCTCTCTCTGTGTGTCTCTTATGAATTAATAAATAAAATCTTTTAAAAATTAAAAACATTTTAAAATTCAAAAGAAAAGTCAGGTGGTGTATGAAGAAACAACTGGGGTCTAGTCCTGGCTCTACCACCTGGTGGATGGGTTGGCAGAGGCACTACAACTCTGTGCTTCAGGTTTACTTTTGATAATGGGGGTGAATTTCATGTGATCACAGAAGTATCTTCTGCCTCAGAGAGGCCGTGATTCCAGGAGAACAGAAGAGGGAAGGCAGTAGCACTTTACACCTATAATTTACCCAGGAAAGCTGGTAGGTGCTTTGAGTTGCAAACCAGAAGCTTGGTATAAAGTACATTTATCATTACACTTGTTAGAGTGAGATATTTCTGTGTCTCACCTCTGTGAAGTCTGTCTTATGAAAATGTCCCAGCTTGCTTGAAGTCGGATACAAAAGGAGAATACTGACATTTTGTATTTTAATCCTGTGCCCTTCCTATACCCAACCATCTTTAAAGGATGTTTTAGCAAAATTATCTCCTTTTATGAGTTCCACATTTAAAGTTTTTCAGTTGAGAGAAATTTCAAAATATAAACTGTTTCTTTAAAAACAATTATCTCTTTAAAAATATAAAAAATGGAAAATCTGCTTTGAAAGGAAAATATTCCATAATTAAATGAGCCATTTCCAAAAATACTAAGCTAATGAGATACAAAACTTTTGTCAATACAGTTACACTCAAGGACATTTTAAATATTTTTGAAATATCACCATCATTTGAATTTGCTGCTCACGTTTACAGGTATACTTATCAGTTTTATTAGAAACATCTGAACAACATAGAGCCTTTGACCAAAAATTGACCATAAAACTAAGAACTAAAGTCCACGCATTTCTTTTAATAATGAAGGCTTAGCTCTCTGCTCCTGGGCATATTCACATAATGTGCCTGTAAGCTCTGTTCTGTATCCAAAATTATGATTAGTATATTTAATCAATGGTTTCTGTCCTTATTGGGGCTCTCAACAGATCAAAATGGTATGTGCTAATTGGACATAATAACTGCTAAGACTTTAGAGCTAATATAAAATAATGACTCACATTTATTGAGCCCTTACACATTAGACCCTATGCTAAGCAATTTCTATGCAGCATCCCTTTTATTCCTACAAAGATATTACAAGTTAGGTACAGGTAAGGTTCTTAGTGGCAGGAAACTTGGCTGTCTATCCTATTCACTGCTGTGAGCAACACTGCCTGGCACTGAGTAGGCTTTGAATGTATTTAACAAATAAATGAGCAAATATCATTGTGACTGTTTTAGACAACAAAAGCTGAGGTTTAGGGAGATTAGGAGATGTGCTAGTTAGTGACTGAGCAGGAATCAAAACCCAGGTTTGAGTGCAAAATCCATGCTTTGAGCTACTCTCTTTGCCGTATTTGGTCACTGATCCCAAGTTTTCTGAATTTGAAGGATGTTATCTCATGTTAGATTAGGCTTAGTTTTGAATTCCTTGAAGATCAGAATTTAGCTAAGTATATTTCTGTTGAGCAGTTATAATTTACATAAGTCAAAGAAATTACAGACGTGCTCAAGAAAACACTTGCCCCTAATTCCTTAAATATAAAAGATCCTCTTTTTTAAAAAATGAAAATCTTTCCCATCAAGGCAGTAATACAAAACTGATATGAAGTTGAGAACTAGAATTATAAGCTTGAAATGACCTTGAAAAGTCTAGATTTTTTTCCCAGTGCCTCCACTTGCTGAACAAATCCTACACCTTCTCTAAGTTTGCCTTTGAATACATCCTTAATTCCTTCAGAGGAGTTGTAACAGACACAAAAAGCTTTGAAAAAGTTTAAAGCACAAAGTGCATGTTATGTTTATTTTTATTGTATTTAGTTCATTATTTGAACATCAACATTAGCCTCATTTTAAATGACCTAGAATGTGCAGTGTAATTTATTTAGAATTTATGAAATCAACTGAAGATATAAAAGCTCTTTAAACTATATGAGGAATAACAGAAAAGTATCTGAATAAAAGCCAGTTCTGATTCGTTTCTCTGTGACACTGATTACCAGCCCATGTGTAACTAAGTTGGTGATTGGAACTGGGACATACCCACTATCTGACAATACCTTTGTCCTGTCCTGCTTAAATCACAGCAGAAATTGAGACTTTCTTTTTAATGACATGTAAAGTGCTTTTGAATCAACATCTTTATTTGGGGCACACATGAAAAATGTACCTTTACATATTATTGTGTATCTTTTTTATAGTATCTAAAAGCTAGAAATAACCAATGGTGGACATTTACACTGCCTTTCACTATTATACTTTTTGTAATTATACCTCAATAAAATCCTATAATTCACTAAGAAAGAAATCATTTTAAGTCCTCAAAATCAGAAAAATATTCTAAATGTGTTTTAAAAGCTTGAGTATTTGACTTTATCAGATACTGTAATTTGTATTGCATGTAAGTTGATGTCATCTAAAAGGAAAGTCAAAAACATTTGTAATCACTACAGCAAAACATTCATGATATTATATCTTGTATACCTTAGAATTTCAACCATAAGTACTGATACTAAGAATTTGATTCAAAACTCTGATGGTATAAGCCAATATGTAGTTTTAAAAAAAAAAAAAAGCAATTGAAGAGGAGAGAAATGCTTGAAAGCAACCGTCTTGTTGCTGAAAGTTAGGCATAGTTAATAGGTTAATTTCTGTTTATTGAATAAGAGAGCCCAATGCTGATTGATATAGTAATTTCAGTGTTTGCTATGGCAAATATTTAGCTCATTATCAGTTTTAATAGCATTTTGCAGAACAAGCCTTTTCTTGACATCTAGAAAATACTATTAAATTTCCCTGCATAGATACATTGTTATGACATGCAATAACTACTTGAATATAAAGGGGATTAATAATTTAAAAGGTGTTAACAAATTAGGGCCATCATTAAAAATAGACTTTGAACCATTTTGTAGCAAAATCAGATTGAGGTAATGCTCTGCTCTTATGATAAAGAATTACTGCATTAATTCTGCAAAGTGAACTTATTGCTCCTATTCGTCTCCAAAACCCTGGAGCATTAAAAGACAGGAAGAATGAAATGATCACTGCATTTTTTTCAGGCACAACAGCTCTAATATTTCCATCACAGTTTCACAGCTCAGCCAGCCGAGTTGTGTTAATGACGGGCGGGGGAGAAACCCTTCAAAATGTCATCTTTTTCTTTAATTTTGCTTTTAGCTTGTCCTATAAAATCGGGCCAGATTTTCCCGGACAGCTTATAATAATAAATAAAGAATCATATTTAACTTAAGTAGCATCAGTATTGACTACATGGCTTAATACTGTTTTACATCTAACTTTTTAAAATTTAATCCATGAGCCTGTTGAGGACCTTCTTTCTGCATCAGTTACCCTCCTGATGGCTGAAGTTGACTCTACTGATGGGGAGGGCTAAGTGGTGTCCTCTTCCTTCTTCACTACCTCCTGGGCATCCCTCCTAAAACTAAGCACTTTGGGATACAGAGAACAGCCCCATAGAAGTTGTTTTGTCAAGAGAAATTGAAAGCTACACTCTGCTATTTGAATCTTCAAATTTAATATTCAATTTTCTGTGCTTTTTCTTCATTTATCTTAAAAATATTATATATGATAGCATATTTGGAAAGAACTATTGTAGTTGCTGATAACTAAATTCTCCATGCAAGCTATTAATATAAACTGAAAAGAAAATGAAAATTGATGTACAAAATTGCAACTATACTGCATATGTTCATAGAATCAAGGAATATTAAAGCTGAAATAGAGCTCAAAGCTCTTTTTTTCCAACCCTCAAATTTTGAAGTTGAGGAAACTGAGGCCCAGACAGGCTAAATAGATTGCCTTAACACACCTGGCTGAGTGACTGTTAGAACCTCTGCATTGTTATTTTTGCAATATCAGTCATCCCTGAGTCTGAAATTCTCATATTGCTCAATACTACTTGAGTGCTTCATTGATTACAGCTGTAAAGTACAACAAACTTTGGATTTGGGGCCAGCTGAGCTTGAACTTGAATCACAAATTATGCACATATCCTTGAGAAAAATCACTTGACCTCAGTTTCCTCATCCACTAACTGTAGATACTAATACCCTACTTCAGAGGTGCCCTGTGAATTAACTAGTTTTATATATGTGTAAGCACCATAAACTATAAATCTTTATACAAATAATAAGTCATTATCATTAAGAAGGAATGTCTGCTTCCACTAAATTAAGGCATTTTGTTATCTAGGAGGGGAATTATTAGTTAGCCAGCACATTAACAAGGCCTTGAGGCAATGGGACAAAACAATACGTTTTCATTTGGGGGAGAAGAAAGGTAGAGAAAGATCTAAGGCATTGGCAATTAGAGCAAAACTGTAAGGCACCAAGGGCAGTTGTTAAAAATAGCAGAGAGAAAATGGAGGAGATGAGGAGCTCTATTTTACATTGAGAAAATGGAGGTTTGGAGAGGGTAAGTAATTGGACCTCAGTGACCCAGCCAGAAGGTGATAGAAGCAGGACTGAAACCGGCGGCTCTCTGATTCCAAAGATTAACTACCAGGAGATTGATTTACAGTATCATAAATAGGACAAAATTTTGATTTAAGACCTTCAGAGAACATTCTTTTTTTTTTTTTTGTCAGAAGCTAGAGGTGAAACCTATTATGACGGAAACCTAAGGATGCACCAGAGATCCATGATACCAACTTGCTAAAACAATGGTGGACAAAAGGTTTAATTTACAGCATGATTCTGGGAATGATTCTGAAAGGATTCTGATTGGAATTTGTCAACGATCTTTTTAACCTTTGAAAATTAAGTACTGAATAACTTATAAATGTTTAGTTCCAATAACATCAACTTACCCACCAAGGCTTCTTATCAATTCTCATTCCTTCTAATAGTCTCTCCTCATTTAACTAGAGGCTCTGTTTCCTTCTTGGATTATAAATTGATTGTGAGTAAAAATCACTTAAGAATTCATTAAACCTTGTGATTTCATCCTTTGCCTAAGATCCCATAAAACCTAATGCTGAAGTATATTCATAGTGTTACTTAACCCAGGTTTGAAAATCATTGCAATGGGATTTAGCAGTATGAGACTAATGGTTTTATCACAAACCCACTTTTAAAAAAATACTAGCTCAGTTTTCTGGTTAATTTTCTTTTACCAGGCAGGTAGTCCACATGCAATAATAAATATGTTATTAAAACATTCTATTTATTTATGATATGTAGTCCTACCTATCCCACCCAAACAACAAAGCCTCTTCAGCCACTATCAATGCCAAAATAAAAAGAATTATGTTTATCTTTGAGAATCCTTATTGGTATAGAAATAAAGAGAAGCAGCCATGAAAATACTAACAAAAGGAAGAATTTGTTCTATGGTAGATGCCAATCCAAAGACCATGTTTGTACATGGTGGACTCCTGACCAAAAGCACCTTTCCTTGGGCATCCTAGTGGCTCAGTCAGTTAAGTGTCTGACTCTTGCTTTCTGCTCAGGACATGTTATCAGGATCATGAGACGGAACCCTGTGTTGGCGCTCAGCTCTGGGCGGTGTAGAACCTGCTTAAGATTCTTCCTCTCTGTCCCTCTCCTGCCACTCACCTGTGCCCACTCTCTCTCAGAAAAAAATAAATAAATAAAAAATAAGGCATCTTTCCTCACATGTCTGAATGATTTGCTTACATAAATTTTGCTTCTCTGTTTGAGGTTCAGTAAGCAGGCATTTAAAGTTAACAAACATCTGTTTTTAAATGCAAACGTGTAAGAAGTCTATGGCCCTTCATACATTAGAATTGATTGGCTTATTGGCTTATTCTGGTTGCTTGCTTCCTAACATTTAACTGAGCCTAGCTGAACTAAGACACTGTAAGTCAGAGTAAATTTTTTGACTCCA
Organism: Canis lupus dingo; assembly: GCF_003254725.2. Lineage (NCBI taxonomy): Eukaryota > Metazoa > Chordata > Mammalia > Carnivora > Canidae > Canis > Canis lupus. Next base: position 45,200,473 of record NC_064257.1, on the reverse strand, counting down.
GATCTCTCTGTTCTCCAGATTTATTCTATTTCTGAAACCCTCAACTTGCCCTTAGTATTCTGCTCTCCTTGAGAACTCTGCTATCTGTAACCCGCATATATGTTTATGGCAGAGGCTATACATTCTGAGCAACAGTCCCCCTAGAGAGTTAAAGCTTTAAAAACATTTCAGTCAATATTATTGACAATTGATTTATATCCTTTGAATTTGCACTCCTGACCAAGATTCTATTTTTTTTTTTTTTTTTTTTTTTTTTTACCCCCAGCCATAGACCATCAGTATCATTTAAAATGGTAAATCTGGGCAAATGCCAAGGTCTGCCTATCTTTTGAAGGCTGCCTGTCTAATCAATTTGCTTGGTTTGGTGTCACATTACAAACCAAATCAGTTGTGTCAGTGCACTGACATAGGAACAATGATACCTTGTTATCACCAAAAGATCACATACTGAAATGCAGATATGCTTCGGGAAGGAATTATATATAATGCTCTCATTTTTGTAGGTAAGATAAAAACTAAAAGAGTTTGAGATCCAAATTTAGCCCATTCTTTGATTTAGAAATTAAAAAGTTGAATGCATTTTACCTAAATACGAACTTGTGATTCGGGGTTTCTTTTAAAGAAACAATGGGGCATTTAAATTATAATTTAGCTTTATAAAGAATTACTTTCTATGAAAATCTTATCTCTTTTATGTGAATTTGACTTAATACATACATTTCTCTTTTTTTATTTTGATGATTTATGTTCTAAATTTTTAAAATAGACAAGTATACTTTAATTATATTTAAATAAGCCCTAAAATTCTTCCAAACCTTTAGCTGCATTTTTAAATCTATAAAATGATGAAGCAGTACATAAAAGTCTGACTTGTAACGTTAACGAAGTGGTTTTGTTTTTTGGGGTTTTTTTGGATACACGTATAAAAAATATATACATAATGCTTATGAACAAACTTGAAGTCAATAAGCCTATGCATGAGAAGTGAAATAGTCTAATCTGTAAACTAGAAACTGATGATCTTCATGGAGAAAAAAATAAGAAAAAAGAAAAGAAAAAATCTCTTTATAGCTGCTGTCACTTTTAGCAGACAGTAAGAAAAAACACTCACATTAGTGATACCTCAGGACATGATCATCCTTTTGAACTGAATTTATTCAGTACATTTCTGTTCCTCACCACTATGTCTCCAAGCATCGCTTTACTCAACATTGTTAAGAGCCTCAGTCTGGAGGTGATCCTTTTATTATATTTTGATCATCTGTAGATAAAATGTCAAGCACAAGTGATATAATAGAAGCAAATGATATCTATGTTTGAACATGATAAAAAAAAGAGAAATCCCTTACCTCAATTAGCCGAGGTATATGTACTCCCCTAAGCTGATTCTATTTTAAAGTGTTTTCTTTCTTTTTAAAATTAAGTATTCTTATTAAAATACTTATAAACCAATTAACCAGGGAACTGCCTGCTAGTAATGCCTTAAGGAATATTTCTCATTGGGGTGACTGAGGCTTGGAGTTGTGATACAGGCTGTGATACTATCAGGCCCCCAGCCCCCCAGCAAGAGGGATGAAGGCTGCATCTCTCTCGAGTAGCCCCTTGAGGTTAGCTTAGAGCAGTGCTTCTGCTTTGGAAGAAGCTGTCAGCCCTCTGGGCTACAGGAATATGCTGTTTTTAATAAGAACCTTGCACAAGACAGTAGCTATGATTTGGAGTCTGTTTTCTCCCCTCTACCACTCTTGAAATGGAATGGATCACAAGTTGATTGAATACTTAATGCCAAGCTAGTTCTGAGTGTTAGAAATCCCTTCAAATCTATATGTTAAACTTTCAAAAAATGGTTTGAATAACATGGTTTTGGGGTATATCCTCCACTGCACTCTGTAAACATCTCTTGCCATGGGAGAAGACTGGGAATATGGGAATTAAGTTAAGGTGGGTGTCATCACCATCCTCTCCTCTGGCTGAGCAATAACCAATCCTGTTATTTAGTGTGATCTTTTCTCTAGAACGAGTTGAGAACTTGCGTAGAGTCAGCCTATAAATATTAATGTGCAATCTCTGAAAAAGGAATACAGTGCAGATTGGAAAAAAGAGGCTTTTTTGGTGAAGTCAGTAAGTGCAGCAAGTTTGAAGATCACAGTCTATGATTTTGACTTTCAGAACTCATGGTAGATGGTGACTAAGATGAAAAAACTCATAGCACCTAGATTTCTGTCACTTTGCTATGCTCTTTGCTGTCAATCAACTAACCACTGAAAGGTTTTCTTTTTTGAGAAAATGTGTCATTTACTGAACTCTGTCTGAAAGTAATAAGTACAGGTGCTCCCTGTGTTACCTTAAGAGCACTAACTTCAATTCACTTGCTCATCACCTTTAACAAACCCTTCTGGTCTTAAACAATACTTATTCCAACAGTAATTTGAATATGGACGAATGTTGTGTTTTACCATGCCCTATACTGCATTCCGGTTAAAGCGGGTACCTGAATTCTGTATCTACCAAGCCCTGAGCCAGACTTGGAATTGTAGTGCCAACAGCAAAAATGCCTAGTACTTAGTAAAATCAGAAATAGGAGAACCAGGTATCTAGTGGAGGAGATGGAAAAAATTTTTCATCCATATCTCCAAGAATATGTGACCCCTTGGCATAAAGTTAACCAAGAAATTAAGAAGAGCTTCTCATGTAGTTGAAGCAGTCATAATTCGGAGGGGAAAGAGAACGTCAGCAGAATGTGCATCAGAGGAGAGAGCTAAATGAGTTCAGCATGACAAAAGAGGCTTGCAGGTCCTAAGAAACTGATTTACACGATTAAAGAGAGATGAGAGGAGCTCTGAGCACCGGAAGTCCCAACTCTTGAGTAACTGAGGAGGTGAGAGAACCATTGAAAATGCAAACAAATTCACTGCTATGGAAACTTCATCCCCAGGGAACTCACGGAGAGCCCCAAATCCAGAAAGATCTTTACCTAAACATTTGCACCTCAAAATTGAAATAGCAAGGCTTTGTTTGGCTGTCAAGTTTGATAACTGAAATAGAGTGCAGGTGTCTTTGTTTATATATTTTTTAATTGAAGTATAATTGATACACAATGTTACATTAGTTTCAGGTGTACAACATAGGGACTTGACAACTCTGACAACTCTATGTTACGCTGTGCTCACCACAAGTGCAGCTGCTGTTTATCTTTAAAACAAATGGGAGGGGGAGGGCGGGATCCCTGGGTGGCGCAGCGGTTTGGCGCCTGCCTTTGGCCCAGGGCGCGATCCTGGAGACCCCGGACCGAATCCCACATCGGGCTCCCGGTGCATGGAGCCTGCTTCTGTCTCTGCCTCTCTCTCTCTCTCTCTCTCTCTGTGACTATCATAAATAAAAAAATAAAAATAAAAAAAATAAAATAAAACAAATGGGGATCCCTGGGTGGCGCAGCGGTTTGGCGCCTGCCTTTGGCCCAGGGCGCGATCCTGGAGACCCGGGATCAAATCCCACGTCGGGCTCCCGGTGCATGGAGCCTGCTTCTCTCTCTGCCTCTCTCTCTCTCTCTCTGACTATCATAAATAAATAAAAAAATACCAAAAAAAAAATAAAACAAATGTAAATGTATTATATCGTGATAAGAACACTTAACCTGAGAGCTACTCTCTTGACAATGTACGTGTGTAGTACAGCATTGTGTGTGTGTATAAAAGAATTCTGTTTATATTTATAGATATATATACAGAATTCTTACAACAATTCCCAAATTCCTAAAGGCAATCAGTTCCATTCAAATATATATAATTATATATATATTCCATGTTGTGGAAGTCAGAAAAAAAATGGCAAATTATATTTCAGTTACACTCCTTAGATTAGACAAGCCAGCCAAACTACATCTGGGTCATTAAGAACTCAATTTTCATCTCCTTTTCAGCTCTGAATTCTTTGATGACTATTTTGCAATAATTAAATTTTGGGATGGTTGCCAGAGGAGAGGGTTGGGAGGATGGGCAAAATAGATAAAGGGGATTTAAGAGGTATGAACTTCCCGTTATAATGTAAGTAAGTCACAGGGATGAAAAGTACAGCCTAGGGAATGTTGACAGTAATATTGTAGTAACTTTGTGTGGTGACAGAAGGTGACTAGATTTATCGTGGCGAGCATTTCATAATGTATATGCATGTTGAATCATTACATTGTATGTCTGAAACTAATAATATTGTATGTCAGCTGAACTTCAATTTAAAAAAAGCTAAACTTGGGGGCAGCCCAGGTGGCTCAGCGGTTTAGCGCCACCTTCAGTCCAGGGTGTGACCCTAGAGTCCCGGAATCGAGTCCCACGTCGGGCTCCCTGCATGGAGCCTGCTTCTCCCTCTGCCTATGTCTCTGCCTCTCTGTGTCTCTCATGAATAAAGAAATAAAATCTTCTAAAAATAAAAATTAAAAAACAAATTTAAAAAGTTAAACTTTTTAACTATAGTAACAAGCACGTGTGAAAAATACCGGTTTCCTTAAAAGATATGTGGGAGTTAATAAGTAGAAACTGAAACCATATATACATTAGAACTGTATGCATTTTATCACTACTTGAATTACTTTTGGGGGGTTGCCAGTAGGGGAGGAATGAGAGGGTTGCCTATGTTAGATAAACTATTCCTAAACCCAAAAGTCTCAAAGCAGTAATTATGTATTCATTACTGCACATTTTCTGAAATCACAATTGAACACAGTTAATAGAATTAATGTTTCAGTGAACCTTAATTGTGTATTTAACAGTTGCCTACTATACACTTAATCTGAGAAGGAGATTCTTGGTTGATTTTAACGGCAGTGGGATCACAGTAGAGAGATGGCCAGTTTTTGTTGTCTACAGACTACATTGCCTTAAGAGACATTGAGACCAGCAGAGAAAAAAAAGAAATTACACTGATCCAATAGATATACTGCTGAGAGCTTTCTATTATATTCCTACCTCAGACATTGTACCACCATTAAATTCATACATTCAGGCCCTGGGAACCAAGCCAGCCTGACACGTAAGTTTGGCTAAAATGAATCTACTGTATTAGTTTTTGTGAAAATGATTAAGCTCTATGGATTCGAAATCAGTTCTATTTTTCAAGCAGTCAAAGGCAAATAAACCCTAATGTAAGAGACAAAATGAGAAGAAGCCTGACAGAGATAAAATTTAATCACAAAGGAAGGAAAGCTGCCATATGACATAATTTGAGCCAGAAAAAAAACACAAGGTCATCGATTTGGCAGTCGTCGTCGTCGTCGTCGTCGTTGTTGTTGTTGTTGTTGTTTTAGTCTGCTAACAGGCAATATTTTTTAAGCCTTTTAAGGAGACTGTCCATCACAAAGGCATTATTTTAATCAGAATTCTTACAACGATTCCCAAATTCCTAAAGGCAATCAGCTCCATTCAAATTAGTAACTCAGATAAATCACCATTAATTAGCTAATATAAGCCAGCAGGTGGTTTTGAGCCCAGAGACATTCCCTGGTTATTTAAATTATGTATATTACACCACACTAAAGAAAGAGTAAGTAAAAGGGAGCACAGAGAGAAGTCTATACAAAAAAAATCTGTTTGGGGATAATACTCAACTAAAATCTCCTGCAACTTCCACATCTTACCCAAAGGAATACAAGGCAGCTTTGACCCCCTGACTCAAAAAATATCGTTCATCAACATCCAGCTCTTATTTCAACATCGATTATGCATGCAATGTACAAAGTGTGCATTGGAAGCTTACTTGAATATATTTGTTCTAGAAAGATTACCAATTACCAAAGAATAGGAGAGGAAGAATTGTTTTTCATGCATAATTTGTGACACAAGAGAATCTCTCCATTATCTTTATGCCCTTGTGTTCTTTAATTGACCTACTCTAATTTGTGTAATTGAGGGTTATTTCCTAGACTATAAAAAGAGATAAAGGCATCGCATAGCCGCCAACCATCTAAGATTCTATTTGCGATTAAATAGTACAGAAGATAGTTTTGTATTGAAAATTGACTTACCATATGGAGGCAACTTTTCTCAATCCTGTTAGAGGGCAGTCCCTTTACTCTCAGTACTGTCTCCCTCAACAAGCAACAAAACTTTTGATAGTTGAACCGCAGAATACTGTTTAGCTAAAATTAGACCCGATAACCAATTTTATTGTTTTGTTAATGCCACCCATATTATGTATCATTTTAATCTCTATAGCTGTCATGTCAACTTAACAGGATTTCTAAAACATGAGCATAATAAAATAAATAGACATCTGAACTTGACTAAAGGCTTTGCTGAAGATAATCTCAGGGTCCAATTTTGTTTAACATGAGAGTTGAATTTCAGTAAACTACATAACATGTTGAATCAGGAGATACATGTTCATTTTAAGAAGACAAAAGCATTTTTGAATTGAAACTTCCAGAGGTAAACTAACTCCTAGACTAGGCTAGACTTGACTCGGGGTAATTCTTGGAACTACCTTTGGACCCGTGATGCAGAATCTCACATTTATATCTCAATCATGCTTGGAAGGGTGCAGAAGTTCCCACCAGCCAACAGAATTGGAGAATTGAGGAACCATTCTTCCCAGGATTTCTCTAAACACACTCTTTCATCTCAGCAGGGAAACAGGGGGAGACAAGAATTATTGCTCCTGTCCCCAGTAACATCCAAAAATTACCTGAAAGTAGTATTCTTTGTTTAAACTAAAATTATTCGTAATCTGTTATTCCAGTATGCTTGCCTGTTTGCAGCAGGATCGAACTAAAGGGAAAATTACAACTACTTTAATTTCTCAGGTTGAGATTCACCCTCAAACCACATAATTGCTTCACAAATACAAACACCCAACATCACAACATTAGACTAACTGGAAAACCAGCCCCAAGTATATTTGGAATTTGTGACAAGTTTAACATCTCTAATTTTTAATACAACTGGCTATCCCCTTTTGAGCATACTAATAAGTCCTATGTGGCATTGTAGCCCTGGATGGTTCAGAGAAGAAAACGCTGACTTGTTGCTCACTTCATATAACCATGCCCTTTGATATCTTTTTTTTTTAAGTTTGTAATAATGCTGTGACTACTGCTGTTCACAAATATTTTATTTATAAAATCTATCCTCCCCCAGGGCTGGTACAGAGGATCTACAAGCTGAAGGCTAGTCTATAAACTCTACTCACTCTAGGAGACTGAGCTTTCTTTAACATCAATCGCTGAGCTGGGAGTTTAGACAGAGAAACCAGCCATGCTTCCCAACTGTAATGTAGAAAGCAAAGCATCTCTTTGCAGACAGGTTTTCCTGTTGTGGCATTATTTAGACAAAAAGAGGCATATATTGTGGGAAAACTGGGCCTTTTCTTGCAGTGTGAGTGCCAGAGGCCAGTACTAAAGGAAAAAAACCAACAACAGTGTTCTAAAACGCCTATCACCAGCTTTATATTAACATTTGAATAATAAGCCTTACACAGTATGTTTCAAAACATCGAATAATGGTTATGTAGCCTGCGCTATTGATACGTGACTATGCTGCTCCATAATGCTATTGAAAACAGGAGTACAGGATGAATCAAGGCAGGATGGGCAGGAGGTCCAAGACTGGGGCCCTCAAAAGACACAGAATTGCTCCCATTGGCTGTAGTTTAAGTAGCCTTCCACCCCTGAAATATTAAGCGTGACTGTACTTAACAGCTAAATTCTGGTCTATAGTCAGACTTCTGCAAAACTTTACTATTAAGTGAAGTTTTAGCTATTAAGCTAAAAAGGGAAAGAAAAATCATTCTTCATCCTCTCTCTCTCACTAATGTCCAACCAGGCTTGACCTGCTGCAACCCACAGAGAACATGGCCATGTCTCCCTCAACACCCAGTATTAAGTGCCAGTCCCAGTTCCATGACAGGGCTGCTCCATCTACCTACCCACATGTAATTTTTCCTTTCTACGTCCAGGAGACTTTAGTTCTTGCCAACATGCTTCTACTTTCTCTCACTTGGCTCAGAGTGCCCTATGCTCTTTTTTTTCTCTAGCCTCTTGACACATTCTTGCTTATACAACAGTCCAGCAACTTCTCTCACTGTCTTCTTCAGACCCCTTGTCCAATACCCTCAACTGTGATCATGGAATACACTTAATCAAATTGGTGACAGCTCCATACCCAATGCCAGGAATTTGGATGTCAATGTTCAGCATGGTTTGCTCTCTGAATCTTGGTCAAGTGGGCTATTGATGATGAATAACAGGGATTCCCTCTCCACTTTCCTCCTAATTTTTCAGATTTTAACTCCTAAAATACTGTAGGGTGGGAGACTACTCCCTCTCTTCAGCTCTAATTCATACTCACACATCCCTACAGGTAGCCATATAGCCCACTAATGAATCATTCATCAAACTTGAGTACAGTCTAGAAACCAAACATTTGAGGCCCTGGAATTATGAGATGAATCAAATACAAACCCTGCCATGAAAGACAAGTAAACAGGCGACAAACATACTTTGATAATGAGAGAGGTTCACACAACACCTGTCAGGGCACAGACAGGCTGCCACCCATCTTGCCCATCAGAGATACTGTACTCTACACTGTGCTCATGGAGAAATTCGATAACTGCTATGCCCTTTATGGGACAAATCGTATATGAGAAGACAGCTTGGGAAACTTGCAGGCATTTACTACATAAATCTCTTTTCATCCTGGAAATCTCTAGGCTGTATCTCTGCTGTTCAACCACTCATTCTTCATCTCTCTCTGCTTTTGCTTCCCTTTCTTCTCTGTCTCTCTCTCTCTCACACACACACACACACACACACACACACACACACACTTCAAACACACATCTCTGCTTGGAAGACATCTAATGAATACCTTCCTCATTCAGTGTAAGAATAAGTAGCAACCAGATACATTGGGATATTATCTGTAAGACAGATATCTCAGAGGATATCAGTACTTATTCCTTTCCCTCCCCACCCCCAGACCCATTCTGGCAATACTTTTCCTTATTGATAAATAAGCCACACTTATCAATAAGCCACTCTTCCTTATTGATAAATTAAGCCTGGGTAACTTCAGTTTGTGGGCATTTGCTCCCCGTAGTGAATGAATGCCCCTAATGTCCTTGTTACAGGGCTCTATCATTCCTTTGATTAACTGCTCCATCTGAGGGAAGCTCTCACAAGCCCAATTTGTAGTTATTTCCCTTCAATCAATCCCAGATGTAAAGGATCCAGGCTCTACTGATGGAGCAGTTCAATAACTGTGCTGTGTCCCCTTTATAGGACGATGTAGATGAAATGCTCTGTCAATTTACGCTGCTGCATAAATTTTGGTTTTTCGAAAGCTAAATAAGAAGCAAAATGCCCAACAGAAGGAAATCAAAGCAACCTGTAATAATCCTGAAACTAGGTGTTTTCCTTCCTGAACTAATACTTGGAAACCGATGTGCTAAAGACACAGGAGTGGAATTGGACTCAATATTTCTTTAGGCACCATGAAACCGAAGGATGTTTTGTATTCCATGTTCTGTTGTCTTTAAGATATAAAAAGAAAACTATAAAAAGATATAAAAAAAAGTGCAGCCTGGCTGTGCTGCTTGTTCACTTTTGAACTCTATAAAGCATCTACCTCTAATTCAACCTGACACTGCTAATTTTGGCATTAGAGTTTGAAATGAAAATCAATATCTTTTGAGCTTGAACACAGAGTGACTGTACCTTGGGTAGAGCATGGCCAGACCCTTATTTTCAGTGATCTGTGAGTGAGGTAATAGAAATTTTCCAATGTAAAACGTTTAAAACACTTATTCAGATGAGATCCAATTGTCTTCCTGAAATTAACTATGAACTGCATTCTCCTACCCTCCTAAGGCCTATTATATAAAAGATGCCTTTCAAGGTTTCTTGTATGTTTTCCTTTTTAAAAACCTATGTCCCTGAGAACATTTCCCATATGAGATTTAGAGACTTCGCCTGGCCTTTCCTGCTAGGACAAAAGGTCTTTGACTAATGTAGGTGGATAGTAAAAGGCTGAGGGCTAAGGACTGATTTATCTTGTGATGTCAGCCTGAGAAGGTAGTCATACCTTTGTTGAAACAAAGTCCTAGCGAGGAATTTATTTTGCATCATCTTTTGTGTCATCTTTGTTTTGTATTTTCATTAAAATCTCCTCCTTCAGAAAACTGTATCATTAAAATGTTTTATATCTGTAGCCTAATCTAATCTACCTTTTACTTTAATCTGGCACACAGATCAACTGTTTTGTTTTAAAAGAGGAAGAAGAGGGAAAAAAGGAAAAGAAAGGAAAAAGAGAGAGGGAGGCAGGGAGGAAGGAAGGTTAGTTCAAACTGGTGTGTGTAAACAAAATTGTTTTTCATTCTTTTGAAGTATTTTTTATTTATAATTATTAGGTATGTTTACTCAACAAACCGAATTTATATGCCATCCCACCTGGAAAGGATGTATCTCTTTGCAAATAGGATCCTCATGTGCCTCCCTAAAGTTCTTCAGTAGCCCCCAGCAGTAGCAGTATACTTTCTCTTGCTATTCTAAAAGTGCCAAACAAATTCTCATATTTGGGCTGTAGCAGAGTCTAGTGTCACAAAGTATATACCTGGCCATAACTGAAAAGTCAGACTTCGACCATCCAAGAGCAACATGTCCAGTCATATACCCTTAAGCAAAAGGGCCACTTGGGGCTTCCCAAACCCAGAAACCTCAGGTGGATTGATGAAATAGCCCTAATTTCTTGGCATTTTCCAAAACAAATATGAGACACGGTGTTTTCTCACTCGAAAATAGGAATAACTATTCAGTATAAGATGAATGCTCAGATACCCCAAACGGAGTTTGTACAAGACAGAGGTGGGGAAAGAAGACTCTGTAGAGTAGGGATTCATTCAGCAAATGGGATGGTAATGAAAAGGGCTGCTTCTGGGATCAGACAAGCTAGGTTCAAATCATGACCCCATCATTTACTAGTTGTGTCATTTAGACTCTTTGGCCCTCTGCATAATCATCTGTAATCTGGGGATGATATTATTCCAATTAATTAAATATGGTAATGCATATGAACCCACTAGGTTCCCAGCATGCTGACTACCATTGTTACAGAGGTCTCTGGGCCTCCAACACAATTGGGTAAAATCTAAAACCAAGATGTGAGGTGCCATGAACAACAAAGGAGAGCCATCCTATTTAGGCAAATCTTCACAGAGTAGAAACTTTTTGAGTTGTGTTCAAAGTCAGGTAGGAATCCATCCAGTAGCTGGAAGGAAAAGATGACCCAGAAAGGGTCAAGTCTTGTGAGAAAGCATGGTGTGCGTAAGGTATTGAGGTTTGAACAAGTAGCTAGAACATTTTAGCTGCAACTTACAGGGAATATACACATGGAACTCTGGTGGCAGTAGAGAGGGTGGACCGGAGACTGACACCAGAAGCAAGGAGCCCAGTTCAGAGACTATTACAATTATCCAGAGACAGTGACCTTGATTGGGAGAATGTCAGAGGGCATGGAGAAGAAGAGATAGAGTAACCAGAAATCGCCTTAATTCTTATTTCAGTGTTAAAAAAAAATAACTTCTGTGGAGTCAGAAAAGTTGGAAAAGTTTCACACCCTCCATCTAAAATAATATTTATGTCCCATGTGTTTGTGCTAAAATGGCCTCTTTATCAAAATGTCAAGCCACAGGTTCTTTCACCTGAGTGGCTTTTCTGTGCCAGAAGGATCAATTTAGACTTAAAATCTGATCATTAAGACATACGATGGTTTAATAAATCATTTAAATTTTTCTCTAATGAATTTTGAGCCTAGTTCTTTGAACCATCTTGTCAGAAAACATGGAGAGTTGGTGTCTATAATATTTACTCATTCTAATATAGTCTTTCGTTAAATATATGTTTCTGCCAGGCTCTGAGCTTGGGCAATGGTAGGCAAAACAGACACAACATAATTAAAGATTCTTATTCAGCTCACTCTAAGGCTTCTATTTCCTATGTTAATAACCCAATTCCTTTTGCTCCTTCAAACATCCTCTTTGTTACTCTTGAGCTACAATAAAAGCATGGCTGCTATACACAAGGATATGTTTCTTCCAAGCCAGTGAAATGTAATTTGCATACACATCATTTTCCCTCTTGCATCATTTAGGGTAGCTTAGATTGTAGCAACAAAAAGATGAAAACATGCAGTGGATCCACTCAACAGAAATTTAGATTTTGTTTATTTAACAGAACAAAGAGAGTCCAGGTCAGCATGTGGAGACTCTGTTCTTCATGATCCTTCAAAATCTCAGATCCTTCCATCTTGCAGCTCCATCATCCCCTAGAGCTCACCATTGTTTGTATCCAACCAGTTGAGAAGGAAAGCTCTTGAGACGCTTTGTATAGGACGAGATCTAGAAGAGGCACACTTCACTTCTATTCATATCCCTTTGGGTGTAACCTGGTCCCAGCCATATGTAACTGCAAACAATGGCTGGGAGATATAGTCTAGCAGTGAGCAAAAGACACTAAATTTGAGAGACGAATTTAGTGACTAGCAGACAAATTTAGTGACTAGCTAGCAGTTTCTGCCATAAGTATCTACAACTACCATCTGTACAATAGAAAAAGAATATAGAGGTACAACATATTTATTAGTCAAAAGTGGAAATTTTAGGGAAAGGTATGAATATATGAACACAAACTGCTCTTCATTCTAATATTGAGAAGAGTCAACCCACACAGATTTTTTTTTAAATGATATGTTGTTAGAATCATTTACCTCCCCACGCCAAATGTTCAAGCAAACTACCATAGCCTTTTTCTAAGCAGTGCTGAAAAAGCATTCCATAAATATTTACTGAGTGCTTATTCTATGCAAAACCCTGTGCTAGAATTTGAGTTGGGGGATGGAGGATACAAATTTGAATATTAAGCTCAAGGATTTTACAGTCATAATTTGGAAGAAAATAATGCACACAAATAACTAGAATATAAGGTAAAACATAGTATGTGCTATAGAAGAGAGAAAGTGCTGTGGGAGTTCTAAAAGACAGATAACTTTAAATTGGAAGCATAGGGGAAGCCTGGGTGGCTCAGCAGTTTAGCGCTGCCTTCACCCCAAGGCCTGATCCTGGAGTCCTGGGATGGAGTCCCACATCAGGTTCCCTGCATGGAGCCTGCTTCTCCCTCTGCTTGTGTCTCTGCCTCTCTCTCTCTCTCTCTCTCTCTCTCTCTCTCTGTCTCTCATGAATAAATAAATAAAATCTTTAAAAAAATATAAATAAATGAATTGGAAGCTTAAGGAATGACTTCACAGGGGAGAGGGCATGTGAAGGCTTTCAAGGTTACATTGGCCATAGGAAGATCAGCAAAAGAAACAGCTTAAGCAAAGGTAGGAAGTGAGCAAAAAACAGGAAAATGAGAGGTGTGTCTGAGGATTAGGGGGTTATAACATTATCAAAATGAATAATGCACTAATTTTTTTAAATTATAGAAATAGATGTAGACCAATATGGATTGATAAAACAAATACAAATAGTATCAGAAGAACTGCAAAGCTCCAAATGCTTTATTTAATAACAAAGTTTGAAAGCATAGTATTCCCAGAGGTGATACATTCCTATATTAAAACATACCACACTCATTCAGCCAAACAGCAAAACAAATTCTCATTTTTGCCTACCTTGTGCAAGGTAAAAAGTTGAAAGCCCGGGCACTGAGGAGGGCACTTGATGGGATGTGCACGGGGTGTTATACTATATGTTGGCAAATTGAACTTCAATAAAAAATATATATATAACAAAAAGAAAAAAAAAGTTGAAAGGTCATTGCCTGGATTTTAGCAAATAACACTGAGATTATTCTTTACTAATGAAACTCTGTTGAGTTAAAGTTCAAAATTTCCCTTAGTACCTTCTCCCAGTATCTGGGATTTTTACTGAAGTCAAACCTTAAAATTATTTTTTTTGTCCTGAATTCTAAGACATGTCCACCTTTTTCAATTTTTCTCATAATCTTCATCCTGTAATATGAATGAACTGCTTATACAATCTAGTTATCCAGCTAATGTAATAGGCTTTAAATATTATTGGAAATTCATATTTATTTTCCTTAAATCTGGAAAGTGAAAATTACATGTTTGTGTTTTCTAAGGCATTTTAAAGCAAAAATCTGTAGCTTAAATGTGTTCAAAATTGGTAATTTTGAAGAAGTCCAATAATAATAGAGAAATCAAAGAAAAATATCATTAATCGACCAATCACTTCACTGAAAGAGATGCTGGGATTTAAAAGTACATAGCTAGGGACATCTGGTGGCTCAGCGGTTGAGTGTCTGTCTTTGGCTCAGGGCGCCATCCCGGGGTTCCTGAATCAAGTCCTCCATCGGGCTCCCTCTCCCTCTGCTATGTCTCTACCTGTCTCTCTGTCTCTCATGAATGAATAAATAAATAAAATCTTTAAAAAAATAAAAGTTCATAGCTTTCCTTTGGCCAATAGTCTAACATTTCTTCTCAGTTATTTAATATTTGCATTTATTAGAAAAAACTTGCTCTATTGTTTTCTCCCTAAAACAGTGAAGAAACACTGCAAGTCATTGGATACTGTTTGGGCTACAGTTTAAGCTAGACAGTTTTGTGAATATTCATATCTGATTTTTTAAAACTATTTCACTGATATGGTAAAAAGAGACTCCAGGGATCTCCTAGACAGAAGTAAATGTCTAGGAGACATCTAAACAATAAGTCACCCATTTCTACAGTTAGATACACTATCATAAAGTAGGACAAGTATGTAAATTCTATTTAAATAATAGGTCTAACAATATTTTTGAATATGCTTTTTAAAGTCCATTAAGTATCAATCTATTCTTTTTTTAAGGAAAAATAAGTTTGAAATTAGATCAATGACTGTCATTACTTCATATAAACTCATGAATTTATATAATTGTGATATATATATATCATACTTACAAAGGTATATAAACATATGTATAATATTTCACCCAAATATTCATTGTATTGATCAGAATATGAAGCTAAAATCCATATTATTTAAAATCCATGCTAAATTAAAATGTTTGGAATTTACTATAAATTATAAGAATAAATCATTACTTCAACAATAACAAAATAAAAAAATCATTACTTCAAGATGTTTCATTTGCTTCTTTGAAAATTAATTATTGACTAAATACTATAAGCATTATAAAGATATATAAGTTAGGATCCTTGCCTTCAAGAAGTTTTCATTTTATTTATTTATTTTTTCTTTTGAAATTAAAGTTTTTTTTTTTAATTGGTGTTCAATTTACTAACATACAGAATAACCCCCAGTGCCCGTCACCCATTCACTCCCACCCCCCGCCCTCCTCCCCTTCCACCACCCCTAGTTCGTTTCCCAGAGTTAGCAGTCTTTACGTTCTGTCTCCCTTTCTGATATTTCCCACACATTTCTTCCCCCTTCCCTTATATTCCCTTTCACTATTATTTATATTCCCCAAATGAATGAGAACATTTAATGTTTGTCCTTCTCTGACTGGCTTACTTCACTCAGCATAATACCCTCCAGTTCCATCCACGTTGAAGCAAATGGTGGGTATTTGTCATTTCTAATCACTGAGTAATATTCCATTGTATACATAAACCACATCTTCTTTATCCATTCATCTTTCGTTGGACACCGAGGTTCCTTCCACAGTTTGGCTATCGTGGCCATTGCTGCTATAAACATCGGGGTGCAGGTGTCCCGGCGTTTCACTGCGTCTGTATCTTTGGGGTAAATCCCCAGCAGTGCAATTGCTGGGTCGTAGGGCAGGTATATTTTTAACTGTTTGAGGAACCTCCACACAGTTTTCCAGAGTGGCTGCACCAGTTCACATTCCCACCAACAGTGTAGGAGGGTTCCCTTTTCTCCACATCCTCTCCAACATTTGTTGTTTCCTGCCTTGTTAATTTTCCCCATTCTCACTGGTGTGAGGTGGTATCTCATTGTGGTTTTGATTTGTATTTCCCTGATGGCAAGTGATGCAGAGCATTTTCTCATGTGCATGTTGGCCATGTCTATGTCTTCCTCTGTGAGATTTCTGTTCATGTCTTATGCCCATTTCATAATTGGATTGTTTGTTTCTTTGGTGTTGAGTTTAAGAAGTTCTTTATAGATCTTGGAAACTAGCCCTTTATCTGATATGTCATTTGCAAATATCTTCTCCCATTCTGTAGGTTGTCTTTGAGTTTTGTTGACTGTATCCTTTGCTGTGTAAAAGCTTCTTATCTTGATGAAGTCCCAATAGTTCATTTTTGCTTTTGTTTCTTTTGCCTTCATGGATGTATCTTGCAAGAAGTTACTATGGCCGAGTTCAAAAAGGGTGTTGCCTGTGTTCTTCTCTAGGATTTTGATGGAATCTTGTCTCACATTTAGATCTTTCATCCATTTTGAGTTTATCTTTGTGTATGGTGAAAGGGAGTGGTCTAGTTTCATTCTTCTGCATGTGGATGTCCAATTTTCCCAGCACCATTTATTGAAGAGACTGTCTTTCTTCCAATGGATAGTCTTTCCTCCTTTATCGAATATTAGTTGCCCATAAAGTTCAGGGTCCACTTCTGGATTCTCTATTCTGTTCCACTGATCTATGTGTCTGTTTTTGTGCCAGTACCACACTGTCTTGATGACCACAGCTTTGTAGTACAACCTGAAATCTGGCATTGTGATGCCCCCAGATATGGTTTTCTTTTTTAAAATTCCCCTGGCTATTCGGGGTCTTTTCTGATTCCACACAAATCTTAAAATAATTTGTTCTAACTCTCTGAAGAAAATCCATGGTATTTTGATAGGGATTGCATTAAACGTGTATATTGCCCTGGGTAACATTGACATTTTCACAATATTAATTCTGCCAATCCATGAGCATGGAATATTTTTCCATCTCTTTGTGTCTTCCTCAATTTCTTTCAGAAGTGTTCTATAGTTTTGAGGGTATAGATCCTTTACATTTTTGGTTAGGTTTATTCCTAGGTATCTTATGTTTTTGGGTGCAATTGTAAATGGGATTGACTCCTTAATTTCTCTTTCTTCAGTCTCATTGTTAGTGTATAGAAATGCCACTGACTTCTGGGCATTGATTTTGTATCCTGCCACGCTACCGAATTGCTGTATGAGTTCTAGCAATCTTGGGGTGGAGACTTTTGGGTTTTCTATGTAGAGTATCATGTCATCGGCGAAGAGGGAGAGTTTGACTTCTTCTTTGCCAATTTGAATGCCTTTAATGTCTTTTTGTTGTCTGATTGCTGAGGCTAGGACTTCCAGTACTATGTTGAACAGCAGTGGTGAGAGTGGACATCCCTGTCTTGTTCCTGATCTTAGGGGAAAGGCTCCCAGTGCTTCCCCATTGAGAATGATATTTGCTGTGGGCTTTTCATAGATGGCTTTTAAGATGTCGAGGAATGTTCCCTCTATCCCTATACTCTGAAGAGTTTTGATCAGGAATGGATGCTGTATTTTGCCAAATGCTTTCTCTGCATCTAATGAGAGGATCATATGGTTCTTGGTTTTTCTCTTGCTGATATGATGAATCACATTGATTGTTTTACGGGTGTTGAACCAGCCTTGTGTCCCAGGGATAAATCCTACTTGGTCATGGTGAATAATTTTTTTAATGTACTGTTGGATCCTATTGGCCAGTATCTTGTTGAGAATTTTTGCATCCATGTTCATCGGGGATATTGGTCTGTAATTCTCCTTTTTGGTGGGGTCTTTGTCTGGTTTTGGAATTAAGGTGATGCTGGCCTCATAGAACGAATTTGAAAGTACTCCATCTCTTTCTATCTTTCCAAACAGCTTTAGGAGAATAGGTATGATTACTTCTTTAAATGTTTGATAGAATTCCCCTGGGAAGCCATCTGGCCCTGGACTCTTGTGTCTTGGGAGGTTTTTGATGACTGCTTCAATTTCCTCCCTGGTTATTGGCCTGTTCAGGTTTTCTATTTCTTCCTGTTCCAGTTTTGGTAGTTTGTGGCTTTCCAGGAATGCGTCCATTTCTTCTAGATTGCCTAATTTATTGGCGTATAGCTGTTCATAATATGTTTTTAAAATCGTTTGTATTTCCTTGGTGTTGGTAGTGATCTCTCCTTTCTCATTCATGATTTTATTAATTTGAGTCTTCTCTCTCTTCTTTTTAATAAGGCTGGCTAATGGTTTATCTATCTTGTTAATTCTTTCGAAGAACCAACTCCTGGTTTTGTTGATCTGTTCCACAGTTCTTCTGGTCTCGATTTCGTTGAGTTCTGCTCGAATCTTTATTAACTCCCTTCTTCTCTTGGGTGTAGGATCTATTTGCTGTTTTTTCTCTAGCTCCTTTATGTGTAAGGTTAGCTTTTGTATTTGAGTTCTTTCCAGTTTTTGAATGGATGCTTGTATTGCGATGTATTTCCCCCTTAGGACTGCTTTTGCTGCATCCCAAAGATTTTGAACGGTTGTATCTTCATTCTCATTAGTTTCCATGAATCTTTTTAATTCTTCCTTAATTTCCTGGTTGACCCTTTTATCTTTTAGCAGGATGGTCCTTAACCTCCACGTGTTTGAGGTCCTTCCAAACTTCTTGTTGTGATTTAGTTCTAATTTCAAGGCATTATGGTCTGAGAATATGCAGGGGACAATCCCAATCTTTTGGTATCGGTTCAGACCCAATTTGTGACCCAATATGTGGTCTATTCTGGAGAAAGTTCCATGTGCGCTTGAGAAGAATGTGTATTCAGTTGAGTTTGGATGTAAAGTTCTGTAGATATCTGTGAAATCCATCTGGTCCAGTGTATCATTTAAAGCTCTCGTTTCTTTGGAGATGTTGTGCTTAGAAGACCTATTGAGTATAGAAAGAGCTAGATTGAAGTCACCAAGTATAAGTGTATTATTATCTAAGTATTTCTTCACTTTGGTTAATAATTGATTGATATATTTGGCAGCTCCCACATTCGGGGCATATATATTCAGGATTGTTAAGTCCTCTTGTTGAATAGATCCTTTAAGTATGATATAGTGTCCCTCTTCATCTCTCACTACAGTCTTCGGGGTAAATTTTAGTTTATCTGATATAAGGATGGCTACCCCTGCTTTCTTTTGAGGACCATTCGAATGGTAAATGGTTCTCCAACCTTTTATTTTCAGGCTGTAGGTGTCCTTCTGTCTAAAATGAGTCTCTTGTAGATAGCAAATAGATGGGTCCTGCTCTTTTATCCAGTCTGAAACCCTGCGCCTTTTGATGGGGTCATTAAGCCCGTTCACATTCAGAGTTACTATTGAGAGATATGAGTTTAGTGTCATCATGATATCTATTCAGTCCTTGTTTTTGTGGAATGTTCCACTGAACTTCTTCTTAAAGGGGAATTTTGAGAGTCCCCCTTAAAATTTCTTGCAGAGCTGGTTTGGAGGTCACATATTCTTTTAGTTGCTGCCTGTCTTGGAAGCTCTTTATCTCTCCTTCCATTTTGAATGAGAGCCTTGCTGGATAAAGTATTCTTGGTTGCAAGTTCTTTTCATTTAGGACCCTGAATATATCCTGCCAGCCCTTTCTGGCCTGCCAGGTCTCTGTGGAGAGGTCTGCTGTTACCCTAATACTCCTCCCCATAAAAGTCAGGGATTTCTTGTCTCTTGCTGCTTTAAGGATCATCTCTTTATCTTTGGAATTTGCAAGCTTCACTATTAAATGTCGAGGTGTTGAACGGTTTTTATTGATTTTAGGGGGGGATCTCTCTATTTCCTGGATCTGAATGCCTGTTTCCCTTCCCAGATTAGGAAAGTTTTCAGCTAGAATTTGTTCAAATACATATTCTGGCCCTCTGTCCCTTTCGGCGCCCTCGGGAACCCCAATTAAATGTAGGTTTTTCTTTCTCAGGCTGTCGTTTATTTCCCTTAATCTATCCTCATGGTCTTTTAATTGTCTCTTTTTTCCTCAGTTTCCCTCTTTGCTATCAACTTGTCTTCTATGTCACTCACTCGTTCTTCCACCTCGTTAACCCTCGTCGTTAGGACTTCTAGTTTGGATTGCATCTCATTCAACTGATTTTTAATTTCTGCCTGATTAGCTCTAAATTCTGCAGTCATGAAGTCTCTTGAGTCCTTTATACTTTTTTCTAGAGCCCCCAGTAGCTGTATAATAGTGCTTCTGAATTGGCTTTCTGACATTGAATTGTAATCCAGATTTTGTAACTCTGTGGGAGAGAGGACTGTTTCTGATTCTTTCTTTTGAGGTGAGGTTTTCCTTCTAGTCATTTTGCTCAGTGCAGAGTGGCCAAAAGCAAGTTGTATTGGGAAAAAGAGAAAAAGAGAGGAGAGAAAGAAGGAAAGAAAAGAGAAAGAGGAAAAACAAGGGAAGAAAAAAAAACGAAAAGAAAAAAAAAGAGAGAAGAAAAAGAGAAAGAAAAAGAAAGGAGAAAAAAAAGGGGGTGGGAGAAGGAAACAAATCAAAAAGCAAAACAAAACAAAACAAAACAAACAAAAAAAAAAAAAGAAGAACCACCGGGGAGTATCTTCTGATTCTGTGTACTTTAAGTCCCTTGGCTTCTCCTGGAAGTTGTCAGTCTAGCTGGTGTTCTGGGGGAGGGGCCTGCTGTGCTGATTTTCAGGTGTTAGCAGTTGGGGGAGCTGCTGTGCCCCTGCCTGGTGCAGGGCTCAGTGGGGGTTGTTTACCCCGTGAGGCCGCAGGAGGAACAGCCCCAGTGGCGGGGCAGCTCTGGAGCCCTGGATTCAGCCCCCGCAGGAACTCCGGAGCTCTCAGTCTGCAGGGCCTGGAGGCTCCGGGGCGGGGCCGCTGATCTGCTCAGCTGGGGCAGGAGCGTCCTTGCTGTCCTGGGCCCTCCCGGCCTCTGCCTGTCCCGGGGGGAGGCCGGATCCTGGGCTGTGTCCCGGCGCCCTGTGCTCCGGAGCCTGCGCTGTTGGATTCGCGCTCCCGGGCCGCGCAACCCCCTCCGCGGAGCCGCCGCCCGAGCCCCTTCAGCTGCTCCGAGTCCCGCCGGGTCCCGCCGTGCGCGCTGCAGCCCTTAGGGAGCTCGGCGCACTCTCCTGGGCGCGCAGTTGCTCTGTTAGTGTCCCGGGGAACCCAAGGGCATCCCCGCCCTCCTGGGTCCTGCTCCAACTCCCTGCGGGCCCCTTTCCGCCCGGGAAGGTCGGTGCAGCTCCTGCTCCTCCGGGACGGGGCTCTCCTGTCCTGGGGACACTCGCCCCGGCCTCAGCCCGGCTCCTCGCGGGGCCCCTCCCCCTTGGAGGCCTTTTGTTTCTTTACTTCTTTTTCCCCGTCTTCCTACCTTGATAGAAGCGCGAACTCTTCTCACTGTTGCATTCCAGGTGTTCTCTCTTTAATTCTCAGGCCGAATTCATAGATTTTCAGGATGATTGGAAGGTTTTCTAGGTAATTTGGTGGAGACAGGTGATTTGGGGACCCTACTCCTCCGCCATCTTGCTCCTCCCCCCCGAAGTTTTCATTTTAATACAGGATACAAGGTACATACACATAAGTGTTCTTTTTTTTAATAAAATAATTTTTTATTGGTGTTCAATTTACCAACATACAGAATAACACCCAGTGCTCATCCCATCAAGTGCCCCCCTCAGTGCCCGTCACCCACTCATCCCCACCCCCCACCCTCCTCCACTTCCATCACCCCTAGTTCGTTTCCCAGAGTTAGCAGTCTTTACGTTCTGTCTCCCTTTCTGATATTTCCCACACATTTCTTCTCCCTTCCCTTATATTCCCTTTCACTATTATTTATATTCCCCAAAAGAATGAGAACATACAATGTTTGTCCTTCTCCGATTGACTTACTTCACTCAGCATAATACCCTCCAGGTCCATCCACGTTGAAGCAAACGGTGGGTATTTGTCATTTCTAATGGCTGAGTAATATATCATTGTATACATAAAGCACATCTTCTTTATCCATTCATCTTTCGATGGACACCGAGGCTCCTTCCACAGTTTGGCTATTGTGGCCATTGCTGCTAGAAACATCGGGGTGCAGGTGTCCCGGCATTTCATTGCATCTGAATCTTTGGGGTAAATCCCCAGCAGTGCAATTGCTGGGTCGTAGGGCAGATCTATTTTTAACTCTTTGAGGAACCTCCACACGGTTTTCCAGAGTGGCTGCACCAGTTCACATTCCCACCAACAGTGTAAGAGGGTTCCCTTTTCTCCGCATCCTCTCCAACATTTGTTGTTTCCTGCCTTGTTAATTTTCCCCATTCTCACTGGTGTGAGGTGGTATCTCATTGTGGTTTTGATTTGTATTTCCCTGATGGCAAGTGATGCAGAGCATTTTCTCATGTGCATGTTGGTCATGTCTATGTCTTCCTCTGGGAGATTTCTGTTCATGTCTTATGCCCATTTCATGATTGGATTGTTTGTTTCTTTGGTGTTGAGCTTAAGAAGTTCTTTATAGATCTTGGAAACTAGCCTTTTATCTGATACGTCATGCAAATATCTTCTCCCATTCTGTAGGTTGTCTTTTGGTTTTGTTGACTGTATCCTTTGCTGTGCAAAAGCTTCTTATCTTGATGAAGTCCCAATAGTTCATTTTTGCTTTTGTTTCTTTTGCCTTCGTGGATGTATCTTGCAAGAAGTTACTGTGGCCAAGTTCAAAAAGGGTGTTGCCTGTGTTCTCCTCTAGGATTTTGATGGAATCTTGTCTCACATTTAGATCTTTCATCCATTTTGAGTTTATCTTTGTGTATGGTGAAAGAGAGTGGTCTAGTTTCATTCTTCTGCATGTGGATGTCCAATTTTCCCAGCACCATTTATTGAAGAGACTGTCTTTCTTCCAATGGATAGTCTTTCCTCCTTTATCAAATATTAGTTGACCTTAAAGTTCAGGGTCCACTTCTGGGTTCTCTATTCTGTTCCACTGATCTATGTGTCTGTTTTTGTGCCAGTACCACACTGTCTTGATGACCTCAGCTTTGTAGTACAACCTAAAATCTGGCATTGTGATGCCCCCAGATATGGTTTTCTTTTTTAAAATTCCCCTGGCTATTTGGGGTCTTTTCTGATTCCACACAAAACTTAAAATAATTTGTTCTAACTCTCTGAAGAAAGTCCATGGTATTTTGATAGGGATTGCATTAAACGTGTAAATTGCCCTGGGTAACATTGATATTTTCACAATATTAATTCTGCCAATCCATGAGCATGGAATATTTTTCCATCTCTTTGTGTCTACACATAAGTGTTTTAAAGGACAATGAGGAATCCCTGGGTGGCACAGAGGTTTAGCGCCTGCCTTTGGCCCAGGGCGTGATCCTGGAGACCCGGGATTGAATCCCACATCGGGCTCTCGGTGCATGGAGCCTGCTTCTCCCTCTGCCTATGTCTCTGCCTCTCTCTCTCTCTATCATAAATAAATAAAAATTAAAAAAAATAAATAAAGGACAATGAAAGAGAATTCTGTCTTTATGGATGGATTCATGGATGGGTTGACCTTAAAGGATAAGCAGGATCCTTTGGCCAGGGGAATGTAAGAAAAGTCTAGATTACTGGAACAGAATGAACAAAGGACAGAATAATTTAAAAAAAAAACAAAACCTCCAAATTCTGTGGGGAATGAAAAAAAAAACTTACCAGAGAATACTGATTTTGTGGGGGAAACTTGAAAATGAAGGTGAGCTGCACTAAGGTGGACAGCACTGAAAAGTTTGGGCTTGTGTTTTAATCACTGGGAAACTTTCAAGGTTTTTATGAAAAAAGTTGAATTCGCAAAGCAACCCCTTCAGAAGATTAACCTGGGAGCAGAATATAAGATGGATATTGAAGAGAAAGAAAGAAGCCAGGAAGACCAGTTAGAAGGCTGCTATGGTAAGGTAATAGAGGCTAACTTAAGGTGAAAGCCTGGAAAACAGAAAGGAATGGTTAATAAAAGTCCTTATATTAAGATATTTTTGAAATTTTATTTATTTATTCATGAGAGACACAGAGAGAGAGGCAGAGACACAGGCAGAGGGAGAAGCAGGCTCCATGCAGAAGCCTGATGTGGGACTCAATCCCCAGACTCCAGGATCATGCCCTGGGGCAAAGGCAGATGCTCAACCACTGAGCCACCCAGGGACCCCATAGTAAGATATTTTAACATACTTTTTTTTCTTGATGTATGAATCGCAATTTGTAATGTTGATGATAACAATAGTGTCCATTTCAGACACTTAGTTAGGTGCTAAATCTACAAAGACAAACCATGGATCCTCTTTCCCAATAATCTGATATAATTAAAACAAGTAATAACAATATTTTAAACCTTAATATATGAAAAACTTTCACAGTTGAATTCTACCAGACTTTTAAGGGATAGAAAATGCCAGTTGTGTTTAAACTTTTCAAGATTGGGGGTGGGGTGGGGAAGTAAGGATACAATTGTTTTTATGAAACTAACCTCAAATTTAATACAGAAATTTGACAAAGCATTAAAAAAGAATTATAGAAAAAAATAATTATAGACCAATCTCGCAAACAATGATACAAAATTTTGAATAAATAGAATCAAGTAGACTATTTAAAAGAAGAACACTTCATGGCCAATTGAGGTTTGTAATAAGAGTGTAAAGACAGTCCAATATTAGGAAATCTGTTGATACAACTCACTGCAATTGGAATAAGTCTATCCTTCCCCTGCAGGAGTTAAGATGGACCTGAGGTTCCTCCTACTCAACTAGACATCCAGGTGTTCTGGAAAATATCACTTTGCTTCTGCCTCCACATCAAAATTGACAGGAGCTCCAGGCAGAACTCCTACTCTTGCTTCAGCTTATGACACTCCCAATTTTGTCCCTACTGTCTGCCTATGGCTGTCAGGAGTAATCTCACTGTACTCTCTATAGCAGGGACGACAAAAATCCCTGATCTCCCAAGACTTTCATTTCCATAAGGTTTTCTACATACCCTTTTTCCAATTTCATCTCTCAACGCTCTTCAATTACTGAAATCCTTCAGTAAGCCATCAGAAATTCACAGCTAAAAAAGTTATATCCTCCACCATTTCTCTCAACACTCCCTTTGCTGCCTCATGCAAACCCAAACCTGACTGTTCCCCAAGGACATCACTCTCAAGTGATGGCAGTTTTTTTACCCATAGCCTCAGGCTCATTGGACCCACAAAATGACACATAGCCTTGGCCATTTTGCCCCTTCTTGCTGGCTAAAACCCTATAAAGTCTCAAGTAAGGAAACTTTACTGTTCAACCTCTTCTGGTTTCTAATCGTCTATCTCCATGTCTCTCCTCTCATTCATTGAAGCTTTTAGCTCCTGGTTCATTGTCCCTCCATCCCTATGCCTGTTCATTTTTGGTAATTTCAGTATCCACACACTGATCTTCCAACATTTTCCTCTTTCACTTTCTAGGCCTCTTCTCCTTCAATGGCCTTGTCTTCCACCGTATCCTACCTTCTCATCCTCATAGTTAAACCTAGACCTGGCAATAGCAATAACTGCACTGCCCTTCACAAAGTCAATTTCAAGCATCCTCTGATTTTCTGGCCTTCCAGTTTGCTTCATAAAATAAAGAGGCTTTTAATAGGACCTATATCATCAGTTGGTCCTACCACCTTTCCATTTTTCTTCAGTTCCCTCATGTCCATAATTCTGTCTAGTGTTCCCAAATTCCCAGGACACATTGAGTGATGGGATTTGAGAATGAGAAATAAAATTTCTAGGAATTCCCCAAGTCATAACTTTATTGTAAAATAAGTCTTCATACTCTACTTGAGATTCTCTCTCTTCCTCTCTCTCTGCCCGCCCCCCACTCATGTTCTATAAATAAATAAATAAATAAATAAATAAATAAATAAATAAATAAATTCTTTAAAAAAAGAGTCTATACTCTAAAAAATATAGATATCTAAAGAAATAATTGGGTTGAGTAAAATTAACAAAGAACTATTATTGCCTACAGTAAATATTCAAACACCAGAAAATGTCACCAAACATTACTAAATAAATATTCAACTTTTACCTGTTTTCCCAACTTACCAACTTATCTCCTATAATGCAATTCAGTATTCAGTAAAACATACAAATTCTCTGGAATATTCCAGAAAGAAATTGATACATGAAATCATTCTGTCTACAGCAGCTTAAAGTTTGTGGCCTAACCCTTGCCCCCTCTTTCTTCTTCATACCTGCTTGTAAAACCAAAATCATAAACTAACTAAATTCAGCTCACTGTCTACTTCCTATTTTCGTCCATACAACTGAATGTTGCTGCAAAAGCATACAGCCATGCTAACTAATACCATTTTAAGTGATCATGGTCACTGACCTGAAATGAATCCTTGATGCTAGCCCCAGTCCCTGCATCCCCATAGTTCATTCTCCCTTCACTTTTCCCAGCCAACTATTTTATATTTTGTCCTCTTTACTCAAAACCCCAACACTTCCTCCCCCATCTTCACTCTCAATTGATGACCCTCCTACCTATTTCACCAAAAAACAATCAAAAGAGAACTTCAATAAAGTATCATCCCAACATCTATTCACCCACCTACTTATATGCTCAATATACATTCTCTCCTGTTACAAAAGACTGTCTCTCCACCTATAAAATATAGCTCATCCATTCTCATATTCTCAAAGCCATTACCTCCAGCAATTCTCCCCTTTCTCTAAATCAAATGGTCTGTAGCTCATTCTTATCACATGTAGTTTATGTTGTAATTTCTTCTGATCCTCAAAAAAATTTCTTTTGGCCTTACAGTCCCCATCATTTACTGTCCCATTTTTCTGTTTCACCTCATAGCAATGCTATAAAAATCACCTATCTTAGCTCTTCTAATTACTCTCTTCCCATTCTCTCCTGAGCCTACTCACATCAGGTTTCTAGTCCCATCTTCTATCAAGATTGCTCTTCTCAAACTCACTGATGACTTTCACATTCCAAATCCAATAGTCATTTTCCCATCCTCCCCATCTTATTAGACCTCTCAGCAACACTGAACAAAGTTGATCATTCTCTCCTTATTTAAACATTAGTTTCAGTTTGCTTACCATACTAGTTTCTCCTTTGTCACTGGCTACTGCTCCTCAATCTCCTTTCCTGGTTCCACTTAATCTTCCTGATATTTAAATGTTACAGCGACCCATGGCCCAAACTTCAGTTTCTTCTCTCTTCTATTTGCACTCATTCTTTTATTAATCTCAACCAATTGCATGGCCTTAAATATCACCTATTCACTAATGATTCTCAAATTTATATATACAGCCTGGAGCTCTCCCTTGAATTCTAGACTCATATACACAAATTCATTTGTGACATCTTCACTTGGATATCTAATAGACATCTCAGACTTAGGAGTCCAGAATCATAGTTTCATCACTCATCTCAAATGGGTCTTAATGGAGCTCCCCCAGGCTTTCAGTCTAAATTAATGTGAGCTTCCCCCTTCCTTTACACAAATTTAAAAGCTGAGTGTCATCCCTAATCTCTTCACTCCCCACATCAAATCTACCAACAAATCTTGTCAGCTGTTCCTTGAAAATATATCCAGTATAATGGAACTTCTTACTGTTTCCACTACTACCATCATGGTTCAAGCCACCAGATACCTTACTTGGACTATTGAAGTAGCTCCCCATACAGTCTATTCTCAACACAGTACTCAGGGTAATCCTTTTAAAATACAAGTTAGATTATGTCACTTCTCTTCTTGAGATTTCCCTCCAAATTATTTCCCATTTCACATGAGTAAAAGCTAACACATTCACAATGGACTCGAGGCCCTGCATAACTTGGCTCTCAATTACTTCTCTGATAGTCATTCCCAGTGTCCTCTCCCTGACCCTTACTTATAGTAGATAAGTATACTTTTTTCCCACACAGGTCCTCTTTCTGTTCCTGGAACATACCACATACACTTCCACCTCAGAACCTTTGTACTTGCTGTTCCTTTTGCTTGTGTTGTTTTTCCAGATAGTCCCTGGCTTAATTCCCTTGGAATTTTCTCCAAATATCAGACTTTTCAAAGTTGCAAACCAGCCCCATACAAATATATATATTCCCTATATGTATATACCCTTTCCTCCATAGCATGTATTATCTGGCATACCGTGTTTTACTTTTTTAATACTATCTATTTAACCAAAGAATTATGAGCTCCACAAGAACAGGATTCCTTGTTTTCTTTCCCCAGTATTGTATCACTAAAACTTAGAACATAGACACATCTTGGGCACTCAACTAGTATTTGTTGAATGAATGAACAATTGGAAAGAAAAAGATCACATGATCATCTCAATGGATGCTATAATACATTTAATAAAATTCATCATCTATGCTAGGAATGATTCCATTAAAGACAATAATAAAACAAAGAGTCCTATAATCACTACTATCATTTAACATTCTTATAAAGGAAGAAGATATATAAGAACTGGATAAGGATAAAAAAATGTACACTTATTTACATAGATAAAAATTACTGAATTGAAATAGCAAGGAAAAGCAAATGAAAAATCTTATAATAAGAGATTTGGTAAGATGGCTAAGTACAATATTGATATGTAAAATTCAGTAGTCTTCTAGGTTCTGTATAAATGTAGAAAGCTGAAAAGAATGTCGTTCTCACCCTTACTGCAACAACAACAAAAAATTAGAAAATCTACAAAACAAACTTTTCTTGAACCCATAAGAGACCTAAGATCACAGGGCAACCAACCCAACTTTACAACCAAAAGAGAAAAAAATGACAACATGCCTTTATAAAAATAAAACATTTCTGCATGACAGAAATACCATAAACAAAGAATTTAAAAATGAGCTTAGAAAAAAATGTGCAAATTTCATAAAGGGCTCATTTATTTTACATATAAAGGCCTCATAAATCAATAGGTATAAGGCCAACAACTCATTTTTTATTTTAATGGGAAAGGATATGGAGAATTTACTAAAAGGTAAATTTTAATGTCACAGGTGCTAAAATATATTCATAATAACAAAAATGTGAATTGAAACTATAAGAAGCAATTTTTCAGCTATCATATTGGTAAGTTTGATAATGCAATATGTTGGTGAGTATATGATGATATAGGATCTCTCACATATTACTAGTGAAAGAATAGATATAATATCTAGGAAAAGTAGTTTGGCAATATAGAAATTTAAAATGCAAAAAGCTTTGACTCAGTAATTCTATATTTATCCAACAGATAGACCGCACTATCATTCATTCATTCATTCACTCATTCAACGATTTACTAAATATCTCTATGATCCCTATGTGCAAAGCATTGCCAGAGGCACTAGTTACAAACAGTACCAAACAAAACAAAATCTCTGCTTTCATAGAGGGGAATCTAGACAACTAAAAAAATAAACATATAACATAACATGATATAATATAATATAATAAATATAATATAATAAATATAATATAATATAATATGTAGTAAAATGTATCATATATAAATTTTACATTAAGATATCTAGATATAGATTAGATATAGAGAAAGAGATGGGATGGGACAGTTCTACTTTAAGAAGAATAGAAAAGAAGACCTTTCAGAGGAGGCAACATTTTAGGAGAGACCTAGATGAAGTGTGGGAGTGAGCCATAAGCATCTCTCAGGGAGAGAACAATCCAGGCTGAAGGAAGAGCTAATGCAAAAGCCTCACAGATGTTTAAGAGTTGATTTATAGTATTGTAATAATGAAAGATTACAAACAATTTAAATGTCCAACAAGACATTTAGTGACTGATTAAATTGTGGTACATCCATATGCAGAATACTATTCGACCATTATCAATGAATGAGTCAACTCCATTTGTATTAAAATAATCAAGAGAATGAAAAGATTAGTCACAGACTAGGAGAAAATATCTAACACTTTTGATAAAAGACTGCTATCAAAAATAGACCAAAAAAAAAAAAAAAAACTCTTAAAACCCAACAGTAAGAAGACAAACAACCTTAAAAAAAAAAAAAAAAAAACACAAGCCTGATTGTTTAAATGGGACAAAGATCTGGACAGAGACCTCACCAAAGAAGATTCAAGTGGCAAATAAGCATATAAGAAGATGCTCCACATCATACGTCATTAGGGAATTGCAAGTTTAAACAACAAAATACTAATATACACATATTAGGATGGCCAAAATCTGGAACATGATGACACCAAATGCTGACAAAAATGTGGAGCAAGGCAGCCCAGGTGGCTCAGTGGTTTAGCACTGCCTTCAGCCCAGGGCATGATCCTGGAGACCCGGGATCGAGTCCTACATCAGGCTCCCTGCATGGAGCCTGCTTCTCCCTCTGCCTGTGTCTCTGCCTCTCTCTGTGTCTCTCATGAATAAATAAATAAAATCTTTAAAAAAAAAAAAGAATGTGGAGTGATAGGAACTCTCATTTATTGCTAGTGGGACTGCAGAATGGTACAAATTAAACATAATTTTATCCTACCATCCAACCATCACACTTCTTATTTGAGCTATCAAGCCATGAAAAGACATGGAGAAACCTTAAATGCATATTATTAAGTGAAAGAACCCAATCTGGAAAAGTTATATACTGTATGATTTCTACTCTATGACATTTTAGAAAAGGCCAAAACTATAAAGACAGTAAAAAAAAAACAAAACAAACAATGAATGTTTGCCATGATTTAGGATTGAAGGAGGGAGGAGCACAGAGGATTTTTAGGGAGGAGAAACTATTCTGTATAATATTACAATATTGTACAATATACAATACAATATTCTGTATAATATTACAATATTACATGTCATTATGTACTTGTCCAAACCCATAGAATATACAATACCAAGAGTGAATCCTAACATAACCTATGGACTCCGGTAATAATGAAGTATAAATGTAGATTCATTGATTATAACAAATGTACCACTCTGATAGGATATGTTAATAGGGCAGCCCGGGTGGCTCAGTGGTTTAGCGCCAGCATTTGGCCCAGGGTGTGATTCTGTAGACCCGGGATCAAGTCCCACGTCGGGCTCCCTGCATGGAGCCTGCTTCTCCCTCTGCCTGTGTCTCTGCCTTTCTCTCCCTCTCTGTCTCTCCTGAATGAATAAATAAAATCTTAAAAAAAAAAAAAAGGATATGTTAATAGTGGGAGAGGCTGTGAGTGTGTAACGGTATAGGGTACATGGGAACTCGGTACTCTCCACTCAGTTTTGCTGTAGACCTAAAACTGCTCTAAAAAAATAAAGTCCATGTTTAAAGAGACAGAGAGAGAGAGAGAGAGAGAGAGGAAGAGAATGATATCCTATATAAACTGTTTCTTTAAAAGCACAGAAATAATGTGTGCAGTATGGCAACATTTGTGTATAAACAAGACATAAATATGTATTATATATTTCTATGTGAATATATATATTTTTATCCTTTTACATATGCATAGAATGCTTCTAAAAGGATACCCAAGAAACAGAAACAGTAATTGCCTCTAGGGAAGGAAGTAGCTGGGGAGGATCAAAGCTTTCAGTTAGAGTTTTCACTGTCCCACTTTAAAAAAGAGGTATCATATGCATGTACCACCTATTCAAAAGGCAGTTAACTTCTAAACTAAAGATGTACAGGATGTACAGTGAATCAGGAATTTCTGGGACGCCTGGGTGGCTCAGCGGTTGAGCGTCTGCCTTCGGCTCAGGGCGTGATCTTGGGATCCTGGGATTGAGTCCCACATTGGGCTCCTTACCTGGAGCCTGCTTCTCCCTTTCCTTATGTCTCTTCCTCTCTCTCTCTGCCTCTCATAAATAAATAAATAAAATCTTAAAAAAAAATTCTTACTGGGAGATTCAGTGTCTGGTAAGAGCCCACTTTCTGGCACATAGCATGTCATCCTTTTCACTCTGTCCTCATATGGTAGGAAGGGTTATGGAACTCCCTGAGGGCTTCTTTTATAAGAACACTAATCCTACTCATGAGGCCTCACCTCTAAATACCCTCACATTTGGCATTAGGACTTAATACATGAATTTGGGGGAGACACAAACAGTCTATATCAGGGCCTTCTATTTTTTCACTCTTTCACAAAGGATTTAATAAAGTTCTTCTTCTGCAATAATGTCTGCACAATAAGAATATTCTATTCACTTTACTTTCTAAAGTTTAAACCTCTTTACTACACTTATTTTATATTTTTATAGTTTGGAAAAAGTGGCCTCCATAGAGTCATCAGTGAAATGTATAGAGTGTATCACTTCTCTTTAATGTCATTCTAAATATGTTGTTTGTATACCATCTTAATGAAAAGTATCACTCAACCCTGTGTAGGAAAACAGGTACCAAAGAGAAAAGTGTAATTATGTAACAGTATTTTAAATAGAAAACAGGTCATCCAGAGTAGGAGATAACTGAGATGGCTGGGGTGCAGTAGCTGCCACAAGGAAATTTTTTAAATATGTAGTTTAGGTGTATAGATATAAGGGACTCTATTCAAGTTAATGTGTAATTTACTGCCTCTGAGTATGTATGATAAAATGCTGTAAGATCTCAAGGAAGTCAACAAACTTGAACACTATAACCTGAACACTACAAAGAAATGATGATTCTATACTTAAATTCAAACCACAAAAAGTTTTACAAAAATGACTTCTGGTTATCTGTAAGTCCAAATATATGCACAGTTGTATAATGTGCACATGTTGAGGGGACATGCTCTTTTAAAGGTTTTATTGTGTATTTTACAGAGTGGACAGAGTGCAAACAGGGGGAGCAGCAGAAGGAGAGAAACCTCAAGCAGACTCCTCCCTGAGCACAAAGCTAGTCAGGAGGCTCCATCCCAGGACCCCACAAAAAGTTTTACATCCCAACCCCAGCCGAAACCAAAAGTTGGTTGCTCAACCAGCTGAGCCACCCAGGCACCCCTAGAGTTTTTATTTTTTATTCTCAGTTTCCTAGTTAACATAAAAATGGCAAGAATCTTTTTTTAAAAAGCAAGAATAATTAATATATTTTTAAGTTTATTTTATATTTATATTATGTATATTTTAATACACTTATATTTATATATGTATATGTTATGTATACAATTACAAAGATATACATATAAATAAATAAATATATACACATATATAAATTTGATATTGTCTAATAACTAAAGAGCTTATTTTATCTTTTTCTTCAACTTAATTATTCCAAAAGAAATTAGCCACAAAAGTAGTAATTTTCCAGTAACTTTTACTATCTGAATACATGTTATTTTTCACATCTTCCCATTCATTAAAGCATAACTGAAGTAGTATCTTTCCACATAAAACATGTCTGGTTTTAAGATATAGTACTTTTTTTTTCTTAACCACAGTGCAGAAGAGCCAAAGGAGATAAAGAGATGATTTGTGTTGTAGCGATAAGCAGTCCTCCAACTCTGCTTTTTCTCTCTTCTTCCCTGAAATGGGGAAGTAGACTCAGTAGTCTCTTTGCTCTTTAAAATACTGAATCCAGGGATCCCTGGGTGGCGCAGCGGTTTGGCGCCTGCCTTTGGCCCAGGGCGCGATCCTGGAGACCCAGGATCGAATCCCACGTCGGGCTCCCGGTGCATGGAGCCTGCTTCTCCCTCTGCCTATGTCTCTGCCTCTCTCTCTCTCTCTCTCTCTCTCTCTCCCTCTGTGTGTGTGTGACTATCATAAATAAATAAAAATTTAAAAAAAATAAAAAAAATTAAAAAAATAAAATAAAATACTGAATCCATGAAAATTAAGACAATTTGTGTAGCTGAAACTTTCTATCATTTAGACAGCAAGGAAAAATTAAATAAGTATTTCTTTAAACTTAAGTGTTTTAAATTATTTTAAGCAATTGTGCATAAAAATCTCATTTCTTCTCTGAAGCACTTCAGAAATTGTGACTAAAAGTTTCAACTTTTCCTACTTTACTTGCAAGATGAACACATAACACATTCAAAGGAAAACCAGTTATTCAAAACTGAGTATTTATTATGCACTCACTAAAGAGTTGTCCATACATCTTGCTGAACAATTTTTTTAAATTATCTAGTACTTTAAATCAATAGTTTGTCTGAATTACATATCTTTTGTGTTCTCAACTAATCTTTTAAGAATAGACATATTCATACACTGTCTTTCAACAGACATTTACCGGTCATCCAATACATGCCAAGCAATATTTTATCATGTCATGTTTTTAAAAGTAAATTGTAAGCTACAAACACTCATTCAGAAATTCAGAAACATTAAGTACATACTATCTCTAAGACATCATGCAAGGTACTACAGGTACAGGGATGAATATAGTACTTTTCAAAAGAGAAAAGTCTATAAACTGAACACTACAAAGAAATGATGATTCTATACTTAAATTCAAACCACAAAAAGTTTTACAAAAATGACTTCTGGTTATCTGTAAGTCCAAACATATGCACAGTTGTATAATGTGCACATGTTGAGGGGACATGCTCTAACACAGAGATTGTCTACCTTTCAAATTTCCAACCAAACCATCAAGCTATCAAATAATCTGAGTCCCACCATTGAACACCCAACAGGCTTATTATTCCTGAGATGAGCATTTAAATGCATTTATATGTATGCTGCTACTGTCTTAGCATTTGTTTCGAAACTCTGCCCCTCTTAGACTATCCTAAAGTAATTGTTTTAAGAAACTGTATGTAAAATTCTCATTTCTTCTCTGAAGATCAGGCACTATTCCAGAGAATTAATGCCAGGATTGCAGTTGAGCTCACACTGCCCCCTTGGCCATGTATCCTGAATTCATCTAATTTGAAAACTGCTGCCAACTGTACACCAGCAGCTATCCCACAAATGTGTGTTTTTCATATAGTGGGTGCTTAAAGAATTTCTGTTGAATTGAATGACAAATTAATAGAGGTTACTAGTTGAAACGCACAATGTATGTTCAATATAAATTGTACTCACTCCTGGTAAAGCAGTTTAAAATCTGTATCATTCTGAGAATGGAGTAACATGAATCTGTCTCATTCATTATTATACAAGTGAAATAAAAAATATGTTTAATCAAAAGAGTATTCCTAGAGCAATTGGTTTGCTACTTGGGGATTCTACAAAACACATCATAGGGGCCCAGAGCTGGTCTATGTAGCATTATAGGAGTCTTTGTGTATGATTTTTATTTCTCATTGTCCTCACCTCCTGTGAAAAGAATGATCGCCTTTCCTTGTGATATCTGAGCTTTTAAGAGTGTTGTTTTATCTATTTTTTATGACCAACCTTACACTTGTTAAGTGTAATTTTTGCTTTATGTAACATAAAAAACATCTGTGATATGGTGCCCCGTGAATTAACAAGAATGGCTGGACAAAAGACAAGAAATCTTTTAAAAACAAATGTTCACATT
The DNA here is from genome assembly GCF_003254725.2 of Canis lupus dingo. Taxonomy (NCBI): domain Eukaryota; kingdom Metazoa; phylum Chordata; class Mammalia; order Carnivora; family Canidae; genus Canis; species Canis lupus. The sequence continues at coordinate 45,165,197 of NC_064257.1, read as the reverse complement.
AAATACCTTGGATAGGTAGGCCTCCTGGGGATTTTTCTTTAATGCAACAAAAGTGCACCATTTCTGTTTTCAGAAATAGTTTCTTTCAGATACTGAGCTTGTCTAAAGTCATATTACATAAGTAAGGGCTCAGTTTGTACATTGGTTTTTACACCTTAGAGTCTTACTAAATCCTCCTTTGATCAATCTGATATCAAACAGATCTGTATTGATTTCTTCTACACTTGTTTATGGTATTTATTTTGATATATCTAAGATTAAAAGCCAAATTAACAAGTGTAATCAATTTTCTTAGTGATAAAGAAAAGTCCTCCAGTACCCGTAGACACATTCACCTAGGAATAAAAAACTTCAACAAAGATGTTGTAATAAATGGATCGATTTATTCAATCACTGGGCATAAAAACATTAGCCCTGGGAAAGCGCTTTCCTCTAAGAGCTTTAGCTACCGAGTTTCACTTGTGTTGTACCAAATGATTTGCATTTTTAGAGAAATTTCATGTCTTCAGTGAGCTCCAGTGAAAACATGAATAAATTGCTTTCTTTCCCTCTTTTTCTGACTTTATGAAGCCGAATCCATTAGGGGTCGAGTCAAAGTATAATGAAAAAAAGGCAACAACCCGTGTGATGGAAACCCCTGGATTAGGTTTCTCTCTAGTCTAAATTCAGTTGTCTTGGCCTAGGTGTCGGATTAGTAGTCTGCAGGGAGACCCCTGGGGCATGTGGCAATTTTTTTTAACTGCAGCATTAGAAACAGTCTCTAGAAGTCAAGAAATTGAATAGACAAACAATAATTAAGAAATAAGTGGGTGGGAGCACCTCGGTGGCTCAGTTGGTTAGGCATGTGCCTTTTGGCTCAGGTCATGATCTTGGGGTCCTGAGATCAAGACTCGCATTTGTCTCCCTGCTCAGTGGGGAGCTACCTTCTGCCCCTCTCCCTCTTGTGTATAAGCTTGATTTCTCTAATAAATAAATCTTAAAAAAAAAAAAGAAGAAAGAAAGAAGTAGGTTTACCATAGCAGTTCTCCACAAAGTCAAGTAAATCAACCTTTGCTGGCCTGACACAAAACAAATGCATAAGAGGCTTTTTTGTTATAAGTTCCTTCTGGATTCATGAGAGTGAGAATGAATGCAGATGTTATGACCATTTAACTCATAACTTTGGATCTAAACTGACCTGAGTGTGAATCTCCGCCCACCCAGTTATCGGTGGTATGATATTGAGCAATCTTCTTCAATCTTTGGTTTCCTTACCTGTACAACAGGAATAATAATACCTGGAACATAAGGTGGTTTGGAGATTTTAAAAAGACTTTATCCCATTACCTAGTTCAAAAATACATACCGAATCCATGGAAACAAATTTAATTTTTACTTATGATCTGAATCTTACTACTGAACCAGAGACAAGCAGCTACTACTACTTATACTGAGAGTGGGATTCTGCAATTCTAGTAAACTCCGAGTAATGCCGATGCTGGGATTTAGAGAACACACTTAGAGACCACAAACATAAAAATCACCTAGAAAATGATATTTATTTTAAATTTTTTTCTTTGTCTTTATTTTAAATAGATCCATTCACATATATATATTAAAAAGGAAGGCTACCTCATCTGAAATCTGTAAGGATTTGATTTATGGTTTTGGTGGAAGAATTGGTTTTGTTTTTCCGGGAAGACTTATTTCTAGGAACTATTTTGCTGCTGCTAAGTTATGTATTTACTCATATAACTATATTTGGACTGAATATTGGATATTTGCATTGACAATCTCAGCATACATCTCAAAATTCAATTTTTGCAAAAGAATTATTTTTTCATCTCTAGATTTGTCATTAAAAATGTCATCCTGCATATAATCCTCTGTTCTGAAGTAGTCTGTTAATGAAAAGAACATAGAGTTTGTGTATTTTCCAAACTTTGTTATCTTCACAAAAGTACCAGGAAAAAAATCCAAATTCATCTATTAGCATTTAGGTTCCTATTACATATATTTGGTCAAGAAAAATTAAGCTTTGGAAGTTATAATGAAATGGTTATTGCTTTTAATTCATTAACTTGTCCTTCAGCTTCAGTTCAGAAAAATATATGAAAAGGATATGTTTTCAAATGAATGCTTAGACTGAGACTTTCTCATTTTCATAGTTGAGGAATGTTTTTAGATCTTGAGGGTTTTTTTTTTTCTTTTAAACCAAAACAGTTAAAATGAAAACTCTAAACTAAAATGTAAAAACAAGGGTAGAGCGATAGTCCAAGATGACAGCATAGGAAGACCATGAACTCATCTCCTCCTATGGACACACCAAATATACAACTACATATGGAATAACTCCTGCTGAGAAAGAACTGAAAACTAAAGAGCTTCCTCCACAACAAGGGATAAAAGGGTTATGTTGAGATGGGTAGGAGAGGCCGATATATGGTCTTACCGAAACCCCATCCTCACCCAGCAACACACAACAGGGAGGAGACTCTAAGATTCAGAACCTCTACCTGAAGAGGGATGGGTTTGTGCCCCACATCAGGCACCCAACCCTTGGTACGTGCACTGGAGATATGAAGCCTCCAAAATATTTGGCTTTGGAAACCAACTGGGCTTCTATCCAGGGAACCCAAGTCACTGTGGGGATCTGAGATACTCTTTTCAAGAGACTTATGTATAGATTCACTCATTCCATTGGTTCAATTGTTAATTTTAAAGCATCCAACAGAGGATCAGGAAGCAGTTGGGCTTTTCTTCAAAGATAGAAAGTCTAAGAGCACCATTTTTGGCATTCTTCCTTTACTATGCTAGAGTAGGGAGACACAAAAGGCACAACCTTACTAAAATTGAGGGCATGCCTCACCTTCAACAGTCTTCTCCAGCACTGCTAAAACCACAGGTGTGGTGTCTCCCATCCTCAGGGCCCATCTCGGGCTTCGCTAAAGCCACAAGTATGCCCCACCATCAGTACTCTCCTGCAGCCAAACTAAAGCCAGGGGACAAGTGTAGTCCACATAGGGAACATATTCTGATTGTCTGGCTCTTATGGCCAGAAGGACTTGCACTTCTGGGCCCCACAGGACTGTAATGATCAATAAGACTGTTATAGGCAGGATACCAACCCCAGGCACTCCACAGACAGCAGACTGAAACACATGCCCAATCTGCACATGAGAAAGGCCCATTTGATTTTCTTGGAGCTTCAACTTGAGGGACAGGCTTCAGGTTTTCCACAAATTTAAAGGCTACAGAGGTGCTCTAAGGAAACAAGCAGGGAGACATCATCTTCCTTGGCCTCACAATAGCTAGCTGACACTTCTTGGAAAGGAGTGTCTGCTCATCTGAAGCCCTGATTCTTGCAACTGTTGCCCAAGAGATACCTCTAGATATTCTGGTCTAGCAGTCAGCAAAGTCTGTAATTGCAGTCCCACAGTACTGTGTATATGTGCATATTTTAAAAACTGCTGCCTGAGAATCTGGCTTCCAATCAGCCTGAATCTGAGTGCTCACTGAGATCTGTCCCTTTGGAACACTGACAAGTCCTGACACACCTCAACAATTGAAATCTATTAAGAATAAGTTAGGCCACTTGGACAAAGATTTGAGAGATAACCAAGTGCTAAGACAAAGTAACAAGATTTACCTCCTACATAAGTATACTCCCTCAAGACTGAGAGAGGCTGCTTCACCAGATACATAAAAACAAGTACAGCAAGTTAAGCAAAATGAAGACAGAGGAATATGCTCCAAACTAAGACAAGACAAACTGTCACCAAAAAAAAGACCTTAATGAAAAGTAAATAATATACCTGATAAAGAATTCAAAATAATGGTCATAAAGATGCTGAACTTGGGAGAAGAATGGATGAAGACAGTGAACTTCAACGCAAATATAAGAAAGTGTCAATCAGAAATCAGAACACTGAAAAATACAATAATTGGACTGAAAAATAGACTAGATGAGTTCAACAGCAGACTAGATGAAATAGAAGGCCTAGAGACACAGAATACAGGGCAATGGAACTTAACAAATAGAGCAATAAAAAGAAATAAAACAATTAAAAAAAACAAAGATAGCTTTTAAGAAACCTATGGGACAACATTAAGTGGACTAGCATTTGGATTATAGAGGTCTCAAAAAGAGAAGACAGAGAGAAAGTGGCAGAAAAGTTACTTGAATAAATAATTGCTGAAGTCTTCCCTAACCCAGGAAAGAACCAGACACTTAGGTCCAGAAAGCACAGAGAGAACCATACCAGGGCACATTATAATTAAAATGTCAAAAGTTAAAGATGAGAGAATCATAAAAGCAGCAAGAGAAGAACAACTTAGCACATACAAGGGAACCTCCATAAGACAGTCAAGCTGATTTTTCAGCAGTAACTCTGCAGGCCAGGAGACAATGGTATGATGTATTCAAAGTGTCAAAAGGAAAGAACTTCCAACCAAAAATACTCTACCCAGCAAGCTTATTATTCAGAATTGAAGGAGAGCTCAAATGTTTTCCAGGTAGGCAAAAGCTAAAGGAGTTCATCATCACTAAGTAGGCCTTACAAAAAATGTCAAAGGGCTTTCTTTAAGTTGAAAAGACACTAACACATAATAAGAAAGCATATGAAAGTAAAAATATCACTGGTAAAGGTAAATATATAGAAATATATAGAATATATAAGAAACACTTATAAAGCTAGTATGAAGGTTAAAGACAAATTAGTAATTTTAACTATACTTATAATAATTAGTTAAAGGATACACAAAATAACAGACATAAAATATGAAGTCAAAAACATAAGATGGGGGAGAGGGATAAGAATGTAGAGTTATTAGAATACATTCAAATTTAAGTTGCTATCAACTTAAAATAGACTGATCTAGAAAGAGAGACAGTTATATGTAAAACTCATGATAACCACAAAGCAAAAGCCTACAAAGATACACAAAAGATAATGAGATAAGAATCTGAACAATCTGAACTAAAAAAATTCATCAAATCACAGGGGAAGAACAAGAGAAAAAAGGAACAAAAAAGAACTACAAAAACATCCAGAAAATATTTAACAAAATTGTAATCAGTTCATTCCTATCAATAATTACTTTAAATGTAAATGGGCTACACTAACCAAAAGATATAGAGTGACTGAATGGAAAAAATCACAACTATCTATATGCTGCCTCTAAGACACTTACTTCAGATATAAAAACACACATGAGAAAGTAAAAGTATGGAAAAAGTGTTCCCATGTGAATGGAAATGAAAAGAAATCTGGGGTATCTATACTTACACAGACAGAACTTTAAAGCAAAGACTGTGACAAAAGACAAAGAAGGAGATTACATAAGGGATCAATCCAACAAAAGGATATAGCATTTGAAAGTATTGTGAGAATATGTACACATCCAACATAGGAGCACCTAAATATATAAAGCAAATATTAAGAGACCTAAGAGAAGAAACTGGCAATACAATAATAGTAGGGGACTTTAATACCTTACTTACATCAGTTGATAGATTAACCAGACAGAAAATCAATAACGAAACCTAAGCTTTAAGTGACACATTAGACCAGATGGACTTAATAGATATTTACAGAACATCTATCCAAAAGCAGCAAAATACACATTCTTCACAGGCACACAGGGAACATTCTTCAGGATAGAACACATATCAGGCCACAAAACAAGTCTCAATAAATTTTAAAAAATTGAAATCATATCAAGCATCTTTCTGATCCCAGTGGTATGAAACTAGAAATAGTTACAAAGGAAAACTGGAAAAAAATCACAAATACATGGACATTAAATAACATACTACTGAACAACCAATGGATCAATGAAGAAACCCAAAGGGAAATCAAAACAATACCTTGAGACAAATGAAAATGGAAATACAGCAACCCAAAATCTATGAGATTTGGCAAAAGCAGTTCTAAGAGGAAGATTATATCAATAAAAGCATACCTAAAAAAATCAGAAATATCTAGGGAAAATATTACACCTTACACTTAAGGGAACTAGAAAAAAAGGAACAAAGCCCAAGTTAGTAGAAGGTAAGAAATACAAAAGATCAGAACAGAAATAAATGAAATAAAAATTTTTTAAATATATAAAGGATCAATGAAACTAAAAGGTGATTCTTTGAAAAGATAAACAAAATTGAAAAACCTTTAGCTATACTCAACAAGAAAAAAAAGGCTCAAATAATTAAATTCAGAAATTAAAGAAGAGAAGTTATAATGGATACCATAGAAATACAAAAGATCATAAGGAACAACTACGAAAATCATATGACAACAAATAGGAAAACATAAAATAAATGGATAAATTGTTAAAAACATACAACCTGCCAATACTGAATCATGAAGAAATAGAAAATCTGAATTGACCAATTACTAATAAGGAGATCAAATCAGTAATCAAAAACCTAACAAACAAAAGTCCAAGAGAAGACAGCTTCACTAGTGAGTGAATTCTACCAAACATTCGAAAATATAATACCTTCTCAGTACCCTTCTCAGACTCTTCCCAAAAATTGAACAGGAGGGAACATGTCCAAACTCATTTCATGAGGCCAGCATTACCCTGATATGAAAACCAGACAAGGACACTACAAGGAAAATTATAGGCCAATATCTCTGATGAAGATAGATGCAAAAATCTTCAACAAAATATTAGCAAACCAAACTCAACAATATATTAAAAGGGTTATACACCATGAGCAATTGGGATTTATTCTAGGAGTTCAAGGATGGTTCAACATCTGCTTATTGATCACTGTGATATAGTGCATTAATAAAAGAAAGGATAAAAATTATATGATCATCTCAAGAGATGCAGGAAAAATATGTGCCAAATTCAATATCCATTTATGATAAAAACTCAACAAAATAGGGATAAAGGAAACATACCACAACATCATAAAAGCTATATATAAATGACAAACCCAAAGCAAGCACCATTCTGAATGGTGAAACGTTGAAAGTTTTCCCTCTATATCAGGTGCAAGGCAAAGATATCCACTTTCTGCAGTCTTATTTAACATAGTACGAGAAACCTCAAACACACCAAGTAAGAAAGAAAAAGAAATAAAAAGGGATTCCTGGGTGGCTCAGCGGTTCGGCGCCTGCCTTTGGCCCAGGGTGTGACCCTGGAGTCCTGGGATCGAGTCCCGCATCGGGCTCCGGGCATGGAGCCTGCTTCTCCCTCTGCCTGTGTCTCTGCCTCTCTCTCTCTCTCTCTCTCTATCATGAATAAATAAATAATTAAAAAAAAGAAAAAGAAAAAGAAATAAAAGGCATCCAAATAGTAAAGAAAGAAATAAAGCTGTCACTATTTTCAGTTGACATGATTCTGTGTATAGAAAACTCTAGACTCTGCCGAAAAACTATGAGAACTATAAATGAATTCTGGAGAGTTGCAGGATACAAAATCAATGTATAAAATTCAGTTATTTCTATACCCTAATAGTGAACTATCAGAAAAATAAATTTTAAAAACAATCCCATTTAATAAAAAGAATAAAATACCTAGAAATAAATTTAACCAAAAAGATGAAAGATCTGTACAGTTAAAACTATAAAATACTGCTAAAAGAAATAGAAGAAAATACAAACATATGGAAAAATATTCTGTGCTCATGGATTGGAAGAATTAATATTGTTAAAATGTCTACACTATCCATAAAATTCTATAAATTCAATACAATCTCTATGGCATTTTTCAAGAACTATAAAACATAATTACAAAATTTGTATGGAAATACAAGACTCAAAAAAAAAAAAAAAAAAAGGAAATACAAGACTCCAAGTAGCCAAAAAGCAACCTTAAAAAGTACAAAGCTGGAGGTATCAGGTTTCCTTATTTCAAACTATACTACAAAGATCTAACAATCAAAACAGTTTGGTATTGGCATAAAAACAGACATAGATCAATGAAGTAGAGTAGAGACCCTCCCAAATAAACTTATGTCTACATAGTCAATTAATTTATGACAAAAGAGAGAAGGATATACAATGGGAAAAGAACTTCAATAAATGCTGTTGGGAAAACTGGACAGCCAAAAATGAACTCAAAATGGGTTGAAGACTTGAATGTAAGACCAAAAACCATAAAACCACAAGAGGAAAACATAGATGGTAAGCTCCTTGATAATGGTCTTGGCTTAGACTTTTTTGGATCTAACTCCAAAAGCAATGGTAACAAAAACAAAAATAAATTATTAAGACCACATTAAACCATTGCAAAGGAAACTAGCAACAAAATGCAAAGGCAACCTTCTTAATGGGAGAAGATATTTGCAATCATATATCCAATAAGGGACTAATATTCAAAATATATAACTCACACCACTAATATTCAAAATATATAACTCACACCACTAATATTCAAAATATATAACTCACACAAATATTCAAAATATATAACTCACACTACTCAATAACAACAAAAAGAACCTGATTAAAAAGCAATCCAAGAATCCAAACTGACATTTTTCCAAAGAAGACATTCAGATGGCCAATAGACACATGAGAAGATGCTCAACATCACTTATCATCAGAGAAATGCAAATCAAAACCACAATGAGATATCATCCCCCACCTGTCAGAATGGCTGTTATCAAAAAGACAAGAAATAACACATGTTGGAGGGGTTGTGTAGAAAAGGAACCCTTGTGCACTGTTGGTGGGAATGCAAATAGAGCACTATGGAACACAGTAGGAGGTTCCTCAAAAAATTAAAAGTAGAATTGCTATACAATCCAGTTATTCCACTTCTGGGCTTTTATCTGAAGAAAATGAAAACACTGTATTGAAAAGATGCCTTCACCCCAATGTTCATTGCAACATTACTTCCAATAGATAATATGTAGAAGTGACCATCAATAGATAAATGAATAAAGAAGATGTGGTATATATACATAATGGGATACTGCTCAGTCATTTAAAAAAAAAAAGGAAATTTCTCACTTATACTATATGTTGACAAATTGAACTCCAATAAAAAATACACAAAAAATATTAATATCTGCAACTTAAAAATACAGATAGACTTTAATAAAAATATATTAACTCAAAAAAAGGAAATTTTGCCATATGCAACAGCATGGATGGATTTTTATGTTAAGTGAAATAAGTTGGGGAAAGACAAATATTGTATGCTTTCATTTATGTGTGGAATCTAAAAACAAAACAAATCCATATTGGTAGTTATCAGAGGAAAGAAGGGTTGGAGTGGGCAAAAGGAGTCAAAGGGGTTAAGTATATGCTGACAAATGGTAACTAGACTTATTGTGGTGATCATTTGTAACATGCAAATATCAAATTATTTTGTTGTACTCTTGAAGCTAATATAATATTACATACTAATTTTACCTCAATAATAATAAGAAGAAGTTAAACTGTGTCATGGTAACACTGAAAATTCAAACTTATTGGACTGAGCATTTTGAGAAAATTAATCTGTGATTAAAATGTAAAAGAACTGATAGTTCATTGGGTAAGAATATAGGCCTATAAATAAATCAATGGGCCTGGGTTCTAGTCTTGAATTTACCACAACTGATTGTGACCATATAGGGCCTTGGAGCCAATAGTTTTTTCTTTGTTTATTGGCTACTGAGCATCCATTTCCCTTTCTTTGGTAATAGTGCCATAATTTCATCCAGTAGAATAACTCCTTCTCCATGTATACATCTTAATAATCAAAATCCTCTAAGATAAGGGGTAGGGGATGGGCACATAATCTCAATAAGGCAAATTGGATCTTTTCTCACAGGACTTTGAAACCTCATCAAAATGATGTAAAAGTAGGATGAGACTGGAAGTTCTAACCACAGTAATTAGGCAAGAAAAAGATATCTAAATTGGAAAGGAAAACCCAAATGACATGATTCTATATTTAGAAAATCCCAAAGAACTTTTTTAAAAAGCAAAAACTACTACAACTAATAAGCAAGTGTGGCAAAGCTGCAGGGTTCCAAGATAGACACATAAATACAGTTATGTTTCTATAAACTAGCAATGAAAAATCTGAAAAGAAGAAAATTAAGAAAAAAAATCCACTTACAATAGCATCCAAAAGAATAAAATACTTAGGAACAAATTTAACAAGAAAATGAAACATTTATACACTGAAAACTGTAAAACATTGATGAAAGAAATTTAAAAAGACGTAAATAAGTGGAAACACATGCCATGTTCATAGATTGGAAGACTTAATATTAACATGACAGTACTACCCAGAGTGACTACAAATTCTGTGCAATCCCTATCAAATATCCAACAGGCTTTTTGCAGGAATGGAAAAGGCAATCTTCGGCAGCCTGGGTGGCTCAGCGGTTTAGTGCCGCCTTCAGTCCAAGGTGTGATCCTGGAGACCTGGGATTGAGTCCCATGTCAGGCTTCCTGCACGGAGCCTGCTTCTCCCTCTGCCTGTCTCTCTCTCTCTCTCTCTCTCTCTCTCTGTGTGTGTCAAATAAATAAATAAATAAATAAATAAATAAATAAATAAATACCAATCTTCAAGTTCCTATTAAATTGAAAGAGACCCTGAATAGCCAAAATAATCTTGAAAAAGTAGAACAAAGTTGGAAGATTTATACTTCCCTACTTCAAAACTGACTGTGAAGTTATAGTAAACAAAACAGGATGGTACTGGCATTAAGGTCAGAAACATAAACTAATGGGATAGAACTGACAAATTAGAAATAAACCTTCATGTATATGGTAAATTGATTTGGGACAAGAGTATGAAACCATTCAATGGGGGACAGAATAGTCTTTTCAACATATGAGCCTGGGAAAATTAGATATCCACACGCAAAAGAAAAGAATGAAATTGGGCCCCCACTTTTATATGTACAAAAATTAATACAAACTAGATCAAAGATCTAAAGATAGGAGCTAAAACAATAAATCTCTTAGAAGAACACATAATGAGCAATCTTTATAACATTGGATTTGGCAATAATCTCTTGGATTTGACACCCAAGAGCCCAGACAAAAAAAAGAAATGATAAATTGAAATCCATCAAAATTTCAAACTTTTGTGCATCAAAGAATACTATCAAAAAAGTGAAAAATACAGAAAAAAAGATATCTGCAAATCATATATCTGATAAGGGTTGGACATCCAGAATATATAAAGAACAAATCAACAACACCAAAAAAACAAACAACCTGATTAAAAATTGGGCAGAGGACTTCAATAGACATTTCACCAAAGACATGCAAATGTGCAATACACACATGAAAAGATGTTCCATATCACTAGTTATTAGATAAATGCAAATCAAAACCAAAATGAGTCATAATTTCACTCTCATTAGGATGACTATTATCAAAATAATAGAAAATAACAAATGTTGGCAAGGACCTGGAGCATTATCGACAATAGCCAAAAGCTGTAAGCATCCCAATGTCCATCAACAGAACAAACAAAATAGACTATATACATATAGTGAAATATTATTCAGCCTTAAAAAAAAAAAAAGAATGACATTCTGATACAGGCTACAATGTAAATGAACCTTGAACACATTATGCTAAGTAAAATAAGCCAGCCAAAAAAGGACAAACACTTTCTGATTCTACTTATATGTGGTACTAAGAATAGGCAAATTTATAGACAGAAAATAGAACAGAGGTTACCAAGAGTTGCAGGGTGAGGAGAATGAGGAATTGTTTAATGGACTCAGTTTCTGTTAGGGATGTTGAAATGTTCTAAAAGTGGATAATGGTAATGGTTTCCAACATTGTGAATGTATTTAATGCCACTGAATTACACACTTAAAAATGGTTAAAATGATACATTTTCTATTTTATATATATTAAAACAATTTAAAAAACCCACCACCAGAAAAAAATAACCAGCTCTGATCTTTAATTTATAGACCTTCAGGTGACAGTAGACCATTTTTTAAAGATTTTATTTATTTATGCATGAGAAACACAGAGAGAGAGGCAGAGACACAGGCAGAGGGAGAAGCAGGCTCCCCACGGGAAGCCTGATCCGGGACTTGATCCCAGCATCCCAGGTTCACAGCCTGAGCCAAAGGCAGACACTCAACCACTGAGCCACCCAGGTACCCTGACGGTAGACCTTTTTTTAAAAAAAAGATTTTATTTATTTATTCATAGAGACACAGAGAGAGAATGAGAGGCAGAAACACAGGCAGAGGAAGAAGCAGGCTCCATGCAGAGAGCCTGACGTGGGACTCGATCCAGGTTCTCCAGGATCACGCCCTGGGCTGCAGGCGGCGCTAAACCGCTGCGCCACCGGGGCTGCCCTAGACCATTTAATAAAGAGTAAAATAACTTCAATATACTTTGTTTCTCACCCCCACCCCGCTTTTGCACTATTATTGTCATACATTATACTTTTACATATATTATACTTTTATATATATTATAAACCCATACTATATTGTTACTATTTTTGTTCAGTCAAATATCATTTGAAGGAATTTAATAACTAAAAAAAATTTTCATGTTTACCCATTTCCTTGCCACTTCTAACTCTTCATTCCTCATAGCACAGACCCAAATTTCCATCTGATGTCATTTTCCTTCTGCCTGAGGACTTTATCATTTCCTGCAGTACAATCTGCTGCTGAGGAATTGCTTCAGCTGGACTGTCTTAGAAGACAAGCTGTCTTCATTGTTTGAAATTTTGTCTTCATTGTTGAAATATATTTTTAATAGGTATAGAATTCTGGACTTTGATGGGTTATTTTTCTTTTAGTACTCTTAAGTTTCTTGAGCTTAGAATTTGTTGAACTGCTTAGATATATGGGTTTGAGGTGTTCATCAAGGTTAGAAAAATTTTCAGCTGTGATTTCTTAAAATACTTTTCAATTCTTTACCCATCTCCTTCCAGAACACCAGTAACATTTATAATAGGCTGCCTGCAGCTGTTCTACAACTCAGCGATATTCTACTTATCTATTCTACTTATCTTTTTAATTCTTTGCCTTCTTTGTTTTATTTTGGGTATTTCTACTGCTCTTCCTTCAGTTTCACTAATTGATTTTTTATAAGTATTTATTTACTTGAGAGAAAGAGAGAGAGCATGTGTGCAGGAGCTGGCAGGGGCAGCAGAGGGACAAGCAGACCCCTCATTGAGCAGGAAGCCCAACAGGGGGCCTCTTCCCTGGACTCTGGGATCATGACCTGAGCCCAAGTCAGATGCTTAACCAAACGAACCACCTAGGCACCTCATTAATTGATTTTTAATATGCCATCCATGTATCCACATAACATTCTTTTCTTTTTTTCTTTTTTCTTTTCTTTTCTTTTCTTTTTTGAAACAGAGACAGAGCACAGGCAGGGAGGAGGGTCAGAGGGAGAGGCAGAAGCAGACTCCCTGTTGAGCAGAGCCCAACACAGGAGTCCATCCCAGGAGTCTGGGATCATGACCCCAGACAAAGACAGACTGAGCCACCCAGGCATCCTAAGACGGGAATTATTTAAAAAGAAAACTACAGGCCCAAAATGGTGTCACTTGATTGAGTCAGCCCAAGTTACCAAACAGGGGCAGTTTTCACTTCCTCCAGAAATGTAAATTATAAACTGTTGATCAGGAATATATTAAATTTACTCAAGGCAGTAAGTTGAGTGTAGGGTCATACTGTTTCCTATCTCTCAGGTGTCACTGGATTTTGTTGTCTGATGTCTAGTGTCTTCAAAATCATGGTTTCATATTTTTGGTGGGAAGAATTGTTTTAGGAAAGAAGATAACCTGATTTCCGTTACTCCATCGTGGCTGGAAAAAACTGCTAGGTTTGTAGTAGTATCAATAGGAGATATAAAAAGAACATCAAGACTATATTTATCTTAAGAAAGTACTTAGTGTCTGAACAGATTGATACACCTGAATCAGATATTCTCATTAAAAGTTTAGATATTCAGAAGAAGAAATGCAGTATAAATCTGTGTCAACATGGTACCTCCATGTTGTACCTCTTCAGTGCTCCATCAAGGTCTAGCTCTATTCCATCTGATTAAGATACTAGTGCTTAAGGAAAAAAGAACCTATAGTTTTGAATCTGAATAGACATCTGATCCTTGTATAAATTATAACAAGCTTCAAATATTAACAAAAACCTTTGGAAAGGGAATTTCTATATACCAGAACCTGTAATATGAGAAAATACATCTCAGTTTTTGACGCTTAAAAGAATATGCCAAACTTGAAAAATGCCTTCTGCCTTCAAAGTTTACATCTTGACTATTATCCTCGCCACATATAGATTTCTACTTCACAACTCGGAACAGATTGCCTTTTTGGTTGTTAACAAAAAGTAGGAAAGTATTACCCAAAAAACCTTGCATGTTTTTGGTAGAGTGAGAGGAACTGTAGACTCAGATTTTGGTTCATAGAATTTTTCCAGAGCTGTAAGATGAGAAGCGCCACAAATGACAAGCCAGTATTACCAAAGAAGCAGGAGAAAGATAGAAAACAGAAAGGAAAAGAGAAGCATCAAATCCTATATTAACATCAATATGTTGACACTTCAATCATGCATTACATGACTACCTCAACAACATTTGCACTGCGGTTTTTATATGCTATTTGCCTCATGTGTACACACACACACCCCAGGATACATTCTCCCACTTTGTTCTGTGTCCCAGAAAACTGACTTTAGACTGCATGTCCAGGTTCATTTGCCTTCTAGCTTCCTGGTTTGGATTTATCCAAAGGGCATCACCAGCCAGCGATCAGGGGTTAGGAAGGTAGAGAGGCCAGGGAATTATTCCTCTGTCCCTGACTTCAGCTGAGTCCTGACAGCTGCGACACTCTATAGCTACTGTTTCTAGCTTCTGTCGGAAGACCCCTTTTCTAAATCTCCATTTCTCACTCAGGGTGCAATAACAGCATCCTCTTCCCTTTTACCTTTCAGCCCCAAGGAAGATCATGGCATGGCATCCCTCTCTTGTGATGGGCTGGGTGCCTCACCATCCCTTGTCGATTCCTTCCCCCTGCCCTCAGCTCCCTATGTAGTTCTTTCATTAAAGTCTCTTCAAAATCCCAGTTGAATGTGCCATCTGTTTCCTCCTGACTGATACCCTCTCCTTCTGTATTGTATCAACTGGGGGTGGCTAAAAGCAAGCAAATACAAGAAATATTAGGAAACTTCCACTTGCTGAAAAGTTCAGTTGATTAGAGAACAATGCTAATGAGGCTGAAATTAGTGTCTGGCTGTGCTCCAGGACCACAGGCTGTATCCCTGACCAGCCATTTTACACACCATCAGTTGCAAAGAAGACCATGCCAAAAAGGAGACATGACTCTGTGCCAGTCCCTCACCACTTCTGGGAACATATTTCAAAAACTAGCCGTTCATTGAGATAGCTTCAAAACTATCTTTGTTCCCCAAAGACAGCTTTTGTAATGTGATTCTAATGAAAATTTTATATAGAGCATTTTAAATCATAAAGCCGTACCTGTCAATATCTTTGTCAAGAAAACACTTTCATTTGCTTACTTAATCTGTAGTTAATTCATGATAACATAGGTTAAAAGTCAAGCTTATCAAAATATGTCTTATATTGGTAACAGGATTCAAAGATTATAAGAATATATGTTAGCTCATTTCTTTAAAATTTTCAACTGTTATGACTAAATAAGTTAAACTACACAACTGTTGCTTAAAGAATAAACAATTAAAATATTCTTGAAGTGACTTTTTTTGAGAGAGAGAGAGAGAGAGAGAGAGAGAGAGAGAGAATGAGCTCATGCAAGCCAGGGAGGAGGCACAAATGGAGAAGGAGAGGTAGAGAGAGAATCTAAAGCATGCTCCATACCCAGTGGAGAGCTCAACATGGAGCTCAATCACATGACCCTGAGATCATGACCTGAGCTGAAATCAAGAGTCAGATGGTTAACCTACTGAGCCACACAGGTACCCCTTGAAGTGATTATTAAGTGTAAATGACGAACTTTCCATTTCTTCACCACTTCTCCCCTCAGTATAGTTGCCTTGTAAAACCATGTTATAATTAGGTTACTGTAAATGTACTGTTGTATTAATATGCTATACTGAACCTACGTCCATGGTGTTATTTTCACATGATTTGAATTCCTGGAGGGAGGGAGACACTTCTGTTCCTTTTTCAGAAATCAATTTCTGATACTCTCTACTATTAGCAAGAAAGAACTATTTTCTACTAAACTATTTCTACCTATGACTCTAGGTAAAACGTGCTGAAATACTACAGCAAAATATAATTTTATTATTAATAATATTATAATGCTAAGACCACCCACAAGATATGAGCATTTTTATACATAATATTTATTCTTAATCATTTTCATAACACAATCTGAGTTTTATTTTTTAACAAAACCTTTTGAGTCATTTTGATAAGGTCAACAGAAAGCACAATCTTTTAACATTAGGTGATCAACTTTTTGACAATAGCGGGACCAGCATAGCTAATGGAATAATAGCCTGCAGGGTCCAGCTAAATATGATATACGAATGTAATCAACCTCTGTGATGACTATTCAGAAGTAATCCCTTTAGCTTTGAACTGCAACATATATTTCAACAAAGCAAAAACCATAGGAAGAAATTCTCTGCAGACCACACTGATACAATACAGCCTTCATATCCTGCTCTATGTGCTTGCTGCTTATAGTGAGTTTTAAATTTAAGGTAATGACTACTGTATATTCATGTGAGCATACAATACTTTTGATTTGTCGTGGAAAGGTTGAATCCATTACCAGGGGTCTAGTCTATAAACTCTGACACAACCTTTATGTATGAGTTAGTATTTACCCTTTTCTAGAAAAAAGCCACTAAAAATGTTTTGCATGCCAAAATTATAAAAACTCATTTACCTATTCATTCTCAAAACTACTAGTCAGTGTCTCCTCCATTTTAATTCATACTCCTCTACCAATAACATTTTTAAATCACATTTGCATATAGTACTGTATTATATGAAAATTATATGCCATTGTTTTCAAGTGAAGGGATGGAATGGTATTTTGAGTCTAATTCAGCATTTACTGACTTATTCTATTGGTCTTTGGTACAATATAGGCCAAGTGGTGGTAAATAAGATCGTTTTGTTGCCCACCTGAGGGAATCCAGCATTTGAGAGTCTACTATTAGCAACAGACAAGTGCATGTTTCTACTGAAATGGTAGACAGTATAAGCAAATATCATACTCTCAACTTTGTATTGCTTCCGGTCTCCTTGTTGGAGTAGTATCGGTCTTAATTTTCTAGCTTCCTTGAAGTACCACAGATCAAACATCACAAATCACATTCTAAGTCAAACCCACAGCACAAAACCTAGGGTAGGAATCAAAATGAGTGCTTTTGAAAGTGTAACCAGGATGCCTGGGTGGCTCAGCAGCTGAGTGTCTGCCTTTGGCTCAGGGCATGATCCTGTATTCCCGGGATCGAGTCCCACATCAGACTCCCTGCATGGAGCCTGCTTCTCCCTCTGCCTGTATCTCTGCCTCTCTGTGTCTCTCATGAATAAATAAATAAAATCTAAAAAGGAAAATAAAGAAACATTGTAACCAAGAACAGTCCTGTGGTGCTCATCTTGCTGCAAATGTAGAGAAGTATCAGAGCACCTGAATGATGAGTTCAGGTGTTCCCCTATATAAGTTAATCGTTGCCAAGGCTTCCTAGAACAAAGAGTGTCTTTTATTTAAACCACCAGTTGTGGCCTACATTAAGTAAAAGAATAGCTACACATATAGCTATTCTCCTCAGAGAATCTACTTGGGAAATACTCCCAGTAAAAATTATCTTTCTTCAACATCTGGGGAATAAATGCAAAACAATTACTTGAGACAAACCAGGCATAATTTTAAACTTGGAAAATTCAGGAAAGATTTCCCCAGCTTAAGAGATTTTGTTACATACTGCCAAGTCAAAAGGAATGTTGAGTTTAAGATACTAGATAATATAAAAGTGGTATTGGGATGTTAGGTTGTTCTATATATTGCGATGCAATGACAAATATTAAACTGAGAAGCCCAAGGTAGTTGCTTACCTAAAAGAATGCTGTTAGTTAAGGTAAGGGCTAAGTTCCTATTACAAAGAGTCCCAAGGTACAGTAGCTTAATAATATACAAATTTGGGCAGCCCTAGTAGCTCAGCGTCTTAGCATCACCTTCAGCCCAGGTTGTGATCCTGGAGACCCGGGATGGAGTCCCGTGTAGGGCTCCCTGCATGGAGCCTGCTTCTCCCTCTACCTGTGTCTCTGCCTCTCTCTCTCTGTGTCTCTCATGAATAAATAAATAAAATCTTTAAAAAAAAAAGAATATACAAATTTGGGACACATGGGTGACTCAGTGGTTGAGCATCTGCCTTCAGCTCAGGTGGTGATCCCAGGGTCCTGGGATTGAGTCCCACATCAGCCTCACGATGGGCAGCCTGCTTCTCCCTCTACCTGTGTCTCTGCCTCTCTCTCTGTGTCTCATGAATAAATAAATAAGATCTTTTTTAAAAAAAAGAATACACACTTTTATTTCTTCCTTAACCCTAAAGTGAATAGTCTGCATTTATAAGGCAGCTCCACAGGCATTTAGGGGACCACGATATTCCATTTTGTGGCAGGGCTTCTCAATCTTGCACTATTGAAATTTTGAGCTGGATGATTTTTTGTTGGTGAGGGGGCTGGGGTATCACTGTCATGGTCATTGTAGGTTATTTAGCAGCATCCATGGCTTCTACCCTGTGGATGTCAGTATGCTTCTACCTATGAGTTGTGACAACCAAAAAGTATCTCCAAAAGCCACCTGTGGGGTAAAATCACTGCCAGTTGAGAACCACTCGCCTAGGATGTTGTCATTATCTGCATGTTAGAAACTGAAGCATGGGGTAATGGTTCTATGTCCAAGATTGAGGAAAAGGGAAAATTTAAGGAGGAATAAATGCCCAATGTCTAACACTCAGACCCAGAAGCAGTGTATTACTTTGTTTCCACTCACTGGTAAGAATTTAGTCTTGTGGCTTCAACTAAGTATTTATCTGCTGACAAGGAAGATCTAATATAGAGGGGGAAGAAATGAACTCTGATAAGTGGGTGGCAGAAGGAATTACTGGAGCCATGTCTTCTGTGGGCAAGAAATGGTGAAGTCTAGAGTTAGCCTTAGATGAGAGCATAGGTAAGATAAAGCATATAGAACAAAACAACACAGAGCTTGTGGAAGTTTTTTTCCTACTGTCTTTTTTTTCCTACTGTCTTTTATTTCCTCCATGAAACCAGAAAATACATCATGGGCAGGGTTAGAGTTTTGGGAAAATAGAAAAAAGAGCTAAATAGCCATCTAAGAGAGAAGAAGAACAAATGGACCAGGAATGTTTAATAGGATGGCCTGAAAGCATTAAAAATCCACCAGTGCCTATGGCTATGAATTTAAAGTAAAGCCTGGTTATATGTTTTTTTTTTTCCAGTCACATTGAGGTATATAGTACAGAAGAGGAGTAAGGATACAGTTGAATTTATTCTAGGGTTATAGTTTTGCCAAGTGAGTATGACAAAGTGGGAAAAGAGTAATGAGGTCAGACTATATGCAAGGGGGAGAATGGCCATAGAATTTACGTTAATAAAGAAAGAAAGAGGGGAGAGAAGGGATCAGAAAGAGAAGGAAAAATGAAAATGTGGCAAGAGTGGAGGTCCCAGAGAAGTAGAAGAATTGCTGGTGTTGGGGGTACTAGAAGGAGTGATCTAGAAAGATAAAACTAGAAGTCAAGTAGTTGAATGTTGGTAACTGAGTTTAAGAGGGACCTGGAGGGGGATCCCTGGGTGGTGCAGCAGTTTGGCACCTGCCTTTGGCCCAGGGCGCGATCCTGGAGACCCGGGATCGAATCCCACGTCGGGCTCCCGGTGCATGGAGCCTGCTTCTCCCTCTGCCTGTGTCTCAGCCTCTCTCTCTCTCTGTGTGACTATTGTAGATAAATAAAAAATAATAAAAAATAAAAAAGAGGGACCTGGAATTATTGCTAATGGCAAGGTCTAAGTATATCCATGGGAATCAACAGCTGCAGAAGGGTATGGGACCAGATCTCAAAGAACAGAGCTCAAGTAATTAAGACCCAGGGTGAAGAATCCTCTGCTTGTACATTTATTTTTTTTTTTTTTTTCATTTACTTATGATAGTCACACAGAGAGAGAGAGAGAGGCAGAGACACAGGCAGAGGAAGAAGCAGGCTCCATGCACCGGGAGCCTGACGTGGGATTCGATCCCGGGTCTCCAGGATCGCGCCCTGGGCCAAAGGCAGGCGCTAAACCGCTGCGCCACCCAGGGATCCCTGCTTGTACATTTAAATTGCTAAATTAAGACAGAAGTAGTGAGGTAAAATGAGCCAATGATAAAATCAACTGAGAATGATCCCAGTTGTAGGTAGACCACAACAATAGTTGATTGTATAAACTGATAACTGAATTTTAGGAAGAGAAAGAAAGGAGGTGAATGTCCTGGAAGGGAATATTAGGGTGCAAGCAGAATACCTATCCATCTCCAGCCCCAGTAGTAGCAAAACTGATAGAAAGAAAAACAAAAAAGTCTGCTAGGTTGGCAGTGTCTACTGAGGACAGCCCCATTTCCATTAGAAAGTAAAGGAAATTTCAGAAAATGTAATAAGGATACATGGAAATGTTTCAGAAGTTGTGGTAGGAGATGGGGACAAAATAGAATACAGGAAATGAAGAGAGATCTGGAGACTAAAGCCTGCGAAAAGCAAGAATAAAGAGCATATTATTAAATTACTACCAGTGAATTCAACTCAAAAGCTAAAGGCCAGACATGAAAGTTAAGTACAAAATTAACATGTCTATTTATATGTATAAACTTCCCATATCTTATTTAATAATTTTGGATACTTTATATTGCTCTCTAAATTAATTTTCTTTCTGAGTATCGCTTCAAGTCATTTTATCCCCCAAAAGGTGGCTGTTCCAGTTACCATTTATGTGTCACAAGAATCTTGTGGGTTAGGAATTTAAGCATGTTTTGGCTAGACCTCAGTTGAGGTCACCCCTGGTGGTGCTCAGCTGACAGATGGCTAGTTTGCAGGATCCAGGACAGTTTCCCTACAGACTAGAGCCTTAGAGGGATGGCTGGAAGTTTGGACTCAGATGGAACTGTCAAACTGGAGCATCTTACATGTGACCTCTCCAGGATGGCAGGGCGGTTATTATATGGTGACTTGCTCCCTCCAAAGAAAGCATCCCAAGAGAACCAGGAGGAAGCTGCACAGGGAGAAATACCAATACAACAAGCCTTTTCTGACCTTGCCTCAGAAATCATGTAGCCACTTTCTCCACATTCCAATGATTAGAAGAGTCCTAAGCCTAGCCCAGTTTCCAAAGAAGGTGAATTAGATTCCACCTCTGGATGGGGGAGTGACAAGGTCATATTGTTGAGGAACATGTAAAGTAGGGGACATCGTGGCTATCTTTGACCAATATAATCTGCCCTGGTGACACAGTGGTATATACACTTTTATACAGGTGATAAGGGTAGATATCTCTGCAAAAGGATTCCCAGGTTCAAGTTCAATATAACTGTAAATTGTATTTGTGATAAATCATTACATTCATCTTTTTTCCTGTAGGAGGATCTAGAAGATCCACAAGGGAAAGTTTATGTCAAATCCCAGAGAATTTGGAAGAAGAACTCAGTGGGTATGATAAATCAAGTAAAAAGTTTTTATTGCATACAAATTAGGCAAGATACTAAGTATAAACTGATTCTTCAAACACAAGAAGAATAATTTCATCTAGTACTTGATAATACTAAAAACTGTCTAAAAAAATCACAGATTTACTTTAAAATATCACATAAGTTCAAGCGTTTTTCATTTTTTAAGCTCTGTGTGAAAATTTAAAAAAAAGTATCTTTCAAGTGAATGTTTTTACTTTCTCCCTCGATATAAAATTAAATATTGTAATTTTTTATTTCAGATTTCCTGATAATCAAAAAACTGAGACTTAAACCAGCTTTGGACTCAGCAATGAAGCAAGAAGAAATTTATCATGTCACCTTTGTCTTCATAACTATAATAGGAATATGTTTCAAATTAATACAGATAGAATTGTAATAAAACTATGACTATGTTTAGATTGGATTTTGGTATTGCAGTGTACAAATTCATTCTAAATCATCTAAATTCATAAAAATAATAATACATCTCAAATGGTTAGAAATATCAACAATCATTCATAAAACAAACTAAAATTTTGCTCTTATCCACTATCCCACAAGAAAGAGTGTTATTATAGAATCAGAATCTGGTTGTATCTAATGAGAAAATCATTTTAAACTTAAGGAAATCTATGTTGAATAAATATGGGAAAATATTTATTAAAATTCGGGAAGTCTTTTCAACATAGATGAAAGGATTATAAGCAGCAGAGACTATTGTATTGTACCATTCAAAACAGTTTCCTTTACAGAGGTAAAGCCATCTTTACCTCTTCTGTTTCCTCTACTCACACCACTTCTGACACCAAATGCATGGGGTTTTACACACCAAGCAATTCTCCAATTCTCAGCAGATACTGACTGGCTGTCTTACAATTTAACTCCATTCTGACACTAACTGCCAGGAGTTAGTACAGATCTCAGACTAAGGGATAAGTTCCACAAGATTCTTTCCCACCTTAAATTCTAATCACAATGCCCAGGGTGTCACTTATACTTCTGTCTGACTTGGCTACATACTGGGGACTCCCACAAACCCCTCCTTAACTTCAATAATTTGCTATATCAGCTCATGGAACTTACAGAAACAGATACTTACATTGCCAGTTTATCATGAAGAATACAATAAAAGATAGAGATAAGCAGCCAAATAGAAGAGAGACACTGGCAAGGTATGGGAGAGAAGGCCTAAGCTTTCATGCCCTCTCTGGGTGCATCACCCTCCCAGCACCCCTGTACATTCACCGACCAGAAGCTCTCCAAATCCTTTCAGATGAGGTTTATATGGAGTCTTGGCAGCATAGGTATGATTGATTAAATCATTGGCCATCACTGATTAACTCAGCCTCCAACCTCTCTCCTCTCTGCAAAGGTCAGGAGATGGGCCTGAAAGTTTAAACCCTCTAATCACATGGTTGGCTCCCATTGCACCCAGACTCCATCCTTTAGAGCTTTCCAAAATCCACCTCATTAATAAAAATTGCATGTAGTTGAAAGGGTCTTGTTATGAATGACAAAAGATGATCCTTTCTTTTTTATTATTTTATTTTTTTATTGGAGTTCAATTTGCCAACATATAGCATAGCACCCAGTGCTCATCCCGCCTAGTGCCCCCATCAGTGCCCATCACCCAGTCACCCCAACCCCCCACCCACCTCCCTTTCCACTACTCCTTGTTCGTTTCCCAGAGTTAGGTGTCTCTCATGTTTTGTCACCCTCACTGATATTTTCACTCATTTTCTCTCCTTTCCCTTTATTCCCTTTCACTAATTTTTATATTCCCCAAATGAGTGAGACCATATAATGTTTGTCCTTTTCCAATTGACTTATTTCACTCAGCATAATACTTGCCAGTCCCATCCACATCAAAGCAAATGGTGGGTATTTGCCGTTTCTAATGGCTAAGTAATATTCCATTGTGGATGAATGGATAAAGAAGATGTGGTATATATATAAGATGATCCTTTCATGTTTATCATTCCAGAGCTATTTCCAGAACTGGGGACAAAACCCAAATACAAAAACAAAAGATGTTTCTTTCACCTTTAGCTCTCTGGAGCTGTTTATGGAACCAGGCACAAAACCCAAATCTTAATTTATTTCCTTTCTATGCCAGGAATCGGGTACAAAGACCAAATATGTACTTCTTACAATATTACAACATTACACTGTGTAGAGCCATATTTTATACTTTTAGCTCATCATATATCTGACTCTTGAACAACACAGGTCTGAACTATGTAAGTCCACTTATATGTGTATTTTTTACATATAAATATAGTACAGTACTAAGTATTTTGGCTTCCTTGTGATTTTCTTAACACTTGCGTTTCTGTAGCTTACTTTGTTGTAAGAATCCAGTATATAATACATATACAAAATATGTGTTAATCAACTGTTTATGTTATCAGGCTTCCGGCCAACATTAAGCTATTAATAGTTTAGTTTTAGGGGAGTCAAAATTGTATGTGTATTTTGACTGTGCAGGGGATTGGTGCTCCTAACCCCCACCTTGTCCAAGGATCAACTGTATAGTAAAATGTGTCCATGTCAATTTTAAAAGATTAAGAAAATTCTTCAGTCTTAGGTCCTTCCCCTATTGCATCTTACCATAATAAATGTGCTGAAATCACTTGTTTTTTATACAAGAGCAAAATCTGTGTGTTCATCATCTCATGTAATCTGATCAGATAGAACTACAAACATACAGAATCAAACAGAGGGGCTTGTGTTTCTAATCTCGGGCTGGGGAATGCCTTGCTAATTAACAAGCCAAGGTCAGGTGCAGAATTAACAATGACTACAACATATGTGATTACATTAAAATATTCACTCAGTGAAAAGGTCACTAAACAAAGTTAAGAGACCAATGACAAAAGAGAAGAATTTGGGCAGCCCCAGTGGCTCAGCAGTTTAGCGCCGCCTGCCTTCAGCCCAGGGTGGGATCCTGGAGACCCGGGATCAAGTCCCCTGCATGGAGCCTGCTTCTCCCTCTGCCTCTCTCTCTCTATGTCTCTCATAAATAAATAAAATCTTTAAAAAAAAAAAAAAAGAGAAGAATTTGCAACAACAATAAAAAAACCAATGCCCATAAAACACAAATAATTTATGAAAAAAAGATTAATAAAGAAGAAGAGCAGGGAAAAGAAGAAGAGAAAAAGAAAAAGACAATCTAATAAGAAAAAGGACAGAACAAAAAAAAAAAGAAAAAGGACAGAACATAGCATTGGAACTTTAGTTGTTATCAGCTTAAAATAAACTGTTATAAATATGAGATGTTTTATATAAGCCTTACGGTAACCACAAAGCAAAAGCCTATGGTAGTTACACAGAACATAAAGGGATATGAACATAACACTACAGAATATCATCAAATCACAAAGGAAAAGAGCAAGAGAAGAAGAAAGAAAAGAATTACAAAGCAGCTGGAAAACAAGTTTAAAATGGCAAAAAATCCAATCAATACTTTTTTTTAAGTGCAAATGGACTAAATACTGCAATCAAAAGACATTGAGAGGCTAAAAGGATTAAAAACAAAAACAAGACCCAACTCTATGTCACCTACAAGAGACTCTCTTCAGCTTTAAAGATTCACAGGACTGCAAGTGATGGGGTAGGAAAGCATGTTACATAATGGAAACCCAAAGAAAGCTAGGATGCTATACTTATATAAGACAAAATAGACATTAAGTCAAAGACTGTAATAGGACACAAAGAAACACATTATGTAATAATAAAGGGAACAGTCCAACAGGATCTAACATTTGTAAATATTTATGCACCCAACATAGAACACCTAAGTATAGGAAGCAAATATTAACAGACCTAAAGGGAGAAATAGACAGCAATACAATAATACTAGGAAACTTTAATACCTCCACTTTCATCAATAGATAGATCATCAAGACAGAAAATCAATAAGGAAACATTGGCCTTAAATGACACATTAGACCAAATGGACTTAACAGACATATCCAGAACATTTCATCCAAAAGAAACAGAGTATGTATGGAACATTCTCCAGGATAGATCATATGTTTAAGCCACAAAACACATCTTTAAAAATTTAAGGTTGAAAACATATTAAGCATCTTTTCCACCCACAATGGTATGAAACCTGTAATCAATTACAAGAAAAAAAAAGGAAAATTCATAAATATGGGGAGATTAAACAACCTGCTACCAAACAATCAATTGGTCAGCAAAGAAATCAAGAAATTTAAAAAATATCTTGAGATAAATGAAAATGGAAATACGAAATGTCAAAACTTAAGGGACGCAGCAAAAATAGTTCTGAAAGTTAAGGTAAATGAAGCCCAAAGTTAACAGAGGAAGGAAATAACAAAGATCAAAATGCAAATAAATAAAATAGAGACTAACAAGACAATAGAAAAGATCAATGAAAATAAGACCTGGGATTTTGAGATCCCTGGGTGGCGCAGCAGTTTAGCGCCTGCCTTTGGCCCAGGGCGCGATCCTGGAGACCTGGGATCGAATCCCACGTCAGGCTCCCGGTGCATGGAGCCTGCTTCTCCCTCTGCCTGTGTCTCTGCCTCTCTCTCTCTCTCTCTCTCTCTCTGTGACTATCATAAATAAATTTTTAAAAAAATTAAAAAAAAAAGACCTGGGATTTTTTTTTGAAAAAATAAAATAGACAAAACTTTAGCTAGACTTACCAAAAAAAGGAAGCGGACTCAAATTGAGAAATGAAAGAGTAGATGTTAAAACTGAAAACACAGAAATAGAAAGGATCATAACAGACTGCTATAAACAATTAGACACCAACAAACTGGACAACCTAGAAGAAATGGAGAGAGTCCTAGAAGCAAACAACCTACCAATACTGAATCATGAAATAGAAAATCTGAATAGACCAATTACTAGTAAGGAGATTGAATTAGTAATCAAAAACTTCCCAACAAACAGAAGGCCACGACTGATGGCTTCACTGTCAGTGTCTACCAAATATTTTTATTTTTTTCCTATTTATTTGTTTATTTTTTCCTCCAAATTTTTATTTAAATTCTAGTTAACATATAGTATAGTATTGATTTCAGGATTAGATTTTAGTGATTCATCGCTTACATACAACAGTGCTCATCATAACAAGTGTCCTCCTAATACCCACCATCCATCTAGCCCATCCCCCACTCATCTCCTTCCATCAATCCTCAGTTTGCTCTTTATCGTTAAGAGTCTCTATGGTTTGCTTCCCCCTCTCCTTTTTTTCCCCTGTCTCATATATTCATCTATTTTGTTTCCTAAATTCCACATACAAGTGAAATCATATGGTATTTGTCTTTCTCTGACATTTCACTTAGTATAATACACTCTAGCTCCGGGCACCTGGGTGACTCAGTGGTTGAGGATCTGCCTTTGGCTCAGGTCATGATCCTGGGGTTCTGGGATTGAGTCAGCCATCAGGCTGCCTGCAGGAAGCCTGCTTCTCCCTCTGCCAATGTCTCTGCCTTTCTCTCTGTGTCTTTCATGAATAAATAAATAACATCTTTAAAAAAAATACACTCTAGCTCTATCCATATTGTTGCAAATGGCAAGACTTCATTTACAGATGGCTGAGTAATAGTCCATTGTATATGTATACCACATCTTTTTCCATTCATCAGTTGATGGGCACTTCTACCAAATATTTTTACAAGAATTAAGATAAATCCTTCTCAAACTCTTCCAAAAAAAAGAATAAAATCCATATACAATAAAAAACATCCAACAAAATGACTATAGATGGAACATACCACAACATAACAAAGGCCATATATGACAAGCCCGTAGCAAACATCATACTCAATGGTGAAAAACTGAAAGCTTTTACCCTAAGATCAGGAATAAGACAGGATGCCCACTCTCAGCACTTTTATTCAACATAGTCCTAGCCGCAGCAATTAGACAAGTAAAATAAATAAAAGACATTAGAAAGGAAAGGCAATGGTCTCCATTTGCAAATGACATGATTCTATATCTAGAAAACCCTAAAGACCCCACTAAATAACTCTCAGAGTGAATAATAAATGCAGCAAAGTTACAGGATACAATATCAATATATAAAAATTAGTTCTGTTTCTACAAACTAATTATCATAAAGAGAAATTAAGAAAATAATCCCATGGCATCAAAAAGACTAAAATACCTAGTAATGAAAATTATAAGACACTGATAAATTGAAGAAGTCACAAAAAAAAATGGATAGATAATTCTGTGCTCACGGATTCAAAGAATTAATATTTTTAAAATGTCCTTACAACCCAAAAGAATCTACAGATTCAGTACAGTCCCTATCAAAAGTCCAACGGCACTTTTCACAGAAATAGGAAAACTATCCTAAAACGTCTATGAAACCACAAAAAACTCTGAAGTTAAAGCAATTTTGAGAAAGAACAAAACCAGAGGCATCACATTTTCTGATTTCAAACTATATTACAAAATTATAGTAATCAAAATAGCATGGTATTGGCATAAAAATAGACACATAGATCAATACAACAGAATAGAGAGCTTTATTAATTTACAAGAGCCAAGAATTTACAACAGAGGAAGGGATAGTCTTATCTTTTGGCGGGGGGGGGGGGGAGTAGTTTTTTCAATAAGGGTGTTGGGAAAACTGGACAGTCACATACAAAAGAATGAAATTGGACCAGTATTTTATACCATACACAAAAATAAACTCAAAATGGATTAAACAATTGAATGTGAGACTTGAAAACATAATTCTCCTGGAGAAAAAACATAGATCGTAAGCAATCTGACATCAGTCTTCATGATTGTTTTGGATTTGACACCAAAAGTAAAGGCAACAAAAGCAAAATAAACAAGTGGGACTATAGTAAACTAAAAAGCATCTGTGCTGCAAGTGAAAGCATCAACAAAATGAAAAGGCAACTTAAATGGGAGGAAAATATTTACATATCATTTATCTAATAAGGAGTTAATGTCCAAAATATAAATACAACTCAATAGCAAAAACAATTCAATTTAAAAATAGGCAGAGGAACTGAACAGACATTTTTCCAAAGAAGACCAACAGGTACATGAAAAGACGCTCCACATCACTAATCATCAGAGAAATGCAAATCAAAACCACACTGAGGTATCACTTCACACCTGTTAGAATAGCTATTACCAAAAAAAAAAAAAGAAAAAAAACAAGAGATAACAAGTGTTGATAAGGATGTGGAGAAAAGAAAGATTATCTCAAAAGATATATGCACCTCCATGTTCATTGCAGCATTATTTATGATAGCTAAGATATGGAAACAATTTAAGTTTCCATTGATAGATAAATATATAAAGAAAATGTGATATATGTAATTATAAATATATATGTATTTCATTTTTCCCATACATACATACTAATTGAATTTTATTCAACCATAAAAAAAAAGAAATTCTGCCATTTCCAACAATATTGATGGACCTTGAGGGCATTGTGGTAAGTGAAATAAGTCAGACAAATACTATATGTGGAATCAAAACAACAACAACAACAGAAAAAAAAAAAAAAAACCCTCATAGATAGAACAGATTGGCCAGAGTCAGAGAATGGGTAATGTTCAAAATGGGTGAAGGTGGTCAAAGGTACAAATGTCTAGCTATAAAATAAATAACTAAAAAAAATAATAATAATAAATAAATAAATAAATAAATAAATAAATAAATAGCTGGCTCAGTTGGTGGAACACATAACCCTTGATCTTGGGGTTGTGAGTTCAAGCCCTATGTTGGGCGTACAGATCATTTAAAAATAAAATTTAAATAAATATCCTTATTTTTTATTTTTTATTTTTGGTAAAAATAAATAAATAAATAAATAAATAAATAAATAAATAAATAAATAAATAAATAAATAAATAAAATATGTTCTGGGGATATAATGTACAACATAGTGACTATAGTTACCAATGGTATATTGTATTTTTGAAAGTTTCTGACAGAGTAGATCCTAAAAGTTCTCATCACAAGAGAGAATCCAAAGTAGACTCCCCAATGAGAGCCAGGGCCCTGACCTCACTACCTTGAGATTATGACCTAAGCAGAAATCAAGAATCAGACACCTAACCAACTGAGCCACCCAGGGGCCTCTGTTTTTTAGATTCTTTAGTAAGACTTCCCAAAAGTTGTTTAGAAAAATGCATCCCAGTTTACAATAAACAAATACGTTTGTGCTTTTATATCTTAGCTAACACTGAATATATCCTAGTAGATATCTATTGATCTAGTTTTTAATGGACCCGTTATCTTTCTCCCCTCCTCCCACATCTTCTCTTCGAAGGCCTTCCTTCTCCCTGCTGGGAGTGATATGCATATCTCCTCAGGGATGATGGCGTATATGGAAATGTAGAAGACAGAGACATGTTCATTTCACTCTCAAAAGCCACATTTAAAGGTAAAATATAGGAAGGCTTTAGAAAAATAAATAAATGAGACTTCCTCTAAGGTGGATAGTTTTAATGCCTTCTTCCCAAAGTTACTTTGCCCAGATACAAACTATAAACTATATTATGGAAAGTAGTGTGGCCATGTAATTATCATGGGATTTTTATATTAAAAAAAGGTGATCTAAATTCACTGAAAATCAAAGAAGGGAAAAGACTCCAATGCTGCTGGTTTAATTACCACTCTATTAAAAATATTTTCTTTCCAAATATCTTGCTTTTGTATCTAACTTCTCCAGCTCTATCTGAAATAACAGTTCTCTATAGCATCATACCTATGAAACTATGAAACTGCAATTGATTCTATGAGGTTAGTGTCCCACAAATACTGAATTCTGAGTATATGTATATATGGATTACCTCAAAATTTCTTTTAAATATTCTCAATAATTATTTGCTTAGACAATCTAGAATTTACCAGGCTGAATAAATTTGGCCTCAGAAAACAATAACCTTATCACCACTTTACAATCCCTAAACTGTAAACATGTTCTGCACCCATGTTCATGAACATGAACACAAATTTGCATTTCTTTGTGTTCAAAGAAATGCAAATTAAAACAACTATGTAATAATATTTGGCCTATTATATGATCAAAAATTTAAAAGAATAAAAATAACCAGTGTTACAATGTTGAGTAAACAAGGGGGTAGAAATATAAATTTTAAAAAAGAAAAAAAAAAGTGATTTGACAGTATGTACTAAAAGCTTTTAAAAACTCTTGGACCCTGCAATTTCATTTCTAAGAATTTATCTCAGGAAATAATCAGACAAGTGAGAAATGATGAAGGTACAATGCTATTTATAAAGTTTCTTTCTCATACTAGCATAAGAACAAACAAATAATACCTAGATTCAACCTAAATTCCCAATAATAATAAATATTGGGTCAAATAATTTATAGTACCTTCATACTAAGCATATTAGTTTTCTATTGCTGCTGTAATAAATTACTATAAATATAGCAGTTTAAAACAATACTCATTTGTTAACCTCACAGTTCTGCAGTTCAAAAGTCTAGGCTGGCTTGGCTGGGTTTTCTGCTGTGGGTCTCAGAAAGCCAAATCAGGGTATCTGCTGAGTGGGGCTCCTTATCTGCCGGATCTGGGATGGCAGCTGCTTCCACCTTCAGTTAGGCTGTTGGCAGAATTCAAGTCATTGTAGCTGTAGGACTGAGGTCTCTGTTGCCCAGCTGGCTGTCAGCCACAGGCCACGCTCAGCAACTGAGGCCACCAGCATTCCTTCCTATAGCTGCCTCATTCTTAGCGGTAGCAATCGTGCAGAGAGTCCTTCTAGGTTTCAAGACGCTCTAATTTCCCTTCTGTAACAGCCAGAAAAAATTCTCTGCTTTTAAGGGCTCGAGTGATTAGATTAGGCTCATCCAGACACTTTCCCCAACTGTGCCATATAAAGTAATATAATCATGACATGGTATGTCCTCATTAGTCACAAGTTCCTGTGACTAGGGTGAGACATCGTGAGGAGCAGGGAGCAGGGGCAGAGGCATAATTCTACCCTACCATACCACGGACCGAAACACAATAACCACAAATCATGATGGTAGAACTGAATCTGGCTTGCCTGCCCCGAAATATAAACTAGGAATTAAAATTCTGATATGTTTCTATAGCCTTTGGCTGCAATTCTGTAGCACTGCCTTGGGTCCTGGATGCTCTCCGAACCCCTCCTCTAGCACGACCACAGCCCACCCTGCTCTAGCAATGAAAGGACGGCTGCATGCTACGGCAATAAACCTCTGGGCCACAGTCTGCCCTTTTTTTGCTTGGTACACATGAAATAGCAACCATTAAGTATTTTTAATACCACCCGTGGATTTGGCAGTATATTTAATAGCAGAAAAGAAGGATATTAGAATACTATTAAGTGAGGGAAGAAGACATGTTTATTTAGAATGAATAGATAGATACATAGGTACATTTATGATAGATTTGATAGATAGATAAATACATACATTCATATAGAGATACACACAAATATGTTTGTATGTTTGTATTGGCTTATTCATACTAGTGAATATATATATGAGAGCAATTCCTGAAATTAGCATGGTTTATTTATATTACTGAATATGCATAGAAATCATTCCTGAAAGATAAACCATAAAATATTAACAGTTGTTATTTCTAAAAGATAGAATTTCAGGTGATAGAAATCTAATATTTAAAATTTTCTGTATTTTCCAATGAACATGTATTATTGGCATAATGAAAAGAATATATGATAAAGGCACAACAAGTTCTGTACCTTTCCTTCTATGAGGGGAAAAAAAATCCCTCAGTTTTGAACCTCTATTTCTTAATCAGCAAAATAAACTACATATTTTTCATCCTTCCCAGCTCTATGAGCTTCTGATTCTAAACAGGCACTTAACAATGTACTTAAATTTAATCCTGGTTAAAAGAGGAGGGGGGTGGGAAAGGAAGCCATTAGAGTTGTAAGATATTAAGTATTCATTTTGTCCACTTAAAACATTGTAAAAAACTGTAATTTCTTTTTAAGGTGACATGATTCACTCAAGATCAAGGTTCTCACTGCAATTGTTTATTGGTCTTTGCTAATTGTAAAGGTGCTGTAGGTTTATTCTAGCTTTTAAACTGCATGTCCTGAACTGTCATTATCAAAGTGACAAGCACTGAGGATACTGTAGATTACAGTGGAAAAGAGAGAGGCTACATCCATGGAGCCAACATTCAAGATGAAGAACAATGTCCTAACAAGTGAGTAAATAAACAAGACGTATTGTTATAAAAACTTGAAGGTAATAAAAGAGAAAGTAACAGTTGAACTGAGACCTGCAGTATGAGAAGAATAGAGCAGTCTGAAAAAGCCAAAAGAAGTGGAGAGAACAGCAGTGCAAAAGCTCTGCGACAAGAAAGGGCTGGAGTATTTGCGGAATACAAATGAGAATGGTGTGATTGCACTAGAATGAGTGGGAGACAGTGTCACTGAATGAAGTTAAAGCGAAATAGGCAGGTACCAGATTACATCGGTATCCCTTAGACCAGAGAAAAGAATTCAGATTTTATTATAAGTATCAATGGGAGGGCAGCCAGATGGCTCAGCGGTTTAGCACTGCCTTCAGCCCAGGGCGTGACCCTGGAGACTGTGACCCTGGAGACTGTGGGAGTCCCATGTCGGGCTCCCTGCATGGAGCCTGCTTCTCCCTCTGCCTGTGTCTCTGCCTTATTTATAAATAAATAAATATCAATGGGAAGCCATTCAAAACTTCTAAACAGAAAGAGATATGTTTTGAAAGTGTTAAAGACAACTTTGGCTATGGAGTAGGGAAGAGATTATAAGAGGGCAAAGGTGGTACCTTGGAGACCTATGAGGATTCCTGCAGTAATCCAGGCAAGAGATAGATGAGCATCACTTAGAATAACAGGGTGTCAATGAAGATGGACAAAAGCAAATGGTTTATAACACATTTTTAAGGTATAATCTGCAAAATTTACTGATGAGACTGGTTGAGATGGTACGAAAAAAGAGGAAAATCAAAATGGATCCTAGAGTTTTTCCTTGAGCAAAGTGATGATTGGTAGTATATTTACTAAGATGAGAAAAGCTAGAGGAAGATCAATATTTGAGGGTAAAATCAAAAGCTCTGTTTTAAACACAGGTTTGAGATGCTTATTAAACCTCCTACAGGAGAAGTCAAAGAGGCAGACATCAAAGTGCAGAACTCAAAGAGGAAGTCAGGGTAGAGATAACAGTTTGGAAGTCAACAGAATATGAATGGTAGTTAAAAAAGAGAGGCCAAGATGGACATATTCAATTCAAAATTTAGGGACAGTAAGCTTGAATATAGGAAAAGGAAATCAATTATGTTAACATAAAGCACACTAGTATCAAAAAAAAAAAGAAATAATTACATATTCAATGATTCATTGAAAAGTACATGCGTTATTAAATGCACATATTTAGGACTAAAGTTTAGAACCTAGAATTACCTACTAAGCAACAACTGGAGAAAAACAATCTCATTCCCTAAGAGAAATACCAATCTGAAATGTCTAGCTTGTTATTGGCAAGTCATTTACTCATGAATAGAAATAGCAAATCAAGTCAACAACACTTACTACGAGCCCAGTACTGCTCACCATGGAATATGGTAGCCATTAGGACTTCTAGCCAAACATCGTGACATATTTCTAAGTAGCAGTTAATTATAATGAATTCATAATGCTCTTAATTCTGAAAGCATTACCATGGCATGTGTGAACATTTATATATTACAAATGTTGAAAATACAAACTTATATTAAGTGTTTAAAGAAGAAATGCAGTAAGTTTGATATGACATTTTAATGATTCAGTAAATTGGATTTTTTTCTCTAACTTTCAGTTAGATATTGACATTAAGAGGAGAGATTTTCAAAATTCACATTGTTGGAAAATTTTGTAAGTCAATTTTAAGTATACTTCTAACCAAATTTATTTTTTGAAGTTCCCTCTGAAGAAATAAAATGATCACATAATATGTCACTTCAGAATATATTTGTTGGCTTAGGATAACATTTAACATATGTATACATAAAACTAATTTTACATAAATCCAATACATTTGATAGTCTTCAGATATTTAAACTGATTGATTAGCATCTTTCATGCCAGGCTATGTGTTAAATATGTAAAACACATAAGATACCATTCCTACTTCCAAAGAGATTAAGAATTTGTATCAGTTTTCTCATCATCAAAATTTGAATTTGATTACAGGTTACATTAATATAGGTCAAGAACTTATGTGATAGAATATGAGCAAACGTTTTCATTTTCTTTACTATTATAAAAATATTTCTTCAGCAATAAATTTTAAGGCATTCAATATCATGACTTTTCATCATAATATATTTCCAAAACCTAAGTCTTGAATTTTTTTTTTTAAAGATTTTATTCTTTTGGGCAGCCCAGGTGGTTCAGTGGTTTAGCGCCGCCTTGAGCCCAGGGCCTGATCCTGGAGACCCTGGATCGAGTCCCACGTCAGGCTCCCTACATAGAGCCTGCTTCTCCCTCTGCCTGTGTCTCTGCCTCTCTCTCTCTCTCTCTCTCTTTCTCTCTCTCTCTCTCTCGTCTCTCATGAATAAATAAAAATCTTTTAAAAATAAAAAAAAGATTTTACTCTTTTGAGATAAACAGAGACACACGGAGAGAGCACAAGCAAGGAGAGAGGCAGATGGAGAAGCAGACTCCCCGCTGAGCGGGGATCCCTATGTGGGGCTCCATCCCAGGACCCCGGGATCATGACCTGAGCCGAAGGCAGATGCTTAATCATCTGAGCCACTCAGATGCCCCAAGTCCTGAATTTTAATCTGACCCTGTTTCTTAAAGATAATTTCACTACACTAAAACACAGATAGGGTGAACAATGCTATGAGACACGACAACATAAAAGTTAATAGTTGTAAAATGTATCAGGATCTCATTTTTTATTATTGCTGAATGATATCTATTAAATGACATAACACATTTTGTTTACCCACTCATCAGTTTATGCACATTTGGGTTGTTGCACTTTTTGGCTATTATAAATAGTGCTGCTACAAACTTTTGTGTACACCCAACGTTTATAGCAGCAATGTCCACAACAGCCAAACTGTGGAAGGAGCCTCAGTGTCCATCGACAGATGAATGGATAAAGGAGATGTGGTCTATGTATACAATGGACTATTACTCAGCCATCAGAAAGAACAAATACCCACCATTTGCTTCAACGTGGATGGAACTTGAGGGTATTATGCTGAGTGAAGTAAGTCAATCGGAGAAGGACAGACATATGGTTTCACTCATACGGGGAATATAAGAAATAATGAAAGGGATTATAGGGGAAAGGAGGGAAAATGAGTGGGAAAAATTAGAGAGGGTGACAAAACATGAGAAACTCCTAACTCTGGGAAACGAACAAAGGGTAGTGGAAGGGGAGGTGGGTGGGGGGATGGGGTGACTGGGTGACGGGCACTGAGGGGGGCACTTGACGGGATGAGCACTGGGTATTATACTATATGTTGGCAAATCAAACTCCAATAAAATATATATATATATATATATTTATATATATATAAACAAAAAAACAAACATTTGTGTACATTTTTGTTTGGACATTTGTTTTCAATTCTTTTGGAGTGAAATCTCTGGATCATAAATCAACTCTAGGTTTAGGTTTTTGAGGAACTGCCAAATTGTTCTCCAAAGCAGCTGCGCTTTTTATATTTTCACCGGCAAATAGGATTCCAGCTTTTCTGCATTCTTCCAACACTCGTGATTGTTCAACCTATTTGGGTACAAAGAATGAGATGCTGATACATTTTACAATACGGATGAACTTTTAAAACATTAGGCTAAGTGAAAAAAGCCAGACACAAGATGCCACATATTGTCTGAGTTTGTTTATAGGAAATGCCAGAATAGGAAAAATACAGAAGCAGAAAGTGTACTAATGGTTACCTGAGACAGGGGACTTAAGAGGAAATAGAGAGCGATTCCTAATGGGTGTGGAGCTTCTTTGTTCTGAGATCACGTTGTGGTAATGATTGCACGCTTCTATGAAGATACAAAAATTGCTGGTTGTACATTTTTAAAAGGATATGTTTTGTGGTATGTGAATGATATCTCAATAAAGCTACTATTTGTAAAAACAACAATAAAAAATAATATAGGATATTGATAGCACCCTATTTCATGTGTGCCATCAAGATTAAAATGAGTTAATATTTAAAAATGCTTAAATAAAAATACTTGACCTACAGTAAGTGATAAATAAGAGACTTTCTCATCAAGGTAAAAGTTCACATTTTTTTTTGATATACCCCTCCCCACACTCCAAACACATTGTGTTAATAGCACAAAAATAATTTATAATATATACAACCAATAAAATATTACTATTTAGAATGTAATAAATTACACAAATAAATAGGAAAGACCAATACTATGTAAAAATGGCCAACTTATAAGAATAGACGTTCATAGGCTAAGAACTCCAAAAAGTCAAGAAAAATATGATAATATAATTACCTTGCAGTTAATCAAGAAAATAC
Source organism: Canis lupus dingo (assembly GCF_003254725.2). Lineage (NCBI taxonomy): Eukaryota > Metazoa > Chordata > Mammalia > Carnivora > Canidae > Canis > Canis lupus. Next base: position 45,128,029 of record NC_064257.1, on the reverse strand, counting down.
ATAGTAAAATAACAAGATACATTTTATATGCATCCAATTTGGCAAAAATAAACAAAATTCTAATAACCCCAAGTATTTGTGAGAACGTGGAGAAGTAGAACAAACCCTTTAGAAAGCAAGTGGACACTATTTAGTAAAGTCAAAGATACTTATACCCTATGAATTGCAGAGCACATACTCTAAAGAAACTCTCTCATATATGCCTAACAAAACAAACATTATTGCATCTTTGTTTATATAATGAAAAACTGGAAATATCTGTTATTATGAGATTAAATATATTGTGAATACAATGGAAACCATATACAGCAGCTAATGAACTAGGATTATATCAACACAGACAAATCTCCAAAAGCAGAATTTTGTATAAAAATAAATGCCTCAAAGATATGCATACATTATAACATTTCAACAAAATTTTAAAAATGTAAAACAATGCTATTTATTTTACATGTGGATGTGTGTGTGTGTGTGTGTGTGTGTGTGTGGCTAAAGAACAAAAGCAAACTGAGGATAATTAACAACAAATTCAAGAAAACGATTACTTTTTACTTAGTCATTTTATTATTCATACCACAGTCACATTTAATTGGCAGAACAGTTCCCATGAGTATGTCCCATGACAGAGAAATGTCACACAAGGAAAAATAGTGAAGGTTTTCATAAAGTTTGAGGAGAGAAGTGCCAGGACACCAGGCTGGCTGCAGCAAACCTCACACAGTAGTGCAGAGGTGAGTGAACCAAGGGTACTCCAGCAGTAGGTGGCCTACATGTGTTGCTTGAGGCCACTGCTGTTTCCTGAGAAGAATTTCCTAATATTCTTGTAAGTAGATCACTCGTAACACAGATGTAAATGGGGCAATGTGCCACTTCTGCAGAACAAACCTGACAAATTCTGGGGCATGGCCTACTAATCTCATGTGATAAATGGTTGCTGAATTATGATTCTGCAAATGTATTCCCATAACCATATATTCAGGGAAATTTTACAACCAGTGAAATTCTTGGGCCAAAAGATAAACAGTCAAATGTAAAGAAATGGTGCCATGTTAGGGCTTCTGAAAGAGCCAGAGCAGGAAAGATTGTTCAACCAGAAGATCCTTGCCCTTCTCTTCAGCCAAAGATCCATAGACGCCATCACTTCTCCAGCTGCCCTCCATTGCTCCAAGTCCTTCTCCAATTTTTCCTTGAGAATCTTTTTCTTCTGAATTTTCTTTAACCTATTGAACTCTTCTCAGTCTCTCTCATCCAGCTCTGTGATGATATGAGCCAGGGTACTTTCAGTCTGGGGAATGATGACATGTTCAGTGGCATTTACACACCTGATGGTTCTCTTAATAGCTTCATGCAAAATAGCAAAGGAAGTCTGAGAAGAAGCTACTTCCACTGCTTTGGCTTAATTCTTTTGGCTAAACTAGTCAGTTCACAGTTGTTGGTTTGTCCCTTCAGGTAATGTTCAAATTGCTGGCAGAGTAACACCAGCTGCATTATTTTTCTTCTCTGGAAGTCTCACTTGGGATTGTAGATAACTGTGTTGCAGAAGTCCCTTGCTGTGAACATGGCCTCAGCAAATGAAAAGGGAGCTTCTCTCATCACTTCACCCATCAGCATCTTAGTCTCTATTATCTTCTTTAGGATCTGTTGAAATGGAAGAGTTAAGGCATCAGAAGTTTTCTTCAGGAGGTTTCAACCTGTCTGAGCATTCATGACACTCTGGTGCCACTCAAGAGGGGAAGATTTCAGTTTGGTCTTTGTGACTGGATTGCGGGACATTGATAGTTTGGCTGCAATAGTTCCAGCCCGAGTCTCCCTCCACCCGAGTCAGCTGGTGGTGTCAGGACAGTGCTTACTCTTCCGGAGGGAAGGAGGAAAGTGAAATCAGGGAGGGACAAATGGAGATAGCAATGATATCTGTAATGTTGCAGTTCTTGAAAAATGAAGTAACTGAAGTAAACAGAATAATATAAAGATTTGATAAAGGTAAATGGTGGGAACACAGGTAGATATTACATTTTACAAAGTTATCTATATAATAAAAAATAACTTTTAAAAAATAAGATTTACCAAAAATTTCATGCCCTCCAGTCCCCAAGCAAAAAGGTTTTTTCAAACAAATGCACTACTTTTTCTAATTTTTTTCTTGATATTTCATTCATTTGTGATTTAAATTCTTCCCTATTAGCCTCAATGATAAGTACCTTTGATTATAATTAACTATTTAATTAAGAAATAATTTTTAAAACTTTTATAAAAGAGATCCTTTTATATTTACATAGTTATAAAGCATACCCTTTTATAAAGGTTAATATACAATATAAATTATTACCAATTTGCAATAAAGTTCCTTCCATACACTGAATTTTTGTTATGAATGTATACTCCAATTGCTGTTCCATTTTCAGACTTTCTGCAGAGTATTTTTAACAGTATAGACATTTTTAATATTGTTCAATGATTTAAGGAGGAAATTGCTCAAATCTTGACATATTTTTTAGTCACAATTTATTCAATTTAGATTAACCTACCCTTTAAAAAAATATTATTGCTATGATTGACCTGTGAGCCTTTTGGTAGACATAAATAAGAAAAAGAATAGTCTTTGCTCTTTCTTTATCCAGTTAATCCACCAGAAGCAATTTAAGTCAAAAAGCTTAGGAATAATTAAATTTTAAAGCAAAAATATATGGAGAAATATAAGCTTCAGATTTTGATACAATAATCTAGCTAACAAAGGATATGGAATGGGATTAGGAAAATCATGGTCACTCTTATAATGTACAGGATGAATAGATCTCTTTTTTTTTTTTTCAAACCATCCAGATTAACAAATTAATTTTTTCTTGTGGTTATCTAGTTGGTTGAAAAACGTTAAGGAGATTGCTTTGTGAGGACACTGTAACAGGCACTGCATACATATTTTTTAATAGGCCATATAATCTCTCCTATTAAGGAGTATACATAGGAGTGAGGAGTAAAGACTCCATAAAGAACACTGGAAACAATCATAATGCAAAACATTAGCAAATTAATCAACTCCAGGATCTTATTTCTAATATGTGATTCAAATTGCAAGGAAATTACACATCACTATATTTTTATATCTATAGCACAAAATAGTGGCGGAATTAGGAGGTAGTTGAGAAGTTTGGGTTTGGCGCCCCAGCCTTGAAATTTTGTCATGGTTTCTCTTCAACAGCTCTATTTCTTCAAGGTTATATTTATTTATTTATTTATTTTTAAATTTTTTTTTATTTATTTATGATAGTCACATCAGAGAGAGAGAGAGAGAGAGAGGCAGAGACACAGGCAGAGGGAGAAGCAGGCTCCGTGCACCGGGAGCCCGACGTGGGATTTGATCCCGGGTCTCCAGGATCGCGCCCTGGGCCAAAGGCAGGCGCCAAACCGCTGCGCCACCCAGGGATCCCCTCAAGGTTATATTTATATACTTAATGTACACTATGTGCCAGATACTGTTATAAGCATGTTAGAAATAATAATTCATTTCTATAAATAAGATTAGAGTTAAAAGATGCAATAAGACATGACCCCAAATCTCAGTGGCTCATAACAACGTGTATATCTCACTTATCTGTTGACTTTGACTGTGGCTCTGCTTCATGCCCTCTTTACTCCAGGATTCAGGCTGAAGGCACCCCTATCTGAGACATTGCCATTCTCACAGCACAAAGGAGAGAGAGTGGTGAAAATATATGTTGTATCTTAAAGGGTTTTTTGCTTATAAGTTATATATATATATAACATATATGTATATATCACATTCGAAGGCCAAAAAAAGATGGCTTGGTCAAGTCTGACAATGGAGCAAAGATGAGTAATCTTCCCAGGAAGAAGAGCCATGAAAATTGAAAATGTTACAGTGTACCATCATCATAGCAAGTATATAAGCAAAGATATGATTATTATTATCCCCATTTTACAGTTGAGGTAACTGAAGCATTAGGATATTAAGTAGCCTGATGAGGACCACACAAACGCTCATAAGTAGCAGAGCCAGGATTTGACACTCAGGCAATTCATGGTCTTAACAACTATTCTACACTGATTCCCTAATGTTCTTGAACATAGCCAGGATTTGACACTCAGGCAATTCATGGTCTTAACAATTATACTACACTGATTCCCTATGTTCTTGAACTATTATTTTCATTTCTTCATCAAAATTCTGAAGTTCATTCACACAGAAATATTTGACAGGTAAAAGTTTTAATAGACACTCTCCCAAAGGAATTTGCATTTTAAGGCAATAAAGTCTTAAGATAAAGGTAGAGTTCAGACAGCTGGAGCTCAGAAGCTTAGTGGAAAATGCAGCCTTTCCAATGCATCTGAAATGACATCTAATAACCAGCCCCTTATTCTGTGTATATACAATCCCTCAACTGCTTTGCTTGAGGTCTATGCTCCAATATCACCTATTCAGACAGGCCTTTCTTCAAAATCCTATCTTTAAAAACACATATGCATCATTATTACCACAATAGCTACCTCTTTTATTCATTATACCACTCCTCTGCCTTCTTTTTCCTTCATAGGATACTAATTTTATCTTATACAGTTACTTTTTTATTTCCCTATTATTTGTTTCCCTCACTGTTGTGACTTCGTTAAATTAACATTTGTTAAGTAGAGCACATGGTGCCAGATGGCGAGCAATAAAAGACCACAAGAGAAATTAAAATAGAGAAGTTCATTACTGACAGGTCCTAGAGGAAGTACACAGCATGCCTAGAGGGACCACATGGGGGGAAGTCGAGGCAGGGTGCACTCAGAAAGAGGTAGCACCTGGGGCATGTGCCTTTATTAGGGTCTATGGGTTGAATACTTTGGAATTCCCAGACTAAGGCTGGATTGGTCAATTTAAACCAAAGGGGCTTTGTAAGCCCCATGGCTGTCTTATATAAGAGACATGCAAGGGTAAGGCCCTCTTATGAGGAAGATAATTTACTGTGAGGGGTTTTGGGGAAGCTTTATCAGGAATTTACAATTACCTATGAGTCTGTTATCAAGGGCATGTGCTTATATGAGGGAATGTCCAGGCTGGTTGGCCAAACAAAATGGATGCCAAGGCAGCAATACCATAGAGTAGCTTAGCTAAACTCTCAACGTCTACTAATTCATACGTCCTATGAGGGTGTAAACATTGTTCATCTTATCACTGTTGTAATCACAGCACCAGGACAGGAACTGGCATATGGTACATTCTTAATAAATATTTGTTGAATGAATAGATGAATGAATGTATGAGCTAATGAATGAATAAACTCAATATTTCCTACCCATAAAAGTGGAGTAAGACTAGCTATGCAAGAAATAGTAGAGCAAAGCTCAAAGGACCCCAGCAAGACATTCTTCTTGTCATTAAGAACAATAACTTTTATTGAATGCCAGCTGTGTGTCTGTGTCAAATGCCATGACTACAAAGAAATATAAAATAAAGATCCATCCCTGAGGCTCACAATGTAATTAAGGAAATAGAATATACTTACAAAGAAATTAATAATAATAGAAGGTAATAATTTAATGATTTGTAAAATATTTCAAGTGATACAAGATGTTTCAACTTCATGAAAATAGGTATGTGTGTATAAATGTATATGAGAAATTTTTGTGATTTTCACAAATAAATGTGATTTAGTGAAAAAAAGCCACAGCAGAATTATCATGACCAAAGGGATCTGTCAGTAATTTATTGTGTTTTACAACATACCACTCAAGAGCTTTCAAAAGAAGAAAAAAATCCAGTCTATCCAAAATATATCAAACCATTGTCCAACATAAAATAATAAATTATTAGACATGAAAAATTAAGAAATCATGATCCATAACCAAGAAAATAGCAAGCAATAGACACAGACCTGAGATGATCCAGATGTTACTATCAGCAGATAAGAACTTTAAAGCAGATTTTACAGATTTGTTCACAGGTTTAAAGGAAAGATGATCATCGTAAGTAAACATGTGAGCAATCTTAGCAGAGAAATAGAAACTATTAAAAAAAGAGCTGTAGGGAAGTCCTAGAACTGAAAATTATGCTGATGCATATCATAAATTATTAGATAGGCTTAACAGTATGTTGGAGGCTGCAGAGAAAGTTATAGTGAACTTAAAGCAAATCAAAAGGAACTATCCAACAGAACAGAGAAAAAAATGATTGAAAAAAATTAATGGACACTCAGTTACCTGTAGGATAATATAAAATGGTCTAATATGTATAGTGTCACTACAGTCTCAGATGGAGAGGAGAGATAAGACAAAAATATATATATATTTTTTACAAATAATAGCCAAAATTTTCCAAATGTGTTGAAAAACATTGCTTAGAGAACCAATAAGCTTAGTGAACTCCAAACAAAATAAATTCAAAGGGGAAAAAAACTAGGTACATCAAACTGCTGAGAGCTAAAGTTAAACAGTAAATCTAAAAGTACTCAGAGGAAAAAAGATACAGAATATATAATAACACAAAGGAAGACTTTGCATCAGAAATAATGGCAGTCATAAGACAATTGAATGACATTTTTAAACCACTAAAGGAAAAGGGTGTCTGGGTAGCTCAGCTAGTTAAGCACCTGACTCTTGATTTTGGCTCAGGACATGATCACAGAGATCGAATCCTGAGTAAGGCTCCAGGCTTAATGCAGAGTCTTTCTGGGAGTCTCTTCCTCTCCCTGTGCCCCTCTCCACCCCCCACTCAACGTAGGCACTCTCTCTCTCTCAAAAATAAAATAAAATAACTTTTAAATAAACTGTTGAAGGAAAAAACGGTTAAAATAAAACTCTATATTTAGTGAATATATCCCAAATGGGTGGAATAAAGATATTTGAAAATGAAAAAAACAAACGAAACAACACATTCAAAAACCAGGAGCCCTCCCTCCTGCTGATTAACCTATTGTGAAAATAAATTCAAACCACAGTTTGGCAGCAACCCAGGTGGCTCAGTGGTTTAGCACCACCTTCATCCCAGGGCCTGATCCTGGAGATCCGGGCTCAGGTCCCACGTCGAGCTCCCTGCATGGAGCCTGCTTCCTGTGTCTCCACCATTCTGTGTGTGTGTGTGTGTGTGTGTGTGTGTGTGTGTGTGTGTGTGTCTCATGAATAAATAAATTCTTTTTTTTTTAATTTTTTAAAAACCACAGTTTGGGAAAAATTATTCACAATACAAATATATGACATAGGTCTTTTAAAAAAGATTTTATTTATGTATTCATGAGAGACACAGGGAGAAAAGCAGAGACATAGGCAGATGGAAGAAGTAGGCTCCCCATAGGAAACATGATGCAGGACTCAACCCCAGGACCAGATACTCAATCAATGAGCCACCCAGGTGCTCCAACATAGGTCTTATATCTAGAATATAGAAAGAACTCATACAACTCGGTAATAGCAAGATACACATTCCAATTTATTCAATAAGCAAAAGACTTGAACAGACACTTCACCAAAGAGTATTTTTGAATAGACAAGCACATGGAAAGATGTTCAAAATAACTAGTCATCAGGATAATGCAAATTAAATGAAACAATGAGATATTATTTGATGCTCACTAAATGGCTAATATTTAAAAACTGGCACCCTTAAACACTGGGCAGGGATGTGGAGCAACTGGAACTCTCATGCACTGCTAATGGGAATGTAAAATGGCCAAACCACTTTGGAAATAATTTGGCAGTTTCTCATCAATTTAAATATATTCTTACCATATTACCCTTCATTCCACTTTCATGCACTTATCAAGAGAAATCTAAATGACTTGTATGTGAATATTTACAGCAGTTTTATCCATAATATACAAAAAATGAAAACAACCCAATGACCACCAACAGTACAATGGCTTAACAAATTGTGGAATATCTACACTATAAAATATTACTCAACAATAAAAAATTATTAATTATAGATATACATAAAGTGTGAATAAATTTCAAAAACATTATATTGAGCAAAAAAAGCCAGGCACAAAAGAGTATACACCCAATGGATTTACTTATTTAAGATTCAAGAACATAGAGAACTGACTTATAATGAGAGAAAGCAAAACAGTGGTTGCTTCCAGTAGGTAGGAAATAATAGACAGGGGCCACAGGGAACTTTCTGAGGTGACATAAATATTCTATATATTGATTAGCTATTGGTTAATACGGTCATACATTTTTCAAAAATCACTGAATTGTACATTTGATCTGTTTTGCTGTATGTAAACTAAAGTGTTTTTCAAAAAACAAAAACCACAGCAGAATTTTCAGATGAATTGTAACCTAGTGTTAAACTTTATGAGGAAAAGCAGAACTTACAAATACTCAAGACACTGTTGAAGAAGGAGGAGGAGAAAAGCGAGGAAAATACTTTTTGCACATAAAAGCCAAGATTTATTATAAACCTATTGTAATTTTTTTAAGATTTTGTTTATTCGAGAGAAAGGCAGAGACACAGGCAGAAGGAGAAGCAGAAAGCCCGATGTGGGACTGGATCCCGGGACCCAGGGTCATGACCTGGGCCAAAGGCAGACGCTCAACCCCTGAGCCACCCAGGGGCCCCAAACCTATTATAATTTTTAAATGTGGCATTTGTGAAGGGAGAAATTGACCTATGGAATAGAATAGAGAGGCTGCAAACAGAATCACACACAAATGGAACCTTGGTTTATGCTGGAGATGGCATTGAAAATCACTAAAACGATATCTGATGAATAGTACAGGAAGAGTTGGTCATTCAAGTTAATATAGAATACACACATAAAAGATTGATTCTGAGTTGACTGGAGATTTAAATGTGATGAGCAAAACATGAAAAATTATTAGAAAAAGTATAACAGAATATTCTTATGATCTCATGTTGGAAAGAACTTTTCAAACAAAAGATATTGATAGATTTGATGGATTAAATTTTAGATTTCTGTCAAAAGACTCCAAAAGCAGAGTGGGAAAAAATTACAAAACGAGTAATAGAACAAGAATAAACTAAATTTATGAAGAACTCTTATAAAACTATAAGAAAAAGCACAAATACTCTCCTCCAAAATGGACAAAGTCCAGTAAATATGTCACAGAGAAGAAATAACAAAACAAACAGCAACAAAGAAAAACCCAGAGGAAAAGATCAACCTTATTAGCAGCATTACGAGTTCTCCCTTTCTTATGTACTATGTGCTGCGGGAGTGATACCCTAAAGACATAGAGCTGTGCCAAATTATGGGTGATGCAAAAGAAGCAAATGTGAAGATCAATGTTCAGCTAAAACTATGACCCAGACCTGAGTTCACTATCATAATTGAACTTCTCAGATGTCAGAATCTTGGAATTTTACCCAAAAGTAATTTCTACTGGAATTTTTTCATTAAAACCAGTAGCAAATTCTTAAAAATTTGACACAGTGAAAGGAGAATATTTTATCAGTACTGTCAACTGAAAGATTGCTCCTGTGCTCACCATAAACTCATGTATGATATGAAATAGAAGCGTCCTTGCAACTGAGGTTGATAGAGAAGCGTGTCATTTTAGGAGTTTCTCATTTTTCCTTATCTTCCTTGATTCTGTATATTCTTTGTTATACCTAGATTAAAGATGGTTTATCACAGGTATTGTACATGATTTAGGTTGTTTTCTCACCTGGTGGAATTTTAACAAAGCAAACTTTTTGCTTTGTTTTGCTTTTTATCCATTCCTCAAGCTGTAAAGAATTTCCAAAGTGAACTTTTTCCTGAAAAACTCATAGCCTAATGAAATTAAGTGACAAGAAAATAAAAACACTATAAAATAAAAATAATTTGAGGGGCACCTGGGTGGTTCAGTTGATTAAGCATCTGACTCTTGATTTCTGCTGCTTGGATCATGAACTCAGGATTGTGAGATGGAGCTCTGCATTGAGCTGTGTGCTAGGCATGGAGCCTGCTTAGAATTCTCTCTCTCCCTCTGCCCCTTCTATCTCTTAAAAATAAATAAATATATAGACTTCTTCATTAAAAATACATATAATAATAATTTGAAAGATTTTTTAAATTAATATTTGAATACTGATACAGCTCCAAAGACTAATTCTACTCTTCATAATATGATTTCTATTATTCTTTCTTATGTTATTTAAATTTTATAAATATTTACTCAGTCTAAGAGAACATAATTTCTTCCTAATGTTATCTAGCTAATATATGCTCCTTTACTTTAAATCTATTTCCTTATAAATTTATTACCTAAAATCTTCTGATTATTTTTGTATTAAAGCTAGCAATCTGCACAATCATCATTAAATATTGCCCTATTTTACTCTTGCAATAACATTTACATTTGTATTTCAAAGAGTTGATAGACTACCATTTTAAATCTATAGACATATTTTTCATTCCAAAACACATGTAGAATATATATCTACATTTGAAAGAAAATATTTAGATAGTAGAAATAAATCTGAATTATATGCTTTGTTCCTGTTGCTGGCATTGTTATGCAGATTCAGTGTGATAGTAACCTATATGATCACATTGCTGATTTTGCAAACATATAGAATGACAATTGAAGTAAGTATTTGGCCTTCATTGGACTTAGGCTAAACCAAAGACGAAAATTTTGGCCAAATACTTAAGCTAACACCAAACCATGGATGCATCTCTAAAAGGAAGTATGAAAAACATCTATTTCCTAGACAGCAACTTATCTTAAATCCACATAAATATATACACAAATTCTTTATCTTCAAACTTTAAATTTGCCCAGATACAAAAAAACAGAGATTAGACATAAAGATGCTCAGTGGATCATGCTATTGTTATTCTTGTTCTCCTTGATAACAATGATTTATTCTCATCCATGCTGCACTGCCACTAATAAACACAGAAGCCTCTAGGCAACCACCACACATAGCCATAGCCCATCCCAACATATATTCCCGGCATGGTCATTGTACTGCCTCAGAATGTCTTGGACTTTATTTAAAACACACACACACACACACACACACACACACACACACCAAGATGTCAATTTCACTTAAAAAGGGGCAGGGCAGACACCTGGGTGACTCAGCCGCTGAGCATCTGCCTTCAGCTCAGGGCGTGATCCCTGGGAGCTGGGATGGAGTCCCACATAGGGCTCCTTGCAGGGAGCCTACTTCTCCCTCTGCCTATGATCTGCCTCTCTCTGTGTGTCTCTCATGAATAAATAAATAAAATCTTTAAAAAATGGCGGGGGTTGGTTAGGGAAGTAGGAAAGAGAAGTGTGCTTGGCTGGCTCAGGCAGTGGAGCATGTGACTCTTGATCAGGTTGTGGGTTTGAGCCTCACATTGGGTGTAGAGATTACTTAAAAATAAAATTCAAAACAACAAAACAACAACAACAACAAAATGGGCACCTGCGTGGCTCAGGCAGGTAAGCATCTACCTTCAGCTCAGGTCATGATCTCAGGGTCCTGGGATGGAGCAGACACCAGGCTCTCTGCTCAGCAGGGAGTCTGTTTGTTTCTCCTCCTCTGTGTGCTCTCTCTCTCTCACTCTCACTCTCTCTCAAATAAAATCTAAAAAAAAAAAAAAAAAAAAAGAATGAACTTGGACAACATGGGCTTCATTGTGAATTATGAATAAAAGAATAAAAAAGTTTATTGAAGGCATAAAAGGTTTCATATGAACAGGAATCATCTGGCTAGAAGCAAAATGGTAAAAATAGAAAGGAAAGAAGGACTGAACAATGTTTACAATAGTTTATCTCAGGTGATGCACTATTCTAAAGCAAACAAACTTCCACTTGTGGCAGTGGAAACCTAATTGACTCAAAATAGATTGTGCACATAACAAAAATGAATAACTGGCCTGGACTCTTCAGATCCCACTCTTTCAAATTGCCCAATACTAACAGAGTACCAGGAGTATGGCTCTCAAACATTTTGGTTTCAGTGGGCTTCAGACTCTAAAAAAGTTACTGAGTTATATGTACTGATACTTACCATATTAAAAATTGAAGCAAAAATTTTAAATATGTATTTATTTTAAAGTAACATTGATATTCCATTACATGTTAATACAAATGGCACATTTTTAGGAAAATAACTGTTTTCCAAAATAAAAGATGTAGTGAGAAGTTTGATATTTTGCAAATATCTTTAATAGAACTTAATAAAAGGCTTAATAGAACACAGCTGGACTCTTATAATTGCTTCTGAATTCAATCTGTTAGCAATACACTGTTTGAAAGTATATGAGGAAAATCCAACAGATATTCTCTTGGAAAAAGATGGAGTATTTAACAGTCTTCAGACAACTATGGCTACTCTTCTTTGATGATATACCAAAATTTGACAGATGGCTTTTTTAAAGTTGGAGGATGGGCAGCCCCAGTGGCTTAGCAGTTTGGCACCACCTTCAGCCCAGGGTGTGATCCTGGAGACCGGGGATCAAGTCCCACGTCAGGCTCCCTGCATGGAGCCTGTTTCTCCCTCCGCCTGTTTCTCTGCCTCTCTCTCTTTTTCTCTCTCTGTCTCTCATGAATAAATAAATAATATATTTTAAAAATAATAATAAAGTTGGAGGATGGACACCACACTGCTTTAAGACTTAAGAGTAATCAAGGCAGTGTGGTATTGGGGGAAAAAAAAGAACAATAGAACAGAATAGAGAGCCCAGAAATAGATTCGCATAACATAGTCAAATGATCTCTGACAAAGGATAAAGGACAATAAAATAGAACAAAAACAGTCTTTCAACAAATAGGTCTGGAACAACTTAATATCCAGATTAATCTGGACTCAGACCTCAAACCCTTCACAAAAACTAACTCAGAATGGATGATAGACCTAAATACAAAATGCAAAACTATGAAACTGCTAGAACATAACATAGGAGAAAATATATATGACCTTGGAGATGGTGGTAACTTTTTAGATACAACACCAAGCCATGATCCATGAAAGAAAGAAAGCATTACTAAGTGGGACTTCATTAAAAAAAAAAAAAATGCCCTGCAAAAGAGAATATCAAGAGAATAAGAAGCCCAGACTGGGAGAAATAATTTGAAAAGTCACTTCTGTTAAAGGACTGTTAGGCAAAATATACAGAGAATTCTTAAAACTCAATAAGAAAAAAAAACTAATTAAATATTGGGCCAAAGACCTGACCAGACACCTCACCGAAAAAGATGTACAGGTGGCAAAATAGCAAAAGAAAAGATGCTTTACATTATGTGCCATCAGAGAACTGCAAATTAAAACAAGAAAACACTACACACCTATTAGAATGGCCAAAATCCAAAACATTGACAATACCAAATGCTACTGAGTATGCAGAGCCACAGGAAGTCTCAGACATTGTTGGTGGGAATGCACAGCCATTTTGGATGATAGTTTGGCAGTTTCTGAAAAAAAACTAAACATATTCTTCCATACAATCCGGCAATCATGATCCTTGGTATTTACCCAAAGGAGTTAAAAACTTATGTCCCCACAAAAATCTGCACAGGGCTGTTGATAGCAGCTTTATGTATAATTAGCAAAACTTGAAAACAAGTAGGCTGTCAAATTAAGAAATTCAATTGGTAGTTTGAAAATAATTTAAGCAGTTTGCTCTTTTAAAGGAAGTACCGAGTATTCTTCATTGATGATATACTTTAGCAGAAGTAGAGAAAATTACTTTGGGATCCAGGAATTTGTAAACACTCCTGAAGTTGCTCAAAGTGCTTACATTGAGTTACTGCTTCAATTATTCTCCATTAATTTAGTACATCCAGACAATGGAATATTACTCAGCACTAAAATGACTTCTCAAGCCATGAAAAGACATGAAAGGACCTTAAATGCATTACTATCATATGAAAGAAGTCAATCTGAAAAGGCTACATACTGTTGATGCCAACTATACATATACGACATCCTGGGAAAAGCAAAACTGGAGACTGTACAAAGATCAGGGCTTGCGGGGAGGAGGGATGAATAAGCAAAGCACAGAGAATGTTTAGGGCAGTGAGAATACTCTGTATGGTACTGTAAGGTGGATGTGTGTCAACATACATCTGTCCAAACTCAGAGAAGGAGCCAAGGGTGAGAATCCTAACATAAACTACTGAATTTGGGTGATTGTGATGTGTCAATGTAGGTTCATCAGCAGTAACAAATGTCCCACTCTGGTGAGGGATGTTGGTGACGGAGGAGGCTATGCACGCGTGGGGGCAGGAGTACATGGGAAACCTCTGCACACCTTCCTCTCAATTTTGCTGTAAACCTAAAACTGTTCTACAAAAAAAGTTTTACATTTTTAAATTTAATTTAATTTTAAAAATCAAACAGTGGAAGTTATACATGAAAATCTAATAAAAGTGGGTAGGGGTATTAGGGAAAACAGAGACAGGAGTAAGAGTTAGACTTCAAAATGTATATTTTAGTATATGTTTAAAATTTTGTATCACATATTAATTCTCTTAATTTCCTCGAAACCAATTGTACCACCTAGTATCTAATTAATGGATAAAAGTTACACAATGTGTCCATCTATATATAGTTTTGTGTTGAAAGATAAGCAGAAATACTTCATTTTCATAGACTTCCCTAGAATGCTTTTATTGATAGCCTCGTCTTTACTGCTTAAACTCATTTGGATTCTCTTCCAATACATGTCCATACATAAAGATGAAAAGTGTAAAACTATTTTATTAGAAATATTGATTTTAAATTTAAAACTGTTGAGAATAAATTGCTTGTTTAAGAAAAGCCAGAGGGGAAACAGTGAACTAGGGTGTTCTGTGTAAATAAGCACTGTTAGGGCATGCCATTCTCCTTACGATTTCTGTGAGGAGATATTGTGCAATCAAGTGTAATTCACGTCTCTGAATCAGCTGCAGAAAATACAGAAATCTGTGGCATAGTATTGTCATAGTCGATGTCTATCAACAACTTAAATTCATAGCACATACATAATGCCTGCATGTTCATTGTTCTTCCCTCTCATCCTCTAAATCTACTAGCAAATATTCTCTCCGAGTAAGATCACAGAACGTTTCCAGAAAACGTCTGCCACGAATTCTAAACAAAACAAAGGGAACTTTAAGTCAGGTGCGATCAGCAACGATCTGGCCTGTCAACACTCTTTAGCAAACACTGTTCTAGCTCCCCAAAGACTGGCTAACCAGTGAGCAGGAATGATTCTCCAACCCAGTATTCAAAGGAATCCTTGTCGGGGGATGATCTAAGTTCTTCCTGGCATATCCTTCAGGACACCCTAGTGTACCCTGTCTTCAAAAGCCTTCCCAGGGCTCTATGCAGCCTGAGTAGGAGAATGCTGAAGGACAGCCTCCTTTAAAAGAAAAATAAGAGTGGCTCAGTAGTTGAGCATCTGCCTTTGGCTCAGGGCATGATTCTGGGGTCCTGGGATCGAGTCCACAGGGAGCCTGCTTCTCCCTCTGCCTATGTCTCTGCCTCTGTGTGTGTGTGTGTCTCTCATGAATAAATAAATAAAATCTTAAAACGAAAAAAAAGAAAAATAAGTCAGGGCGCCTGGATGGCTCAGTCAGTTAAGCAACTACTCTTATGTCCAAAACTTGATTTCTGCTCTGGTCATGGTCTAGGGGTCCTGAGATAGAGCCCGGGGCTGGACTCTGCTCTCAGCAGGGAGTCTGCTTCTCTCTCTCTCTCCTTCTCTCTCTCTCTCTCTCTCTTCTCCTCCTCCTCTTCCTCCTCCCCCATGTTCTCTTTCTCTCTCTAAAATAAATAAATCTTTTAAAAAATAAAAGAAAAATAAGCCATGCTGTACAGGATTTCAACTGTAAGAGTGGTAATTCTCATGTTAGTCAATGCCATTAACCTGGAAGTTTTCGGCAACTATAAATATGTTAATTTCCTTATTAGGTATGTCACTTAAATATATCACTAATAACAAGAAATCATCACCTCAAAACATTTTTTTCGACTTAAACATGTAAAAAATTCCATGGTACCACATTGTCCTTTTTTAAATAAAGAGTAGAACAAAAATAATTTCGCTCTAAATCTATGAAGACTTGTGGAGCTACCATAAAGTCCTACGGAGCAAGGATTTAGGGAGGTAAGGCTACTTGTTCCTATATACCACATGGCCGCTGATAGCTGTGCTTTGAAAGTTTTTCTGGCAACTTTTGCATTTTCTCCTTTCCCTGCTATTTGCTATTGTTTCAGCTAACAATCTGTGCTGCTTCTTTTCTTTTTTATTTTCTTCTTTTTTTGTTTGGCTTTTTTTATTTTTATCTTTATTTTTTTTTTGAGAAGGAGAGACAGATTGGAGGATGAGGGTAGGGAATGGCAGGGGGAGATGGAGACAGAATCTTAAGCAGGCTCCATGTCCAACGCAGAGCCCCACACAGGGCTCCATCTCACAACCCTGAGATCACTATCTGAGCCAAAATCAAGAAACAGACACTTAACCAAATGAGACACCCAGGTGCCCCTGTGCTGCTTTTTAAAAAACACTAAGGACTAAATGGTAGCTCTCAATCCCTTACAGAACCAAATTCTTGTGCTCTGAGTAGGTCTTTGGTTTAAGGAAATATGTTATAGTTGAAATCTGGCTTTTGGAAGACAGGTAGATTTATTTAATATAATTGTAATCCTTTGCAGTAACTGTTTCAACTTCTAATCTGCCTCATATCACAAAGACAACACTAGCTATATTTAAACCAAAACTCTATGGTTACTGTTTTCTCAAGGTTGTCACTGTTTTCAAAATGGTGAACTCAGTTTCCCCAAGCGGATCCCTCAGAACAAGATATGCACAGGTGATGTAGTAAGTGGTACTACCCTTAAAACCAGGTATGGGAACCCCCTATGCTACATGCTTCTCACCATCCTCAGTGCTCTAGGTTTCCTCGCTGCCGGGGATGGGGGGAAGACTTTGGATGAAGGCACTGTGCTGTTCACAAACATGCAAGCAAAACTTCTGGGTTTGGAAGAGGCCCAAGGGCAGAGAGTGGGGGACATGCTCTCCCTCCACCATCACAAAACCCCAAGGAATCCAAAAACTCTAAATGAAAGCTCCATCTTCCAGGTCATATTGAAGATGTATCAGTCAAGGAAAGAGCATGGGACATATTTGAACAATTTGTTAGCTTAATGTGTAGCTTTTAAATATATAGGTATATACTATATGAGTGCTTATTTGTACCCATGTTCCAGGAGAGCTAATGACTTATACATAAAACAAATTCTGTGAAAACAAAGAAACTGCTGGGCAGCCCAGGTGCTCAGTGGTTTAGTGCTGCCTTCAGCCCAGGGCATGATCCTGGAGACCCAGGATCGAGTCCCACCTCAGGCCCCCTGCATGGAGCCTGCTTCTCCCTCTTCTTGTGTCTCTGCCTTTCTCTCTGTGTCTCTCATAAGTAAATAAATAAAATTTTTTAAAAAAAAGAGAAACTGCTTATCTTGTTTACTGCTATATTTCCAAAACCAAACACATACCAATGACATGTTAAATGAAAAAGGTGTCTCCCAGTTTAAGGTTTAAAAATATTTGGCCTTGGGTAGCCCTGGTGGCTCAGCAGTTTGGCGCCGCCTGCAGCCCAGGGCGTGATCCTGGAGACCCTGGATCGAGTCCCACGTCGGACTCTCTGCGTGGAGCCTGCTTCTCCCTCTGCCTGTGTCTCTGCCTCTCTCTCTCTGTCTCTATGAATAAATAAATAAAATATAAAAAAATAAAAATAAAAATAAAAATATTTGGCCTTAAAAAAAATTGGCCTTTTGCAGTTCCCTTTGGAGTATTAGTAGGTTAGCACATAAAAGGCTTTGAGAATCCTGTTATTTTGACCGAATCCCTCCTCCTCTTTTACTCCAGAGACTTTCTCATATCTACTTTATGGTGGAAAACTTTTAGGAATTACTCACATCCATGGCACATATCAATCAGCCGACTTTGGGAGCATCTCAAGATACCTTGAAATAGACATAATGTACCCTCAAAATATGGTCCTAGATATAACCCAAACATTACAAAAATCTAAGAAATATGTTGGATGCTCTTGAAGGAAATAAATATAAGATTTTCTTTTTCATGAACAAATCAAGAGTTCAGTAATAGCAAAATATCAATCTTTTCTTAGAATTTTTCTACCTTGGAATTAAAGACGGATGGAGAGAAAAGAAAAGGTTACAAACCTATCATATTAAATTTAGGGTGAAGGATAAATGTCCCAAGAAGTTTTAATACTCATTCAACATCTCATTTATCAATTTAAGATGCATTTACTCCTGTTGTCACTAATCTTGATTCAAATGCTAGTCAATTTAGGATTTTTTTTTTTAGGATTTTTAATTTAAGCATGGATATGCATCATAATTAATACCGATGCTAATTATGATTAACACTTGGTATCAGTGCAAGGTAGAGTAGGACATATATCCTATAGATTTTTAATTTAAACTGAAACTACAGGGGGATCCCTGGGTGGCTCAGTGGTTTAGCACCTGCCTTTGGCCCAGGGTGCGATCCTGGAGTCCCGGGATTGAGTCCCACGTCAGGCTCCTGGAATGGGGCTTGCTTCTCCCTCCTCCCGTGTCTCTGCCTCTCTCTCCCTCTCTCTGTCTATGATAAATAAATAAATAAATAAATAAATAAATAAATAAATAAATAAATCTATCTTAAAAAAAAAAAGAAAAAAAAAACAAATAAACTGAAGCTACAGAGGGGCGCCTCACTGGCTCAGTCACTAAAGCGTGCAACTCTTGATCTCAGGGTTGTGAGTTCATTGCATGTAGAGATTACTTAAAAATGAAAACTCCTTTTAAAAATAAATAAATAAGTAAATAAAATGAAACTGTAGAAAAAAAAAAGTGGGAGTGTAAATTAGAACTCTTTCAGAAACAAGCCACAGAAATCCTCCTCAAACTAACAACCGCATACAAGGATTCATTGGCTCATGAACTGGAAAGGACATGGATGCCTATGATGAATGAATTGAAGAATTCAACTGTCTCCTCTGTCCTCTGTTCTTCTACTTCTTTCCTCTTTCCCTTCTCCCCTTTCCTCATTCCTCATCTTCTCACCCTTCCATCTCCCTTCATACCCCTTTGTTTTGCCCTTCTCTCCAATCGCGGAATTTCTTCCCTACATCAGGAATCCTGGTAGAAGACAGCTACAAGTCATATCCACACAGCTTAGAAAACCCACAGGATAGAATACCTCAACCTTTAGTATATAAAAACTCGAGGAAATAACTCTGGGAAATGAACTAGGGGTGGTGAAAGGGGAGGAGGGCGGGGGGTGGGGGTGAATGGGTGACGGGCACTGAGGGGAACACTTGACGGGATGAGCACTGGGTGTTATTCTGTATGTTGGTAAATTGAACACCAATAAAAAATTAATTTATTTAAAATAAAATAAAATAGCAAAGATATGGAAACAAACAAACAAAAAAACTCGAGGAAAGAAGTCTGATTGGCCTAATAACTTGAGTCGCGTACCCCAGTTAGATCAGTTAAGAGTTGGGAAGCTGCTGCTGCTTGGCAGGACCCCCTGCTCCTAATCACATCATTGGGTGAAGTAAATCAAAACAAGGCAGGTACTCTCACTGTAAGAGGAGTCAAGGGATATTTGATATACACAACTTCAGATGTCCCAAGTGTCAACTGCTAAATGTTTGGAAAGTAATTTGACCACATATACTAAGAATTGTAAATTCATGACTCCTCTCCATGCTAAGAAAATAATCCAGACTGAGAGGTCACATGTATGAAGAAGTGTACTGTAACATCCTTTACATACCAAATATTACAATCAGTCTTCTATGTGCCCAATAAAAGGAAAACAAGCAGGTAAATTATAACTTCACAATACAGCATTATGTTGCCATAATAAAGGATACTGCCTGCTGCCTAGAGCCTGTCTGCTACAAGAATTCTTAACTCAGTGAAAAAAGCAAAATAAAAATCTATATATACAATTCTTGAAAAATAAGTAGATAGAAAAGATAGAAGAAGAAACAAACTCCAAAATGTTAATAATCTTTGGGTAGTGAGGGAATGAGTTGTCTTTTATACTTCATATATCTTGTTATATTTTAAGTGTTCCATTGTTACCATATTGCCTATTACAAACATAATTTTAATGATGAAAAATTGTTAACATCAAGATCTAATAAATGATTTAAACATAAGATAGGTATTCTTTGAACTTCTCATCTTCCCAATTTTATAAAATATTTCTCAACATCAGTTATTTATTTCAAAATATTATGGCATACTCTATAGATCCAATGCCCTTTACCTACTTCAGGTAAGTGAAAAAATTGAAAAGGAACATACAGAATGAGGTATAAGCTAGTCAATCATAAGATAGAGGAAGATTTGCTTCCCTAACCCTCTAAAATCTATTCCAGTCAGAGACAAAACATCATTACACAGCATGCAGAGCAAGTCAGCTATTTAAGGATGAATTTAAATTGTGTAGAATGAAATGGAAGCAACTCTTTCTACGATTAAAGCAAGATCCAGCAGCTGTCTCCCCAACCCTACCCCATAGCTCAAACCTTCCTATCCATTGGCCCTGGGCCATGTATACCGACTTCACCTACCCTACTCCTAATCCACACATATCCCTCTTCTTGCCCAACCTCAACATAACCTATTCCCACTGTGATTCACATCACTTAAGTTTCTACTCAGGAGGATGAGGAACGTCATTAGGAACTCTCTCCTAGTGAAGAGGTGAATAGGGTGAGACAGAGCACCAGGGAAACGACAGCTTCAGAGACAGAGGCACAGCTGCCCCATCCTAGTTACACTGAAAGACAGTAAGCTAGTTCCTTGCCATGGATTCTCAGAGTTCAGCCTCATAGCAAAATGAAAGACTGCTTCGAAACTAAGTCTGGGGACGCCTGGGTGGCTCAGCAGTTGAGCATCTGCCTTTGGCTCAAGGTGTGACTCCAGGGTTCTGGGATCGAGTCCCACATGGGGCTGCTTGGAGCCTGCTTCTCCTTCTGCCTATGTCTCTGCCTCTCTCTCTCTTTCTCCCTGTGTGTCTCTCATGAATAAATAAATAAAATCTTTAAGGAAAAAAAAAAGAAAATAAGTCTAATGGAGGTGCAAATATAGTAAGTAGCTAATATTTGTAATAAGTTATTTACTTTTATGTTACCCTTATGTCTTACAAAGTCATCATCTGGTGAAAAGGCACATAATGTATGTTCCTTCTACCTAAAATCTAGCACCAGTTATACTGTTCGCTTGCTCTGTGACCTCAGATAAGTCACTTTGTCTATTTGTCCCTATAATATGGCAAATTTAGACTAAATGTTCCTCAAACTTATTTTGGCTGTAACATTTTAGTATTCTATGGAAGTCTTTGTTACAAAGCCTTAGCTACTATACTTCAAAACATAGGGCAAAATAAATCCAAGATCTTTTGTTATTGCTTACTAACTCTCCCCCGGGTCCTTCTCACAGGATGAATTTAAAACTCTTTCTTTTACCAATGTGCTTATTACACATACTGAGCCTTTAAGCTCAACTATAAAATCAAAATGCTAGTGTTAAAAAAAAATCACTCATTTAACATTTTGACTGAACATTTTTAGCTATTAAAATTTGGCTCTATGATAAAAATGTAAATAACCACTGTCATGTAAAATAAGTTTTATGCAAAAATCTATGCTAAGGAAAAAAGAAGGAGTTTTTGGGAGATTGAATAAGAGGAACAGAATGTATAAGGAGGGACACTAGAGACAGAAGACCTGAAGGAAGGAGAGAAGGAAGCCGTTTACCTTTAGATAATGTGGGAACAGGCATTTAAGTCCAAATTACTAGAGCTCAGTTTAAACTCTATCATTTGTATTTGCAAAATTACACCTGGTAAATCACCTTTTGTCATGTTTATATCGTAAGTAATGTTCTACTAAATCCCTCATACAATAAATGAAGACCGGATTCTCTTTAGTTACACACACTTGTGCTTCTCAGCTCTGTCCTAGGACTCCCAGCAGAAGTCCCAAGCAGCTGCCTTAGCCATCAACCGTGGCCTCCACTCTTCCACCTTGGTCACCTGCACCATTGGTGGGTCTGCATTTATCAAAGGGTCTGGGACTCAAAGGACCAGTTCTGCTCTGTAGCTCCCACTTGATTCTGTGCTGGGCGATGGGTCACTTCCTGCCTGTCCTACAGTGGATAACAGTTTGCTTTCACACGACATTAACCAGCTTTAGAGTGTTCTCTCTCAGGATTTCTTCTTATGTGCTAACAATAAACATTCACATCATTAAAAATTTAGAAGTTGACTTCAGAGACAGTGGCCACAAATTGTATGATGATGCAAAACTGTGATCCATCAGAATTAGGAGACTTAAAAGGTTTAGAATGGGCCCAGACTAAGGACCTCCTCCACGGGAAATGGTCCACAGGTATAAGTAAATTAAATGTGTCCAGTTGAATCTAGATGTATAGGTGGAGTGTGTTCAAACGTCTTATTACTTTCATAACACAGATGCCTCCCACCCTGAGAAGGGTGGCAGCACTGGCTGGGGTAGAACTCCCAGGTCCTTGAGGTGCCCCACGTCTCTCCATCTCCATGAAAATTCTTGCCAATTCCTGGGTCTGCTGAGGAGCTCTAAAGCCTTGCTATCCCACTGCATTCTCATACTAAAAGCTTAGTAAACTGTTTTATTGCCTACATCAATATGTGGCTTAGTTTGGGTGCTTGAGGTGTAACTACAGATTGGAGTCTCTACACATCCCTACAACAGGAAAGGGTAAGTTAATTAAAAGCTTAACTAATTCTCCTTACCTGATTTCCACACTGCCTTTTCTTGTGGCCTGGCTCCTAGCCAAGTCCTGCGAGGCAACAGACAGCCGAAGCCAGCTGGGAAATGTGGGGCCGGGATTATTATACAGTGGCCAGATTATTATATATTAAAAGCAAATAAGACTTTCAAATAGATAGCTGAGGCTTACTGGCATGCTATCATTCCCTTAGCTTTATTGCCACTATGAGCTTCTCACCTAGCAAAATGATCACTGTTCACATCCACAATCATTAAAGCATGGGGTGGCTGTTTCCCTCCCAAATATGACATTTTCCCAAAGTATTAAACTGACACATTTTGCAAATAATAAAAGTAAAACATCCTTGAAGCATTAGTACAGAAAATACAATCCTCTGGTTCCACAAAAAGGGCATAAGAGAAATTTTGCCCAGTTTGCAACCTGCTAATTTTTCAAAAATGTGTTGATTCTAAAAATAAAAGCATAACATCCTTGTAAAATAAGGAGAGGAAAAATTTTCCTCTTCTAGTTCTGATATTTCTGCTTTCTGGAAACCAAAAGAGTATCTATTCTCAATAAATGATAATGGATAGAGCACTGTTTTCATTGAGCTAAGAAATGTTTACAGTAAACATGCATAAACTTACAATTCTCAAACACATCAAAAAGTATGTTGACTGAAATGCAAACATGAGGAGTTCAGTAACAAAACGGAATCCTTCCTTGAACCTCCACTACAGTTATCTCATTTCGCCACTTGATTTTAACAAATAATCGTAGTTTTACATAAGCCAAAAAAGGCTGCAAAGAAAAGAAATTATTCATTCTACCTGTGTCAATTCAGGGCCTGCGTTGCATGGGGAAAGAAGGAGTGGTTGAAATATAAGTTGTCCTTCTCTGATTGACTCATTTCACTCAGCATAATACCCTCCAGTGAAGTGAGTCAATCGGAGAAGGACAAACATTATATGTTCTCATTCATTTGGGGAATATAAATAATAGTGAAAGGGAATAGAAGGGAAGGGAGAAGAAATGGGTAGGAAATATCAGAAAGGGAGACAGAACATAAAGACTCCTAACTCTGGGAAACGAACTAGGGGTGGTGGAAGGGGAGGAGGGCGGGGGATGGGGGTGAATGGGTGACAGGTACTGAGGGGGGCACTTGATGGGATGAGCACTGGGTGTTATTCTATATGTTGGCAAATTGAACACCAATAAAAAATAAATTTATTATCAAAAAAATAAAATAAAATAAAATCCTTTAAAAAAAAAAAAAGAAATATAAGTTGTCGCTCCAACTTCTCTACCACCATAGCCCTGGGTTCTTAACTCTCCATTCTAGCTCTCAGAAGTTACTCATTATGTTCTTCAGGGGCCTTTCTCCCCCAAAGTCTGTCAGTTTTTCAAGGGTAAATCAGGTCTTTACTTCTCAGTATCTTTCAAAATACCTGAAACTCAATAAAAGTTTATTAAACTAATGATTTAAGTATTCAATTTACAAATTATTAATATAGTAATTCCTTGACTCTTGGTGTAAAAGAAAAAAAAGAAAGCATCATATCACGGGGAAAACAAGGTCTCAGATCTCATTCAAATCATGAATACAGCAGCAGAGTTCCCTAATACTGTAGTTACCTCCAGAATACACCTTAGCCTCAGATTCCTATATAAAGCCCAAAAAGTATAAAGGAAACTAGAGAAAAAATTCATTTTGTTCATTTCAGTTCTATGATTGTATCATATTTTGAACACCCTTCATTTTCTACATGCTGAACCCCAGCCTCCCCAGAACATCAAAAACTGGTATCTTGGGGCTCCTGGGTGGCTCAGTGGTTGAGCGTCTGCCTTTGGCTCAAGTCATGATCCTGGAATCCCAGGATTGAGTCCTGTATCAGGCTCCCCACAGGGAGCCTACTTCTCCCTCTGCCTGTGTCTCTGCCTCTCTCTGGGTGTCTCTCATGAATAAATAAATAAAATCTTTAAAAAAAAATTTTGGTTTCTCGTTCCCAGGTGATTGAGCACCCAGATCCTACATATCCAGCTTGTTTCTGATACCTGGTTCTACTAGAAGCCTGTGTGCCTACCTAACCAGTTCTATTTGGCTGCTCTTTAAATCTAAGCTTATAAGACTGTAGCCACTTCTTACACCTTAGTGTGGGCCCCCGGAGCTGAAACAGTATCTATTTCACATTTCATAGACATACTACCAACACTCAGGATAGAAGAGAATGTGAATTATTATATCTTCAATTTCCTCAAGAAACATAAGATAAGCTTGTATATAAAATATGACTAAAAAAAGAACATGTAATTAATTTAAAAACCTGATAATTTAAACTAGAAATGACATTCTCAGCACATCAAGTTATCTCTTTCTAGTCTTTTCAGGATTATCCTTGACACATACATGGGCATCTACAAATAATCTATACATTGATATAATTCTCTGATATGATAAAGGTTTTTATTTTCTGAATTTCATAGATAAAGTAATTGAGAAAAACAAGATTATTTTCCTAAGTTAAAAAAAAAAAAAAAAAAAAACAGAAAATTAACTTCAACATACACACACCAAACCCTTTTATTGCCATGGATCTTACTTACCTCTTTCCAAAATGGATTTAAAGTTACACACCAAAAAAGGAAAGAAAGAGAACTAGTATTTTTTGCACCTAAAATGTGCTAAACACTGTACTGGCAACTCAGATAATAATTAAAACCATGAGGAAAGTAGTATCGATCTCATTTTACAGATGAGAATAGTAAGACACAGTGAGGTTACTTTCCTAAGATCACATAGCTAAAAAATATTACAATGTAAATTTTTTTAGAATTTCCACCCAGATTGGGACACCAAGGTAACTCTGGTTGAGCATCTGCCTTTGGCTCAGGTCATGATCCAGGAGTCCTGTGATAGAATCCCACATGAGGCTCCCCACAGGGAGCCTGCTTCTCCCTCTGCCTGTGTCTCTGCCTCTCTCTTTGTGACTCTCATGAATAAATAAATAAAATCTTTAAAAAAAAAAGAATTTCCACCCAGATCAAAGCCAATGTATGCCATTTTTTCTATGTATGCTGACATAGGTATAATAAAGCCAGAAAGCACATAATCAAATAAATAACAACAAAACACAAGTCATTAACACCTAGAGAACAAGATAAATATTCTATATATAGAAAAAAATCAATTGTATTTTTAAAGATTTTTTTCTTTAGTTTTTACTTAAATTATAGTTAACATACAGTGTAATAATAGTTTCAGGTGTACAGTATAGTGATTCCACACTTCTAAATAGCATCTGGTGCTAATCACCACAAGTGCCCTCCTTAACCCCCATCACCTATTTAACCTATCCTCCCCACCCACCTCCCCTCTTTGGTAAGCATCAGTGTGTTCTCTGTAGTTAAGAGTCTGTTTCTTGGCTTGCTATTCTTTTTTTTTTTTTTCCTGGTGATCATTTGTTCTGTTTCTTCAATTCCACACATGAGTGAAATCCTAGTGTGTTTTAACCCAAGTCTTAAACCTGCACCAACAGCCAGGGCAAAGAGGGAAATCACAAGGGTAGAGTTCTCATTTATCTAATAAAAAGAAGACTACTGGTTTATGAAAAGGAGAAATACCTTACAAATTCTAAGAGAGGTTTCTTATGTAGATCACAAACTGAACCTTCCCAACAGAATCCATTTTCTCCATATCAGTTATTCAGAGATGGCAGAGATGTCATTCGCATAGCTGTTTCTTACATGAACCCAAGTCTATAGCCAGGTAAAAGCAATCCAAAATAGTGTGCTGCTAACATAATTAGGAAAAAAATAATGATGGGCACCTGGGTGGCTCAGTCTGTTAAGTGTCTGCCTTCAGCTCAGGTCATGAACTCGGGGTCGGGCTCCCCGCTCAGCAGGGAAACTGCTTCTCCCTCTCTCTCTGTCCCTCCTCTGCCCCCACACATTCTCTCTCTCTCTCTCTCAATAAATGGATAAATCTTAAAAAAAAAAAAAAGAGAGAGACACCACCATGCAAAAGTTTATCTTCTTTAAATCATCAGATCATACTCTTCCCTTCTCATCTCCTGTTCATTAGCAAAATGTCTTTCTGATAGCAAGGAAGGGCCTGCTGCCTCTGCCAGAACTGCTGGTCATTCTTTAAGTCATTTAGCCAGTCAGTCAATCAATCATCAACAAACATTAAGAGTCCACCATGTGCCAAATACTGTGCTATGTACACGTAAGATCAACAGATGAGGCTCACTTCAATGAAGCTCACACTCTAGTGGAGGACACAAATCACCTTGTCACAAATATTTATATTCAAACTCCAATAAGTGCTAGGAAGGCACTACATAGTGCTCTGGGAACCAGTAATAGGGGGACACCACCGGGACTGGAGTAGAGGCCAGGAACAGGTTAAGAAATGGATCCCTTAAATTACTCTAAAAGAAAAAAAAAATTACTCTAAAAGAAACAATTCCTAGAGAGTTTTCCCTTAAGTCAAGCATCTTGTTGTTTAAATAAACTTCTTGTTTGAAAGAAGAAAGAAAGAAAGAAAGAAAGAAAGAAAGAAAGAAAGAAAGAAAGAAAGAAAGAAGAAAGCAAGCAAGCATTCCTGAAAAGGTGGCATGTGAGCTAATATCTGGCTTGCTTTTGCTAGGCACATAATCAGCCATCGATTGGGTTTCATGTGTTCAGCACCACATTAGAAATCATGAAGTATACAAAAAAAGCCTAACATATATGTCTTTGAAAAAGTTTAAAATCAATTAGGCAGAAAAGAATGTGCACATGAGAAATTAATGATACCAAAAAGTATTAGAGAAGCATCAAGTAAACAGCACAAATAAATGACAACGAGAAAAAGAACTCTAAATCGCTAAGGACTGGTCTAACCAGGTAAGATAGGAGGACACAGTGTAGGCCCTACAACAGTGGTTTTCAAATGTTTTAGATAAAACACACCATAAGAAATACATTGGTCCAATACCATAGTCCAATATAAGCATACAGACATAAATAAAAACTAAAACGAAAGTGTCATGAAACAAAACTTGCTCGCACAATATGTGATCTGTTTCTATTGTTTTTCAATCTTTAAAATTTTTTTTTTATGCTAGTCACAACCCACTAAATTGAGTTCATTACCCACTAAGGAGTTACAAGCTAACATTTGAAATTTCAAGCTAACATTCTGAAATTTCAGAAGACAGTTCTGCACACAGTAAAGGTCCTTCACACAGATAAAAGGAAACCAAGAAGTGATTCTCATCCCTTACATTAGTGGCCCAAGCTGACATGACCTCTAATTCCTTCCCAGCACTCCTCCTGCTTCTATGTGATTTCCAGTCACATAGCTACCTTAGCAATGAGGAATCCATGTCCAGCAGGTGGCTATAGCACATATTTACAATTACAATATAACCTTTGCTGAGGCATTATCCTCACCACTCTCCTTTACCACCACTGGCTGCACCAGCCTGACTCTTAGTCCACATGTAAGGCTTTCCTCACATGAGTAAGTGAAGACTGCTATCAGAAATACTACTAGATCAAAATTCTAGGGCAGACTCACATTTTAAGTCCTGAGGCTAAACAGAGGGAATTTATCCATTAACCCAGTATGTTTCTTCAGAGGCAGTAGTTTTAGGCCCAATTTGGTTTACCAAGATTGGTCTTTTTATAACTGATCAGACCTCCAGTTACTAGAGATTGAAACATACATATCATCCAGAGGAACCTGCCAATTTTCCACGAATTCTATGGTGACCCCTCATCAATACCCACCAATGCTGGTAAAAATTTCATCTAGGAAAGACATCTCATTCTTTAGCCAGGCCTACCTGAAACACTTAACTTTTATTAAGTATAGACTTAACAAAAGCCTCAAAAAAATCTGACCTATAGGTCTGACCTAAGAGCCTAAGAGGAATAGTGCTCATCATCACCAGCTTTATAAATGCCCCACGGTCATTCCCTCATGTTTTTTTTTTTTTTTAAGGATGTGATAGTTGTTTAAAAATAAAATGTTAACTTAAACCAAAATAATAATTGAAAATTAAAACCATCTTCAATAAATGTGTTGGGAAAACTGGGCAGCCACATGCAGAAGATTAAACTGGACCATCCTTTTACACCATAAACAAAGATAAACTTAAAATGGATGAAAGATCTAAATGTGAGACAGGAATTCATCAAAATCCTAGAGGAGAACACAAGCAGCAACCTTTTTGACCTCGGCCACAGCAACTTCTTGTAAGACAAGTCTATAAAGGCAAGGGAAATAAAAGCAATAATAAACTATTGGGACTTCATCAGATAAAAAGCTTCAGCACAGCAAATGAAACAGTCAACAAAACTAAAAAGCAACCTACAGAATGGGAGAAAATATTTGCAAATAACATATCAGATAAAGGGCTAGTATCCAAGATCTATAAAGAACTCAACACCCAAAAACCAAACAATCCTGTCAAGAAATGGGCAGAATGTATGAACAGACATTTCTCCAAAGAAGATCTACACATGGCCAACATGCACATGAGAAAATGCTCCGCATCACTTGCCATCAGGGAAATACAAATCAAAACCACAATGAGATACCACCTCACACCAGTGAGAATGGGGAAAATTAACAAGGCAGGAAACCACAAATGTTGGAGAGGATGTGGAGAAAGGGGAACCCTCTTGCACTGCTGGTGGGAATGTGAACTGGTGCAGCCACTCTGGAAAACTGTGTGGAGGTTCCTCAAAGAGTTAAAAATAGATCTGCGCTGACCCAGCAATTGCACTGCTGGGGGGATTTATCCCAAAGATACTGATGTAGTGAAACACTGGGACACCTGCGCCCCAATGTTTACAGCAGCAATGTCCACAATAGCCAAACTGGAAGGAGTTGAGATGTCCTTCAACAGATGAAGGGATAAAGTAGATGTGGTCTATGTATACAATGGAATATTACTCAGCCCTTAGAAAGGACAAATACCCACCATTTACATTGATGTGGATGGAACTGGGGGGTATTATGCTGAGTGAAATAAGTCAACCAAAGAAAGACAATTATCATATGATTTCACTCATATGTGGAATATAAGAAATAGTAGAAGGGACCATACGAGAAAGGGGGAAACTGAGTGGGGAAATATTAGAGAGGAACACAAACCCTGAAAGATTCCTAACTCTAGGAAATAAACAAAAGAGTTGCAGAAGGGGAAGTGAATGGGGGGGGGCGGGGGGAGGCGGGGCCGGGGGCAGAGAAGATAGGCATGTGATGTGATGAGCACTAGGTGTTATACTATGTGTTGGCAAATTGAATTCAAACACATTTTTTTAAAAAAATTAAAACCAAAATTAATAAATATGTATTTCCCATTTTACCCCATTGGTTTACAAGCCTCTTTTAAAAATCTGAAAGAATGGTTCTCTTCCTCCACTGGTGGGCATTAACGGATGTTAATAATCCAGGAAGTACTAGAGGAATTCTTCGTCTGACATACCCATCCCCCGTGTTTCACAAGCACCTGCCAGAAGTATCCCGGTACCAGCTCACCTGCCCCAGTACCAACATTACTGGAGAGATTAGAGTTGTCTCCTATCCTAATCTGGCTCACTCTGGGGTTTTTCATTTGTTTGATGCACGTGTGTTGTAATCTGAAGAGTACTGATGCCGAAAAGAAGGCATTCGGTCCTCTAAAGCTGACATAGACTTCTGTGCATCCATTCCGTTAGGCAGCAGCGGTGCTAGAACTGTTGGCCTTGTCCCTGAAAGGAACCCTCACCCCTGGACAGGCTCCAGTTTTAGGGCTGTGGCTCCTACAAGCAGGAGTACGAGGTGCTCTCTGGCAACCAGATCATGAGACTTGTCTGTGGGGTTTTCATCACTAAAGGGCCTGTTAAGAGATTTGATTCAGGCCTGATTCTTCTTTCTCTAACGTCAAAGACAGTGATTAAGAGCCTTTACCCTTTTAAAGTTCCGTAGGACGAAGTGACAGCGGCCGCTCAGTCTCCGAGCTGTGCGGAGGGGGGCGAGGCGCGTCGGGGCGTCGGGGCGTCGGGCCTGGGAAGGGGCTTCGCCGAGAGCCGCCTCGCTGGGCTCCGACGGGCGCCCGAGTCCGGGCTGCGGGGCCGCGCGGCGGCGAAGGCTCCTCCGCGCCCCTCCGCGCCCCTCCGGGCCCCTCCGCCCCCCTCCGCGCCCCTCCGCGCCCCTCCGCCCCCCACCGCGCCCCTCCGCGCCCCTCCGCGCCCCTCCGCGCCCCTCCGCGCCCCTCCGCCCCGGGGCCCCAAGGCCGCGCAGCTGCTGCGAGGACGGGCCGTGGCGTGGCTGCTGCCGTGGCCGGGGCGCGGGCGGGGCGCTGCGGGGCCCGGGGCGGGGCGGGGTGCAGGGGGGAGGCCCTGGCGCGCCCCTGGCGGCCGGTCAGCGGTGGGGCCTGGAGCTGTCCAGGCCCGGGCCCCCCGCGCGGCGTGCGAGGACCCAGCCACGGCGTCCGGTCGGCCACGGCGGCCGTGGGGGGCGGGGAGGGGCCGCCCGAGGCCGCGGGGGGGGGGGGGCGGGGGGAGGGGAGAGGCCGGGGGTGGGGGGGCGCCCGAGGCCGCGGGGGGGGTGGGGTGGGGGCCGTGTCATTTCCACCAACTGGGCTCTTTCCTGACCCAGCCGCTCATCTGTCACCGCTGTCTCATTCCTGTTATTTACATCTGTCTTTAGCATTCTAATTACTCGCTTTATTACTTTAGCCTGGAGGAATCCTGTAAAAAACAACGGAGATGAGGATCCTACCACACAATAAAACTGCCCAAAATCCCCACTGCACATTATACAGAGCACTTGAGAATATTTGTGCTGTTATATGACCTCAATATGTCCTTAGATTGATCTTATTATATCTTTCTTTCTCCCTTCTCTTTCTCCATGTGTGAGTAATAAACTCTTTCAAGGTGTGGACGGCAAGAATAAGCTGTTCAACAAATGATGAAAATGAGATTATTCTCTAAGAGGGAGATAAAGGGGAGAGAAGGGTTTAAAGAAGACATGGAGGTATTTGGACCAACCCCACCCCCATCCAGTTCCTAAACTCCTGGTTTTATTTTTACTCCATCTGAAAAAAAAAGTAGAGCCATCTCCACACAAGCTTCTAAGGCTGAAAGAATCTTGGAAATTTAAAGGAGAGAATAAAATGCCTAATGTCTTTCATTATCTTACATTAATCTCTGAGTCCCCAGAAGGCCTCAGGAGGGGAAGTGAATTTAGAGTAGAGATAGAAGTGGGGTCCAAAAATCACGATGGTTTGAATGTTTTTCTTTTAATATAAGATTTAATAGAGGGGAAGGAAGGTGTACAAAATCTTACTAAACTCCTGATAGCAGGATTCACAGATCCACTCAGGACTTGAATCAAAGGAAAGCTGATACAACCTACCAGAAAATCCAGGACAAAATGCAGCTTTCTAAACTGTTATTTATTCCTGCTAGTGAAATTATTGTTGCACTCAGTTGCAATTTTCTGGCTGTGCTAATGGTTTTCTTTATTGTGTTACACTAACATAATCTCCTCCAGAAAGAAAATGACAAAATATATGGATTTTTAGATAAATAACTGAGGTAATTTATTGGCCTTTATGCTCTTCTGATGGGGTGGTTGATAGATAATGTAATAATATGTACATAATTAAGCGGGTTTACTGTACCTCAGTCAAAATAGGTTCAAGGGCAGTATCTCTGTCTTTCAGCCTATGGTTTTCTCAATGGATATTTACTTCCTCCACTCTGTGGAATAAAGGGAAGGCCCCAGGAAGTAAATGAGTAGCACTAAATATGAGATGGGGGTATGAGGAAAGTAAAAGAAAACTGGCCAATTCTCTCATCAAGGACCTTACATCAGGGCCTATTTTTCTATGCTCCCCGCTCCCTCTCATAAGGTTCAGGGAGCCACAGTGAATTTGAATTGATGAGGAAAAAAAAAGAAAACACAGAAGACAAACATAGGCCTTCCCAAAGAAATGGATGACTTATGCCCAGGTCAGGGAGTGGGCCTTCAAAAACACCTCTTTGGGTCCAAGAGACCTGCTGTCAGAGAACCATGAAGGCTTCTGGGAAATCCTTCATAGTGAACTTGGTCACCAAATGGCCCCTTGCCCTGGCTTCTGGAGGTTGCCCATTCGAGGCATGGTGTAGTTGCTCTTCCAAACTCATCTAAATTACATCAATAACAGAGCGCACTCTTTAATGAGCTCTCAACTTTAAAGACTTGAAGGATATTAACAAGCCGCTTGACAAATGGTGCTTAGAAGCACATTAAAGATGCTGCTAATGGAGCGCATAATGACGGCTAATTTTCGATCAGATATAAATTAGAGCCCCAACAGTTATTTGCCTTAAGGACTTTATGTAAATGATTCTGTTCTGTATAAACTGAAAAGCGAAGAGAGCCTTGCCATTTTGGCAATCCTTGTGGATATGATTAATAGTTCTGCAACAGAACTGGGCAGAGACAACTGATGGCATTTCCATCTAAAAGTCAGTGTGTTTAGGTAGTAAATATGATATCTTCTAGAGTCCTGTGTGCTTCTTCAACCAAGAGAGTAAAAATGTCCTTGGCATCTCCTTTGCATGGTTAAAGAGGTCCACAAAAGAGAATCTAGACTCAACTCCCTTGGACCTGTACCTCACACCCACCAAGACACCCAGAATAGACACAGGTCTTTCCTTCAGTAAGATTCAGGGCTGCATTATATGCTCCCAAACCACATACCCCCATAGTACCTGCAACGACACAGACAACTTTCCTGGGAATCTAGGCTCTACTGATCACAGTTTTAGAAACCTCTTACTGTGAAATCATATGACATCTCATTTCTAGCTTTGCACACAGTTCAGGTTCTACAAGAAAGTGCTGGGAAGTGGGGAGGGAATGGGAAAAGGAAAGTGAGGAAGAGGAGGGGACAGAGAAAGATGATGGTTGGTAGGTAGGGGTGTGGTGGGAAGAAAAAGTGAAAAAGAATTCAAGAACAGAAGCAGTTCTGAGAGGTTAGTTTGGAGGAACTCTAATACCTACTCAATTTAAAGTGGAGGAGATATTTGTGGCTCTGCTTTTTTTTTTTTTTTTCCCTTCCCTCCTGTGCTTCCCACATTATAAGTGTTAAGTAAGTGAAAGGGTTTGGGGATTGATTCTTAAAATTGATTTCCATATGACCTGTTCCTGCCCTGACAATTAAATGGGAAGGCTGGAAGAAGAGTTACTCTAAAATGGTGTTACCTGTGTCCACTTTCTGCTTTATCACGTCTACTAGGCATCAGTTGGGGCAAATGCCCTCTGTAACTCTGGGGTTGCTTAGAGCTGCTTCCAGCTGCAGTTTCAGGGAGAGCATCCTTTCCTAAACAAGTGGAAAGAATTTGTTTAAGAGTGAGTTTGCAAACCTGAAAAACAGACAACTCTAGCTTGTCAATGGCTTATTATAAAATACAAATAAAAACTCTGTCTTTCTGCTGCAGGAAAAGCAAGCATTGCTGCATCTCAGGACAGTTTTCTCTGCCTTACACATGCAAGATAAATACGGATTTGGGGGGTCATTTTTATAAGCTACTCATGAGCTGTGTTAGAGTTCATATAGAAATCCTGCCTCGATAAGAGAGCTGTTTCTACTAGTGACAGTAGCTTCTAAGATTTCTTCATCTAAGCCATTTGAAAGATGAGAGTAATGAGAAGAGGGCAAGGGGAGGGGAAAAATGGAAGGGTGAGGGATTGAGCATTAAAGAGATTTCTCCTTGACTGATTAAATCATTTTATCTGGGAGTAACTGATACCTAATGGCCAGGAGTTAAATGGTGGAGAGTAGGGATGCTTCTTACCATCATTACTGAGTTATGAAGTAGTTTTAAATTGGGGTTCGATAAATACGATTATTCCCATCTTCCATTAATTCTATCTACTCCTCCCTCCAACCCTCTTCCCCAATCACACATACTTCTGCTGCTAAAGGGACATTCAGGAAACATCTAGACATTTCTTCTACCCACTAGTGTAGGATTCTGAAGTAATGGGAGTAAGTGGAAAGAGCAGCCTCACCTCTCGTTTTGTCTGACAGCAAGATCCCGCTCCTCCCTGTTTTCCAACAGCTGGTTTATGCTCCGTGCTGATGCCAAAACCGGATGATAAAAACTCTACTTTTGAAAAAATAAAGCTTAGAGTTACGTAAATAACAAAATTAGTGACAAAAGCGAAGAATTCTGGTTTCACCCGGTTTTAGAAGGAATAGTAGCTGAGCTTTTCATTATGGGAAGCTGCGTTTGCCACATTTCAGCTCAGAGAGTGAGATTTGCTTATCCTTCCACTTTTTTCCTCCTGCCCAGAGTATATAGTTCGAGTCACCTTCAGGAAATTTTGTGAATTTATTTCTAGTGAACAAATGCATGTAACCAAGACTAATTACCAAGTATCTGGGTACTTGGGGTTCTCATGGATCTAATTAAGAATACTTGATGAAATGGGACTGGTTTGGTTCCCCCACGCTGTGCCCTTTCTATTTTATTACAGCTTTCCTTTCTCTTTTGTGTGTCTCCACTCTCTCCACTGGGGAGAGGGCAGATGTGGTCATTCTTTGCATTTCTCCCTCTCCCTGGGGAAAGGTAGAGATTACTCTCCTATTAACCACCAATCTCCCTTCACACCCCCTCTTTTTTCTTGTTCACCTC
Organism: Canis lupus dingo; assembly: GCF_003254725.2. Classification (NCBI taxonomy): domain Eukaryota; kingdom Metazoa; phylum Chordata; class Mammalia; order Carnivora; family Canidae; genus Canis; species Canis lupus. Next base: position 45,092,655 of record NC_064257.1, on the reverse strand, counting down.
TCAAACTCTGAGTGAATCCCAGGGAAGAAAAAATAAGTCTTGCTGAAAAGGAAGGCAGCATGAAAGGGGGGAAAAAAATCAATGAAATGATTTAGGAAATAGAAGAATGGGCCCCTCTGACAATACTGTAATTAAAAGCTCTCAGGACTGCAAAGTGAAAAGTTGATGAAAGAAAGTGCAAGTTGCCAGCTGATTCTTACTTAACACATTTAGGACCGGTTCACGAAGTTAGAGACGTAACTTAAGGATCTGACCGCAATCGCCTTCCAAAACAACTTCTCTCTTGAAAGGAATCAGAACTCCTAGTTCAGCAGCCAGGGACTGGGTTCTCCTCCTCCACTCATCCTCCACCTCAATGACCAAAGACTCTGGAGAGGGAGGAGAAAGTGGTGGCTTTTTTTCTGGTCCCAGGCAAAGAAGTGGTCACTCCAGGTACCAAAAAGGAAAGTTAGCCAGATCTCACATTGTTAGTTAGAACCTCCAAGTTGGTACCAAAATGGGACTTCAAACCCTTCAAACCAGGGAGCCTGGTTGCCCTCTCTGGAAGCTACCACAAAGTTCAGGAGAGCCCAGGGCCTGAAGCACTAAATCCTGATTCCAAATGGAACACTCCATCTAATTCTGGCCCCTCGCACTCCTGGACCCAGCTGTAGGCAGGCCTTACCCCATGTCCTTCCTGGCAGTCACGGACTCTACCTTTGAAGCCAAAGGTGCTACAGCCAAAAAACACCAAGTCTGGGCTCTGTGTAAAGGCAGGACTGGCAGGAAGGACACCTGTGACAAACAGAAGGTCAAAGCCAGTTAGGTGCACTTAAAAAAAAACACGAAGGGAGGTGAGTCTCAAGCACCTTCCAGTCCAACCATTTGCTTGGGCTAGAATAAGAGGGAGAGATTTTGAGTGAGTTTGAAAAGTTTCCTCCAGGTGTGCTGGCACCCAGGGAACGGCCCTGTATGTACCCCCTGTGTCAGTTTATGAATATCCATCTATCTGTTAGTGTTACCTGGATGACAAGTTTCCAGAAAATGACAGAGTTGAAGTGGAGGATCTCTACCTCTCTTGGGGTCTATAGCTTTAGGCCAAGCCTGCGGAGGCTAGGATGTACTCTGGGCAGAGGTATGCACCCTGGCTTTGCTGCGCGACAGGGCCCTCTAGGCCTCAGAGGATCGGCTACACCAAAGAAGAGATACCTCACACCCACCTTCCCCACTTCCAGGTTAATGAATAGAAGTCCATGGATTTAAAACAAGGAAATTGAGAGACCAGGATTGGGGCAGGGGTGGCTATTCTGGGCAGAGCTCAGGGGAATTCCCCAGGAAAACTTCCACTTCTATATCTGGACCCTGGACCGCTGCTGTTGAATTTGGAGAATGAAGTGACCGCTTTTTCCAAAGAATTATCTCAAGCTTCCCACCATGTACACACTTCCATCACCTCACACACCAGGCCAATAATTCCCTAAACCAGACCTAGTCTGTCTCTGGAAATCAGGGAGCCTTCGCCACCATTTAACCAAATTGCACAGAGAATACAGACTGCCATTTAGCAAAAGCCTGGTGTCCCTTTGGGAAAGTAGGAGTATCTGGCTCTACATTTATTAACCATCTATCTTCCAGTGAGCTCACCAATTCAGAGTCCCCCAGGCCTTCTGAGAATAACAACACTGCCTGAGTCATTCACACAGAGGGTGTTGATTTAAGCCTTTCAATCACTCTCACGCCCATCAGTAACTTGTTTTTTGTTTCTGTTTTTTTTTTTTTAATCAAACCGCATTGATTTAACAGGATGACTCTGATGGCATCTTAGAATTCCAGAAGCCAGTTGGCTTCTTTCAAAAACATTTGATACAGACTTCTCATTTCCTTGTCGCCTCATACTATACAGGGAAACCCAGGAGCTACAAGAGAACCTCTCCACCCCATCAAAGAAAACAAAAACAAAACAAAAAACACTCACCAATATACGCAAATGAGACTTTGACTATGCTCCCAGGGTCCAGAAAATGGGGAGGTTAGGGGCCAGAGGAAGGAGGAAGTATTGTATCTATGAAAAATTATAACACACATTTGGGAACCCCGACCCGGACACTCTCCGGCTTCTGTTAGCTGGAGCAAAGTCGGGGAAGGGGGGAGGGCGCTCGCTTTCCGCCGAGTGACAGCTGGAGTGATGGCTGCAGACCCGGTGCGGAGGTGGGGCGGGCGAGGCTGGGGGGGCAGTAATTACCAGCCCGGCTCCCGCCTCCCGACTTGAGAGCGAACGCGTTCTCCTCGCGCGTCCAGCTGCGCGCCCGGCTTGCTGCTCCGCCTCGGGGCATCCAGAAGCCTGAGTAGGGGGTGGGGGAGTGCTAGAGGACTTCAAATCGAGGTTCCTAAAAGCCTTCTAAACTAGAATGTCCCTAAGGTCCCATCCTCACAGGTCTACCGAGTAAAGGCAGAGCGGTGACTGCTCGGCGCCCAGCACCCCCCAACCAGCCTGCCCGCTTTAGGACGCGGCCCAAAGTGAGGGTGGCAGCGGCGACGCAAAGGGGGGAGCAGGCCGGAAACGGTGGTCTCTGTGATCCGGCTGCCCAGGACCCCAACTCTCCCCGCGGGGCGAGGGGAAGGCTAGGCCAGGTCCCAGACTATGCCCGGCACCTCCCCGCCCGGTCCACAGAAGCGCAAATCCGAAGGTGCAGTAGCTCCTTTGGGCCCCAGAGCCCTGAAGTTAAGCGCACGCCGAGGCGTCGGCGCGGGGAAGGGCGGAGAGAAGCGTGGAAGAGTCGGGGCGAGGTTCTCCACCTCCTCCCGCCGCCTCCCTCCCGCAGGCTGGAAGCCTCACGTAGTCTGGGATTTTTTCAGAATAATTGATGGGTCCAGTTCTCCAGAGCTTTCCCGGTGAGAGCGCGGCGGACCGCGCTAGAATTTAAATAGACGTGATTAGTAAAATGCGAGGGGGCGAGGCGCCCGGGCCTCTTTCTCGCGGGTTCCCGGCTGCGCGCCTGGCAAGCAGCCTGCTCCCCGGGCTCTGGGGGCCACGCGGGGCCAGGGCCGGCGAGGCCGGCGCGGGGGGAGGCTCTGCCCCTCCCACCCCCACCCCCACCCCCACCCCCACTCCTACGGACTCTGGCCCTCACGCCCTCTCCACCAGCTTCTCACCGAGGTGCACCCGGATCTGGAGGAGGGAACTTGGGGCTGGCATGCAACCCAAGGCCCGCGACGTGCAAAGTGGTGCTAAGCCCCAGCCGTGGGTGCCAGGACCTTGACTCCTCCACAGCGCCAGCGCGGCCGGGCGCGCGCCAAGCCTTAGCCCTGAAAAGCCAGCAAAGCCTCTCGGTAATCGCTTTCCCCACACCCTGCTCCTCACACACACGGTTCTCTTTCTGTACCTCCGCCCTCACCAGTTGTTTTCTCTGCAGGTTGCGGAGCCTACGCAGCCAGGGCCTCGGAACTCAAAGCACCCTCCACTTACCCAAATCTCTAGGAAGGTCCCCTCGACAAAGAAGTGACCTACGCTGGGAAAAGCCTTCGCCTTCGCTGACTCTCATATCCCTATCTCATCGATTTGTTCCTGAAAAGGGGGCTGTGCATTCTTATAACATCTACAGCCAATTAATATTGCATTAACTCTATTTAAAAAAAAAAAAAAAAAAAAAGCACCAGAATACTGCACCCTATCAAAGCCATCTATTATTCACGGAAATGTAATTGGAGACCTAAGATATGTGTTACGGGCCAATGGAGGAAAACAGAATCGTGACAATATTTCAGAGAGGAAGGGGATCCGAGGGTATCTAATATTTAATTTCAAATCTGTGGTTTTCTAATTCGAGATTAAAAGCAGTCACGTCTTTGAAGCCAGACAGTTGGTATAAATGTACAGTTAAAATATTCTATTCCACGGTCCCTAGACAGAGCTCTCTGCTCGTCCCAGGCTTCATTAAATTTTTATTATCATCCCAGACTAGAGCAGGGAATGAGCGGAAAGACTGTCCATCTAATTGCAATTGATAAAAAAAAGCAGCTCTTTAGATTTCCCTCCTCATTTTAATATATTAACAGCAGTTTTCTTCGTATGTCCAGTCTTTCCCAACCCTGTGATACACACAATCACTTTATCACACAGATACATTTTCCACTTCCTACAGGCACCAGGCTTGGCTGTCTTCTCTGCCCTTTGAGAAGGCCTTGGGGGGTTGGTGGGAGTGGAGAGGGAGAGAGGGTAGTGGAGGCTGGCTTTGGAAAGTGATGCTATATGAAAAAGAAAAAAAAAGGTGACATCAGTTCTTGAAGCATCTGGCGGAAAGATCAACGAGAGACAACATTTGCACTAAGCTGGTTCTTCCTGTGGCAAGATGAAAGCATATTGTTACCCAAACAAAACAAACAGATTATTAGACTGGGCTGCACTTTTCGACAGCCTTTCCACTCTGTGGGATAAAAGCAGAGTAATATTTTCATTTTCTTTCTTTCTTTCTCACTGCTACCCCCATCTCTCTCTCTCTCTCTCTCACACACACACACACACACACACCTCAAAACATTTTTTCTTCTTGAGCCTTCTTCATGTGTTGCTAATCTGACTGTCATACCACATGACTGCAGATATGTGTGTGTGTGTGTGTGTGTGTGTGTGTGTGTTCAGGGAATCTATCTCAACAAGGGTGCTTTAAATTTTTTTGAAACTGGTGTAAATAAAGCTTTTCATCTGCAGGCCTTGAAAATACAGGATAAAACCCACAGTTTGCTCTCTGAGCAGCTTCCTATTATCACATCGCCACTTAATTTTATTTCTATTCTCTCCAAGTTAAATAGAAAGACTAGCTCACAAGGGAGCTGCCATGTGCCTACAGACTGGGGATGTCAAGCAGAGAGACTCACTGTGCAAAGTTAATTTCAATTCCCGAGGAGGATTTCACATTCCGGCTGGCTCTGACCCACAGTAATTAGCTGAGATAACTAATGATTACTTACTTATTCCTTGTAATTATCTGGATTTAATAATTTGCTGTGTAATTTATTAATTCACTCATAATAGCTTTTCAGTACTGGGAAAGGCTCCTTTAAAGGGGCAAAGCAGGAAAAATTTAGTGATTTTTTTTTTCTCATTGCCATAAATCTGTCTCCTGACAAATGTAGACTTCAGGAACATTTCTATCATCATAACTATCCGGGAACCTTTGTCTTCCTTTTTGTCCTATCAGAATACCAATCTAACTTTTTTTCCCCTTCTATTGCAGCCCCTCCCTCCAAGGCCAACTGAAAAGTGAAGTACAGTTTTGAGTTCTAATGTGCACTATTTACCTGGAGATATAAATTGTTTTAACCAAACAATTTACCAAACAATTTAAAAGGTAAATTTCGAAAATTATTGCCATGGCATGGTTGGAAATATTTAAGTTTTATCCTCTGAATAATACACCTTTTAAAATCAAGTGGATTTTAAAATGTCTTTTCCACCATGTCCTCAAGAGTGTCCCCAATAGATAGATCAAAATGAATTCATTTAAAGCTTGAAATAAAGCATTTTTATGCCTCCAATTCCAAGTCTCTTGGCAAAGAGAGGCTTCAGAATCTGTCCTTGACAGTAAAAAGAGTTAGTTATGTATCGTTATTTATTTTTAAAATACACTTTATAGAAAGTAGAAGAGTATTATATGGACCGTAAATCATAATTATTTCACTTGATTTTTCATATTTCCATTCTTTTTCCCCAAGCTATGTGTCAATGAGATGTAATCCGACGAAGAATTGACCAACTATTTAATGTTAAATATCCAAAGGAAATTGCACTTTTTCTGGATAACATCAGAATACAATTGGTATAGAGAATAGTCAGATATCAACCAGCACTTACATGATCTTTGCTGTTAGACATTTATTCCATTATAGTTTAGATTTAGATGATTGCATTGAACAAAAAGATTGGATCATTTGCATTTGGAAAAGTTTAAAAAAATAAACTGCATAGTTCTGAAATGTCAAATTGAAGATGACTAGGTGTGCTAAGTCAATTCATAAAATATCTCTTTCTAAATAAATAGTAATTGTGGACCTTGGAGAAAAAAATTAGGAAATGAGTCATGAATGCTAATGAAATTATTTCATTGATATGACAAGGCTCTTTACCCACAATTTGCTTTTTATCTACTTCAGCATTTTGAAAGCCAATACTAAATAAATATCTCTTAGTCATTTATACAGGATTCATTCTGTTCTTACCTTTACTTTCTTCTTTAAGACCAAACCTCTTCTCTCCAAATCCCTTTGGTTTGTTCTGATATATCTCTGCAACTCTCACTAATAAAAACTTTCAGAATATATTTCTTTTTTAAAATTCCGATTTTTCCATAAAACAAACACATTTAAGTAAGCTTAACTAATGACTATAGTTTCCATCTTATAGGCAAGAAGGTTTCATTTAGTCTCGTAATAACATAGAGAAGATGTAGTTCAAACTGTGATACAGTTTTAAAAGTGCAGGAACATGGGAGACAAAAAATACTTAGTGAATGAGGGGGAATATATAGGCCTTCACTCTCAACTGTTGAAGTAAATGGATAGTTAACATTATGTCATTTTTGTCATAAAAATCTTGGACAAACATGCGTACATGAAAGCTACCATGTACTTCAAATTCACTAAAGAATACCTGCTTTATTTCTGTCAATATATTTCGCAATTTCTACTACTTTTACATTTTTTTCTCTTCATGTAAAGATGTTATATTTGTAGAAAGAAAACACTAGCACACCTGTCAGTCTTCTAATGGACTCCCCTTTCTCTTAATGCACGTATCCTAGACTTAGATAACAGCCACGTTGGGGGAAAGGGTATTACTTACTAAAGATAATGCTAATCCTAGATCAGCAAGGTTGGCTTGCTACACACTCAAGCCATTTAACTTATTTTCTCCACTTTGGAAAAAGTAAATAAGCTGAAAGTTCTCCAGCTGGCTGACAGGGCTTGGTCAAACCTGTGGTGGAGAAGGACTAAGTTCTGTGGTTACTATCCGTGGTGCTGAAATCAGGACCTAGTTGTAGTGAGATAAGGGCTGGCTATTTGAAAAGATTTTTCAAGAAAATTGAACCTAGGAATAGATGGCAAAGTAGAAGATGGGACTTTCAACCTCCAAAATATAAGAATAAAATTAAACCATCAATATCACTGTATCTGGATTCACAATTCTTTTAAATCCCAACAACTTTCAGTATTTCCTTTAGCATCTATACAATATATCTCATTGTTTCTAAATGGACACACAGATTTTGTCTCTTCTGGTGTCTTCCTTACTTAAGTTGTAGAAAAAGAAGCCCCTCCACTTACTATCCATTAACTCTAACAGGTTTTTTTTTTGTTACATCTGAAAATCATGTTCTCTAACGACATTTAATCCCAACTTGAGCCACTTATAACAATTTTCATTGACTCATGGGACATTTCCTAACTTTATCTTCAAAATAAGAAACATGCCCCAAAAGTTCCATATTAGGTCACAGCTCGGAGTAGCAGAATTTCCTCTATAGGAACCCCCTTCCTCTTGTTGGACCTATAGATTAGTAAAGTGTTCTTCCTCTTGTAGGACCTATAGATTAGTAAGGTGTTCTCACCATTAATAATGCAAATATCTAAACCAGAGCTTTCTCGAAAAAAACCCCACCTTTAAAAACCTAATATGTTGGGGAAGTAACCTAATATGGGTGGGGAAGTATTTTTAAATGAGGATTAAAAATTTTAAAAAGTTTGTATGTCAAAGGGCAGAATTTCTTTGTGCCAGATCACCATTAGATTTCCACCAACTCTGATGTCTGAGTGAGTGATAGAAAGGGGGTTAATTCTACTCCTTCTAACCACTCAGGATTTCTTCTGCCACCCACTTTCCCTATTACAGAATGTAAGTTGGTGTAAAGGTTATGGAAATGGAGGAAGAGAGAGAGAGGAAGAGATGTACTTTACTTTATAACCCAGTAACCTAAGTGCTCCCTGCTCTGGTTGGGACACTGCTTTCCAGGAGTGGTGACTGAACTGAGAATTATGATGGGCCAGCCCCTAGGCCTCAACTAGGGTGTCCTACCCCCAGAAATAGGCCTCTTGCCACACCCAGTCTCCCAGTGCTGCTGAAAACTAAACAGAGTTCCTTTCTTCCTTTTACCCATGTAATACCCTTGCTCACAAAGATTCTCTTTGCAGAATTATCATAGATCTGGAGAAGAGATTCAAAGGGAGGTATGTAGAGCCAAATATCACAGTCTCATGTGAACAGAAAAGCAAAGCACCCTGTAAGATGAGCTCTAGCTATTAGAGGTCTATTATAAACCCTGTTCTTTTGCACCTTCCTAGAGAAACAGCCCCTACTAAATCCAAATCAGACTATGATAGCAACTCTATAATAAATCAAAATGCTCCTGCTTTTAAAAAAAATCCCCCATCAAAATAATTTCCATATAAATGACTGAAAACATCACATTTTAAAAGCCATTTAATTTTAATAGTATATTTTAATGAAAAAAACAGCATACTTTGCCAATAAAACATTAAAATCATCTTTTCAATGAAAGACAATCAAACAACACCAAAAATAACTTAATACATTACCATAGTAAATAAACCATCTATTAACAACAAAAAAAAAGAAACAAGAAAGCAGGTCATATACAGAACTCAAGACTTCAGAGAGCCTCAAATGGAACAGCAATACAGCAAAATTTGTAAGAATATATCTATATGTGCATCATTTTGAATGGAATATTTACAATAGATAAGGTACCAGTCACCATGTACCTAATTTGTTGTTGTTCCAAAAGAATTCTACCAAACAATGTGAATTTACAAGCAGTGCACTGTCTTTCTTATAGTTCAGATTAGTTTTTCTACAAACAAACCTCCAAAAGGAAAAACTGAAGGATTCTTGTAAATGTTAAAATGTAATCAACAAAGCAATTGAAAACAAGAAGATTGAAATACCTTGGTGGAATCTTAGAATCTGGAAGGGCAAACACCAAGTGGCAAAATGCACCTAAAGCTAGAAAATGATGCATCATAGTCATGCTTCCAATTGCTTCACTTCTTTTCTTCCATTAGAGGTGTGTGTGTGTGTGTGTGTGTGTAATGGTGAGTGAGAGAGCGCGTGTGTAGTGGGGCCAATGTGGGAATCCCCCATTAAATATGTAACAAAGTAAACAATACTTTGGACAGTGAATCAGGTCTACACGATTAAGACATCCATTACTGAGTGTCGACTCACAAATCAGAACACTACCAGTAAAAACAAAGGAAAAAAACAATCGTCATTCAAAGTGAGAATATACAAATAGGCCAAAAGGAACACAGTATAAGAGGAGAGCCATAAAAATTCATAAACATAAAATTGTTTAACTCCACTAGCCATACGTTTCCCCCGTTTTTTAGACTAAAGTTTAATTAATTAGAATGTGCACAAATTAAGTTGCTAGAGAGATAAATTAATAATTTACAGAGGGTTGTTCGGCAATAATCTAATAGCTTTCAAGATCAGTGAACACAGCAGGCGCAACTCCTTTCTTAAGCATTAACACTTGGGAGAGGGAGAGGGGGGTAAGAACCACAATAAAAATATATATATAATATACAGTGTAAATGCAGAAAATCTGCCATCTTTTTTTTTTTAATTCAAAATACTTTAGAGATGTCTCTATCACATTAAGCATCAACTCTAGTTTAAAGTTTCAGTCCTGAATCGATTTCTATTTCTGAAAAATAGCTGCAAAGTGTACTTTTAAACTTGAACAAGGGCGATGTCTTTAGGAATAAAAACAAATCTTACTTGATCATTTTGGGGGCCTTTTAAAAGGCTGTCTCGTCTGCCTTTCTGCAAACAGCCAGCTCCAGACTTCCTGTGAAGAAGCCGAGGTGCCTTTTCCGGATGGGGTGGGGTCAAAGGGGACAACTTTGCTACAACTTGACAAATCCCTTCTTTTGTTTTTCTTTCCTTTGAGAAACCGGTTCACCTTCTCACCGGGCTTGGCCTTTGCTCGCTCGTTCGCTCGCTCTCCAGTCCTCCCTTTCTCCGGATTCACATTTACTGGAATTGTTTCTGGTAGCCAAAGGTGGAAAGAAAAGAGGCAGGAGAGAGAGGGAGGGAAAAGAGGGGATGAGGAGGGGCTGTCCCTGGAGAGACCCAGGGTCTCCTAAATGCCGGCCGAATATTTCATTCTTTTCTGTTTCTGCCTCTGGTTGCAGAACCAGACGCGCACCACGTTTTTCTTAAGGTCCAGCTTCTCGGCGATGGCGGCGATCTTCTCGGAGGAGGGCCGCGGCTGGATGGCGAAGTAGGCTTCCAGCGAACGCTTCTCCGGCGCGGCGATAGACGTGCGCTTGCGCTTCTTCTCCGCGCCGTTGAAGAGCTCGGGCTTGGTGAGCTTCTCACGGTGGGACTTCTCGGCCTCCTCCAGCCACGCTTGCAGGATGGGTTTGAGCGCGATCATGTTGTTGTGCGACAACGTAAGGGACTCGAACCTGCAGATGGTGCTCTGGCTGAGCGAGCCCACGCCGGGGATCTTGAGGTTGGCCAGCGCGGAGCCCACATCAGCCTGGGTCACCCCCAGCTTGATGCGTCGCTGCTTGAAGCGCTCGGCGAACGCCTCCAGGTCCCGGGGGTCGGCGTCCACGTCGCTCATGCAGCCCATGTGAGAGGGCAGCCCGTGCGCGTGGGCCATGCTGAGCGCCGCTTGGTGCATGGGGTTCATGGTGGCCATGTGCGGCGCGTGAGTTGGCGTGGACACCACGGCGCCGTCGGGGCCCGCCATGGCACCCAGGGCCAGCCCGGGGCTCAGGTGCTCCAGCAGCTCGCCCTCAAGCGCCTGATGCGGCTGATGGTGGTGGTGGTGGTGGTGGTGGTGGTGGTGGTGGTGCGTGCCCGCCAGCGCGGACGGATGCGAGATGGGCACCGACGAGGAAGAGGCAGCCGACGTGCACGGGATGGTGTTCATGGTGTGGTAGGTGGCGTCCGGCTTGAAGGGGCTGTGGTGGGGCGGGTGGTGGTGGTGGCTCTTGCTCTGGGAGACGATGTCCACGGCCGCCAGAGCCTCGGCGCGGGCCAGCAGACTCTCATCCAGCCCGCCGAATATATTGCTCTGCAATTGCAAGTAAAAGGCACACATTACGCTCAGCAGGGAATTGTGCGCACTCTCTCCGGAAGCCCCGGCACAGCGCTCGACAACGCCGCCGCGCCTACAACATTCCCAGCACGTTAAAATAATAATAATAATAATAATAATAATAATAATAATAATAATAATAATCCTGAAAGTAAGCAGGTGAGACGAAGAGGAGGGAAGCCACTGAGAGAAGCCGAGTGCACGAGGAGGAGGAAAGTAAGCTTGCAAACACAACACAACACAACACGCGCACAGGCAACATCCCAGGTCATAAAAATTAATATGAAAGAAAAGACCCGCTGAATACATAAGAGAGAGAGAGGGGGGAAATTGGTTGGAGGTGTGGGGTGATTTGCTGTGCAGACATGAAAAAAACATCAAGCAGATAAAGGGGGCTGTCAAAATGTGCCTTTAAGCGTTGATTATGCAGGAATACGCACCGGTGGGGTTGGAAGACACGCTCTCCGCATCGCCTCCGAGCCCCCGCCGCTGCTGCCGCTGCTGCCACTGCTACTGGAGCTGCTGCTACGGCCTCCGCCGCCCCCGCCACTGCCGCCGCCGCCGCCAGCACTGCTCGAGCTGCTAGGGGAGCTAGCGGAGGGCGCCGCGGGCGCGGAGGAGCCGGGCGAGGCGCTGTGCAGTGCGGAGTACTTGGGCTCCACGTGCAGGCTGCCGCCGTGCGGCATGCTGAACGCCTGCTTGCTGTTCAAGGACATCATCATCATTTTCCCGGTCCGCCCGGGTGCTCGTCCTTAGCGCACGCACTGGTCCCGCCTGCCGGGACCCTCTCGAGAAGTGCTGGGTGAGCGCAGGATCGGGGAAGGGCAATGCAAAGTTGCGCTCTCCCGCAGCCGCTCCCAGCTCTGTGCGCCTTGCGGGGACTACGCGCTCCTCCTCCGGCTCCGCCGTCAATCTGGGGGGTTGCTGGGTTCGGCTAGGCGCTGGCTGCAGACCTGGGCGCCCGAAACTGCCCCCGCGCCTCGCGGCCGCCGAGTTATACTCCCTCTCCCCGCGCCTGCCCCCTACCCACGCCCTCCCTCCCTCCCTCCCGCGCGCCTCCGCCCTCCCTGCCTGGAAGCGCCCGTCTCTCCTGCTAGGATTCTAGCGTCGCCCCTTCTCCCTCTTTGCTCCCTCTGGAGTCAGGTCGGTTCGGCTCTCCAGACACCCTCCCCCCTCTCCCCGCCGCGCCCTCCACCTCCCCTTCCGGGCCCCGCCCGCGCGGTGAGGCCGCCGCCCCTTGCCGGCGCCCCGCCGCTCTCACTCACTCGGGTGTCCCAGCTCAACCCACCCCACCGTCCGGGTCTGCGCTCCAGCGGCCCGGCCGAGCTCAGCGCCGGCCTCCAGCCCCTCCTGCTTCTTCCGCCCAGTCGCCGCCGCGCAGGGAAAAGAAACTCCTGAATAAAGTTGGGGCCAAGCCAGCCTTGGGTGGGCTTTTTACCCCAGACTATTTGGGACGTTTCTTACCTGGTTACTTCCCCCGTCCTGCTTACCGCTAAGTTCCAGGCCTCCGCCCCCACTCGGCCCGCCCCTTCCCGCAGCTCTGGTGACCCCGATCTCCTGCTCCCCGCCAAAGGAGAGGACGAGGGTGCTGCCCCCGATCCAGCGCCTCCGCGCTGCTCTGCGCTTCCGCCCCGTGCACGCAGCAGCTGGCGCTCGGCGCTGCGCCCCCTCGGCCCGGCGGGTGCCTGGTGCCGAAGAGACATGGGGTCGACAGGGCTGCAGGGCTTTCTCTCACTCGGTTTCTCGCAGCTCTCAGCGGATTGGACAGCCACGGAGCCAGCTCGGATCGCCTGTGCGCATGCGACTCCCCCCCTCCCTCCAGCCGCCCGCACCCACCCCCCCGCAACCCTGTCTACTCCCCCTCGCCCCAAACCGACACACACTCCTCTTCACCCTCTTTTCTCTTCCTCCGCATCTTCCTCCTCCTCTTCCCCGTATCCAAGTTCAGTGTGAGTTGGGTCTTGGGCGGATCCACTGGCAAATCCTGCCACTGATTTTATTATTCTTCATTAGCCACAATCAAAAGAGGAAGGGGCAATTGATGGAGGGAGAGGCAGGGCCAGAGATCACAGAGCGCATGTGCTGCTGAACACCCCCACGCACCTCAACACACACATGCACACACACACACACCCTCAGGGATTGGCACAAGCCCCACTTATCTTCATTTCCACAGCCTCTTGGCGCAGAGAGCCTATTTTTAGCCAACACTTTGCTCACACTTCTGTCCCAGTGCAGACCACTCTTCTTAGAAGTGGACACACACTCTTAGTTCAAATTGTAAAAGCAGGAGACAACCTTTCCTACACACACACACACACACACACAAACACACACGCATATGCATCACCTTCTCTCCAACCCGCTCCGATCTTCTACTTCCCTCGATGTTAGGGGCTGCTGTCACCTCCCCACAGCGTGGAAGGAGTAGAGTAGAGCCGAGGGTGAGGAGGCCCTGAGACTGGACACTGGAGTCCGCGGGTGGCCTGACCCGGACCAGGGTGACTGGGCGCAGGTGCAGGCACAGGGTGCCTGGGGAAAGCGAGCAGGTGCGAGAGCAGGCGGCAGGCCTGAGAGGCGCTGGCGCGCGCTGGGACAAAACAGAGTGGAAAGGAGCGTGGCAAGGGGGGGCCCTCGAGTGGTCAGCGCCCGGAAGCCCCGCGGCGGAGAGGGTGGGGGGCCGCCGGTTCACCCCTAACCTCAACGGAGCGGGATGGCAGGTTCAAGTTGGGAGCACAGTCCCCCGGAGTCCTCGGAAGGCGGAAACGGAGGGCGCGCCACTGGCTCTGTCCACGGTCCTTAACCCCTCTGCGCTCTCCTGCGCTGTCCCCGGGCTTGCCTTTCTCCCCACTATGTGGAGGAAAATAATAAATAGTAACTGAAGGGGATTCCCACCAGTACTGTTCCTGAGCATGAGACCAGAGAAGTCTAGACACGAGACTGGACAAGGGGTGTTGACATGAATGAATGTGGCTTGCGCTGGACGGTTCGCGTAAATGCTTAGGTGTTTAATTTCTACCTCGACAACAGCCACGGTAATTTTCAAAGAAAAAAAAATGACATTGTACAGCTCTCACTGTCTCAAGCTTCGAGAAATGAAATAAATCAAAGTTAAAAGCTTGAGTATCATTTAATTATAGTGCGAATAGCGCTTTGAAAGAAGTAGAACAACATCTCTAAACAAATTATGACTGAGCCAGGAAGGAATTATTAGATTGAAATTTCATTTAGGCTCGGGAGACACCGCGCTTCACTGTGTAATCTGCTATGCCTCATCTGATTTGTATGCTTAATTCAGCTTGACGAATTTATTAGTTTTCATAATAGTGAAAAAATTGAGCAGCACTATGGGCTAATGCATTGTGTGTACTATAAATTGTATGTCATCGTGGAAAGGCTGAAGTCTATAGAAATCTTTTATTAATGTCGGTATAGGAGGGAGGATTTTTGTGTAAGCCTTGGAGAGGTTCATGCCAAACTCCACTGTTGCTGTGTCTCACTGGTCCATTAGCACATCGTCATACTAATTAGACTACTTCATCAATGATATAATTTCAAACTTCAAATTATGTTCTAATTAACAAGGGTTGTCCAATTTGCTTAATCTTCAAAAGGCTTTGGAGGGTCTAATTAGTATAAACTGTTGAGCATCTCCAAAGCCTAATAAAAATATTAAATAAATTAAAATATTTGGGGTATGTTTTCTGTCAGTACTGGGCCAAAGGGCTAGAGTGAGATTGGAGGAGGAAAATAACTGGAAGACAAATGTTCGCATCCACCTAGCTCCCCCCAGATTATAATACTAAGTGAATCACAGGAGAAACTTTTGGGCATTGCACCTTCTAAACAGTGTGTTTATATGTTTAAATAAAGGCATAAGAATATCAAGGAGAAAAACCACATGGGGAAAAAATTCTTCTCTTTCATTAGGTGCCTAATTAGATGTAAAGTGAAAAGCAACCCTGAGGAGTTTCCCAAGCATTATTGTGGCAACAGTCTGCTGAACTTGGATTGCAAAATCAAATATTTGGGGGTGTTTTGAACCTCTCCCTGTCCCCTCCCCCTTCATTGAGCTTAATTACTTGCAATAGTTGTTTTAATGTATGTTGTCACCTGGGAGTATTGAGAAATGCATATCGTTAATATGAATTAATCTTGATTTTAATAGCAACTGACAACTGATCTCCAAAATGCTAAACACTTGTCACCACTTCATATGGTAAATAAGGTAGTATAATAAATTCATGAAATAAAGAGGGCACTGTTGAAATGACTGGACAAACTTTGTTTGATATGGAATTGATCAACTAAAACTATTGTAAGCAGGACAACTCCCAAGAGAATATTGTCCTGATGGCTAAAGTCCATATATCATTACATTAATTTACTATAACTTTTTCTTTAATCTCTTAGAGATTTCTCAGTGATATGTCTAATTCCAGACAGGAAAAAGGAAGCTCTTTATTCCAATTGCCAACTTGAGATAAATTAATATTTAGTTGAGCAATTCGAGTTTATTTCCCTGTATTCCATTACTCCTAGAAAACACATACTTAAAAAAACAAAAAAAGCAGGTCTCAGCAGAGTTAGATTTCTCCTTTTCCCACTTGAAGTGGAAAATGGACAGCAGTGATTATGTTGTAATATAGAAAGAAAATGCAATTCTTCCTTAATCACCACGACTTGCAATCTTGCAATCTCTCCTTCCAGGAGTGTCCAGAATACCAACATCTTTACGATACCAATGAAGCCCATTTTGGTTTTGCCCACAGGCATTGCTGCAAAGTGCTCCAGTGAGTGTGGAAGTCACCCTCCGAGGAGGAAGGAATACTCCAGCCCTCCAGGTAAGGGAAGCCATCTAAACAACTGGAAAGTTGGGGATAGACCCAAGTGGTGTGAGTGAGCGGCCCAATATCCAAAATCTTCTTCATATGATCTCAAAATGCACTTTTATATGCATGTACCTATCTGCGCCGGTGCCTCTGCACACCTTCAGACCTACCTAATAAACGGAAAACAGAGTAGTGATTTTTTAAAGCAGAGAAATGGAAAATGTATCAAATGTGTGACTACAGGAGGAAAGCCTTTCTTCTCACCAAGCTCTTTGTTCGACAATAGCTTCTGTCCCATACGCTGCCAGATGCAGACAGAGGTGACCATCTTCCCCCCTGGGCTGGCAAGGGGTCGCTTGAGGTTCCACCCAAGCTCCGGAGCAGCGGAGTCCCCGCAGTAGGCGCCCTCCCACGACCCGGAAATCGGCCGGAGCTATCCCGAGGGGAGAAATCACTGTCTCCTATTTGGTATCTGGGTCCTAATTTACTATTAAAATTTTAAGCAGTGCATTCATATTTTACCGGACCTAATGTGTTTTTATTAAATTTTAATCTAATAAGGACAGTGTGATTTCTTTGTATTTCACACAGAATTGAGTTGGACGACAGGGAAGATTTCTTAAAGGGCAGATTTGACCCTATTCATGCACCATTTCGATCTCAGGTAGACAGGGCTTGGGGAAAGAAAGAGGAAAAGGATAGATTCCCCCCATGGCATCTCCTCAAGGAGGTCATCCTGCTCCGGATTCTGAATAAAACCGGACCCTCTGAGCAATCTCTGGACTCAGAAGCTTGAGCAGAATGGTGGTGGGGGGGGGGGGTGATTAAACTCCTCCATGGCCTGGCTATTCCAGGGGAGGAAAAAAAAAAAAAAAGGAGGGAAATATCTCTGAAATTGAGATTTCTGGGAGCGCCCCACGAGCTGGCCGCGGAGGATAGTGCCGTGGAAGGAAGGCTCTCCTGGGTTTGATTCGGCCTGAGATAGGGGCTACGTTCCAGGAGTGATGGGTGCGCTTTGTTCAAACGTCTTTCCTCTTCGGTTATGTCCACCTTGCTCTTCTGATGGTCCCTAACTTCCTCCGGTGGCTCCCCGGGAGCCCCGAGGACCCCGCACTTGGGGGTTTGAAGGAGCTCCTCTATTGTCCAAAGATGCCGGGCACCCTTACGCCCGATGGCACAGCCTCCTCTCGGCGCTTTCTGGCTAACACTTTCTCCACCTCCAGCTGCAAGCAGTCAGCACGTGTCTCCGGAACCCTCTGCTTCCGGCGCTCCCCGGGCCTTTCTAGGTTGAATTTCGGACGCGGCAATCTCCCAGCCCCGCGTCGAGAGGGGCTAAAGGCGCGTGGGCGGGCGCGCTCTGCGGGTGGGGAGACGCTCGGGCTGGGCCGGGGCCCCGCAGGCGCCGAAGGAACCACGTGGGGCTTTCTCTAGGTAATTCTGGACGGAGAGAGGTGGCTGCGCAGGGGACAAGGGGAAGAGAGGAGGGACAGCAGACAGCAGAAAGGAAAGCAACCGTTCCCTCTTTCCCGGGTGGTGGGAAGGACGCGGAGCTCAATTAAAAAAAAAAAAAAAAAAAAAAAAGCAGACTGGGAGGAGGGGGCGCGGACACAGGCAGCGCAGACCCGCAGGATGCCCGCCAGGCTCCCAGACGCCTTCACGGTCCCGCCTGCTCGTGTGCTGAGGCTGAGCGTGGCGAGGGACCCTCACGAGGGGACAGCTGATTGGACCCTCTAGAGTCCACCAGGCTTTGGAGCAAACACAGCAGGTGCCGAGGAATTGAGATCTACCAAAGGGAAGGATTCAGCCCTCGGTATCCAGCGCGCACTCCCCACAGCGCGGGGGCGCGAATTCACACGCTCACTCACGGACACTCGCGCCCAGACACGCGCACACACCCACGCACGCAGACACGTGTGTGCTAACCCCCGCGCACACTCGCTCAGACGCGCGCGCGCCCCCTCCCCCTCCCCCTCCGGGGCCCGGTTGCGGGTGGGGCGCGAGGGAGCGGTGCCCCGCGACGAGGTTATTTTTCTTCGTGGTGAATCGCTTTGGTCCGTGTGTTTACCTCTTCCCAAAGTTAAGTCCAGTCACGAAACCAAACTTAAAGCATTGGAACAATCAATGAAGACTTTTGCAATCCATGGCGCCTTGCGCTTCCTGGAACTAAAATAAATGCAAGAAATCGAAACTTAATTACTTGAAAGAAATCCAGAAATCCCTCTGCATAATTTATCCAGTCATTTTTAGTAGCGTTCGTGTTCGGTGCAGTGTATGTTAACTCTATGCTTTTGGCTAAGCTCTAGCTCCCTTCATCGATTCCGTGGGGGGCCGCTGCGCCCCACTTGAGCAGGGAATTTTGTCCTGCTCCAGGTCCCCCTTTCCTCCCACCGCTCAGAGCTGATCTAGTAACATTTCTTTTCAGAAGTCACTGGCTATCACGGCACAAGAATCCCTGGGGCTGAGGGTTATATGTCGTTAAAAAATTTAAAAAATCTTACCAGTTCTCTCTTCTTTTTTGTTCACTAGGGCTATTATTTGAATTCGTGTGAGTCGCTTAATACTAGATCCGAGACCAGGCCCTTTCGTAAATACAAACCAGGACCATTTCTCTGAGGGAATAGTGCACCATCAAAAAGTGCTATTCTACTGGTGATGAAAAAATTGATTAAAAAGTAGGCTTTTTTCCCTTCTCTCCAGAGAAGTTCTCCCCCCTCCCCTTAAGGGTCATTATCTTCCTGAAGTACAACACTAGAATATTCCCTCTGACTAAACTACTCCTCAAGGTAGTTAGCTGGACCACAAACCCTGGACACTAGTTTCTTCCTCTAATATCTATTCTTTTCAAACTGACTCATTTTTCTCTATTTGATAGAGAATCCTCCTCTCTATGGAGTGCCAAAAGACCTTCATCTGGAGGCACTAAATAAAATAGAGACCTCAAGAGGCAAAGATCAAATGACTTTTGTAAATATTGTGACTCTGACATTGGGTACTATTGGGAATTTAGAAATTTGGTGATGACTAATGTTATGGCCAGCAGATTTGCAGAACAGAATAGTCCCTGAACCTATTAGCATGGTGTGGGTGATTCCAGAAAGACAAGCTTTCTCATAGACACCTTATAGGAATCTGAAGTAATGTTATGAAAGAATGAAAAATACATTGGGGAGCAGCTTGGAAACTGAAGTACATTTTGATTTAACTCACATTAACAGAAATGTAATGTAAAAGTGAAAGGATCTAACAAAACCATTAATAATTAAAAAATAATTACAGATAGTCTATCCTTACTATTCATAACCACTCAACACTTTAGACAAAGAAAACGGAATACTCTTAATGGGAATGAGATGTGAGCAGACTGCTAATGAGAATTTAACCAAGGACTGCGCATTTGTCAAAGGAGACTGAGTTTCCATGTTTCCCCCCCACCTGCATATTTTAATTCTCTGAGTTAGCTTGGACCTTCCTTCCTCTTCCATCAGCATACATACTGCATGTCTGAGTTTATGCAACAGAAATCTCTTGAGCAATAACAATACAGACTTTATCAAATTCTGAAGATCAGGGGCACCAGATGGCTTGTCTATTAACCACCTTCATTGACAAATATTTATAGGTGAATAAGAGATACATCCCTTTGTAATAGATTTTGGTTAGACACTCCCATCCCACCAGGATTTCACAAAACAATGACCCTCTAAAGACAGCAGTATGTTCCCTGTTCTTTGTGGTCATTAAAAAAGAAGAAGAAGGAAAGAAAAGAAAAGAAAAGAAAAACATTAATCATCCTTTAATGATTCAATGTTAAGCTTTTTCTTGTACTCTTTACTGAAGAAGTTGCCTTCCAGCATTTAAAAAAAAAGAGGGGGGGGGGGTCAAAACATTTTTTAAAAAAGGGCAAGTGTATTTTTCTGTTACCTAAGTTGTATTTATTTTCTTTCCAGTATATATTTTTCAGTGTCCAAAGTCTTTAGAGCAGTATTCTACACACAATCATGCAGTGAACCATTAGTCATGCACTAGGTGCATGATTAAAAAGGATGTTATAGTGACTCCATTCTGATCTTCACTGTATGTTCCTCTTTATTTTGTTTGAGAGACACATGGGACTGCCCCTAGAGTGCTCCGTTGACGTTTGGAGGCACTGGGAGGAAATCAAAGCAGCCTGGCGGAAAGCAAACTTCACTGCCTCTTTTCAGAGATAAAGGGAAATCTTACAAAAGGAGAGATTTGCAGACATACAACTGGAATTCAATGAAGTCATGGCTGAGGCATCTGCTGGGAAGCCACCAGGAAGTGGAGACCTACAGCCCATGTCAAATCTTGTGCATCTAAAGAATTTGAAGCCTCTTTCCTTCCTTCCCTTTCCCAAATGAATTAGAAACAAAACAACATGCCTTTTGTAGAAACAAAAAACTAAGGAAAAATGCTAATAGATTGAGTGCAATGATTCTAACTACTTCTTAGCTATATAAATTTGAGTTGAGCACATAAAACGTGTTGGATTCCTTGTAGGCAACCATTCTCAATTTTTTAATGCAGCAAAAGGATATTACAACAACAATGGCAACAAATTCACCTTTAAACATTTATCCTTTCTTGAATTTACATATGGCCTATGATTTGCCTCTAAATCTCATATATACAAAAGTGTGCAAATCAGTGGTAGAACTATATAGTATTTGTACCCACATATGTGTTGTTATCTCCCTCTTCCTTTTTCTCCTTTTATATGTGCATATAGATCTTCTAGAAATCATTCAGCCAACGTGTGTTCTGGAATACAATATACCTTTATGCTTTGACTAGTTTTTCCTGGTGTGTGTATAAGACATTAAAGAGCCCTAGCATCTCAACAAGCATGCTGTATTTGGAGGTACTAAGCTGTCTTCTTTTCAAAACACAAATGGTATTTACTTTGTGATGCTATGTGCTCTTTGCACCCCTTCTTTGCCTTTCAAGGGCAAAACCAAAGTAGGCATTATTGACATTGTGCTTATCTGGCATATTCCTGTCCTCATATTTCGTTGGTTTCTCTGTCCTCCATTCATTAGTCCAGACCACATGATCAGTCATTTCTATAGTAACCCTGTAAGACACTTTGATCTCTTTGCTCCTTTATCTTTCCCTTATCAAACTACTCATTTCTCCACTTTTGTCAACAGACTGATGAAAAATACATATTATAAATACATTTGATTTATATCTGTAATAATTTGGCACTCAACATCATCTCCAACCTTCTTCTGGTGTTCCTTCCTCTGCTGCAGTCTGTAAAGCTAAAAACTACATTTCTCAGACTCCCTTGCAGCTCAGGGGAGGCATGGATCATTTCTTTCTTGTTGGTGTGAACGTAAGAGGAGTCATATTTTATAGCCAACAATTGTGTGCTGGGAAAAAAAAAAAAAGGTATTTTCCTGAAGTCTGTGTTTCACCAATGCTCTCCTTAATTCCCCTCCTCCCTGATTATGGTAGAGCTCCCAGCTTTCCTGCCAAGCTAGCGCTGCACTATGGTTCTGGGAGTCATTCCCAGAAGTTCAGCCCAGAGTTGCCTACTTCAGCCTTTCCAAAGATTTGTAAGCATCCACCTGTATTAAATCTCTCTCTGCTTAAAATAGGTGAAGTATTTTCTGCAGCAAATCACAACTAAACCTTGACTGATAGGCTAGCCTTAGCATTATTTTCTCTATCACCTAGTATTCTTTTCGCTCATCTTTAATTGACTCTCCATCTCATTCCCTACAGAATTTATTGCAAACATTTTCTACTTCTGTCACAACTTTGAACATACAACCTTGCCTCACAGTTTACTAAGAAAATAGATTACTACCACACATTCCCTCAAGTTTTCGACTGCCATCCAACCATTTTTTCCTTTGTTTTCACACATGTCCTGTGATTCTCCCCTAAGTGTTAGCCTCCTCCTTCAAGTTAACCCTCCATATGTTCAAGATTTCTCACCCTCTCTCCTCCTCAGAACCTCGCCCTACCAATTTACTCTTTTTCTTGCATCTTCATTTTTACTTCTCCAGCCTCTCTCTTCTCTATCACAATTGTATTCAAGATGCTTTGGCCATAAAATTTAAATAAGACAAAAACTGTCTTTAAGTGTCTTTTCTGCAATATCTCTCAAAAGGTTTGCCCTCAAATTTTGGAAATGATAGTTGTATTCACTGCTTCTATCTTCTCACCATCCAATCACTTCTTCACTTCTGGAAAGTGTCTTTAACTCTCTACTGATGGTGCTTCCTCTTAGGGTACCCATGGCCATATAGTTTACACATCCTGTGGTACTTCTCCCAAAAGCATGGGAGCACAAACTTGGAGTTTTGTGCTAGCTCTACCAGTTACTGGGTTCACTTCTCATTTTGCTTCCCTGAAAAATGTACGTAATAATAACATATTCCCAGATTACTGAGTGGATTAAATGACAGATTGCATGTAAAGGGTTTAGCTTATTTTCTTGTATGTATTACTCACCTAATAATACAACAATATCAAGCATAATCATTGCAAAATGTGAGGGCTGGCAATTCTCTCATTCTTGAAATGGATTGGCTTGGATCTCAGTATATGATTTGAAAAGGCAGAATGTGTCAGCCTTTGCAGAATCATCGTTTTAACCAGGCTTTGTCTTTTTTTTTTTTTTTTTTTTTTTTTTTTGGTATCCTTTGCCTACCCTTTCCCATCCATAAAGCAAACCAGCTCTCCAGTGGCCCATCTCCCCAAAGCAGTTATATAAAAAATGTGGGCTTATGTATCATTTTTCATTATCTCAAACATGTTCAGAGAAGTGAGGGGTTAATTATTGGTTAAATGCTTTATCTTACTCCAAGAGACCCAAATTTTTGAGATAAGGCTTTCCCTACCAGTTTAACAGTGTTTCTAACTTATTTCCTCAAAAAAAATATAATGAATTCTGAAAGAAAAACATACTCAATATCTACACCTGAGCATGTTCAATATAGTTCCTTCTCAAGTCAAGAGCATTCTGTACATCTACCTTCTGAGACACTGTTTCTTTTTTTCCCCTGGCTACTCTCCCATTTCCTGAAAGGAAATGATTAATTAAGGATCCATCAACTCTAGTTTTTCTTCTCCCTTGTTAATTCCATCAATTTCATAGCTCCTACTCTTACCCCAAATTATATTACTCTGATCTCATCTCAAAGTCAGTTTTACATTCCACCAGTTTATTAAATTTCTCCATCTAAATACCTGCCCTATCTTCCAACCCTCCTACAAATTCATACCACTTTATCAATATTTCACTTATGGTGTTTATTACTTTCCATTTCTATACTTACCTTTTCTTTTCTGATCTCCTATGTGAGACTGTGAGATTTCTGAAGTCAGGGTCTATGTTTAACTTCTCCTGTGACCTCAAAGTGCATATGATTGCATCTTGTCTAGAGCAGATATTTGACACATATTCACTAACTGGCTGAATGGATGATCATTACGATAGCAAGAGATATGAATGTTGTGCATTACAATTTCACTAATGCTTGTTCTTTTCTAAATCTTTTCAGTAACTGACCCAAAGTTAACAGGTAGATGGCAGACTGAGAGAAAACATTTCCATTGGCTAAAAACTAGAAAGGAAAAACTAGATTATACAAGTCACCCCTGCAAACTCACGTGAAAAGAAACCTAATAGAAAAGTGAACAAAAGATGTCAATAGGCAATTTATCAGTTGGCAAGTCTAGTGCTAACTAGGATTGGAGAGATGCTAAACCTCACCAAGTAACAGGATAAATGCTAAATAAAACAGTGAGGTAATACTTTATGACTATCACCTTCATAAAATTGTAAAGTTAGATAATTCCAAAAGCTATTAGGATGTGGGATGGAAACATAATATTGGTAGAAGTATGATTATCGGATGGCTATTGAGAAAAACAATTCGGTAAACTTTAGTGGAAATGACCATGCAAAACCCCTCTGGTCTACCAAGTCCACAGCTGGGTTATACTTCAAAATAATTTTTCTACAGATCCAAAAGGTAATATATTTGAAGATGTTCCTATCAGGTTGTTTATAATGGCAGAGGGGTAGAGGCAGCATGTAGAAGCACTGACTTCAGGCACCTGGGTGGCTCAGTCAGTTAAAGTCTGCCTTCAGCTCAGGTCATAATCCCGGTGTCCTGGGATCGATTCCAATATTGGGCTCCCTGCTCAGCTTCTCTCTCCCTCCCCCTGCTTTTACTCTCTCTCTCTCTCTCTCTCTCCCTCTTAAATAAATAAACAAAATCTTAAAAAAAAAAAAAAAGCAGCAGTGACTCTTATGGCAGTATAGAAAAGCCTTAAGAAGCTGAATGATAAAAAAAAAAAAAAAAAAAAAAAAAAGAAGCTGAATGAAAATGGAACACGTCCTGTGATATAATACACACACACACAAAGCTGAGTATTTCCATATACATAAACACACACACATACACACACACACACACAACTGTATTTTTCAAGGTGGTATATATACCCAAGGACACATTCAACTCACTAAGTGCCATTGAATGGTAGGAATATAACTGGAACATAAATTCATGAAGACATACCAAGGGTTTTTCTTTTTAAGAGTTTATTTATTTACTCGTGAGAGACAGGAGAGAGGCAGAGACATAGGCAGAGAGAGAAGCAGGCTCCCTCCGGGGAGCCTGGTACCGTACTCACTTGATTCAAGGTCCCCGGAATCAGCACCTGAGCCAAGGGCAGATGCTCAACACTGAGCCACCCAAGTGTCTGAACATATCAAGGGTCTTAAAGAGTTCATTTCCTCCTATGAGGCCTACTTCTAGGGATCTTTCTTAAGAAAACAATAAAAAAAAGTGCACAAAAAAGTTAAAAGGCCGTTTTGTTTATGAGTGAAAATTGGAGACATATAAATGTCTGATAATGGAGAAATTGTTTAATAAACTGAAGTACAACCATATTATTAAATAGTGTTCAACCACTACAATTATGTTTTCAGAGAGTATTTAAAGGCATGGGAGAGTACACTATTTGAAAAAAAAAAAAACAAATATGATACAAAACAATGGTTCTTTGTGTTCAGAAGAAGTATATAGATAAACAAAAAGTGTGAAAAAGTATTTCAAGTGTTGCATTGTGAGAGATTTAAATTTTCCAAATCATCTACAATGAGCTTTTATCCCTTTTACTACCAGAATTATATGTGTGTATAGATTTAGATATAGATGTAACTTTCCCAGGTTGCATACTTTTTCATATAAGATTCATTGCGTCTCTTATTTAAAGTGCTGTAACTAAGTGATCCATCAGCTGAACCATCAGCTGAACTCATTCACTATCACTAGCTGCAGTGAATATTTATAGATCAGAAATGGTATTTAATTGACTTGAGAAGGATATATTCAGCCATCTGAGTTTTATAGTACATCTCTGAAATGTGGAAAAGCTCACAGGCTTATATAAAGAAGCCAGTCTTGCCTATCAAACACTTAACTGGGGATCCCACACAATGATCCTCTAAACATGGCCTAAATCATTTCAATTGCAATCTATACTGCCTTTCTTTGCCTACAGCTGGACCAAGATGCTTCTTGGGCAGGTAAGAGACAGGACAACAAGGAGTTTATTATGAGACTCCTTATTTTCACTGTTTCCAATACTTTGTTAGGGAAAAGAATGCATACATGGTTAGTTTAAAAGAAAAAGACACCTTATCAAGAAAGAGTTAAAATAGTATCTCTAATTTCAGAGGCAGCAGGATCCATTGCATTGGATCTCCTAGATGATGTATACTTAGAAATCTTTTGTAAACTAATTGTTATTGTTGTCTTTAGTTGAAAATAACACACAATGATGATTGCTTTTTTTTTTTTTTTTTTGATGATTGCATTTATGTTCAAGATGATGCAATAACTGGGCCGCCCGGATGGCTCAGCAGTTTAGCGCCTGCCTTCTGCCCAGGACATGATCCTGGAGTCCCGGGATCGAGTCCCATGGCAGGCTCCCTGCATGGAGCCTGCTTGTCCCTCTGCCTGTGTCTCTGCCTCTCTCTCTCTCTCTCTCTCTGTTTGTGTCTCTCTCTCATGAATAAACAAAATCTTAAAAAAAAAAGATGATGCAATAACTTCGATCTTTGACCATGCCATTAGCTGCAAACACATGGCAAAGTTAGAAAATATAAAAAAATAAAAACCCATAATGGCATGATGTAGAAGGACCAGTGATAGGAAGGGTAGGAACAAAGCATTTACTCACAGTTGTCCAGGAGGGTCGTTTCTGGCTCTTTGATCAGAACATTGGATTTGGTTGCACACATACCACATCACATCACATTTTGTGACAAAGTTCAAGTACAAACTGGTGTTATTATGTGGACTTACATTCTCCCAACAACCAATGTATACCTTGACAGTGAATCATACACAAAGGATTGGTTGGTTGAGTGTTTTTAATCTATGGCAAGAATAATGTGATCCATATTTTTCTCTTTGTATCTCTTAGTATTCTTAATAATTCACTACAAGTTACTAATTGAAGTTCAAATATTTCTTCAAATGAAACTCATAATGGAATAACCTGAAGGACTAGAAAATTCTTCTTTATGCCCCTTAGAACTGAATGGTCACAGGGGCACTGGGGTGGCTTAATCAGTTGAGCGTCTGCCTTCAGCTCCATCCTGGGATGGAGCCCCACATATGGCTCCCTGCTCAGCATGGAGTCTGCTTCTCCCTCTCCTCCCCGTTGAGTTGGGGCGGGGGGGAGAAGCTATATTTCAGCCATAGTTGAAGTTTAATTTCATTACTGTGCAGTTGGCATATGGGTAAACTCAATTTCTTTATCCACCCCTATTGTTTATTGAACAAATGTTTATTGAGCGCCTACTCTACTAAGCACTATGCTAGGATAGCTGGAGAGAGAATGACATTGTGAAAATAGTTTGCTGAATTGGGGATGGGAGAGGTAGGCTACTGCAGAATCACTCATGGCTACTTAGGGATCCCACAAGAAAGGAAGAGTGTTATTTCATCCCTTGACTGGCACTTACTAAGCTTAACAATTTTCAGGCCCCAATCAAAAGGTATAGTGAGGGAATTTTTGGAAAAGCTTTCTGGAAAAAAAAAAAAAGAAAAGGAAAGCTTTCTGAGGGTAGTTGGCATACTTTTAACATAAAGATCGGTGGCTGCTCCTTATCTGGTGATTTTAGAAGGTGGGAAGTTTGCTGGAGGACCCTCTAAGAGTACTTTTTGTAGGAATATTGATAATATTTCTGAATCTGATATCTTATGATTCTATGAAATACCCTGTTGAACAGTTTTTGCTCCCATTGCAGCAACTGAAACAAGGAAAATAATTACAAAAAAATGAAATCTTTAAAGATATTGGAGGACTACAAGAGTAATGAACTTTGGAAGAACTAAAATGCTAAATAAAAAGGAGCCTTTCCTATTGAACCGAGATCAAAGGCTTTTTTCTTCTTTAGGAACATTTGATGATTTCAGGGCACTAACTGCAGATGAGGCTTAGCATAGGCAGAGGGCTCTAGTAGGGAAGAGAAACCAGAAGAACTTTCATAACCTCCCATGCTAGTATGACAAGTTGAAGCATACAGAAGCACCAAACCCATGGATTGTATCTGTACAACATACTTTCTGGGTGCTGGGGTAGCTAGTGAAGCAAGGCAGTTGAACTAGATAGGCAGAATGAAATCTGCTAAATTTTGAAGTCGTGGGGTAGAAGACCCAAGACATAAGTTTAAAAACCTCTGAAAAGTAGAACTCTGAAGGCTAAGGAGAAAGAAACATGCCCTCAATAAAAACTGTCCTGCAAGGTTGACTTTGAGACATGGGAGCCACAAGCAAATATTGTGTGTAGGGCTCTGTCTATATATAAATAATTTGGTTAAGAAATATAAAATTCATAGATCCATGTGAGACAGAGGAATTTATTGATGAAGCTGTAGAATGATTGATAGAGAAGAGATACTTACATACTGGTTATTGTCTAATCAGTGCATTGAAGATTCTTTCTTAATATTATGTGGGTACTATTTCTTCCTGTTTATGTCTAGGAATCATCTCTTCCTGTTATTAATTGTTAATTATGCTGTTTCTGGATGATTTTTATATTACCTACCATGAAAAAAAGGAATCTATTTGTATTGATACAACACGGATTTTATTGTTATGCAGTGCCCCAATACAATTTATTTAATGCTGGGTACTCATGAATCTGAATCATCTATCCTTCTATTCATGAATACTGATTTCCATTACCTTCTCAAACATTGTCATTATGCTTTGTTGATAATGACCTCAAATGCAAGTCATACTCAGAGTATGTAGAGAAATATGAGTTTGTTTCTGGTAATGTTAAATTTACCTTTTAGAATTTTATAGAATAAAGATAAAACAGAGTATTATCTGTTCCCTTGAACAGATCAACCATCTTTTCCCTTGAACTTTTTTAGGCTATAATTAGTCCTTTGAACTTTTTTAGGCCATAATTAGTGCCTTCCTAAACCATGATCTTTTAAGTGTTGACTGTATCTTGTGTCCACACACTACCACCAGTAGGGAGAATAGGTGAGACCAATACGGGCAGATAAAAAAAATTGGTGTCATTCACTCAAGAATAGACATCTCTGGGCAGCTCCTGTGGCTCAGTGGTTTAGCGTCGCCTTTGGCCCAGGGCATGAGCCTGGAGACCCAGGATTGAGTCCCACGTCAGGCTCCCTGCATGGAGCCTGCTTCTCCCTCTACCTGTGCCTCTGCCTTTCTCTCTCTCTCTCTGTCTCTCATGATTAAATAAAATCTTAAAAAAAAAAAAAAAGAATGGACATCTCTAATTCAGCATGTCATGAAATCATCCAACAGAACGTGACATCTATCTGGGAATAGAAGCAGAAAGGACATTGATCAGAAGAGTTTTGGCATTGTGGAGTCATGGTCTCAAAAGTTCTCAGAGGAAGAAGACACGGTTATCCAGAGGATGCCTGACATGTGGCAGAGTCTGCAAAGAGGGTAGGATAATCACCTTTGGTGCCAGTGAGGGAAGACAAATAGGAAAAGATGCCTAACCCCTCCCGTCTTCACTGCCTTCAAGTGCTATAGACTATAGGTGGAATTATGATTAGAAGACAGATGGGTATACATCAATACATAGGCCCGGATCAAATAAAAAATCAAGCCCCAAATCAGAGTGTCAGCAGAATTCTGGTGGTCTATCCTTGTACCATTCTGCGAAAGAAATACTACACTATCCAAAATAAATAAATAAATAAAAAATAAAAATTAAAATAAAAAAAAAAAAGAAATACTACACTATCCAGCAGTAATAATCCACTTACTAAGTTGCTCTCCTAGAATAGGAATCTGGTCACAGTAACCTAGAATAACACCTGTAGGATAGGCTTTGGTCTGGAGTTCATTGGAGTATCCAGTTGAACCCATATGTACCCTAGGGGCCTGAAAGCAAGCTAAGGAGAAAAAAAGGACCAGGGTCCCAGTATAGGCATGAGATACACTTCTAAGACAGCCTACTGGCCCAGTCCCATCTTGGCAACAGAAAAGGAATTTAAAAATTCCAGAGCGTGCTTCTAGCAACTAGGATTCATGCAAGACCAAGTTTGGGCTCTGCAAGCCTTGCCTGGATTGTATTCCTGTCCTTGGCCAACTCAAGTCATCAGAAGATGACTTAACATTTTTCAAGGAAGGTACTCCAAAGCACCAGACTCCTGAAGTGTGGTTCCTGGTACAGTGCCTAATCTTCCCTGGTTTAAAAGCAATAGCATTCATTTAACCATCAGCTGTGGCAAGGCAGATGCTAAGGATCCCCAGGAGTACATCTATATTCAGTGGGTGGAAGACAACAAGAAACTTAACAAGGATGTTATAGTCCTGTAGAAGGGAAGGTCCATGGAATCTATAACAAGTGTGAAGATAGTCTGTGGATCAGAATATAAAGCAAATGGAAAAGCATCAGATAAACAGAAGTGTTCTCCTAGAAAATGATGATCAGCACAGTTGCCTGAGTGATCCTGCAGATCATGGCTGATTGACTGAACACATTGTCAGGGCTTTTTGCCTTGTTCTCTGTCCCTACCTGAAGGAAGCTTCTGAAGGAAGATGGACCAGGACTACATGTAATGTTTCACTCAGATCAGGTTAGCCACAAGCAGGGAGCAATAGCCAACCTTCCACAGTACATGGACAGTCTGGACAACGCTTTGGTGCTAGTGACCCATGGAGGGGCCTGCCAGCTCAGCGAGGGCCCCATCATCATAGAACTCATCTTTATATTCTGGGAAACATCACAGAGATAGAAAGGACTTCATTATCTTTTTGTCCAGACCTGATGCAACAGCAGTCATACCCAAATCATTTGCATTTTAGAACTGGAATATTAAGCTTCTGTTAATATCATTAGTGGGAGATGGGCTGGGACAAGGGCTTGGGGGCCAAGGGTAGGAAAAAGTGGTAAGGGGGACAGATGTTCCATAATTCTAAGTCTTCTATGCATTGTCCACCAGAATATCTGGGTGGCTTCTGTTATTGCACAACTGTTATGTAGTTTTCTTGCCACCGTTAGTCCCCTTGCCACTGTTAGTCCCCTTCCATCACATTTTAGACAAAAATTCTGCTTCTCTATTTTAAGACTTACTTATGGTCATGTGCTCAAAATGTTTAAATGGGTACAAAAATCACCAAGAATGGGGTTGGCAGGGCAGAGGGGAAATAAAAAATGAAGTGATCATCTTGCAAAAATAAAATAAGATAAAATAAATAAAATAAAATAAAATAAAATAAAATAAAATAAAATAAAATAAAATAAAATAAAAACTGCTTGGAAGGACCATACCTGAGAATGGAGAGGGTTTTTTTTTCTCAACAATGTATGGCATTTGTGAAAACATTATCAGTCATGCCAAAAACAGAACGAATGACCAAAAACAAGAGAAAAAAATAGATGATAGAGATATATTTGAATTATAAGACAAGGACTTAAATAATTGTAATTAATATACTTTAAGAAAGTAGATAATAGTTGTAACCCATTTTAAAAATCAAATGGAGGGGCACCTGGGTGGTTCAATTGCTTAAGTGTCTGCCTTTGGCTAAGGCCATGATCACAGGGCCCTGGGATGGAGCCCAGAGTCAGGTTCCCTGCTTAGCAGGGAGTCTGCTTCTTCCTCTCCCTTTGCCCTTCCCCTACCCCAGCTCATGTGCACACACTCTCTCTCTCTCTCTCTCTTCCTCTCTCTCAAATAAATAAATAAATAAAATCTTTAAAAAGATTAAATGGAAATCTAGAAATGTATAAAATAATAACTGATATTAAAAACTCAGCAAATGTGTTTAAAATCAAGTTAAACACAGCAGAAGGGCGCATTATTGTCCTGGAATATTGGATCAGGACTGAATCATGGAAAGGAAAAAGGATGAAGCATGAAGAAAAGAACTATAGCTTCAAAAAAGCTCTACAACAGGATGAATACAATGAAAACAGCACTTAAGTATTTTGTAGTAAAACTCCTGAAAGCAAAGAGAAAGAGGAAGTCTTAATGTAGCCAGAGGAAAAACATATATGAACTTCAAAGAAGCAACAATAAGGCTTATAGAAGATTTTTCAAGAAAAAAATGGAAATGAGATCTTTAAAGCATGGAAAGACAGTAACTGCCAATCTGTAACCCAATTTAACTGAGAAAATATGCTTTAAAATGAAAGTAAAATGAAGACTCTAGACAAACACTGAATTATTTTTACCATCAGATTTCTAAATTCTAAAGTGAGTTCTTCAGGTAAAGGGAAAATAATCCAAGAAAGCAAGATTAAACTTCATGAAGAAATGAAGAGCAGGGCAAAAGACTAATACAGGGTAAATAAAAATGTATACAGAATTAAATAGATGACAATAATATAGAAGAGTTGGAAGGGGTTAAATAGAGTTAAAATGTTCTAAAATCCTTGCATTATCCAAGAGGTGATAAAATACTAATGTATAGTAAACACTGTTAAGTTAAGGATGCATGCTATAATTTTTAGGTACTACTAAAGGAATAATAAATGCCAGTACAAAGGGGAAATATAATTTTTAAATTCCTGATTAAACCAAAAAAAGTATGAAAGTAAGTAATGGAAACCAAAAACAAGAGCCAGTAAGCAGAAAACAAATAGTAATATGGTTAATTTAAACTCAGATGTATTGGTAATTACATCAAACATGAATGAACTAAATATTGCAATTAAACAGGCACCCTGTAAACAAGGGGTTAGCAAACTGTAATGTAAATGGCCAGATAGAAGGGTTTTAAGCTTTGTGAGTTGCATATATCTGAGCTCCATATTCTTTGTTTTTTATTTATAAACCGTGGACATGTAAAAACTATTCTAAATTCTACTAGTAACACTTGCTGTGTGTTAAAAAATAATAATTATTATATAATTAAGTTGTTTCTTGCTCAAATTGCAGGGCTAATA
The DNA here is from genome assembly GCF_003254725.2 of Canis lupus dingo. NCBI lineage: Eukaryota > Metazoa > Chordata > Mammalia > Carnivora > Canidae > Canis > Canis lupus. Next base: position 45,060,263 of record NC_064257.1, on the reverse strand, counting down.
TTTTTATTAGCTAAAGATAAACATTTAGATGTTTTTCAAAGATCAATACACAAATGGTCGTTTTCAAAAGCTTTTAATGTTTCATATTTTTCAAAGATTTTACAGAAGAAAAAGTGGATATAACTGAGATGTATAAATAACTGTAAGTGTAAATACCAGTTTTACTCTTCTAATTTTTTCCAGAAAAAAAATGGATGGAAGAAAATTTTTTATTTAATCATTCACAATAGCATAATGCAGTGAATTTTTATTTAAAGTTGAAAGGCTGTATTAAGCATTTTATGTACTATCATTTGGATACTGAAATATATTGTCTGAAATTGATAATTTAGGCATTAAAAAACATGCCCTAGTAAAAGTGTCACTTTTACACTCAACCACTGAACCACCCAGGTGTCCCTCCCTGAAAGTTATTTTAGTTCTTAAATAGGTACTACTGTTATATTTGAAAATATTATTTTGAATGGAAAAAATTAAAAGTACTACAGCATTAGAATAGCAATATAAAGAAACACATTTTCTCTAAAATCTCAGTTCATTTTGTAAAACCCTAAAACCCATAAGTAAATCCCTTGGGTATGTGAAGCCATGAATGAATGAAGCTCTATTACAGTGAACACACAAACACAAAAGTTTAATTCCAGTTGGAACTAGATGTTTAAATGCAAGTTTAAAATGTTCTCTTTACAGATGGGATGTTATAAAATCCCTGGTGGTAAACTCATTTTAATTTTGCTTGTTTACATTCTCCATTCCTCTGGCAACCTCAGTCTCTTGCCAAATAACTGTCCCTACCATTTGGCCCAGTTGTTTTCTGGCAACAGAAAAAGGGAGGAAAATCATTGGAGATGTTCTTTCTGAGACCAAACATGTGGGGTTGCTGCAGTTGGCAGCTTTTGATTATTCTCCACTAACAAGATTCCACAAAGAGATTTCAGGGGCAGCACATCTTGTTCACTGAAGATTTCTCTATGAAGACATTTTCAATAGGAAGATGGCCTGAACACTTCCTGAAAAGGACTGTTCGGATCTTCTGCCTTTTCTTGTTCTTTCTCCTGATTGCTCAATTCCCCTTTTTTCCAAGGCCTTTCTGCTCCCATTTCTTTAAAACCAGCTCTCAAGAAAGGCTCTGATACCTTCTTCACATCATGGTATAATTGACTTACTGCTATATCAGGCAAGCATCAAGCATCACCTTTTCTGGAAAAATATGAATTTTAATTGAGTTCTTCAAAATGACTCTCCAGTTGTAGAGTATCCAACGTTAGCAAGGAAGGAAGGTTAGCAAGGGGGAAAACAGAAGTGGCTTGAAATAATACAATGCAAATTGCCATTTATTCTACTTAATTGTTAGAGTGGACCTGACAAAAGGAAGCTAAATACTTGGGTTTACTTGGTAAAACAGTCAGAGTCGACCTATTGCCAAGTGAACTTTAACCTGTGAATGGACAATATGGAAAACCGAAGACAAAGTTGAGGTATTGTCTTCAATAATTCAACATGCACATATGCATCTACACACATATAAGACTGATGAGCGATAGCACACTTGCAAAAGGAAATATATATTTATACTTTACCCATGTTGGCCTTCTTCATTCAATTACTCTTTACCATTTTTATGGATCAAATAACAGAGCTGAAGAAAAATGCGGCTTTAAAATGGTGAAAAAATATGAGAGATGTAGCTAGAAATCCTTCTTAAGGAAAGCACCCTTGCTTCTTGTGCAATTTGAGATGGCAGCAATTAGTTTCTTAGCGGGACCTAATCACTTGCACAAAGAGAAAACATATCAGTTTAGATACAGAATCAGCATTTGATTTGATCAGCAGATTCCTAATTTGAAGAAAGAAAAATAGCTTCAGGGCCTGGGTGGGCCAGAGTAGTGAACCATGCATGTAAAATGCTGAGCCTTTGATTAGGAATATAAATAATTATTAGCTTATACCACATGGTGTTTCTCCTTTTTTCTCTCTCATGCTCTATATCTGCAGGGTATTTTATAAAATTTAACTGTCGGGAGGAGGGCAAACCAGTGAAGGGGCCTTGGACCTCACTTACCTCTTATTAACACAGAATTCTGAGTGCCTTGCTTAAATGCAGATTCCTATCGTCAGAGTCGTAGGGAAAATCCTGGTGTCAGTTATGGACAGAATGCAGTACATTTTGGAGATTCTAAGATACCTTGTTTCTGGTTCCCTTTTTCTAAAATGACAACTAATTGTATATTTAAAAAGTAAGTATGGATGTATTCAGTTTTAGGTAATAGTGCTTTAATCCCAAATTACCATTGGAATTATGCAGACTTTTTTTCAGACTTCTTATATACAGAATTAATTTTGATCAAGTAATTCTTATTACTCTCAGTGATATAAAGCAGTACTATAACCTTAGTTTCCCAGCAAAAGAAAAATAGAGTGTATTTTGGCTAAACATTTTTTTGAGAATCATAACATTGAAATTTGATAGAGTGACTTTTTTAGACTTTAGACATGTATTATATACTTAAATTTGAGGAAACTTTGCCTGAATATAACTATACAGAAAAACATGGGAAATTTGGGTAACTGGTCAGAAAAATTCAACATCTACTCTCAGTCTGTTTACTTTCTTGGAGAGTTAGTTAGTATAAATACTTCAGATCCACATTTACTGTGTGTGTCAGTTGAAAGGACTAATCCCCTACATAGAAATGATTGTTAGAAAGCCATTTTACATAGGGCGTGACTCCCTTTCTGTATCTGATAATGTAAATGTCAGACCAGACCTCCCAGCTCACCTCCTTAACATCTAAAAAAAACTGTATTTGCTCAGTTCTAGATTGAGACAGAAAATTAATATATTAACTGCAAACTTATGATGAGTAGTTTATTTTCAAATAATTTAAATAAGGAATGATCCCAGTGTTGATTTGTAGTTTACCTCCAAGCAACCATCCTGAGGTTATGAATCAGTGCCTGTCAGGCTCTCTTTCATGGCTCATTGTCCTACTTCTGTGTCTCTCATCCACCATTTGTTCCTCATTTTACTTTGGTTCACATTTGTCCAGCCACTTTCAAACACTAATATTTATTCAGTAAATGTAGATAATTTGACTGACTTTGCAACCATTCTAAGTTCTTTCCTTAGATTATAGGCTTTCTGTTTCTTGGCAAAGCTCATTAATTTTTGCCTTCTCTGCTTCTAATCTTGTCCCTGATTTCCACTGTTCAAATGGAGACAACATTAGACATGCAAGAGGAAGTCTCTCCTGGATTACACTCATTCTGCATGATCTTTGCCTCCTCTTGTATACCTCCTGAAACATAGATAGAGGTTTTATAGTCCACTGTGGCTATAGGTAAGAAGAGAAAGAAATCTTTAAACCTAGAGCTCTGTGGATGACTTTTCCCATTATTCAAAATTTTAGTTTCTTCTTGTTCATATTAAAGGTTCCTGCTGCCAAGGAAGCATTTTCCATGGTGGAGAGAATTTGATAGATATGTGTACAGAAAGGATAATTAGTAACACAATCCATGTCATATTAAAAAAAAGAAATTTATTTGAAGTCTTTTATTTCAGAAGTAGAATGCATCTTTAGAAAGTTTCACTTAAAAAAAAGAAAGTTTAACTTTAGATATAGAGGTTTTTGAAGTATTGATGTGTTTTAAAATATCAAGAACAGATTTATATTTTAAAACATTCTCAGTATGGCCTGCACTGGAGGGAAGATGAAAGATGGAGGTTTAAAGTATTATACATTCTTCATACAAGCCATTCAACTCTACAAACTTCGTAAGACAAAAACTGTCAGTCGTTCACTTGATAGAAATTTATCAAATGCCTGCTACATGTTAGATATCATTTTTAGATGCTATGGGATCAACAGTGAGAAAGATTAACTCCAGAACTGCCATTCTAGTGGGATGGCCAGATAATTAACAAATGGTCTAGCAGTTGTATAAAATGAGATCTTTAAAAACAATGAAGAAAAATAAAAGAAGGCAAGGAGATAGAGAATATCTGGGCGTGCTATTTTAAATAAAGTTGGCTTGGGAAGACTCTCTAGAAGAAGAGTATTCTAGAAAGACAGAAGAGTTGCACAATATCTAGAAGCAAGAGAGACCCTGATTCTTGAAGGACAGCAAGGAGGCAAGTATGACTAAAGCATGATAAAGGGACTGAAAGGTGGAGAGCCTACAAAATGCTTATCTTGGTGGGGCCAGTGTACTTCAGGTACTGCACTTGGCTCTGCAGGTCAAGAAATATGATTTTCATCAGCTTAACCCAAGGTAATCATCAGATTTAAGGTCCTGAGTCACATTAATCTAGCAGAGAAGAGGCAATTCATTCATTTAAGAAATATGTAACTATAAATCAGGACACAAAGTTCACTGAGACAGCCTACTCTGCTTCTGTAGGATTATCCACATAGGAAAGCAGATTATAATCAAAGGATTATTTAGTGAGTGTGAAATCAGAGCCAGGGATATTCATAGAGGTTAGTGTTACTGAGTTGTGATAAGTTAATGTATCCATTTCAAATAGAATTAATTTAATTCAGCAATAGTCTGTTGAGCATCCTCCTAAACCCTGCCGGGAAGACCCAGCAACTATGATTCCCAGTTTGTGGAGACATAATGACAGATGCTTGCTCTCTTATTCTCTGCTCTCTGAGCTTCCTGCTACCACACCCTAATGGTTCTTTCCTCAAATTAGCTAGGGTACAATCTGTGAAGCTAAACATTCTAGATGCTACTGCACTCCAGCCCTGCCTTTATATGATATGTATAGTATCAAAATTAAACTTTTAGCTCCAAATCTCTTTAAACACACTTTACGGTTGCTTAGATTACTACTTCTATTTATTATGTTGATCCTTACTAGATTTGCCCCTTTAAAATGGAATGATCATTCCTTTAAAAAGTTAATTTTTTTCATGCATGTAACACATGCACATTGAATGCAAGTCAATAATACAGAAGGATGTGTGGTAAAAATCTCAGCTTCCCTTCAACTTCGGTCATCTATTAATTTTTTTGTCTCTCTCCAACTTTATTTTTTCCTGCTGCTGAAGTCTTGAGGAGGGTGTTTAAAAAAAACATTTCTCTTTTATGTCCAGCACCCCATACTTTTCCTCTCACTAGCACAAATTTCTTGCTTATTTGTAGCTATTATATATAAATTATCAGCTTCTTGAGTGATGGGATATTCTCTGTCTTGTTGTATTCTCAGCATCCAGCACAGTGCTATGTACCTTAGTACATGGTATAATAGATATTTGTTGAATAAGTAAATATTATTATCAAATAAATACAGTAAATTTACTGCATAGTAGCTAACAGTTTTACTGCTAGTTTATTAGCAGTTTATGATAAAATGGAATTTTTACTAACAGTTTATTATTTACTAGCAGTTTATGATAAAATGGAATAAGATATTGTACTAAGATCTTTATTTATTGTAGTAGATGAATGTGGTCAGTGCCCCACCCACATCCCCCTTGTCCTTACTATTTTGACGTACACAGGACCAACTTCCAAATGCATTTCTTTGCTTCAGAGCTTTCTCTAGCCAAATGCAAGGGAGCTAATGACTCCTTCCCACTGCTACCAACGGCCTTCAACCAATTACTGATGGGAGGTAGCATATAAATATCCAGTTCTTTTGTCCTTAGAGCGGGATAACTCAGGGTCATGTGTCCTACGTTTTCTCCTAAGATTTCAAAGCAAGATTAAGACCCAGTTACCTATAAAGGCAATTTGTTTAAAAATGTGCTAGCTGACATCAATGCCCTGAAATTAACCTTGTTGTCTCTAATTGGTCTAACCTGGATCATATGTTCATCCTAAACCAGTCACTGTTCCTGGTCTGATTGACCAGACTTGAGTCACATGTCCAACCTTGGCATCATGGGTAGAATAAACTTAAACAGAATCACAAAAATTAAGAATAAGAAAGAAAAGAAAATCAGGGACCATTTCCAGAAAGTATTGTGATTAGATGTGGAACAGCCAAAGAACAACTACGTTCCATTATAGACAGAGGAATAAAAGACACTGAAAAAGAAAAAGATTTTTTTTCATTAAGATTTATAGCTGGTCTGAATTATTTATCAGGTCTTCTAAGGAAAATAATATTTCTCTATTTAAACTTTTCCAAAGAGCTAAAATAAAAGATTCCTTTCTTAAGTAAAATGGATATTTTTCTTTGGTGGGAGCATGATAACATCCACCCCCACTGAGGCCATTGGCCAAGCATTTGGCTTTTACAAAAATATTGAGATATTATTCACCTCTGCAAATATACCTGAATTGATAGGATTTTTCAAAACTATATTTGGAGAAGTTTTCAAAAAGATAAATATTTTGAGCAGCTGGCTGCAAAAAGTTTGAAGGTGTCAGCAATTCAACATGCTGAAAGTTTCTCACATTAAAAGACCTAAAACTGGGGCACCTTCATGGCTCAGTTGGTTGAGTGTCTGCCTTTGCTCAGGTCATGATCCCAGTGTCCTGGAATCAGGGTCGAGCCCGGTATGGGGCTCCCTGCTCTGTGGAGAGCCTGCTTCTCCCTTTCCCTCTGCCTGCTGTTCCCCCTGCTTGTGCTCTCTCTCTCTCTCTTCCTCTCTCTGTCAAATAAATCAATAAAATCTTTTTTAAAAGACCTAAAACTAAGCTTTTCCTTAAAAATGTTCCTTTTTTGTTATCAATAAATTCCTCAAATCTAAAGGTTTAACTGTCTCACTGAGAATTCCTGTTCTCTTTAATATCTCTAATACATGTACATAGTATGAAATTTAAGTGCCGTTACAGGAAAAATTTCTTAACAATTCAGTATATTCAAATATAAGCATGATAATATCCCCTATTTTCAATTTACAGTTTAATTAGTTAGGAAATTACTGACCCTGTGGAATGGACAGATAGCTCAATCTTACCTCAAGACTGGTTATTTGGTTAGTCATCTCTCTCTCTCTCTCTCCCTTTCTCTCTCTCTCTCCCCCTCTCTCTCTCTCTCTTTGAAGTAATCTATACACCCTACACAGATCTCAAATTCACAAGCCCAAGATCAAGAGTCACAGGCTTTACTGTGGTTAGTCATCTCTTAAATCAAGATGCATAATAGGGGCCTATTCTCTGAGGCCTTAAACACTCTGTCTTTCTCTTAGGTGCAGCAAAAGGGAAGTGCACTTATACTATCCTTAAGAAGTTTGGAGAGGGGAACAGCCACATATTCTTTCACTGACCAATTTTTCCTAATAACAGCTTACAAAAGAATATACAACGCTGGTGAGAAAGAGTTAGAAAATTGGAAAACTGGTTGAGTGGCACTTCCCTGCTGTCTTTGGAGAATACTTTCAAGGTGGGACAAAAGAAATGACTGTACCTTTTTTTTTTTTTAAGAGATCTTTTCTTTTTTAAAAAATATTTTTTATTTATTTATTCATGAGAGACAGAATGAGAGAGAGAGAGAGAGAGAGAGAAACACAGGCCGACTCCATGCATGGAGCCCAATGTGGGACTCTTTCCCGGGTCTCCAGGATCCATCCTGGGCGGAAGGCGGCGCTAAACCACTGAGCCACCCAGACTGCCGGAAATGACTGTATCTTAAAGACGGAATGTCTAGCTGGGCCTATAGGGATCAGGAGAATGATTAGGAAGAGATAATCATAAAAGAAAGTTCAAAATGTTCCTCCAGACCTGATGGGAAATAAGAAATAAAACTGCAAAAACTCCAAAAGTCAAGTAGAATTGATAGGAAAACTTCAGTGAAGTATTTTACAGCATAGAGGACTGGGGTGAGGAAAGAGGGAACATTTCTGCAAAAGCCAATATAGGTGGGGCACCTGGGTGTCTCAAAGGTTGAGCATCTGCCTTTGGCTCAGGTCATGATCCCAGGGTCCTGAGATCGAGTTCCCCACAGGGATCCTGCTTCTCCCTCTGCCTATGTCTCTGCCTCTGTGTCTCTCTTGAATAAATTAAAAAAATAAAACCTTAAAAAAAAAAAAGCCAATACATGCAAAATAGAAGCACATATTTTGGATGCAATTTTGCTTTTTTCCTTAGACATCCATAAACAGAAACCCTGCCCTTCCCCTTCTGTATTGTCCTGGGCATTTATGTTCCCAGGATGATTAACTGGAGCACAATTAAGGCCTGCTTGCTTCAGTTATATCAATGTAAAGGAGAGCTTCTTTTTAACAGAAAGAAAAGACTTTGTGGGGATAGTAATTGCTGGAATGAAATTTTGCCTTGACATCTGTTCCAAATTCACCTGCAGCTGTTACTTAGCTGCTTAGAGGCAGCTGGTGACATGGCAAAACACAAGATGTGTGAGAGAAGGAGCTAGGAGAATGAACCTCTCTATGCCACCTCCCCCCACCCACCCCTACTGAGTTCCGCTGGGGTCACACATTCTCTCCATATCAGTGTCCTCAATTTTGCCTGTACATTAGAATTACCCAGCAGCTTAAAAAATCCTGACATTCAATCTATGCCCTACATCTCTAAGAATGTCTAAGAGTAAGATCTAGGCATTAACAGTTTGAAAGCTCCCAAGGTAACTGCAATGTGCAGTTAAGACTGAGAACCATTGCCTAGAACCCTAGGAATTTTGCTTCATTGCTGGTGGGAATAAGAAGTGTTGGCAAGTAGGGGCGCTGGGTGACTCAATTGATTAAGCATCTGCCTTCAGCTCAGGTCAGGATCCCATGGTCCTGGCATTAAGCCCCTCATTGGGCTCCCTGCTCAGCCGGAAGCCTGCTTCTCCCTCTCCTTCTGCCTGCTGCTCTCCCTACTGTTCTCTCTTTCTCTTTCTCTCCATCTCTCTCTCTCTCTCTCTCTCTCTGTCAAATAAATAAAATCTTTTAAAAAATTGATGGCAAGTAAAGATATAAAGAATAGAAGCATCTGGGAAGAGACATGGTGGGGGCATGGAAGAAAGAAGAGGTTACATTTTTTAAAGACTTGATAATTATATAGAAGGCATACTTCTAGAAAAATATTGGTGTTAAGACATAATAAAATTAAAGTTAAGACATATTAAAATTACGTTTACAGTTTTAAAACAATTCAGAATAAATCCAATTGTCTTCTACTCAACAGCACTTTTAGCTAAAGATATCTATCATCCACCCACATCCACATACCCCCTGCATTCCAATTAATACTAATATTAATACATCAGTTTACAATTATAAAGAGCTTTTCATATTTATTATGTTATTTGGTCCCCATCAAGTCCCTGCAAAGTAGGTGTTACTTATTATTTCCATTTTATAGATCATAAGTAGGAGATTCAGAGAAATTAATACTTAGCCAAAATCGCACCAGTAAATGCCAGAGTCATCGCTTGAACTCAGGCCTTCTGATCTAAATGGGTGCCCTTTTCAATGTATTTGTATGGACCCTGTACTTTTGTTAATGCATCGAAGATGTCATTTGGCATTGTCATTTTCTTTTTTAAAGACTTATTTATTTTAGAGAGAAAGAATGCATGCGAGCATAGGGGAGGGCAGAGGGAGAGAGGGAAACAATCTCAAACTCCCCACTGAGCATAGTGCCCTACATGGGGCTCAATCCCACAACCCTGAGATCACAACCTGAGCTAAAACCAAGAGTCTGATGCTCAACACCAACCGAGCCACCCAGGCACCCTTCATTTTCTTTCAGTTTTTTAAATAACAGCTTTATTGAGTTATAATTCACATATATGAAAGTCACCTTTTAAATGTAGGATTCAGTGGTTTTTAGTACATTCTCAGAGTTGCACAGCTATAGCAACAGTCTAATTTTAGAACATTGTCATCATTCCAAAAAGAAACCCCATATCCACTAATAGTCACTCTTTGTTACTTCTTCCCTCCAGTTCCTGGAAAAATGTAGTATATTCTTATAATGGAATATCATTCAGCAGTAAAAGCGGATAAAGTATCAACACATACTATAACACGAATGAACCCTGAAACATTATGGGAATTGAAAGAAGCCAGTTACAAAGGATCACATATTGTATGATTTCATTTACATGGAATAACTAGATTAAGCAAATACTTGGAGCCACTATCTTTTAAAAAATTATAACAAACTACACATAACATAAAATTTACCATCATAAGCATTTTAAATATGGTTAATAATAATAAAAACCATGACATTAAGTACATGCACATTATTGTTCAGCCATTACCACTATCCATCTCCAGAACTTTTTCATCATCCCAAACTAGATCTCTTTTCCTTTTAAATCATAACTTCCCCTTTTCCCCTCCTCACAGCTTCTGGTAACCACCCTTCTACTTTCTGTGTCTATGAATTTGACTACTCAAGGTATCTCATATAAGTGGAATCATACAATATTTATCCTTTTATGTTTGCCTTACTTCACTTACTTCACTTAGCATAATGTCTCCAAGGATCATTCATGATGTAGCATGTGTCAGAATTTCCTTTCTTTTAAAGCCTGAATAGGGGTGCCCGGATGGCTCAGTGGTTGAGCGTCTGCCTTTGGCTGAGGTCGTGATCCTGTAGTCCTGGGATCAAGTCCCACATCAGGGTCCCTGCTTCTCCCTCTGCCTATATCTCTGTCTCTCTCTCTCTCTGTGTCTCTCATAAGTAAATAAATAAAATCTTTAAAAAAAAAAGAAGTCAAGAAAGAATTAGTTTTGAAACCATTTTTTTCTATTCCTTGGTTGTATCGTTAGATTTTAACAATTGACTGGGAAACGAACAAGGGGTGGTGGAAAGGGAGGTGGGCGGGGGGATGGGGTGACTGGGTGACAGGCACTGAGGGGGGCACTTATAAATAAATAAATAAATAAATAAATAAATAAATAAATAAATACTGAGTAATATTCCCTTGTGTATATACCACCTTTTGTCTATCATTCATTGGTCCATGGACACGTGGGTTGCTTTAACCTTTTGACTATTGTGAATAATGCTTCTATGAACAAGATTATATAAATATCAATAGTATTTCTGGTTCTACCTTCAATTCTTTTGGGTATATAGCTTGAAGTGGAATTGCTGGGTCATGTGGCAATTCTATTTTTAGTTTTTTTGAGGAACTACAGTACTATTGCCATTAGCTTTTGTAAGCAGTCACAGGAACTTACAGTAAATGAGTGCTTTCATCCTATCTATGATTTAGATGGAGGCAGGCCAAACCTGCCTGGCAGTAGTTTAACTCAAGGCTCTCAAACGATGATGTTAGAAACAAGCAACATATTCCCTACCACTAGCATTGCTTTTCATAAATTATCAAATTAGTGAAATGTCTTATTTTTAAAAATTCAGTGATTAAAACTGGTATTATTCTCAGTTCATCGTCTGTTAACTTAAGAAAAAATTTATTTTATTTTTAAAAAGATTTTATTTATTTATTCATGGGAGACAGAGAGAGAGAGAGAGAGAGAGGCAGAGACACAGGCAGAGGGAGAAGCAGGCTCCACGCAGGGAGCCCAATGTGGGACTCAATCCTGGGTCTCCAGGATCAAGCCCTGGGCTGAAGTTGGCGCTAAACCGCTGAGCCACCCGGGCTGCCCAAGAAAAAATTGTAAAGTATTACTTCACCTTTAATAATCTTATGAATCAAACTTTTCTCCATCCTTGAGCAAGAACCCACCCATGAATATTCAGAGGAAATGCCCGTTTATGAGTGGGTAGTTTCTGCATGTGGTCCAAACAGTATGTTATACACTGAATTTTAGTCAGAGAGGATTCAATTTGCATCCCCTAATGGTTTAGGTATAGTCATGCCTCAAGGCATAGGAATAGACTGGATTTTGTATCACTTTATTTTTCTGACTCATGAGGGGAAAGGCAGATTGAAGCAGTTTCTGCTTTGGACAGAAGGAGAGAAGTACTACCCATTTTCCTTTACCCTCAAGTGCTTTCCTTTTTTTCCTCCTAAATGTCACTCTCTGAAAAAAAAAAAAAGATATTCATAGTCTTAAATTCCTCAATTTATTACTAGCATTTTCTTTGGAGAAGAAATGGATAGAAAACCACCAGGTGACCCAGTCAGTATCAATGCTCTGTGGGGAGGTCATGGGCAACAGAAATAATCTTGTGTTGAGAGACATACTTCAAGACTGGTCCTTAAAATGGGCTTTGTTTTAATAAGCCAAAGTACATTTTCTATGAAAAGGCATCTCCTTCTCAATGAAACTCATAATAAGCCACTTCAAAATTAAACTCTTCCCTCAAATTCTAAGCCAACAAAAACTAAGAATCTTAAGTAATTTTTGTTTAAGTTTGCCTCGATTACCTACTGTGTGAGCACTCATTTTCTCACTAAAGAGAAGTCAGTCTGGTTCCTCCCTTCCAGTTACATACAGTGACATGTGTGTTCTTGAGAGTGATGTATAGAAAACACCAGGGAAAAGATGTGTTGCATTATCCTTTTAGAACAAGAAAACGATATTGTTCATACTGATGGAAGACTATCGAGAACTTCTTTCTGTTCATTACTAATTGAGGCCTCGCTGTATAAATTGATTGTGTCAAAGTGCCTGACAGCCCCTGGTGCTACCTCATTCATATCAGCCTCAAAGCCATCATCAGAATGACTGAACCATGAGCTCTTAGAACTCTGATAGCTCTGGGAAAGAGCCCTGACTTCCCTCTTGAATGCACTCACAGCCTCTTCACCTTTGCCTGCCCAAGAACCCACCAGGAATAATCCCATCATATTCCCCATTCCTGTTTTCTTCAACAACGTCAGGAAGACCTAGATCATGTCTCTTCACTTCAATATTCCTCCCCAAAGGCTCTGTTGATCCCATGATAATATGACTCAGTCTTTCTTCCCTCTGCAACCACAGTCCCTTCCACTGCTCCACCTGGAACTCACATCTGTAATCCACAAAATCTCTTATGACCTCAATCACATCCTGTTATAACTCTAATTTGTCTCTCCCTTGAGGATACTATTTCCCCTATAGCCCCTCTAGGTAGTGACTCTTTTTGTCTCCACAACTGCAGCCAGAAATGATAACTGTCCTCTGTGTCCTTCATTGCCACATCCAAACCAAGCTTTCTCGTCTTCTCTACACCTGCCAAATCCTTTGAAGCTCATGCCTTTTGCCACTTCTACCAACTATCCCTCCATGTTGCAGCCCACTATAGCCCTCCAGATCACACTCCATCAGTCCTTAAAGATCATAGAGATCTTGGCTCACTGTCAATCTCTCCAGCTATCTCATTATCACAGAGACAATCCTTCCATTTATGCCAGTTCTCAGGCCCACGGTCTCTCTCACCACCTACTCCCCAGGTCATCTAGACTTCATCAACACCTTTCCTATAACTCATTTTCAAGAACTTTTTTTCCTAATCCTACTTCAGTCCTTCTAATATCCTGACACTAAAGATTCTTCAATCCCATCAGAACCTTCAAATTCATGGTTTCAGCCACCTTTCACCTCAGCCTTACTCCCCCTGTGTTTTTACTTCCCTTCTGACACAGTTTAGACTCAATTCTCTTTCATTAATATTATTCTCTGTGCCTACCCTCAAATATCTTGCTCTTCTATTTTCAAGTAATAGTTATGTGGGAAAATTCACCCTTGGTTAAATGCAACCCCATCCCTCCCCTGCTGGTCTCACTGTAAATTCATCACCACCAATCTCAATGTGCACATAGTATTGCTCTGTGATCCCACCTAACTTCCCTGGTCCAATCACTCTTAGTTCTTTCTAGATCGTTATGCCTCACCTCATTTCTCTTTCCTTACCCTGTCCTTCCTCAACTCCCCATTGATGATCCACGAAACAGCCACCCCTGGGACACTTGTGAGCAGCCACAATGTAATAGAAAGGCTGGTTGGTACAGCCACACAGGTCAGGGCAGATGGTTAACTGGCCTTCATGATAGGCCTTACAAAGGACGGTAAGTGGACCTTGGTGTAGCTGGCATGTGCCATTAGCACCGATTAGCTAATTCTACAGCCTCCGGCGGGGCAGAGGAAGGATGCGGAGAAGTCCAACCCCTAGCTTTAAATACTATCTGTTGAACCCCCCCAAATTTGTGTCTTCAGCCCCTTTCTCTCGTCTGGATTCCAGATGCATATAACCAACTGCATGCTAAAACTCCTCACCGAAACTAATAGAATTTCAAACTGAATATAAAATAAAAAGTCTTGATTTCAGTATCCACTTACCCTCCTCAAATCTGTTTCTTCTTACAAAGTGGCATTTCCAGAATTCTAGCCATTCAGCCCATAATGTTGGAGTCATCTTAAATACTGTTTTTCTATCACATTCCACATCCAATCTCCAATTCCGTTGATTTTGCCTTCAAAACATTTCCAAAAACCTTACCACTTTTTACTATCTGCTAATACCATCAACTTCTGCTTAATGATGGCCAGTAATTTCCTATTGACTTCCTAATTGGCCTCTCTGTTGCTGCCCTTGACTCCCCACATCCTGTTCCCTTTTTTTTTTTTTTAAGATTTTATTTATTTGTTCATGAGAGACACATAAAGAGAGGCAGAGACATAGGCAGAGGGAGAAAGCAGGCTCCATGCAGGGAGCCAGAAATGGGCCTAGATCTTGGGACTGAGAGATTATGCCCTGAGCCAAAGGCAGATGCTCAATCACCGAGCCACCCAGGCATCCCATATTCCCTTAATTTTATGCTTGCTTTTATTCCCTTGCATTAGTGAGACATTTCCCAGAAATATTACCAACTATAACAGGAATCATCAGTGTTCACATTTCAAAGAATTATTTAATCGGAACACAGCAAATACGTATTGGGCACTCACTATGTGTCAGACATTGTTCTAGGTGCTGGGGATATAACATTGAGCAAAACAAAACAAAAACAGTTCTCTACCCTCATGGATCTTCTAGAAGAGGAGACTAAGTAAACACGGCAAATGATAAATATATAGCATGTGAGGTTGTATTAAGTGCTAAAAGGAAAAAATAAATTCAGAAAATGAGAAACAAAATATCGAGGTGGAGAATATTAAAACCTTAAATAGGGTGGCTGTGGAATGCCGGAAAAAGAAAGTGATTTTTAAAGATGTGTGGGAGCTAGCAAAGTGAGAAATCATAAGGAAAGGCTGAGAGCATAGACTGCATGTATGGAGGTACTATGGCTGTGGCAGAAAGAACAGGGGAGGGAGTAGGGGGTGATAGGTAGACAGGGCAAGGGGGCAGAGGAGTAGGGCCTTACAGGTAACAGTGAACAAATTTGCTGTAGGTGATGGAAAGCCATTGAAAAGTTTTGAGCAGATTAATGACATGATTTGACTTAAGTTTTTAAAGAGAATTCTGGCCACCATGCTGAGAATATACCAGAGATAAGAGCAGAAGAGAACAAGGGTTTTCATAATCCAGATGAGAGATGAGTGGTTTGGGCTAGAGAGACAGTAAAGCAGGTGAAAAGTGATCTTATCCTACATATATTTTAAAGGTAGAGCTGCCAGGTGTTGTGAATGAACTTGTAGTGAATAGCTAGGAAAATAAAACTGTCAAAGATGACATCGAAGTGAGACACTGGGGGAAGGTGATTGCCAGAAGCTGAGGTGGTGAAGGTTGTAGGAGAAGGTGACTCTAAGGAGAGAGCAGGAACTCAATTTTGAATATGTTTAGATTAAGATGCTTATTATGCATGGATCCCATTAAAATATCAGGTAACAATTGGATGTGTGATTCTGGATGAAAGAGTTTGGAACATTAAGTCCAGATTGCTGTAAAAAAATTTTTAAATCATTATTTGTAATAGAAAGAAAACATTGAAAGTATCATATATTAGTCATAATTATCTAGAGATTTTGAGCAGGACTAAATTATTCCAAGGAGTTAGAAGCTCACATAATTACTGAGAAAGCATGAAGTCAGGAAAATTTTTCAGGAAATCCAGAAATACTTTCTGGCAGAGAAGTACCTCCATTTTCTTGATGAAGACTCGAATAAAGTGCTGAGAATAGGAAAGGTAAAGAAAGTTGAGGAAGGGTTTGGGGGAGTACTAAAAGTTGGATTGGTCACTAAAAAATTTCCTCTGAGCCTGCTCATGATTTTTCAAATGAACGCGTGATATTTCACTTTGCTTTTCTTTCCTAGTGCAGCTCTACAGACATTTAAAGTAGCTCTGTTTAAAAGATCTCTCAGGAGCACAGTTGCATCCTAGTTATCAGTAGGAAGACAAACAGAAATTCAACTCTGAGCTTGTAAAATGCATATTTTTCAGCCTACTCCAATGATCCTGACTCATTAGGTCTAGGGAGGTCTATGAATTTTTAACAAATATCACAGGTGACTTTGCACAATGTGATAAACCTGCTCTGAGTTGCTTGCACATTGAAACTATTGATAGAAACAGCTACTGAGAATTAGGCGTACCCTTGATTGATGCTAGAAGCCGCCACCACTTGATCTGCAGCCCTTGCTCAAGTATCAGTGAGAAAATGTTGTATTAGAGCTAAATACTGACCACCTCCATTATTTTAGAATATCCTTCATTATTCTAGAATGTAGTTCAAGGCCCACTGGTTACCTAACAGCTGGGGTGGGGGGGAATTAGAGATTTCTGGTCTTTTGTTGCAATTCTTAGTGAAGTGCAGAAATAGTAATTCTCTCCAGAAAATTTCCTGGGGTTTAGCTCAAAAACTCTGGTCTTTGAACCTTATACAAATGCTTAAGCAATAACCTGGCCATCGAATACCTAGGCAAGATGATATATCCAAGAGAAACTTAGAAAATATTATTTTTTC
Source organism: Canis lupus dingo (assembly GCF_003254725.2). Taxonomy (NCBI): domain Eukaryota; kingdom Metazoa; phylum Chordata; class Mammalia; order Carnivora; family Canidae; genus Canis; species Canis lupus. The sequence goes on along the minus strand of NC_064257.1, from coordinate 45,043,554 downwards.
CTACAGTTGGTACTAACTTTTTACTACATTTGGCAAAGGATGAGATGAGGGCAGAGATAATCATACGGCATTTTGAATGTGCAAATACCAGGTAGACAGCTTCATGTGATAGCTGCAGATTTTTCTCTTAATAAGGCTGATTTCATTATAAAGGAGGCCGTTGTTTTGTTCTTATGTTCTTTATTTTTGCCTTAGAAGATTGTTTAATCAAGGTGTAACTGTATTAACATCAGTTTTAACCATTTAAATAAAATCACTATGGCAACTCATACTTAGTATATTTTCCTAAAAATGTAAAAACTTCTCTTTATTACTAGCAACCACTTAAAAACTCTTAACTATTCCACTCAATTAAATTAATCCCATGAAATAAAATGTGCAATAGAGACGATATCTGAAATCATTTTTATTCATGGTTAGAGACTATGAAGATTCTTTTGACAAGCCCTTAAAAATCTTGTGGGTGATGTTGAAAACTTCAATGAACAAGTGCTGATTCAATTGGTGTGTGTGGGGGGGTGCTCCTCATTTGATAAGAGTCAATTCTACACAGAGAACATGAGAATAGCAAACCCCCAAGCTATACAAAGGCTGCTAGAGTTTTCACATGCTCATTACCGGAATTTTCTAATGCTGAACAACTAAAGAATATGAATATGAATATGCAAAGCTCCTAGACTCTGATCAGCATCTGCCTCTTTCAGCCTCTTCTCCTGAAAAGGAAGTCACTGTGCCTCTGGCTTTCTAAGCTCTGTGTTCTGAATCCCCAAAGCAAGCAAGAGAAGCAAGGAGAGGGGGGTGGATTTGTTTGTTTGTTTTGATAGCAAAAATTGAATTTGCCTTTTACAGAGCATGTGTTTTCAGATAAATGTCAGAATATAGCCAGTAATGTCTCATACATTTGCCCACCAGGGTTATTGCACATGGTTGTCCCAAAGCAAGAGAAGAGAAATTTCAGCAGCTTGGCATCTTGAATTATCCTGAATTATCTGAAATTTCTTGCAGTTTTCTTCTCTCCCTCTGTTTCTGATTGTTTTCATCCAAAAAAAGTTTTCTTTTAAAGCAAATGCATCAGGTGTACTTTATGTATATCCATAATTGTCTTTTTGCTCATTTGAAAAAAAAAAAAACTTTCTAAGAATTAGTCCTTGTTTGTCCATCTAAGAAACATAAGTTTTGTATAAGAATGAAATCCATAAAGAAAGATCTCCTAAATCTACGAGCACCTTTTACCTAGTGGCAGATCCACTGGCTTCCCTCCATTATAACCTGTGACCTAATTCCCTTCTCTTCCCCCACCCCCCAAACCAGCAACCAAACTATCTTGGGCCAACAGTACCACCTACTGGTCATGGTAGTAAATTCTGTAATAAGATTGCTTTAGTATATGCATAAACCACATTCTCCCATCATTTTCTGTACTTGAGACTTGTAAATTGTTTGGAAATTTCTCTTCAATTGCCAATTACATATGTCCATGCTATATATTACCAAAAGTAGTCCCAATACCACTAATCATTTGAAATCACAGCCCCACACAGCTCTGTCCATCTCTTTCTATGACCCCATCTCATTCTTCCCCATAACACAAGCTCTTCCACTGTGCCGTCGGGAACTCATGGGCAACAGCAAAATTTCCTATATCTTCACAGTCTTCTCCACATTTCTTCCACCTCTTTATTCTAAGTGAAACCTGTTCTTCTCACAGCTGTATTTACTGTCAATTCCAGATGGTACCCCGCTCCTTCTCCCTAAACATTCTTGCTTCCTTTGAAGCTCAGCTAGAAGCCTTCATAGTCGCTTCTCATCATTCCTTAAAGATTCTCATACCCGACCCACTGTCACTTTCTCCCAGAGTACTCTTCTCACAATGTCTTGGTGATTTCAAAATCATTGAGAAGATCCTTACAATAACCTCACCTCTCAGGCTTTTGATGTCCTCTTCTCCCATGATCTTATCTTGCACGTCATTTCAGCCACTTGCTTTTATGGTCACACTGCAGATGTTATCATTATTGGTAACTGAGTTCCCTTCATGAGATTATTTTCAGGCCCATACACTTCCACCACTACATCTCATCTCTCCAGCTCACTGTAATCATTTCTTTGGCCCCCGGAGGAACACCTACCTGTTGAACCGTAGCATTTTTCCTCACCTCATCATGTCTTAATTTATCTCTTTCATCAGTTAAGACTTAGTGACTCGATATGGTAATCATTACTTACACATGTCCAGTCCCCTTGCTCTTCTCTCCCATTATCAAATATACTTATTCTTAATCCAGCCCAAATGCCCACTCTATTACCTTCTGCCCCTGAACTGTAGAAGGTAGCTGAAAGAAAACACACTTATGCAAACATATTTTACTTCCATTCGTGACTACTAATATCAGGAACTCTTAAACAGTATCAGGAAATTCAACTGCCTTTGAATCATCCCTTTCTCCTCTTATTCTTCTGGACAACTATTTTGCTCTCCTCAAACTTGTGGCACTTTGTCCTTAATTTTCACTCTTACCTTTAATGATCTTGCTCTTCATTTTACTAGAAAATAGAGGCAACTAGAAGAAACTTCCACATGATCCCAATAATAAAATAAAATCCACAAACTTTCTTTCCTGTATGCCCCCTCTTTCTGCCTTCCCTTCTATTACATTGAATAAACTCTGCATGTTCCCACCTGAGGACAACCCCTCCATATATAAAATGGATCTCCTCTTCCATCCAAGAGCATCCTTCCTGAAGTTGCTTGTCTTCTCTGCAACAGTGATATTTCCCTCTTTAAGTGGATCATTATCTTTAAAAATAAAACCTAACCTTGACCACACATGCCCCTCCAGATACTATCCCATTCCCCTGCTTCCCTTCATAGCAAAAATCTTCAAAATGATGAGCTACATTCGCTGTCTGCATTTCTTCTCCTAATATTTCCTGAACCACTTCTAATTAGGCCACTCATTGATCAACAGTGATGTCCATATTACCAGGGTAATGGTGATTTCTCAGTTCTCATTGTCCTCCATTATCAGCAACACTTGGATCAATTGACTGCTCCATCTTCCTTAAAATGCTTTCTTTGTTTGGCTCTTTTTTGTCTTCCTATTTCTCTGGTCATTCCTCCTATTACATCCTTGCTGGTTTCTCCTCATATTCCAGACTTCTAAACTTGACCATGCCTCAGATCTCTTTATCATTCACTCTTCACCTGAACTCACTCAGTCCTCTAACTTTAAATGCCAACTATCTAAAGATTATTCCAAATTTCTATTGATAGTTCAGGCCTCGCCTTTGAACTCTGTATTCTTTTTTTTTTTTAATTTATTTATGATAGTCACAGAGAGAGAGAGAGAGAGAGAGAGGCAGAGACATAGGCAGAGGGAGAAGCAGGCTCCATGCACCAGGAGCCCGACGTGGGATTCGATCCCGGGTCTCCAGGATCGCGCCCTGGGCCAAAGGCAGGCGCCAAACCGCTGCGCCACCCAGGGATCCCTGAACTCTGTATTCTTGTAATCAACCCCTACTGGCTGTTATTATATGGAAGTCTAATAGGCATCTCAAATGTGACATGTCCCAAACTCAATTCATGGTCCCACTCCTGAGATATGTTCCTCTCTTTGCTTTTGTTTATAGTAATAAATGGCAAACCCAATCTCCCAGTTTCTTGAGCCCAACATCTTGAGTCATTCCTGACTCTCTCTTGCTACTTTTGTTACAGACACTTTAAAAAATACAAAAAAGTAGATTGAACCTTGACTCTACTTTTTTCATCATCTCCATGTCCATCAACAAATCCTATTTGTTCTACCTTTAAAGAATATACAGACCACTTCTCCGCATCCCCATCATTATTACTCTCACCCAACCACAGTACTGTAAGAGTCTCTTAACTATCCAACTAATTTCTGCCTTTCCCACTACATTTCCAATACAACAGTTGGAGTCATTCTTCTGAAATTCGTGCAAGATCATATCACTATTCTGCTCAAAACTCCCTTTTCATCTCCCCTAGAGGAAATTTTAAAATTCTTAGTATATTTGTGTCCTACGTCATCTGGCCCACTGCCAGTTTTTATCACTTCCCCACTCATGTCTTCCTTCTCCAAACTGGTCTTCTTTCTCCTATAACTCACTGCCCCTCCTCTGGCCTCAGGACTTTTGTACTTCCTTTTACTCTGCCTAGAATGTCATTCCTTTATAAAAAGTCCTTCCCTGACCACTCTACATATGAGCATCTTCCTTCTTCCACCCTCATCACTTAGATCCCCTATTTTTCTTTATTTTTTTCATGTTTCTCATCTCTACTGACAATATTGTTTGTTTTATATTTCTTCCTACTAGAATATAAATTTCACCAGAGTAGGAACTTTGTTTTATATATTGGTTTTTACCTAGAGTTTGTGACATTGCTCAGTGCATGATAGGAGCTAAATAAATATTGCCATACAAATCTTTTTTCTTTCTCTAACTCTTGCATCTTCATCTCTCATCTCCTGGTCTTCTGTCTTTCATTGCTTTCCTTAACATGTATTTTTGTAACATCCCCCAAAATAACATATCTAGGGCAAAACAACAACACCTTTAGGACCCAAGTAAATAAGTGTGAAAAACAACTGAGTGTAGAAATATAGATTCAGTAGCGTGTGTTTGCCCTACGCCAAAACTATTCAAATATAAATATAAATTTTTAAAAGTAAAACAATTCGTCTCTAAGACAGTTTTGGCCAGTAGGCCATGCATTTGCCACCCTTGTCCTGGCAGTTCTATATAGCTCTTGTAGCAAAGAAAATGCCATACATTTTGAAATAAATATGACAAAATAGGGCAGCCTGGCTGGCTCAGCGGTTTAGCGCCACTTTCCGCCCAGGGCCTGATCCTGAAGACCCAGGATCGAGTCCCGAGTCCCACGTCGGGCTCCCTGCATGGAGCCTGCTTCTCCCTCTGACAGTGCCTCTGCCTTTCTCTCTCTCTGTCTCTCATGAATAAATAAATAAAATCTTTTAAAAAAATAAATATGACAAAAAAACAAATAAAAATAGTCACTTTCAGAATCTCATGTTTCTCTCTAACATTTTATTTACCTTAAATTAAATTTATTGTTCCTCAACTTTCAGAATTTGAAGTATTTTCTTTAAGTTTTCACTATTGGCATTTTGACCAATTTTATTAAATTAATTTTCTACTATTTTAATGTGAATGTTGGTATTTAGTACATAGTATTTCATAGACACTTTATAAGGCCTCTGACCTCCAAACACAACCAATATAGTGACTCTTCTTATAGGAAGCAGATGGGATTAATGAGTTGTGATAATGGTCTATTTTTCCTAAACAAGGGAGAACAAAGTCAGTGTGCCACTTTCTAGAATATAGACTACAAAGAAAGAAAACACATCATGTTTGAAAATCCTCAGCTTAAAGATCCTTTATTTAAAAATCTTGCTTGTTTCTATAAGAAAGTAGGGAAATGATTGCCTCTCAATGTCCCCAGACAAGGTAAAAGCTGTGTCGGATGTTCATGTATGCCTGTAATCTTTGCCCTAATTAACCAGAATGAATCAGAACCCCTGAGCCTACCTTTTCACACTCCTCTCCGAATCATCACCCAGTTACACACACAAGTAATGAGTCACCTTCTGCTGTTACTCCAAAGGCTGATCCAGTCTGGACCCTGCACCATTCCCACAAGGGAAGAAGTCTACCACCAGGCTGAGGGCGAGTTCTGTGTGAGTATGATCTGCTTATTCCTCAGCATTGCCTCTGACTGGGAATAGGGAATCAAGGGCAGGGCTTTTGTTGTCTAGTAATTTTGTTTCATTGAAAGTTTTAAAAATCACATATATTGTGCCCTGCCTTCTTCATTTAGGAGTACTAGAATGATCTCCAAAAATGCCTATGTGTGTTTCAGCCTCCTATTGTTAATAGCTTAAAAAACGAGTTCTAAGCAGCTGGCTAATGGAAAAAAACTTTGAAACACAATCCAAGGGACACCTGGGTGGCTCAGCAGTTAAAGTGCCTGCCTTTAGCTCAGGGCATGATCCTGGAGTCCTGGGATCGAGTCCCACATCGGGCTCCCTGCATGGAGCCTGCTTCTCCCTCTGCCTGTGTCTTTGCCTCTCTCTCTCTCTCTATGTTATGTCTCTCATGAATAAATAAAATCTTAAAAAAAAAAAAAGAAACAATCCAAATATAAGCTGCTTCTCAAACAGGACCAAAGTCGACACAGAAATGTTCTCATCAAGCTGGGTTGCTGCAAATGAAGAAGAGGGGAGCTGAGCACTGGTCTAGATGTCATCATTGTAGGCAGCCCTGTAGATAAGCAAGACTTCTGAAACACATGGGTTTTGTTCTTCAAGAGCATGATTTAACATTGGAGAAAAAGACATTTTGTAGAATCAGTCAGGTAACACTCAAGCATGAGTGATGGAGAGAGCTAGACAAGAATGTCAATCCAAAATGGACCCTAAAGTAAGTAGAATTCAAGTAGATGCTCAGTCCTGAATAAGGAAATTGGCTCAGCTGTCAGATGCATTGGCAGTAAAAAGTCACATTGGCTCTGGCTCCTGAGCATAGCGGTAAGGCTTTCTACTTTGGAGCAGAGTCCTAATATGCAAACAGAAAAGTCAAACTCTGAGGCTAACAGGAAATGGTATCTTCTCAGAGGTCAAATTTGCTGAAACTTTTGAATAAGGAACAAAAGGGCAAACAGACCAAAGACCCTGGCAAAATCAGGACCCTGTCCCCTGAAGCCAATGACTGAACGGGAAAATAATTTCATATCCTCATGCCTGGATTTTAAGTGCAGAAAGCAATATAGTGTGGCAAAAATATGGGACATAAATTTAATAAAATGAGTTTTATGAGTTGGGTCATGGCAGAGCTTCCCTAATTAAACTTTATCCTCACGTTAGGGCAATTTTCTTCTTTTTGAGGCCAGCCTACCCTTTATTTCTTAACTTCCTGTCATTCTTTTTATTGGTAAAGCAATTATTTTTACTAAAACCAGCAGACAGAGCTCATAAAGTGACACTGTTTTGCCCATACTCTGCATTGTTGAAAGATATAAAAAATAAGTATATACTTTTGAAGGGGAAATATACCATCCAAGTATTACTCATCATAGTAGATTGTGCCCATGATTATAATTCAAAACTAGGTTTTTTGGATGAAGATTAGAAAAAATATCCCTTTTAATATAGGAAAACAGTGTTTGCTTTTGAACATATTACATGAAATAGACTTCATATTAAAATATTAACCCATAGGATTGAACTCATAGGATGTCCCCCAGAAGTCCTGAAATATATTCCCTTTGTCAGAAAACCTAAACTGATCATGACTGCTAAAAGCATTTCATGAAAACAATTCCAAGTGACTTGTTAGCAGCCACAGCTAAAATTGCTTCCTGTGACTATATCTGCAGGGAACATAAACTTGTAATAGAAGTCACTATAAACTTCTACCATTAAAAAAAAGTGTTTCACATTTCATGATTAACTATCAGTTATTGAAAAGTTAATGAGTTATATACTGAGCACTATCCATTGGCAAAGTACCAGTTCCAAAAAAGATTTTCATAATTTAAGGCAAAATCCACATAAAAAGATCTTGGTGACAAAGTTACACATATCACTTTCTTTATTTTATTGGGTTAACTTTAGATTAGATACATAGATATTTAGGAAAACGTTTAGAATAATGAGCTCTAGTCTATTCAAAAGTCATATTGTCATTTGTAGAAGAGGATGAAACACATAAGACCATTAGATACAGTTTTGTTGTTTCTTTTAGATAAAAGACTCCAAACAGAGTGTAGTGATAAAGCACACTACATTCTTTGAAGTCAATATTTCCCAAGAAATCAGTGTAGTCTACCTGCTGGGATTCTATAAAGAAATGCTGAGTGGTGTTGGCAATAGCTTCAGACTATTTCCTTTGAAAAAATAAAAATGATTCTGATTTATGGACCACCAGATGCCATGTTGGATGCAATTGTTACAAGGAGACCACAAAAACTTCAAAGTTGCTTGTCCAAGATGGTTTCATGAGGCAGTCTTTGTAAGATTAATTTGTTTTCATTATTTGATTGTTTTTCATGGAAAAAAAAAAGAAAACAAAAAGCTTCCAGGGATTTTGGCATCATGAAGCGAGTGGGTAGCTTTCCAGGATGAGGGTGGCATTGAAAGTATAGTGGTAAATAGAGAATAATCTGGAGAAAGGGCACTTGTTCATCACCATTATAGTTTTTCTCTCAGAAATAAAATTTTTTGAATATAAGTATAGGTGGATTATTTGCTGTGGGCTATGTTACATAGAATCTGAATAAAATGATGGCAAGTGTTGTTTCAATTCATGTCTTTCAGTATCACAATATAGGCTTCTTCTTAATTTCCAAAAGCAAAATAGGAAAATTTAAAAAGCAAACCAATGTTCAGGAATATTTTACTTACTATTTTAATAAACCTTTGTTTATGCCTAGAGGTGCCATTAAATTACCAGGCAGACATTAATATACAGCTCACTGGGGACTGGCGTCAACACAGTGAATATTGCTGGGCATTTCACTTGAGGCTCACTCACTGTTCTGTTTACCCACAGCTACTGGACAGAAGATTGGAAACACGGTTTGTGCTTTGTTTATATCCTCACTGTTTTTCTATCATACTTGGAGAGGAATAGTGATTTATGATGTGGATCAAATAACCATGCTACCAGGTTTGAAAAAAAATATTTAGACATCTCTTGACATTTTCCCTGTGATTACAGGATAAGATATAGTATAAGATAATTTTTTTCATTCAAAGAATTGACTGAAAATACAGTGGTTGATGCTGAATAGCATGATGCCTCACCGGTTTTCAGCCTGCAATTGGGAACTTGGCCTAAGAGTCAAAGGATAGGAGAATTAACTGAGGAGAAGCCAATGTCCATCTGTACAAATCTATGCCAATTATTATGTAGTTTGGAAAATCAATCAGAATATTGCCATGAAATCTGAGCCTAAATGTGTTTGGTACATTACCTCTAATTATAATATTTAGATTATAAATAATTCACCATGTATCCGTACAGTGGGTTAATGACATTACACTTCTGTGATGGGTGACCTTGATTTTCTCCCCCAGCTCTTAAAACATAAGCAGGGTGCCTGGCTGGCTCAGTCAGTGGAGTGGGCAACTCTTGATCTTAGGGTGGTGAGTTCAAGTTGACTGTCAAGATTACCTAAAAATAAACTCTTTTTAAAAAAATGGTGCTAAGAAGTTGAGACTAATAGCTCTATGTTGTTTTTTTTTTCTTTAAGTTTCCAGTGCAAATCTCAGTATAGAAATCTATTCAATGATTTAAAATGCATTTTTATACTACTTTCAGGTGCTAGAAGCAAATATCACAGCAGCAGGATAAAAATCAGAAAGCCATGCTGGCAAAATGGAGCTGTTTCCTCTGCTAAATGGAAGTCAGAGAGCATTCTTAACGTTAAGAACTGGTGGGACTTAGTGCATAATTTCCCACTGTGACTCTCAGAACTGTCAGCGATAGTCCTGTTTGACTCCCTGACATAGCTTTGAAAATGTTATTGAAAGCCTGTTTTCCTTATTTTTAAAATGTCAATGATCAATGCACCAGGCCAAAAACTTGAGTAATTACTGAATTTTTCTACCATCACAAATAATGTAATGGGTTTCTAGTAATTACCCCCAATTATATATAATGTACATATGTAGTATGTGTATAAATACTAAAAATAAATATTGGATAAAATGTGAAGAGGAAATGTAAACTGTTAACATCCTTTGAGAATGCAATTCTGGATATGTCTATTAATGTTACAGGTACACACATCGTTTCTCTGAGCCATTCCATAAAAATAAACTATCAACACATATGAGGGTGTGTGTGCAAGGATGCTTACTGTAGCTTTGTTCATGGCGGCAAAAATCAAAACACAAAGTAATGCTCATCTCTAAGGGTATAGATAATAAACTGTGGTTAATCCATATCACAAAGAGAATGTGTTGAAGCTGTATTAGTTGATTCAGAGAGATTTTTACACTATGTGTTCAAGTGAGAAAAACAGTTTCCTAATATTTTTTGAACAAAATGTTTTAAAAGCATCCTCAGTAAACTCTATATATAATCTGATCCGAGTCACTCAAAATTTTATATCTAGGTCTGCATATATGAATCTGATTGTAAGAGTTACCAAAGTATTAATAGTGATTATCTTATCTTGGGTGAATTTTAGTTTCTTTCTTAACCTTTTTTGTTGTTGTTTTTCTGGTAGACTATAATTTAGCACATTTTATTTGTATAAGATAAAAAGAGGCTTAAAGAATGATCAGTAAAGCAGCAATTTCAATGTTATAAATAACACTTAAGGAAAAAACTTAAAAAATACAGAGTATATAAACAGGTTTTCAAAAGGTTAAAAATTAATATTATGTTTTCAAATATGAGGCTTAGTATATACTCCAGACAACTGGTAAAGTTTTTTAATTTGGCAGGTTTTTAAAATTTTGCATAAAGGATTTATATTATGCTGATATGTTATAACCCAAGTACATAAAGCAGACCATTTGCAAACTCTACTTCTGTTCAAAAGTCCTTAATACCAACTAGATGATCTGTCAAAACTTCATACTAAGGCTTGGAAATGTTGGGTTAGATAGAGACTGTCAGAATATATAGCAGAGTCTTTTCCTCCTGGAGCAGGATTTAGGTCCCAATTTCTCCCAAGAATTTGAAACATGCAAGCCTAAGGTTCCAACAAACCCAAAATAGCCATCTAGAGATATGTATGTATCACAACACCATGGATTTTTCTTGGTTTTGAATATGGTGAAATGAATACTTTGGTTGCCATCTATAGAGATAACAGTAACATCTCCTAAGGGAGAGAAAGGTCTTTTTCCTCCCACCTTCTAAATTCTTGCCTGGAGTCTTTACAACACAAAAAAGATTAGTAAAAGAAAAGTATGCATGAGTTTTATGTGACACAGAAGACTTCATAAGGAAGTGAGATCTGAAGAAGTAGAAAAATCTGAGTGTTTTTTGTGCTAGGCTTGTTGAAGGGAGGGAGAGTTGTAGGAAAACTTGATAAGAAAGGAAAGGGTGTAAGTTAGGAGCCAGGAACTGGGGGAAGCAGCAAGGTCCACTCATTCAGATTCCTCTGCATGTCCTTCGGTCTTCACAGGTAAGGATGTTCTTTTCGAGGAAGGCACCTCTCATATGATATGCTGATTCAAGAGAAGGTGAGAAAGTCCTGCCTGCCCTCTGCCATTTCTTAAATCCTTCAGTTTAAAGTATTCAATATGCCAAGGTGTCATATGTCGGGGTATGGGGTCCTGAACACCATCACCACCATTAGCTGATCATTAAGACGTGCCAGGCACTGAGGTAAGGGCTTTCTACACATCATCTAATTGAATGCTTCAACCACAGGCAAGCCATATTATTTTTGCATGACTTGGTCTCTCACTTCATTCAGATCTCGATTCATTCAGATTCCCTTGTCACTCCACCTGTTAGAACATCTATCTCGGGGCTATAGTAGGGGTGTGGTGGTAATAGTTCTCTGGATCTTCTAGGACTTCTCAGGCACTCAGTATGTATTGAATGAATTAATGATTTTTATTTTTCCAATAATGAGGTCATAAACCCCAACCTGTTTCCTTTATTCTTCCACTTATTCATTTAAGATTTATTAAGCACTGACTATATTCCAGGCCTGTTCTGGGCCTTTGGAATGTGCCACTGAGCAAAGAAACAAAGTTCCTACTTCCTTGGAGCCTACATATTAGTCATTAAAATATTAAGTTATTTTTTTTACATGTAGTTTAACTGGTCGCCATAAAAGTAGTAACAAATTTAATAAACAGTATCCCCATTGCCTTCTATGGCCTTTTAAAACATAGATATGGTCCTTTCAGATTTATAGAAATTAACAAAACCTTTACATTTCATTTTTTGTAAATATTTAACTCCATACTTGAGAACTTGGGTAGACTTAGGTGGTTGAAGAGGTAAAATGGACTTATAAGCTAATAATAGAAATGTTTGTTTGTTCGTTTGTTTACTGTGAACACCAAGCACTGGTACACATACACACACAGCTCTAGTGATGATTCTTTTTTTTAATTAAAATTCAATTAGCCAACATAGTACATCATTACTTTCAGATGTAGTGCTCAAGAATTCATCAGTTGCATAGAATACCCAGTGCTCATCACATCACATGCCCTGCTTAATGCCTGTCACTCAGTTACCCCATCCACCCACCCATTTCCCTTCCACCAACCCTCATTTGTTTCCTATAGTTAAGAGTCTCTCGTGGTTTTTTTTACCTCTCTGAGGACTTCCCTTTCAGTTTTTCCCTCCTTTCCTCTATGATCCTCTGCACTGTTTCTTATATTCCACATATAAGTGAAGCCATGTGATAATTGCCTTTCTCTGATTGACTTATTTTACTCAGCATAATCCCCATCAATGTAAATGGTATGTATTCATCCTTTCTGATGGCTGAGTAATATATATATATATATATATATATATATATATATATATATATATCACATCTTCTTTATCAATTCATCTGTCAATGGATATCTCACCTCTTTCCACAGTTTGGCTATTGTGGACATTGCCGCTATGAACATTGGGGTGCAGGTGTCCCCTTCAGATCACTACATCTGTATCTTTGGGGTAAATACCTAGTAGTGCAATTGCTGGGTCATAGGGTAGCTCTATTTTTAACTTTTTGAGGAACCTCCATACTATTTTCCGGAGTGCCTGCACCAGCTTGCATTCCCACAAACAGTGCAAGAGGATTCCCTTTTCTAGGCATCCTTGCCAACATTTGTTGTTTCCTGTCTTATTAATTTTAGCCATTCTGACTGGTGTAAGGTGGTATTTCATTCTGGTTTTAATTTGTATTTTCCTGATGCCTGGTGCTGTGGGGCATTTTTTCATGTGTCTGTTGGCCATGTATGTCTCTTGGAGAAATGTCTGTTCATGTCTTCTGCCCCTTTCTTGACTGGATTGTTTGTTTTGGGGATGTTGAGTTTGATAAGTTCATAGATCTTGGATAGCCCTTTATCATTTGCAATCTGTGTCATTTACAAATATCTTCTCCCATTCTGTAGGTTGCCTTTAACTCTTGTTGACTATTTCTTTTGCTGTGCAGAAACTTTTTATCTTGATGAAGTCCCAATAGTTTACTTTTGCTTTTTTTCCCTTGCTTTTGGAGACGAGTCTAGCAAGAAGTTGCTATGGCCAAGGTGGAAGAAGTTGCTGCCTGTATTATCCTCTAGGATTTTGATGGATTCCTGTCTCAGTCTTTCAACTGTTTTGAGTTTATCTTTGTGTATGGTATAAGAAAATGGTCCAGTTTCAGTCTTATGCCTGTGACTGTCCAATTTTCCCAACACCATTTATTGAAAAGGCTATCCTTTTTCCAGTGGATATACTCTTTCTTGCTCTGTCAAAGATTAGTTGGCCATAGAGTTGAGGGCCCATTTCTGGGTTTTTATTCTGTTCCAGTGATCTATAGGTCTGTTTTTGTGCCAGTACCATATTGTCTTGATGATTCCAGCTTTGTTATGTAGCTTGATGTCTGGCATTGTGATGCCACCCGCTTTGGTTTTCTTTTTCAACATTCCTCTGGCTAGTCAGGGTCTTTTCCGATTCCATACAAATTTTAGGTTATTTGTTCCAGCTCTGTGAAAAATGTCAATGGTATTTTGATTGAGATTGCATTGAATGTGTAGCTTGCTATGGGTAGCATAGACATTTTAACAATATTTACTCTTCCTAACCATAAACATGGAGTGTTTTTAGAAATGGCTATTTAATAAAACCATTGTCCTATTACATAAGGTCGTGATAAAGAAGTCAAGGAAGAGGGATACCTGGGTGGCTCAGCGGTTTGGCGCCTGGCTTCAGCCCAGGGCATGATCCTGGAGTCCCGGAATTGAGTCCTACATTGGGCTCCCTGCGTGGAGCCTGCTTCTCCCTATGCCTGTGTCTCTGCTTCTCTCTCTGTGTGTGTCTCTCATGAATAAATAAATAAATAAGTCAAGAAAGAATTAGTTTTGAAACCATTTTTTTCTATTCCTTGGTTGTATCATTAGATTTTAACAATTGACTGGGAAACAAACAAGGGGTGGTGGAAAGGGAGGTGGGCGGGGGAATGGGGTGACTGGGTGACGGGCACTGAGGGGGGTACTGAGGGGGGCACTGGGTGTTATGCTATATGTTGGCATATCGAACTCCAATAAAAAATATATACAAAAAAAAAGATTTTAACATTTGAAAAAATGGTTTGACCAAGCTTAAAATATTACATTCCATACGTTCTCTTCTTAGGAAAAAAATGATGTTCTGTAACTGCATATGCACAAGCTCTTATCAGGAATCAAATAACTTGATTTTTTTTGTTTGTTTTTGAACCCAACATTGACCCTGGGTAAATGTGCCTGCAGTCAGAAAACACCCTGAGTTTTCTTGTCAGTAAAATGGGGGTAATATGCTGCCTTGTCTATGGTATAAAATTGTAAGAGGCAAATGAATTCATGCGGATTTTCATGACTGTAGCATACTACATATAATTATATATAAAATATACTTTTTGGTAAAACTTTAAGAATACAGAAAATGGAGCCTTTAACAATATCTGTACATGTGAGAAGATTTAGAATGAGAAAAAATAAATTTAGTGATAATTTTTAAACATGCTCCATCTTAATGAAATGAATGCTGGACTCTAAGACTAGCCAATTTCAAGTCTGCATTGGTCACTAAAGATAGTGTAAGAATAATAATAAATAAGAACAAGAATAAACCAAGAATTCACTTCACTGCCAGATCAAATTTATAGTTCTTGTAGAATGCCAAAAGGCAAGCTCAAACTGCTAGGAAATTGTGTCTTTTGGTATTTTTCCTTGGTAATTTAACTGGGTGGATTAATATAAACACAAAAAGATAAGATGTTATTCAATGTAGGTAAAGAGAAAATTTTGATACAAAGCATAAGATTAAAACTGATTTTTGGCATTTATGGGATAACCCTCTACAGAAGATAGTGGTAGGCAGGGAAGATTGGTCCCACAGCTGGGCTTTTCCCCACTTTAATATTAGGGACTCTCATACAATCCACAACTATCTTAGATAATATCCAGCACACCTAATCTCCTAGGAGCATAGTGACCTCTTATCTTTTCTATCAGTTGTTGATAAATTCTCCTTAGCTTCTTTGCACAGGGCTTTCTACACATCAAACAGTAGGTATTTGCTGGGGTGGAGAAACCTAGGAGGTACACAGCATCTACTGTCCTGGGAGTGTCAATGGTACCTTCTAGACGTAGAGAGACCTAACATTGAGTCATGAAGAGTGAGTAGAAATTGTGCAGAAGAGACAAGCTACTAGGGAAAGAGAAGATGAACTGAATCTATGAAACAGGAAGGGATCCAGATTTCAGAAGGCCTTGCACTTTATGCCAAGGATCTTGGATTCAGTCTCATAGGTCAAGAGCACCTTGACGCATTTTAAGTGGAGTAGTTTGGAACTGAGATTTGGGTTCTACGTAAATAAGGTAACTCAGCTGCGGATTTGACATGAGAAGGAGTAGAAGTGATGGTACATGGTTAAATACAGGAGCCCTACTGGGAGACTACATAATAGTTCCATATTTCACTGGTGACCATAGTAACCACACACAAAATGGCAAAATTAATTTCAACAACATGCATCAGGGAAACCTTTTAACTTTGAGAACATCCTTTTATAGCAAATATGACAGGAAGTAAGAAAATGTTACCAGTTCTCTTTCTGACTCTGTCTGGAGCCCACAAAATGAAATGGTGGTGCAGGGGACAGAGATGCAAAGTGGCGCTCTGGCCTTAGTACATGCTTACTTAGGCTGGCATCTCTTTAAATAAAACTTTCATTAGGAAATGAAAGCAAATAAAATCAAGAGCATAAAAGCACAGAAACACAATTTTACACGATATGGGCTCCTAATTTAACATTAATTAAGATCTAGACATTAATTGAATAGTTGATTAGCTCTTCAGTTCTTCTATTTATCATAGTTCTGTTTAGGAACCCATCCTTGGATATTTCTCCCTCCAATTGACTTCAATTCTCTTATTCACTCAAAGTGAGAGTCAGGTTTATGTGTCAGTTTCCTGCAGACTGGTAGGAATATATATAATTAATCAGCTGATAGGATCCCTGGATTAGAGAATAACTTTATAGGAGATGCCAGCTTCTTATCCAGAGATTTCAGGACCTGCAGTGGGTTAGTTAATTGAAAAAGGCTATTAAAGCAGGAATACGTATGAACTACATTTTTCAAAGTCTAAGTTTATACATATCTCATGTATTTTATATATATATGCATATCTAGGTGTATATACATATATGTGCAAAAACTATAAATGTCTATTCAGTTTTTCAGTCTTTTGATGTAAGGTTAAGGCTTTTTCTTTGACGTTTGCACTATCTTTCTTGAATAACCACAGCCATACACATCATGTACAATTTTTGATTTCCATTTCTTCAAGCTGCAATTAGAATCATGAGGTAGGGGTGCTTAGGTGATTCAGTCGGTTAAGCATCTAACTCTTGGTTGCTGTTGAGTCATGATCTTAGGGTCATGAGATTGAGCCCCGTGTGGGGCTGTGTGCTCAGTGGGGAGTCTGCTTGAGATTCTGTCCCTCTGCCCCTCTCTTCCCACTGCCTGCACTCTCTCTCTCAAATAAATAGGTAAATCTTTCTTTCTTTCTTTCTTTCTTTCTTTCTTTCTTTCTTTCTTTCTTTCTTTCTTTCTTTCTTTCTTTCTTTCTTTCTTTTTTTTTTTTAGAGAGAGAGAGGGCATGCACACCTGCACATGAGGAGGGGGAAGAGGCAAAGAGAAAGGGAGAGAGACCCTTAAGCAGGCTCCACACCCCGTGCAGAGCCAACTTGGGGCTCAATCTCACAACCCTAAGATCATGACCTGAGCTGATATCAAAAGTCGGATCTTAACTGACTGAGTCACCCAGGCAATACATAAATAAATAAATCTTAAAAAAAAAAAGAATAATGAGGTAATGTCAATGCAGAATCTTAAGATTTTGTGGATTTTTTCCAGAATTTGCTGGTGTCTCACCCACATATATATAATAGCAATTTCAAGCAGTATTTCCAGAGTATTCTAGTTAGTCTTCATAGAAACAATAAACCTCTTTCTTCTGTATTCATATTTGATTAATCTAGGTAACATTTAATTAAATAATACAATCCAAAAAACAAGTACAGAAGGTGAAAATTGGCTTGGGAACAAATGCAACTGATTCTTGGTAAGAGCGTTTCTGCTATATTCCTGATAACTTCACATTAGCATATGAGAACAACTCCCAAGCAGCTCCTAAGTGGAGTGTAGGAATGAGAAACATCTGGGTAGAATCTGGACTCTGTAGTTTACTAGCTGTGTAAGTTACTTATTGAGTCAGCTGTCTATTCTTTCTGAGCCCTGGTTTCTTGGAAGACAGCATGTTATAATCACAATTCCCAAAATTCAACGTTAAGTAAATTGTGTGGATGAACTCATCTAAGATTTCCTGTGACAGAGGGGACACTAGATAAATACTCATTTCTTTACTTCTTTGTAAAAGAAAGAGAAATTTTTCTATCATCATTACGCCCTTCCAACTCCTTTTGTCAGTATTATGTTTAGTTATTGATAGTTCCACTGAATAGTTTACATAGTTGAATCAAATTGATTTAACCTGGGAAATAAAAGGTTCTTAGGATAAACTTAATGGATTTTCCTAATCACTTGAAAGTGCTACAGAATAAAAATCAGGTGAATATTTCAAAAGCAAGTAACAGGATGAACATTTCATGGGCTTTCATGCCACTTTGCTCCATATCTCCCCTCCCCACCTTTCTATAGTAATAACAACTGGGAACTGGAGAACAGGAGGAAAAGGAAGACAGAAGGAGTCCTCAACACAACACGTTCATTTCATAAAACTTCTCTTTCCTTCCCCCTCCTTCTGTCCTCAAGTATTATTCTCTTGGGAGGATAGAATTATGTTTCTAACCCTTTGCCAATTTGAATATTCTTATACAACCATATATAACAGGACTGTTCTTGGTTCCATTGTGAGTTCTATTCTGGTCTTCTAGAAACCCTCTGTGTTGGGCCTTTGTGTGCTTTCGCTTGAACACTGGGTCTGGTGATGATGGGGGCAGGTAATATGGGCTATTTTCCTTCACAGAGATGTTATAAGGATAAATGAAATGATATTCATATAGCACTTTAGGATGTTCTTATAAAAGGCACCTTTGTAAATATGAAGTATTCTAAAAGGCCAGTGACTGCAACTTCTATTTAAAATAAAAATTGCTGACAACAATTTCAGCCCTGGAAAGTAAAGACATCAGCTTGAAATTGAAGTGCACTTTGCCAGGTAGCAGAAGGCTGTTCACATCACATCTGGGTCCTTATTGTAAATAAGGCTAAATGTCAGCATGGATCACTATGTACACTTCATCGTGCTTTGCTATTTGGAAGCATTGGAAGGCAATGGCCTGGTCCTGTTTTCTTTGTGATCTAGGAACATCTGGAAGTGTGGCTTGGTCTTAGAACCTTCAAGGGCATTGCCGTCTATCTCGAGAAAGCTCGGATCAGAGACATCTTGAAGATATTGAATTGCAGCAGGATCCAAGCCTGCTCTTGTGATAAACTGTAGGCCCTTGGAGCATTCCAAAGCCATTCATGGAGGTTACTCTGAAATGAAATCAGAGTGACTCTGAAAAACTTTCAACCTGAGGCAAGAGCAAAACTGTCATCTCTTAGGTGGCCATGATCGGGAACATATTTGGAGCTGTGTGTGTGCAAACGCTGCAAGTTACCCACTTGCAGTATACTGGGGGGTGTTCCTACGTTGTCACGGCATACTGGTAAGTTTTATATTCTATCAAGCAAGAGATGGCCAAGGACCACTAGAGATCACACACTAAGTTAGCATCCTGAGTGCAGAGGGCAATGAACTAGCAGTGATGAAATCTCTGTGAGTAGACAGCCAAACCAACAAATGCAATAGGGAGGGGATTCCTGGGTGGCTCAGCGGTTGAGCATCTGCCTTCAGCCCAGGGCATGATCCTGGAGACCTGGGATTGAGTCCCACATCAGGCTCCCTGCATGGAGCCTGCTTCTCTCTCTGCCTGTGTCTCTGCCTCTCTCTTTCCGTGTCTCTCGTGAATAAATAAATAAAATCTTTAAAAACAACAACAACATAATGCAATAGGGAGAAGTAGGAAGCAAATGTCTTGGGTGCACAGCCCTGGTAGATATCCCAGGCGACTCCATCATGGGACCTGCCCCTGGAATAGCACAGACTAAAGCTCCACAGATTCAGCAGTGCAAATGAGAATTTTAGTAAGAGGCAGAGGACAAGGATGTCAACCACTAGGGAAAAAAATAGCTTCTCAAAGAACCACAGCCATGGCAGCTGCCTGTGCACTTGCTCAGTTACAGACTCGTTCTTTGCTTTCCACTGTGAAGTTCTTCAGCTGCATTTGCCTTCCTGATCTCAACATGTAATGGAGCTTGTGCTCATAGAAGAAATATACAACCTAAAAAATAACTAGTGATTCTGCCACTGGTTGCTGATACAAAAACAAATACACCAAATAATATCTCAAAATAATGTGCTTGTCTTTAGAATTTTGAACTTCAAATGTGGAAATTCTGATACTCTTTTTGGATATTCCTTAAGTAACTTTAAGGAAGGTGTTAACATTTTGCTGCCTCTGTGTTTTTAAAATGACACAATTTTTAAAAAAGATTTTCTTATTTACTTGAGAGAGAGAGTACAATCAGGGGGAGAGACAGAGGGGGGAACAGGCTGTCCACTAAGCAGGGAGCCCAAAGTGGGACTCCATCCCAGGACCCTAGAATGGTGACCCTAGTCGAAGGCAGGCACTTAACCAACTGAGTCACCCAGGAGCCCCTAAAATGAGACAAATTAAATGGATGAAGGAGAGAGGGAGATAAAGACCTCCAGTTATGGAATGAATAAGTCACGGGAATAAAAGGCATGGCATAAGAATATAGTCAATGATATTGTAATAGTGATGCATGGGAATAGATGGTACCTACACTTATGGTGTACATAGTGTAACATATAAACTTGTTGACTCACTAGGTTGTATACCTGAAACTAATGTAACTTTTATGTCAACTATATTCAAATAAACATTTTTTAGAAAGAGGAAAATTGTAGGGTATTTCCCCTGAGCAAAGATTCCTAGAAAAGCATTAGATATCTTGTCCTCATTTTAGGTTTTCATTAAAAGCCTGAGACTTTCATCTTATTCTATTCCTAAGTCCATTCTGCAAATATTAATGTTTAGGAACACTACTGACTTTTCTCCTCTTTAAGAACCAGAAGACAGACAAAAAAGAAGGGGGTAAAATTAACTTTATTGACCATTAACTCTACCGTAGGGTGCTTTCTCTGTATTTAGCACTCATGACACCTTATGATGTAGGAATTATTAACCATGACATGTGTCACTAGGAAGTAGAAGCGTCACTTGCCTCTTAATGAGGTAGAATGAGATTTCTTATGAATTTTAAGAACTTAAGTTTGCTGGACATTATAATTCTGCTTTATCAATGAAGAAATAGACCTGTAACTGTGGTTAGGTAATTGACTCAAATGGTAACTGTGGAGTTTGAAGCCTCCAGGTTTTCACTCTCTTAAGTGTTTTAAAGTAAGGCATTTCAAATGGGTTTTAGAAGTGAATTAAAAAAAAAAGAAGAAGTGAATTCACCACTTAGTCTTCAAAATAAATCTTTAGGTAGATAACTAAAATGATCATGAAAAAGTGATAAAGCATGAAAATGGGATCATTTAAAACATGTTTCTTCTTTCCTTATTTATTGCTTCTAGAGTGTTTGGTTTTAGGAAATTGAACAAGTAGGAATAATACCATGACATGTGATAGACGCTAGCTGTTTGCAGTGCGGTACCAAGAGAGGAGACATATGATTTCAGGAAAAAGGAGGAGGCAAACAGTTTCAAAGCACTTTTTTTTTTTTTATTGCTTTTCACTTTGTTCTAGAAAGCAATATAAAAACAGGTTTATCTTGTTTTGTGGTTAGTCATTCCTTAAGGTCTCAAGGTTTATACTTTGCTTTCTTGGATTAGGTGGTCAGTGGGTGTAGACATGCTTCCTATAACATATACCTAAAGTGTAGGGACTCAAGTTGTGAAGAGATCAAAATATTTGTCAGAAATTCTCAGCTTTTTATGAAGTTAACCCAATGAAGATAGACATATAACCAGAGGAAATGATGATCTTACTCTTTGAGAAAATCCCAGTCTTTTTACAAGCCCATCAGAGTTGAGAACCAGAAATAGCTTTTTAAAAAGATATTTTAGTTTAAAATGCAAGAGATGACAAATCCAATCCTGGAGCCCTCTGAGGATTTGGCTATCAAACACTGATATATCATAGCAGCATTTATTTTATAAGTCATGTTAATGATATTCTGAGAGCTCTGTGTTTATTGTTTAACACTGCTATCATTTATTGATGACTAATGGCCAATAAACAGAGCCTCTTGCCTTTACTCTGACTTCCAGTCAGTATTTATGGATTAGGCCCATTAGTCTCCTTTTGAAAGCCATTGAGACAATGCAGCTGGTACCCAGATGAAGAGGACATGCAAAAAAACATCTGCCACTCAAGTAAAGACAAAGAAGCAAACTTGTTGGGAAGATATGCTATTGCAACCACAAAGAAGCACTTAAATATAAGTACTATTAGGACTTAATTAATATTCCTAAATATCTAGTAGAATGGCTCACATTTTATTCTAGCTTCTATCTTTAATAGTCTCTGCATTCTCTAAAACTGAGAGTTCCATGAGAGATTATGGTTGAGATTACTCTAAAGAAAATAAATGCTTAGCACTTCCAAATTTGGACATAAAGGAATGATAAGAAAACTTAATCACTGAAGTAAATGGGTAAAAGGAAGATGGCACACAATTCATAGGAAAAGTAATTTAAAAGACACAAAAACTAAAATGCTCAAAATTTTTTATTAATTCACTGATCACATAAGGAAAGAGAAAAATATTTGTAGAGTTTTCCCCTTTTCTAGTCTTACCTTAAAGATATAGTAATTCTCCTTCCTTGTGGTTTTACTCAATAGATTCGGTTACTGGGGTCAATCAACCCCAGTCTGGAATCACATCATCTTCCTGATATCCTCAGAAGGTAAATAGTAGCTTAACACTAGGTCATTATGGCTGTGACACTACCCTCACTTCATCTCATCACATAAGCATTTTATCATCTCACATGATCACAAGAAGAAAGATGAGTAAACTATAACAAGGTATTTTGAAAGAGAGACCACATTCACATAACTTTATCATAGTATATTGTTATAATGGTTACATTTTATTATTAAGCATTGTTAATCTCTTACTCTGCCTAATTTATAAATTAAATGTTACCATAGGAATATATGTGTAGGAAAACGACGTGGTACTATACTCCTGCAGTTTCAGACAACTATTAGGGGTTTTGTAAAGTATCCTCTGTGGCAAAGGGGAAGGATACTATATACTTGGGTTATCAATGTACGGTTACGTTACATCCGCTTTGCAGGTGGCCCCTATATACTTACGAATTCACTTTATCTTCCAAGTGAACTCCTAAAGGCGTATATTCCAATTGTTTAAGATGACTCTAAATCTCTAAAGGTCTTATACTTTCCCAAAATTGAGTTCTGTATCTAATAATCTTTATCACTAAAACAGCTCTTCTGGGAAGTTATGTCCCAGTGTAGTGAACATGGAAGAGGGAATGCTGTGAATGGGAACTGCAATTGCCTGACCCAGCCCTGTCAGTAGGTAGCATATGATTTTTTGGAGGAGCATAACTGGTTTGGCGTATAATTTTTAGGAGGAGCACAACTGGTTCTTGTCGGTTTAATGGAAATATTGGACTAGAATTATTTTAAAGTGCACCTCCGATTTTAAATTTCTAAAATTCCAAATAGTCCATTAAAATAGAATCAATTCTCTAACAATCTTTTTTGATTAAGTACTTTAGAAGAAACATATAAATAACTTTTACCCAGAAATGAATGACTCAAGAAAGTCAAACTGTTTGCCTTAACTATTACTTCTGCCTATCTCAATATATACTCATATTACTTTTCTTCTATGCTATTTTAAATTGTCTTAATTCTCTCTAACTTTATTTATTTCATTCAGCCATATATCTGCCTTCTGGATCTTTTTTCTTTGTTTGTTTTCTTGATCTTTGGTTGATTTTATTTCCTCTGCATTTTCCCTACATTCCAGGAAGGAAGAAAAATTATGTCAGAACAGCCTCTATCTACCCAAGGACATAACTTTCTAGACAAAGGTACTATTTTCCATCAATATACTTTTTGGCCTTAGGTCTTTATACTGCATTTTCAGGAAAGTGTTGCTTTTGAGGGGTTGATGAAGGCAGATTTGCCAGTGGGATTTAATAATAAATTTCCACTTATTCCTTAGAAAAGTTTGTAAGCTGCACCTAGGAGTGGATAGATTCAGGGAGTTATTTTGGGGTAGGAAGATCTTAAAAGTCAAAGGTGAAACTTAAGAATCTTAACTTTTTCTTATATAAGGTTTATAGAATAGGGATGGGGTGGCAAACTTCTTTTGTAGAGGCAAGCCTCTGTAATGGGTCAGATAATAAATATTTCTGGCTTCACTGGGCGATAAAATTGCTTTGCAACTATTCAACTCTATTGCTGTAGTAAAGGAGCCATAGACAATACTAAACAACTAGGCACAGCTGTGACTAACTTTCGATATAACTATAAAAACAGAATTTGTTTTTATTTACAAAAACAAGGGCTTTAGTTTTCCCACTCCTGGTATAGTACTAAGCAAGCAATTTGGAGATGTGAATTTAAGAGCTCTGCTTTGATAAGCTGTATATATCAGGAAATGCCATTCATCTGGTCGTTCAATTCGTTCTTTCCAGAGAAACACAATTGCAACAGCCTCTGAAATAGAAAAAGAAAGTTCCACTGGAGAATGGCAGTGATACTTTCTTTCTTCCTTATTGTGCAAGACTTTCAATCCCAGTACCCAGGGCCACTTAAAATTCCTGAGCCAGCCTCACCACCGATGCTAAGAGATGCAGTTTATTAAAAAATAATACTTATAAATATAGCCTGGCTTGTGTGGCTCTAAGGTATCTTCTGGTACAGCTTCTGGTCTCTAACCCAGATTTTTCCTTTCTCCCAATGTGCACAAATTAGATTTACCAAGACAAGTAGGCCAATCACAATAGCAAACTCTAGTCTTATTTTTCTACTCAATAATTAATCACTTTTCTTCAAGGCTGTCAAGGGAGGGAAGTACATGAAGCACTGTTGGCCAGCTGGCCAGGTAGTGGTGGGACCTTGGAGGTACAATAAAGCCTATGAGTGTTGAAGATGTACTAATATTCTCATGATAAATGTTTTCCAAGAACTTGTGATAGAGGATAGCTGTGAAAAAACCTTTAGGACCACAGCTGCATGTAGTGAGCATATAGGTAGCTGCAGGTGAAATTTCAGGTTCTAAGGTGTAGTGTTCAGAAAGTTTTCATCGCCTCAAGAGTAGCATACAATGATTTGAAAGGATAAATGAAGAACTGGTCAAGAAGAAATGAATAAAAGCAAATGATGAAGATCAATATTTTATTTGATAAATAAAATATTTATTGATTTTATGGCATTGATAATTTCACAATAAATTATGTAGAAAATTAAAACAAAAACCACAAAATTATCTATCACCAATGATTCAGTTTCTACTGTGTGTAAGTTCAAAACATGTTATGAGTTGAAAGCAATAATTAGCATTATTCAGTATTAGCAATTCACTTTTTTATCACTCTTTAGATCAAGATATTACTGCATAATTTTCTAGTTTTCAAAAATGCATAACACATTAATGAACATTAGGCTTGGCTATAAGTAATAGAAAACTCAAAATAATAGTGATAAACAAGAAAGAAGTTTGTTTTCTCTCTAATATACATACAATCTGGGGGTAGGCAGTCTAAAGCATGTAGGGGGCAGCTCCACAAGATGCCTTTTGTGCTCTACCAGTCTCGGTGGAAAGATGGATGCTTGGGATTTAAGCCTTTATACTTGCATTCTAGCTAGCAAGAAGAGAAAGGTACAAAGAGGTGAACATCCCCTTTCTTTGAGGTTTTTCTTAGAAATCAGGCCCTTCTAATTACATTCCATTGGTAAAACTTGTTCATATGCCCATTTACTAGCTACTTGCTTCTTTACAAAGAAAGCAAAGATTACAGCCGCAAAAACTGTATTATTCATGCTGTTTTCTACACACACGTGCTTTTGAATTTTTCCTTCTTATCCATTTTTCTTTGAAAGCATGTGCCCAGTAGAATCAGGAGTTCTCCCACTAGGCAAAAAGGAGAAAATGGGCAAGTAGATACTGCCAGCAATCCCTACCACCCATTCTGATTACACAGCCCTTGAATCAGCCAACCCAATCATTCTTTGAAACAGCCTTTGGGAGCCCAAGAACCTAGTAGAATGTACCCAAGTCTGCAAATTACAGACATAAGGTTTCCACATTTCTTTTAGATCTTTGTACTTAAATTGGACTTATTATTCCAGTTGATGCCCAGTCTTACAGGACAATCATAGATACAGCTCTATGTAATTTTCTAGGAGGAGGTAAAAATGCCCTCTGGAGAATTTTAATATGTTTGGCATTTCTCTCAGGAATATGAAGTGGACAGCTACTCTATGAATGATCTTTGACCTGCCCTGGAGCTATGCAGGCAGCTATCTTTTCCCTAGCAACCAACATTTTAAAAAATTACTCGGGTAATTATCATACATTAGTTTTTTCTGATAATTGTAAGGAAAAGTCATACATTCATTTTAAGCCACAAAAACTGTATTATTCATGCTGTTTTCTACACACACGTGCTTTTGAATTTTTCCTTCTTAACTCAGTCATTCTTCATTAATGGTGCCAAGTTATGCCTTTGTTTTTAGCTTAGCTAGTTTTTCCAAGTGCTTCTGTGATATTGTTATGCACAGTGTTGGCTTTATTTCTTTTACTCTTTCTATCCTTCATCATTTATTAATGACACAGATTGTGTGATGAAGAGTTGTCAACATTATCATTTTTCTATATTTACAGGTATAATAACTGCATTGAAGTGGATTTGTCATCTAATAGCCTTAAATGATCCCTCTCTTTCAGGCTGCATTTCCCTCCATTATTTACTGTGCTTCCCAATAGCTTATCATCCACTGCTGTCTACTCTCCTCTTTGTCCTTAATTTCCTGAGACAGATTTCCACTTAAGAGACTGAGAAACTATTAGATGGAGAGTTTCCACAAACCACGGGAGCATAAGGTCTTCTGCAAACAGACACATTCACACACTATAGGTTAAGGAAAGAAAGTAGCATTACATCTTCCATGCTGACAAACCCAGTTGCTATCAATGTGGAGAGGGCATAATGGCATTTGAATTGAGGGAATCTACATGCATAACTCTCATTAACACAAATACAATAGAAGCTAAGTGCCTAAATTCCTGTGCAGAGAAAAGAGAAGTGGTTATACTCCTAGTCTAATGTAAAACATGACCTCCTGTATTTGAGTTGGAATTTTCATAACTGTTTAATATTAGTTTGTGAGTTGTTCTTTATCAAAGAATAAAACAGTACTCTATCTCTGTAAAACATTTTAGCAACACTCAGAGAAGCTGATTACCAGATATTTATTTTGGAAATTAGCTAGCTAGCTACATATGTTTTCAAATTAAGCATGTATTGGTGGTATTCTGTTGTAATTGGAGAGCCCACTATATATCTTTATCTTTGCTATATTTAGAATACAGGAAAATAACTCAGCATTTCCTTTCATGGTAATGTTTTGGGGCTAAAAATATTCACTGGTAAAAAAGTGTTCTTCCATCAAAACAATTGCTCTTAAATATGTATTTTTTGAAGGTTACATGACATGTCAAGAATTATGGATCCTTTCATTTAAATCAAAAAAATTTATCAAAAGATCCTTATGGATCTTTTCATTTAAATTATAATTACTTCAAATAATTAAAAAAAGCATACATAAGACTTATTCAACTTCTCCAAAGAAAAAATATAAAATCATTATCATCATGCCATTGTAATTTTCACAAATTATCCACCAGTGATAAAAGAATTACATGTGTTGACGGTTGAACCAAACACTTCCATCTAAATTATGTTTCTATAAATTGCTGGGGGAGCTTTTTATTTAACTTGCCTGAATGAAGCTGTGTACTTCCAATTTCCTTATAAGCCCATGCTAAGATCTGAGTTATTTTTTTTATTATTACAGAATTTATTTTTAAACAATCTCTATACCCAATATAGGGCTTGAACTCACAACTCTGAGATCAAGAGTTGCATGCTCCACTGACTGACTCAGCCAGTTACCCCAAGACTTGAGAAGTTCTTGATGCACAGTGTGGGAGTTGGTTGAGTTAAAAGCATCATTGATTCGCATCTCTCCACAGTTGCCAGATAATTCCTGTGCTCAACAGCATAAAAAAACTTATTGACTGAGTTGTCTATGCTTACTGTAGTCTCTTTTCAATTTTTTCCCATTTGGCTTTGATATTAGGTATCTATTACTGTGTAATGAGCTACCTCCCAAATTTCCCATCCTAAAACAACAAACATGATTTATCTCACAGTTTTTTTTTTTTTTGATAAGATTTTACTTATTTATTCGAGAGAGAGAGAGAGAAAGAGAGAGAGAGAGGCAGAGACACAGGCAAAGGGAGAAGCAGGCTCCATGCAGGAACCCTGACCTGGGACTTGATCCCCAGTCTCCAGGATCACGCTGTGGGCTGAAGGCGGCGCTAAACTGCTGAGCCACCCAGGCTGCCCTATCTCACAGTTTTTATGGGTTGTGATTTTTATGAGAAAAAGAAATCTTTTATGAGAAAAGATCTCATGAAGAGGCATCAAGAGGGTAGCCATCTGCAAATCAAGGAGAGTGAAACCAATCCTGCCAGCACCTTGATCTTGAACTTCTAGCCTCCAGAGTCGTGAAGAAATAAATTTTATTTAAGTCACTCACTCTGACCTATTGAATATGTAGATCATGGTATGTTAGGATTTTTTCCTGCAGGGTAGATGAAGCCATTGAAGATTTTTGAGTACAGCAGGGCCATATGTCTGAAAAGAGGGTGAGATCTCTGGAGGGTGGTAGGTCACCTGTCTTCTTTTATTGTGATTCTTTTTTGTACACTCGACTCTCTGGATAGTTTTATCCAATCCCATGGCTTTAAAGACCATTCATGCCAAGGACTTCTAAATTTTTATCCCTAGCCCTGACCTCACTTGGAACAGTTTAGCCAACTCCTTAATCTCCATGTGAATGTTTAATGGCCTGTCCCAAAATAAATCTTGATTTTCCTTATTAAATTTGCTCTTCCCTAGCTTTTTCATCCTTGTAAATGATACTAACATTTACCCAACTAGTGGATTTAGCTGAACCTTAGTAGTCATCCTGAGTCATCTAAATCTAATCCAGTAGCCAAATCTGTCTCTCCTCTGTAACACAATTGGAAATTATCTACCTTTCTTCCTCCTCACTACCACTGTCTCTCTTGTGCAGGCCAACAAGAACTCTCCCTTCAACCACTCCAAAATCCTCCTAACTTGTTTCTCTTCTTTTTCTTTAAAGCCAATATATTCTTTCCTTGCTTAAAATTTTCCTACAGCTTTCAACTACATTTAAATAAAATCTAAACTTCATAACCTGAGGTCTACAAACACATAATTGATCTGGATGATCTGGTCCTAAACTTCATAACCTGAGGTCTACAAACACATAATTGATCTGGATGATCTGGTCCCGGTCTCTTCCAGGCTCAGTCCCATTTCCCTGCAACACTCTGGTTATATTGACCTTCTTTCTATACCTTTAACACGCCATAGAAGGCAGAATAATGGCCCCCAAAGATGGCTACATTCTGACCACCAGAACCTGTGATATGTTTGTTACCTTACATGGCAAAAGGGACTCTATGGCTGTGATTAAAGTAGGGATCCCAAGACGGAGACATTGTTCTGGGTTCTCTGGGTGTGGCCATCATAATTAGAAGGGTCTTTATAAGTGAAAGAGGGCAGAAGAAAGGCTGTGTCAGAATGATTCATCATGAGAAAGACTAGGTGGGTAGTTGCTGACTTTGAAGATGAGGGGAGCCAAAAGCCAAGGAACGCCAGCAGCCCCTAGAACAGGAAAAGGAAATAGACTCTCCTCTTAGAAACCTAGAAAAGAGTGCAGGCCTACTGATATGCTGATTTTAGGCCAGTGAGATCCATTTTTGACTTCAAAGCTCCAGAACTGTGAGATAACTCATTTGTATTGTTTCAAACCACTAAGTTGAGGCAATTTGTTACAGCCGCAACAGAAACATAGGTTGTTCACCAAATGTTTCCCCTGCCTTAAAGCGCTCATCTTCCAAATATTAGCATCGTGGACACTTCCCCATCATTTGGGGCCTCTGTTTAAATCACACCGCTTCAGAAAGGCCTTCTCTAACCACTCAGAGTAGCCTCCTTGTTACTCTACCATGTGACCTGTTTTATTGTCATCATGGCACTCATCACTACTTGTTCTTTTTTTTTATCCAATTACTGGATTATAGAAGCAAAGCTGAAACCTTGTCTCTCACTTTCCCCTGTTACCCCAGTATCTGGAATAATGCCTTGCACGAAGGAGCTCAATAAATATTTGCTGAATAAAAGTACCCCTGGTACTTTTATAAAAGTATAAAAGTACCCCTTTTATAAAATAAAAGGACCCCTGGTCCTGGCACATAGTAAACATTCATACACTCTAAGTAAGCACACCATATTCAATGTTACAACCAACGTAAGTAACAAAGTTTAAAAGTAAATATTTGCTACATAAATGCCTAGGATTTCCATAAGCTATAGTTGAAGAATTCAGGAACTACAGCAACTCTGTTTTCATGAGCTCAAACCTTCCTTTTATCTGTATTCTGGACATTTCTCTTTATATGTTTCAGTGGCCTTGCACACAAGATATAAACTAAATTTACAATCTCCCCAAATTTATTTTGTAAAGATTCCCTGGCCGGGTGAATGGCACTGGTATCTATCTGACAGACATTCTGGGACTCATTTTAGCCTGCTTCCCCATTCTCCTAGAGATGACTGGTCATTTGTTTTTTATTCTTTCTGCTTAACAGTTTTTTTTGTTTGTTTTTGTTTTTGTTTTTTTTGCTTAACAGTTTTTATACTAATTGCCCTTCCCAGCTCCATTCACTTAGTCACTTCTTCCTGAACTATTTGTGCAGAGACTGCTTCTAAAGGGATACTTCCAGCAAACTGGACATATCATCACTAGCCAGTCTAAAATCCTTCAGTGACTCCCCACAGTATTAATAAAATCTGAATCCTTGACCATGACACACACATGATCTGTACCCTGGCTAGTTCTCTCTACCCTTCCCACATCACTCTCCCTTCGCTGACTCATCTAGCTACCCTGGTCTTTGAATGCCATGGTGTCAAGCTCTTCCTCGCTGAGCAATAGCTTTCTCCCACCTGCCTGCTCATCCTTCTGATCTCAGGAGGCCTCCCTCAATCTAGATTATTCACAACATCCTGTTCCTTTCTGATAGCAATTTGTAATTACATGTTTGATTACATCTGTTTCCTCTACTAGATTATAAACTCCTGAGGGCAGGTTTTGTCTTCTTTTGTTCAAAACTGTATGCACAACACTGACACATGCTGGCACATAGTGGAGGCCATTATATATTTGTTCAATAAACAAACCTAATATTCATTGAACAAAGAGCATTTATCATGTGTCTTTTAGAGAAATGTGCTTTCACATGTACATTTTCACTGGGATGATGTCAGGTGAAGTGGCAGGAGTAAAATAGAAATAAAACTAAGGTAAAGCAACAGAGGAAAGGAAAAATGACAGGAAAAATGAATGAAAGAGAAGAGTGATAGAATTATCGAAGAAAGAAAGGGCAGGAAAGGACCTTGTAGTGGGTTGAATGGTGGGCACACCAAAAATAGGTCCACATCAAAGCCCTGGAACCTATGAATGATTCCATTTCTAGCTTTCTAGAGTTGCCAGAACAAAGTACCACAAACTGGGTGGCTTGAAACCACAAAAATTTATTCTTCCACAGTTGAGGCCAAAATTCTGGTATCAAGATGTTAGCAGGGTTGATTCCTTCTGGGGGCTTTGAAGGAAAAATCTGTTTTATGTCTACCTCCCAGCTTCTGGTGGCTGTTTCCAAGGCAGAATCCTTGGCATTCCTCAGCTTGTGGACACATCACTCCAATCTTCTGCTTCCATCTTCATATAACTTTCTCCTCCTCGTGTCTCTTTCGTGTGTTACCATATGTCCTTTTTTTTAAAAAAAGATTTTATTCATTTATTATGAGAGACACAGGGAGAGAGGGAGAGAGAGGCAGAGATATAGGCAGAGGGAGAAGCAGGCTCCATGCAGGAAACCCGACGCGGGACTCGATCCTGGGTCTCCAGGATCAGGCCCTGGGCTGAAGGCAGGTGCCAAACCGCTGAGCCACCCGGGCTGCCCAGCCACATGTCCTTCTAATAAGGACACTGGTCACTGGATTTGGGACCCATCTTAATCCAGTATGACTTCCATTTATTACATCTGCAAGACTCAATTTCAAATACGATCACATTCAGAGATTCCAGGTGCACATAAATATTTGGGGGGACATATTCAACAGAGTTGAGTCACCTAGTTTGGGAAAAGGATATTTGCAGGTGTAATTAAGGATCTTAAAATGAGATCATTCTGGATTATCTGGGTGGGCCCTAAATCCAATGACAAATGTCTTTATAGGAGACACACAGAAGACACGGACAGAAGAGAGGAGCCAATATGAAGACAGATGCAGAGACTGGAGTGATGTGGCTATTAGCCAGACACACAGAGGAGAAGATGATGTGAAGATGAGGGGCAGAGATGGGAGTGATGTGGCCATAAGGCAAGAAAGCCAAATTATGCCAACAACCACCAGAAGCTGGAAGAAGCAGGCAAAGATTCTCTCTCTAGAGTCTCCAGAGGAAATATGGCCTTGCCAGCACCTTGACTTTGGGCTTTTGGTTTACAGAGATACAATAAACCAGATTTGCTAATTTTAAGGCATCTAATTTTAGGTATTTGTTAGGGTAGCCATGGGAAACTAATAGAGGTCTTACAGTAAGGATAGAAATCGCAGCACACTGTATTTCCCTTTAAGTACCAGTGAAACAAAAAACCTTTCCATGAGTTTCCTTGCAAACAGCCATAAAATTAAACTGGCTCAATTCTCTGTAAGTATAATGTTTAATGATTTTTTTTTTAAATACAAGAGCATACCTTCAATGACTGAAACATAGGAATCTTTAACCTACTAAGAAATTATTCTAAGAAAATAATTGTGTTGTAAACGATCTTTCATCTCCACTTATCTGGTGACTGCTTGATAATTAACATCAGATTTTATCACATCTCTTGTGCTTTCTTTTCTATTTTCAGCTTAAGTTGTTTAATGTCATGTGTCTTCCTATTAAGTTCTTTTTATCTTGACTTCTTGTCATTCTGCCTAATATATAATTAGATGAGACTCCATACTGTGTGACCTACAACTGGTAGCATAACTGCAAAAACTGCCTTAGTTTTTGGATAGCAAGTCATGTCATCAAGATAAAGCTAAATAAGTAGAGGAAATTACCAAATGAGTCTCTTTCAATCTCTGAATATTCAAATTCAAAATTAGAGTCTGGCATCACTGAGCAATCCTAGAAGTCTCTTCCAAACCTGAGGTTCCATAGTTACCCATTTAAGTCATAGACGCCACACTGCTTCAAAATGTCAGATAGTATTTTATTTGCTCATGTATTTCAGAGCATACCACAGAGATGTTGAAGCTCCTGCTGGGTCTAGGAGGGAAAAGTCCATTCAGAAATGATCAGTGTCTTCCTCAATTTCTTTCAGAAGTGTTCTATAGTTTTTAGGGTATAGATCCTTTACCTCTTTGGTTAGGTTTATTCCTAGGTATCTTATGCTTTTGGGTGCAATTGTAAATGGGATTGACTCCTTAATTTCTCTTTCTTCAGTCTCATTGTTAGTGTATAGAAATGCCATTGATTTCTGGGCATTGATTTTGTATCCTGCCACGCTACCAAATTGCTGTATGAGTTCTAGCAATCTTAGGGTGGAAGCTTTGAGGAAGACACAAAGAGATGGAAAAATATTCCATGCTCATGGATTGGCAGAATTAATATTGTGA
Organism: Canis lupus dingo; assembly: GCF_003254725.2. Classification (NCBI taxonomy): domain Eukaryota; kingdom Metazoa; phylum Chordata; class Mammalia; order Carnivora; family Canidae; genus Canis; species Canis lupus. Next base: position 45,010,152 of record NC_064257.1, on the reverse strand, counting down.
AAATGTCAATGTTACCCAGGGCAATATACACGTTTAATGCAATCCCTATCAAAATACCATGGACTTTCTTCAGAGAGTTAGAACAAATTATTTTAAGATTTGTGTGGAATCAGAAAAGACCCCGAATAGCCAGGGGAATTTTAAAAAAGAAAACCATAGCTGGGGGCATCACAATGCCAGATTTCAGGTTGTACTACAAAGCTGTGGTCATCAAGACAGTGTGGTACTGGCACAAAAACAGACACATAGATCAGTGGAACAGAATAGAGAATCCAGAAGTGGACCCTGAACTTTATGGGCAACTAATATTCGATAAAGGAGGAAAGACTATCCATTGGAAGAAAGACAGTCTCTTCAATAAATGGTGCTGGGAAAATTGGAATCCACATGCAGAAGAATGAAACTAGACCACTCTCTTTCACCATACACAAAGATAAACTCAAAATGGATGAAAGATCTAAATGTGAGACAAGATTCCAACAAAATCCTAGCGGAGAACACAGGCAACACCCTTTTTGAACTCGGCCATAGTAACTTCTTGCAAGATACATCCACGAAGGCAAAAGAAACAAAAGCAAAAATGAACTATTGGGACTTCATCAAGATAAGAAGCTTTTGCACAGCAAAGGATACAGTCAACAAAACTAAAAGACAACCTACAGGATGGGAGAAGATATTTGCAAATGACCTATCATATAAAGGGCTAGTTTCCAAGATCTCTAAAGAACTTCTTAAACTTAACACCAAAGAAACAAACAATCCAATCATGAAATGGGCAAAAGACATGAAGAGAAATCTCACAGAGGAAGACATAGACATGGCCAACATGCACATGAGAAAATGCTCTGCATCACTTGCCATCAGGGAAATACAAATCAAAACCACAATGAGATACCACCTCACACCAGTGAGAATGGGGAAAATTAACAAGGCAGGAAACCACAAATGTTGGAGAGGATGCGGAGAAAAGGGAACCCTCTTGCACTGTTGGTGGGAATGTGAACTGGTGCAGCCACTCTGGGAAACTGTGTGGAGGTTCCTCAAAGACTTAAAAATAGACCTGCCCTACGACCCAGCAATTGCACTGCTGGGGATTTACCCCAAAGATACAGACACAGTGAAACACCAGGGCACCTGCACCCCGATGTTTCTAGCAGCAATGGCCACGATAGCCAAGCTGTGGAAGGAGCCTCTACCCACCATTTACATTGATGTGGATGGAACTGGAGGGTATTATGCTGAGTGAAGTAAGTCAATCGGAGAAGGACAAACAGTGTTATGTTCTCATTCATTTGGGGAATATAAATAATAGTGAAAGGGAATAAAGAGGAAAGGAGAAAAAATGAGTGGGAAGTATCAGAAAGGGAGACAGAACATGAAGACTCCTAACTCTGGGAAACGAACTAGGGGTGGTGGAAGGGGAGGAGGGTGGGGGGTGGGGGTGAATGGGTGACGGGCACTGAGGGGGGCACTTGACGGGATGAGCACTGGGTGTTATTCTGTATGTTGGCAAATTGAACACCAATAAAAAATAAATTTAGTATTAAAAAAGAAAAGAAACGATCAGGGTCACTGGTTGCCAGAAAACACCTCAAGGGAGAAACTGGGGGACGCAGAGGATTCAGGAGGGCCGATGAAAGGCGGGAGCTCCCCTCTATTCAGTTCCTCATTTCTGCCTTGGGGTCCCCGGCCCCCTTCCCACAGGTGTCCTGTGCTTGGGTGGGCGAGCCCCGAGGGTCACGCGCGAGTGCACTGGCGCATCCTCCAGACTGCCCTGCTCATCCTTAGCCTCGCTGGGAGGGCGCTTGAGCACCCACCAGTGCCGCCAAGGAAAACGCGGTCCCCGGTTTCCGGGAGGAGACCGAAACCCCGCAGACCTCCCCGCGCCCTGGGGCCAGCGTGGGCTCGGGGGCTCGTGGGCTCGGGGTTCGGGGCCGGCGTCCCACCCGCGAGGCACCGCGCTGCGCCCGCCCGCCCTCCCGGAGGCACGGGACGCTGGAAGGCACGGGTCCTGCGGACGTGGGCGGCGGCTGGACGCCGAATTTTCAACCCACCCTCGGGGCTAAAACTCCCCGAAAGAAGGAGCCGATCCCCGGCGCGGACCTGGGAGCGCCTCTAACTCCGGGGCTCCCGCCGAGAACCCGGAGACCAACGGCGGCCTCCCCTTCCCCCCGCGCACACGTCAGCGCCGGCGTCGGGGAAGCGTCGTAATGCCCCGAAGAGGCGCGCCAGCGAAAAACACCCTGCACCCGCCGCCGCGGCAGCCAACCGAGACCCCCCCCCCCCCCCCCCGGAGCGCATGCCAGCCTTTCCCGTAAGTTCGTGGCGGAGCAAAAGAAAGTTTCTTCGTGGATGTGCTTCGGGGGCGCGGCAGCGGAGCCTAAAGGTTTGTCGGAGCGGGACCCTCAATAAGGCCGGGTGGCTGTGAAGCCTAACGTCGCTCCAAGCACCAGTCACTCCCAGTAAGGTTCCGCAGGTCCCGGCGGTGGCGACCCGGCAGCCAGCTCCCCTCATCTGATCGCCTGCGCCCGCCGACCCGGCCCGAGGGTCCGCTTCAGAGCGTCTGCGCTCGGGAGGCGCGGCCAGAGCGGCCGTGGTGCGGGCGCGTCTACTGTGAGGCGCGTGGTAGTGATGGCGGCGCTCAGCGAGACTTTCCTGTCACTGGATACTACTACTCCCAGCCCTCCTCTAAGCCGCCGGAGCAACCCCCTGGTCTGTAGTTTACAAGTGGCAATTTGACTCGCTCCGCTGCATGTCTGGAGGGACCGTGGAAAGTGTGGAGACGCCCCGGGGATTAAGCGATCGCAGCTTAAAAAGAAAAAAAGCCAAACAAATAAACAAAACCCACCCACCCTAGGAAACATGAGGCTGCTGGAGAGAATGAGGAAAGAATGGTTCATGATTGGAATAGTGCTGGCGATCGCCGGAGCCAAGCTGGAGCCATCCGTGGGGGTGAACGGGGGTAAGTGCTCCACCGCGAGTCCCACTTCACAACTAATTTTCGAGTCTGGGAAAGGAGGGGAAACCCTAATCGGGAAGCGGCGGCTTCCCTCAAGGGCGCGGACCAGCTCGGGGTGTCCTTTGGCATTTCTGCTGATGTTTTAATTTACCAGCCCGAGGCTGTAATTAGGAATGGGGCGAAGGGATTTGAACGCAGGTTCCCTTTTGGGCGAACAGTCCATGCGGATGCTCAGGTTAAGGAGTGAGCTCACCGGGAATGAAACTTACTCCCCTTGCCCGCCGGAGCAGCATCCCGCCCCGAGGGACGCCGGGTTGCCCCGGGTTCCTTATCTCTCTTGGAGCCGCCACCGTGACCAGGTCTATTTCCGGATCCCCCACCCCGCCCCCACGTGTAAGAAAAGGCAGTGGGGGAAGAAACAGAGACACCCCTTCATCCTGCAACTAAGCTCTTGCGGCCCACATGTTGCAGGGTGATGATTTGCTGCAGTTGCCGCCGCTCCAGAAACTCCCAAGCCCACTGACACGTTGCACTTTTTCATTACAGGACACTACTTCCGCGTGCTGCCGGGCCTCGGTTGCTGGTGCTCCGACAGATGCAGCCTGTGTTAGGCTGTGTGTAGTGTGTGTTTTGGCCAGGAAATGTGGGCCGGCTAAAATCATGCTCCGATTTCTGAATAGTGGGAGCTTTGTAATGTGGGGGGAGGCACTGGTGGAGACTGGAAATACCCTTAGGTCTCTATTCTCTCCCTGCCTTTTCACTTAAGACAAACATGTCCCGCTTTTCGTAGACATTAATTGAGTTTCTTCAATTCATTCTCTTTCTGACCTTGTGAGTTTCCACCTCTATTGACAGTTTTAGCAGGTCAGTCCTACAACAGGGACAGCTCGGGATAAAGTTGAGCACACACACAATCTTTTAGGAAGTACTCAGGAGGACACTTGAAGTTGTATGTACCTCACAGTGGTTTCTTCTTCTACCATCTACCTCAGTTCATTCATTTAGAAGTAGCTTCAGGGAATATTTTAAAAAGGAATTATTTGAATAAAGATTGTGAGGATTAAGACTTTTTTTTTTTAATGTTTTTTTTCTTCTATATTCAACTTAGTGCAAAATGTGAAGATGTAACTGAGAATAAAGCTGGTATTCATCATGGTTGCTCCTTCTGAAAATCTTTGACCTGGCTAACCTGAGAGCTTTTGGAAAACTTGTGAATGCTGGTATTTCAGTTTCTGTCATAAGAGTACCTTCTGTCCCTGAAGCTAGCTGAACCGGCAGAAGTAAAGTTAGAGTGTCTTTGTGGTGATCTGGAACACACACTTCACTAGCTTCAGGAGCACGCTTGGTAGCTTATGGTGTTAGATCTCTTATTTGCTCATTGTTAAAGTGTAATTACAGGTGATAGGTTATCTTTAAATCTGCAGGGGCTAGGTTTGGTAAAATACTTTTTTTTAAATTTTATTTATTTATTTATTTTTAAGATTTATTTATTTATGATAGACATAGAGAGAGAGAGAGAGAGGCAGAGACACAGGAGGAGGGAGAAGCAGGCTCCATGCAGGGAGCCCGAGGCGGGACTCGATCCCGGGACTCCAGGATCGCGCCCTGGGCCAAAGGCAGGCGCCAAACCGCTGAGCCACCCAGGGATCCCTGGTAAAATACTTTTTACCTTACATTCCCAGGATGCTGTGGGAAGAAGGGTTATTGAATGCTAAATCATTTAACTAGAGCTTCTTCGAAGTGGAATGTGTAAGATGGACTCTGAAATCTTATTTGTTCCTTTCGACTCTGCTTCTTGAAGTTTTGGTGTATTATTGTATCTTAGAAATGTTGCTTCTGATTTTTACCAGTACTTATGCTATTAATCCACGATAATTTATTTCTTTAATTATAAGAGTAGAATGTAAATAGCTGAAAGGGACCTTCAAGTATTTTAAGCCAACATGCCGCTTTTATAGGTGAAGATACTGAGACCTGAGGTCAGGTGACTCATCCTTGGTTTAGTTAGCTAGCTCAAGGAAGAGGCACTGGACACTAGGGCTCTCCTTTTTTTTTCATACTAGTTGCAAAATCCATACAAATTTTCGTACATATAATTTAAAATGAATAACTATTGTAAAGAAGGGCTATGTCCAATCAACACCTTTTTAGCACCTCAATTTTTAACCCAAATGAGCATAGTAGAATCAGTTAATATTAAATAAGTGTACTCATGTGATTTGATAACTGTCCGTGTGCAAAATTTACTTGTTCTAAAAAATTAGAACAGACGATTGGGATGTCTTACATAGGCTGTCAGGCTAAGTTCTTGATAATTCTGTTGAGCTTTTAATTGATCTTTCCACCTGTGAAACTTCTTAAATAAAAATAAACCCTTCAAATAGTACCAATTTCACTTCCCAAGTTAAAACAACAAAAATCTAGGAATAAGGAGAGGAATGGTTGCTGAAAATATTTCTATTACATTTTGCTTTTTAGAATGGTCAAAAGCACCTCTTTGTACTTGAATTTTTACTTTTTATTTCTTTTTTTGGACTTGTAATTTTTAGTCAAAGGTTCCATTTATGGGCTCTGTTCACTTGGGAATGTGATTTTTAAGGCATTCATACTGACTGAAAATTTTTCAATAGAACAGTTTTCTAGAATTCTTTTAAATAGGAAAAGTTTTGGTAGTCTTAACATTTGTTAAGATTCACTTCATCTTTACCTGAATCGGTACACAATACTCAATATTTAAGTGATTTAAGTGCGAGAGTTCTGCACTGAAAGTATCATACCTATGATCTGACCTCCCTTAAAAGCCAATAGGTGGGGCACCTGGGTGGCTCAGTGGTTGAGTGTCACCTTTGGTCACCTCAGGTCATGATTTCGGGGTCCTGGGATCAGTTCCTGCATTAGGCTTCCCCCGGGGAAGCCTGCTTTTTCCCCCTGCCTATGTCTCTGCTTCTCTCTCTGTGTCTCTCCTGAATAAATAAATAAAATCTTAAAAATAAATAAATAAATAAATAAATAAATAAATAAATAAATAAAAGCCAATAGGTGACTTATATATCACAGGAAATTTATAGGTAATGGAAACCTGAAAATTACAGAAGTTGAATGACTTTCCAAATGGGAAAAAGTGGACTAGCCTCAATAATTTAATTCTTAGTTTACTGTTCTTTTTACTCCGGTGCATTTCATTTTTAAGTGTTTAGAAGTTGCAAATAAAGAGCCAGGGTAAATGTGAATGCGTGGATTCTGAGATGTTGATAATCTGTTCCAGTTCCAGCACAACCCAGGGAAGCCCTGAGCTATGCACACCTTAGAGTTTAGCAGAGTCTAACACTGTGTTATTCATTCTCGGGAAAAGAAAGGTTTCCTTCTTTGGAAGTACAGAGTAAGATTCTCATTTCTCCCTGCATCTTCATTTAGATTATTGGTATTAGTAAGACATAATCCTAAGAGGAAACTGCTTTGTTTTTCCACTAAAAAACATGAGTAGAAACATGTTAAAGCTTAAGTGTGTGAGCATTAATATCTTAGATTAGGTATAGAAGTGAAATTTACTTGGTGATGACTTCTCATTTTATGAAATGGTAATAGTTCCTTCATTTTTTTTAAGGTTTTATTTATTTATTTGACAGAGAAAGAGAGAGACAGAGAACAAGCAGGGGGAGCAGCAGACAGAGGGAGAGGGAGAAGCAGGCTTCCCACTGAGCAGGGAGCTCGATGCAGGGCTGGAACCCAGGACTCTGGGATCATGATGTAAGCTGAAGGCAGGTGCCCAACCTACTGAGCCACCCAGGCACCTCAGTTCCTTGCATTCTTAAGTATTCCAAATCATTTTCGTTTATCTCTCCCATTAAAAAAGCCAGTTTTTTTCTGGCTAATTTTTCTTCTGGTTTTGCTACACCATTCCATTTTCACTGATAAACTTTTTTTTTTTTTTTTGCTTTTGTTTCAAGGAAAAGCTAAAACCTTTATTTCTACTTTGAACTTTATAGCCTTCTTAAGATTCAGGTCTTATTTAGATCTATATTGGTGACATGGAGGATATAATCATTATCTTGGAGAGAAGCCAGATCTCATTTGTATACATAGTCTCAACTGTCACCTCTGTGCAAATGTTTACCAAGTGTTTATTCCAGTCCTGTGTGATTTCTAGGTCCCCATTCCCAACTTGGGCAATCTATTAGCATAGCAACTGAAGTTGATCACATCTCAAAGGTGCTTTAGGTTTCTTCAAATCAGAATTAATTCCTTCTTCTCCCCTCAACCCTCTTTTTAAGACTAGGGAGGGGAAGTGAGAGAGGGAGAGAGAGAATCTTAAGCAGGTTCCACACCCAGCTTGGAGCCCAACATGAGACTGAATCTCAGAACCCTGAGATCATGACCTGAGCTGAAATCAAGAGTCGGACACTTAACTGATTGAGCCTCTCATGTGCACCCTCTTCTTCTCTTTTAAAAGTACATTGTAGGAGGCCATGGCATATCCTCACCATGTTCTTTCCATGAATTAAAGTTATTTAGATGTGCTTCTAATACAAAAGACATTGCAACCTGTCTCTGGGATTTAAAGCATGAAAGCCAGAAATCATTTTACCAATTAGTTTATAGTTTTTCGTGTGTGTGTGTGTGTGTGTGTGTGTAGCATGGAAGAGTTAGCTTCTTAAAAAATAAGCCAACTAAGGCAGATGCTTTAGCTGCCCCAAAGAAACATGCACTCTAAGTAAGCCATGTCCTTGTTGTAGAGATACATCTTTGGATGTGTCCCCTGCTCTCCCTTGCGACCACATTGCTAATTTTAACTCACCCCGTATAGAAATGCTGGGGCACTGCTGTGGGCAGAAGTGTAGTTGACAAGAATAAGATCTCATAAAAAGCAAAGGATTGGAGGAAAATAAAAATGTTTTAAGACAAATAAACAAGTTATTTAAAATTCCTGGAAGGCATTTACTTCCAAAACAAGCCAGATTCCTTGACTTTAAAATCTGCCTGATTCAGCTTCCTTAGTTGTACAGGAAACGTTATTTCTTAAGTGTGAGCTACAGAGACAGATTCACTCACAAGTATAAAAAATACACCCCTTTTTAAGTTTTGGAACACTTACACTGCCTTGAAATTCAATGCCTTTTGCACTTGCCTTCTTCCTTTTTCTCCTGTTTCTCAGATCTCAGCAAAATAATTTGTTTAAATGCCAAGTACATACGAGAATTTACTGCTATGTTTGAGGAGATCTTTGTTTCTTTTTGTTCATTGATGTGGTACAAACTCCCAAAATATAGTATTTGCTTAGTAAATATTTGTTGACTAAACAGTGATTTTTCCTGAGCTTGGTGTTACATTATCGAGCAATATCTGTCATTATGGTGGAAGGCTGCAGGGAATGGAGGAGCTATGATTGTGGTCTTGTTGCATAAGTGAGGGTATTAGTTTCCTAGTGCTACCACACCAGATTCACACAAACTGGGTGGCTTAGAACAACAGAAATGTATTTTTTAGAAATTATTCCAGAGGCTGGAATTCTGAAGTCAAGGGCCATGCTCCCACTGAAGGTTTAGGGAAGAATCTTTCCTGGCGTCTGGCTTGTGGTGGTTACTGCCTATCCTTGGTGTTTCTTGGCTTATGGTCATATAGCTCCAGGCTTTACATCTGTTGTCTTCACATGGCCGTCTTGCCTCTGTGTGTAACTCTGTCCAAATTTACCTCTACTTGCAAGAATACTAGTCGTTGGATTAGGGCCCACCATAATCCATGAAGACCTCATCTTGACTTGATTTTATCTGCAAAGAACCAGTTTCCAAATAAGGTCACATTCATAGGTTGTGGATGCACATGAATTTTTGGAGGACACTATTCAACTCAGCATGAGAGGGCTGAATAGAGTGTCGGTTCTGGGGTGATCAGATTTTAACATGTTGACATATGCCAATGTTCTCAACCTCCGTTCTGTTGATGTTTTGGACATGATAATTCTTTGTTGTTGCGTGGGCTGTTGTGCCCTCGAGGTTGTTGAACAGAATTCCTGATCTCTATCTATTAGATGCCAGTAACGTGCCCTACTTTCTGAATTATAACAACCAAAAAGAGTTTCCAAACATTGCCAAATGTCTGTGGGAGGCAAAATTGCTGGCTGCTGGAGAACCACTGGTATATAAGTACAAAATGGTATTTTCTTAGAACTAAATCTTTTAAAAGAATGTTGCTCTTTGGTTAACACATTAGGTGTTCAGGACAATTGTATACTGGCTACAAAAAGAAGTAAATATTCGGGTTGCTGCTATTGTCCTTAGAGCATTAATGCATTGGAGGTGATGCCAGCCTAACTCTAGAAAGGATTTTCCAGAGGGCAAAGATCAGGCCTGTCTGGTTCCTACAGATAGCCAGGGCCTGGCACAATGTAGTAATAATGGCAAACCTAACCTATTGTTAGCATGCTGTTACTCCATGTGCATTATCTCATTCACATAGTAAGTGCTTAATAAATATTTGTAGAAATAAATGCTCTTAGGCAGAATTGAATGTACTCACGAATACAAGTTTTTATTTCTGGTATCCTAGAAGGAATAAAATAATATTTGCCAAAGAGAAGGGAACTTCTTCCGTTGATTCTCTTCTTTGGTTTGGGAATTTTGATTCTTGTATAAGCACTGATACTGTGGTAGATGGGTTTAGGGCCTAATACCAAAGGATGTTGCCCCCCTGTTCTCCTGTGTGAGAGCAATTTATTTTTTATTCTTCTGGTCTGAGGATACTGTGCTGAACTGGACAGCCATGGTCCTTGCCTTCTAGAAAATCCCCTTTGGAGTTAGACTGCATCACAGCAAATGTTTAACTCTGTCAGAACAGTAGTATATTAGGGCAACCCTAAGATTTGAAGTACTATTTGCCCTCCCACAACGAATTCTTCTTTCATACCAAGTTATCCACTGGAAATTCTTATCTAATGGTAACTTCTTTCTTTCTCTTTAGGACCACTGAAGCCAGAAATAACTGTCTCCTACATTGCTGTTGCGACGATATTCTTTAATAGTGGACTATCATTAAAAACAGAGGTACTGTCACCTATGGGGCATGTGACAAGCAGGGAGGAAAATTTAATTGGTGCTTATTATTTTGAAATTTCAGAATCATTTCAAAAGATGTATGTAACTGGTCTAAAGGCTTCACTCTAACAGAAGACAACTTGAACTTGAGTGAAGGACTATATTTTGAACCTACATATTACAGAAATTTTGTAATTGAACAACACAGCCCCTGAGGGTGTGGTTAGAATAGGTATGTTTTTAATAGAGGAACTGAACTGAATGAAGCATCTACTTTAGGTCTTCCTCAGATTTTGGCAGTGACTATGGCGGTGACTGCTATGGCATATTTAGGTTGATGTTTAGTTGGATTTCCTAATTTTTGTGGATGAAATTTTGTTGTCAGGACTGATGCTGCTCAAGTGATACATGTTGTAATTTTTAACTCATTTGTATTTTTTTAAAGTATATTCTTTGCTGGCATATCTATGAAATATTAACAAATGTTTCAAGAGAAAATTGGGATTTTTCATACTATGTCCCAATTCATTATGAAGACATGTGGATACGGGTGTCACTGAACATGGGATTCTCCTAGAAGTAAAGAAATCAGACATTTTTTAACATCCAAGAGAGGAATGAGTAGAATTTATTATTCTCTTTTGACATATAATAGAAGGGAAAAAAGGGGAAATGTGCCTATTTGTTTTTGAAGAAATTACTTAGGGTTTTTAAAGTTCTTATTCTAAAATGCTTATTCTTAAGTTGAGAGGGAAATCTTCCATGCAAGCTTTTTTTTTAAATAGCTTTAAAAGTTAAAATTTTGTTTCAACATCATGTCTTTGCTTTACTTACTTTAAGTATGATTTGAATGAGGACCAAATTTAGTTACCTCCTTTTTTGACCGTCCTAATAGCAACATGGAAAAAATATGGTTTTTCTAAACTTATGTATTCTCTAGTCATCTGGTTGGTATAAATCTTTCTACTGGAACATTTTTTATATAAATGGGATCCCTGTGTAGTATCTGATAAACTTGTCTCAAAAATTCTGAATATCCTCACTACCTGTTCTTCTGAAAATAACTGGCATGGGATGGAATTTCCAAAATATGTTAGATCTCCTTTCTGCAAATTATATTGACATGAGAGGACTATGATCTTAGAGGGCACAGGCTTTTTCTGTCAACATCTTTGTTCAATTGGTTCTCAAATATGGGGCCTAGTGGTACAGAAAAATATTTGATACTCCCATGGTGCTGGACTGTTCTTCCTTGGAGGTCTTCCTGCTGGTGGCTAATGCCCTTTGTGGAGCAGCTGCCTTACCCAAGTCCTCTTCTTGGGACATTGCTCTATGTCCCCTGGTGGCTGCTTAACGGCTACAGCTGTTACTTATGCCATGAGAAATCTGGCAAGAGACTTGATTCTCTAACTCCCAGCTTCTTGCTTAATGTGATTCTGTAATGCAGCCAACTTTGTGGGATGCAGGAGTTTAAGAAGGAAGAATGTCACAGCTATCAGCATTTCTCTAAGGACCAAATTCTTCTGTAAGCACCTAGGAAACCTTCAGAGTCATCCAGCTAATTTGGATCTAACGATGAAATGCCTTAATCCTGTGCTTTATCACGGTATCTAAGTAGCCATCAAAGTCATTTCTTCCATCAATGGCCCTTTTCAAACTATACTACATTAAGTAATTTTCAAGATCCACTTAACTTAAGATGGTCTAGATTGTATCATTGTATAATGTTAAACCATCTTTAGGGCCTGCTAATTTCCTGGGCAAACAAACAGTTTTAGCAATTTTGTTACTTGTTTCCTAGTTAATAATCTTAACATTTATTTCAGCTGGGACAACTTTTTGAACGCTATTAGCATAGTGCATTTTCACACATAGGAGATGGTAAGTTGTTACTGACTTGAGTTTATTTGAGAGCATTTACATTGGTCCCATTCAAGTTTGATTTATACTGAGCATTTCATGTAGTATTACCCATACATTGATATAATGATGTATATTCTAAAATTTGTTTTGCTGATTTAATAAAATCATAAAGAACTGTGTTAACACTTAACACTAAAAAGATTTAATGCTGTCTCCAGTTTTATGACTGTTGATTTCTAGATTTTAAAACATCTGTTGAAATGTTTTCTGAAAATTTGTTGTACCCAAGTCAAATAAGTCACATTTGAAATATATTGTATGTTTAGCTAATTAGGAGCTACAGTTTCAGAGGATTTGTCACTTAGCAGACCCTGGCAGGACTAATCTCAGACGAACCTATGAAATCTTATAATACCTATGAAATGCCTGTGGCTACAAGGCACTGTGTTTGGCACTGGGTTGGAAACAAAGATGAGCAAAATGCTCAGAGCCTGGAAAGGGTCCTGAGTAGGGCAGAGTATACAGGTCTTTGCTTATTTAACTAAACAGATTATTTTTTGAACCTCTACTGCCTTAGAAGTAAATACAGCAAATTTTAAACTTCAGGTTCATGCTGCTTGTTTCCAGCTCAGAGCTATAGACTGATTCTCAGAAAGTGAATCAAATAAAGGTCAAATAAGAGTTAGAAGGGAAATTGGTATGTAATGAAAATATTTCTACATCTCAGTCAGAGCCCCCGATTTTAAGCAATTCTTGATACTGTCCGTGATAACTCTGGTATAATCAGTATTTGGAGTATCTCCTTAAGTTTATTTTAATGGAATTTGACCTGTATTACATGTGAATAAATAAAATGTCATGCAGAATCAACTTTTAAGTAATTCATGATGGCATTTATTTGAATAGGTAGCCCTAAATTCTGCATGAGTATGTATAGAATTATGCTATTTTGGATGTTATAGTGTTCACTTGCATTTTTCTTTTCCCTTGTCACCTTATTTTATCTTTATGATTATATGAAGAAGATTTGGAAAATATAACCCTGGGTTTTTGTGATAGCCTTGAAAATCTTTCTTAGGAATACTCCATGCCTGCTACTTCCCTGTTGTTAAGAGGCCCCTCATGACCCAACATGGTGAGCCTTTGTGATTCATTTTGCTGGAATATTTATTGTTCCATTATTCTGATGCAATGGCAATTGCTTATAATTGTCATTTATTAGATCAGCTAGTATTTTTAAACTACATTTTGGTTTTTATAACTTTTTCTATTACAAAAGTGTTATTCTCCTATTGTAGAAAGATTAGAAAGAATAAAAACAACTAGTATTAACATCTCTATGATTTTTAGTCCCTTTTTTCCTAAACATGTTTTACATATAGAATATTTAAAAAGGAAATATTTTTTAAATTGTATATATGTAAGTATACATACATGTATATGCATACTTGCATATGTCACATATGTCCATACATATATAATCTTTTTTCCCATGTAACATTGTATAATTATAATTTTTATGTAACTTAATATATTAATTTAATTTTTCTTCATGTATATGAAATTTACATTTTGTTTTCTTTTATGAACATAAATCAAAGGGTACAAAAGTATATATGATGAGAAGTCTTCTTTTCTACCCTCTATCAGGTATCTGGAGATAACCAATGTTAATAGTTTCTGTGTATCTTTCCAGAGATAGTCTGTGAAAAATATATGTGCTTTACCCCCTCCTCCCTTTCAAGCTGTGATGTTTTGTACTGCATGCCACCCTGTCTTGTTTTACTCAAAAAACATATCTTGGAGATAGTCTCATATGAACATGTAAAGAACTTGTTTCTTCTCGAATGCTGGAAAGCGTCCTTTTTTTTTTTTTTTTTTTTTTTGAAAGCGTTCCATATTATGAATGTGTCACGATTTATTTTACTAGGTCTCTATTGAGGGACACTTAGGTAATTTTTAAGGTTTTGCTATTATAAAAGTGCTGCAAAGGATAACCTAAAAATTGTCCATTTTCCCACATTTGGGAGAAAATGTGAAGGATTAATTCCTAGAAATAGAATTGCCAAGTCAAATCAGTGTAAGTTGTGACATATTCCAAGTACCTAGGACAGAGTTGGATTCTCATTGTTTGTTGACTGAAGGGATGAATTGCCAGATTGCTGTCCTTAGGCTGTGCCAGTTAATACTCCTATTGGTTGAGTAGGGAAGAGATCTTGTGTTCCCACATGATTGTCAACACAGTTTTAACATGGTTTTTGCTAGCTTGTAACAGTCTTGTCATACTTTAAGTTACTTAATTATTCACCCATTTTTGGACTTTTAACTTGTTTCCTGATTTTACTATAATAGATGATGCTGTCCTGATCAATTCTTTGGGATCCAGGATTGTGAATCGTATTATCGTCTTGATATATATTCCCAAGTCACTTTTCAGAAAAGTTATGCTGCTTCATATTCCTATCTAAAGTATATGCGGTTTCCTTGGTAACTGCATTCTGGCTAATCATTTTGTTACAGTTAAAAATTAAAATATTAATATTTATTTGGTATTTATCAAATACCTCTGAGTATATTTGAGTGGGATTTAGTTTTGAAACTGCTGAGCATTCTTGGAACTGCTGCTTCTCAAGTTTTCTCTGGGTGAAATTTTAAAAATTCTGATACAGTGTAAGGATGGCTCCTTTTATCTTAGATCAGATCCATGGGCCTGGTGTGGCTTCTGGTCTGCCCAGTGCCTCCCATTTGTGTGAAATTAGACTCAGATTGCCAGAATTGCCTTCAGTGTCATTAGAGATGTTTTGTGACCACACTGCTACTGCTGTGTGTCTTCATAGAGGGAGATAAGTAGTGGGAACCAATGAGGCAGATCCTTGAAAGTGGCGATCAGAGTCTTCATTAACCTACTGTCCATTAAACTGATAAACTTTGGCTAATGTCTATGAGGCTGAGGATTTCTCGAATGTCTTACTTGAAGTAGGGGAGACCTTACAGTGCTATCTTTATAACCGGTGAATCTCTGGCATCTTTGTGCTTTAATGACTTCTTGCATATTTTATAAGACTGTACTTTTTCTACTGCTTTCTGAATTTGTCTTATTTCAATGGAGTAACACTGTAACCCAAAGAAATCCAAATGCAAATACTTGTTAGTTTGTATATATTTGAACCCCCCAGATTTAACTCATTATCCTTTTTTATCTGTGAGACATATAACATGTACCTGGTTTGTCATGTTTAATGTGAATTTCTTCCATCTGGGGGCAATAGTGTGGTAAAACGGAGGAAGCAGACATGAGTTTGCTAGCATACCAGAAACTAATTTGATTCTGAGCTTCACTGTATGGTAGCTCTCAACCTCAATTTCCTCCTCAGTAAGATAGGATGATAATATCAAATGGGGCTGTCGTGAGGATTAAATGAGATAACACATAAAGTGACAAGCTCAGAGCATGGCACATAGCCTCTGTTCAGTAAGCATTTGCAAAGAAATCTAGAAAGTTGATTTTGGGGGGAAAAGCCATTTTGAATTGTAGAATATTGTTGGGGAAAACATTTTTAAAAATTATGATTTGTGTGTAGATTGGTAACATCTTGCTAAAGTGAGGCCTTATTGGAGATTAATCATATTTAATTAAAATGTAATGGGTCCTTTAGTAGTTACATACATGTTTGTTCAGTGTCAACAATCCTCAGGTCTATACTAATGTAAAGGTACTTGGCTCAGTCTTGGTCCAGAATTTTACAAATCTGAATTGTTGGGGTATATTGTATACTCAGAAAACAATTAGAATATTTCAGACATTTTGTATAAGAATACCTCTTTTTTTTCCCCCTTAAAGTCCATCTGTTATGTCTATGTTTAGAGATAAAGAACTCTGAAATAACTCCAAATTAAAAATTAATTTATTTGATGTTATTTTAGTAGCCGCCTCTCTCCAGAAAAATAGTTTTCTTACCTTTACTGTTTTGTGTCTTTCATTTTTGCAGGAGCTGACCAGTGCTTTGGTGCATATAAAACTGCACCTTTTCATTCAGATCTTTACACTTGCATTCTTCCCAGCAACAATATGGCTTTTTCTTCAGCTTTTATCAATCACACCCATCAATGAATGGCTTTTAAAAGGGTATGTTTAAATATTTTGAAAGATCCACTTTTAATGAGGCAATTTTATTGTTTCTGTGGCAACTATGTACACAAGAGCTTATATGTGGTATCTTATAAGGAAATAAAACACTTTAAAAATTATTATACTTAAAAAAAATTATTATGCTTTAAAATGATAGTGTTCATCAAGGAGACGATTCATCAAAGAATTTTCTAACATGATTTTTTTCTTTTTTTCAAAGAGTTTTATTAGTAATTTTTTTTAATTATAATTTTGGTATTGCTAACATACAGTGTGATTATAGTTTCAGGAGTACAGTATAAAGATTTGACAATTTTGTATATTACTCAGTGCTCATCAACATAAGTGTGCTCTTAATTATAACACAATCTTAATATATACACACCCTCAATTTTAATCTTAACATTCTGGGATGGATAGTCTGCTGGGAATATTAAAAAGCTGTGTTGGGAGAAAGATGGAAGAGAATAGAAGGTGTAAAATATACTGCCAGTTGGGTGTTTTAGCTTGTACATTCTATATTTTACCAAATGTATATAGATAATGGCTGAGTATAATATATGTTATTTTAACGTGTAGGAAAGAAAAAATCTATATAGCAAATAAACATTTACTTTTTTTACTTGTTCTATGTTTGATACAATAGTTGAATTAACAATAGATTTTTATTAGATACTCTTCTTCCATTAAAAATGCCATGTTTATTAAAAGAATTTAATGAATTTTAAAAATTATTTGAAGTGGTTTAAAACTAACCACATTTCAGCAGCATGGTATAATAATCTAATAGTTAAAACATTGAACTTAGAGCCCCGAGATTGCTTTCTGACCCTGTCCCTAACTGGCTGTGCAACTTTGAAGAAGTCATGTAGTAGATTTAAACCTTAATTTCCCTGCCTACAAATAATGAGGATAGTCATACTTTTACTGTCTGCCTGGTAATGGTGTTGAGGATCTCAATCGAGATCACTTATTCATCTATTCAGATCACTTGTTTACTTCCCACTATGTGCCAGGAGTTACTTATAGGTGTTGGAGAAGCAATAGTGAAGAAAAATGGCAAAGTGCCAGTTTTGCTGGTTGAGAAGACTTCAGTGTTATTGGCAATAAACAGGTAGATGACTAAGATAGAGATAAGTGATGGGAAGTAAAACTGTGAGATAGTTGAAAGTGGTTGGGTGGGTGCCAATGATTAATTTAGATGGCAGAGTTCTAGGAATAGAATGTTCTAGGTAAAAGAAAAGAATGTGTAAAGGCTGCAAGGCAGGGACAAGCCTGGTTTTTTAGGGTCAGGAAAATGATGATGATGGCCAGAGCCTGACAGTACAAAGGGAGAATGATATGACTTGGAAAGGTAGGCAGGGGCCAGGTCACACAGAGCCTTGTAGGGTCCATGATAAAAACATTCAGATTTTAGTCTGTGTGCAACAGAAAGCTACCGGAGAGATTTAAGTGAGGGAATGTTGTGGTCTGATCTGTATTTTCAAATTATTGTCCTGGCTACTGCATGGAGAATAGATAGTTGAGGGGATGAGAGAAGGCTAGGAGACCAGCTTGGAGGCTCCGGTGGTAAGGTAGCTGTGCAGGAGAAAGAAGTGGGCATTGGAGGATGTATTGTAAAATTAGAGCTCTCAGGACCTATGGATGGATAGGATGTGGAGAGAGGACAGGAAGGAATCAAGGATGACGTCTGGACTTTGGGTCTGAGCCACGGGGTAATTGGTGGCATTTTCTTAGCTGAGGAGAAACAATAGGACAAGAAGGGGGAAATTAAGACTGCTGGTTTGGGCAAACTGAGTTTGAGAGCATAAGCATAAGATTTTCACCGAAAAACATAAAATACCACAGAACTATGATAACATAATTTTACAGCGGCCATGTATGATGCATATTAATAAGAACCAATAGTTACTGAGTGTTTCCCATGGAAAGGGCACTCAAGGAATAGGAAGATAACTCATTTTTCTTGTATTCAGGAAACATCCAGGGTAGTTGGATATGTGGGAGATACAAATATAAAATAGTAACCAACCACAGTGGGGCAGCATATGATTTGTTAGAGAAGTAGTGTAATGAGTTAAAGGGTAAGAGGCTCAGCAAAGGCTGTGTATTCCTAAAATACCAAAATAAGGCATTAGTGGGAGACAAAGATAAAAATGTTCCTCACAGCCTTGTTGCAAAAGGTCTGAACTACTGGGCTGAGCTGTTTGGGTTTGCATCTCTAGATGATGGGGAATTCTTAAATATATTAAACAAGAGAACAACATGCTAAAAAATGGCCATTAAGAAGGATTAATCTGATAGCATTGTACTGGGTTTATTATTAGTAGAGTAGGGCTTACAATCTCAGGAAGCTGAGATAGAGTTCTCATCTCAGGATATTAAGCTTAAAGGAGCACACAATTAGCCTAACTAACATAGGGAAAGCTCTTCCTAGTCCGCTTTTTCTCTGTTCCCCTCCCCAGTTTGAGAGTACACAGTATATTAACTTGAGGGAGTTGTAGACTCCTACCTCAGGATCATGTTTAAGTCATTAAAATTAATAAATATTTTGAGCACATCTTTCTTACCTTGCTATGTAAAGGGAAAGAATGGAGGTAGAGCATTCAGTAGGCATTTATAAAAGTCCAAACTTGGGCAAAAAGCACCTGAAGGAGGATGATGGCAACTGTCATGGAAAAGAATGGAAAGTTGGTTGTAATAATACATTGATTTATGAGGAGCAAGTGGAGCCACGTGTAACTCTAAAGTTTCAAATTGGATATTGAACAAAAGCCCACCAAAACTATCACATTGACAGAAGTAAGTAAATTCAGAGGTGAAATTGATGTTTTAGAAAATGTTAGATATGTTTAGTTTGAGATGGCAGTTACAGGCAGCTACAAATTTGGGAATGGTAGTTAGGGCTAGAAACGTAATGGCAACAGTACTCATTTTGCTGTTAGTTATTTGCATTTGTGTATTGAATATTTTTGGAGATAGGAATAGGAATATATCCTAACTATAGAACACATCATATGTAATGTGTATTCAATATATAGCTTAGGGATTTTCTTTTTTTTTAAGACAGGGAGAACTCTGCTTTTTTGTACCTAGAAGGGAAGGGACCAGAAGAGAGGGAAAGATTGAAAATACCTGAGAGGACTTGTCTCTAGTATTGGGGGTAGGAAAAATAGAAAGTAGAGAGACTAGAATAATAGGTCTAGATAAGCCATTGACCCTGGATTCCAGAATAAAAGTTTAATCCTTGGTAGATGGCTTTGTGAATTTGGACAAGTTACTTAACTTCTCTTTTAACTTCAGTTTTCAGTAAAATGGGATTAATAATAGAAGTTATCTTAAATACTTGTGAGGAAGAAATGAGTAAAGTATCTAGAATAGTATCTACTATAAATGGTAAATGCTTAATAAGTATCAGTGATGATAATAGTGATGATCTTGAGGAAGGCTCAGAGATTAGGAATTGGTAATAGGACAGACAACGTAAGCATCACTTGGGAAAATAGACCTTAAAAGAAGACTTGAATTGCACTGGAAATTCTATTAAAAGTGTTTTTTCATGTTTTCAGTCAAAATGAGTTAAAGCTTTTCTTTTTCTTTTTCTTTTATTTCACATGTAATGTAAATTTATTGCGTAAAACTTTTGTAGGTGATTCCTACAAATGCAAGTAGAAGTCATCTGGACTCCTGCATTTAAAATTTGTTAAAGTCAGGCACTGTGTCCTCTGTTCCCTATATGAACTTTCTACTTTTAGTCTGGCCAGCTGCTCTCTTATGTCTAGAATGTATGTTCTATCTATGTAGAAAGTATATCCATGGTTTGGATAACAAGTAATGTTTTATATATTAAGTATTTAGATTTACCACTCATAGTTTCATTTGCTTGTTATGCAATGTGTTTTGTGTCCTAAACTCAGAGAATAGACTTCTTGTTATGATCTGGGGAGTGTACACAATTTAATAAAAAATGAATTTAGAATAGGTACTAGAATTTACTACAGTCTGAATCAGAGAAGTATATGATCATGTTATGCCTGTTATTTAATGAAATTATGGCAACATGAACATACATTTTATGAGCTGAAAGTTTGAGAATTGCTGTTTATAATTGAAAAAAACCCTTATAATTGCATTTTCTTTTATTTTCCAGTTTGCAGACAGTAGGTTGCATGCCTCCCCCTGTGTCTTCTGCAGTGATTTTAACCAAGGCAGTTGGTGGAAATGAGGTGAGTCATAGGGCTAACTTTATTTAAACATAAGTAGATGCCTTACTTTTTTTTTATTTTATTTTTAAATTTTATTTAACTTTATGATGAAGAAATCATGTCACAGAAAACTTCTTTCATAACTATAGGTATATTCATTAATTTGGATGATGCTAACATTAATGATGATGAGTGGAAATTAGGATTTCGAAGAGAAGAGCAAGGGAGGTAAATGAAATAGAGATGGTGATTTTTCTACCTCAGTGGGAAATTAGGAGACAGATGACAAGCAATCCAAGGAAAGGTACTTTTCAGTGTTTGGATCACCTGGAGGTGTAGGACTTAGCATTTTTCAACCAACGGAACAATCACCAATAAATTGTTCTAAATCATCTCTAAATAGCTTCTGAAGTAGACCATTTCTATCAATAAAGAAACACTCTTCTTTGACCACAGGTGTATATTTAACTTTTTAAGAAATTGCCAAGCTATTTTCCCAAGTGATTGTACCATTTTACATTTCAGATAGCAGTATATGGAGTTCTTATGCTCCATATCTCATCAGCACTTGATATTGTCAGTCTTTTTTTTTTTTTATTGTCTTTTTTAACTCAGCCATTCTAATATGTATCTAGTGATATCTCATTGTGGTTTTAATTTGATTTATCTTTCCCAGCTACTAATAATGTTGAACATTATTATCTTTTCATGTATTTACTTGCTGTACATGTCTTCTTTCGTGAAATATCAAATCTTTTGGCTTTTTATTTTTTAGCTAGATGGTTTGTTTTATTATTGATCAGTGTTGTGAGTTTTATATATTCTAGATGCAGGTCCTTCATAGATCTATGCTTTGTAAATATTCTCTACCAGTCTGTAGCTTGTCTTCATTTTCTCAACCAATGTCTTTCGAAGAGTAGGATGGTAGTGAAGGTAGTAAAGGTGGTTGGATACTGGATGTAGAGGATATGCTGATGAATTAAATGTGGGATATGAGAGGAACAGAGAGGTCATGAATGACTCCAGGACTTTAGACTGAGTAAGTGAAAGAATGGGGTTGCAGAAGGTTTTTATCAGGAGTGGATGTTGTACTTTGTAAAATGCTTTTTCTGGATCTGTGGAACTGATCATATAGTTTTTATCCTTTCTCTTATTGATGTGACATGTCACATTGATTGCTTTGCAAATATTGAACCACCCTTCTGCCTCAGGAAGATAACCCACTTGATCATGGTATATGGTTTTTAAAAATATATTGTTGGATTCAGTTTGCTAATATTTTGTTGAGGATTTTTACATCTATATTCATGAGAGATATTAACCTGTAGTTCTCCTTTTTGTAGTGTTTTTATGTGGTTTGTGCATCAGGGTAATGCTGGCTTCATAGAGTGAATTTGGAAGTTTTCCTTCCTCTTGTATTTTTGAATAGTTTGAAAAAATGGATATTAACTCTTTAAATGTTTGGTAGAATTTGCCTATGGAGCTGTCTGGTCCTGGACTTTTATTTTTTGAGTTTTTTTTTTTTATTACTGATTCAATTTCATTGATCTGTTCAAATTTTCTATTTCTTTCAGCTTCAGTTTGGTAGGTTATATGTTTCTAGGAATTTATTCATTTCTTCTAAGTTGTCCAACTTTTTGGCATATAGGTTTTTAAAAATACTCTGTTATAAATGTATTTCTGTGGTGTTGGTTGTTATTTCTCCTCTTTCATTAGTAACTTTGTTTATTTGGGTACTCCCTCTTTCTTTTTTAGTGAATCTTGCTAGAGATTTAACAATTTTGCTGGTCTTCTCAAAGAACCAATTCTTGGTTTCATTAATCCATTCTATTGTTTTTTTTTAATCGAATGGCATTTAAAGCAAAAATTGGATGAGATTACTTGCGAAGAGGGCATAGTTAGAAAGGACATGAAGTTCAAGGACTGAGCTCTGGGACCCTCCAACATTAAGAGGTCACAGAATGAGGAGTAACCAGCAAAGGCAACAGAGAAGATTAGACAGAAGGAGAAAAAAGAGAGTGTGGTATCCTGGAAGCCAGTGTTGGAAGGAGGAGGGTGTAATCAGCCATGTCAAATTCCTGATATGACTTGTGTAAAATGAATTCTGAGAATTGACCATTGAATTAAGCTACATGGAGGTTATTGGTAACTTCAACCAGAGTGGTTTTGTGGAGTAGGGACAAAAGCTTATTTGGAATGGGCTCAAGGAAGAATAAGAGGAGAGGAGTTAGAGACAGAAAGTATACACAACTGTTTTGAGGTCCTTTGTTACAAAAGGAAAGAGAGAAATGGGGCTATATTTAAAAAGGGATATGAGGTCAAGATTTTTTTAAATGCAGAAATGACAGTATTTTTTTTAAAGATTTATTTATTTATTTTAGATAGAGCATGAGCAGGAGAGGCAGAGAAGGAGTGAGAATCTCAAGCAGACTCCCCCCTGAGTGCTGAGTGGGGCTCAATTTCATGACCCTGAGATCACAACCTGAGCCAAAATCAAGAGTAGAATGCTTAATTCATTGTACCATCTAGATGCCCCCAGAAATGATAGTATGTTTCCATCATAATGGGGATTATATAGTTGAGAGGAAGTTGTTGATTTAAGAGAGTGCTGAAGTAATTTATATGGTCAATAGGAAGAGAATGGTATTGGGTTGCATGAACTTCAGTAGGAGCTTGGATCATTTATTGATGATAACTGGAGAAAAGACAGTGTGTGGATAGAGATCCATGAAAATGGGTAGAAAGGGTATACTTGGGAGTTGTGATGATTTTTTGTTTCTTAGCTCTCTTCTCATTTTCTTTGTACTCTTCTGGTTTGTTTGTTTTTTTAGGTTTTATTTATTTATTCATGAGACAGAGAGAGAGAGAGAGAGAGAGAGAGAGAGAGAGAGGCACAGACACAGGCAGAAGCAGGCTCCATGCAGGGAGCCTGACGATCCCCGGTCTCCAGTATCACACCCTGGGCTGAAGGCGGCGCTAAACCTCTGAGCCACCCGGGCTGCCCATGTACTCTTCTGATTTTCACTTTTTTTCTCAGCAGCTGAAAGTGATGTTGGAGTAGGGGGTATTATGTTTGAGATGAGAGGATAAAATTGCAATTACCATCTAGGAGGGTGAATTAACTGGAGAGTATGGTAGCATTGCTGGAAGCACTAAGGAACCAGCTGAAACCTATGGTCATGCATTTAAAATGAAGCCTGGGGATGGCTGGGTGTCTCAGTGGTTGGGCTTCTGCCTTTGGCTCAGGACATGGTCCCAGACCTCAGAATCCAGTCCCACCTTGGGCTTCCTGCATGGTGCCTCCTTCTCCCTCTGTGTCTCTGTCTCTCTCTGTCTCTCTGTTTCTCATGAATAAATAAAATTCAAAAAAAATGAAGCCTGGCATCATGCTTTCTCTTAGCCACATTTAGTTTCTTAGTGTAGAAATGGAATTTACAGAGTTGGATTTAACCAGAGTTTCATTATGCTGGATAGTTCTTTTTAGTTGCCACATAATTAGTGAGCTAGAGGAGTTACAGGAGTCTTAGACTGTCTTTGTCATGATTATCTTTCTACTGCTTTTGAAGACTGAGGAAAGGGTCTTTTTTGGTATAATTAACACTGAGACCAGTGTTAATTGGCTTAAAGTTGTCATTTGTCTCTTTCTCTCTGATGTGACTCCCTTAAGTGCTTTAAAACTAAAAATCCTTTTTGTTCTCAGATGACTTTTGGCAAAAGTTCAAAGTTCACTCATTTTCTTGACATTAACATATAGCATTAGGGATCCCTGGGTGGCGCAGCGGTTTGGCGCCTGCCTTTGGCCCAGGGCGCGATCCTGGAGACCCAGGATCGAATCCCACGTCGGGCTCCCGGTGCATGGAGCCTGCTTCTCCCTCTGCCTATGTCTCTCCCTCTCTCTCTCTCTCTGTGACTATCATAAATAAATTTAAAAAATATATATTAAAAAAATATATATATAGCATTAGAAATTATATTTACATGCTTATTCTCCAGTAGATATTTAAATTATTTGCATTGATGTTGCATGATAATAATGTTGAATTTGTTTTCTAATATCATTGGTTTAGTTTGTTAAATGATTATATTGTGCGACTCTATCATCATTGAGCATTTTTGTAGTCCTGGGGAGTAAGTTACAATTTTCATAGATATTGAAAATTGAGCTTGCAAAGTCCAGTTGGGTTGTCTCTTTTGATATGAAATGAATAGACTTTTAAAATATTTATATCAGATTGTAGAAGAAAGTGATCTTCAAGTAAAGATATTAGATACTTTTAAGTTTAATGTTTTTCTAAAGTAATGTTATAAGGTAACTGAATATAAGCTTTTGCTGAAGTAAATGTGAAGATTCATCTTTTCTATAACATATTGGAAATAATCTAATCTAAGGATGCATTGTAAATTGGTGCAAGTAAAATGAAAAGGCCCAAAAGCAGAGTCCACTGTCAGGTACCATTAGGTAAAGGTTTTGATTCTACTTCTCTGTGATTCTCTGTTCTGCCTTGCATGCAGCAGACCTATACTCTCATGCATTTCAACATGGTAGGAAAACTACCGGGCACATTTCCATGTTGCACTGTCCTTTCAAACTGTTCTCTGCAGTAGTTGTAACATGTAAGAAAACTTTCCTTCTAGATTTCGTGTTATCAAAGTTGTTTACATTTAGTTTATGCTTTCAAATATTTGTATATACATCTTTAATATAAACACATATGTTTAGTATATGCTCTCATGTATTAAAGGAAATGTGAGATTGTGTAACATATTTGTATTTAATGATTTGGGGGATGTATGCAGGTGTAATAGAGTCACTTGAAATGATTTCATATTTATTTTGCAGAGTTGTTCTATATAACTTAGAAGGAAGTTTTTTCTGTTACTTATACACCTTTCATTTTATTTTTTTTTCCTAAAACTGTTGGTTACCAAAAGGTTTTGTCATGATTTCAAAGTTATCACATTCCTTAAACTCACAGCTTGTACTTCAGCAAGAAATAGCCTTACTATTCCTAGTTAAAGTTAAAAAACAATTTGTTTTTATAAGTTAGATTATTTTTGTTTCAGTGATTATAAACTGGAGTTTATAATCATTTTTAGCAGCAAAAGAAAGTAAACGTATGTGCATAATAATGCATATATGTTGGAATGCTAGCATATCCTTTAGATATTAAAATGAGATTGTTTAAGGGCATAGCTGACTGACAGTCTTATTTTGTGGCTTTTAAATTTTAAACTACTTCCATTTAAATATTAGAAACATGGCTAGGTTCTTTTTTTGTGATCATTATTTATTCATTCCAGTGTTTTAAATGTACTTTTCAATACCGTGATTATAGGGTGTGTGGTTGACACAGTCTGATTGGTGGTTATATGGTAGTGCGTGTGTGTGTGCATATGTGTGTCTACATGTGAGCACTTGTGTGTGTGTGCACGTGCACATGCAATTTTAGTTCCTTTTTTAAATAACAGAAAAAGTAGTAAGACTTGGTGAACCCTGATTCATTGCCAAATATAAGGAAGTGATAGGTCAACGTGTTTTCTATTTTATTGTAATGTGGGAGACATGAAATAAACACTAATTCTTTGTTTACCACTGTATACATTTGTTTCGTTTACATTTATGTTCCGAATGTAAAGTTCTGTGGTAAAAGATAAGATCCCCCCCCCCCCCCCCCCCCACATACATACACACAGCTTTATAGATGTTTAAAACCTTAGGGGACTTGCTAAGGGAATCATTCTGTTTAAATTCATGGAACTTCTGCCTTATAGTAAATACCACAGGGATTATGAAAGAAGTTTCTTCTTCAAGAAACTGGTACATTATTTTTCCAAGTTTGGAGAGAGTTCTGTAGTTTTCATGCTGTTGTTATAGAGATATTTCATTTCTCTGTTACTTATGCTGCTGTTACATGAAAAAAGCTGGAAAGGTAGGGTTTGGAAAAAAATTACACTATCCTTCTTTGCTTCAGTATTTCTTCTTTTGCAAGCTGAGAAAAGGAAGGATTCAGCTAATAGCCAATGACTAAAAATGTGTAGTAAATACTAGGTTTTGGGTTCCTGAGTAAAGATGCAAAACTGTACAACCTTGTAAAATTTTCTGAGTCTGAGCATTAAACCAGTTAAGAGAGAAATATAATTAAGGATTTCTGCCTTCAAATATTTAAAGGAAAAAATAAAAAGAAAAGCATTAAGAATCATAATAAGTAAAAATCAGGGCAAGGTAGGAAGAGTTTCCGGTCAGGTCTGAGAGTATTTTATGCTAAACTCTAATCTGTGTTTAAAGCTAATAAGCCTGGTAGTTTGAACTATGAAAATAAGGTACACTGACCACTGTAGTGTACTGATTACATGCATGTTATTTATGTTGGTTCGTTTATTTTCTGTTTCTCAAAGTGAATCCCATAGATTCTGTGGGTGGGGGGTTGGGGGGTATCCTTATCTCTACCTTAGATCTATTGAATTAGAATGTATGGTGGATGATCCTCAGCATTCTCCTTTAAAAATTATGAATTATATCTACAAAAGGTGTGTAAAACATATATACAGTTTAAAGCATAATAAACACTGCTGTGTTCACTAGCCTTCTAGCTTTAGAAATATAATACTCAATCAGAAGTTAAGCTCCCACTTTATGTAGACACTGCCTTCTACCACAGGGCATAAAAGGAGAATGAGATCTGCCTTCAGAAGTCTACATTTAGTGTGATATTATACTACTCAAAACCTGTATTTCATGATATAAACCTCACAAAAAGAGGTAAAGCAGAGTAAAATGGCTTTGTATTGGTCCTTTTTTTTTTCTTTTTTTTTTTTTTTTCTTATCAAATTGTCGTTTTCCATTTTTGGTGTAGAAAAAACCTAAAATGAACCCCAAGTGAGTTGAGCCTCACTCACCTATGTAGGACAGTCAGAACTTGAGTTTAGGAATCTGGACTGTGTTTGCTTCTTGAAGGCAGTAGGGCTGTTCCTTTGCTGAGTCTAGGGTTAAGATGTTATGCTTCTTTTAATGTAAACGTATTTAGTTAGCATTTTTGTTATATTTTAATTAGCAGGTTGAAGGATTTTAAAACCCTTTGGTAGTCATGTGGAATTCCAAACACATTGAAAGAAAAGTTTTGATTTCAGGTATAGCAGAAAGGTAATTAAGTTAAAAAGTGTGCATGTGTTTAATTTCATCAATGGGGCTATTGCCCAAATCTCTTCAAAGAAAATTTAAGAATGTCTCTTGAGCAAAGAAAATTATTACATGTGGTGAACTCTTTAAGTCATAGACGAAGGTCATGGCAGTCTGAGTGTATTTAAAAAAGGTGTTCTGTCTGCTTGGAAAGCAAATGAAGCACTCATTACTAACTTTAAAATTACAGCTGTGAGAAGATTTTTGCTAGAGGTGAAAGATCAAGATCATCATAGTCCAAATGGAGACAGAAAGTTCAATTTCTGGCTTATCAGTCAGGCATGAAACATTTCAGGGTTATTTTGCATTATCAGTGGGGAGTTGATCTTGCTAATCCAATGCATGAAGATAAGATTCATTGAAACATTTATAAAGGCATTTAGAGTAGATCTGATCAGCAGAGAGCCGACTTGAAGTGAGAAGGAAACCTGACCTGTCAGTCACTGTCTTAGCTTTAGCAATCACTCAGCTTTTCTGTGCCTTGCCTTTCTCTTCTGTTAAATGGGGTCCGTTAGTGCTTTTGCTTGCAATGGAAGTTAAATGGCCTCCTGGAGAAATCTCGTTTCTGAAAAAGGCTATCAGTGTTGAGCCCTTTTGTAAGCTGGGTTATGTGCACTTGTTTCTCTGCAGCCTCCTGTGCTCTCTAGGGTGGTAACCGTTCTTCCTCTCTGGCAGATGGAAGAACAGAACAGCAGCAGCAGTGAGAAATTGCAGGGCCCTACTCTTCTGCTATATGTACCTTTTAACCCTAGTCTCATCTTCTGGGTGGGGTTAGCATTCTTAGAAGCTTTACAAAAAGTTGCCTGTGTTTGTTTTAAAGCTGCTATAAAACTTGTTTGAAACATACCGAGATTGCTCAAGAATTTTGTATGTAACTTAGAATTCTCTCATTTGTCTTTCATTTCTACCATTCTAACCAAGATGGTCCCCTTAATGGTTGGCAGTGATCTGTGTTTACCTGATCTAGTGGCTCATTCTCAGTCCTTATTTTCCTTGATTTAACTGTAGCCTTTGACACCATAGCTACTTGCCTCTTGCTTCCTTTTGCTTCCCTGACACTCTTCTCTCCTAATTCTCTTCCTCCTGTCTCTGATCATTCCTTTTTTTTTCTTGTCTGGCTCCTTTTCCATCCTAATGGGAATGTCTTCCAGGTACCTGATCTTCAAACACTTTGTTTAGCATTGTCAGATTCCCGTTTCTGGGTCTTTTCTATAGCTGAAGTTGTTTGACCACCAACATCACCACCACCGCCCCCCTTTCGGTCTATCTCTGCCTCGGACATAAGGACCAGTCCTGATCATTAACCAATGCCAGCTTAACACACTGTGGTGCAACATCACCAAAGTGCTGTGGCCGTGCTGCTAGGCCATCTGATTTTTAGCAAAGGGTGCATTTGCCAAGGAATCAAAGCAGGTGTTTGATACCTGCTTTTACTTACTTAGTGGTCTGAGTGGTCACACCAGGTAAACCCTGGACCTCTCTAAGCCTTGGTTTCCTCATCCAAATAATCTTTGCATTCTTATTTCATAGGATTGCTTATAGGGATCTCATGAAATCATATGCAGAAGTAATTACAAATTGCTCAGGAACATATTAAACAAGCATCAGCATCATAGCATCATCTTTGTAGAGATTTGTCATTGATGAAATCATCTAGTTATTGCTTTCTCAAGAATTTGATCTTCTTTTTTTATTTTTTTAATAATTATCTTTTATTGGTGTTCAATTTGCCAACATACAGAATAACACCCAGTGCTCATCCCGTCAAGTGCTCCCCTCAGTGCCCATCACCCATTCACCGCCACCACCCCTAGTTCATTTCCCAGAGTTAGGAGTCTTTATGTTTTGTCTCCCTTTCTGATATTTCCTACCCATTTCTTCTCCCCTCCCTTCTATTCCCTTTCACTAATATTTATATTCCCCAAATGAATGAGAACATATAATGTTTGTCCTTCTCCGATTGACTTATTTCACTCATCAGAATTTGATCTTCTGAGTTTACTCATTTACTCACTTCATTCACTCGTTCAAAAATATGTGTTGAGGTCAGCCCGGGTGGCTCAGCAGTTTAGTGCAGCCTTCACCCCAGGGCATGATCCTGGAGACCCCGGATCAAGTCCCAGGTCAGGCTCCCTGCATGGAGCCTGCTTCTCCCTCTGCCTCTGTCTCTGGCTGTCTCTCTCTCTGTGTCTCTCATGAATAAATAAATAAAATCTTTTAAAAAATATATGTGTTGAGTGCTGCTATATATAGTACCTTCATAGAGTTTTCAGTTTAGTAATATAAAGCATAAATAGTAAATTATAATATAAAGTGATAGTGTTTAAATAAATTTATTTTAATAAGCTGGATAATACCAGTTTATTAGTTTATATTATAGTTCTTCAATATTTTTTATATAAATATTTCTTACCATAACCTGAAATATTAGTCAGATATTCAAGATTACCTTCTGGGAATGAAAAGGCATGGGGAAATGTATTAGTAGTAGAAAGGTTGCTTTGGGAATTTAGAACTAGATAAAGGGGATTGAATAGATTTGCAGGATGTTTCCTCTAAACTGTAAAGCCAAAATAAATAAGTAAGTAAGTAAGTAAATAAATAAATAAATAAATAAAATAAACTGTAAAGCCTGGAAAACTACCCTTGTTCCATTCCAGTCAACAAACTGACCAACCACAAAAACAGTCAGGTTACCATGTCTCCCTTGAATTGTCCTACATTGAAAATTTGTTATCTAATTCTTTTTCAGTATCAGAATGTCTGTATATATTAGGACCCATATAAGATATTTTCAATAATTTTGTTTATTTCAGTTAATTACATTTTAAATATCAAACTTCCTTTTAAGGGAGGTACCCTGGATTCATTAGTGATCTTGAGGAAACACTAGTTTAAACAACATACTTACAGCTTTTTTCTTGGCTAATCTAATTTTTTTAATATTCATATTTGTTGTATCTGATTATAAGGAATTTGACTATTTTTACCTGTATTTTCAAATTCTGGGCATGTACCTTTTTTAGGCTTTGTGGCTTATCTCTGTGCATTGACTACATGCTAGCCACTCATGTATTTGTATATACTTATAAAGTTGTTACTACTGAAAATAGGAGCTTACTCTCAATGATTTGTTGAACTATGGAGTTATGGAAATATCAATAAATTGGATGTGGAAAGACTTAGCTTCTTCTATTGGTCCTATTCCTAACCAGTTCTGTGATCCTTGGTATTCTCTTTTTTAGCTTTTTAATCAATTGTGTGTAGACAGATTATTCACTTACTTTTCTCCAAACTTTTATTTAAATTCCAGTTAGTTAACATAGAGTGTAATATTGGTTTCAGGAGACAGGGTTGTTTTATTGTAAAAAATTATTTATTTATTTTAAGGATTTTTTTTTTTAAAGATTTTATTTATTTATTCATCAGAGAGATTGAGAAAGAGAGAGGGAGAGGCAGAGACACAGGCAGAGGGAGAAGCAGACTCCATGCAGGAAGCCTGACATGGGACTCTATCCTGGGACTCCAGGAACACGCCCTGGGCTGAAGGCAGCGCTAAACTGCAGAGCCACCCAGGCTGCCCAGGATTTTCTTTTTAAGTAATCTCTATACCCAACATGGGGCTGGAATCTACAACCCTGATATCAAGAGTTCCATGCTTCACCGACTGAGCCAGCCAGCTGCCCCAACATGGTTGTTTTAGATGAAAATACTTTGGGAAAAAAAAATAAAAGGACCTATATATTTGATTTATTTATCTTTTAAAATTGAAGTTGACACACAATGTTACATTAGTTTCAGATACACAATATAGTGATTTGATAAGTCTATATGCAGTGCTATGCTCACTGCAAGTATAGCTACCATCTGTCATCATACAGCGATTATTACGATACCATTGACTGTATTCCTGTTCTGTGCCTTTCATCCCCATGACTTATTCATTCCATGACTGGAAGCCTATACCTCCCACTCCCCTAAACCCATTTTGCCCATCCTATCACCCTCCCTTCTGGCAACCATTAGTTTGTTGTCTGAATTTATGCTAAGAGATATGGGAGGAGGTAACCTGTTATTTTAAGCTGTTTGCTTCTTGGTGAAATATGACTGACTTTATTGCATTAATTGTAGATCTTTATGCTTTCTCAACTTAACTTTCCCTATGAGATTATATGCTTCATAAAAAAGGATGTATTATACATGTATCTTTTATATGAATGTGTTCAGCATCTATCAGACTAAAGGAATCAAGCTAAATCTTTACTGCATTGCTACAGATTTTGAAAATGATCCTTTTAAGCTTTACTTGCATTATGAAGACATCAGGTTGTGTCTCTGATGTACCTAATGAAAACATCCTGCTTAGTGGAGTAAGATTTTTCAAGCAGATTATTCATGACTAAGAACACTTGGATCCAAACTAATAGTGTGAATATATTGAGTGGGACTGAGCTGCATTCTAATCAAACGACAAGATATTGGCCCTCTAAATAAGTGATTTAATTTTTTTTTTAGATGGAACCCACTGATAGAAATGGAAGAGTTTCCATAGTAACACTATTATGTAATTCACTCTCTCTTCCCCTTTCTTCCCCCACTTTCCATCCACCTTTCTCCTCTTCTTTTATTTATTTTATTTATTCATGAGAGACAGAGAGAGAGAGAGAGAGAGAGGCAGAGACACAGGCAGAGGGAGAAGCAGGCTCCACGCAGGGAGCCCAATGTGGGACTTGATCCTGGAATTCCAGGATCACGCTCTGGGCCAAAAGCAGGTGCTAAACCACTGAACCACCCAGGGATCCCCTCTTTCTCCTCTTTCTTCCCTTCCTTTTCCTTTCCTCTCTTCCATTTTGGAAAGAAAATGCCAATCAGTATTCACTAAATTGATTTTGTGAACCACAGTTTGAAAAATACTTTCCTAAATTGTGGTAGAAACCTGCCATCCATATTTCCTCTTGCATCAGCTCTTCTGATCTTCTGGACAAACTCATTGGCCTTTGGTCTCTCTAAAGGGGGATTCCTGACTGCCTGTCACTTGTAGATGGCTCCTTTGGTGTTGGTCCTTGGACCACCCTGGGAATTTTGTGTTCCTGATCAACTCTTCTGCTGTTTGTTGTCAGCTCAATTGAACAATCTGCTCCTTCAGTACAGACCTCTTCGTCCCCCATATCTACCAGATGAAGTCCTGCTTATCGGTCAAGGCCTAAATCAAATACCATTTCTTTTCTAGAAGCTGTTGCAGATGCCCAGTCAGAATTAATCTTTCCTGCCTTCCATGGTACTTCTTTTGTACCTCTGTCATGACACCTACCCTTTATCAGATATTTTTGCTTGTATTTGGCTCTCCAATCAATTTTTGAATTTTCTATTCAGGAACTGCTTTTCTTTGATCCTTTTAATGCTGTACAAGGGTATCCATACTAACAATGGCAAAGGAGTATTTGGGGAAACTAGAAAGTGATTCCAATTTCATCATAGTCATGTAATGGTCCCAAAAGAGTTGTTCAAAACAATAGTGAAGTCACTTACCTGACAGTAATTTCCATAAGTTTGTGTTCTCAATCTCTCCTTTAGGGATATTTTTATAAACTTACTTTGCCAGAAGAAAGTGGAAAAGACTCGAACAGTATTCTGCCTAGATAAGAAATATTTTCTCATTAATGCAAGTACATTTTAAATTTTGTTAAGAGAACTTATTGTGGGAAGTTTTCAGTTGATGCTCCATAGAGTTGCTTATTTAATGATCTTTCAGACACTAACTCTAAGACAAAGTTCCTGTCTAATTACAATTACATTAATTAAGTTCACACTGTTTTGAAAATCGTACATTTTCTCAGATAGTACCATGATAGTTTAATTCTGAAAAACAGTCTGAGAAATTAACTGTATGAGGTAAAACATATTTATATATTTATGCATAGTCATGTTTTTTGAATACATAATGAGTTAGCCTGTGAAAAACACTTCAATTTTTGTGGCTCCCCTTATCAGGGACAACAGGGAATGAATAATATGCCTTATCAAAATAAGTCACCATAAATACTCATTACATTTGTGCTCTGCCTTTGTTGGCATGCATTTATTCTTTTTGTTCCTCCAAGGTGCGATATTTGCAGTTCCTCAACAGTTTTAATTACCAACTATTCTGCCGTGTGTTTGTACACTTGCCATTAAAAAGGTGGGGTATATAGTCACACTCTCTTATGAAAAATGAGAGCTGGTATTAAAATTAAAAAAGGATCTGCAATGCCCAAGTCGTCTATAATGAGATGTGAATCCTGTTGGTTCAATATCATTTTTTTGCAAATAACCAAAGATAGAATTTTTGTTGGAGGAATTATGTAGTTCTTTTTTAAAATTTTTCATTTTCAGATTGTGTTTGAAATACTTCTGAAGGTTCAAAAGGAGCCCACTTTAAGAAACAGTTGGCCCATGGTTGATAAAGTTTTAGGACTTCAGGCCTAATTCATTATAAGTTGACTATCAGTAGAGAAAGAGGAAAGAAGTTGAGTTAGAAGCTTGTTTGCTAAATAAAAGAGCCTTTCCCTGGTTAGAAGGAGCCTAACCTCAGATTTTGACAAAGTCCTTTAGCGGTGTGAAGGAATGCTAGCATTTTCCCCAGCACTTCCCTAATTTCTGACCTGGGGGGATGAAGAGGACCCAGCAGGATGGTGGAGTTACCAAGAACTGCAACAATCCAAAAGGCACTGTTAACTTACTTTTGTGGGCAGTTCCTGTGCCCTAAGAGGGTTTAGCTAGCCGCTAACCCATACAGGAAGAGACATCTCCAATGACAGTAAGCTCTTGTCATCAAAATAATAATAGCCAGTGCTTTTTAAAAAAATTTTTTTTAAGATTTTATTTATTTATTAATGAGAGACACAGAGAGACAGAGACACAGGCAGAGGGGGAGAGAGAGAGAGAGAGAGAGAGAGAGAGAGAGAGAGAGAGGGAGAGGGAGAGGGAGAAGCAGGCTCCATGCAGGGAGCCTGATGCGGGACTCGATCCTGGGACTCCAGGATCACACCCTGGGCCAAAGGCAGGTGCCAAACCGCTGAGCCACTCAGGGATCCCCTAGCCAGTGCTTTTTTTTTTTTTTTTTTTATAAATTTATTTTTTATTGGTGTTCAATTTGCCAACATATAGAATAACACCCAGTGCTCATCCCGTCAGTGCCCACCTCAGTGCTCGTCACCCAGTCACCCCCACCCCCCCGCCCAACTTCCCTTCCACCACTCCTAGTTTGTTGCCCAGAGTTAGGAGTCTTTCATGTTCTGTCTCCCTTTCTGATATTTCCCACTTATTTTTTTCTCCTTTCCCCTTTATTCCCTTTCACTATTTTTTTATATTCCCCAAATGAATGAGACCATATAATGTTTGTCCTCCGATTGACTTATTTCACTCAGCATAATACCCTCCAGTTCCATCCATGTCAAAGCAAATGGTGGGTATTTGTCATTTCTAATAGCTGAGTAATATTCCATTGTATACATAAACCACATCTTCTTTATCCATTCATCTTTCGATGGACACCGAGGCTCCTTCCATAGTTTTAGCCAGTGCTTTTATAGCACATGCTGTGCCAGTCCTTGTTCTATGTGCTCTGCCTGTATTAGCTCTTTCAATCCTTTTAACAACCTTTTGAGTTAGGTACTATTATTATCCCCATTTTATAGATGAGAAAACTGCCACAAAGAGGTAAGGAACTTGTCCAGCATCACATAGCACAGAAAAAGGAGCTGTGATTGATTGTAAAGCAGGTCCTCTGCTCAGTGCCTGGGTTCCTATCCTTCCCTTTTTGGCCTGTCCCTCAGTTAACATTGGAGCTAGGATAGGTGGCGCTAAAACCTCTCCATGTATACGTGGCTCAGTACTCCATATAGGTGAGAAAAATAAAGATTGACTTATGACTGGACCAAAAAAGCCAGTAGTTGTATTAAAAAATGATCCCTACAAAGTTGTGTAGGCACTGGTTTTTCTACCTGACTGCAGGTCTCCCTTCAGGAAGCTTTCCCATCTCTCTGCCAGGGCACCATGGGATTTACCCCATCAAGGCACGTGTAGCACAGCAAAGGCCTGTGTATCTCAGTGAAGATTCCATTTGATGGCAAGGAATGTGTATTTCTCATTTACAGTTGTATAGTATCTAGTGCAGTATTTGGCAGATGTCAGGGGCACAGTAAATATATTTGAATTGATGAATATTTTTGAAAGAATTTGTTTAAATCTAGCTCTATCCAGATCTTGATTTAAATAAGTCTTATTAAGGCAGTTATTCATATCTAGCTATACTTTGTCCTATATTAAATAAACTTGTGGAAATATCATAAACTTTTATAGAAAAATCAAGAGACATGATTGGCTGTTTCTTGCCATATATTTTTTTAAGATTTTATTTATTTATTTGAGAGAGAGAAAGAGTGAACATGAACAAGGGAAGGGGCAGAGGGAGAGGGAGAAACAAACTCCCCTCTGAGCAGGAGGTCCGACGCGGAGGCTCCATCTCAGGACCCAGAGATCATGACCTGGGCTGAAGGCAGATGCTTAACTGTCTCTTGCAATATTTTTACTTCGCTCAGTTATTCACACTTTTTGGGCTTTGTGTAAACATCAGCAGCCACAGCCACTTATATGGTGGCAATCTCCAAAATGGCAGGCTTCTAATGCTTGGAAGGAAATAGAACACTTCTAATGCTTGGAAGGAAATAGAAGACTTTCATATGGTTGATCAGGCCTGGAAGGAAATAAAAGATTTCTCTAAGGTTGATCTTGTATCTTCAAACCTGCTAAGTGATGAAAAATATACACAGACATTTTAGTAGCTGAATGGGACCTTGAGTCTGTTTTCTTGCCTTTTTAATTTCAGATAGTCTTTTTTTTTTCTTTTCTTTTTTTTTTTTTTAATTTCAGATAGTCTTAAACTATTTAGTCAAATATCTCATGTAGAGAGAAATGATTTTGACATTAGAAGACATTAGTGGATACTTGATAAATATTTTTGGCACAAATGATGAGGTAAAACATTTTTTAAAAATTTTACTAATTTATTCATGAGAGACATAGAGAGAGATTGGCAGAGACACAGGTAGAGGGAGAAGTAGGTTCCATGCAGACAGCCTGATGTGGGACTCGATCAAGGATATCCAGGATCACACCCAGGGCTGCAGGCGGCACTAAACTGCTGCGCCACCTGGGCTGCCCAAAACATTATTTTCCTTAAAACAGTGATTTTTTTCCTATGGAAGTTTCAGGAGATTGAGAATTAAAATATGTGTAAGAATACTTCTTTAGGTCATCTTCTATAGTGATAAATAGATTTTAAATTACTTTGCATATTTTGTAAAATGCTTTTACCTATATTTTCTCTTTTGAACTTCCTGATAATTATAGATAAGACTAGTATTATATTGCCCTGATTTTCGTAGTTGGTCAAATTAGGATTTAGAGGTGAGGTGACTTGACTAAAGTCACACAGGTGTAAAGTATGTATTCCTTCTCCAGGATGCTTTCATATTATATCCCAAGCAAAAACAACAGAATTCCAGAAATCACAAAAGAAGAAATCACCTTCAAGGGAAGATCTTGTGTTGGCTCTTCATTAAAGATGATGGTTTGAAATTGTTCTGAGAGGTAAAGGAACAATGTACTGTTAACTTAAGACAAATTATTGAACACTTGCAATTTACAGAGCACTGAGCTGATATTTTGGGGGAACAGGGAGGTAGAGTATAAAGAAAATCCAGTGGTAGTGTGCTTTCATAGGGGTTGGTCATGAAATGGGGGAAATTGGCAGAAGCATAAACAGGTGGATTTGAATGAGCAGTTGGGCTCTGTGGTAGGTAAGGAGAGGGTTGGAGAGGTCCCTAGAGCTTGAGCCAGGCCCACAGATTCTGGTTAGAAAAATGGTTCTTGTCTTTTTTTTTTTTTTAAAGATTTTTATTTTTTAATTTATTCATGAGAGAGAGAGAGAGGGGGGGGGGGCAGAGACACAGGCAGAGGGAGAAGCAGGTTCCATGCAAGGAGCCTGACGTGGGACTCGATCCTGGGTCTCCAGGATCAGGCCCTGGGCTGAAGGTGGCGCTAAACCGCTGAGCCACCTGGGCTGCTCAAGATGGTTCTTGAAGAGATAGGCTTTCAGCTTGTCTCTCAGTGGTTAGGGAATTTTTTCAAAGGCTTTCCAAGTGGGGTTAAGATAAACTGGTTGGAAGATCACGAGAATGGGCCTGATGGAAGGGGTGTTGTTCACCAATCCTGTCCCGGTGGTCTGGCTCATATTTACCTGCCTCTGGGAGCAGGAGTGCAGGCTGGCTGAGGATGCAATTGCATTATGACTGACTGTTTCACTGCACATGTTGCTTCCTCATAGTAAGTTGGTGGGAGAATGATCACTTTCCTGTGCCCCATAGACATAAAATCTGAATAGAAAAACCAAGCACCCGAACACAACCACACTAATGGTGTGGGTGGGTCTGTGGCACAAGTAGGCCAAACCTATATACATCATAGCATTGTAGAGTTAAAAGATCACCACTACCCTCGTCATAGAGTTTTCAAATTCATCTCAGCAATTTCCATTCCCTACCAGATGAGAAAGTGTAACCAAATCTGAGATTTCCTTTCATACCTCAAATACAAGAGGGCTTTTGAATTTGTTTTGGTACCATAGATCCAAATTCTACCACCAGGAAGCCAATCCCACCGAGAACACAGCCACAAATATTGCCCTTTCTAGCTAGTATCTAAAACTGTAAGATACCATGTAGGTATTTTTTCTTTAAATGTTATTTAAATAAAGATAAAAAATTAATTTCAATGTTAGAAACCATATTAATATATGCCCACTTTCTTCCCTAAATCTATACTATTGATTAAGTTATTTAAAATATTTCCTAGCAATAGATGCACATCGTTTAGTGTTAACTGGTTAAATGATTAACATATGTGAGGATTCTTTGCAAATTACAAAACATTATAGTTATTTTGTTATTATGTTACTGCTATTAGATAATGCTATTGGATGATTGGCTTTTAAAACATATGTTGATTAGAAAGTCTATTTGATACAATTAATTGAGATTATATTGGATTGTATTGGATTGTTCTATTGAATGTTATGTTACTACTGTTGGGGTTAGAAGTTAAATGTAATATTGGTTTAGAAAACCATAGTTTTATCATGATACCTGAGAAAACATTTAGTATTTTCTTTCCTTCTTTCCCTGGTCTTAAAATTGCTTCACTTGTTTCTTTTGCCTCAAAAGGGTAGGAAGAGAGAGAAGAGAATACTATGATAGTCTACTTGATTTTTTTAAAGCTTCATTTTTATTTTTGTTTTTTTAAAACCTGTCTTTATCTTCTGAACTTTTCCCTTTCTCATTCCTGTCCTGTTGCTGTTTATCTTTTCATCATTGTCTCTCCCTCTTTTCTTCTGATGCATTTTAGTTCCTCTACTGACCAGTCTTAACCAAGCTGGACTCATTAGTAGGTCTCTGCATGGTCCCCTGGGGCTTTTGTTATTGTCACTGTCTTCAGCATCATCTCATCATTGTGTGGTCTCTTCCTTGGAGCGTAACTCTATTTCAGTCTAGAGTGAGACATCTCAGGTTTCCAAATCGTGAACCTGGCCTTATAATGACAAAGGCATGTGCTTCTATGGCACTATCCCTTCTTCTAGGAGCTATCAGTGTTGATCTATCTGCTCGGGCAATAAGAGTCTCTAAAGGTCTTCTAGGACAGGGGGATTACCTTCCACACTAGCTCTGTGTATAGCAGGTATTTGTAGGGTCCATGGGACTCCATGAGGCATCTGCCCTCAGCAGCAAGATGTTAGGAAGCTTCCTTTGGAACGTATGACTAATGTGTGACTCTGTTTTGCAGTGATCACAAGACCCATCCTAAAGCCTGCTGCTGTCATGTATCCTCAGGCCTTCCTCCTAGACAGCTACCTACTTTTTAAAGTCTTGCTTATTGCAGAAGTCAAGGAGATAGATGGCCAACTGAGAGGAACTTGAGCTATAACTGTAACTCTCTAAAATCAATCTCCAGTCACCGTCAAATCATCATCTATTTAAACTCCCTCTTGTATGATTCTGTAGAAATAATTCTACATTTGGTCTGGGTGTTAGGGTCTAATAGGAAATTGGTTTAGTTGTCCTAACTTTCACTCTTTTGCTTCTTTTCTGACATCTCCCCTACTCCCCTGTAGTGGCAAAGGATAGAGGTGGGATGATGGAAAATCATTGACTATTTCTGCATTGACTCAATCTAAGCCAACACAGAATATTCTATAATCATTGTCCATACCTAAGTTATATTCTGTTTCTGCATTGACTCAGTCTAAGCCAACCCAGAATATTAGCTCATTGGAAGAATCTGCCCCATTCATTTATTTAGTAAGCACTCAATTCGTACTTAAGGAAATTCACTGTGTTGCAAGGAAAGGAAATGATTCCGTCTGTTGAATTGGATATTATTTTCTCAAATTGACCTAGTTTTATTTTGCCTATTTATTTTAAAATAGACTCCACCCCAAATGTGGGACTCAAACTCATGACCCCAAATTAAGAGTCACATGTTCTACCTACTGAGCCAGCCAGGTGCCCCAATTGACCCAATTTTAAATTTCTTACTTTCATCATGGTGATTTTTTAACAACTCCTATGCTTTGGTATAAAATTATACTAATTAATACCAATCATAGTAATATTTTACCCTTTAAAGAAACCCATTTATTTACCAACAATAGTAGTTGTATTTAATTGGATATTCTGGTTAATATATGTATCAGACACCTCTGATCATTTTCTAATATCTTTTCTCCCTTCATCTTTTCAATAGAATCCCATCGTTCATCTGGGCACACTGTCATCCAGCTAAAAACTGTATTTACTAGAATTTCTGGTGTTCTGAAAGCCATAAAACTAAATTCTGGGCAGTGAAATATAAATGGAAGTATTGCATATCACATTCAAGATGTCTTCTTAAAAGTGGGTTGTGCAGCCTTCATTTTCCTTCCTCCCTCTGCTTCCTGGAATGTTGATTTGATGGCTAGAGCTTGAAGAGCAGTTTTAGATTGAGAGAGCCTGCTAATCATAGTGGAGCAGCAAGAATAGGATTCTGGGTCCTTTGAACTGTGGGGATGCCAAACCGTGGTTTGCCTACCTCCAGACTTCTTTTACATGAAAGAGAAAAGCATACCTCTCCTGTATAAGCATTGTTATTCAGAGTAGTTTTTTGTATGCAACTAAACTTGATTACAATTAATGTAAAATTATATGGGTATAATTTTGAAATAACAGGATATAATTAAGTATACTTAATACTGGAACTAAACTGAATATAATTCAAAATGATATGATATTTAGAAGCCACTTGAAGACCTGGTCCATTATAACTTAGTAGTGTGCAGTATTATAAAAAAATACCTCATTGATTGTCTTGAATTTTCTACCTTTATTGATTCTTTGGAAATGTAGATTAACATTGAGTAATAGTTTTGTTATCTAGCAAATTTCTTAATACTAAGTACAAAACTCTGGACATTTAGGGGAATTTTCTGGAATCCTTTTTGCTAATGTGTTCCAAGACTGATTTTGTGCTTTTTTCTGTTGTTGTTTCTTGAATGACGATAAGAATATATACATTAAGGTGTGATTGGCAATGCTTCTCATAAAATTTATGCATCTTTGGTCAAGGACAGATATTTAAAATAAAAGAGCTCTGATTTTTCATTATCTTTGAGTTTTCATATTATTTTGTATCTAATGTAATTTTTAAAATCGTGGTGAATATACCTAACATAAAATTAACCATTTTAATCATTTTTAAGGATATAATTTATTGGCATTAAATACATTTAAACTTACATTGTTGTGTAAGCATCCCCACTGTCCATCTCCAGAACTTTTTCATCTTCCCAAAATAAAAATCCATACTCATTAAATAATAACTCTCCATTCCTCCCTCTCCCTAGCCTGTGGCAACCAACTCTCTGATTTTCTGTATCCGTGAATGTAACTACTCTAGAAACCTCATTTAAGTGGAATTACACAGTATTTATCTTTTTGTGACTTACATATTCCATACTAATATAAGTCTTTTGCTTTACTTGGGGAATTATTTAATTGTAAATGAATTATTATTGCTTAAGATTGTCTTTTTTACATTCATCTTCTGAAAAATTTCATCTGTAATTATAATGGATGTTAACAGAGTAGATGGTGTTATGATAGGGTATTGAAATAATTAATTTATGAAATACAGCCTGACGTAGAAGTTACTATATAGTTTGGTGCTTTTAGTATTATAAAGGCAATTTAAATACAAAACAAGGACTTTATTTTAACAGTTATGACCTATGAGATGAATGCGTTAGGTGTTTTAGCTAATCTGGTGAGTTTCTGGTCATTCTGTATAAGAATATAAATGTCATATTGTGTACCATTTGATTTCGTGTATTAACTGAATATATTAGATAAAATGCAATTTTAGGATAAAACATTAAAGTTCACAGATTAAGCAGTTGTCCCATTTGGCTTATATTCTATTTATGTAACACATGGTAAATTAATGTTTTTTTTCTCAGAATGTATAGATTTTTAGAATTGAACAATAATACCTAATAAGGAGTTAAGATGTTGATGATGACTATTTGTTGTTTTGGGGGAAACTATTGATGATCTGTGTTGCTTCAAAATTAACATTTGTCAAAATAATAATAATAATAATATTTATCCTTGACTTAAGTTTTTTTTTTTTTTTTTTAAACTTCTTGCTCCCTCTTGGTTTCTCCCCTGAAGCACTTTACAGAAGTACACTTCAATAAAACCTTTCTGGTAGATAGTTAAGATTCTTTCCAAAACTCCCAATTAAAAGAAGAAATATTATAGGGAGTTGGCCTAATTTGTATTTGTATTTGCAAATCTTAGACATTATCCCACAATTTCGGTGTAACCCTTCATCTGACAATTAAAATCTTTGTTTTATCAGTCATCACCCAACCCTAACAGATGGGTGAAGAATTAATCTATTTTGTATTTTTCCCCACAACTTTCTCCTACACATTGTTTGATTCAATGATTCACTTTCAGTGAATTCTTAAAGATAGTTGATGGGCCTTATAAGAGATATAATATTTATATCCTATTAAAATTACACCATAGTAAAACCACATAACAGAAGAGCTTCTAAGACCCCTGTAGAAATTTGAAGACAATTTTGATACTCTTGTCCACTCGAAAAAAAATCTGCTAATACCGTAATGTTTTTTCCCTTGCCAGGACCCTCCTTGCCTGGTGTCATTTCTTGAGCTCTCCTGGGAGGAGATTAGTCTAAAACAACAAAGTAGCCAGATGTCTGGTTCTGAGAGAGTCCCAGAGGCCAGGCTACGGTAGGCAACAGAAACCGCGTGGGGCTGAAGATCAAAGATACCTGAGAATTACTTATGGGCACATAATGTGTGTCATTCCCATTATTAGCAGTCTGAGAAAATTTGTTTCTCTAATTAACCCTTTTGTTGGAATAACCTTAAATTTTAGTGAATATATTTCTTTTTTGTTATGTTTTCTTTTGTGTGGTTTTGAGATGTGTACATAACAAAAAAGAGAAATGAAAAGGAACCCATGTGCTTGATTAAAATCTCTAAGCACTGTTATTATCCAAAATAGATGTGCTATCCATTGTATAATCATTTATCATTTAAAAAGTGGGCATTAGGATTCTAAGTCAAAATTACAAATTAATAGTCAGGAACTACATGGCTTAATGTATGAAGAGCTGTTCTTAAAAACCCCAATCCTTACTTTAAAAGTACAATTACTTCAACTTTTAATGGCTTTAGAGTAGAGATTTTTAGATCACAGCTTCCTGGTCTTAAAATGAATTCAGAATAAATCCCAGTGGTGGGAAATCTGTACCTTATTAATAGTTGACCTCTTTCTTCTCACACTAGTATTATAATGAAATACTAATTAAAAATTCTTGCTATCCTTTACCTGTTTGCTTTATACATACAATTTTACATTATTTAGACAGAGATAGATTTAGAAAATGTGAATACATTTGCTGTTTTGAGTTTTTTAATCCTAAAGCCTCGAAAAGCTTTTAGCTGAATTTATTCCAAGGGATAGGTAAAAATCTAATTATAACTTTTGATATGTTAGCCTCTAGATGAGAGTATCAAAAAAGAGAACAAAAGATTTTGGGTGGCCTTGCCACTTGTTTTTGTTTCTGTTTAATATCATCATGTAACAACAAAATTGTGTAAAAGCCTTATTCCTGCTTTCCTTGAGATATAATCATAAACCATTGTTATCAAGAGCCAGCTTTAGCGCTTTTAAGTGCTACAACACATTCTTTAACATCTAGTAATATAAACTTGGCATAACAGCTGTAAAAATGTCTTTAAACCTAATTGGAGATATGTGTTAGCAATATAGTACAGAGATTTCATATTCTTTGTGTAGTGGTCAAGGCTTCTTTTAACTCCTTGAGGAAAATGAAGCTCCTAGGAGCAGTTTGTAAGGATTAATTGATTTATCTCTTTGCTTCTAGATTTAAGTATTGAAGCAAGAATAAAATTGGCTTCTTATACAGAGAACCAGAGAGGCAACTGTATTTTTTTTTAAGAGCTGAATTTGTGTTACTTCAGTGACAAAGGGTGATCAGTGTTTTTTGTACTTTACACCTGTGTTTCTTTTACTGGCTGCCCCATTGTCAACAATACTGTTTACTATCACCCAAGAGTGGTTATCTGTTTTCCTATTTTGAGTGCGGGTTGAGTCAGTTATGACCACTGTACCATAAATATTTCTAAGTTATGGCTTACTTTAGACAAGTTATTCATAGACACTTCCCAGTATCACAGTGTCCCAGTAGACACTTGTATCTAGTGTCTTCCCAGTATCACAGTGTCCCAGTAGACACTTCCCAGTATCTAGACACTTCCCAGTATCACAGTGTCCCAGTAGACACTTCCCAGTATCACAAAGTTATTGTCACTTCCTTGGAGTTGGTTATATAGCAGGATTTGATCTGAAGGAATGAGGGATCCCTGGGTGGCGCAGTGGTTTAGCGCCTGCCTTGGGCCCAGGGCACGATCCTGGAGACCCGGGATCAAATCCCACATCGGGCTCCCGGTGCATGGAGCCTGCTTCTCTCTCTCTCTCTCTCTCTGTGTGTGTGACTATCATAAATAAAAAAAAAAAAAAAAAAAAAAAAATGAAGGAATGAGAGTCATAGTTCCAGGACTAGGGTCCAATGGTAGAAGGAACATTCCATTCTGTCGTGGTTCAGGGGGCAGTTCTTATTTCTGCCTTTCAAGGAGTTTCTTGCTTCCTCCGC
Organism: Canis lupus dingo; assembly: GCF_003254725.2. Lineage (NCBI taxonomy): Eukaryota > Metazoa > Chordata > Mammalia > Carnivora > Canidae > Canis > Canis lupus. Next base: position 44,965,451 of record NC_064257.1, on the reverse strand, counting down.
TTTCCCCCTAACACCCAAAATATACATGTTTGTGTCTATACATACATTTAGCAGAGGGATTTGCAAAGGAGAAGACTCCTATTATTATTATTTTTTAATCTTTCTGAAGTTGCCAGTGTTGCTGGTGACTAACCTGTTAATGTATTCACCTTGAGTTGCCTCATTGGCTATTGGTGCTCTCCCTCCACCTTTCTCCCTCTCCTCTCATTTACCTTATGAACCATTACTGTAAGTATCATCTCTTGAGGCACCTCTCCCACCACCTTGTGTATGGAGAAGTGGTTAATTATGCTTTAAGAAAATAAGCATTATCAAATTTAAGGAGGTGAAGAGTGTTAGTTTTCTAGTTCCTGCTTTATTTATTTCATCTATCTTCCTTATTCATAGGTTTCTTTTCATATTACCTCCTCCTCTACCCTGTCATGTTTTGTTTCTCTATTTTTCACCTTTCGGTTCTTAATTCTATTTCAGCATTCTGTCTGTAGCTTTCCAGGATGGGTTCTAATCTGAAATAAGAGTTAAGTTGTAAGAATAGGCAATTAAGCTCTCTTTTTTTAAAATTTTTTTAAAGATTTTATTCATTTATTCATGAGAGAGAGAGAGAGAGAGAGGCAAAGACACAGGCAGAGGGAGAAGCAGGCTCCACACAGGGAGCCCTATGTGGGACTCGATCCCAGGTCTCCAGGATCATGCCCCGGGCTGAAGGCGGTGCCAAACCGCTGAGCCACCCAGGCTGCCCTTAAGCTCTCTTTGGGTGTTATTCTGTATGTTAGTAAATTGAACACCAATAAAAAAAAATAATTAAAAAAATATAAAAAAAAATAAATTGACAAAGATTAAAAAGCTTAAAAAAAAAAATAACTTAATGTGTAATGATTTAATACTTGAGTGGGTATTGTGGTAATAATCTATAAGCTTTTTGTGATAGAATTATGTGCTAAATAAAAATGCTTGTGGCATAAATCAAGTTGACTTTGTTAGACTGTGATGATTCAATATGCATTTTAATTTCTCTTAATTTTAAAAGCTTTGAGGTTAAGTGTAAAGTCTTAAACATTTCTTTTTAATCTATGATGGTGTGAAAGATCTTAAGAGCTACTTATTTATGTATCTTTTTTACTTGTTTCCTAAATTTATGTTCGTCTAAAATAACATTTGTTCTTACCTGAGTTTTGGAGGAATAGCCTTCAGAACATCTGTCACTGCTTAAAATGGTGGTCTTTGGCTCAAAGTTGCTGGAGAGTCTGAGACTGCAAAGTGATAGGATTGGATCTTAGCAGTTGGGCGAGTCCTTTCCCCAGTGGCAAATGAAGGGTAGCACACTACTCAAGAAGGCACTTCTGGAGGAAAAGTTATATTTTGAGTACAAAAATGATTAGTTCTTGAATCCTTGTGACTTCTTACTCTGTTGCTAAAACAAAGAACAGCATTTTAACAGAAGGAATAGAAGATTAAGTATTGTCATGGATTATATCTAGTATGAGCAGTTGACAAATTTTTTTTTTTTAAGATTTTATTTATTCATTCATGAGAGACACACACAGAGAGAGGCAGAGACACAGGCAGAGGGAGAAGCAGGCTCCATGCAGGGAGCCCCACGTGGGACTCATCCCAGGTCTCCAGGGTCACACCCTGGGCTGAAGGTGGTGCTAAACCGCTGAGCCACCCGGGCTGCCCAACAAAAAATGTTTTAAGTGGAGTATTTTTCCTTTTTCAAGTAACATTTACATGATTAAATATGGAATGAAACGACAGCTGATAGATACCTCAGAATATGTTTGGGAAGCTGGGTTTCCTGAAGATATGAGGCTTAGTTATTTTAGCCTGGGGATTTTGCCTGGGGAAAAATGTATGTGCCTCAACAGCTGAAGGGCTATTCAGGAAGAAACAAAGTAAAATGGCATCTATTTTAACACGTAATTTTGATATTTCATACTTAATCTTATCTTTGGCAGAAATGTCAAAATATACTAGCTGCAAACCACCTCTGAAGTCATATCTACACTACCAAATTGAACTGAGTAGGTAAAGTCCTCAAGAATCAAATAGTTTTCCATGGGGAGAAGAGGGTCCTTTCTAGGTAATTCTCTGGAGGGAATGCTCTATGGAATCAAAATGAAGATATGGTATATTTCAAACAGAGGAACATACAGCCTAAAAAAACTGCTATGGGGAGGGCAGGAAGCAGTTTGTAAAATTGGTTTATCATACACATAACTATGCATTATTTTGTGTCATTTTCTACCTCCGTGTATTTCCACCTAAATTTAAAATAACACTTTCCTCCATTTGTGTTTAGTTTTTATTTGTTTTAACTTTAACCGCATCTCAAATTGAACTGCTCATGCTAGAAATGACACTGCAGTTCGCTCCATTATTTCCTTCTCTGCCATCCCTCAGAGGTTAAATTATTCTTGCTGTACAAGTTACTATTTGAGTTAAAATCAAGTTCTTACTAATGGAATAGCTAGATTTCTATTTTATATAAATGCTTTTATTTTATTTACCCTCGAGTGGAAGCCTACCCCTTGAAGGAATTAAAATGGTGAAGCCTAGACCACCATTTATCCTGTCACTACATGGCTGTTGTTTATTGTTTTTTAATCAAAAATCAAGTTTCTTAATTTAATGACTTGGAAGATACATTACATTTTGTCAAAGTGTAAGAATTTATGAAGAATAAAGAGCCTCTGGAATCCCCAAAAGATCAAGAAGGGGATGTGTATAATTTTGCTGTTTAACACATATATAAGCATTAATATTTATTATTGGATTTAGTATTTTGTATTTTCACTTCCATCAACATATATTATAGTATATTATTTAGAGACCATTAAACAGCTCAGGATTTACTCACAGAAAAGAAAATTTTAGGTTTTTTTGGTTTTTTTTTTTTTTTTTTTTTTTGCTCTTTTATTTGAATTTTCCCCGGGTTGTTTGATAAAGAGCAAACAAATTTGTTCAAGATGAGGGCATTTACCTTGAATATAACCCTGTCTGGTATATGGAAGTAATCCAAAGAACTGACAAGTTGCTGAATGGTCACCATCATCTGTTAACATAATGCACAGACTGTTAATGCGAAGGTAACAGAGGTAACCTTGACAGTGAAAATCAGTGCCATATGCAGATATGGCCCTTGATATTTAATTTTTACTTAATTATTAGAGTGCACATAAAGCATATCAGGTTGGTTGGCTTAAGTAATAGTGTTAGTTTCCTAACATTTAAAATTCATAGAACTGTTAGATAAATGCACTTTTGTTTGACTGGAGGATTCATTTTTTATTAAAATAGCCATTAAAAAACAAAAAGCCAAAATACAACATTTCTAGAAACTCATTTTTTTCAAAGAACGCTTGATCAGTAGGAAGTATTTCCCTAGCTAAATTGGTAGCCTCACGCTCTTTTAAAAAGCATTATTTGGAATACTTTAAAAAAGTACTTTTTCCCCATACATGTCAGATTGTGCCTTTTCTTTGCAACCTTTGTAAGGGGAAATTTTATCAAAGAACAAGACCACTGTATTTAATTCAGTGAAGTGAATTATACTTTCAAACATCTATTTATGATGTTTTAAAGATGATCTTGTCATGTATACATATCTTTTTAGTGGAATATACCCCTTGGCTTTTCCTTATTTGATAGGCGTTATGGCTTGGAAAGAAAACCACACTTAGAGTAAATCAAAGACTCCAGGAACTGAGCAGCATTAAAATAAATCACGCATTTCATATATGCAAACAGTAAAAAGCATACAAATGGGCCTGCTTTTTTTTTTAAGTTTTCAATGATAATTTAAGATTAAGAAATAATTTTGCCATGTCTTTTGTGATTCTCTACTCTTTTGGCCGATTGTAGTGATCCATACACTTTCCTTATGAAGGGCGTCAGTGCATCAGTGTACACAAAGTCTTATGCTTTGTGGGAACCTTAGAATATGCGTGGATTGAAATATAAAAAAACCTACGTTTCAAGAAAACATTGGTATTGGATTTTCCTCCCACCTTTGTCCCCTTAAGGAAATAGTGATGACAGCCATTCAGATCTTCCCCACACCTCTGTTGTATAGATGGAAAAAACACTTTAGACAACCGATGACCAAGCAGTTAGCTTTACCAACCTGAGCTTTGGTATTTGAAATTTGGTTTTCAGTCTCATTTCCTGCCTACTGCAGCAATATGGCCTTTAGACAACTAGACTTTCAAAAGTTAAAAGGCAATAAGTCAATCCCCTGGAAACGATGCAGAAACGTAGATTCAAATCGTAAATAAGGAAATGCATTGAGTACATTAAACAGACATAGAAAAATGGATTTCTGTCTTTTGTAGTAAGGTAATTGGGCACCACTGCTTGGCAGGAGCTGGTGCTATTGAGCTGGCTGTAGCTGCCACAGGTTGATAGGCAGGTGAGCCGGCAGCTTCCACCAGGATCTGCACGGGAGGCCTACCTAATATGCTGTCTGCCCTAAGGGCCTATGGGAACACAGTTGGATTATTATGTTAATGCATGAGCCTGCTGCCCTCTTCCTATCCCAGCTGGGTTCCCTGTTGTTAGGAACTGCTTTGCACTGACAGTGGAGTAATATGCTTCATGATTGAAAGGGCAAAGGGGCTTGGAGGGAAAAAAAAAAAAAGAATAGGCCTGTACAGATATGTAAATGAGGGAAGGAAATCCGTAGGAAGATTGCACTCTATAGAGAGAAAGTTTATTAGAAAGTTCTTTTTCTCTCATAGCACTCTGTAAAACCACTCATTTCCTAATTAATTTCTGGGCTTGCTTTTCCTTCCTAACACTGCTATAGAGAACATGGCAATGTTTTCTAAAACAGGCACTTAGGTTGATTTATTTTCAACTGAGATGCTCTATTGGTATCCAGGTGGAGTGCTCACAGTAGTGCATTTTTTTGCACCTTCTTTACTAATACTCATCCTTCACTTATTCCACTGTATTTTATAGGAAAGTTTTTTGTTTTTGTTTTATTTCTTTTTTTTAGGCGCTAAAAGATTTATATTTTGTGTTGATGTCACTTTTAGTTTCCTTTATTTTTGATACAGCTTTGGAAAACTGCAAAAATCCATCTTTGGGAGTGGGTGGTAGGAGGTATTTTCTTGGGTTTATGAGTTAGGTATGAGTGGTGGTTCAAATTGCAGTAGCATTTTGTTTTCAGCTGAAGTTTTTTGTTTGTTTTATTCAGCTGTTTTTAATGTTGACACCATATCATAGTGAAAAGAGTGTTGGCTTTCATGTCCACATGTCTGTACAAATTCTGGCTCTACTAATAGTTATCTAATTTTGGATAAATTACTTTACCTCTCATCTACGTCAGCTGTAAAATGGGTGTAATACGAATTTCAAATGAGAAGATAATGAATAGAAATCATTTTGTCTAACAGAGTAGTCATAAATGCTCACCATAATAATGATATTTAATTGCTTTTATAACAATTATAATTTTCAACTATCAGACCATTATTTTAATATGTATGGCTGTATACTTTCAATGGATTGAAGATTTTGTCTTTTCCTCTAGATTTTTTTTTTTTTACCAACCCTCAACAAATGAGAATGACTTTAGCTTCAACCAGATTTGAGACAAAAATATTCAGATAGACATTATTTAAACTAAAGGGTTAATGTTAGCATATGTTCTTAAACAATTAGTTTTATAATAAGCCATATTTCAAATGCTTAAAAAATTGAATGGAAAAGAAAATCTAGTTGGCCAATATTCTAGACAGCTTCTGGAAATACTTTTAGTGGATGCCAAATTTGGAAAATTTATTTGTATGTTACACGTACAAATATTCCTGTATATGTAACTGTGTCTAACATGTTTGTTTATTTAAACTAATTAAAAGGGACAGTGTATAGTTGGGAATTATTTTAATATATCTCTTGTTTGTGTTTTTTTACTTAATTATGTTAAGATAATGTGTGCACAGTACCTGGCACATTGAGAAATTGAGAAATGATGGTCATTGTTAATTAGTGTCAATGAGTGTTTCATATCCACAGCCCAGCCTGCATTAAATAATGCTTTGCAGATTTAAAAGGAAGAACTTCAAGAGTTTCTTAAGGTTAGCAAATATATAAAGTTTGGTATAGGATAGGATTCATAGGCTAGTAAGATGGTTACCATATATATACCAAAAGAATTCACATGATTTAAAAATGACCCACTAATCATTTTAATACTCCATTGAAAGCTTTGTGTTAAAGTGTGAGGTAGATACCATGTGCTATATTAGAAAAGAGACTCCCTTCTGAAAAGCAATTGTGCATTTAACCTTACATATACAGAATATAGGAAGAAGGAACCAATTCTGTCTAAGCAATTCTTTGTAGTTACAGCAAAATTCTTTTATAACATGTTTTCATATTACCTATTTAGTTGGTTACCTATATGGAGTGTTGGGGGGGTATGTAGATATGTGTGTATATTTATATATATGCCTGAATATATATGTGAACACATGAATATATACATATTTCTGTATATCTATAGCTATATATAATGTGTGCATTATATAAAATCTCAGAATCTGATGTACACCTAGAAATATATCAAGAGAAGCTCTAGTCAACTACATTCTTTAATAATGGGATTTTAAATAATGCATTAAGTTTGAGCAATAGTTGTTAAATTGTTGAGGCTTTCAAGAAAGGGCATTAGAGGAAGCAATAAGACCATGAGATAGGTAGAGAATAGTCAAAGGAGTATGCTTTTTTTTTTTTTTTAATTTCCTTTTTAATCAACCAACAGTGCAGGCTGCTTCACTGCCTGTTGTCAGAATACAGTTATACATCTGGCCCTAATACAGGCATTGCACAGTGAAAGAAGTCCATCACAGAGTAAATAATAAACTCTGTTTTAAACGAAGTCTACTCTGAAGAAAATCTGTGTAGTCCATTCAGCTTAAATAAACGTTTGTCCAATGCTAGGTTTCCTTTAAAATAGCTGTGGATTTGATACATCCAATAGTCCCTTTAGGTTAAGTATTACTAAGGACAAAAGTCACATTTTATATCCAAAAAAAAAAAAAAAAAAAAAGAAAGAAAAAAACCCAACCCAGTTCTTTAAACACAGTAGGAATTCCTCAAATGCTCATTGACTGAATAATTGGGTCCACGTAATAATGTAATCTAATAGCATAATCAGATTTAAGTCTGTAGATCCCAGGGTACCTTGTTTTCTCTTGCCTTTACTTAGTACTGCTCTCAAAAAAAGCTGTCTTTTGGCAGCTTTGTGAAGCTGACTGACTTTCCTTCTCCCACCTCTCTGACACCAGTGATAACTTATGCCTCTCCTGACCACCTTCCCACCTCCACGAACCCATCACACCTCTTTATACCCTCCCCACACTGTTACTCTGAAAGGCCAGAGTTGGAAAAATGATGACTGGGTTGAGATGTGCTTTATGGAAAAGAAGCAAATGTTTTGCCAGAAGGGTAGTTGGTTTCTGTCCTGCTGAAAGCCATTGGCCTCTCTAGTGACTATGTTGTTGCTCTAGTTGTGTTCCCCATTCACCCTTTGCTTTTCAGGAAATTTTATGCACACCCTGAATGATTCTTTTATTCCAAACACCATCCTAAACTAGAATTGTTAGGACCCACTCCTCTGTTCTCCCCTCGCACCCCATAAGACTTCTTTCACCTTCTTTCAAGTTTTTTTTCCTCAAAGATGGTAAAAAAAAATTTTCTTTGTTGACTTTTTTCTTGGGTCTTACAAATCCCTAAATATCAACAAAGAATTTTATGTAACGGGTTATGATTCTAAGATTACCATTGAGTTATATTATTAAAAAAGTGCATTTTTAAAAAGGTTTGCTTTACATCCCCAGATCCATCCTTCGTCTTCTTCTCACCTTAAAATGATTATTTGGCTCTATTTTTCCAAATTTACCAGAAATTTTATCTCTATTTCTGGATCCCTAATTTGGCAAGGCATTGATTAATGGTTCTCACCACCTAGTACTATAATATTGATGACAATACAGTTAATGATAGCTAATATTTATTATGTACTTACTATGCTAATGATTTATATAGTCTCATTTAATTCTCACAAATTCTTACAAGTAGATACTAATTTTACAGCCATTTTTGAGACAAGGAAGCAGGCTTTTTTTTTTTTTTTAATTTTACTTACTTATTCATGAGAGACACACAGAGAGAGAGAGAGAGAGAGAGAGGCAGAGCCTTAGGCAGAGGAAGAAGCAGGCTCCCTGCAGGGAGCCTGATGCGGGACTCATGTCAGGACCCCAGGATCACGACCTGAGAGCCAAAGGCAGACGCTCAACCGCTGAGCCACCCAGGCATCCTGGAAGCAGCCTTAATATGGTTAAAGTTGTGGAGCTGAATTCAGAACTACGTAAGCTAAATGTAGCGCCCTCTAGTGCCTACATATCTTACGGCTGTTTTAGGTGGTAAACCACACTGAAATACAGCCTTCCTTTCCCAAACACCTCCCTCCAATCTTTGGGTTGTGTTCCTATCTATCCTTGTGTAAGAGGTTGTGTCTCATTAGACATACTGCTGTCACATAGATCAAGGAGGATGGATCATGGATAAATAAGAGAAAAACCATGCTAACAAGTTTTTTTTTTTTTTAATTCTGTTTTTCAAGGCTGAGTGGGTAGGCAGCTTTGTAACTTGGTATTATCTCGTATTGACAGTCTCAAAGGAAAAAGTAAGAGCCAGCATAACTAGTCCTTCTTTTACTAGTAAAATTTGATATGAGAATGGTGTGAATAGTGAATAGTTATCAAGAAGCTGACATATTAAGGGCATGAAAGGCAGAACTGGAATTTGCATTAGTTTCCTTAAAAATAAGTTCTTGGAACTAACAGTCTAGTATGTGCACAGACCTTGAAGATCCAATAATAAAGTTACTTGCAGTTATAAAATACAGTTGACCTTTATACTATGATGTGGGTGTTAATGGCACTGATGTCCTTATAGTCAAAAACCTCTGTAAAACTTTTTCCTAATAGCCTATTGTTGAATGGAAGCCTTAATGATAACACAAATAGTTGATTCACACATATTTTGTGTGTTACACATATTATATACTGTATTCTTACAATACCCAACTTTCTCTTAATTTTTTTTTTGTTATTTCTAGGCTATGCAGTTCATCTGTGCATTTTTCGAATTGTTGCAAATCTCCAAAAAATTTTCCCTTATATTTATGGAAAAAAATCCATCTATAAGTGGAATCATGCAGTTTCAAAACCATGTTGTTCAAGGATCAACTGAAAATAAGTCGTAGGGATGTAACGTACAGCATGGTGACTATAGGTGTTGTTGTTGTTGTTTTTTTTTTGCATGGTGACTATAGTCAGTAATAAATATATTACCTATTTGAAAGTTTTTGGGAGAGAACATCTTAAAAGTTCTCATCACAAGAAAAGACGTTTGTGTAACTTCATATGTTGACAGATGGTAATTAGACAATGTGGTGGTTATTTTGCCATGTATACAAATATTGAATCAATATGTTGTATACCTGAAACTAATATAGTATTATATATCAATTATGCTTCAATTTTAAAAAAAGGAAAGTCACCAGAAGGAAATAGGACATAAATTAATAAACCAGATCTTTTCTTCATGATAAAGCCTGTCATGACTACCAGACACTGAGTGGAAAGACAGTGAGGTAAACCTGGCTTTCAACAAGCCTATGGATTTGCAGAAAGAGCTCTGAGAGCAACAAGAATGAAACTTCTTGAAACATTCTATTCAAGCTTGCACCAGAGATGAAGGTATCTTCTTGGGCTACTGAAATCCCAGCAGCCTGTCTGAGAGGATTATAGTAGTTAAATGGACAATTGAAGACAGCTGCTTTTTCCTAGGCTTTCCTCTTGAGCCTCACATTTTTTACCATCCTTTTACAAGAGCATGGGTTTAAGAGTTCTGATTTTACCCCTGTTCATTTCCTTATTTCTCTCAACCACTTACCTTCCTGAGGCTTATTTTTCATATCTGTAAAATGGAGTAACACTTACCTCATGGGGTTATTTTAAGAATTAAGTGAAATAACACCTGCTGTCTCATATAGAAGATGCTTAATAAATGTCACTTTTTTCTTCTGCTTGTGAAGTGATATTTTGACAGAAAAATAAAGTAAAAGAAGTTAAATCACTTTATTAGTAATTCCTAAGTCAGAAAAAGAGTTTTTATCTCTTGCTCTTGTAGAATTGTATGCATTGTCTCACATTTATGACCCTGTGAAGGGGTGCCTGGATGGCTTAGGTAGTTATGAATCTGCCTTCGGCTCAGGTCCTTATCTCAGGGTTCTGGGATTGAGCCCCATGACAGCTCCCCACTCAGCAGGGAATCTGCTTCTCCCTCTCCCTCTGCCTGATGCTCCCCCTGCTTGTGTTTTTTCTCTTTCTCTCTCTCTCTCCCTCCCTCTCTTCCTCTGTCAAATAAATACATAAAATATAAAAAGAAAAAAAAACCCTTTGAATTACTAATCTTGAGGAAAAAATGAAATTCAGTTTAGTTAATAATACTTCTTGGAAGGCAGTTTTTAAACTGTGATGAAGCTAGGTTAAATGGGAGCCAAGTGGGGCCATTTCCAAGGGTTTTGGAGGTGAAGCAATTTGTTTTTGTACTTGTATCACTGCTTTTACTCTTTTTAATCTCATTTCTAGTCCCTTAGGTTCCATAATAAAGTCTTCAGTACTATACATTTTTATTAAACATCTTTTTGGACCCCAATTTGCATTTCAGATAATATAACAAAATGTATGTGTTTCAAGTATTCACTGCATAATTGTGATTAGAACATGTAATCCCTCAAAAGATGTTAATTGCAATTTAAATTCACGCTGAATTTAATTAAGTGAGTTGGGGATTAGAAAGTAGATGTAAGGAGTAGTTAAGGGAATACAGTTTTAAAAAGCATCCCTATTTTTTCTAAAAAAAAATGTAAACCTCTTTCAACTTTAAAATTAGAAAGATGAGGGAAATACAGAGGAGAAGAGGAGGAAGCAGGTTAAAGGATAGATTAGAAAAATCTTAAAACTATGCTCACAATTGAGATCCAGAATTTAAGCTAATTGTGGTTAAAGAAGGAGGGATGGTTTGAATATCCTTCTCATTTATATTCTTAAAGAGTTTTCCAGTAGACATTAACTCACTTGGTGTCTGATAAAGACTTCAGTTGAACAGGAATCTTTAAGAACTGCAGAAAATGATTAGAAAGGAGATAGCAACAGAGGTTTTTCAATCCAGCTGTTTTGTTGTACATCAATCTTCCATACAATGTGCTGACAAAGGAATTTTACATATAATTATGTAATAGGCACTTTGTGTATAGACAATTCAGATTTAAGTAGCGCCTTTCTATGATAACCTCACTATATTAATGGAAATAACAGGTAGTGTTGGAAAAAAACAAATGCCTTATTTTTTCCTAATTTATAAAGAATATAAAACTTGAGATTTATAGTCTTAAAAATGTATAGGCAGTCATATCTCTCAGTGATTGAGAGCATGCGGTGTTTAATTATTTGATATTGAATCCGAAAACAGTTTTCAAAAGGCTAGTACTGGAATAACATTGTACTTCATTTTATTTTATTATATTATTATTTTTAAAGATTTTATTTATTTGAGAAAGAGAGAGAGAGCACATGAATGGGAGCAGGGGCACAGGGAGATAAGCAGACTCCTCACTGAGTAGGGAGCCTGATGTGGGGCTCTATCCCAGGACCCTGAGATCATGACCTGAGGCCGAGATCAGAGTCAGGTAGATGCTCAACCAGATGAGCCACCCAGGTGCCCTGTGCTTCATTTTATTTTTAAATTTTTCTAGGAACACAGTTTAAATCAAGAATCCCCCCACCCTTTTTTAAGATTTTATTTATTTATTTGAAAGAGAGAGAGAGAACACAAACAGAGGGGAGAGGGAGAAGCAGGCTCCCCACTGAGCTCGACTGGGGCTTGATCTCAGGACCCTGGGATCATGACCTGAGCTGGGGGCAGACGCTGAACCCATTGAGTCACCACCCAGGCGCCCCTCAAGAATCCCTTTTAATGTGACCTAAACATAGTTTTAAGTGCAAGGATATTATTTTTATTTTTCAGTAATTTCTTTATTTTTACATGTGTCTAGAAGTGGAAAAATTACTTCATTAACTTGTTTTGAATGAGTCCTACCATGAATGAGATGCACAAAACAGTGCATATGCATGTGTGTGTTAGTTACACATACTAGCTACCTGATATTTTATTGGACTCAGAGGCATAACTTTTTAAGAAACAAATTTCAAAGTCTTTTAAAATGTTCTCTTAATAAGAAATGTTTGAAGTGAAAATTCAGATGGAAAGCTCGGTCTTTGTTTCCTAAGAAGTGAGTGTCCTAAAGAAAAAAATCATGAATCTGGCTATCCATCTGGAACAGAGTCTTTCACTTTATCTATGCTATGGCAAGGAGTAGCACAGGAAATACATTTTTTTTTAAATTTTTTAATTTATTTATGATAGTCACATCAGAGAGAGAGAGAGAGAGAGAGGCAGAGACACAGGCAGAGGGAGAAGCAGGCAGGCTCCATGCACCGGGAGCCCGACGTGGGATTCGATCCCAGGTCTCCAGGATCGCGCCCTGGGCCAAAGGCAGGTGCTAAACCGCTGCACCACCCAGGGATCCCAATACATTTTTTTTTAAGTGAGTATAACAAACACTTTTTAAAAGGAAATAAAAGCTCTGTTTTTACCTATGACACTGCAGCTTCAAGTATGTAAATCCTTATCCATTTTTACTTACAACCTAAAATCATTCCACATAAATGTCTTCATTTATTTGTAATTTAAATTCCCTAAAATGACTACTTTGATAATGGCTGTTATGGGTGCTTTTTCTAATAACATAAAATTACTGTTATTCTCAACAAAGTGACTTTTTTTTCTTTTGGGTTAGGTTCACATTATCACATAAACATAATTTTTGACTAAGAGCTTATCAAGGAAAAGGCTTACCATTCATTTGCTGTGGCATCTCCTAGTAACATACAATATTACAAAATGGCTAGGAAACGTTATCTTCTTGTATTGTTTACAATTTTTTTAGTATCTTATTTTTTTTTATTATAAAGGTAGTATGTGTTCCTAGTGATCTAGAAAATGTAGTTAAATAAAACTAATACCATAATCCCCCTAGTCAGATAATGATATTAATATTTTATGTATATCTCCCAGATATTTTTTGTACATATGTTTAATAAAATGAGATCATATAATGCATACTGTTTTGTAATCCTATTTACCCACTTAGCAATTCGTGATCATTTCTCCATAGCGCTCTAAAACACTGTTTCTAAGGACTATTAACTATTCTCATGTGTGGATATGCAGCGTTTTGTTTCAGTCCTTGATAATTTTGGCTATTAAAAAAATAATGTTATAATGAAAATCCTTTTAACTAAATTTTTTCTCGGATCTGTATTATTTTCTTAGATAATTTTTTTTAATGGAATTGCTGGGTCATGGTGTGTGTTTGGACATTTGTAAGGCTTTGCTGCTTACTGCAACACTTCCTGCAAGATTATAAGAGATGCAGAGGCATCTTTTCCCTGAACTCTCATCTATCACACAAATTACTACTTTTCAAAATCTTTGCTCATTTGATAGTTTCCTCCTTTACACTACTTTGGTTTTCTCAGTGTGCAAGTCACTCCATGCTGTAAAGATGGAGAGTCCACGTAACATTTTATAGAAATGTGTATTTAATACATATTTTTATTTCATCCTTCTCCTCACTGCCCAATTTCTTTGCTCATATTTTAGAGTAAAATACTGATGACAACATTTAAAAAGTTGCTCTGTTTCTTTAATTTACTTCAACCAAAAGACATACACATTGTAGTCGCTGGAAGTGTTGTTTAACTAGACCCCTAACCGTGTTATAAATGGTGCCTGTGGAAGGATCTGGGGACAAGACCTTTAAACTTTTTTTTTTTAATCACATCTTAAGATCTGTGAGAATCTGAACTTATATAAGAATGTTTGGGCTGCTGTTATTACAGTGAAACCTTCTGAGAGTATCTTCTCAGGTAATTTTTTTAGAGAAAGTCACTTACAGATATAAAACGTTTGACCAGAAGAAAGCCTCAGGTTGTCAGAGTTACTTATACACCATTGTTCAGCTGGGCCTCTTTATTAAATCATGTCTTGGCAGTCCATTAGTTGTGGTGCTACAGCTATTGCATGGCCCACTAAGCTAATATACCTTCAATCACTAACAGAAGGATAACCTTAATAAAAATTTGAAGTCGATTTAGTGCTCCACTGCTTGCTGACTAGTGTTTTACATTTTAGTGTGTCTATACAATTTCCATTCCATGTATTTTTGATATTCATATATATCTTATCTACATAATATATTGGAATCAAATAAAGATTAACGGCCTAGAGAAGGAAGAGCATTTGGAAGTTCTTGTAATCCTGTCTCGCCACTGCGGGAAATTGTGTGATCTTGAGCAAGTCACATCCTACATTGGGCTTGTGTCCAACCATTTTATGTTTTAACTTCAACTCTGCCATTGTAGGAAAAAAGAATTGCTCTGTTCTGCCCTCCATAAAAACTTGAGTAACTAGAATCATAAAAGAGCAGGTCCACGTTATTCAATGGTAAATGATACAAGAGAAAGCTCATTTAAAATCAATTTGCTTTGAAAGAATTAACATTTACTAGTAATTACTGAAAAATATGTTTAGCTTTTATTTTGAAAAAATGAAACTAAATGATGAAAACAAATGTATGATTCATTTAACAAAATTTGGGTTATATTATAATTCTGTACTGATTCTTGGCATATTGTTTTAGAAGGTAGGGATCAAGATAATTTTCTCGAAAAATGTTAAGATGACATGATGTCACATCTTTTCATCCTGTTTATTTTGCTACACAATCATAAAGATACAAATTTGCAAAAAAAAAGTGGAGGTTTTGTAAATTTTTCCAATGCTCTCATTTCAAGAAATAGTCTAATTACCCTCCTTTTAAGCACCGGTCCTGTCATTTATTTTTTTCTTACTTGTCATTAACTTTGTGCTTAATTTCACCGACTTAATGAAATCCTGCATCTTCTGTAAGACTCACAATTATATTTAGCAACCTATTTATGTTCTATTTGTGATGTATTGTCAGGTTTAAAATACCGTGCAATCAGTGAGAGTCAACCAACCAAAGCAGAGATAGATATTATTGTGAAGTAGTTAGAGTGTGAGTGTGGGAAGAGAAAATATCTTCTGTGGGAACCCTTTTAGAAATGGTAAGTTCATTAGGGAACCTTTTCCTGCTGTTTGTTTCCATGTACAATCTAAATTCTTCAGGGATTTGGAATGAATACCAGTGTAATGAAGGCTTGCTGGGCCTTACTTTATAAGGTCCTTTGTATGGTTGTAGGATACCTAGAGGTTTTATATCTCATTTAATACTCAGAAAATTTTGTGAATTGGATATTGTTATTCCATATAAAATGAAGACACTGAGATTTTTAAAAATATTTTTAAATTTATTTATTTATTTAACCATTTATTTGACTGAGAAAGAGTATAAACAGGCAGAGGAAGAGGGAGAAGCAGACTCCCCACTGGGCAGGGAACCTGATGCGGGGCTCAATCCCAGTACCCTGGGATCATGACCTGAGCCAAAGGTAGACACTCATCCAGCTGAGCCACACAGGTGCCCTTGAGGTTTTTTTTTTTTTTTAAGATTTATTTATTTATTCATGATAGACATAGAGAGAGAGAGAGAGTGAGAGAGAGAGAGAGGCTCAGAGACACAGGCAGAGGGAGAAGCAGGCTCCATGCCGGGAGCCCGACATGGGACTCGATCCCAGGACTCCAGGATGGCGCCCTGGGCCAAAGGCAGGCGCCAAACCGCTGAGCCACCCAGGGATCCCCAATGATTTTAAATTAAAATGTTTTCTTTAATATGAAATCTTTATCATCTTTAAATAAGTATGAAAGAAGAGTGTCTTTTTTGAATGTCAGATCAACCCATAGTCTTTAAGTATCCCCATTACGTTATTGTTGAAAATAATGATTTAAAAGACATTTTTACAAATTACAAGCAGAGCTCTGAAGCTTCAGCTTTCATAGGTAATAAGTAGTAACAGTAACTCAGTGGTTTTAATTATATTTCTATTAGGTAAAGGCATACTACTAATATTTATTTATTGAAATTTTCTGTATAAACCTTAAAACCAAGTAATGGAAAAGTTAAACCATAATGTCATATAGTTATATTTTTCATTTTTTTGTTTACTTTTTAAATTTTTAAAGGTTTTAAAAGTCAGGTTGATGGATGTATAATTCACAGACAGTAAAATTCACCCTTTTAAAGTATATAGTATGATTCATTTTGGAATATATGTAAAGTCAAAACATTGGCATCATGCCAAAAAATTATTTTATGCCTCTTTTTCCTTCTCCTATCTTCAGTCTCTGATAACCAGTGATCTGAATTCCGTCTGTATAGTTTTGTCTTCTTGAGGATATTATATTATTGGACTCATATAGTATGTAGTTTTTTGTATCTGGCTGCATTTATTTAGCATAATGTTTTTGAGATGCACCCATATTGTTACATATACCAATACTTCATTACTTTTTATTGCTGAGTAGTATTCTATTGCATGGATGTATCATAATGTGTAAATCCATTCACCATTTGATGGACATTTGGATAGTTTCCAGGTTGAGGCTGTTATAAATAAAGCTGCTCTTAACATTTCAGTACACATTCTTGTATGAACATACAAGATTCATACAAGATGAATATCCAAGAGTGGGATGGCTGGATCACTTGTAAGTATAGGTGGAATGTTAAAAGAAACTGCTAATTTTTTTTCCCCCAGTGGTTGTATCATTTTGGATCCATCCAAGCAATATATGAGAGTTCTATTTGGTCCATATCCTCACTAGCACTGAACTATCAGTTTTTTATTATTATTATTTTTTAAAAATTTTAGCTCTTCTAGTAGATATATAGTGGTATCTTATTATTTTAATTTACATTTCTCTAATAACTAATGATGTTGAGTATCTTTTCATGCATTGATTTGCTATGCATAGCTCTTCTTTAGTGAAATGTCTGTTCACATCTTTTAGCCTGTTTTTTATTGTATTGTCTTATTTAGTTGTAAGAATTTTTTAAAAATATATTTGCAAAACATATATCTGAAAAAGATATATGTATGTAACAGTTTTTCAATTTGTGGCTTGCTTTTTCATTTTCTTAACAATGTCTTTGAAGGAAAGAAGTTTTAAATTGTAATGAAGACCAATTTATCATTTTTAAATTTTAAAGTTACAATTTTTGTATCCTATCTGATAAATGCTGTCCTCAACCAAAGTCATGAAGATTTTCTTCATATTCTCTTCTAATAGTTTTATAGATTTAGCTCTTATATGTAGCTCTATGATCTATTCCAACTTATGTTTTATGTATGGTGTGAGGTAAGAATTAAAGTTCTGCTTTGTTTTGTTTTAGAGATGTCAGTACCACTTTTACCAAAAAGATTATTTTCTCCCCATTAAATTACTGTGCACCCTTGTCAAAAATCAATGTATCATAACTATATGGATCTGTTTCTGGACTATTTTCTTTCATTGATTTATACATCTGTCATTAGGCTAGTACCACACTGTTAATTAGTGTAGCTTTATATTAAGTGTTGAAATCAAGTAATATGTTAACAGTATTCTCATCCTTTAAATATCTGAAGGATGAAGGATCTCAAGATGTCACTTCTTTCCTGATATTGGTCATTTCTATCTTTTCTTTTCCTCCTAGAGCAGAAATGGACACACTATGGCTTGCAGGCTAAGTCAGTCTTGCTGCATGTATAGTAAGTGAATTAAGAATGGTTTGTATATATATATGTATATATATATATATTTTTTTTTTTTTTTGAGAGAGAGAGAGAGCGTGCACACATGCAAGCAGGGAGGGGCAGAGAGAGAGAGATAGAATCTTAAGCAGACTCCACACCCAGTGCAGAACCTTCTCTCAGGACCCTGAGATCTTGACCTGAGTGGAAATTAAGAGTTGGATGCCTCACTGACTGAGCCACCTAAGTGTCCCTCTACATTTTTTTATCAGGTAGAAAAAAATAACAAAAAGAGTAAAATTTCATGAAACATGAAAATTAAATGAAAATAAAAATTTAGTGTCCATGCATAAAATTTTATTGGGACACAACCACATTCATTCACTTATGTATTATCTATGGCTGCTTTTGTTCTATAATAGTAGAGTTAAGGATTTGTGATCATATGGGCTACAATGCCTAAAATATTTATTATGTTGCTCTAGTATAGTAAAAATATATATCTAATCTTTGTCCTAGTTTCTTGGCTCAGAGTTTCAAAAACCCTTGAAATTTCCTGAGTGATTATAGAGTGTTTTGTTATGCTAATTAGATGACTCTTGATGGGCTCCTAGATAAATTTAGGATATGGGCTGGTCACCAGAAAGACCAATCATGTGACTTGAGTGCTGGAACAGCCACTCCACCTCCAGGGAAGGAGAGGGAGCTGGACATGGAGTTCAATCACTTGGTTAATGATTTAATCAATTATGCCTATAATGAAACCCCAATTATAAACTATGGACACTGAAGCTCACTGATGCTTCCTGGTTGGTGAACATATTCATCTACTGGGAGAGTGATGCACCCTGACTCCACGGGGATAGAGCACAGAAGTTCCCAGACCTCCCTCTTTGTGTATTGCTCATAATCAAAGTGTAATCTTAACTATAGCTTTCAGTGAGGTCAGGTCAGTGAGCTGTTTTATTGAATTATTGAACCCAAAAGGGTCTTGGGAACTCCTAAATTTATAGCCTGTTGGTTAGGAGTGCTGGTGGCCTGGGGATTCCTAGAGTACAGCTGCCCTCTGAAGTGATGGCAGTCTTGTGGAGGACTGAGCTTTGAACTTGTGGGGTCTATGCTGTGCTAACTCCAGGGTTAGCATCAGAATTCTATTGCAGAATATTCAGTTGGTTTAGACTAGTTGGGTTGAAATAGAACAGTAGCCCTTTACAGAGAAGGCTTTCCAATTCCTTTTCTAAGGCTTTATCATCAGTTTTACTGATTTTTTTTCCCAAAGAACCAGCTTTTGATTTCATTGATCTCTGTTGCCTTTATCATTTTTTATTTCATTCATTTCTGCTCATATTTTTACTTAATTTCTTTCCTGTACTTATTTTGTGTTTAATTTGTCCTTCTTTTTCTCATCTTTTTCCTTTTTTTTTTTTTAGAGTAGGCTCCTACTTAAAATTGGGACTTGAACTCATGACCCTGAGATCAAGACCTGGACTGAGATCGAGAGTCAGATACTCAATCTACTGATTCAGCTAGGTGCCCTTCTCATTCTTATACTTTGGGAATTATGCCATCCCTTCCTATCTTGGTGTTCAGTGACATCATGTTTGCAGCTTGAAATTAGCCATGGTGGGGAGTATTTACAGCTCAAAAATCAGCGAATGTTATAAACTGATGTTCCTCCCCTCATCCTGAGAGCCAGTTATTAAACATTTACCAGCATACTACTTGTAACAGCAATAACACAGCTCTTTTTGAATCTTCTCAGGAGACCTAACATAAAAAGATGATCTCAAATGAAAAGTTAATTCAGAAAAAGAAAGGACTTGATAGTGAGAAAATTTTTAAAATCTAGAATTTTAAAAGAGATTATGCAATCTTTGATCTTGAAGATATGAAGAATAGGATAGGGGGGTTCATTTTGTTACTGATTTCAGTGTAATCCTTTTTGAGGAAAAGTGCCTTGATTAGATGATCTGCAAAAGTCCATTTCCGTTCTGTGAATCTATGGTAAGTTATTTCCCAGAAGATGGTAGGAAAGCTGTTTTATTGCTAATGAAAAGCTGATGAGAGAGTTATTGCTGAGGGATTGATCCATTGTCCTCTTAAGAAGCTCTGAGATTCCCAGACCTAATGGATGGAAAAGAGCAGAAATAACAGAGGTAGGTAGCTAGGGTCTAAAATTTGTAAGAAACACTAGATGATTTGACATAGGTTGTCACTTATGTTTTGTGGATGCCCTTCTAAAAAAAGTGGTAAGGGAATTCTTAGCCAGTTTCTCTCTTGGTGTGCTGAGAGCTTAGTTCATGGATTGGCATTAAGGAGAGCTTCCATTAATTGATCAGAAAAGTGCTCGTTGTCCATCACTAGGAGGTATTGAAAAAGTCCACTTTAAAGGAAATTTTAGTAGTTAATTTCTGTGCTTCCATAACTCTGATCCCATTGATTTTATTGTGTTATAGCCATTATGATGTCTAGCCTCATACTATGAGCAGATACTCTGGCATTCATTTTTGTACTCTCAGTGCTTAGTGTAAGAAGCTAATAAATTTCTGTTGAATAAATAAATAATTAAAGGAGCACTTATTTTATTCCTTCTTGACAGGACATAAAAAATCCAAAAGATAAGAACAATTAAACTTCAGGTCATTGAGAATTTGGCATTTTTAAAAAAGATACAATGTTAAGTAGTGTGGAATATTTCGAGTAGGTTTTATTCAGCTTCATCTTAGAAATTCACAAGTGCTTAATAAGGTATTAATAAATGATATGTATTTTCAATTTAATAGTTGATAATCTGAATTACAACCACAGTCTGTTCCTGAGTATTCAGTGTTAACAAGTAAGTCGAGGTAGTTTTTTTCTTGGTATTATCTTCAATTTCTTTCAATTTTTAGTCAGACATTGAGCCCCTCATAATGTGCACAGCATTAAGATTTCCCTAAAGATAAAAGAATGTTTGTTGTACTTAATATATTATTTATTGTGTGTATTTTTCTAAAACATATATAATCAGTGCAAAAACCTTGAAAATCAAGGAAAAAATCACAAAGAAAAAAAAATTGATAACCGTTACCCCAACATAACCACTATTGGTGTTTTAGTTTATGCCCTTTTATATTACATATTTATAAATATCTGTTAAGAATAACATATAAAATAGACAGTGTGGGTATAATAGAGAGGGTACAAGGAACATCTGTGGATGAGTTCTATTCTGGCTTTGCCACTAGCCAATATGACCTTGGGAAAGATGCTTTTATCTCTCTAGAGTTCTATTTCTTCACATATAAAGGGATTGTCATAGTATCTAAGGGCCCTTACCAGTTGAAAATTCTGATTTCATTGAAATTGAACACCTTTGAAGACTGAGATTTCAGGAGGATGAAATTGCAAGTGTTCTACTAAGTCTATATTCATCTCAGTTACGAGGAAGGTTTAAAAAATCTTGAATTAGTATAAATATTTCCTGTTAAGATCAGTAGGTTTTGTCAGTATGAAACAGTTATACTTAAAGTGTAACATATTTCTCTTGGAGCAAGAATCACGATCTCAACTGATGAAGTTACTTGAGCTAATAAATATGTTTTTAGGAAATGTTAAAGTAATCCTCGTTAGCCTTTAACTATGTTACAAGAAATGAGAAATTCAGGATCACCACTATTTTAAGTATGTGCTATTTTATCAAAAAAGCATACCAAGAAGAAAATCAAAGCCATGCTACTTGATTCTTTGTACACCTCAAGAAAATTGATTTTGTCTTCCCTCCTCCATGCCATGCGTATGGTGAAAATGGTAGGTTGCTATGCAAGAGCTATTGGATATTACGCAGCAAAGCTTTAAAAGTGTTAAAAGGTGTCTGTTTTGTCTTAGAAGGATCAGTTTTCATATTAAACAATTTTTGTTGGACAGTTAAGGTGTCCTTTTACCATTTTGTAGATGGATTTTTTTGTATGCATTTTAACGGTTATTTAAGAGTCCCCATGTGCTTAGAAAGGAATCTGAATATATGTGCCTTTTTTTAAAAGCCTCAGCACAATGTGGGTTATTCCATCAATACCATCAAATGACTGGGAGCTGTAGTCGGAACAATATGTAAAAATACAGCTTGTGAAAGATTTCCTTTATTAACTGTCATCATCCGCAGAATATATGTTCAAATAAACGTTGTGTAATAACTAAATTTGAGATTAATAGGCCCCTTAAGAAACAGCGAAGTCATTCAGAATAGTCAGTGAAAAATAGGCTGTAAGACTGTAACATGCACATATTGTCCTGCTTACATGCTCTCTCTGGTGTCATTCCCATTTATCACTGTCGACGGGCTCTGTTCTCATTAAAACACTCTTGCACAAAAGCAACTTAATTTTCTTAAGAGGAGAGGACACCTGATTCAATTTAGCACCCAGAAACGGTAACTTGAATATATTTTTTCCTTGCCTGAATTGAGATGAATAGTTACAAACAAGAATAGCCACCCCCCATTCACCTCAAGATTAAGGATATTAAATAATTTTTTCCACTGGTAGCAAGAAATGAACCTGTAGAAGCAGGCAAGAAACGTAGCTGACTCTGAGAAAAGCAGCTGGATGTATTTACTAGCACCTTGCATCTATATGAACTTATGTTCATTCCTGTAATGTTTTTAAACAAAGAGTTAAAGTGGTCCTTAAAATGGTGCATTTAAAGGTTCATGTTCTAAAAGTAATCTTTCTTTAAATTGGGGAATGCCTTGTAGTAGTTCTGTAGTCTTCATCTGTACTTGTTTGTTGACAAAAAAAATATTCAGCAATGATTGTAAAATAATGTTCTACTTTTTTGTCACTGCTGCTTTAAAAGTGCAATTAACATAAATAATAGAATAAAATGAAGAGTGCCCCTTTAATGTTGAACATGGTGTATAAACTCACATTTTAACTGATGTCCCATGTATTTACTTTTCTGTGGTATGGTTCAATAGTATTTAAATATTTAATATAGAAATATATAACTCATATTTTACTTGTTAGTAGATTTATACAGTGAAAATAGTGGTAATTAGGTAGTATTAAAATGCTTTAGCAAGTAAGGTGCTTCTCAAGAAGCCAATTATATAACTGGCCTTTAAAGAAAATGGAATAAACTTTTCTAAAATCCCTTTTTTTTTTTTTTTTTTTTGGCATTTCCATAGCATATAGCAACTTGGAAAATACCAGTAAGTCAAAAGAAAATATTTTATGTTTCTGTATTTAATAGAAGACCAAGGATTGGAATTCAATCTTTGATGTCTGTGTTTTTTCAAACTGAACCTATGCTTTGAGAGGAAATAAATATTAAATGAAAATTTTAATTTTGGTAAAAATTTAAATAAAAATTGAAAATTGAAAACTATTATATTCTCCTTGTGAATCAGAGGCTGGAGTGACATAAATTTAAATAGTTGAAGAACTTTTCCAGGGTAAGAATGCAGCTTTGATTCACTACTAATAGTCAATTTTCTTTTCCTTTTTTTTTTTTTCAATAATGTCTTATGCTATCTGCAATGGAACAAGAGATTATGCTAAATAAAACTTATGCCTACTCAAACATATCTTAAAGAAGCATTTTTTTATTTATCTAACCTGCCTGATTAGCCCTTTCTTATTTTCTGCCTCATTTCAGAACATGATTGTATCAGGCTTCAAGTAATAGAAAAATCAGACTAAAAGTAGCTTAAACAAGCAGAGACTTATTTTCTCATATACCAAGATGCCTGGAGGTGGGGGTTGCTGGCATTTGTTCTGTGGTTCAATGATATTAGAGTGGCTATCTCTGTACTGCTACCGGCCTTTCTCTTCTGGATGCCAATAGCTTTCACTGCTGTAGGCAGGAGGAACGGAAGAAGGGCAGTGCCAGAAACTCACCTCCCTAACCCTCACCATCAAGCATATATCAATTTATATCTCAGGGGCCAGAAGTCTGTTGCATGGCAATACTAGCTTTTCCTTTTTCATTTGTACTTTTTGTGTCTTATTTTAAAAATTGTCTCCTTTTTTTGAAGGCCTAAAAATAGTCTCATTTGTTCCTAGAAGTTTTCAAGTGTTACTTTCCAACTCTAGGCGTTGAATTCAAACTAGGATGTTCTTTTTAAAAATGATTTATTTATTTATCTTGAGAGAGAGAAGAGGGTGAGAGCACAGGGTGGGGAGGGGCAGAGGCAGAGGGAGAGAGAGAATTTCAAGTGGACTTCCTGCTGAGCACAGAACCTGATGCAGGGCTGAATCCCAGAACCCTGAGATCATGACCTAAGCTGAAATAAAGAGTCGGACGCTTAACCAACTGAGCTACCCAGGTGCCCCACTAGTATTTCTTTTTTACTGTATTATGAAATACTCAGTTTCTTCTTCTTTCCTAACTGCTTCATAACAGTGCTGTTGTTATATACAGCTTTCTCACATTTGTAATTTTCTATTGTAAACTTCTGTTCAGTAGAGGTTGTTTTATCTGGAAATCCACTGTGTTCTGGATTGTTGAAGGGACCCTAAAGTGAAGTTTTGCATTTGCTTCTTTCAGGACCTCAGGAATTCTCTTGGTCTTTGGTTCTTTTCGTCTTTTGTTTTCTTGATTTAGTCGTTAGTTCAGGATTCTGAATCACAGAGGTAGTGTCAGTTCAGACCTGTGCCCACCCTTGATGTAACTGGCTTTATGTTACTTTCTTGATTTTGTAAGTAGAGTTTTCTAGGGTTCTGCTCTGCTTGCTGCTGATGACTCGCTTCCGTGGCACAGGGCATGAGTCTGTTGTCCAGGAGCGTGTAGCACCATCTCACCTGCTTTACCATCCTGCCTTTGCTCTGTGTCTAGGACCTGGCTTTTCTTGTTTTCTTTTAGCCCAATTTTACAATTAAAATATTGTTTTGTTACTGTAATCTCTTTATTGAGTGGTGTGAATTTAATGATTATGTACATGAAATGCCATCCTACATAACTCCATTTCCCCATCTCTCCTCTCTCCTTTGACAGCATCATTGGTTTTTCTAGTCACCTTTAGTTGCAAAAATTGTAAATTATGTAGTAAATAGGATTGATTTTTTGTATTTAATTTAATTTAGGGCAATCTAGTGTAAAACTCCAGATTCCCTTCTTTCCCAATTTAGGCCTAATCTGTGTTTTAAAATTTTTATTTTAAAGATTTATTTGTTTGAGAGAAGAGGTCTGGGGTTGGAGGGGCAGAGGACAAGAGAGAGAGAGAATCTTAAGCAGACTCCACGCCAAGTGCAAAGCCTGACTCGGTGCTCAGTCTCATGCATCTGAGATCACAACCTGAGCCGAAACCAGGAGTCAAACACTTCACAGACTATACCACCCAGGCACCCCTAACCTGATTTTAAAACATTGAACACTATACTTTTTCCCTTAATGAATGTACATATATATGATAAAATAGGCAGGACCAGTGGGGAAGAGGGCATGGTCTGTTTCACTTTTTTTTTAACCTCCTTTTTTTTTTTTTTTTTTTTAACCTTCTCACCTTCCGTACTTCTGGCCTTTTTAGAGTCAGGGTGAATTTAGAACTAGTGCATTACAGGGTTAGGGAGTCTTACCATACTGGTGCTGATGAAATCCAGCCCTCAGTGCCTTGGGTCATGGCAGACACCCACGAACTATGTCTTTTTGCTGGACAGGTTAAGGGAGGGAGTTCTTCAGAGTATATACTTCCAGCCCCTGCCCCTAAGCATATTCCCCTCAGCCTCTTATTGCTGGACCCTTCACCCTGGAAGTCTGTTTCTTTGGTTCCCTCAAGATGAATTAAGTATGATGGCATTCCGCTGAGGCATGTACCCAGCCCAAGTGGTATTGACAGGGCCTCGCCCCATCACAGAACTGAAGTATGCTTTGCCCAGCTGGTTACTGTCTCTCTTCCTACTGCTGTGGTCTGTTCTAGGCAGCCTCCCCACCTTTGCTGTTTCCAGTCCTCAAGCAAGTGCTATTTCTGGTTCATTACACAGTCTTCTTATCCCCGCCCCCTCCCTAGTTCTAGGGAATATACCATGATGTACTGTGATGTTTCAGAGAAGTCTCACAGAGTGCACTCTGCTCCTTTGCAGCCTAGTGAGTGCTCTCTCCCCTCAGTAAGCATCTGGCACAGGGCAGCAGTGCCATTCTTGCTTCCTTGCAATTTCTCCTATGTCCATTGTTGGTTCTTTTGTCTATATTGGCCCTATCCTCAACTTGACAGGGGTGGTGAGAGGAGGTCAGGTTTCTCCTCTAAGGGACGAGGAAAAGTCCAAAGACCTTCTACTCCTGGAAATGTCCTTTTATCAATACTTTCTAGAATTTCCCGTCTTTTCTTCTATAGCCTGCATGTGAAATGGTCTCTGGCCTAGTTTTTCATGTTTTTTTTGTTTTTTTTTTTTTTTTGTCATTACTGTATGGGTATATCTGGTATACCAGATTCTGGTATTCTTATCTTTAGGAATGATGGGGGACTTGCCACATACTCTCCTCGGTTTGGAGCATTATTGGGAATTCTGAGATAACCATAAATGTCCCACTTTAATATTAGGGTAGGCGTTTCTGATTTTGTTGAGTGGGGAAGCAACAGGGGACACTGGAAGTTTCATAAATTAATTTGCAGTAGATCATTAATACCCAATGTGAATAATGGATTTCATTTCTTCATTTAGTGGGCTTATGACAATGGAAGGAAAAAGAAGGGTTTTGGATCAGCATTATGAATATTTTAGATTTAGTGTCTAAGAGGAGACTTAAGTGGGACTCAACAATGTTCATATATTTGAAGTGCAGTCATTTCATAAAAGGACTACATATTTGTGTCACTCCAGGACATAACACAGGGCTTGGCTGTAACAAAAGATAAAGGTTTCAGGTAGAACTTCATGACATTTAAAGGCATTTGACAATGGTAGAGTTTGCATTTATGAATTAGAAAACTTTCTGTCCCCATTGTTTTCAGGTGTTTTTTTTTTTTTTTTTTTTTTTTTTATGATAGGCACACAGTGAGAGAGAGAGAGGCAGAGACACAGGCAGAGGGAGAAGCAGGCTCCATGCACCGGGAGCCCGATGTGGGATTCGATCCCGGGTCTCCAGGATCGCGCCCTGGGCCAAAGGCAGGCGCCAAACCGCTGCGCCACCCAGAGATCCCCTGTTTTTTTTTTTAATTTATCTTTTTGTTTCAAATAACTTAAAGTAGGTTATAAAGAATTTTTTTTAAAGATTTTATTTATTAATGAGAGACACACACACAGAGATGCAGAGACACAGGCAGAAACAGAAGCAGGCTCCATGCAGGGAGCCCGATGTGGGACTTGATCCCGGGTCTCCAGGATCAAGCCCTGGGCTGAAGGCGGCGCTAAACCGCTGAGCCACCCGGGCTGCCCGGTTATAAAGAAATTAATTTGTTCTTGAACTTATTCAATTTTCCAAAATAATTTACTAACGACATGGCGTACAACAGATAACAAAATATTAACAAAATACTATATATTGGGCAAAATTGGGCAGATACTAAAAGCACTATATTATCTAAAAGTGTGTAATAGAAAGAAAGTCAATCTACTTAGTATTAAAAAAAACCTCAGTAATGAACTTTTTTTCAGTTAGCCTTGATCTGATTATCCATCAAATGTGATTACACCAAGGTATATACTTACAGATGGAATTCATGAGTTAATAATAAAAACATTACCATACAGGGCATTTAGTTAGCTTTAGCATTCATTCATTTCTGTTTGATTCAGTAATATTTATTGAGGTCCTACTACAAGCCAGGTGCTGTTCTAGGCACTGAGGACATGATCTTGTACAAGTTAGGCAAAATTCTTATTGTAGGAGCATTATAGACAGAGAGTAATTAAATTATTTCTAGCAAAAACAATATTAACAAATGAAATGCTGTATTTAAAAATCAGTAGACTAAAAAAAATCAATAGACTCTTTCAGGTATGGCTTCTAGAAGGCAAGAGAGAGGAAACATATCCTAAGAAAGTCTGATTGTATAATCTGAAGGGTTCCACCTTCAGAGCAAATTATCCGGGTGGCTCATATTTGATCTCAGTTCATTCTCTATAGCCATGTTTGTTTTCTACAAAAATAATGGTGGATTTTTGTTTTATTTTCAAAATCAAATATTTATATGCTGTAGAAACTCATGAAAGAGGCCCTCTGTTCATCCTGTAGCTTCTTATGCCCCCAGCACCATGCAGTGTGCTCTAGAGGGTGCTCAACCTCCATCTTGTCCAGGCAACCAACAAGGGAGATCACAAATGTGCAAAGTAGAGGTTAAAATCTTAATTTTGTTTTAAAATAAAATGTTTATTACATTTTTGACACAAAGGAATTGAAAATGCAAATAATAAAAGGCTCAACATCTCCCTGCCCAGATAACCTTTGTTGAAATGTAAAAAAGGAATAGGTTAAAAACAAAAGCTGAGTAAGACAGAACAAAATGAAAAATAAAATGACCCCTCACCTAATCCCTTTCAACAAATATAACCATTTTAGGAGTTTTTTTTTTTTTTTTTTGTGATCCCTTTCAGAAAAGAGGTTTTTTTTAATACCTACATGTGTATACATACGCGTGTATGTACCTATTTACATAATAGGAATGTGATATTGTGATTTATAATAAGAAATATATATTTGATCTTTGTCCCAGTTTCTGGCACTGAGCTCGCGTGGAACTTCCTAAGTGAAGTTCATATAAAAATTAGTCTTTTCTTATGTTAATTAGGTGACTTTTGGAAAGCCCCTAGCTCACTTAGGGATCAACTGGAGATTAAAGGGCTAGAATTTTTGGTCCAGCTCCCAATACCTCTGGGGAGGAGAAAAGGCCCGAGATACTGTTCAATCACCAATGGCCAATGATTTAATCAATCATACCTGTTTAATGGAGCCTCTGTAAAACCCCGAAAGGACAGTTTGGGAGAGCTTCTTGGTTGGTGACCACGTGGAACTGCTGAGAGTGTGTCACGCTTGGAGAGAGCCTGGGAAGCCCAGTGCCCTTTCTCTATACCTTGCCCTGTGCATCTCTTCCGTCTGTTCCTGTAGAGCCTTTTCATAATAGAGTGGTAATTGAGTGAATAAAACTTGTTTCCTCAGTTCTGTGAGCTGCTCTAGGAAACTAATCAAACTCAAGGACAGGGTTGTGGGAACCTCTGATTTATAGTCAGACTGTTGGAAGCACAGGTCATGACAACATGATCTTTGTGATTGACATTGGAAGTGGGCACAGTCTTGTGGGACTGAGCCCTTGAGCTATGGGATCTGACACTAGTTTCAGGTGGACAGGGTCAGAATTGAGTTGAATTGTAGGACATCCAGCTCATGTTGGAGAATTGCTTGGTGGTGTGGGGAAAAACATGTTGAAGGAATTACACACAGTTTCAAAATTTGCTTTTTCACTTTAAATATCTTAGCCGACTTTCATATGGGTATATGCAGATCATCCTCTTTTTAATGGCTTCAGAGTATTCCTTGGTAATTCTAGATTTTGTTAACTAACTCTATTGCTACGTAGCAGTAGTAAACTTTAAAACATTATTTATTTAAGCATATTTATGTAACTGTATGTAACTGTATCATAATAGGGAGGCTATGGGAAGTAAAACAAGAGGTTGTGAAAGAGGTGTTTATATTGAGTTGAGACTAAAGTCTTAATCTGTCATTGCTGTCGTTTGGCTGTGGAGCCAGGTGTCAGATTCAGTCTTCTGCCAATCCTTGGATTCTGTCAAACAAATAGAATAACTTAGTAGGAGAAGACGACTTTGGACATTCCTGGGAATCTTATTTATTTCAGTGATTCGATTAATACACATGGAGGTACTTAGGAGGAGCTTCATCAGATTCCTTCCTCAGAAGACTTTAATTTCTAGTGGGGCAAGGAGGCACATTATCTGAGTAGTGTGAAAAGAGCCATGCCCAAGCAGGCATGGGGACACTCAATCCACCTAGAAGTGTAGATGTATGTGTGTGGGAGGAGGTGATTGAAAGCTTCTTGGAGGGAGTTGCTAAAATAAGTAGGAATTACCTAGGTAGAGGAAGGGAGAAAGACAGAGATAATAAATAGCATAATGAATTTAAGGAATTGCAAGTAGTTGAGTGTTGTCAGAATATAAAATTGGAGGCAAGAAATAAGATGGACAGAGACCTGTTCACGGAGGGCCTTGTATATGGTGCTGAGGAGCCGGAAATGCCTCCTTAAGTCTAAAGACATGCATGCCTCTTATGTATCAATTAAATACTCTCTAAATATTTATCAACGCTCTTTGGAACTCTGGAAAACCTAATTCCCTTATATGCTGCAAGAGTAGAATTAAGTCAACTTTTAGCTCAATTATTTGTTACTGTTGAGCCCAAGACCCTTGGTTCAGTGTCTGATTTCACATGATTCTTCAGATTACCCTGCACCTTCATCAGCCATTTCATGAATGATTGCCAGAGCTCAGTGCTTGGGAGCACCGAGTGGTAGGATAGACGAGTGAGTTCAAACTCGTCAGCCCTGGCAGAAGAACAACTAAGAGGCTGGCCTGCAGCATCTTGGGTGCCTGAGATGGTCTGTCCCTGTCATCACCATCATTTTATAAAATGCCAATCCACATAAAATTCATTGTTTGTGTTTCAATTAAAAAATGAGAACTGGTTGGAGTGGGAGAATGGTGATTTGATCTGATGAGTAGTAGCTGACTTGTTTTGCTTTGACTTCTGAGTCTTTTTTATTTCTAATGATCCATGTTTTTTTGTTTTTGCTTTTGTTTGTTTTTAAATACTAGCCCAAACCATTAGTTACCTTGAATAAGGCTGGTGAAAGGCACTGGAAAGCAACACATTTGGAAGAGAGGAACTCAAAGAGGAATGCCTCACTCCTTTACTTAGAGGAGATCAATCCATTTTAAGGGCAAAATAGAGTCTAGAAATAAACAGTGTTTGTGGGGAAGTTGCATTTTTAATTTTTTGTAGGAAGGAAGGCAGTATTCCCAGTTGATCTTATTACAACTCATTTATTTTTATAGTTTTACTATTTTTCTCCACACATTATGGAATTCCAGGAAAATGGGTTAAATATGTTGCTATAGTTTACAATTGTCATTTGTAATGTTTTATTTAGCCAAATCTTTTTTTTTTTTTTCTCCTCTACTCCCTGTACAACACAGAACACCATATGCCATTGTCACTGTCAGGAAGCAAAGGTTTCCCTGGTCTGTGCCTGTGCCTATGTTTATGCCACAGAGGAGCTGTGGTCCAGTGCCATCTTTTATTGATAGGGCCAGCAAAGGAGAAATCTAATGAAATTATCAAAGCTTTGAATTAATTATGAACTTGAATAGGAGAGCTAAGCTCTCTGGAGCCAGGGATCTCATTACCCATGCACTCTCATTGCATCCTCTTCTGGAGCAGAAGGCATTTTCAGCTATAGCTCTTAGCCTGGCTTTGGACTTTATTCAAACTTGCTAAACTGACATCCTTTTCTTACTACGACGTGGCTGCTAATGTCCATGATGATTAATTTAATTCTGCTCTGGATCTACAGAAGATGTCAATAGGTTTTCTCTACCCCTCCTTTTGCTTTTTATTATTTTTTTCTTTCCCTCTCCTTTTGTCCCCACCAAATTGGATGTTATACAAGTTTTTATCCTTTTTGGGTAATATGAGAAGCTTTCAGGATTCAGTTGTAGCTTCATGGAATATAGTGATTCATTTAAAGTTAAGAACTATATTGTATCTACTATGTATTCCCTGGATATTTAGGTAAGCACAAAGTCAAATATTTCTTCTTTGAATTTTGAACACCAATTGTTCCACCAAGTGGAAGTTTTTCTTGCTTGTTTCTACTTTAGAATTAATGGTATAACAGTAACTTCCACCCTCTTAGCAGCATTGTTTGTATTCTAGTATGTGTTGTATGGGAACAACAGATCTCACTTTGTAAATGTAGCTCATAAAGCTCCCTGATGCAGAGTACTTAATATTTGCTTTACAATTCTGGTTTCTCTTTACATGGTAATATGAAAAAAAATTTTTTTGATAAATAAATCAACCTCTTTTTTAAGTCTAATAGCAAAATCAATAACAACAAGATTTTGATTTACTATTGGTGATGATTCTTTGGTACTGTCATATAGGTTCATATAGGTTCTGCTTGCTTTTGAGACCCATTATTTATGAATTCATAAGCTGCAGCTCATCTATCTTAGTAAAGTAGAGGCCACTGGCAATTTTTGTAAGCAGTGACTAACTTTGCTTTATAGAGTCAATGTTTTAAGGTTTTGAGTAGTGGGGGATGGGAGAATGATAATCTTTGCTTTTCCTTTTTCTATTTACTTTCAGTGAGTGTTTTCCCCCATTTATTTTCTTTATAGGCAGCTGCAATATTTAATTCAGCCTTTGGAAGTTTTTTGGTAAGTAAACATGGTTTAACTTGTCTATTAT
This sequence comes from Canis lupus dingo, assembly GCF_003254725.2. Classification (NCBI taxonomy): domain Eukaryota; kingdom Metazoa; phylum Chordata; class Mammalia; order Carnivora; family Canidae; genus Canis; species Canis lupus. The sequence continues at coordinate 44,933,202 of NC_064257.1, read as the reverse complement.
AACTTTTGTTGTGATGTTGTCTGTATGAAAGATTTAGTGAAAATTGGACTTCTTTTACCATTTAGTTAAGTGTAAAAGTTCTTGAATCTTTTTATATGCCATTAAGCATACCCTGAAAAATTATTTGATAAATAAAGGAAATGTTCTTTTACAATATAATTTGGAGGTTTGGGGTTTAATATACCATTTAATGGATTTAAGGAATCAATTAAAACACTGTGTGTCTCCTTATAGAAGTTATGTCAATATATTGATCATTTAATGAGGTCTTTTAGATTATTATTATTTTGTATCATGGGACTAGGGATTTTGAAAAGGAAACATGACCCAGCTGGTCAGAAAGGGAATGCTAATTTACTTGTTGACATGTCATTTATTTTGTACACTTCACTGTCAAAGAAGCTACTGTCATGGATACTTCTGAGAAATCTTTGTAAAAAAAATTTGAAATGAGAAAATAATTGAGTAATTTGCAAGAAAATGCAATATTGTTTTGACATGTGAGCTGTAAATTGTATAGAGGTTAAAAAATAGTCCAGTGTTCATAAGTAGAGCCAGTATGATTATTATGACAATACTATTTTAGCATTTTCAATCATTGTTTTTTAGATAATGATGTAACAAAGATTTGGTTTGTGTGATGAAAGAATGAGAAAGAAACTGAGTTTTCCATTAGTTGAATATTTTTATTTATAGCCTCCCTAAAACTTTGCGAAATTCATGAAAACAAATTAGAATATTTTATTTTTAGGTACATAATTCAGTGACAGATATGAAGTACAGTGATAATTGAGAATAAAATCAGTGGGGTATAAAATAATTCATGAATCTAGGCAAAATATTAATTACTGCTCTTTAAAATATTCTTTATGTCACTTATGATTGTATGTATTTGAATGTAGCTGAAGCTTTTAAGTGTATTGTTTGCATAGTGTTAATTCTGTGAGTGCTACACAGCTTTTAAGGTCCCAGTGTCATAGAGCCTTTAATGATGTAGTTTCTACAAAATATATGCTTAGGGTATGTCTTATTTTTAAAGAAGTAGTAATGTGATTCCCAATGCTGTATTATTATTATTGGGTTTTAGAAGAGAGCTAATAGTGTCTATTTAATGAAAATTAGCTCTTGAGCTACTTATTTCAGACTCAGTAATATTTTGTGAAATTGTTTTTTCATCTAAGTATTATTTTCTGTATATTGTCACAATTGACAAAATAATATCTGTAAAATATGATCTTATTGGAAGCCAGTTTTTTTTTCCTCTATGGTTTGGAATCTTATATGTCTACTATCAAAACATGGTTTGTAAGCTAGATCTCTTACTCTTTAAAATGTCTACGGTAATTGAGAAAATACATTTGAGGCAGTTGAGTAACTAAAGCAAAATGTACTGTCCTTTAGTTGGAAGATAAGCTCCCTAAGTATAGTTTGAGTTTTGCACTGATTGTATCAACGATGAACAACCATATCAGAATATTTTTCTCCTAGGCCCGTTTCTTGGTAAGATCCTGGGAGGTAAAACTTGTTCTGGGGACTCCTTGGAACATTTTTTATGCTCTTTTCTTCTGAGAAGCATTCTCACTCCTTAGTCTCCTGCTCTGTTTCCTCTTTTCATCTTTTTTCTTACCTTAACTCAAGTAATCAAAAGTGTTTATTGATCTCCTACCACACTAATATGTGGAAGATGCAAGGAATAGGATGTGGGTCCCACTGTGCTATGGAGATGACACAGAATAAGAAATACAATGTAAAAAGTTAACAAGTTACACAAAAGATGTTACTAGATGATGTATGATTGTGTGTATGTATGATGGCACAGGTGATAGGCACTCAATTCAAAAGTCAGACAAGCAATTTCACTGAGCCAGGCCTTAAAGTATGGTAAGACTTAGCTAGTAGAGAAGAGAGGAGAGGAACTGGCAGAGAGGCACAAGTGTCTTTTCCCATTTTTCCTACCTATTCTCTTCCTTCCTTTTTCTTTCCCAAAGTTGGAAATTACTGGAAAGGGTTTGAGAATGAAAATGATGACTGGAAATGTTTTGTTCTAGTGTTATAAGAAATAATAATTCTCTTTCCTCCCCAACCCTCCCCTTCATCATTCCAACAAACCTTATGGACTATGTTTGAGTCTGGGCTCAACCAGCCAGAATTTGGTTCAGATTATTGAACAGAAAAATAATACTTGTGGCATATACAGGATAAAGGTTTATTTTTCCATTAACTAAAACCTGGAAGGAGACTACCATGTGTTGTATGGTGGCTTCATGGTCTCACTGTGGACAGATATGCCTATCTTTGTCTTCCATCCTCCACAGCATGCACTTTCCTTCCTTAAGCTTGCCTCAGTGTCCAAGACAGCTGCTGGAGCTCTAGCCCAAAAGATACCTGGATGTAAAGTCTTTACCTTGCGAAGACACAGAGGAGTGCTCCTAAAATCTAAGTTTGCTTTCTTTAAACAACATTCCTGGAATTCCAACAGTATACTTGCAGTAATATCATATTGCATAGCTTATTCAAATGATCATACCTAGCCAATGGAGAGATGTGGATATGCAGCAATTTGCTAAGAGCTAAAAATTGGGGTTTCCATTACTAAGAAAGAAGACAATGAATATTAAAAGACAACTGACACTTTCTGCCTATAAGCAGTGTACAGCAATTGCCAAGAATTCAAAAAAAGAGATTAATCTCAGTTGAATGATATGAGAAGGGTTAAGGGAGAAGCTGGTGTTTGAGTTGGGCTTGGGAAAAGGACTTATTTTAGAGGAAGGAAATTCCAAATCATAACCTTCATGTTTTATTTTGTTATTCTTTTCTTTTCTACTTAATTTACTCTTAAAAAAATTATTGTTTTAATTTTAATTCCAGTATAGTTAACATACAGTGTTACATTATTTTCAGGTATACAATATAGTGATTCAGCATCTCCATACATCCCCCGGTGCTCATCATGACAAACTCTCTCTCTTTTTCTCTTTGCTCATTTGTTTTCTCTCTTCAATTACACATATTAGTGAAATCATATGGTACTTGTCTTTCTCTGACAGACTTATTCCACTTAGGATAATATTCTCTAGGTCCATCCAAATCATTGCAAATGGCAAGATTTCATTCTTTTTTATGGCTGAATAATATTCCACTGTACATATATACTACCTTTTCTTTATCCTTTCATCTGTCAATGGACATTTGGGCTGATTCCATAATTTGGCTATTATAAATAATGCTTTTATAAACATAGGGGTGCACATATCCCTCTGAGTTCATGTTTTTGTATTCTTAGGGTACTCAGTACCCTAATCACAGTAGTGTGATTACTGGATCATAGGGTAGTTCTATTTTTAATTTTTTGAGGGACTGCTGTACTGTTTTCCATAGTGGCTATGCCAGCTTACATTCCCACCAATAGTGCAGGAGTGTTCCTTTTTGTCCATATCCTTGCCAACCCTTGTTTCTTATTTTGTTATTCTTAAAGGGTGGTACTTGTTAGAGAATTTTGGAATTTTCTTTATGAATGGAAATTATTAACTTGTTCTTAAAATTTAGGATTAGGGGTAGTAATATGGTTTCTGGAAACAGACTGGCTTGATTTAAATCCTTGCTTGATTGAATTACTAGTCTAATTACATGACCTTCCCTGTATATAAAATGGTGTAGATAGTACTGAAACTACACAGTTGTGGTGAGAATTAAATGGGATAATCTGTATAAAATACTTGTATGATCTAAGTTTTGTCCAAGCTCTGCCATGATTTTTTTTTGTTCAGGGACATCCATAAACTGAAGAATTGGTTACCACTGACTAATGATTCTCTGATTATTCTCTGGTTATAAGTGACCATTTCTTTTGTATTTACATAGTGGAATTTGAAAAAATCTGAAGTAAATACCTTCAGATTACATCAAAACTTTGAATGAAAGGCTTTTATTAGAAGAATTTTTGAAGAAAGAACTCTGAGAGCATTTTTGTTGATTTTTAGACATCTGGGTATACCAAATAAAATACTGTACATATTTATAGCTAGTTTAATAATGTCCCAGGTCTAATTAAAACACAGTGTTTTTAACAACTAATTGTTACAGAGAACTGCGTTGTTGCTTTTTTTTTATGTAGCTAGGCTGGTAATAACCAATGATAGATGAATTCAATTTACATAAATTTCAGACCAAGAGAATATTTTAAAATCATGCCACGGAGGATTGCTTTAAGTTAAGAAGTTAATGTCATTATCTCCTCCTCTCATTTAAATTGTTCTGTTTACAATAATTGTGAGCATAATAAGTGTTTTAAGATTTCCCACTTGATGAGATTTTAATAAAATTTGATAGTCACCACTCTGAATAACTAAAATCTTATCTATAAAAAATTTTTACTATGTAAAACCAGGCATTTCAAGTTCAACCATCTCATGTATTGCTTCCTCATCAAAAGAAAGATCTTTTAAAAAATAGATATTGGCAACTTTTAAAACAATTCCAACTGAAAAATCTTCTCTTTAATGTAAAAAGGTTTAACTGTGCTGAAAAAAATTTTGATCACATGTTTTGTTAGACTTTTGGCATTTTTGGTTTGGAGGCTGAATTCAGTGTTTCCATGTCTTCAAGAATTACAGGTTAAAGTTTAAAAGGAAAAGGTAGAACTTTTTCTTTTTAGGTTCCTCAGCCTACTTTATGATTTTTAGTAACTCTTCCGGGAGTCTGGTAATTCCTGAGGAAACCCTGGTGAGTAATAAAATTGATGCTGCCAAAATGAGCTTCTGATAACTGTGTCACACCTTATAGCAATTCACAAATGTAAGGATTTCTGAAACATTACCAAAGAGATACAAAAAGTGAAATCATCTTTGTGAATGCATAACACCAAGTCTAAGAAAGATCTGTAAGAGTTACTGTTTACTTTCTAAATCTCTTCACTTAAAGTATCAAAAAAATGGGCTTCTTTTATGTAATTCTTTAAAAATAGTCATTACTGCATTACTGGAACCAGCAGAAGCTATTCTAAGATGGATAAGGGTTAAAAGGAACTCCTTGCCTTAGCTGAAGAACTAGCCCAGAACATAGTTTTCTTCCCTTACCCTATTGTTGCTCTGTCTTCCCTCTTTGCTTTGGCTGTTCCACCATTACTACCAAGCTTTGTAGTAAGATTTGGATAGTTACTGATACTGTTATAGTTGCTAAAAGAAAAGAAATTCCAAACGCAAATGCCATGTTTTAATAACCTAGGATGTATGTTTACCACCCTGTTTTATTCTTCCTTTCTTGTACAAAAATGTACTGAGCCATACTTGGCATGGTCAGAAAGGAAGCACATTTACTTTGTTATCCATTGATTGCTGTGCAGCACTGCTTTTTAAAAATCAGCAAGAATTTCAAACATTAATGAAGAGGGTGAAGGGTTGTAACCAAAGAAGACTCAATTGTTACCTTAGTTTTCTCTCACCTAAATTTAGCATGTCAATTTTTAATTTGATTTATATTTTTGGAATACTCATTTTATGTAACACTGAAAACTATGCTGATTTTTTTTCTTAGTTTGCTTAAAATCTTGATCAACCCAAATTACTCAGTTGAGATCTTGGTTTTCCCCCAAAAGTTCATGACTCATTTATAGAACAGGTTTTTATTTTCATTGAGCTTACATGCCAAAACAAACAGCTGCAGTTCTAAGCAGTTTTCATTACAACGTTATAGGATGTTATTTCAAGTTCATCCTTTATTGCTAAGGACTCGATAAAACCAGGATTTAAGATAACCTGTTTGGGGCTTTAAAATATCTCATGAACTATGTTCAGACAATGGAAAACTGGTTTCTCCCTTTATAAAATGGCACCCATCATCATGCTATGTATTTCATTGAATCATCTTTTTGGGCAAATGAATATCATAAAAGTTGGATTGTTGAGAACAGACTACTTATTGTTTTAAAAAAATGCAATTGGTTCAGTTAACAGTATGGCACAAAATAGAAAAATAGAATATAAAATTAACACACATATACTTAGAGTCCATTAGAGTCAAGGCCCTTATCTAGATACTGAAGCAAATACACAAAACATAAGTACAATAAAAGATTTAAGAAAGCAGAAAGACAAGAACTGCCTTCAAGGCAGTGTCCTCCAAATTTCAGGCACTTTTATGACTTTTGCCATGGTGACATATTATTTGTATTATTGTTAAAAATTTTTAAGGATTTTATTTTTTTAAGGTAATCTTTACACTTACATGAGGTACTAACCCACGACCCTAATATCTATAGTCATATGCCCCACCCACTGAGCCAGCTTGGCACATCTGAAACTCACTTGTAAAATTTAACTTTATTTCAAAGTGAAACTTGACATCAACGCATAAACAGTCTTGTTATGAGTAGAAGGTAACCGAAATGAAATCAAATGACAAAAAGCTATTATTAATTTGTAACTAAACTCTGCTGCGAACATAAGTCCAAAGCCTGCCCTCTTTTTGATAAAAAGTAAAATTAGTGCTGGTACCAAACCAAGAACAATCATGCAATCTAAAAGATTGAAAATATTTTTTGAAAAGAGAGCAAGTTTTATCATGAATTTTCTGCTCATGTGTCCTTTAAGTCATCTTGCTTTGACTTCCACTTTGGGCAACACTGTTCTCTCAGGTCATTCTCAATCATTTCATCACAGACTTGAATTAAAACCACTGGGGGAGGTCAAATGAAGAAATCCCCAGAATCAGGGACTCTAGCAACCTGAACATGTTATTGTTTCTTTCATCAGAGTTATTTTCCACATGACATTTGCCCAGAAAAGCAGCATGCATGTGTGTCGGTCATGTTTGTAGAGGTAAAAATATGCTGTAATGCTTGAGTAAGGAAAACCCTGTGATAGCTATATTTGGGTTTGTTTCTAAAACAAACTCTTACTTGACTTGAAGAGCAGTCAGTGTGAATAAAAATGGTCTTTGTTACTTAATAAAAATGTATAGAATCCTTACCTACTCCATTTTAGCTATGTCTGTGTTGTCTGACAGGACTTGTGTAGCAAGTAAATACATTAGTCACAGTGACCATTTTTCTTGCAAATTTGTGACATAGATTTAATTATAGGAATGACCAGCAACTTACAAATCTAATTTTGGTAGAGGCTGAGGCAACTTTTTTTTTATTTTAATAATGATGGATTTTTTTAAAGCAATGATTTCATTACTATTTAAAGAAATCTACTGGTGTAGAACTAGCCAATTGACTGAAGTTATTTTATTACCCTTTAAGAAATGCCATGTACTTTCATTTCTATTTTTATTAATTTTTAAAATATCACTCTGGAAAATACTTGCTCCTATACACATTTAGATAAAAATAAATAATTATAAATGGGGAGGTAGGATACTTATAAGAGCCTCCTACAAAACATTATCCTGGTGGTTAGTTAAAATGACTAAATTTCCTTAATTCAAATTCAGCCTACTACAGGATTGCTTAGTTTATGGCACTTAGTAGGAGACACCCACTAACTAGTAATTGATGATAATGTGGTAGATAGTTCTCATTTCTCCATACTAAAAGTTTACTATGATTAATCTATTTATTAAGCTAATATTTGGGAGATCTGGGAATAATAATGCAGTGAGCCAAGCAAGGTTTGTGTCTTCAGCTGCCTTACAGATTCTCAGGGTAAGAACATCAAATCCCATGGCAGGCAGGGGAGAGGAGGAAATAATTTTCCATTATTAAAATACGTCATTGACTCAGACCCCATTGCCATTCCAAAATAAATCTGGACATACGGAAAGAAGCAGGACGGCATCTGAGCTTGCATAAACCATATCAACTTCTAGATTCTACCAACCAAAAAGAATCTTTTTATTTTAATTACTGGTTTTTATGATAAAGCAATGCTAGACATCTGAATTCCACTGAGGAATCAGGTTTTTTAATAAACATTTAGCACTTCTCAAAACCAATAATCTGTGTTATTGGAAATGGCAGATTGTAATTTGAAATAAAAAAAATCAAACATCAGGGTTTTTTTTTTTAGCTCTAACTCACCTCACATCATTGTTTGACCTTATATCAATTTTATTTAATGAAACATTTATGGCCTTCCTACTATGTGCTAGGCTCTGGGCAAGGTTCTAGAAATCAAGAAGAAGAAAAAAAAGGAATATATGAGGCATCAAGGAGTATAAAAATTCCTGGATTTCCATGGCATTTGTCCCAGTATGATTCCCCAAACTGATTCCTTAGTCACCAACTGATTATTTGAACTCAACAAAGTTTGAAGACCACTTATTTTAACTGTAGAACTCCAAGTAAAGTAGTAGATTGTCATCTCCAGTTATCACAAAACAAACAAAAGCCATTCCATTTTTATTACAACTTTAAGGAAAACTAGATTTTAGGTTTGTGGGTCCGCCAACTTAGCTGTTTTAAAAAGCAATTTGTCAGAGACCAGATTCAGTTTCTAAGTATATCAAAAGCTGACTTACAAAAGTTACTTACAAAAGTATCTTAACCAAATATAACTTATTCTGTGGGAACACTGTGTTAAAAATTAACTTTAAAAAACTATTATAGTAGTATATGTTTATTATAGAACTTTTGAAAAATCAAGATAGAATCATCTAGATATAACTAGTCATAGCATTTTGGTGTATGTCCTTTGTATTTTTTACATATAGTTAGCAAAAGTGGTATTGCATCATATAGACGATTTTATTTTCTGAATTACCCTTTAACAACATATATAAGCACTTCCTCATTTTCTGATTTCTACCTTGACAACTTGATTTTGCTTTATATAATAAATAATATACTGTATAATATTCTTTTGAATGAGGTATTGATATTTATTTAGTTATTTCTCCATTGGTAGATATATGGGTTGTTTATATTCTTTTACATTATTAAAAAAGATTTCACATTTTTGGACATAGATATTTGTGGTTCTCCCTTTTAATTTATCCTTTTTATGAAAAATCTCTAAAAGAGCAATAACTGAGTAAAATACTATGAACTTTTACAAGATTGTTGATGCTGTTAAATTGCTATCCAGAAATATTGAAGAAAATTATCATCCTAACATATGTAGGTTCAGAAATATTCATTTTCCTTTATCTTCACCAACTCTGGTTATTATTTTTTTAAGTTTTAGCAAACTGATATTTTAATCCTGATTATAATTTTTTGAGAAGTTGATCTTTTATTATCTATTAATTGGCTATTTGAGATTCGTCTATTGTTGATTATTTGTTCATATCCTTTGCTTACTTTTCTAATTGGGATGCTTATTTCGGTTTCAAAGTGGTCTTTATATATTGAGGATATGAATACTCTATTACATATATTGAATTTATTTGTGTGTGTGGGTGAGAAGAGATGATTTTTGATCGACAGAAGTTTAAAATTTTTTTAAGTCAGATTTATTGAGATACAATTTTTATACAGAAAAATTGACCCATTTTAGATGTACAGTTGTGAGTTTTGACAAAATGTATACAATCATGTAACGACCTCCTCACTCAAGACAAAGAATATTACCATTTCCTCCAAAAACTCTTTCTTTGTAGTCAGTCCCCTTCCCCAACGTTAGCCCTTGGCAATCACTGGATTTTTTTCTTATCCTTTTCTTATGCCTTTTCTAGAAGGTCATGTGAATGGAATCATACAGTGTGTAACCTTTTGAGTCTGGCTTCTTTCACTTAGTATATGCTTTTGTGATTCATCTTTTTTGTTCTATGTATCTATCAGTAGCTCACTCTTTTTTATTGCTAAATAGTATTACATTATGAATTGACTGGTTGATGAACTTCATATTGTTTCCTGTGTTTGGCAATTATAAATAAAACTGCTCTAAGTATTTGTGTACAGATTTTGTGTAGATGTATGTTTTCATTTCTCCTGGGGAAAATACCTACATGTAGAATTGCTGAGTTATATGGTAAGTATGTGTTTAATATTGTACAAAACCACCACACCGTTATCCAGAGTCATTGTACCATTTCACATTCCTACTAGGAATGTGTGAGGAATTCAGTGCTCCACAGCCTGGCCAGCCCAAGGTATTAGCAATACTTTTTATTTTTGTAGTCTAACAGATATACCAGGTATATCTAGTATGTTAAAAAGCAAAGCCCATTATGTGAGTTCTGTAAATACAAATAAGTTTGAAAGCACTTGACCTGATTATGGTGTCATTAAACAAAGAAGTTAATTTATGTCTTCACTGTCCTTCCTGGGTTTGTTTGTTTATTTTTTCATGTAATTCCAGTTTTGTGGTTTTACTTTGATATCTACATAGTGACATATATGCTTGTCCCTGAAAATGATTAGATCAGTGTTCATGACTCTTAAATTAAATTTTTCTCTATCTTAGGATATTATACGTGACATTAATACAGTTATTTAAGATAAAATTATTTGTTTGAAGTGTGAATGGATATGTACATAGAAGAGTAAAAATTATAGAAAGCTAGGGATCCCTGGGTGGCTCAGCGGTTTAGCGCCTGCCTTTGGCCCAGGGCGCGATCCTGGCGTCCTCAGAATTGAGTCCCACGTCAGGCTCCCTGCATGGAGCCTGCTTTTCCCTCCTCCTGTGTCTCTGCCTCTCTCTCTCTCTCTCTCTCTCTCTCTATCATAAATAAATAAATAAATCTTAAAAAATTATAGAAAGTTCATTTTGATGTTTATCAATTAATCTGCAGATAGTCACACAAATTGACAGTAAAATGCTTCTATTTGGAAGATTATAGAATAAGTTGATAGCTTTCTAAATAGAGGACTTTTCAACAATAAGTTTATAATTTTAAAAATCTGATCAATTTGACTTTAACTTTTATAATTAAACAGGCTCTACTGATCGGGGGAAGAAGTCTTATGATGTGAACATGGTGGACACTAACATCAAAGCATCACAGATGAACATTGATTCATGTTTTACATGTTCACTGATGGTTATACCATGAGTTCACAGTGTATACGTTTTCTTTCTCTTTTGACAGGACAATATACTTATTTGCTACTTCTGGGTAGCTTTTTCCGTGAGGTTTTTAATAAGTAGAGAAATTATATTAAAAATGTCCACCATGTGTATAATTTATAGCAATGTTTGGTCTAATGGTCATTACTTATGGTTTAATTTTTTGTCTATCAGATAATTCTCTTGTAAGTAGTTATTTTCTAAAATGTTCCTAGGTTTCTACTTGAAAGCTAATGCTGTTCTTTTTATTTTTCATTTAGGAGAAGTAATGTTTATTAACATTTTTGGACTTTTGGTAATTTCCAAAAGCCAACGTGATACATTCTATCTCTTTTCTTACTGCTATCCTGTACATTGTTGTGAGGTTAACTTCGCATACTACTTTTATATGTCACTCCTATACCCCAATGCCTTTGGTGGCTCTTAGTTGCTCACCACCTTGCTGGCTGTTCAGCCATCCTCCCAGAGGGAGGAGGATCCCCCCCTCTCTGGTACCCTACTTTCGTTCCTGTGTTCCCTGTTGAGTTGCTCTTCTCCCTCTCCTCTCACCTCTTTGCTTACACTATTCTCATCCTTTTCATATCATGTCCATCTCTTGAAAGACTGCCTGCCCCTTGAAGACTGCTTCCATCTTTTATTGATAGTGGCTACTTAGCTCTTAGAAAGACTTTCCATCAAGATTATAACTGGTTAGTATAATTAGCTTAAAACAGTGACCTCGCCCACCTCTGGCAGTTTTTATCATCCTCTTCTTTTAATTTTTTTTCTAAAATACATATCTTCTAATGTATTACATATTTATTTATTGTGTTTACTGTCTCCCTTTATTCAAATGAAAGCCTCCATAAAGGTATGTATTGGTTTGGGTTGTTTTGGTTGATTTGGTTCACTACTGTATCGACATCACCTGAGTACCTGGCACGTGATAAGCACTCCAAAAATATTTGTTAAATGAATAAATAGAAATCATTCAATGAATGTTATTTTATCTTTCTTCTTATATCTAAGATTGTAAAATGTTTTGTATATGATATACAATTAAATGTATGTTAGTTGTTACAATTAAATTTTGAATTAGTTTGACAAAAATTCCAGTATCACTTTAATTGATTATCTCCCAAATTTTTATTACTGTTAAAATGATTTTAAATTGTAAGCTTTTAGTTTCAATAAAACTTATGCTATAGCCAAAATTTTATTGCTTTATAGTCACCATGTTGATTTAGAATGGGAGTGAAAACTCATTATTATAAGTTATATCTAAGTAATAATGAGTAATTTATAAGACTTCCTTCTTATAATAACTCTCTGTGAGTAGATTATGGCAGATTATCCCTATGTAATAGATTACCAAACTATATGCTTTTATCATTGAAATATGTCAGAAAGTTTTCCATAAAAAATACTACAAGTGTGATTGCTACATATATAGAGTGGGAAATTTATAAATGAGGATATAATAAATGATTGCCATTATATGGCATTGTAGAGAATTGTTGCAGTTAAGGAAAAGTATTTTATCATTAAAGTTTATTTTTAACAGTTTGTGAAATATATAATATAATTAAATTGACAAAAGAAGGCTGAGTTATTAAACAATGATGAAAAATTGTACAGTATCCTAGAGGAGAGATAAAAATATAAGTCTGAAAAATAGAAGAACCAAATCAATGGTATGTAAAAACAAATCCATATCTGACAGTCATTTAAAGTACTTAGAAAATAGAAATGACCAAAAAATAAAAAGAAAGAAAAGAAGAAAGCCAAGGTAATAATGAGGAAGCAGATAACTTGAACTTGGCAACATGATATGACAGCTATGAAAGCTAATGCAGTTCCTTCTTTAGAAGCGTCATGTTACAGCCTTCTGCATTTGAGTTTGGTAGCTTCATAATTCAGAATATTGCTTTGGAAAAAAAAGAATATTGCTTTGACTTTGGTCTTATTATCTTGTCAGGGGTTAAAATTTGTTAAGTGAGATATAGAAAATAGAGATGTGACTTGGCCTAGAGGAGGTTTGGAGAGTGATATATCTCTATATAATGGAGAAAGAAGAGACAGAATTTTAAGATACTCCAAGGAGGGATGTATAGTAAACCAGACATGATTTTTTGGTGGGAAAGTTGGTCCCATTTCCCTATGATAACCTAAAAAATACACTCATGCCATCTGCTATTTGTAATAGCAGCCCAATAAGCCATTCAGAATTCCTAATCAGTAACTACTGAGGTATATAGATTTGGAACAGAACAGCTTTTCAGTCTTTCTAGTAACTAAAATTAACAAGAAGAAAGGTTATTTCTTGTTTACAAAAAAAAAAAAAGATTGACATGTTAGCTTTTTTCTTTGCTTATTTCTACTTCTAAAGAAGACAATGAGTAGAGATGATGAAAAACATGAAAGAAATATAAAGGCTTTTTCCTTTTGTCCTTTAGTTCATGGGGGCTTTTTCTCTCAAAATGCTTGAGTCCTGATTCTGTATCATTAAATGTCTCTATAGAATTTTGGGTTCATATCTCATGTAGTTTCAAGCCAAACAGTTGTTTAAGTCAGAAGATTAAATTTCTAGCTCTAAATAAAACTGAATAAAAACTCCCATTGGTGTAGACAAGTGGTTGAAAATAAAAGGCTAAAGTGTGTAACAGTGGAAACTCCCTACATTTGGAAGAATACTTCCTCTTGTATCAGAATACTATTGTTCTTTTTTGTATGAATTTTTGGATATATTTGAAAAGTAACATTGAGATGTCCCAAAGGAGCAATCTCAACAAATAACCCTTAATCTTGAAGCAAATCTTCCATTGTGTCTGTTTTTTTTTTTTTTCAAATTCTAAAAAAAAAAAAAAAATTCTATCAACCTGGTGCCATAATTACTATGGGTTTTCTAGTGACAAAATTATCATAAACTAATGAAACTCTCAAATAGCATTGTGCATCTCTGATAGTTTTTGTAGATGTTGCTGGCCTTCATTTTTATATGGGAATTGTAAGTAGTGAGTCACCTAAAACATATATTTTGGTATGTTTTTAAGAAGACAAACAAATTAGAAAGGGAAGTTTTTCTCCTTCAAGAAAAGGACTGCCACATAGTTCTTAAATAAGTTTTTCTTTCTCTGCCGGAAATCACTCTTGATATCTCCAAGATCTGAGATCTCTTTTCTTGGCTTCAATCCTTCCTTGGCACGATGTCACCCCTAAACAGAATCAGTAATATTACTGGTTTTTTTCTTTGACTATTTGAATCATCCATTTTTTTAAGACATTGAGTTTTTCATTGCCAGGGATGTAGGTGGCATATACTTTGTAAATTTACAGTGGTCCTGTTTCAGAAACTGATTCTATGCTTCCATCTCACAGGGATGAACTCACATTGATCATATTCACAGAAAACAATTTATGGAGCAATCAGTTAAGAGTGGAAAAAATTGTTATGAGAAACTCATAGACAGTTGGGTTGATGCCTTCTGTCTTCATGGCTAAATCCACATGAGAAGATATTTTAATGAGAAGTTCATTTGGTAGGGGACATCTGGGTGGCTCAGTGGTTGAGTGTCTGCCTTCAGCCAGGTCATGGTCCTGGGGTTCTGGGATCAAGTCCCGCATTAGGCTCCCTGCAAGGAGCCTGCTTCTCCCTCTGGCTATGTCTCTGCCTCTCTGTCTCTCATGAATAAATAAATAAAATATATTTTTAAAAAGTTCATTTGGTAGGAATGGAATTAGAGGAAAGAGAGGTAGGGAAATAAATTCTGTTTGATTCTATCAGGCAGTTGTTAAGTATATGGATCTGGCTCTGCAACATGGGTATGTTGCTCTTGGAAACAGACAGGTTCACCATTTGGACCAGGGATCTTCTTTCCTAAATGGTATTTAGATATGTGTTCTTAAGAGTTACTTTTGGGTATTTTCTCAGTGGTTCCATCACTGACTGGTTTGCCCTTTAATTGATCACCATACCTTAAAGTGAAATCTTGCTGACATTGAAGCCATTTTAATGTTTTAAAGTGACTTTACATGTCTTCGTTGCAAAGGCATTTCCTTTATTGCCAAGTTCAGAGATAGGGAAGACACATTAATATTTTCATTTTGTATTACCTAGATAGCTGGACTGACCAACATGGTAGCCACAAGCCACATGTGGCTGTTTAAAATTAAATTAATTAAAATAAAATAAAATAAAACATTTCATTCCTCAGTCACACTAATCACGTTTCACGTATTCAGTAGCTATCTGTGACTGCTGGTTGCTGTATTGAACAGTACAGAATGTTGAACCTTTTTTTTTCATTGGAGAAAGTTCTGTTGAGCAATACTGGAGAGAGATGTTTAACTGGCAAAGTATTTTCCAGTTATTTTTTTTAATATACTATGGGATCAAATATTTTCATATGTCTTCACTGTGATATATTTATTTTAAGTAATAGCCCAACTTACGATTCTAATCCTCTCCAGTCATATATACATACATGATCAGCTGGTCAGGGATTTTGTTTTTAAAATACTAGTTGTTTAATTAGCACTTATGCATTTTACTTACAACATTTTACTTACAACAAGGTTCTCTTATAATGGTAGACTTCTTGCTTTTTCCAACACTGTGGAAATTATTATTAATAAATTAATAATATTCCTTCAGAAATGCTGACATTGCCAGGAAAATAAATGCAACCTTATATGTATAAAAGCTGTCCTTCAGAAAATAGGATACTGTTATACTAGAAGTGCCTGAAAGTCCATTCGTTTTCAGTCTGAATAGGATTTTAACTTGTGTGCTTTACTCTGCATTTAACAACTGTTCCCATGGGACTATTATAAATTTTTTTATCTGCTTTAACATCTGTCACATTTGAAAGATTATTTTCAATAAGACAAGTCTTTCTTACATGGTAGTTTAACTAGGTCAGTGATTTTCTAACATTTGAATTTCATTGATCAGTAAAATTTCAGAAGAAATTTTGGGGAGCACCTAATGATTTTAGTTTTGCATTTTGCTAAATAAGAACTACCACTTCTTATTGTCATCATTTTATGAAAGAGTGGACATTTAAACATGAAACCCAAAAGGGTGGGTTTTATCTTTCATTTATCATTCATTTATCATATCATTTATCAACCTGATGATAGTTATATTACATTCTTCTTCTTTTGCCCCATTTATTCCTTTAAAGTTTTGACTAGTCTCAAGCCAAAACTTCACTGTGGAAATTATCAATCTTTGTTGGTTTTCTTCTTCATTGATCTTTTTTATTTTTTACCACCTCTGTTTGGCATTTTGAATTATAATTTTGATTTTTCAAAGACTGTTGCTATTGAAGGAAATTCTATAATATTATTAGACCATGTGATACATGATAGAGATATATCAAAAGTTATTTAACAGTTTTAACCGTGCCATCTGTTAGCCAAATACTCATTTGTCTAATTCATATTCTGAGTTAAGTTTGTCCGAGTTATACTCCATAAGAGCTCAGAAGAAATAGGTATCTATCTCTTCCAGAAGGAAGATGAAAACAAAGGAATCAAGGCAAAATGACTTAAGTAGGCCTGAGAATCAGTTTCAAAGAAAAGACTCTTCGAGGAATATGGATAATATACCTTACTTGTTAAGAGCTTGGAATTTTAGGAAAAAAATGTAGTTTGGAAAAATAATGTTTTTAAGGTAACATTAAATATATATTTGTTATATATATTATTAATGTCTAATAACTACTTGTAGACTTTTTATGTGTTTTATGTGAAAAAACTTCTAGTGTTTTTATATACACTCATATATATATTTATTCATCCATATTCTTATACACAATTGTTCTTATATTAGGAAAGGTTATTTTTTACTGAATACTTTAAAGATAGTGGGTTCAATGTAGCTACTGGGAGGAGTACAAAGATCCCCAGGCACAGCTTCTCCTCTCCTAGATCATAGCTAAGGTACTGGGAATAGGGAGTATCTCCCACAAGGGATGGTATCAGAAGTTTTGCAGAATAAATAGAATTTGGGGTCTTTATTCCAGACTAGGACAAAGGAGGTCTTACTATTACTGATTCTTTATTCAAATATCTATCTAGTAGGGTTAGTCTTTGATGACTTATAATGTTAGTGTCTTGTAGACAGAATCTGGTATAATCCAAAATGGACAAGTAATACATAGAAGAAGGCCTAGTCTAATATTTGTCATAGCTGAATTTCTGTAGGGAAGGTGTATTTGACCTGAAGAGCCTGCCAATTAAATTATTAGATTTTTTTTAGTTACACTTTTATGCATGATTAATTTATAGTAATGTTCTTTTTAAGTAAATATAAAAGATGTGTGTGGTATGTGTAGTCTTTCTATATAGAATATTAATCTATGCTTTTGTTGAAAAAGAATTTTTCTTTTAAAAAACTTAAATAAGTAAAGACTTCATTTACTTTAATCAATATTATTGATATCTTAGCAGAGCCCTATTAAATTTGGCTTATGGTTTGGTCTCAGTTATGTTCTACAAAATATAAGAATTAAAGAAAATAGACTGTGTAAATTAAAGAAAAAACATGTTATACATATAACATACAAAATATGTATTAATTGTGTGTTATCAGTAAGACTTCTGGTCGATAATAGACTATTAGTGTATTTTTTAAATATAATATATTAGCAATAGTAGACTGTTAGTAGACTATTAGTAAAGTTTTTGAGGAGTCAAAGTTATAACTCAGATTTGCAACTGCAAGGGAGATTGATGCCTTTATTTTTTTTTTAAAGATTTTATTTATTTATTCATGAGAGACACAGAGAGAGAGGCAGAGACATAGGCAGAGGGTGAAGTAGGCTCCATACAGGGAACCCGATGTGGGACTCGATCCTGGGACTCCAGGATCACACGCTAAGCCAAAGGCAGATGCTCAACCAGTGAGCCACCCAGGCATCCCGGATTGATGCCTTTAGCCCTCACATTTTGGTTCGAGTGCCAACTGTATTATGCATGATTGGGAGGCACTTAAACCATACAGCAGAAATTTTCCTTTTTGTTCCTTTTGTTTCCATTTGCATAGCTATCTATACCTTTTGTATACCTCTTTTTTTCCCTAGAGATTTTTTGTATCTGTTTTTGGAGGTAAATTAGGTCTTGGTCTATTGTTAGTTTGATTTAGTATTCCAAACTCTTTTTCAATACCAAAAGCTGTTTATTAAGGACATGCCATATACACATCCTTGAATTCAGTTGACGTACATTCAGTGGGAGATGAAGATTATAAGACACAATTTCTTTTTCAAGAGATGTAGTGTAATTGAAGAAATGAAATATGCCTAAGTTAAACACTTAGAGAAAAACAAGATAAAATATAATCAAGTGCTTAAATGTGTTAAGAAAAGGAGTTTCTTAGTTAAGAAAAGGAGAACAAGGCAAGGTAAAATCATCAGGAAAGGACTCTTGGAAGATGTGAAATGTAAGATCTTGAAAATCAAGAACAGCCCAAGTGTAGTAGATCAACCTGAAAGTGGATATAGTCCAACAAAGACAGGGACCATACCTGTTATGCTTATTGTTACCTTTCTCTGTATATAGGTACAATGGCAGTGCCTGGTACATACAGTCAGTATATAATGAGTAAATGCGTGAATGGGCAGTTGCAGGCAAGAGACAGTGAAAGGAAAGATGTTTACTGGAGTAAGCCAGTTCTCGTTGACTGGTGGAAATTATGTGAGACTGCATTATGAAAAGCCTTGAATGAGAGGCTAAGCTTGAGATTGCGAGGCATTTCTGAGGAGTTTTCAAGAAGTGTATCATGCCAGAAGTGTTGTCTTAGGAAAAATGTCCTGATAGCAATGAGTTTCTTGCTGAGATTGTACATGAAAGACTGGGAAATAGGCTCTTCTGAGTCTAGACAAACAATGATGAATGCCCTGGCTACTGCCTATCAAATGTTTTACAAAGAAAGAACCACAGGCACAAAAGAAAAAGGAATAGCTTTCCTAGTCATTTATTCAATTATTTAGAAAGCTAACATTGACCTTGTGCCTACTGTATGGGAGGCCCTGTACAGAAAGTCTTACTATCAGGCTTTGAACCAGGGATACTTGCCTACCAGTGCTATAAAAAAGATTTAATAAGATTGAGTCTCTGAGATGCTCAGCAGAGTGTCTAGCATATTAACAAGACATCATAAGTGGTTGCTGCTAATATGAGTTTATTTTAGAAATGATGCCAAAAGGGGTGCCCCAGGTTGGGCTCTGTGCTCAGTGTGGAATCTGCTCCAGGTTCTCTCTCTCTCTCTCTCTCTCTCTCTCTTTCTCTTTCTCTCTTTCCCTCTTCCCCATTCCCCAGCTTGTATGTATGTACACTCTAAATAAATAAATAAACAAAATTGTAAAAAAAAAAAAAATTATGCCAAGACCCTCTCCAACCCTACTGCCAAAAACCCTCTCTATAAAATCTACTCCCTAGATATAATATTTTCCTAAACCCCTGGTTCCTTAAAAACAACATTTTTTTCCTCTTAGAGGCTTTGAAACTTCTAGAAAGCAGATCAAATGTTAGTGAACCTTACATACCCATCTCTCAGCTTAAACAGTTAACTCACTCCAGTCTTGTTTCGTCTGTACTCCATCCACTTTGGTATTATTTTGAAGCAAACCCTAGCCATCTTTATATTTTCACAGGAATCTCATAGGTAAGGGCTTTTGTTTTTAAAATATAGCTATAGGGAAGCCCGGGTGGTTCAGTGGTTTGGCACCTGCCTTCGGCCTGGGGCGTGATCCTAGAGTCCCAGGATCAAGTCCCACATCGGGCTCCCTGCATGGAGCCTGCTTCTCCCTCTGCCTGTGTCTCTGCCTCTCTGTGTGTGTCTCTCATGAATGAATAAAGAAAATCTTAAAAATATATATATATAACTATAATGTCATTTTCGTCCTTAGAGACTTTTACTGGCCAAGTGTATCATGAAAGAGTCTGGGATATCTTCATGTAGAAGAACCAGGAAATGCAAGGAACATAAACAGACTGGAGACGCAAAGGTTTTAGGATTAATAACTGTGGTGTAATGAACAAAACCAGGAAGTTTAAGCAAAAGAGTAATTTTGAGTGAGATGATTAACTTTGATTCAATAGGTATTAGTTACATGGTGGTACAGGGACATCCAGTGGCAGATACCCAGGGATGGACATGTTTGCTATCTGTTCTTCCTTCATGAATGAAAGACACATGGACCTTTTTTTTTTTTTTTTTTTTTTTTTAAGACACATGGATCTTAAACCAATATAGATCCTTTTAGGTTCACCATTAATATCCATCTTTCCTTCCTTCCTTCCTTCCTTCCTTCCTTCCTTCCTTCCTTCCTTCCTTCCTTCCCCCTTCCCTCTCTCCCTCCCTTCTCCTCCTCCTCCTCCTCCTCCTCCTCCTCCTCCTCATTCTTCTTTTTTAACTTCTGATCTCATCCTTTCTGTGTCCCACCCTCCAACTCTCTACTGCTACTCCATTCCATTCCTATTCACTTCTGGGCGTAGTAGGGAACCTTACTTTCTATTAATTATATTTGTTTGAGTTCCTTCTGTTAAAATGTTTATTTTCTTCTTAAAAATAATTTTGGTCTTTCTGACTGTACTTAGAGTAAATGATAATTAGGTGATGAATGAATATTCATTAGAATGGATGATAGCTTCAATTTTGACTTTATATAATTTCAGCTGAGGATATTTTTCAAAGTAAAAGTGTGAAATAATATAGACAAAATTCCACCCATCAATGGAGCTCAGATATAAATACTCCTGATCCCTGAAATTAAATTGGAACCCAAAATGCTCATAAGTTAATAACTTTAATTCTTTTTTTAAAAGTTATTAGCTTTCCAAAGATCTCCTATTTCACTTTGACAATAGTGTAAGCAATTTAGTTTATAGGCCAAAACAGAGATCTTATTCTTTTTGATCCCTGGGTGTCATCATCTTAATGCTAATATGGGTTCTGTGTATTCATCAGGAGTAAAGATCAGGTTCACTTTTGCACCTGATGTAAGCCTGTAGCAGACATTCACATTAGAATTGAAAACTCTAAATGTTAGAGGCTTGGGTAGAAACTGGAGATGTAGTAAGCTAGGACCTACTTCAGCTCTATAGCACACACATAGTTACTGCAGTGGGATCCATGCTCTTAATATTGGACACTGTTTGAATGTTTTCTGATAATTTATAGGGTTGATTACTCCAGCCTCAAGTGGAACCTTAGGAAGAAGAGCAGCAAATGGTAAATCTTTGTGATGGTCCCTGGGGCAGTGGTTCAGTTTGAGGCTCTGAGTTATGTGGTTCTCAGCCTCTTTTCCTCCCCAACCCTTTCTATGGCTCAGTGTCATCATCATCATCTGTTCAGATAATGCCTGTTCAGAAATCACAGATCCCCAGGGAGGAGAGAACGGAGAGAGCCCTGTTATAAGCACACTCGCTGCAAACCTTTCACCTTGCTGTCAAGGTGACAAATGTTTGTCCTTAAGGGAACACTAGAGGTTAAATCACCAGTGTTTTTCTCACTTATCTTCTTTCCCATACTATCCAAGCTCTTAGCCAAATTTATAGCTACAAGAATCTCAGAAAATTAGGGTGCTCGTGACCTTTACGAATCAGAGATATGTTTTGTACAACCTCAAAGTACTGATTACATTATGAATTGGGGTCTGAGTAATTAGAATTTGCTAAAAGTCATTATGTCAGTACATTTCCCTTTCAGGGATTATTCAGAACAAAAAAAAATTTAGGAAAGAAACATTTAAATTTTGAGAGATAGTATTGGGAACTTTGCAAACACAATTGTAATAAGGTGAGCAAGGAGTTATTTCTACATCAGTATATGTTAATGGTTTATAAATCCTTGAATAGAGAGACACCAAAATGTGCATTAATCATGATAGTGGAAGTTGCTCTGGATTTCTTCTTTTTTGGCCCATTCCATTCCGTTCTCCATCTAGCAGTGAGAATTCTGATCTTGAAGAATGTAAATTGATCATGTTATTTTTTTCCTGCTTAAAATCTTTCAGTTTTTCTTGGGATAAATATCAAAATCCCTTAAATGGCTTATAAGGTCCTGTCTGACCTGAGCCATGCCTTCTTCTCCAGCTTCCTGCCATGCCCCCTCTTCTGTACCCACAAGGCAGCTGCCATCTGGGCATACTTGCAGTTTCTCTAGTTCATTCATTCATTCATTCATTCTACTCTGTATTGAGGCTACAAAAATGTACAAAACAGACAAAAACTCATGGAGCTTACATTCTAGTTTAGGGGATATAACAACTATAAAATACATAAATTTGCAACTGAAATGTATAACAAATATGTATATAATGTCATATATATATGCCTTGCCGCCTTTCCCTTCCTCCCTTTCCTCCACATATATGCTCCATATTTTATATATATAATATATAAAGTAATATATAATATATAAAAATACATAATATATATAAAATATATAACATATATAAAAGTATATATAAAATACAGAGCATATGGAAGAAAAATGAAGCAGGAAAGAGAGGAAGATAGGGAGGAAGCTAGAGGGGTTGCAGTTTTTTTTAAAAGGTGGTAAGTGACAGTCTTTCTTAGAATGTTTGAGCAGAGACTCAAAGGAGGTAGGAGGGCAAGCCATAGGGATATTTGGGGAAATAGTGTTCCATATAGAAAGAACCCACAGTGCAAAATAATCAGGTAGGAGAAAAGCCACAACAAGGTGGGCAATAGAAATAAATTCAGGTATGTAACAAAGGGCCAGATTATACAGTTAGGGGCTTGTGAGCCATTGAAAGGCATTTGGTTTTAAATCTGAGTGAGATGGTGTATTAGCCAACTTGAGCTGCCATAGCAAAATGCCATGGACTAGTTGGTTTAAACAATAGAAATTTATTTCTTGCAGTTTTCTGGAGGCTGGAAAGTCCAAGTTCAAGATACTGGCCAACTAAGTTCCTGGGAACAGATATCTTCCTGGCATACGGACAGTGGCCTATTTACCATGCCCTGACATGGGGGTGGGGCGAGGAGAGAGGAATATGAATGATGTCTTTCTCTTCTAGTAAGGCACTAATCTCCTTTGAATCAGGGACCCACACCACCCTTATGATCTCATTTAGTTGTAATTACCTCTTAAAGGCCCTCTCTCCAAATACAGTCACATTGGGGATTTGGACTTCAACATGGAAATTTGGCCAGGGGCACACAATTCAGTTCATGGCAGATGGGAAGACACTGGAGAGTTCTGAGCAAAGCAGGGGCAAGATCTCACTTAATGACCACTCTTTGGAGAATGGACAGCAGAATTAAGGACAGGAGCAAAGAGACCAGTTAGGGAATGATTGCAGTCATTCAGCCGGGAGATTATAGTGACTCCAACCAGGGTGGTAGCTATGGAGATAAGCACATTACAATTACAGTCATAATCATTACAATCTCAGGGTGCTCTCATAGATTGTTCCCTGGATTGCTTACATAGCACCTTCTAGGTTTCAAAGCCCTTTTACATATATTTTCTTAACCCCATACCTCTCCTGGGAGACGGGCACAGGATTGTGAGACTCAGGTTTCACATGGGACCAATTCTGGAGTCAGAGTGCCTAGGTTTGTGTTCCCTCACTGTGCCTCCAACCCCTAGGGATAGCAATGATGCCAACCTTGTGTAGTGTTATGCAGGTTCAAGGAGACAGTCTGTGTTAAATGTTTGGTAGATGGTCTGGCACGTTAGTAAATAATATATAGTAGCTGTCCTTATTTCTGTCACTGTGAATAATGAAATTCAGAGTCCAAAAGGTCAGTTGGTTTGTCCAGGCTTGTCTAGCTAGTACTGAGAAGAACCACTGCTAGAATCCAGTTCTATTATTCCTCATATGCTCTACTTTCCATTATATCATTTGCTGAAGGAGTTCCATTTTAAAACAGGATAATTCAAGTTACAGAAAGCAGTAAAAATTTTTTTTTCAACTATTCTATGAATTGAACTTTTCGGTACTCCATCCTGACTCACACTGTTTTCACCCTCTTAAGAGGGTCTCTTTATTCATAAAGTTTAGCTTTTTGTTTCCTTGAAGAGTCCAGAAGTTTAAATCTCCTTTGAATTGTTCAATTAATCACTCTCTAGACATTGCTTAATTTCCATCTATTGTTTCCTCCACAGTTCACTACTTAGTGTTTGCATTAGGAATGAGAATACTGGGTTGGGGACTGTTAAGTCAAGGCTTTGCAGAGGAGTCTGCTCCCACAGCTAGCTGATTTTCACTTCTGTCTTTTCCTGGCCTCCCCTGTTGGGTATTTTATTCATGAGTAGTACACAAGGTCCTATAGAAAGTCAAATGGCCAAATATCTCTGTGGTTTCTCAAGGCACAGGCATTTTCTCAGTGAGTCCTGAGCACTGATGAACTTGATGTCAGTCTCTGGCAGAATTTGAACTCGGCTGGAAGGTTGTAAAACCCTGTAAAAAGCCTTATGAATAATTTTGGGTTGCCATTTATTTTAGATCGCACCTTGGTGTCCCCCTGCTGGGGTATGGGGCTTGGTGAGCAAGCCAGGCACAATCCTTGCCCAGATGAAGTTTACATTAAATAGGGAATTGGATAATATGTAAAATAATTACATTCTAATTAAGTGCTATGACAGAAACAGAATGATAGTAAACCAGAAATTGCCCATTTTAGTACAGTTCTTTTCCCAGTTACTGCCCATATTTTCTCATTTCTTGAGATAATTTCTTAAATTGGAGAATCTCAGCCTTTAAGTGTTTGACTTAAGTCCTTATCAAGTTGTTTCAATAATGTGAGTCATTGACAGTAGATTGACACTCAAAACTTGGCTAATGTTTACACCGATATACATAAACATAGGTTGTGATAGGAGGCAAAGCTAGAAAGAGCATCATTTTAATAACAGCACAATAATGACAAACTTAGAAGAGATATTTGTGTACTTTACAAATGGTACAGTACATTGCCTTTAATTTTTACTTTCTTTTGCTTCTAAAACAGATCCTCATTGCATAGGAGTGTAGATACTATTATTTTTGCTGTACAAAGTTAATATTAGCGTTTGAAAGAGACATACACTATAAAGAATGACAACATTAATTGTAATTTGTTTTAAAATTACCTTTTGATAAGATAGAGGAAAATACCTTTCAGAAGATCATGTGAATTATTCTCTCTCTCTTTTAGGCCAAGTAATTATATTCTATAATGCAATTTTTTTGTGTTGGATGGACAGAGTAAAGATAAAAGGCGACCAGAGAGAGAACAGCCTACTTCACAGCTGACGGAAGCAGGTGTTAGAAATGCAGATGAAGGGTATTGACTAAAGACTGTACAAATTTGAAGTGAAAATGCCACTGGTCTGCATGTAGCGTTCTGCACATACGAAGTTTCAGGTAGTTAAATTATTCATTTTATTGTGTGAACTAGTTCAGGAGTTAGGGAAAAAGGTGCCTTTTACATCTAAACTGTTTCTTCCCTCTCTTCCTTTCATCTGCACTTGGCAAGCAAAATGAACTTCATTTTGTAAGTTTTATTCCAGCAAGTGAATGACTTACATCTCTATATGGGAAAAAATACACCTAGGGATGGATAACTCACAGGTTTAAGTGACAGTATAAAACAATAGAAACTAGAAATTACTCTTTTCCTCACTTTTGTTATAATGAAAGCCACTAAAGACAAATAAATGTAAAAGTAGCTATTGAATAATCATCATTACCATGAACCTCACTGTGAAATGTTTCTCAAATGCATTATTCTGTGCTGGATAAAAAGATTTAAAAATATAAATCATTCTTTCTATAATCTTATAATTAAGAATCTTGATTTTTTAAATTTAATTTTTAATTTTTTTAAAGATTTTATTTATTTATTTATTTGACACAGAGAGAGAGAGAGAGAGAGAGAATGAATTATGGGGTGGGGCAGAGGGAAAAGAAGCGGACTCTGCCTGAGCAAGCAGCCTGGCACACACTCTGATCCTAGGACCCTGAGACCATGACCTGAGCCTATGGCAGATGCTTAATTGACTGAACCACCCAGGTGCCTCTAGAATCTTGATTTTCTTATAGGCAAAACTGAGATATTTTTAAATATGTAATGTGTGATTTTATTTTTTTAAAAGATTTACTCATTTGAGAGTGAGAGAGAGTGCAAAGGGGAAGGACAGAAGGAGAGGGAGAGAGAATCCCAAGCCGACTGTGCACTGAACACAGAGTCCAATACAGGGCTTGATCTCACAACCCTGAGCTTAGGACCTGAGCCAAAGCTAATGGTCAGATGCTCAATCAACCATGCCACGCAGGCACCCATTTAATGTGTAATTTTAAAGCAGACTTGCATTTTAAGGAAAATGTCATAATTCCTGGAATTATTTTTACTCTCATTTTGGCTTATTTTGCTTTTTGATCTCAAGGGCTGGCTGACCTTACCACTGGGCACCACACTGGTATCCAGAGGTTGCATTAGTATTGAAATACCTGTTTTTGGTGAATTCAGGTCATTTCAGGAGAGTCAAAAAGTTTTATATATATGTAGGAGGAAAACACAAACACTTAATACACATTTTATTTTATTTATTTTATTTTTTAAAAGATTTTATTTATTTATTCATAGAGACAGAGAGAGAGAGAGAGGCAGAGACATAGGCAGAGGGAGTTGCAGGCTCCATGCAGAGAGCCTGACGTGGGACTCGATCCAGGGTCTCCAGGATCATGCCCTGGGCTGCAGGCGGCGCTAAACTGCTGCACCACCGGGGCTGCCCTTAATACACATTTTAAAGGTGAAGAAAATATGAACAAGGCATGCCTTGACTGATTGAGATTAAAAGTTATGGAACTACTGACATTTTGACTCTGTCTGTGCAAATACATAGGCTTAAAATACCTTCCTTTGGCTCCTAAGACAAAGGTTTTCAGTGTCCAACAGATCTGGATCCGGATCCTGTTTCTATGCCTAATGAGCTATATGACTCTGGCAACTAAATTAACATCTTTAGACCCAGGTTTCTTTAAATGTGGAATGGGGATAATATATAATACTACTTCTAGAGATTGTTATAAGATTAAACACGAAACAGTGGGCCTGGCATATTGTCTGAACTCAGTGTGTATCTACTTTTTCATTGGAGCAGTAGCTTGCCTTACAGATAGTCCCGCCTCTGCTATATTCTCATTTTAATTTTATAGAACCATTTAAGAAGCTGTAGTGTTTGAGGGTTGATACAGCTTTTTTCAGGTTTTAGTTGGCTTTGTACTTACAGTTTTAGAGAATAGTTTTGACATATGTTCCTTGTAATTGGCCAACTGATTTATAGAGAAAAGTATTAGATTTGGAGTGAGAATATCTTGGTTCATTTTCTGACTGTAAAAGTACTAACCTCAGGACTACAGACAAGTCATCCAACCTATTTGGCCTCTTATTTTTCACCTGTCTAGAGGGGAAAATAATAATACCTCACCTATTATGCTTTCCTGAATTACTGTGAGAATCAGATAATATGTTTAAGATCCTTTGTGAAGTATGAACATGAAATGTTCTTAAAAGTTAAGCAAGCTATTATCATCTGTAAGTTATCATCAAATATATCATCTGTGCCCTTCTCCCCATTGGAAGGCACAATTATGCTATGAAATATTAAGATTAATCGCTTATTTCCACAGCAGTGGATATCACTTTTTGTGATGCCTTACTGGTAAATTAAATCTAATAATTTGATATATAATTCAGACATTAAGTTTGTACCATTATAAAAGTCTTGAATACATGTAGCTGTATACTGCAAAACAAAATTCTTTCTGCTACAGACGCTTATAGCTTAAAAATTTACATACATGTGGGTGACTGCTCTATTTCTAGAGTTCTTCATTGGTTACCACAGTGTGGATTAACTGAGCACAGAACCTTTTGGTTTCATATCAGCCCACAAATGGGCCATTTTCTCCCATTAAAGGGTTAAGGTATATTTTACATATAGTAAAATTCATTCTTTTTGGTATGCAGTTCTATGAGTTTTGACAAATGCTTATAGTCATGTAAACAGCACCATAATCAAGATGTAGAACATTTTGTTAACACCTAAAGTTTCCCTATGCCCCTTTGGAGGCATTGCCCTCCCAGCCCCTGGCAACTACTGATCTGTTTTCTGTCCCCATAATTTTGACTTTTCCAGAACACTGCTTAAATTGAATCATACATCATGTAGTGCTTTGAGTTTGACAAGTGTGGCATTTTTGTTAATTTACCACTTTTAAACACCACTTTTTTTCTATTTGGGAACAAAAGTGTTACTGCACTTATTTTTTAAAAGAGATTTCCAAAGCTGCATTTTTGGAGTGTGCTTTTCATTTTTTGAGAAATACTAGTTGATATTTTTGGCTCATGAATAGGTTGAGAGTATCTAAATATTCCTGAGATTTTTCTATAGGTACCCATTTAAAAATTCCTTTCTCTGTGTCCCACATTTTGGAAAAGAAATAGTTAAATTATCTTCCAGAATGTATGAAATATTTGCTCCCAGGTTGTTAGTTCAAGTTTTGGGGTTTGTTATTTTTTTAATAACCCAAGCCCACTATTATGAAATGTATTGAGTCCCTCCCAAAATTCATATGTTAAAGTCCTAAGCTCCAATGTGACTATGTTAGGAGCTAGGGCCTTTAAGGAAGTAATTATGGTTAAATGAGACCACAAGGGTTGGGCCTAATCCAATAGGCCTGGTGTATTTATAAGAAGAAGGGGAGACCCCAGAAGTACTCACTTACTCAGAAGAAAGACCAGTGAGATTACAGTGAAATGGCCACTCTCTGCAAACCAAGGAGAGAGGCTTTGCAGACACTAAGTCTGCTGGCACCCTGATATTAGACTTCCAACCTCCAATATGTAGCAAATAAGTTTCTGTTGTTTAAGCCACCTGTCTGTGGTATTTTGTTATGGCAGCCTAAGCAAACTAATACATCCTGAGTGTAAGAATCTGTAGTGGCTCTAAACATTTCCATATAGCTGCAGAATTACAGTATTGCCATAATGTACTAAAATTTTAGTATGTTATTATACTAAAATTTCTAGGAGACTTGAAGTTCTGAGCTATGAAGAATACAAAAGAAATTAATAGCATTAAACCTCGTATCACCCTAGTCAGACTCAAAGTGGTGACTCAAAATGGTGAAAGCATTAATAGATGACAAAGGCAGTAGATAACTGGGAGGAGCCGGAGAGCTAATATTCCTACAAGGGAAGAAACAGGATGCTTCTGAGGGGAAAAAATGACTCAAAATCTCCCATCTGCTGGTATGCATCAGTCAACTTTAAGTAATACAGGTATTTTTTATCCCCATTGATGAGAAGATGGGAAGTACACAATTGCTGATCTTGGTTCTGATGTTCAACAACACAATCAAGTTCCAGATTCTTCTCATCTCTTATTCTGCTCTACTTAGCTGTTAGTCTTTTACCTTCATGCTTTGTTGCTATCCTGGTAGCAAGATGGCTGCTGTAATTTCAGGCATTGTGTCCTTGTTCAAGGTACAATGGAAGGGGAAAGACATTGCTTAAAAGCTTTAAAAAGTAAGGCATTCACAAGAGGCTTCCAGCAGACTTTCTTTAATACTTCATTGACTAGAACTCAACCAGAGGGTTATTGGTAGCTGTAAGGAAAGGAGACAGATTGTCTATCAAAGGGAACAGAATTTTCCTTTGCTTCTTGACGTTCTTCCCTTCTTGGCACACATAGAAAATGTAACATTTGTTATATATCCTGGAAGTGAAGAGAATGTTCCTGATGCTCCAAGCCCTGCCCATCTGCCCTTAGGATTAAGGGGAATCAATATCTTGTCTATCTGTGCTGTGTTTAAGGCTCATATTAGTTGGAAACAACTAATAGACTAGCCATGAGTCATATCCTAGGTTGTGTATACTGTTGCCCCAAAAAGCAGGGTTTTGTTAGCATATAAGAAGATGGGTATGGCTATTGGGTAGGCAATTCATAGAATCTGGCCCAGTGGCCGTTTGCTTTAAAAAAAAAATATGTTTGTGCTCAGAATATGCTGTATTTGGATTTGAATAAATATGGATCTGTTACTGAAAGAAGTCACCCCTCCCCCTTTTATAATAAAATTATTATATACTGTGAAATGAGGCTGGGAGCTGAAAAATTGACTTCTTTTTTCAAGTATACTTTGAGGCTCACTGTGGTAGACTAACTTCTGCATACATTGGGTTATTCACCAAAGTGAATCAGGCTTATATGTGAGAGACCAGAGTTGCATGGTCAGCTTGTGAGGAAGAATCTTACGAACCATGCACCAAGCAGATTGGTTGTCTTCTAAAGTGCCATATTGCTAAGGGCACTCTGGCATATCGTTAGATCTCCAGTATGGTGGGGTCAGAATGCTCCTCTCCACAGTAGAGAGTGGTGATTCAGTAGGAGCAGTGTCAGCAGTGAGTTCCAGGAATTGCCATGGCTTTACTCTGCAAAGCACAGATGAAGAACTTATAGATGAAGGTGGGATACTTAAAACTCTTCTGTGCTCTAAAATAGATAGAGTGCTTAAGCTAGAAATGGGAGATTAGTTCATATATTAGATGTTTAGTGACAAGCTTAAAAACAATATTTCCTCTAGAGTAATCGTTCCTGAGCCTGGAGGCTTGGGATCCTAGGAAGTTCTGAAAAATTATATGCAAAACATATTCTATAATTGTATGTGGATTTTTTTAGAGAGAAAGACCACAGCTTTCATCTAATTTTCAAAGATTAAGAACAGAGAATATGCCAAATTCTTAAATAACACAGACTTGAAACAGTTTTTCAGGTCTCATTAGAGTTATTTTAAGAGAGCTATGGCTTCTAATTGTTATATAACCTGATAATCTAAACAGTAATTTCTCTTTGATGTATAAGGTTTTATAGTATGTGAAGTATGTAGCCTAAATGGCTTTATGGAAAAGATACACTTTTCTCCAAAATACTCATCATTCCTGACACCACAAACTTTAGTTTTTTTTTTTCTTGAGGAAGGTAAAATCCATTGTATGGGATGACCAAAATTATGCATTGTTTATGTAAGTGGTATTGCTTAGGAGTCCTAAAACTCCTCCTTCTGCTTCTAAGATTAGAGTTAAGGGTAAATTACTTACAATGTCAAATACTTAATTGTTTACTAGTTTTTGCAGAATTTGAATACCCAAGGTATTTAGATATTTGCCAAGTTAGACTTTTAATCATAGCTAAATACTGATAGATGATAGATAGATGGATATAGATAGGCAGACAGACAGACATATAAATAGATAGTTGGATATTGGTAGATAAAGATTGAGCTTTCTCTATCATAAAACAATTGTCAGTTCTTCATTGCCTTCAGACTTATTTCTGTCCTTTAGATGTGTGTGTTTAAATAATTTTTCCCTTGTGGATGAAGCTGACAGCATTCTCCAAATTGATTTTCTATCTGTAATATTCCAACCATATTTCAAACCTCATTAAAGCCCTTTTCATCATTTCTCTGACTCCATTAGTTATGGCAGCATCTCAAAATTTAGTTTTCTCAGTAAATTTCATTATTGTGGTTACCAATTCATTATAAAATGAATTGGTAGGAGGGAGAGAAAAGGAATTGACATATGAGGACATAGTGAAAGATGAGGACTCTTTGGCCAGTAAAGTAGAAATCTATCAAATCATGAATGGCATAGATAATGTGAACATGGACCAAGATGGTGGATCTGGAAATAGAAAGCGGAAAGGGCATTCTTAACACTCCCAAAAAATAATAAGTAGAGGTACTTAACACAGGCAGAAAAGCAATTTGAAAGAATTTTCGATAAATTCATTTCAGAACTAATGAGAAACTAAATAGCTAATCTGCCTATAAACTCTGAACAGATCCTGAATAATTGTAAGTATTATTATGTATACATGGTCTCTTATTTTTTATCATGTTCTCTGGGATATCCTTGGGATTTGAATCCAGATAATCTACTTCCCAAGTCTGTGTTCTTTTGTCACTACACATCCTGCTCAAAGAGAATATTTCCAAACCAACCAGAGAGAAAAGGCAACTTTCCAAAACAATAATTAGCTTGGCAGCTGACTTTCCTAAGTCAGGAATAGAGGCCAAATTAAAATGAAGTATCTTCTAGTGCTCTGGGAAAATGACTGCCAGCTGAGAAGATCATTCACAAGTGATCATTTAAGAGTGAAACTGAGTTCTTCCTGTCCCCTTCCTGTCCTCCTCCCCTTCCTTTTATCTTTTCTTTAAAAGATAATTTTGGTTCCCTTACCTCCCCTTGATGCAGCCAGAGTTGGGATGGCCCGCAGGTCCAGAGCTGAGGAGGTGACCAGGATAGGGTCCTGGGAGGTGGGTAGCACTGCAGAGGCAGTCAAGCCCAACAGTGCCAGCAGGCTGGGTATATACAGGATATATGAGGGAAGAAGTAAATTAAAGATAAGTAGTGCTCCAAAATGATGAAGACATGTCAGAAGGTGTCAGAAGCTTGAAGGGACTTGCCCTGGCCAAATCTGGAATTATTTGAGCATCCAAATTAATAGTGATAGTAAAAGCTTATAACACAATAAATAAAATAGGGATGCATGAGTCCATACTAATATCAATAAATAAATGAATAAATCATTGGGAGAGAATTCTAGGCAATAAACATAGGAGAAATGTTGGAGTTAGAAAATCACTATTTGGCAACTAGTATTCTCAAAGTATTTTAATTACAAAGGGAAAAGTAGCAGTTTTCACTGAGAAGAAACCTAGAAGACACCACCTTACCAAGTGATCAAAGTGAATACACCCACTAATGGGACAAATGGATATCATTGCCTCCTGATGTGATCAATAGAGGGCATAGCATCACTTCTCTGGCATTCCTGTCAAAAATCCTCAACCTGAATTTGGTCATGAGACAAACCCAAACACATGCATTGTGAAATAAGTGGCCTGTATTCTTCAAAAATACCAAGATTATGGAAGGCAAGGGAAGATTAAGGAATTAATTGTTCCAGATAAAGAGGCATGACAATTAACTGCAGAACATGAGCTAGATTAGAAAAAGATTGGGACAATTGGTGAAATTTTGGATGGGACTGTGGATGTGATGGTAGATGGTAGTATCATTAACAAGATAATTTCCCAATTAGCAGGTTTTACTTAGTGGTGTAGGAGAGTATCCTTGTCTTTTAGGAAAAACATACTGACATATCAATGGTATATCATGGCTAAACTTACTCTCAGTTCTGAAGATAATGATTTTAAGTATGTATTTATACCTCTTTTGTGGCGATTGTATAGATGTAAATTTTTATTCCATTCTAAACAGACCTATGTAATGCCTCATTATACCCTTTAATCTGGTTTCTAAAAAATATTTCATAAAGTTTGTTTTGATCAAGTTTTTACCTTAGTTGACCTTTGCAATCTCAACAAAAAATGCTAATTCACAGCACCCCAATCACAAGTTCATTGCATTCATGTATTTTTTACTTAGTATTTTTCCATAATTTCCCCTTGATTTAATATATCTTAAACATAGGTAACCAACTCCTTGATGTTTATAATGAGAAGAGAATAGTCTTTAGACTTAGACAAACTTGATTTCAGACTCCAGTTCTATTTCTCTCTAGTTATGTAAACTGGGACAAAATTCTCATCTTTTTTTTTTCTTTTTTTTGTCATGATTTCCTCATCCGTAGGCAACTGAGAATTGTTGTCAGAAACAAACATGGAAACATGAGAAGCCTAAGCACAGTTTCTGGCATGTAAGAGGCATGCAGTAAGTGTTACATTCTCTCACTTCATTCTTTCTCCCTTCTCTCACCAGAAGTATTCATATAGGTCCCCTAGGCATAAGGAAATACAGAGATTATTAATAAGAGGCCAGAGCAAAAGGATCTCCACCCCTGTCCTTTTGTTCATCTTTGGCTTTCCTCTTTGTATCTGACTCTTGCCTTTATTTCTGTAAGTCATCTGTCATCATCCAGGAGACGAAGCGGGCCAGATGATGATCCCAGTTTGGGGGAGGATGATAGTAGAGCACAGAGAGGATGAGGGGATAGTCAGAACACCAAAGGTTCCTAGGGGACCAGTAGCCAGTGGAAGTGAGGAATATTGAACAAGTCTTTCTAGCCTAAAGACTTACCGTTTGCTGCGGGAGTACCTTATAATCTCTGAGAAAAATACTGATTGATCATGGCTGAATGCATGTTTGATGCTTCTCTCCGACTTGTTACTCAGCAACAAAATTTTAGCTATTCTGAGTCCTGGGGCCATTCAGTGCTTGCAGTTTCTTTCCTTTCATTGATAGCTTCATATTTTCTTTGTTCTTTTTTGTTTTGTTTTGTTTTTTTTCTTGTTGCTAACCTTCTTTGCACTTTATACATAAATATATATTCCCTAACTGTCAACATACATTTTATGCAATCTTTATTACATATTCATTTATCTCTATTTCTTTTGTCTTCTTTTAATATCTGCAAGGGGTGGGTGAAATAAGTGAAGGTGATCAAAAAGTACAAACTTCCAGTTGAAAAAAGAAAGAAAAAAAATATGACAACCTGTCCATTTATCTGTCGGTCATTCTATCGGTCAGATGTGAACTACAGTAAGGCTAGTGGGACCTGAAGGTTAGCCCACTTTTTTTGTTTCCTTGGAACCAAATTCCACAAGTTTACTCCCTAGCAAGAGTTCAAGTACTGAAAATCTGGGCCTGTAGCCTTAGTTCTATTCTGATTCCTACCACTGTGCTTTGAATCTAGTAGGTCTTCAATAAATGTTTCAATAAGTGTTTATTGTATCAGTGACTCAAAAAAAAAAAAAAACTCAAGATCCTGCATTCTATCCCAGTTATTAGCACTAAGCCCAGAAACTAGGGTA
This sequence comes from Canis lupus dingo, assembly GCF_003254725.2. Classification (NCBI taxonomy): domain Eukaryota; kingdom Metazoa; phylum Chordata; class Mammalia; order Carnivora; family Canidae; genus Canis; species Canis lupus. Next base: position 44,898,407 of record NC_064257.1, on the reverse strand, counting down.
GGATTGAGTGTGGGCCCCTGCTGGACCATGCTCTTATAACCTTCCAACTCCTTTTCCAGGGACTGCCCCATCTCACTGCTCTCCTTCCAAGCAAATAATTTTTTTAAGTTTTTAAGTTCCAGTTAGTTAACATACAGTGTAATATTAGTTTCAGGTATATAGTATAGTGATTCGACACTTCCATATATAGTCCTGTGCTCATCACAAGTGCCCTCCTTAATCCCCATCACCTATTTCCCCCAGCTCCCACCTACCTCCCCCTCTGGTAACCATCAGTTTGTTCTCTATACTTAAGAATCTGTTTCTTGGTTTGCCTCTCCCTCTCACTTTTACCCTTTGCTCATTTGTTTTGTTTCTCCAGTTCCACATATGAGTGAAATCATGTGGTCTTTCTCTTTCTCTGACTGACTTATTTGGCTTAGGATAATACTCTTTAGCTCCATCCATGTCCTTGCAAGTGGCAAGATTTCATTCTTTTCTATGGCTCAGTAATATTCATACACACACACACCGCATGCACGTGCACACACACACACACACACACCACATCTTTATCCATTCATTCATCAGTCAGTGGACGCTTGGGCTGCTTCCATAATTTGGCTATTATAGATAAAATGTTGCTATAAACATAGAAGTGCATGAATCCCTTTGAATTAGTATTCTGGGTGAATACCCAGTAGTGTGATTATTGGATTGCTGTGTAGTTCTATTTTTAGCTTTTTGAAGAACCTCCATACTCTCTTCCAGAGTGGCTGCACCAGTTTGCATTCTGCAACCTCATCAACACCTGTTGTTTCTTATGTTGTTGATTTTAGCCATTCTGACAGGTGTGAGGTGATATCTCATTGTAGTTTTCATTTGCATTTCCCTGATGGTAAGTGATATTGAGCACCTTTTCATGTGTGTGTTGCCATCTATGTCTTCTTTGGAGAAATGTCTATTCCTGTCTTCTCCCCATTTTTAAATTGGGTTGTTTTTTGGTTGTTGAGTTTTGTAAGTTCTTTATATATTTTGGATACTAACCCTTCATTATATATGTCCTTTACAATTATCTTCTCCTATTCTGTAAATTGCTTTTTAGTTTTGTTGATTGTTTCCTTCACTGTGCAGAAGCTTTTTATTTTGATGTAGTCCCAAAAATTTATTTTTGCTTTTGTTACCCTTATCTCAGGAGATGTATCAAGAAAGAAGTTGCTATGGCCAAGGTCATCAAAGAAGTTGCTGCCTGTGTTCTCTTCTAGGAATTTTATGATTTCAGGTCTCACATTTAGGTCTTTAATCCATTTTGAATTTATTTTTGTGTATGGTGTAAGAAAGTGGTCCAGTGGCATTCCTCTGCATGTGACTATCCAATTTTCCCAACACCCTTTGTTGGAGAGGCTTTTTCCTATTGGATATTCTTTCCTTCTTTGTTAAAGTTTAATTGACTATATAGTTCTGGGTTCATTTTTGCGTTTTCTGTTCTGTTCTGTTGATCTTTGTGTCTATTTTTTAAAAAAGATTTTGTTTATTTATTTGAGAGAGAGAGCAGAGGGAAAAGGACAAGCAGACTCCTTACTGAGCATGGAGCCCAACATGGGGTTCAATCCCTAAGATAATAACCTGAGCTGAAATCAAGAGTCAGAAACTTAGCCTAATGAGCCACCCTGGCACCTTGATCTATGTGTCTATTTTTGTACCAGTTACAAAATGTTTTGGTTATTACAGCTTATAATATAACTTGAAGTCCGAAATTGTGATACCTCTAGCTTTGCTTTTCTTTTTTAAGGTTTCAGTGGCTATTTGGGATCTTTTGTGGCTCCATACCAATTTTAGGGTTGTTTTGTTCTAGCTCTGTGAAAAAATGCTGGTGGTATTTTGATAGGGATTATGTTAAATTTTCAATTGCTTTGGGTAGTATAGACATTTTAACAATATTCTTCCAATCCATGAGCATGGAATGCCTTTCCATTTCTTTGTGTCATCTTCAGTTTCTTTCATCAGTGTTTTATGGTTTTCAGAGTATAGGTCTTTTATCTCTTTGGGGGGTTTATTCCTGGATATCTTATTGTTTTTGGTGCAATTGTAAATGGGATTGATTCCTTAATTTCTTTCTGCTGCTTTGTTATTGGTGTAAAGAAATGAAATAGATTTCTGTACATTGATTTTTGTATCCTGTGACTTTACTGAATTCGTTTATCAGTTCTAGCAGTTTTGTGATGGAGTCTTCAGGGTTTTCTATGTATAGTATCATGTCATCTGCAAATAGTGAAAGTTTGACTACCTCCTGGCTAATTTGAATGTCTTTTACTTCTTTTTGTTTGATTGCTGTGGTTACTACTTCCAGCACTATATTAAATAAATAGGGTAAGAGTGGATATCCCTATAGTGTTCCGAACTGTAGGGGTAAAGCTCCCAGTTTTTCCCCATTGAGGATGATATTTGCTGAGGGATTTTAGACAACTTTTCCAGTCTTCATTCCTTACTACACTAAACCTCCTCAGTTAACTCGTATCAAGTCTCCCTTACACTCTGCTAAGAACTTAACTCAGCTGTTATCAAGGTTACCAGTCATTTCCATCTGTACAAAGTCAGTGGTGGTTTCTCTGTTCTTTTCTTGCTTAAACACTTGGGAGTAGTAGGCACAATTGATCACTCCCTTTTTGAAACATACTTTCCTCTTCATTTCCATGATACCTCCCTCTCTTGGGATTCTATCTACTTTGCTGACCATGTCTTCTCAGTTTCCTATGTGGGTTCTTTTCTCTGCTTAACTTTTAAATGTTAGAGTGTCTCAGTACTTGGTCATGCGTCCTGGTCTTTTCTCTGCTTACAGTAACTCCCTAGGAAAGTTTGTCCAATTCTATGGTGGTTTTGTTTTGTTTGTGGGGGGAGGTAAGGCAGAGAGAGCAAGGGAGAGAATCTCAAGCAGACTCCACACTCAATGTGGACCCTAACACAGGGCTCTATCTCATGACCCTGACATCACAACCTGAGCCAAGATCAAGAGTTGGATGCTCAACTGACTGAGCCATCCAGGAGCCTCCAATACCATGGTTTTCTGTAACATCAAAATGCATCTGCTACCAAATTGATATCTTCAGGTATAACTTCTTCACCAAATGCCAGATTCATATATATCAAAAGGCCTATTTGATATCTCATCTTGGATATCTAATAAAAATCTCAAGTTTATCATATGCAAAATAGAATTCTTGATCTCCCTTCCCATCCTTAGATTGCTTCTCCCTCAGTTTTTCTCATTTCGGTAAATGGCTCTACTCTTTATTTGAATATAAGACTTCCTGGATTTCTTTCCATCATCTCCCTCTTCCCATATCTAACCTATCAGTAAATCCTACTGGATCTGCCTTCAAAATATATCTTGAGTTCATCAACTTCTGTTCATCTTCACTGTCTCTATTTAAACACCAGATGCCAGCAACTCCTGCCTCTTACCTTGTAATTATTCCCTAATCAATCTCACCTCTTTCTACTCTGATCTCCCTAAAATTCTGACTTCACTCATCAGCTGAAGTAATCTTTTTAGAATATAAACTTCACATTGTATTACCATACTCTCTCCCAACTCTTCCCTAGTTTTAAAACCTCTGGTGTCTTCTGCTGCCCTTAGGAGAAGATTTATTGACTCATTAACCCAACCAATAAGGTCCTATTAGCTAGCCCTGCCTTACTCCTTGGCCCTATGTAATACCACACTACAGACTCAGCACACTCCAGCACAACAAAGTTTCTCTCCTCAAACACACGAAGGCTGTTTTTACCTCAGAGCCTTTGCACTAGCCGTCCCCCTCTGTCTGGAACATTCTTCTGGTTTTCACTGGATTGGCTCCTTCTTGTCATTCAGGTGTCAGCTGAAGTTGCCCCTTTTCAGTGGCCTTCAATAAGTACCTCCCCAGTATTTTGTAAAACATCAATTTTTGCTTCTTCAAAGCCATTATTATTATCAAAATTACCTCATTCATTTACGCATTGTGTGTCAATCTTCACTAGAGTGTAAGCTCTAAGAGAGGAGGGACCTTGCTTGTCCTCTAATATCCCTGCTGTTTATGTAGTACCTGACACCAGTCTGTGCCAGTCTAGATAGCTGTAGAATAAATTAATCATTTTCCAGGCAGAACTCAAGATAGAACAAAAAGCCTTGGGTTTTGTGAGTCTTACAAATTAGTGGTGCATGATACATATTCACATGCAAGGTTTCACTTTTTCTACTTTGGCCATTTTTTCTCTCTCTTTTCTCTTTCTTCAGAATGAACGTCTCTATGTTCCCATCTCTAAACAGGCTTCACAAAGCCATACTTTATCCTTCTTGTCTCTTGACATCACCCAGAGATCCTTTTCTGAAGAAGAGTAATTCTAACATGCTGTGGTCCATAAAGCTGTTTCTTATTATATTAAATTAAAGGGCTTCCTGATCACTGGTCTAAGGCTTGTCTAGTTTTCTTTTAATAGATGTTCCACTGTTGTTACAAATAGTGTAATTTTGTATAGATTCTCCTTTGGAGTTTCTGAATTTCTTGATCTTAATTTGTCTTCTTTGACTTCTTTTGTGATAAAGAATCTTTTTGATACTTTTCCTCTTACTATACTTTAAACAGAAAGAAATCATATATTTAAGTTACAGTGGATGCCACACATTCATTGTGTGTGTATGTGCATGTATAAGTATATGTAACTATTGCTTTCGTTCCATGAAAGGAAGGTATATGCAAAATGGCCTGCAAATGCCGAAGGAGCCATAAGACCAAAGAGAAAGGCCAGCAAGTCCAGCTTGGTGAGAAATGCTTTATTAAGGGGATTCATGGACAGAAGCCTGACTTGGGTGACCACAGAGGAGTAGATCTCCACAATTCCACCTCCCTTAAGACATGTTTTTATAGCCCTAGAGACTGGGAATACTGGGAATACCACTCAAGAGGAGAATCTTTAAGAATAGGTATGTCATAGTTATATCTCCAGGGCAGATGAAGGACATTATGCCCCAAGAATGTGCTTAAGGATATAGTATACAAAAGGGAGTGAGCAGGGAAAGGAGCTGTGCTCAAGAAGTTTTCAGGTCAAAGAACAGTCATCATGGCAGATTTGTCTCAAATGACATTAGTCTGGTTCACACAACCTTTTTTCACATGGGTCTTCCTTATATCCTAAATGCTATTTCATTGCCAAAATAAATATCAAAGTAAATTATAGGACACTGACTTATATAAAGAGATTTATCTATTTTTTTCAGTACAGAATAGAATCTTTTTTTAAAAAAATTGGGGGTGTATCAGAAGGGTGTATCAAAATGTACTCATTTCCAGGTATTTGCACACATACACGCATATTCACATGCTTCCAGAAATCTCAAGATACTCCTAGGAGTTACTGTGTGCTGCAATGTGATGTTGCAAAAATACCAGTGCTCTATCAATAACACTTTGAACACTAGTGGCATTATATGCATTTGCACGGCCTGAAGAGCTAACTGCTTAAACCCTGGTCCTCAGAGTCTCTGCCCAAAACAACTTCTTTTGTTATTGCTTTATCCAGTTTTTCTTTCATCTTTAGTTTCCCCTTTTATTTTGTATTGTTAAATTATACTTCAGAGAATTCTTAAGTATAATGTTTTCACTGCTGTCCTGTTTTGATGCCACCCCAGATCTACTCACTATACAAGGACTGCATACATCCATGCCCTGCTGCAGTCTTTTATTTGCTTTTGAGCAAACCGACAGACTTATATTTCAACACCATTTTTGGATGAGTGAACAGGCCATACTGAAGGACTCCTGTTGAATGATCTAATTTTGTGACTTCTAGTTCACAAGTGATATTAATGAGAAGCTCCATTAAGCAGGGTGTGAAGGAATGGTCAAGCTGTCCAATTGCTAAAAATCCTAGGCTGAATCTGCCATGCAGATTCTTTAGCACTGAAGACTGGAACATAGTCATGGTGTTTTCTCTAAAGGTTATAGTCCCACAGCAAAGACAGAAAAATGACCTGTGGTCAATTGTATATAGTTTTGGGATTGTGTTTCAAAAGAGGATCTGTCTTACACTGAATTCCTAGATGACTTCTGTGTTGCTTTGTAGTTGAAGTTGGAAAAAATTCTCAGAAGCCTAAAAACTTTTCTGACATTATTTTAGTTGACAAATAGTATACAAGTGGTCCTGTTTTTAAATGAGTATTATTTAATCCACATTAAACCATCTTTGAGTTCTTACATGAGTCTAAACTGTATTAAAGTCAAAAGTAATGTTTAGGGAGGGTAAAATCATAAATGTGATTCATAAATACTTAAAAGATCAACACTAGATCTCCTAGTTGAATAGAAATCTCACTTAGAATTGTAGTTTATCTTTGAAAGAAAAACTTCTGGGATTAAGAGTAAACCCGTTTTAGGAAAGAAATCAAATATTATGGAATTTGAAAATCTAATTTGACATATATTAGATTAATGCTCTGTAAAATCCTAGAGTCTGAATTCAGTTTACACAATGTTTGACTTAATTCTCTTATTTCTTTTTCTCATTTTTCCTTTGTTATTTATGTTTAAATCTTGGTGAGTTTTCCTTGTATGGGTTTAAACATTCAGTACTGAATTCTAAAGGAACAGGTCCCTCCCTGCCTTTTTTCAGTGAACTTTTGAGAAGCAATGGTCAGGAATTTGTGTGTGTGTGAAATTACTCTTTTTATGAATATATAACCCCAAAATTTCACCAATGTATATGTTTTTTGCTTGCAAATAAGTAGGGATTTAAAAATTTGGCACATAAAGAACAAGGTTGATAGAGGCCTTTTCATATATTTGTATCCCTAATATGTTTTTATTTTTTAAAAATATGCTGCATTTGATTGAACTAAATTTGATTTAGGCTTGTGCCACACAACTATAATTCCTTCAAAAACATGTCAATATTGCAATATATTTAAGATGATGTCAGCAACAATTCCTTCTTTATTTAGAGTAATGTAATCTGAAACTATCAACTTTTTCTACTTTCATGAGCTTTTGACTTTCATACCATAATGCATGAAATAATGCATTTTATTTAAAGCTTTTGGTAAAATGTCCATCACTGGAGGGAAAATTTTTATTTAAATATGTTCCTTCCATTGAAATCAGCTTTTCTCCCAGTATCTTTGTTTCTTTTAATATTCTAAACCTTTTGAGTTACTTTGGTTTAATTAGTTATCTCCTCATTTAAAAATTAACATAATGATCCCTCTTTTGGTCAAAGAATTGAACTAATCAGTGTGATTAAGGTGGGGAAGAAAATATCCAATGATATTGCACCCACATTACCTTATCGATTCTCTTCAGATAGACGTGATTATGCGACATGTTGAATAGTAGATCTGGGCCAAAGGGAAGAAGGAATAATATTGGAAGTATGTGAAAAAAAAAAATTGGAAATATGTGAGAAAAAAAAAAAACTTTGTAGGTTGACCTATAATGAGAACAATTGCATGATGCGTAGCAAAGAGAGGGATGACCAGTAGCTTGAATTCTATGGCCAAAGCAGCTTACTTTTGTAAGGATTTCTTATTGATTATTATGAATGTTAAGTTCTATAAAGTCCAAATTGAGCAAAGAAGAATGAATGACCTATATAATTATCTACAAGTACAGGATAAGGGAGATTTCAGTTGATAGAAAATACATTGAAATATTGAATAACCAAAGTAGAAACCTTACTATAGTAAGATATTTGTGCTGTGCAATGTACATGCACTTGTTATTTTTGGTTTTTCACTTAAGCTATTGCATGTTAGCACTAGAGAGCATATCTGATGTTAGTATTGTTGGGAGCAAATATATATTGGCAGCTGACTCCATATCTCTCACAGAAAGCCATGTTCATTTATTTGTGAAGTGAATTGTTCTATCTCTTATGTGCATCCATTATGACAAATGCTATTGCAGGGAAGGAGGTGTAAAATTTAATCAGATGAAAAACCTACCCTGAATGAGTTTCTTTCTACTTTAAGAAGAGAGATATGTACACATAAATATATGAAATATAAGGTAGTAGAAACTGTGCTTTAACAGGGAAGGATGTACTTGAGGGACAAGTGACATGGTAACAAGGAGTCAGAGCTCAGATTTAGGGGGAACATAGAAATGATCAGGCAAGGCTTCATAGAAGAAGTAGAACTGTTGACAGAGAACAGTTATTCCCTTTAAACATTTCTGATAGCTGAACAAAGTTTATGTATATCTAATAAAGCATATAGCTTGGCTTTCGAAAAATATAGATTATTCATTTTATTCTTACCAGTAAGAATATGGAGGAATGTGGTCCTATGGATAAGAAAAGGGACTTATAAGGATGATGTCTTTGAATCTTATGGAGGTCCTCCATATTTTCATTTGTTCATATTTCTTGTGTGTACATGGTGAGCTCTGTAGGCTTTCTAAATAGGTATATTGCTAAAGATAAAGTTACAGACTTTTGTCTTCATGTACTTGTAATTGCTCATCTAGTATAATTGGCCTTTATGACTTATGATTTAAAGTATAGTATTTGTGCTCCTTGAAAATTTTTCTTATAGCAAGCTACCTCATATCTTTGGCTATGTCAGTGTTCATTAACCACTTTATTACAGAAAGGTAGAAAAGAAGAATATAAAACAAGACCTATTTATTTTGTTCATCAGTTGCAACACTGGTAAATAAAAAATTTAATGAGGTAGGATGTTGAAATAAATACTTAAATCAGACTTTCATTCATGTTATAACCATGAATTATGAAAATTTGAAATCTAGAGCTGACCTTGACTAGTCCGCAGAGTCAGTAGAATTGACCTTATGTATTAAGTTCAGGAAAACGTACAATCATTCTGATCAGATTTCTCAATATAGTACGGAGTAATACTGACTGTTTAGATGCAAGGATTAGCTGTATTAATTGAGATAGATCCTCTATGAGTCTTTGAAACAATCTTACTGTAGTTATCTGTAATTTTTCATTGTGATTTTAAATGTATTTATACTTTGAAATTGGTATTAAGAGCTATCAAGCCTACTCTGAAATCTATAGAGAACTGAATTTTCAGAAAGTGCTCTGAGCAATTGCTTTTACTGGTAGGTTCCAGTACAAGTGTTAGATATGCACACAGGATTTCCTTTCTCTAAAGACACACCACATACATTTCCTATTTGGATTATATTTACTATGAATTTCATTAGACAGCATATAGTATTTAATAATAATTCATGTCTATTTCAGGTTTCCAAATTTAGTACTGGAATTAGGTAGGTAATGACTTGTGTTGAGCATTATTAATTAGCCTTTCTTTACATTGTGCTCGAAATGACTCAGTGTATCACACACTCATTCAACAAGAGATATTTGTGGACCTCTGTGTTCCCAGCATCAGCACAATAATATCTTAGTGAACAAGGTAGATACCCTTTCTGCATTTATAGAGGTTACATTCTAATGTGGGAAGCAAACATTAAGCAACTGATTATATTATGGTAAGTGTTAACCAAAGAATTTACATGTGAAGAGAGAATGTATTGGGGGGACCATCTCGGTGAATTCCTCTTCCCTCATTTATAAGCTACATGATCTTCCATGTATTTCTTAATCTTTCTGGGATCCATTTTCTCTTGTGTAAATGGAGATAATAATGCTAACTTCATGGGGTTGTTGTGAGACTAAATGAAAAAAATGCACGTAAAAAGTTGGGTACATTTAGTAATTATTGCCTGTTAGGCTTTAGAAGGAAACGATGGGGGGAACCCTTCTCTGGGCAATTGACTTTTATGCTTTGATCTGAACGATAGTAAGAATTTGTTAAATGGAGAACATTATGGAGAAAGCACCATGTTCAAAGGCCCTGAGGCAGGATTCCCTATGATGTTTTCAAAGAACTGAAAGAAGGCCATTGTGCCTGGAGCTCAGAAAATGAAGTGGAAAATGGCTTGAAATGAAGCAGAGGTAGGCTGGGGTAGCTAGTTCACATAAGGTCTCCTGGGCCTTGTTAAAGAGGATTTAGGGCTTTATTCTAAGGGCAATAGGAAGAATTTCCTCAGGGAAATGACATGATTAGATTTGAGTTTTAGAAAGATTGTTCTAGCCTTAATATTGAGAGTGGTTCAAAGTCTTTTATCAAGAATTAAGGGTCTGGTTGGTCTCTAAAGGGAACTTTTGGGGAATAATATTGGTGGATATTTTTTGCCAGCATCATCTTCTTAGGTGTTGGTCCCAGAACACAGTCAGTGATGTAACTGACATTGTCAATTTCTAGTTTTTAAGTAAGCCTAGGGATCATAGATATGTGAGTGTGTATATTTGTGGGTATGTACATATATGTATAAATATATATGAATGCACTGTGTGTATGTACAAATATGTGTACACATATAAATACACACACGTATGTTTGTGTATACACATACACACACACTCTGTCTCCCAGTAGGGAGAGAGCCCAACGTGTTTTCTCTCTTATTTTTTGCATCTCACCATTCAGTCTCAATGTTTTTTTAATTATGTCATATATGTTTAAGAGATAAGAGAAAATGTATCTACTAGTCCTTTTAATCTATAAGGTATAATGACCTATCATGATCATTACTTTTCATGTTTGATTGGGAATTATTATGTTATACATAAGACCTTTATAATATGTATTCAAAAATTTCAATTGCAGAGTTACAAGAGAATCCTGTATTCTTCTCTGTTGTGATGAATGCAGCAGTTATGCATATATAGAAGAATAGATCATACTGAGCATCCCCTGAGCTCTCTTTGCAGACAAGTCGTATCTCCACCACGACAAAATTCCCACAAGATTTTGAATTATTAATGTCTCCGAATCTGTGAGAATCAGCAGATATGTTCAGTGTTATTGATGGCAGCAAACTTTATCTCTTTTATATCTGAGACACATAATGAAATGGGGAGACCCTCAAATAACCACAGTTAGTGTTTAGGTTAATTTTGTCGGGGCCAGTGGGCTTTTGTCTTAATGTGTATAAATACAATTTTTTCTCCCTTGCAGCAGATTGCATGGTAGATAGAGGGAGTGTGAATTGGCACTAATTTATGAACCCTTCCAGCCTTCTCAGTACTGTACACCCTGTGAGGGCAAGATGCTCTAATTACACTTACTTCACATACTGAGAGCTTTTAATGACAATTACTGATTGTCAGAGTTAGGGATGGTTGGGGACCTTACAGAAGATGTATTGACTCTTAGAAGAGGACTTTATGTGCCTTTCGTGTGGCTCAGTCTCTAACTGCCCAGCTACTTAATGAAATACAGTTCCACAGCCCCAAATATTTGAGTGGACTGTGACTGAGGGGCTAAGGTAGACTTTATTTTTCAATTCAAAATAGGTCACAGAGTTCAAGAATTCTGTTTGCTTTTAGCAGTGTTTTTACGCTTTTTTTTTTTCTTGGTCACACAGACACAGACTGTTTTTCTTTTTGGTAACAAGAATAACCCCAAATCCAGACTACTCTTCTTGGAGACACTGATTTGCACAGTCACAAATGGGTACTTGACATTGTTTTCCTCTTCACACATTTGCAATGTTCAAGTTTGAGGAACCAATATTTAAAAGGTCTGCTCTACTTTATATGTATTTGTATATGAGAATCGTAATAAAGATTAAAAAATAGAGATAAATACCATTCATTGTACTGAGGGCATGAGTTTATATGGTCTATACGTCCTTTTTTTGAGTAAAGCAGAAATTTTTTTTATAAGTGAAGATGACATATTATAGTACTTCTTTGTAAACAGAAATTTCAGTCAAACAGCACATCAGCAAACTAGCAGGATGATAACACTTCTTTATAGCTTCAGTATTCTTCTCTTTAAAGAAAATGGATCCAGATTTGCTTGTTTCTTTCCAAGTTGCTCTGAGAATTAGTTTGTCCCAAAGTCCCCTTTTTTTATAGTCTCTATATTTACCACCATTTATTTTCATTTTTTGCATTTTGAATTTTTGTCTTTATGTCTGCTAAATCTGAGGTTACAATTAAAAGCAAAAATATTTGCAGTGCAAGCACATTTAAACTCAGTAAATTTAAATAACTTACAAGTTATCTAACTGATAAAGTAGAAGGGAAAAAGGTTCATGTTTTCTTGGCTTCTCCAAGACTAGTGATCTAGTCAGAATCCTAGATCTGACTTAATTAACTCTCTTTTACATATTCTGAATCCTTTTGCCACAGCATCCTAATGCCTAGCAAACTTTAAGCCCTTAGTAACTGTTAGCATGAGTAATGCTATCAGTAATTGGAATCATAAAACATGATTGCCTGTTGTTGATTCCAGTACAATTTCTTATGAGCAGGTATGCTTATAACCCAAAAACCTGTTTTCTTTAATCATTTACTGATTCAGTGAACACAAACATTTGTTGGTTGATTTTTCTGGATAAGGTATAAAATATGAGTAAAATTAGTCCTTCAAGTAGCAGAACCTAGAATGTCTTCAACAAATTTTACCATTAAAAGATTAAAATTCAGGGATCCCTGGGTGGCGCAGCGGTTTGGCGCCTGCCTTTGGCCCAGGGCGCGATCCTGGAGACCCGGGATCGGATCCCACGTCGGGCTCCCGGTGCATGGAGCCTGCTTCTCCCTCTGCCTGTGTCTCTGCCTCTCTCTCTCTCTCTCTCTCTCTCTCTCTCTCTCTGTGACTATCATGAATAAATAAATAAAATCTTTAAAAAAAAAATAAATAAAAAATAAAAGATTAAAATTCAAACACTTTAATGGTGTCATATACTATTATACTTTTGGTTATCATAATCCCTAAGAAATGTGATTTGAGACCCCATAGGTTGCATTGTTTGTTTTTTTTTAGATTTATGTATTTATTCATGAGACACGGGGTGGGGGGCAGAGACATAGGCAGAAGGAGAATCAGGCTCCATGCAGGGAGCCTGAGGCAGGACTTGATCCTGGGACTTTGGGATCACGACCTGAGCCAAAAGCAGACACTCAACTGCTGAGCCACCCAGGAGTCCCCATAGGTTGCATTTATTAACATTTATTGAGCATTTATAAAGCTAGGTAATTGCTAAGTGCTTTTACATCCATTATGTCACAAATCCTAACAGTTGCCCTGTGGGGGATGGAATGGTCATCTGCATTTTATAGCTGAGGACTCTGAGGCTCATAGAGGCTGGGTAGGTGATTGGCTCAGTCTCATAACCAGGAGGCCTGCCTCCTAGTCCTCCTAATTCCAAATCTGGAATTCATATCTATAAAACAGTTACCTCCTTTCTCCTACTGTTATATTAGAAATTGATCCTCTGACCTTGGCCACAGAGACACTGAGACTGGATCAAGGAAACTGGAGTTCTCTCTGAGAGTGTTGGTCTACTACTTGTTTTGGCACTGCTTACTGTTTTCAGATGAGTTAATAGATTTCATTAAGAGTATATGTTTAAGGAGCACCTGGCTGGCTCAGGTGGTAGAGCATGCAACTTTTGATCTTGGAGTTATGAACTCGAGCCCCACGTTGGGTGTAGAGATTACTTTAAAAAAATAAAATCTTAAAAAAAGAGAGAGAGAGAGAGAGAATGTGTTTAAAACTAACACAATAGTAGTTTGGGAGAATATCTATATAATTCAGGGAAACAAAATTTGATAAAAATTGTTTATGCACTTTTTTTCTTTTCTTGTTTTAAGATCAAAGCCTATCCATTACTTTAGTGTCAGACTTTAAGACAACTGAAATTATAGCCCCGTTATTTCAAGTCCTGTAGCCCTGTTCAGCCAGGAAAGTCGTGTTTGGCCTAGTAAGTCTCAGACCTGTGAATGTTGGGAGCCAAATCCTCTGTTTGATAATAGAGGGTCCTGACACTAGATTTTTGGCCTGAACTTTTTCCAACATAATATAAAATGTTAAATAGAGAAGTCACAGATTCCCATCTATGGTATTTTGGTGGAATCGCCAGTTATAAAAGCAGAGCCAATATTACCTAGCCCACCACCAGAACCCCCCAAAGAAAAAGCCCCTTAATTTTGCATATGTTTCAAGCACGTGCCTCTCTAGCTATTGCTGTTGTTCATGATAAATCAAAAAGTTAAAAGCTAAATCAACCTATTATAGAGTTCCAAAGATTATTATGTCACTTTCTGTGTATAACAGATAACATCAACTTTTCTTTAACTATCAAGTATGAGTTATTTATCTGTATTGGTGGTTTTTTGTTTTGTTTTGTTTGCTAAATAGCATCAATTATTGAATTCATATATCTCTAGTAGGTGCAAACACCCGATTTTAAGCAAGTCATTTTACAAACATTTATTGAACACCCACTACAGGTGAAGTGAGCAATATAAATAATAAAAAGATAAATGTGACAAAAATCATGGACCAATACTCTACCTGCATGGACATGTTACTTGATCTCTCTACACTTCTGTTTCCTCTTGTAATATGGTAATGATGTCTAAGGCTGTTGTAGGGTTTAAGTGACACAGTGAACGGCATATATAAAATGCCTGGTCTTGAAAAGAAAGAGATATTATTTTATAATGAGTATCATCACTGCTAAAGTTTAGTGATTTGTAGAAAATCACAAAGAATTCTTGAAAGGGGTGGAAATAGACTATTAATTTCCCTCTGATTTCCTCAAAAATGTGCACTTATTCAGTGATTTTGCAGATGCTTATTGAGTGTCTCCTATTTACAAATTGCTTTGCTCTGATCCATGGAAAATATAAGTTACTACCAGACACAATTCCTTTCCTTAAGTGCTCGTGACTGTTAGAGATGTGAGGCATATACATAAATGTATACATAAACGGTGGTACCAAGAAGAAAGCAATAAGTGGTATGCAATTGCATAGGCAACAGAAGGAAAATTGAGAAGGCAAGGCTCAAGGGACATCTGAGTTGGGCCTTGAAGAATGGATAAAATTTGGATATATGGAAAATGGCAGAAATATATTCCAGGGAAAGGAAACAGTAAATGGATGATGCAAGAAGTTGCGGGAATTAATTAGGCTGGAGAAGGGATCTGTGAAGGGCTAGGATAGCAAAAAGTATGAAGAGACACAAAATACATGCGAAAGTATTGAGATAAGAAGTGTCCCAATGTTGTGAAGTCTATCAGAGGGAGAGAGTTTGGGGGTGGAGAGTTGAAAGACAGGTGGCAAAATGTTAACAATTGGTAATTGGTGAATATAGGCCAAGAGTATACAGATGTTCGTTATACTATTGTTGGCAATTTTGATATAGGCTTGAAATTTTTTTTAAAAAAAGTTGAGGCAAAAAGATTAAAAATACGTGAGAAACTACTATAATCCATAAATAAAGGACAAACCACCTAGCTAAAAAATGGACAAAACATATGACAGGAAATGCTGCAGGAGAATATAATGGCCAATAAATGAATAAAAATATGTTCCACCTTTTAAGAGTTAGAGAAATTTAATTTCAAGCAATGAGACATTACTTTTCATCCACCCAATTGCACCATTTTTTAGCTGTAATCATATTGTAGGTATCCAGGAAAAAGAGATGTTAATACCAACCTCCTGTGATTGCTGTAGGGATTAGAAAGCAGAATCTGTGAAGTATGTGCTACGTAGAACTCAGGAACAACATCTCCTTGAACTGTTACTGTTGTCTAAGGACAACAGTATAACGAATACCAGATAACAGATAATGAATACCTGAGCCAGGGTCCTAGCAGCACAAATGGAAGAGCATTAGCTGGATTTGCCAACTTAATGCATGTAAAGGTACAAGATGGGAAGAGAGCTCAGAACAAACTCAGTGTGGTTTGTTTGTAAAAGAGAAATTGCTAAAGAAAAAGACATTGCTATGGAAGGAAGAAATGTTAACTTCACTGAATTATTTGCCATACTGACTATTGAATATTCAAATAGTCTTTTCAGGAAGGGTAGTTGATTTTTAGAAATTAAAGATAGAACCATAATTTAAAGACTTTTATATAAATCTGTTTTTAAGAATTACATTTTTAAATATATATTATAGGTACACACCAAAATAAAACAGTAAATGAAAGTATCCCTCTCCAATATCTTCTTTTGGAATGCCATTGTTAAATTTCTCATGTTTTCTACCAGAAAAATATTTACAAAAATACCAGTATAATTGTGTGTGTGTGTGTGTGTGCGCGCGCCTATGTATATGTGTATACTTTTAAAAATTCACACCAACTGATAATATATAAAAGTCTGGGCCTTGTTTTTTTTTTTTTTTCCGTAACTCAATGCAGTCTTCCTTTATTCTGTTTTAACATCTGCACAAGTCTATTGACAAAGTGTACCATAATGGATTGAACTAATCTTCCATGAATGAATCTGTAAGGTTATTTTTAGTTTTTTACTGTTATAAACAACTGGTCATGAGCATTAGTATTCCTTTATCTTGATGTTTGTCTTTGTATTATATTGGTAGAATCCGCTCCTAGAAGTAGAACTGCTGGGCCATAGTATTTATATTTTTAATTTTGATAAATAACTTTCCTCTTAAAAGGCTCTACCATTTTTCTCTCCTTACCAACAGTAAGTGTCACCAACTTCTAAATTTATTAAAAGAAATATAATCTTCTTTAGACGTGTATATATCTAATTTATTATAGTATTACCTATTTATTATCAGTTAAAAGTGAGGTTGAGTAGTTTGTTAAATGTTCTCTGGATTTTACATACCTTTTTTGTTTTTTTTAAAGATTTATTTTATTTATTCATGAGAGACATACAGAAAGAGAGGCAGAGACATAGGCAGAGGGAGAAGCAGGCTCCCTGCGGGGAGCCCTGTGTGTGACTCAACCCTAGGGCCCTGGGATCATGCCCTGAGCCAAAGACAGATATTCAGCCACTGAGCCACCTAGGTGCCCCCATACCTTTTTTGTTTTTAATATAATCTGATTTTATATTTCTATACAAATCTGTAATAATTCTATAAAATTAATGAATTTTATATAGGTTTAAAATTTATATTTAAATTTATATAAGTTGTGTGCTTTAAAAAGACTAACAAAAATGAAATGACATAATTTATGTATTTAGTTCATTAATCATTAGCTATCTCTCTCAAGGAACTGGACTAGGCATCAAGGATGGAAACATGTTCGTATCTTTTTACCAGTTTTCCCACTAATCCTTTACATTGATTTTATAAGTTATTCATATAGTAATAGTCTATTTCTGTTACATGTGTTACAAATATTTTTCCAGTTATCTTTTGACTGCATAATTTTTTTTTGTCATGTAAAGTTTTTTTTTTTTAATGTACAATTTAGCAGTCTTTACCATTATGGCTTCTAGAATTTTTTTTTCTTTAATTACTCTTAGTTTTCTTGGGCTGCCATTAACAAAATATCATAGGCTGGGTGGCATAAACTACAGAAATTTATTTCTCCCAGTGGCTAAGAAGTCCAAAATCAAGGTGCAGGGTGATTCAGTTCTTGGCAAAAGATCTATTTCTGGCTCCTTCTTGCTGTGTTCTCACATGGTGGAGAGTCATTGAAGTCTTTGGTGTCTCCTCCTCTTAAAGACACCAGCCCTGTTGTTTAGAGCCCTACCCTTATGACCTCATTTAACCTTCATTACCTCCAAAAGGCCCTATCAGGGTACATACAATCACAGAATGACTTAGTGCTTCAACATATGAATTTGGGGTGAGGGGGCATAATTCAGTCCATAGCAATTACCAAATTTTATTTTGTATTCTGTATTAATCCACCAAATAGCAATTTTGAGTACCATGTGAAATCTTTGTTGGTCTTCAATCATTGATATTGTTTGACTTAGTATACACACTTTTTGAGAGCAAGAATATAATTATAGTACCTCTGCCCTCATCTCAAAGGTCTCTTCTGTTGGTTTATTCTGAGTAGGCAGACGATAAATATAATGTTAGATTTGAGAGATCATCTGGTTCAGTAACTATAATATGTGTCTGTGAAAACTGAGACCCAAAGTGTTTGAAGTGATGTTCTCCAAATTTTACAGTTAATCAGTATGAGGATTTAGAGTAGAATCTTGGTGTTTTTGACTTCCAGTCTAGTGTTGTTTCTACAATAAGTGAGTGAATGAATATCTATCAAGTAGTTAGAATAGCCTGGCACCTAATAAGTGCTCCTAACTTTTAGTATTATTACTTTGTTGATGTCATCAGTATCATCATCATTATTCATAAAGAGCACAGATTCTGAAGCTAAACTGAGATTGAATCTCAGTGACAGTAGCAGTCAATTGTTAGCCTTTCTGAGCCTCAGCTTTCTTGACTATAAAAGGGGACGATAATGGAACCTATCTTATAAGAAGTTGGGAGAAATAGTTGTTTAATTGTTTGTTTAATATATACAAAGCACTTGGAGCAGTACTTGGGTCAAAATTATCATTATGTAAAATATTTACTATTATTATTATTATTATTATTATTATTATTATTATTATAGAAATACTCAGTCTCCTAAAATCAGCTTTAACCAACTAATCTTATCTAGTTACTTCCCATTATCTTCTGAATTCATGACTGTAAGCACACTCTAAAGTGGTCACTGAAACAATAAGAAATGCTCACTTATGATATGCGATAAGGAAGCAGAGCACAGTAGAGAAAGAGACAGGTTGAATGTTCAATTGTGTCAGAGCCCTGCGTGCAAAAAGAAAATGTGGGAACTATGCAAGAAGGAGGTGGTGACGAGGAGGTTAGAAGGTATCAAGGAAGGTTTCACCAATATTTTTGAGATTTAATCTTCTTTCCCTTCTTCCAATATGATATAAAGTTATAACTCATTTTATTGTGCTTCACCTATTGTACTTCAGAGATACTAGTTTGTTTTTGTTTTTGTTGTTGTTGTTGTTGTTTTTTACAAACTAAAGGTTTGTGACAACTCTACATTGAACAAGTCTATTGGTGTCATTTTTCCAAAAGCGTTTGTTCACATTGTGTGTCTCTTGTCACATTTCGGTAATTCTCACAATGTTTCATACTGCTTCATTGTTATTATATTTATCTACAACCAGTGACCTTTGATATTACTATTGTAATTGTTTTGGGTTGCCATGAACTATACCCATGTAAGATGGTGAACTTAACTGATAAATGTTGTGTGTGTTCTGACTGTTCCACTGACTGGTCATTTCCCCATCTCTCTCTCCTCTTCTCGGGCCTCATTGTTCCCTAGGACACAACAATATTGAAATTAGACCAATTAATAGCTCTATAGTGCCTCTAAGTGTTCAAGTGAAAGCAAGGGTCACATGTCTCTCACTTTGAATCTAAGCTAGAAATGATCAAACTTAGCGAGAAAGACATGCTAGGCCAATAAGCTAGGTCTCTGTGCCAAACAGCTAAGTTGTGAGTGCTAAGGAAAAGTTGCTGAAGGAGATAAAAAAAAAATTGCTACTCCATTGAACAGATGAGTGCTAAGAAAGTGAAACAGCCTTATTGCTGATATGAACAAAGTCTGAGTGATCTGGATAGAAGATCAAACCAGCCACAACATTCCCTTAAGCCAAAGCCTAATCCAGAACAAGGCCCTAAGTGTCTTCAGTTTTGTGAAGGCTGAGAGAGGTGAGGAAGCTACAGAAGAAAAGTCTGAAGCTAGCAGAGGTTGGTTCATGAAGTTTGAGGAAGGAAGCCATCTCTGTCACAATAAAAGTGCCAGATGAGGCAGCAAGTGCTGATGGAGAAGCTGCAACAAGTTCTCTAGAAGATCCAGCTAAGATAATTCATGAAGGTGACTACACTGAACAACAGATTTTCAATGTAGACAAAACAGCCTTGTATTGGAAGAAGATGCCATGTAGGACTTTCATAGCTAGAGAAGAGAAATCAGTGCCTGGCTTCAAAGGACAGGCTGACTCTTTCATTAGAGGCTAGTGCAGATGATAACTAAGTTGAAGCCAGTTCTTGTTTATCATTCTGGAGATCCTAGCATCCTTAAGATTTATGCTAAAACTACTTTGCCTGTACTCTATAAATGTGACAAAGCCTAGATGACAATGTATCTTTTTATGACTTGGTTTACTGAATATTTTAAGCCCATTATTGAGACCTATTGATCAAAAAAAGATTCCTTTCAAAATATGACTGCTCATTGACAATACACCTAGTCACCCAAGAGCTCTGATGGAGATGGACTAAGAGATGAATGTTGTTTCCATGCCTGTTGACACAGCATCAGTTCTGCAGACTATAGATCAAGGACTAATTTCAACTCTCAAATCTTATTACTTAAGAAATATATTTCATAAGGCTCTAGCTGCCATAGAGAGTGATTCCTCTCATGGATTTGGGCAAAATAAATTTAAACCTTTCTGGAAAGGATTCACCATTCTAGATTCCATTAGGAACATTTGTGATCCTAATGGGAAGAGGTCAAAATAACATTAAATAGGAAAGGGAAAAAGTTGATGCCAACCCTCATGAGGGCTTCAAGACTTTAGTGGAAGAAGTACCTGATGATATGGTAGAAATGGCAGGAGAACTAGAGTTAGAAGTGGAACCTGAAGATGGGACTGAATTGCTACAATCTTGTGATAGAACTTGAATGGATGAGAAGTTGCTTCCTATGAATGAGCAAAGAAAGTGCTTTCTGTGAAGATGCTATGCAGATTGTTGGAATGACAACCAAGGATTGAGAATATTACATAAAGTTGACTTATAAAGTAGCAACAGGGTTTGAGAAGACAGACTTCAGTTTTGGAAAAAGTTCTCTTGTCAGTAATATGCTCTCAAACAGCATTTCATGTTGCCCAGAAATCATTCATGAAAGGAAGAGTCATACAATGCAGCAAACTTCATTGTTGTCTTATTTTAAGAAATTGCCACAGCCATCCAGATCTTTAGCAACCACCTGATCAGTCAGCAGCCATCAACATTGAGTCAGGACCCTCCATGAGAAAAAGATTATGGCTCTCTGAAGGCTCAGATGATGATTAGCATTTTTTAGTAGTAAAGCATTTTTTATTTATTTCAATTCAAGTTAGTTAATGTATAGTGTAGTATTGGTTTCAGGAGAGAAATTTAATGTTTCATCACTTACATATAACACTCAATAAGTGCCCTCCTTAATGCCCATCACCCATTCAAGCACATGGGTGCTCCCAACCCTCCTCTCCTCATCAAACCTCAGTTCTTTATACTTAAAAGTCTTTTATGGTTTACCTCCCTTTCTGTTTTTATCTTATTTCTTCCCTTCCCCTGACTTCATCTGAGTTCCACATATGAATGAAATCATATGATATTTGTCTTTCTCTGACTTGTTTCGCTTAGCATAATACACTCTAGTTCCATCCACATTGTTGCAAATGGCAAAATTTCATTATTTTTAATACTGAGTAATATTCCATTGTGTGTGTGTGTGTATATATATATATATATATATATATATATATCACATTTTCTTTTATCCATTCATCAGTCAATGGACATCTGAGCTCTTTCTATAATTTGGCAATCACTGAGAGTGCTGCTGTAAACACTGGGGTGCATATGCTCCTTCAAATCACCATTTTTGTATCCTTTGGATGAAGACCTAGTAGTGCAATTGCTAGGTCATAGGGTAGCTCTATTTTTAACTTTTTGAGGAACCTTCATATTACTTTCTGAGTGGCTGCACCAGCTTGCATTCCCACCAACAGCACAAAGGTTTCCCCTTTCTCCACAACCTTGCCAACATATCTTGTTTCCTGAGTTGTTAATTTTAGCCATTCTGACAGGTATGAGGTGGTATCTCATTGTGGTTTGGATTTGTATTTCCGTGATGATGAGTGATGTTGAGCATTTTTTCTTGTGTCTGTTGGCCATTAGTATGTCTTTTTTGGAGAAATGTCTTTTGCACATTTCTTACTGGATTATTTATTTTTGGAATGTTGATCTTGATGAGCTCTCTATAGATTCTGGATACCAGCCCTTTATCTGATATGTCATTTGCAAATATCTTCTCCCATTGTGTAGCAGTAAAGTATTTTTAAACTAAGGTATATGCATTGTTTTTTAGACACAATGCCATTGTGCACTTAATAGGCTACGGAACAGTGTAAGCATGATTTTTATATGCACTAGGAAACCAAAAAATTCATTTGGCTCACCTTATTGTGATTTTTGCTCTATTGCCATGGTCTGGAACCAAGCCCACAATATCTCTGAGGTGTGCCTGTAATTATTATCTTGAAATATTTTGGGCTCATAGTGGAGGAGAGTTTCATAAGTCAAGACTGAGTTTTGTATTATTCTTATGTGCAAAAATACAACTGTTATAGAAAAGGAAGTCAGGAAATAAGGTGATAATCTTATAAGAAATTTGAAATAAGTGATGTAATTTTAAACACATCTGGAATATTTTTAATCTCTGGGTTTTGAAATGTTATTCTGGAAGGAGACATTATTATGTACTATGGATCACTCCATTCTTAGCACTGCTTGCTTCCATTGAGAGCATCTTTTGAACAGCTCTTATACAGTAGCTCTTTAAATTTTTCAATAGGCCATGTTAATTCCTAGACTATTAGGCACCCTGTCATTCCCATTTAATTGAAGAGCACAATTCAAAGTCAATTTTTAAAATATATAAATTTCACCATTGAATAGTATCTATTCCATGTTCCTTCTTCAGTAAACCCCACTCATTGAGTGCCTACTATGTATCAGCACTCTACTCACCACTAAGGACACAGAAATGAAAACAGCCCCAGTGCTCCACCTCCAGGAGTTTATTGTCTATTGGGTGAAACAGTCCTTAGAACAAGTAATTGTCCCATGATTTAAGTGGATGAGTACAAAGTGCAGTAATAGCACAGAGGAAGAAATAACTGATCAGAAATAGACCACTTCACACAGTCCTTGAACAAATTTAGTTCTTCATGGAAGAATAAACAATTACTGAAATGCCAATATAACTAGAAATCTTTACCCATTCATAGATGTCATTTTATACTACTGTAGTAACACATGCATGTAATCTCTGTATCATGAGAACAGTACCTAGACTTCTTAGATTTTTTTTTGCAAAGATAAAAACACAACCTTTGCAACAAAGCTTTTCATTGGATTAGAATTTTTTCTTATCCCATGAATTTAGAGATCGATATCTTCTCTATGTTAAGAGGCATTACTCTTTCTAGGTTTAGAAAACATTTTCTTTGTAGTCTTCCATAAACTAATGATACCACACATGCTTCTTAAAGAGTAATTGAATGTCTCTTTTTGCAGATTTTAGATTCTAAGGCTAAGCAGTCTTGGGAAAAAAGGCATAGAAAAAAAGTATATATGCTGTCTCTGTGATTGATAATATGGTTGTCTGTCTCAGGGGCTAGCTTCTGGAAAGAGCCTTCCAAGGGTAGTTTTAAGAACAATCGCCTAGGGCTGTCTTGGGCTGAATGTGTGGTAGAAGCAGAACTTACTCCTTGGGGGAAGGGAAAAGAAGGCCTTGCATCCCAGAAGACTTATGGCTTCTTTTTGTCTGATGAAAGAGTGGCATTGATGGAGTACAGAGTGGATGATAGCAAATCTTGCTTTTCTCTAGTGAATATTTTGCTTTAGCAGGGTGGAGGGATTCAAATTGTGAAGTCTATTTGGGATGAGTTATCTGCAATCTCTCCCTACCCCTGGAGAGAATGAGAATGACTAATTGAAGCATCCCATAACAGTAATTGAGACAGATTGAAAAGGGAAATGAGTGATTAACCTTGAGCCTCCTCCTGATGCTGTGCATAGTGATGTTAAAGTAGGTTTCTGGGGGTGCTGTAGGAGCTCATTTTCACAAGATCCACATAGCTCCCATAATTAAGTTTCAGAGAAATATATTTCCGCCCCAACTTAAGTTAAGGATACTTGTTGCTCTGTTTTACATCATGTCATTAATGAAAGCATGTTACTGATGGCTGCAAACCAGAGATGGATTTGTTCAGAAGCTAATGAAGCTGAAGCTGTAGGGCTCCTCTACTGCTGGGCCCCTTTGCAGGAGCTGAAACTAATTTTGCATTCCTTTCTTAAAGAAGAGCCCATAAATTGTGCAGCCTTCAGGTCCCACAAAAATCTGAATCTGCTGATAAAATTCCAACTATAAACGAGTGATCTGGCATAAATTGAAAAGTTCTCCAAAATGAAGGCCAACAATCTTCACTTTTTAGGGATTCTGGAACTGTTAAATTCGATAAATGCTCTGATCTTTTCTGTTTACATTACCTAGAACTTGAAATTCTGAGACTTGAGATGAACAATGTATTAATTAATTACATGTTTTTTGAGTATATTGATCATTTTATTCCCTAAATATAGTTGTTAGTAATGCTAAAAAAGGGAAAGTGGGCAAAAACCCTATGATATAATAATGTAAAAGTACCAGTTTATATATTTCTGTGTACTGTTATAATAATTATAAGTAGGAATCAAATGGATTATTTTAAAAAGGCAGATTTTCCATATTCTGAATTGTTATGCAATTCATCACTGTACTCTTTAGCAGTAACTAATTTAATGTACTGTATAGAGTAGGTACTCAAAGTATTTGTCAAATTGAAGCTAAGTACATGTTATAAATTGAATTGCTTTAAAACTAAAAAGAAATGCTATCACAATCTGTCTGGTTGGAAAATAATAAAACACATAACGTAAATATAGTGGTTTGCACGTTAATGGCAAGTAACTTCTACAGAGCAAACTCTACTTTCCCAAAAATTACATAATCACCCTTTGGCAAGTATCATAAACATACCATCACAAACCTGCTACCATTTTGTTACTTGATTATCAGTGAGGACATGGTTAACGTAGGCATCCTATGTGTCTTGTCTGGAAATTCACATGGACTTCAAAGATCTAGGGTCTTATTTTCTTATATTTTAACTATTGCTGATGATTTTGGTTTTTTGCTTTTGATAGGGTTGTAGATTGACCTGGAGAAATGGTAGCTGATGGAATATGCTCGAGTTTAGACAGAATTCTCTTTGACTAGTTATACTTGTATCTGAAACTTGTATCCTTTGGATGGTTTTCTTCCCATGAATAACAGAGTTTGCTCCAGCTGCTTTCTAAGACATAAGAGGTTTTTGCTTACTCCTATTTTTTGTATAGACACTGTACACGCATACACATCAACAGTTATTTGGCAAGCAGGTACTTGTGTAATATGAGTCACTGAGTGAACTCAGAACTGCATAATTAGACCAGAGCTGGGACCAGTCTCCGAGCTATTAGGAATTTTACATCTGTCACCTAGGAGTAAGATATCTGACTCAATACTCAATGGTGGGGATGGTTCTGGAGATACTACTGATAAAGAACAGTCTCTTACTGCTATGCTCTTTGAAGAGAATAAAACTGTAGAAAAGAATAAACTGATTTAGAACAAAGTACTTGATTTGCTAGTATCAGCATTGTCCTATTTAAAATTTTTTCTTCTGACTGAGAGTTTGTCAAATGGGGTTTCCATCTCTGAAGAAGCAGGTTTCTCATTTTTTCTGAGCTTCTTAGCTATCCAGGCAGTTTCATAGGCAATTGAATGAAATTTGCTTCATTTTTGGACAGCTATCCTAGTTTTGAATATACATTTATTGTGCAAGCAAAAGCAATTACAGAACTAAGGTTACTGGAGGTTTTGTTTCTCAGAGACCTGTTTATTACTATGATCATGCTGAGGCTTCTAATAAATCTGCATCAATAAAGATGTAGTATTCATTAATTAGGCATAGAGCTAAAGCTGCAAATACATGTATTACATGTTTTCAAATAAAGATTGTCACCTTTGATAGAAGAGATAAGTAATGTTTGAGAACATCATAGCCATCTGTGTAACAAAGACTAATAGGAACTGTTTTGAGCTGTTGCACCAACATATATCTGAACAAATGGGATCCTAATGGTTTTGTGAGCTAGAAGGTAGATTGAAAGTAATGTGGGCAGCATTCCTAAATCTGCAATTCTGTTAGACCAGTTCAGACACTCTCCACAGGAAGCGGACATTGAGGTCAGAAGTTGGGTCAAAGCCTTTTAATTGTGAGCCTCCATGATGCCTCTGGGCTTGGGTCAATAACCTGAAAGGCTCTGTTTGTGGGCCTGGAAAGGGTATATTATGGGGGCTCAGGTGGCCTACTAGACTGTTCTAATACTCAATTGTGAGAAGCAGATTATCTGCTTTGCAGATTATCTGATCTTCTATCATCAACCTTCCCATTGGGCTTTCAGTTGCCAAAGATGAGGCTAAAATGTGAAGTGCAGGAAGTTAGGCGCAGTGGACTCTGTGTGCATTCCCATTACAAAACCAAATATAAATCAATCAACAGGCATTGCTTTGTTAAATGAGTTTAGGCTTATTTGGTTTGGCATTTTTTTCTATCTTAATCTGTATTCTCTAGAGTTGCCTAAACCTCATTTATTTCACTCTTATCTCCAAGAAATCTTTAGACTAGAAAACAAACATATCATGAAATCCATGCAAAATGGAATTACTGAAACACCTTTCCTTTTTTCATGTACTCTATAGTATAGATAGAGCATTACGATGTAATTGAATTTCTTGTCTGGAAATTCATGAAGTCACTCCAGCCTAGGCTGTCCTTGGTGCCTGGGTAATCTTGCTTGATTGTGCCCTTCAAGGTAGCTGGGTTCACTCGAAAGAAAGAAAGATCGGTCCTCTCTGTGAGTCACAGTTTTTGCAAATTATGTTTTTATCAAAGACTAGAATATTATCATCATTCTCCATGTTTTCTAAAACAAAGAGGGAAAGGGACAAAAGGAGGAAGGTTGGGGAAAGAAGGGAGAGAGAGAGAGAGAACAAGAGCAAACACTAATGACATTTTGACCAGATATAAATTATTATAATCTTCTATCATTAAGCAGATAGTATCCCTGAAAAATTGTTGATAAGGAATTGGATTTTTATGCCTTTCTTTGGCATAAGAAAGCATCTCTACATGCTTAAAAGCAAAATGGCACTCTTAAATCCAGCTCTTTGTTCTCATCACCAGACCACGCCTCACTACCAAAGTACCTACTTCCAAAGCCAGTCATTTCCCCCTACAGCTAACTTACTCTTTCCTGT
Organism: Canis lupus dingo; assembly: GCF_003254725.2. NCBI lineage: Eukaryota > Metazoa > Chordata > Mammalia > Carnivora > Canidae > Canis > Canis lupus. Next base: position 44,871,414 of record NC_064257.1, on the reverse strand, counting down.
GCTCACTAGTCCTGGTACAGATGCTCTAAGAATAGTGTTGTGAGTACCAGTGAATAGGAATTTTTGGTTTCAACAACCACTTTGCTTAGACTTTGTTTTTCCCCAGTTTTAATGACTGGATTTTATATTAGTAACATGCTTGCTTAACAGCAAATGCTCATTTCATAACTCATTCATTCATTGTGCTAGGCACTATTCTAGGTACTTGACATAATAATAACAAGTAAATAACAAATGAAACAGTCTTAGATCTGTGGCCTGATGGAGTTTATATCCTATTGGGAAGAGACAGGCAATAAAAAATAAATAATTAGTAAATTGTACAGTTTGTTAAAAAGAGATAAGGGCTAAGGTAGAAAGGGGAAAAAAGGAAACAGAAGAAGAGTTAGGGTTAAAGGGGCCAGTATTAGTGCTGGGCAGGAGTGGGGAGGTTGCAGTCTAATGAGGGTGATCAAGTTGGCCTCATTTAGGAGGAGCAAAAGGTTGAGGGCCATGAGGGAGTTAGTCATGAAGATTTCTGGACAATATATCAGGCAAAGGGAAGAGCCAAAGCAAACGTGAGAGCAGGTTCAGAGACCCTGTTCTTACAAATAGAAAGTAGGATACTTTTCCTAAGATCTGTCTTTCATTATAAAGCTCCTAGCTATCCTTACTGTTTTTGAAATAATTTAACAATATTAGAAGCAGATGGCTTCTCTCAATTTATCTGTGTTTCTAGAAATGGTAACATAATAATTTTCAGTGTCCAAGACATCCTTTTAAATGTCTTACATGTCCTGACACATATAAATCATAGTATTTGTTAAGTACTATGTTAAAATAATCTCATTTATTGAAACAAATTTAGTTTCTTTAGGGATTTAAATGAGTATACCTTACTTTTCATAATAGCTACACCTAGAGTAGCTGTGTTATAAGAAAGAAGGGGTGAATAAGTATTGAACACCTATTATGTAATAGACACTGTACTAGGTTCTTTAAATATGTTCTCATATAATATCTATACTAGTTTTGTGAAGTATTATTGACTCCACTTTATGTAAGTTTCGGAGAGATTAACTAATTTGCCCAAAGCCTCAACATAAAAGTGGAGAAGCCAGATCCAAATCCAGGTCCATTAGAATTTAAGGGCAATGAGTAAGACGACAGTCTGTCCATTTTCCTAGGAAGATTGTGGTGATTTTGCTTCATGTGTTGCCTTCAGTTTCCACAGGTAACCAATTAATACAGCCTTTTGATATTATCATCTGAGTATCTGTCACCACAACTATAGCTACCATCTGTCTCCTACAACGCTATTATAGTATATAATATATATACTATATATTGACTATATATACAATGTACTATATATACACACAATATATTGACTATATTCCCTGTCCCCTGTCCTGCCTATTCCCTATGCCATGCCTTTTAGTTCCCCTGACTCACTCATTCCATGACTGGAAGCCTGTACCTCCCTCCCTTCTTCACCCATTGTGCTCATCCTTCTGTCCCTCTTTTCTGGCAACCTTCAGCTTGTTCTCTATATTTGTAGGTCTGATTCTGCTCTTTGCAGTTTCATTTGTTTAATTTTTTAGATTCCACATATGTAAATTGTACCATTAAAATCCGTGAATAGCTCCTGCTCCCTCTTAAGATAAAGTCCAAATTTTTAATATCGCACTTCTTGACCTGGTCTTACCTTGCCAGCTCTTATATTTTGCCCTGCCCTTGAATTTATTTATAAATCATATAATAATTATTTTTATATTATAACCTCAGGGATGTTTATTTGTATTCCTAATCAGACTTTTGCTTAAAATGTTCTTCATCTCGGACTTCCTGTCAAATAATGAATGATTAACAAACTCTGAGGTATACTAAACTATAAGTGAACAATTACTGTGTGAAGCAAATGGAATTCTCTGAGATGACTGATTGATAATCTTTAAGACAGACCTCCTGAAAGAACAAACGGACTCTGACAAAATCAAAATTTAGCTCTTCCTAGCAATAATCTTGAAACCGAGATGAATTACTTGGGTTTCTCATTCATCATTTACACTGCTAAATGTAACTGAGAATAGAGTAAATGATGGTAAAACAATTTATTTTAGCAGTGTTGTGATATTTAATCCCAGCGAGTGATACTTCTTTTTTTAATGTTTGATGAAAAGTTAACTTGTCTCTCTGTCTTTCCTTGGTCTGTTATAGCATCATTCTTGCAAAATGCTTTAGTAACTAATTAAGAAAGAAGTTATAATCTTATTAATGCCTTCTTTGGATGAATTGGGTTTTTTTAATTAAAAAAAAAGGGTTGGCCGTGCTTTTAAGAATCTGTTATTATTAGATAATCTAGATAAGCTAGGTGTTATTTTATTAAGTGGATAAATAAGAGAAACATATTGACCTGGCTTCTGAGTAGACCACAATAGAGGTTTTCAAATTTAGCTGTCATGAGAACCACTAAGGAAGTTTCTTAAAAATGTAAGTACCAAGCAGCCCGGGTGGCTCAGCGGTTTAGCGCTTCCTTCAGCCCAGGGCATGATCCTGGAGACCCGGGATCGAGTCTGACGTCGGGCTCCCTGCATGGAGCCTGCTTCTCCTTCTTCCTGTATCTCTGCCTCTCTCTCTCTCTCTCTCTCTCTCTCTCTCTCTCTCCTCTGTGTATTCTAATGAATAAATAAATAAAATCTTTAAAAATAAATAAATAAATAAATAAACAAATAAATAATTAATAAATAAATAGATAGATAAATAAATAAATAAATAAATGTAAGTTTCTCAACTCCACCTGAAAAATTTAAGGACTAAGAATTGAATTCTTGAGTAAAAATCTCTAGGTTTAGACCCAAGAGATGCCATTTCTTACCAGATTGGGGATACTGGTGCATACCCAGGTTTAAGAGCCACTGGAACCAGAATATATTTAGCAATGGGAAGAGACATAGAGTAGCCTGGTCAGCATAACTCAGTCACCCATTTAAAATAAAATATTTCTTCTAAGTAACTAGATACCTGGGAACAAAACGAGAGAATGAGAAATACCACTCTGATAACCCACACTTCTTTCTGTTTTCTTTACGTTTGAGCCATTCTCAAACATCTAGACTTTTCTAGTAGTAATAGGTCTAACAATAGTACAAGAACATTTATTATGCATGAGTCCCTGTTTATAGATATGTAATCTCCATTTAATCCTCAATACTCCCTATGACTCGGCTACAGTTATGTGGGCAAAATATGAGAAAAGTGACCTGCCGGATAAGCAAGTTATTGTGACCCTAGTAAGCAACATGATCCCAGCTCAGTCAGGCTGACCTCATAATTCCAACTGTTAATCAGTATGGTCTGCTTCCTCTGAACACACCGTGCTATTTTTTTTTTAGCCATGTACTTTATTTAGCTTCATTTTTTCCTCGTGATGTTCTCTTTGCTAAGAATCCCTTACTCTCCATTCTTCTCTACTAAAACCTAACTTCTACAAAGCCCAGCCTCAACTCTGTCCTTTCTTTGGCCTCTTCTCCCATTATCTTCACTGCTCTTAGACCAAAGAATTGTTCTTGATTTGGATACAACAATGGAAACAAACTCTTACCATCCATCAAAAGGGAACCCTGTAAGGTAAATAATATTATATCTATGTTATATGTGGCTGAAATGAAGCTCAAGAAGGTGGGTGCCTTTCCCAAGAGTCCCCCAGTATGCAGAGAAAGGCATCTGATCCCCAGTCTAAGCTCTTTAAGCCATGACATGTTGTTCTGTCCTTTGACATATTATTCATGTCATATCACAGCACATACTACATTGTAAAATAGTGAATTGTGAATTCCCTGAGGGCGAGTACCTTGGATCCATCTTTGAAACCTAGTTCCTGAGAAAGAGCTGCACGTGTAATGTGCTTGGGAAGGTGTGTGATGAGTGAATTTTGAGATTCTTCCTATAAACCAGCTCTAGGAAATTTTTATGATACTAACCACACAGCAGGAAAATATAGTTAACTTTATTTTCTCCTTCTTCAAGTGTACAGACTACCTCACAAGTCATCAGGAAAATGCCAAAATAACCTTTGAGGGTGGTTACCAGATCCTTTCTAACGATGATGTGATTTAGTGACTTTATTTGTATTCTGATTTCTCTTGTTTTGGAGTAACCATTTGGAAAGGTAAATAAGTGTGAAAAAAGAAAGAGTAAGAAGACAATGCAGAGTGTAAGAAAAATGGTGTAAAATCATTTTTTATTTGTACAAAGCTAAGTTTTTTACCATGGTAAGTGATAAAGAGCCCTCCAAGTTCTGTGGGTAAAGATACAAACAAAAAAGATTGAATGCTGGTATTTCTTTTGAATGCTTGAGAGTTCTGCATTCTTTTTTGTGCCCTTGCAGTTTTAATATAGAAACAGACAATTCTGACTTGACCTTAAGTGCCTCACCAATCTGCTCAGGGGACTCCCTTTAGGAATAGAAGCTGACACCACCTTGCCTGAGCTTCTTTCAGTCAATAACATAGTGGAGTACACATGATACGAATAGGCAGACCGATAAGAAATAAAAGCATATCTGTTGATACAAATGGAGCGATAAATGGACTGGTTTCTTTTCAAGGACTTTGAAGGGTAAATCAGGGAGGGAAAGATGGCTAAATGTGAATGGATATAGCAAATTAATTTTTCCTAGGGATGCGTTCTCTTCCATTACTTACGTTCAGAAGAAAATGGTCAAGTTGCTCTGTCTAAAAGGAATTTGTTACTCTGATTCTTGGAACAAGCCTCTTGGGAGTGTGCATTTTGTGACTGTAAATCTACAGTGGCAAAATTGTGTTAATTTGACTGACTAGAAGTATTAACCATATTATAGCAAATAACTGCCAGAAATAATTCTCTATCATGCCCTGTGACTTTATTTTAATTGATTTTTTTTTTACTTTCTGCTTCTGTGATTTTTGTTTATTCTGACACATGTTTATTAACTGCATGAGGAAAATTGTTTTGCAAATTATTTTTAGTGTTTTTATCTTGTTTATATTGGTGGGTTAACTCTTTTTCTTCAGAACTCCAACCTCTTCTATTTTCATATTCAATACTGCTGATTTAGCTTTTTGGGCCCCACTAATGGCATTATTGTCCACATCAGCAGTCTATACAATTAAACTGTATGCTTAGCAGTATTATTTTCCAAGTAAAATTATGTTGATGTTTTCCAAAGATTTGAAAGTCAAAATTGAATATGATTGATTGCTGTGAGATATGTTAATATTGGGATCCCTGAGCTATGTTATAGAATTAATCATTCACTGTAATAACAAAGATAATACCTCTAACATTACTCATTTTATGTTCTATATCAGTAATCAGGCCTTAGGAATAAGCCTCATTTGTCTGCTGTGGAACCCTCACATTATGCAAATCACATGGTAAATGTTCATAGAAACATCATTTAGGATAGAAGAATTTAGCTGTCAATATTACCAGCAAAGATATATTCCAAAAAGGATAACCCAACTTTCTTTATCAGCCTTTCTTCTCTCTATTTACCTTGGTATCTGATGTTTAAAAATGAAGCTATTTTGTTATTCTTAAGCTATATCTGTTCAAAAAAGCTAATATGTTAACCAACACTTTGAATGCTTGCTAAGTACTGTGCATTTAGCATCTCTAAGTATATTTAATCCTTGCAATAACACAAAAGTATGTAAGTACTGTGGTTATCCTTTTACTGGAAACTGAGGCTCAAGGAGGGTAGATAATTTATATACAGTCACACAGATATTGGGTGGTAGAGCAGCATTTAAACCCAAGATGTCTGGCACTAGGGCCCATGCTCTTAACTAATAAAGCATACTTGCTGGAGGAATATGTGAGAGATGTAGTTCTTCTCCCCAGTGGCTTGCTTTCTCATTTTAGTGATAATAATCATGAATAGTAAGTAAGTCTTAATAGAAGACACTGCTAAGTCGCAGAGTAAGTGCCCCTTGATAGGTACTGCAGGTATGCAAGATGAGACAAGGACTAGTATAGGCTGGGTAACTTTCAAAATAACTTGTCATTATTTATTTAAAACTGAGATGTCTAAGAAAAGATTTAGAGTTCCAAAACAACTGAATGTTAATAATGGAAGCAATTGTATAGACTTCAGTATCTTTATATTTACATGTTATTCTAGACACTGGAAGGAGTTATCTCTTACTCTAATTTGCTCTCAGATTATTTTGAGTATTTGTACTTTGGGGGAAGCTTTCCTTCTGAAGATCTCTCACCTGTAACATAAGTTGAATTTGCACTTGATAAAAATGCTACACAATACTTATTTAGTATCTAGTGGATTTATTCAAGAAGGAAGGAAAGGGCACTAGTATTTTTTATGGTCTTAGGCCTTGCTTCTTTAAACTTGTAGGCTGGACAAAATGATCTCTTGTTTTCGTCAGTTGACCAAGTCAATATACAGGATTACTTCCTATGGAAAAATAATAACTTGCTAATTTAATGTCGAAGCCTAGAGTGAGTTAATTTCACATAATTGGTTGTCAACCATTTTGGAGATTTTTAGCAGTTCTGGTTAAGTAAAACCCAGTGTAACTGTACCATTGACAGAACATTTGTACCATTGAGCCTTCAAACTCTTATTCAGCTGTCAACACATGGGCACCTTCTGGAGCCGGATCCTCTCATGCTGTGCACTGCCTGCAGCTCGCCAGAAGCTCAACTTTGACGAACAGGGTTTATTTCTCTTCTCTTACCCTTGTTCTCATTTAGTGTTAAAACTTGCTTAAAGTCTGTCTTTTATCCTGAAAAGTACACAGACATGTGTCATCTCTTAAACCGTTGTGATGTTGAGGTAAGGGGCTCCAAAGAAATGCTAGACATCTTAGTGAATAATTGATTAGAAAGGAGTCTGGCGGTGTTAATTGTGAGCTGCAGTATAATGAATGCCGAAACAGCAGCTTTCCGGATGTTTCCAAAAATTGGATAAAGTTTCTAATACTGAGCAATAGGGTCAGTGTACTGAAGTGGGATTTAAAAGTGGATTTTTTTTTCCCTGTGATCAATTTTTTTAAATTGGTTTTTGTTACTTGCCTTTTCTTTGATGGAAAGTTTATTTATTAATTGACGGTGTTTTTGTTGTTGGTTTGATTTGGTTTGGTTTGGTTTTTAATAGTTGTCTGCCTGAAGCCACTTTGGGGATATTTATTTTTTAGACATAACTGGTAATGTGGAGTAGATAAAGAACCAGAGAACAGATACAAACAAGCACAAACATTGAACGAAGTGATAAATTCTTTAGCCAGCTACCACCAACACAGCACAATGAAGCCAGAAACTTTGATTCATGGAGGCTCTGACAATTTGATTTTCAATGATTCTTTCCAAGTAAAATTATAGGAGAAAACCTCCCAAATTTCATCATATGGATAACATTACAAATCATTTTAAAATAGAAGTGACAGTCAGTGTCTTCCTTAAAAAGGACTGCATCAACAACTGGAGTTTTGTGGCCTGCGCTAATACATTAGTAATTAACCACATGTGGCTAATTAAATTTATATTTAAATTAATTAGAAAATTAAATAAAATTTAAAATTTAGGTCCTTGGTTGCACGAGCCACATTTCAAGTGTTTGATAGCTACATGCAGCTGGTGGCTACTGTATTGAACAGTACAGATTGTGGAACATTTCCATCATTTGCAGGAAGTTCTACTGCTTGACATTACACTGTACAATAATAGGGAAAACCAACAGCAGTTTTGTTTTGTTTTGGTTTTTTCCTTGTGTTGTGGTTTTGGTTTTAGTTTTTAGTTATAATTTAAAAATATTCTTTGTGGAGGCAGAGACTATAACTATTAGAGTTAATGTGAGAATTTTGGTATTCATTTTAATATCTCACTTTTATGATATCAAACAGTTCACAGATTTATAAATACACGATTCCAGTAACTCAGGAACTGAAGAAATACCTTGTACATTAGCTAAACCATATTTTTAGTATGAGTACCTCAAAATAACCATGCTTGGGGCAGCCCTGGTGGCTCAGCGGTTTAGCCACCGGGGCCTGATCTTGAAGACCCAGGATCGAGTTCCACGTCGGGCTCCCTGCATGGAGCCTGCTTCTCCCTCTCGCCTGTGTCTCTGTCTCTTCTCTCTCTCTCTCATGAAAAAATAAATAAAATCTTTAAAAAAAAAAAAAAAAGAACTTTAAAATAGCTATGCTTATTGGTTGGTCAGAAGGGAAAAAAGATGACCGTGGAGTCAAAGAATAAAGTTTCTTTGCCTCTAATGAATTTATAAACCAAGAAATTTCTGACACAGGAAACACAGAAGAGTTTTTGTCCGTGTAGCAGAAGAAAAGGCAAGATAAAGATCCAGAAGGAAACAGTGACTTGAGATAGTAAATGTTTTTAAATGATGGCAGAAGAGTCACATGTTCTACCAACTGAGCCAAATTCTGCTTTTGTGTTTTAAAAAAAAGAATAAATATTTTAAGTTGTATAGAACTGTTTTATTCTAAAAATAGTAAATGTCCATTACATAGAATTTATAAAATACAGAAAAGTATATAGATAACAAGATAAAATTCATTTGGAATTCCATCAGTCAGCAATCATCACTTTTAATATTTCAATGTATTTTGTAGTTTGTCAAAATTATAATAATCTTAATGTCAGAGACAACACTGACAGCTAAATATGACTTTAATGTGGGCTGTGTGTTCTCCATGCACGTTACCATTTAATACTTACCATGGCCCATGAAGGAGGGATTACAGGTCTTCCACTTTTTGTCCACATTTAGAAACAGAAAAGCTCTGAAAACCAAAGCAGAACCAAAAGAGTTTGGATCAGAGAAGTATCTGATCTGAAATGACATGAGGCTTTTTTTTTTAATTTATTTCACTAAATATGAATACTACTGGGTTTTGCGACATAAACCTATATGTTTGTTTATAGAACGTTCCCTCAGAGCCCATGGGAATGGTCACTATGTATCTATGTGTATGTAATATACATCATGTAATATACATCATGTGTAATATATAGAAAAGGTTAGTATATAACCTATATAGTATATACATATATATATATATACATAGATACAATTATATATTTTCCTATATGTTATATGGAAAATTAAGTATATAATTAATATATATTATATGTAATATATATTATATGTAATATATAGAAAATAACTTCTCTATGTAGAAAATAGTCATATATATGTATAATTACATAATTAATTTTCTATAAAGTATGTTGGAAAATATATAATTATATATATTATATATGACATATAGAAAATAACTTTTTCACTATAGTGAAACCCATTCATATATATATATATTTATATATTCATTTGGCTCCAGGATTTTTGGATAAAGGATGTAAAAATGTATCTGAGTTTTACTGAAGAAGATATAGGGACATTAAATAACTTGCTTAAGAGTTCATGGCTAGTAGAAAGTGGAGCCAAGACTCAATCAAATAGACCTCTCTGACTCTAGAATTTGAATGCTGAAAGCATTGCTTCATTTAAGTAAAATTGCTGTTGTTGAGAAACAGTAACTGTGTATCCACCTTAAGGAGCCTGAGCAGAATTTTCAGATATTGATAATTTGGTAACCATCCTCCAGTTAACACTAAGTATAATAATTTTGAAGCATTATTCATCAAGAATAAGAAAATTCTGATTTATTAAACTTTTGAGCCTGAATTTAATGATTTAATTTAACTGTGCTTTAAGTTGAAGAGATAAACTTTAATTAATGTTAAATGCAATTGTAAAATCAGCTACCATCAATTGCAAGGTACAAAATAATATTTTGATGTATCTTTATAATTTTAAAAATCATACATGTAATATTTTACTGTATCTTGCTTATTAGGCATCCAGGTAAAATTTTTAAATAATAATACAAATATAGATCCTGGACAGAAAAGAAGCAATTTTCTATCTTACTATTGATAAAATTCAGTATTTATATAAATATAAAATAGTATTTTGCTTTGTGCTTTCTAGGAGTATAAAAGATTATTAATAAACCATAATTTTTGGTAAGACTTTATATTTTCTATATTTACTGGATATTAAGCCATTATAATGTACTCTTAGTGTACAATAATCAGAGATAGATTTGCTCACTTTATGGATCTCATGACTTCAGTTGCTGCCCAGGATTGGCAGCTGCTTTTCTGGGGCATGTACCTCATTGGATACTTACTCTCTGATGAAAGTAGTATTAAAAAAAAATGGAAGCAGCTTCCACTGTTTACTGGCTTATATTTTTTTCTTAAACTGTGCATTTGTCAGAATTTTGGGAAAGCAAGCAAGAATCAGTAACCTACTCTTCTTTGTGCTTTTGTTTTAGCAGCCCCATTTTAATTGCCTCCATCAAAATAATTCTCCTAAAGCCTTCCAAAATCCTTTCTTCCAACTTATTTACAAAACATAATTTTGACTTAGCTTGAAATAAATAGCATACCTTTGACCCACCTAAAAAGAAATCTTTGGCATTGGCTCTTTTTAGAAATGCAGTAATCCCTCAATCTATCGAACTAATGTTTATTTCAGGCTGACAATGTGTGAGGTAACATGGAAGGAAGTAAAAAGATAAATAATGCTTTCAAGAAGTTCAGAGAAGGGCAACCCCGGTGGCTCAGCGGTTTAGCACCGCCTTCAGCCTGGGGCGTGATCCTGGAGACCCGGGATCGAGTCCCATGTCGGGCTCCCTGCATGGAGTGTGCTTCTCACTCTCTCATTCATGAATAAATAAATAAAATCTTTTTTTTTTAATTTTTATTTATTTATGATAGTCACACACACACAGAGAGAGAGAGAGAGAGAGAGGCAGAGACACAGGCAGATGGAGAAGCAGGCTCCATGCACCGGGAGCCCGACGTGGGATTCGATTCAGGGTCTCCCGGATCGCGCCCTGGGCCAAAGGCAGGCGCCAAACCGCTGCGCCACCCAGGGATCCCAAATAAATAAAATCTTTAAAAAAAAAAAAGTTCAGAGAAGAAAAGGATTCCTTTCACTGGCAGTATAGTAGTAGTAGAGTAGTAATAATAATAGTAGTTGTAGTATAGATAGTAGCAGCAACAGTATCACAGTGCTCTCTCTGTGCCTAACACCATTCTAATACTTTATATTAATTCATTGAATCCTTGTATCACCCCTATGAAATAGGTACAATTATGATCTCCACTTTACAGAAGAAGATACACTGAGGTACGTAGGGTTTAGTCATTTGCCAAAGTCATACAACTGGTGGAACTAGAACTGGTAGTCTGGCTTGAGAATTCATACCAGTCTGTGTTTTCAAATGAGAGGAGGCATGAACTATGCTTGTGATGAGAGATAGGGAAGATCATCCAAAGAGAGGCATCTTTGGGAGCAATTCTGCTTGACAGTCATATAAAAAATACATATTGTGTAGAAAGCAGTACAGAAATGGTAAGATACAGACACTGCACACAAGGAACTTAGAGCAAGTTTACAACCTTCCTGATGATCTATTTGAGGCCTCTTTGATAAAAGAGTATAATTGCTATTGGATGGTTTATTTTACAGTTTTGTGGTTCATTGCATTTCTCATTGAACAACTGACAAATCAAAAATACCTTGCCAACATTTTTTTCTTTAATATTTGCTGAGCACCTCCTAACTAATACTTGCTGAGTGTCAGGTATTATGTGGGTGTCACAAGAACAGTAATAAGCAAGAAAGACCACTCCTCCCCTCACAGAATTTGCAATTTGGGGAGAAAATAAGTAAACAAGTATTAAAATGTGATAAGTGCTATGATAGGAGAAGTCAGGGACTATGAGAGTATGTATGTATGTAGAGACGAATTCTAAGGTACCTCTGGAGTGCTAATACCTGAAAGATAAGGTATCAGTTAGGAAAAAGGGGTACGAGGAGCAGAGAGTAGAGAAAATATATTCCAGGCTAAGGGAACACCATGCACAGAGGCCCAGCACAAAGAAATAACCTGGTTCATTCAATGAACTTTAAAAGCAAGTGGAGTGAGTGACTTGATCAGGTCTGTAGACTCCTTCCTTACTAAATGACTTTGAGGGAGTTACTCTTCCTCTTTAAGCTTTAGTGACTCCATTTAAACAGAAAGAGATATAAAGTATCTCCTTCACCTGTATAGATATGGATGAGCTATCTACTAGGTAGTAAGTGACAGAGTAGACAGGAAACATTTTCTGAATTCCTGCCCAAAATCTTTTTAATATGACACACAAACTAGGAAAATCAAATTGTAAAAGAAACACATCTTGGTGTAGATTGCCCTAAGGCATCTGATATATATTCACTAATGGAAAGTCTTCTGATTTAGCATAACTATGTCATATCTATAATAAACTTAGGTAATAACTCAGGAGTGTCTAATATACACACTAGGAGGATTATTCATTTTTTAAAAATAAATGATAATACTCCTCAAATGAATCTTCATAGTCAAACCAAATATAACTGACTTATTGAATGAGCTAGAGTCTGTCAGCTACAAGCAGAAAGCAGTATTACAGGCCCTGATTAGCACACTTTTGCTGTATAAAATCATTGTTTCCTTCTTTTAGATAAAATTTCAGGATCAGCCCATAGTTCTTCCAGCCACTTTCAGGTACTAAAAAGTCTAGACCACTAGAAGAAAACATAGGAGAGCATTCTCTTAAGTCACAAAAAATAATTATATATAGAAAGATTAATCAGTTAGACTTCATTAAAATTAAAAACACCTGGAGGCACCTGCAGTAGTTGAGCATCTGCCTTTGGTCAGGTGGTGATCCCAGGGTCCTGGGATCGAGTCCTGCATCAGGCTCCATGGAGGGAGCCTGCTTCTCCCTCTCCTGTGTCTCTGCCTCTTTCTGTGTGTCTCTCATGAATAAATAAGTAAAATCTTTTTAAAAAATTAAAAACACCTATTCAACAGAAACCGTCATTAGGAGAGTAATAGGCAAATCATAAGAGTTGGAGAAGATATTTAGAATAAGTACATTATTTGTCAGATATCTAACATGTATCCAGGCTATATAAGTAGCTCATACAAATCAATAAAAAATATAGGTAATAATAAGAAACAGGCAAATATTGACTAGACATTTCATAAAAGAGGATATCCAAGTCTTCAAAAAGCATATGGAAAAGGACTCATCATTAGTCATCAGGAAAATGCAATTTAAAGCCACAATGAGATACCACTGTATATGTATAAGAATGGCTAAAATTGGAAAAGATTGTCAATACCAAGTATTAATGCAGATGTCTAGTAACTGAGTTCTCATACATTGCTGGTGGGAGTGGAAAATAGTACAGGTACTTTGGGAAGCTGTTTGGCAATATCTCCTAATGCTAGACATATGCATATCCTGTGACTTAGCAATTCTATCTCAGATTTTTACTCAACAGAAATGAGTGCATATGTCCACCAGAAGACATGTTGAAGAAGGCTTTAGCAACTTTTTTTTCCATAGATCAAAATGGAAAAATTCAAATGTCCATCATCAGGAGAATGGGTAAATTCTGATAGAGTGTTCATACAATAGAACACAAAATATGAATGGAAAAGACAAGCTACTGCCCTACCCAAAAACATATTTAACTCTCACAGACATAAGATTGAGCAAATGAAGCCAGACACAAAGAGTTCATATATATGAAGGTCAAGGTAAGAAAAATTCAACAATGGTGATAAAAGTGGAAATAGTGGTAACTTCAGCAGGGTGGATATTGACTTGGAGGAAGCATGAGAAATCTTTCTAGATTACTAGAAATGTTTCCTATTTATATCTGTATGGGGGTTACCCAGGTATGTGTATATATATGACATGCATGTAAAAATTTATGTTTGTTATGCCTCAATAAACAGAAAAGGCCTAGTCCAGTCTGATGTTAAAACTTCAGTCTTGTATTCAATTAAAAGCTTCCCCTGGCCCCCATCAACTCACAGTCAATAATCAGCGGTAGGGAAAGGAGAATTGTATAGGTTTCTTCTCTTATCGTTGGCCTACCTGTTCTCCCATTCTTGAGCCACTGTTTTTGTCCCTCTAGGAAAAAGCACAAAGGGAAGGAGGGACTAGAGAAAAATGGAAAAAGCCTGATGCATCTTGGGTTGTAATCAGGCTTTGCCCTCTGCGTATGGCGCGTCTCCAAAATCTAGCTCTTTCTCTTGCAGGAGTGCTTCTGTGGGTTTTTGAGTGATCCTACTTCACTAAAAACATCCTAATTCAACATTGCCTGGTATGGGCAATGATCCTCTTACAACTCTAGCGACAGTTCTTGGCTTTTAATAATCTACTTCTCTGGGTGGAGTCCTAGGCAGAATGACTCAAGACGGGTTTTCCTCCTTGAGTCAAATGACATCTTTGCCTGACCAGTGGAAAACTGATAGTTGGCTCCATTGTAGCTTCTCTCTTCTCCTATCCTCTCAGCTTCAAGCTTCTCTAGGAAAACACTCTCTGGTATTCCCTTTACCCATTTCCCAAAACCCAGGGGATACATTCTCCAACTGGTTCTCTGAAGATTTCCTCACTTACTTTGGGGTGGAACCACCTTAGAGGAGCAAGTGGATAATTATGTGGTCTAATGATAGCTCTCCCCAAAGAAGTTGCTTCTATCAATCTTACTTCTGCCTTTCATTTATAGCTTGAAAGGGGACAATAAACCTATGGTAGAGCACCGTTTTTCTTTTAAGCTAGAGGATAAATGAATGGTTCCTGCCCAAAGAAAAGTACTCATTTTGTCTGTTCCACCTTCTTTGCCAGTTGCTTGAGGCTTTTCTGAATAAAAAGAAGCATTCTGGAATATTAAGTTCTGTGCAGTTGTTTTTATTTTCTCGGTATTCTACTTCAAAAATATTTCAGGTAGACAACAAAGATTGAGAAATAAAGATTTTATCATAAACATACATTCTCACACATAAAGATTATTGGGACCTTCTTGGGTGACTGTGAATAATTCTGTGAGCCTCTGTGTCCACATCTAAAAATAACAGATAGATATAACTTGCTTTATATTATTCCCATGAGGATAAAATATAAATGAATTATACATAAACAGAAATAAACACATGCAAGTATAGATACATGCATACATACATACTACACATATATTACTCAGAACAAAGTAAGTGCACAATAAATATTAGCTCCTTTTTTCTTTCTTCCTGGACTATGTGACCGCACATTCCCTTTTTTTTCCCAGTAAAGCAACTTTCTTTAGTTATAGGCTTCTGAGAATAGAGAGGCACAGGGCTCTAGGATTCCTTATAAAGAGTGTAAGTTTACTCTTCAGAAACTGTCAATAAAGGTGTGCTATGTTTGAAATTAAAATTTACCAGATGTGGTTAAATAAGTATCAGCCTAGTTATAAATACCTGGATTCAAATCCCAGCTCCACAACTTATAGCCATTCATTTATTCAACCAATTTATTGAGGGCTTACTTTGTACCAGGTTCTGTTGTAGTAACTGAGGATATGGGGCGGGCGGCGGGGAGACAAACAAGAGCCCAGTCTTGTGCATCCCAACCTTGGGGAGCTTTGTTGGGCAGTGGAGATGGGTGAAAGGCAGGGGAAATAGACAACAAGCAAATTATTAAATATAATGTCAAGTGATGAAGGAATAGAAAGTGGTAGGGGAGGGTAGATAGGTGTGTGTGTGTGTGTGTGTATTGTATGGAGGGTTGTCAGGAAAGGTCTTATTGACCTTTCCCTGAATTGAGGGAGGGCTATCTAGAAGGTAAAGATGATCTTGTAATATTGCAGAAGCCAAAGGAACGAAGGACGGAGAAGGAGGAAGTCAAATGCTGTTGAGTGATAGAGAAGCCCTCAGTAGCCATTGGACCACTGGACAAATTATTTGCCTTCCAGGAGCAATAGTCAGTAAGAGCTGAGGATTAAGTGAGATAATTTATATAAAGCACTTGTCACATAGTAGACAAGTGACTGAAGATTTTCTTCACATATCACTTGTATTATAAATACTTAAAAATTCATAGTGAAAAATATTTTTAAATAGTCTCAATTCAGCTTTGCACTGAATTTGCAAAATGTTCAAGTGACTGTATGGAAGTCAGTACGTGAAACCGTAACAGTTGTGGAACTGAGGCTTTGTCTTGTTTAACGGACTGTATTAGTAACAAGTAGTTAATTTGATGTGTTGTGTCATGGGTCACGGGTCATGTGAATTGCAATGTATTTGAACATGTTGGAATTTTTCACATTCAAACTGGCAGAAATCAATTGTGTAAAAAATAAGAAAATAAGGAATACTTGATTTTCCTGAAAATTGTATGATTTTCCAGAAAATCAAGTATTTCAGCATTCATTAGAGTCTCTTTTGCTAAATTACAGTTTCTATGAATGATCAACAAATAACTCCCATTTTAAATCTAAGGAATAAGGAAATTGATTTGGTTCTCATCCATTTCAGGGATTCCCTAATGTCTTTGCATTGATTTTTAAATACACTTTCAATTTTACAGAATTTGGCTGAATAATATGACATGTGAACTCTCCTGTATTGTAATGACAAAATGAGACTGTCACACATTCTTTAAAGTAATACAAAATTATGATATCTTTGGCTACCTCACAATATTTCCGTGTCATCTAAATTATTTCATAGAGATCAGGAATTAAAAATTCTACCCAGAAAGTGTCGAAGAATGAGGATATACATTCAAGCATGTGTTTTGAAATTTACATAAATTTAAAGGATATGTTTTTATGCATTGTCATCTCCTCCAGAAGAAATCTATATGCTTTTTTGAAAACACTACTCTTACTCTTAGGTGTTTAAAAAGTATCTCAAACACCTCACAGTAAAGGAAATAAAGTCATTTTACTTAAAGTAAATCATTTTTCCAAATTTTCTTGAGCACATTTATGTAGGTACGGAGAGAGAATGAGAGTTCTTTTTTCACATTTTAAATACAAAACACACCAGCTGCTACCCCAGCTATTCACTAGAGAAAGGAAGAATAACTAAATTTCTGCAGCAATGTGTAGAACTAAATTTATTGAAATCCCAGTGAAAGCTTTTGTTGTGTTTGGTATAATAGGGAAAATTCCATAAGATATCTTAGATTGCATTTTCTTCGTGGTAATCTTCATAGTCCTAGCACTCCCTGGTCAGTCTGTAAACATGCTTCATTCATTTAGAATGAGAACTCATACCTCAGAAGCCAGCCAGGTTTGGAGATTACAAGACATTTTATTTCAAATAACCTGAGTACTTCTAGTTGTAAACACTGAATCCACTGAATCTGGTTCAGAGAGGTTGGAGCTTGGTGACCCCCATTAGTTATTTTTCTCAAACACAGAAGGAATGGATTTGTATTGTAAAGTGGGTGACTTTAGTGAACTGGTGCCAGCCTTTCTTATATCTGTTTCTGAGCCTTTTGCTCTAGTTATATTTCTGGTTTCATTTCAAGCACTTTTTAAACATTCATCTTTCACTTATTACAAGAAGTTAATTTATGTTCTCAGGATGACTCATTTCCTTTCAGAGATCTTCCTCTGTTCACCTAGCTTGTGTTTTCTATAAGAAGACACAATCAGATGTTTTTGTTCCTCTTAAGAAATCCCTGACAGGCCCACAACACTGGCTACTGCTGTAGCTGTACATTTCTATACATAATTGATGGCTTGGGGCCCAGCACACAGCACCAGTGCACAAGCCACATAGGTTACCATACAGGGAGGGGTTTTAGGTCTTTGGATTTTCCATTTCTGAATAGAACTAACTCCCTGCTAAATAAGAGAAATTCCGGAAGGAGTAAGTTTACCCTAATAATAAACATTCTTTAGAGAACAAAGCAATTTGCCAGCAATAGAAGATTTAGACAGTCTTAAGATCCTAACTTTATTACCCCATCCAACGATTTCTCAACTTAGCAGCACTGGTCATGTTTGGTTTTGCTGACATTTTGGTCAGCAAATCAAAGAAACATAAAAGATGTTAATAAATAAATAAAAAATAATAAAAAAAAGTTTAGTGCTAAGAAAGGTTAAATTCCAAATGGCACCCTTTGGGGTATTTCTTAATTTTTTAAAAAAATATTTATTTACATATTTGAGAGTGAGAGCTTGAGCAGGGGGACGGGAAGAAGGGAGGAGAGAGAGAGAATCTCAAGCAGAGTTCTTGCTGAGTGGGGAGCCCTGATGCAGGGTTTGATGCCAGGATCCCAATATCATGACCTGAGCCAAAACCAAGAGTCATTGCCCCGGACACCTGGGTGGCTCTGTGGTTGAGCATCTGCCTTTGGCTCAGGGCATGATCCGGGGATCTGGGATCGAGTTTCACATCGGGCTCCCTACATGGAGCCTGCTTCTCCCTCTGCCTATGTCTCTTTCTCTCTCTCTCTCTCTCTCTTTCTCTCTCTCTCTCTCTCTCTCTCTGTCTCTCTCTGCCTCTCATGAATAAATAAATAAAATCTTAAAAAAGAAAAAGTCATTGCCCAACAAACTGAGCCAGCCACGTGCCCCGAAGTATTCCTTAATTTAATTGTCTTTTATGTTTCTTTGATTTACCAGAAAATGACAAGACTAGTAGTATAACTGGTTATCTTTTCATGAGGAATTTGTGAGATTCTTGTCTTGGAAGTGGCATTTGTTATGACCTGTCACTACACGCTGTCTTTCTTTTCCTCTAAACACTGTGAGAACACTTTTTTGTCTTTGTACATGTTGTTCCCTTCCCCTGAGACCATTCTTAGGTACCTTCCACTTCCACCCATCTCTTGGTCATTTCTACTCATCATTCTAGTCTTAGTTTAGATGTCACCTTTTTTGGAATCTTCTGTTCAGTGAAGTGAGGTAAGCAGCCTTTCTTCACTCCATTATCTGACCTTTGCCTTTTTACTTTGCCACAACTAGACTGTAAAATCTTTTAAGATAGAGACCAGGACACCTTTGTCATGGCTTTCCCAATGTCTAGGATATGCCTGACCTAGAGTAGGCATCTAATAATTATTTGTTGAATGAAACAAAAAGATTCTAATAATATAAAATTGAACATAAAAGTGGATTTTAGGTTTTAGATGATAAGTTGTCAGAATTTACAGATTCCTAGATTTTCACTTTGTTTTTCCTATGCTGGGATAAGAGACAATAAAAATAGATTTGAATTGCAATTATGGTTTGCATTTAAAGACTCATGAGACAGCCATTTATAATTTCAAATGACCAGGTAAATATAAATAAAACCTGTGTTAGTTAAGACATAAATGTAGCTGAAAATAAGTCAAACCCATTTTGGGAGAGGGACATTTATCTACTTAATTCTGAAAGTTTAGGCTCATTGCTTCATTTTGATTCAGTTCTGTTTTAAAAAATACAATTTCTGAAAAGAGCAGAGAATTTTTTTCCAAATTCTAACATGTGTACTGGAAGAGAGCATCATTTTCATCATTATTTCTTGGACTACCCTTACACTCTCAGAAAACAGAATGCATAAATGTCTTTTCCTTTTTAAACCAATGAAACATAGAAATATACTAAAGCTGTAATGTGAAAATGACTTTTTAATTGTTTTTTGAAATATCTTAATTTGAGAATATATTCCACAGTTCCCCCATTAGAATCACTTACCAGATTTGCCAGAGTTTGTTTCTTAAAGTTTGTTAAGTCAGTTGATGATTTCTCTGGTATATGATTTTCTTAAATTCCAACCTTATAAATGGAGATTAGGCCCACAAACTACAGTATAATGTTACAGGCTCTAGATTCAATGTGTTTGAGTTCAAATCCTGACCTCAACAATTACTGTTTGACCTTGGGCAAATTAACTCACCTCTTTGTGACTTAGTTTCTTCATCCATGAGTGGGGATAATGATTGTACCTATCCATTGGCTTGTTTTCAGAATTAGAAAGCACTTGCAAAGTACATACAACAGTGTCTGGCAGGTATGTTCAATAAATGCTCCCTATTATAGTTATAATTGTTAATTAGTCCTATATGCAAGAAGTCATTTATTCCTTCACTCAAAAATATTAATGAAGCCCCTGTCTTGGGCATTTTACTAAGTACAGAAAATATAAGGTTAGCATAAAAATAAGCATGATCCCTACCCTCGTAAAACAGCCTAGTAGAGGAGACATAGATGTTAATTATAAAATCATACCATGAGGTATAAATTTTGGCTGTGGTTAAGTGCTACAAAGGAGGTCCGTGATACCAGGAGAGTGAGTGTTCTGGAGAAATTGATAATGGCAGGAAAGCTTCCTTGATGCCTGAAGGAAACCAAGGTCTGCAGGTGGAAGGGAACGTAGCCAGGCAAGAAATGGACCGAGGGCTGGTGGCTGGAACATAAATAGCTAGGTGGACAACGAGGACACACAGAGATGGAGAAGTATGTGGGAGGAGATCGATCACACAGGCTGTTATAAGTCATAATTGGTCTTTCAAGACTAGTGGGAAATCAATGAAGGACTGCACTTCAGTTTGGAAACTGGGTTGGAGTCTCCTATAGTATAAAAAGTAAGAGAAGATAGAGTAAAAGGATATAGTGTTGGTCTCAGGCTCAATTTTGAAATCAGAGTATTTGCCATTGTACCCTCTTGACTCCTTCTGAATCCCCTCTTTTTCCTGGGTCATGTCGCCTGAGCCCATAACTCTCAGGCCACTATTTACCGTGTCAGGCCTACCTTGCCCATGAAAGTGCTTCCTGCTCCAAAACGCTCTACCTTGTCTGCTTCTAATAAAGTCTCATTCTGATAGGAGTTTGAGGTTCATAAAAGTACTTAGAGGAAAAGCACATTGATAGAATTGATTGAGACGAAGATATGAGCAGCTCAAACTTTTCAGACCTCTTTACATTCTTAGAATTTGTTGAGAATCCCAGAGAAATTTTATTTCTGTTGGTTATATCTACCTGTGTTTGTCATATTTAAAATTAAAGCTGGGAAATTGCTTATTCATTTAAAAACAGTAAACCTAAAAAAAATAAAATAAAAATAAAAAATAAAAACAGTAAACCTGATATAACATGATATGTAAAACATATATATTTTTATGAAAAAAACCCTATATTTTCCAAAGCAAAAAGAAAAACTGGTGAGAGGAGTATCATTATTTCCCATCTTACAAATCTCTTTAATGTCTGGCTTGATACTAAGACAGCTGGAGTCTCCTGTTTCTGTATTAAATCTTTCAGTATAATGTGTCATGTAGCTTCTGGAAAACTACTCCGTATAATTGTGAGAGAATGAGGATGAAAAAGGCAAATGATGTTTTAGTATTATCACAAAAGTGGTGTTTTACCTCACCAACCTCCCTCTCAGCAGTCTTAGAGGCCCCTGGGTCCCTGGACCACAGTGGAGGAACTGCTGCCCTAGAAGAAGACCTTCAATGGAAAAAGCAAAATGCTTATTAGGTCAGAAGACTCTCTTCTGAGATGGCCTCCCAGGCAATCTAAAAAGTGAGCTGAAGGAATTTAGGCAGTGTGGTTCCAATCTATTTCTACTTTTCATCCACTTCTTCCAAAAATCTGTTTGAACCCATTACATTCTCAAAAAATTTCAAATGATTTTTAGTGTTTAGTGGAGATTCTTGTGGGTGTTTAAACAATATTTAAAATTCCTGAAGCATGATATTTTTGCCTTGGTTACTGGCATAAGGCTTATTCCCCATTCAAAGTAAATTGTGATTCCCTCGGCTTTCTGTAAGCATCAGGTCACCTAGCTTTCTATGACTTAGCCTTGCCTAGAGACTGCACCTTCATGGTGTTTGTCTTTCAACACCTGATTTGTGTGGTATAGCTAGAGTAACAAGAAGTTTGTTCATCTCTGTGGCTTCTTCCAGTTCAGAAATGGCATGATTTTATATTATTTTCTTAGGCAGCGGATGAGCTCTTTTCTGAAGACAGCTAAAGTGTTTGCGATGAATGATGCATCATTAAAAAATGAGTTTGGCTTCTTCCAGTGACAGACTGAAGAACAACATTCCTTTAGATGTGTTTTGTTGCATTTGTCAGAAGTTCATTTTCATTCCTTTTAATCACACCTTGTATCTACAATGTAAGCTCCACCATCACTACTAATGAAAATAATTCTGCCCTTTTTAAGTTTATGCTAATCACATATTTCTATCCATTCGATATTAAATATTTCATTTGTGTCCTCCCCCCCCCCCACGATTATAAAAGTCAGGAAGAGCCATGCTGATCGAAAAAGGCTGCTAAATCTATGCTTTTTGTTGAACAGTAGCTCAACAAGGAGAATTGATGCGCTTGCCGACTACAGTTTATCTCCTGATTCATTAGGAATTTCTGTCTTTAAGGAGGGACATACATATGTTAGATTAAGAAGACATTCCAAAATAACAACTAAAACATCGTTTGCACTTCTTGAGTTTTAAGATGTGTCACTTACAGATAAATGGTTTGGGACAGGTTGGGGCTCAGTCAGAGGTCACAAGTGAGTAGCCCACGGGCCACGTTGGGACCACAAATGTGCTTTCTTTGACCTGTATAGTGATGTGTGCGTGTGTCTCTCTGTGTGTGCTGGTTTTGTTTTTCATCTGAATTTCATACACTCTGTTTTTTTCTAGGTTGTCCTCACTCCCTATTATTTTACATGTGGCCTGATTCTGATTTCCCTTGCCAAGTCTGGCCACTTTCAGCATTTGAATTAACATCGCACCAACAAGTAGTCATATCTAGGGAGAATTGAAAAATAGGGCCCAAGAAGATTACTGTGACACAAGAAAACACCTAATACAAAATTCTTTGACAAGAATAAATAATTGTGGGGCTTTTTTTTTTTTGTTCTTGGACTTATGGAAAAATAATTTTAAAGCTAGGTGAAAAATAACAATTGAGAAACATGCCTCGAAAATGGCATTTATTATATAAAGAGTTTTTAATAGCTTAACATAGGAGTTAAGGTATAATTATGAAAGGGGTCATGTCCTCCTGAGGTCATCTATCAAAATTTAGTGTTTACACTATGTTAGCTTTTATTATTTACAGACATTGGTTTATCTAGAACAATATTTAATGTACATTTAAATATATAGATTCAGCCACACAACTAATTTATTGAGTGTAGAACTTTGCAGCATTGGTTTATCTGGAAGGTCCCACAGCACCACCTAGTGCTTTGTATTTTATTTTGCATAATGTTTTTGTAAATCTAAAAATTCTGATCACATTTTAGTATCAAATATGGCACTGAAATATAGTATAGGGTTTAAGCGGTACTCTAAATAGAATAAGATAAAGTAATTCTAATATGTTTAATTAAAATTTTTAGTGGAAATTAAAAATGTTGGTTTTATAACAGAAATATTAGAAAAATTTACTAGTAAAAAAGTTTACTAATATTTCTAGTTCACAATCAAAGATACTCTTTAGACGATTGTTACACTGTATGTGATTTAATGGAGTTGTTGGTAAGTTTTTTTTTTATACAAAACAGTTGCTGATTCCTTTTATTTATTTTTTATTTACTACCTTATAAATAAAGTAAAGCCCATTTTTCCAGGCTTCTTTTTGAAGTCCATGTATTCCCAGTCTTCATAGATTAAACTACACTAACACTATATACTACAGTTCTTATCAATTTTGGACAAAATTGTATAATCTCTTTTAAAATTAGAGTTTTGAGGTATTTAAAGATGGGATGTTATGAGATATTTATGCATTAAAAAATAAAATTAGTTAAATAAAAGAATGAGGTATAGTTATATATTCTTTTACAGAAGGCATTCCAAGGATAATGAAGTGAGAAAAATAAAGCTATGTGCAAAATACTATGTATAGTATGATTCTCTTAAGAAAAGTGCGCACATTTGAATGATTTAAAAAGGTTATGGGACGCCTGGGTGGCTCAGCAATTGAGCATCTGCCTTCGGCTCAGGGCGTGATCCCAGGATCCGGGATTGAGTCCCATATCAGGCTCCTTGTGGGAAGTCTGCTTCTCCCTCTGCCTGTGTTCTGCCTCTCTGTGTGTGTTTCTCATGAGTAAATAAATAAAATCTTTAAAAAATAAAAAACAAATAAAAAGGTTAGATGGATGAGTGAGTGGGTAGAGGGATGGATGGCTGAATGGGTACTGGTATATTATTTTCTTTTCTGGAAGAAGTCACAAGAAACTTTTCTAGGGGAGAGTGAGGTACTAGAAAATAATTTTTCATTATTTTCCTATACAATTAAAATTTTTCCCAGTCAAATTCATGTATCACATTATTTAAGGTCAACAAGAGTTCTTGAGTATTAAGACTATGAACCATGTCATTTTTCCTTGTAATATTTATCTGTAATAAAAACAAGGCATCTTTTCATTAAAAAAAAGAAACTAGCATTATGAAACACAGTGAGCATCTATATTTCAGATCTATCTTTTCAGAAGACCTTATAACACATTATTTTTTATTATGGGAAGTATAAGCTCCAAGAAGGCAGAGAATTTTGTCAGGTTGTCACACTGTATCCTTGACCTCTAGAATAATAGCATCTGGCACATAATATATGTTCAGTAAATAAGTTTTGAATGAGTGAATAAGAATATACCACATTATGTCTAAATCTATATAGTAATGAGATGTATCATAGAATTTTATTCTATATATATATCTGCAGTACATATCTTATATCTGATATAGATATTATCTGATATCTGAACACTGACAAGTATTATTTCAAAGTCTGTAACAATGATAACATTCAGTTGTACTCTGTGATGTTTACATTATGGCCTTTTTTGGTGTATTTGTCTTATTAAAGACTTTATGTATTCATATTAGCAGTATTTGGAATTCGGTCATAATGAAATTCAGTCACAATATACTAAAGAACACTCCTCTCATTATTTGCCTTGTATATTTCAGTTACTGATAATTCTATCATAGTGACCTAAACGGACGGTTGCTACTTTAAAATTTCTGCAATAACACATTAATCATAAAATGCTAATTGTTCATTATTAAATATACTACATTCCTATTACATATGTAAAATTTCATGACATTTTATAGCTACTTGTTAGTGAAAATCCACTCATAGACATAACTGTAATTGTCTTATTTCAAACATAACAGTGGTTCTTACTGATGTGATGTGCATAGATTTTTTTTTTTTTAACTGACAAAGTGTGTAGAAGTTGCCCTCTACTGGGGAGCTAGAAAAATTATGTTGACATAGATTTTCAATTTACTTAAAGACTCTTAAGTTCATTGGTATAATTTATCAGATAATCACTTCTTGCTCTCTGGCACATTTTTAGTTCTGAAGATATAGAAGTGGTTAGCAGAAGACATGTGAAAATAAATGTCTAATATGAATATACTTACAGTCACTTCTGAGTAAAAACATTGGTTTTTCCTTCTTAAAAACTCTTTTCTTTTTTCAGATTTTATTTTTTTAAGTAATCTCTATACCCAGTATGGGGCTTGTACTTGCAACCTCAAGATCAAGAGATGCATGCTCTACTGACTGAGCCAGCCAGCCTCCCTTCTTTTTTGTAAGCTCCTCAGTGGCAACACCCAGTACTGTTGACCCAGAAGTAATTGTGTAAGAATGAGTCTTTGCTGAAACATTAAGAGGAAGTAGTTGTGTATAATTTATATCACCAAAAATGAGGACTCTTTTTAGCAATTTACCTTGGAATTTGGGGGATAAAAGTCTAAGCACTAAAAATATTTTTAAGCTAGCTTTTTTGCATTTTCCTGGGTCATAAGGTGAAATTTGATTATGCAGAAGTGATTTACTTTTATTGATTATTGAACTTTTTGTACCAGAAGAAAGCCCATGATCATAAAATGACAAAGTCCCGTTTACCAGGTGAATCAGCTGATAAGTTAATGTTCCTCCTCACCTCATCACTGTTTTTCCTTCTGCCTCTAGGAATTCTACCAAGCTTTGGGTAGCACTGGCCTAGCAAGGTCCAGGGCTTGGATCCACCTTGTTCAGACTCCAATATCCCATCGTATGTTTTTCCTCTCCCGCCCACCGATATAGAATAAAAATAAGCATATTATTCGGGAGAAACCTGTTCAAAGTACATGTTGATTGCGGTGGGGTGAGTCGGGAAAGGTGATTCCTAAAAATCAGCCTGAACAGCAGAATCCTGCTTTGGGAGGGTGAGAGGGCTTGTGGACCAAGGATGCTCACATGAGGACTTCTGCATGGCCCTCCTCCCCCCCCCCCCCACCTTCTCCCTACTGAATCACAAAGTTCAAGGCCAGTTTTCTAAGCTGTAGGAATGGCTCTAGCTGAGGGATATGATTTAAAAAAAAAAAAAAAAAACAGAGCAAATCAGACCATTGATATATGAGATAAGGCAAGTGGAGTGCAGCTGTCTCCATTCATCGTGTCCATCTTTACACTCAGTATTGATCGTCACAGCTAGATCCAGCAGCAGTGTGTGCTGTCACTTGGGCACATCCAAAAGGAATGGATGGACTGTGCCAAACCCGTTCACTTCACATGTGTAGTGATAGTCTGATAGTCTGGTTTGCTGTTTGTTTGTGGTCAAGATCTGTTTGAATTCTAGTTTTGATTAACTGTTCTCTTGAATATCTTATTTAAAAGAAAATCAACTTACAATTATGCCATACGTTTAACATCCAGAGGCCTTCATTAAAAGCCCCTGCCCCCCATCTCCACGAATCACTTTTCATTGCCTCCCTTCTCTGTCCTCATTGACCCTTATACCATCCCTCTCCTTTACCCTCCACATCTCTACCTTGCTTTTATGAAATTTTGTGCAAATCTTCTCCCAGAGCCCTGCTGGAAACTCATGAGCCTTTTTGGGAGGAAGGGGGCACCTGGTCTAATTTTATTCTCTAGGTCCTTTTTTGCTTTATATATATGATAAATACAGTGGTGCTGAGGAATAGTTTTCAGGTCTTCTGTAGTAAGTTTTTCTCTTCTCAACTGGCTTATAGGAGGCATTGTGGTATCAGAACTATAAAGACATGGGCAGGAAATTTGAGGCATTTATTGCCCTCTTCCTGGAGTTTCCCCTAACTCTGAGGCTGTGGGTGAGAGCCTTCTTGGACCTCAACTTTGCAATCTGTACAGTGAGAAAGCAAATTATGCTTGAGATTCTTTGTAGCTAGAATTCTCTGATACCTCTAACTTCTCCAAGAACTCCTCATCACTATATGAACACACGATGGTAGAGACTGTGGATTCTGGAACCAGATGCATTGCTTTCTGTCACTTATTGCTTGGGAATTTTGTAGAATTCTTCGGTCTATGTATCTCCATTTTCTCCTCTGTAGAGTGGGAATCATAGTGGCACCTTTCTCATAGATTTGGAATGAGTTAGTACATACGGAGAGCATTGAACAGTTCCTGACTCAAACTGAGTAGGCATTCAATAAATGTCATCTAGTCTCATTATTATTACAAACATAGGGTCTATTTTTTAAAAGATTTTATTTATTTATTCATGAGAGACACAGAAAGAGAGGCAGAGACATAGGCAGAGGGAGAAGCAGGCTCCCAGCTGGGGGGGAGCTTGATGCAGGACTTGATCCCAGGACTCTAGAATCACGACCTGAGCCAAAGGCAGACACTCGATCACTGAGCCACCCACGTGTCCCCTCAAACATAGGGTCTTAAAGCACGAAAGTGTGTGTTTCTTATCAAATGGATATGCTGTTCTCTGAAAGAAGCATTTGTGGATACACATCCATTCATTTGTTCAGCAAAAAATGTATTAATACCTGATATGTGCCAGGTGTCCTGTTCTGTTAAAGGCATCAATGAGGAAAATGGCAGATACACATTAAATCTTTTAAGCCAATGGGTAATAAATATTCAATATTATTCCCATGACCTGGAGAGAGTTTCTTAGTGCATTATTTTCATATATTCCTACACCACTAGCAGATTGTATTTGTAATCTTTGATCCTATTTTTAATTTATATTACATATTTTATGTTGGTTTCCTGCAATCAGTTTTCTGAATATCATTTTAGTTTCCTACTTCCTCCTTTACTCTCTTTTTTTTTCCTTTTAACACCTTTTCTTCCCTTTGGACCATCTCTTGACCTCTCAACCTTTATTTTTATTTCTGTAGCTGGGGTTCTGCCTCCGTGGTATTTCCTACAGCCTATCCATAGTCTCTATAAGCTTCTCTTTTCTCACCTATAATTGAGATAATCAATTTATTATTGGAATTTAAAATTAGATAATGTTTTTGAAGCACATAGACAGTTCCTAGGATATAACGTACATTCATAAATGTTGACCAATTTGTTAGGACGCCAGTAGTTGGTATCACTGCAACTACCAGCTCCTGTATATAAGATTCAGACACTTTGGCTGACCATTGGGTAATGTGGGACCATCATCTTGACCTTTTAAGAGAGTTGTGCTTCTTGTATATGTTATTGGGCTGCTAATGATCCTTAGTAGACTGCTACATGTATTTCCAGAGAACACACCAGAGTACAGCTGTGTGACCATGGTGGAGGCCTGCAGGCCAAGCTGAACCTTGACAAATCATCGCTCAGCTATGAAACCTTATGTCAGCCAAAGAAAAATCTTGACTTAGTTTCCTTTTGCTGCCTCTTTGGTCCAATATATACTCTACAGATAAGCTTTTTTTTTAAGAGGAGGCTCCTTTGCGAAATTATTTATTGCATGTTAAATCTGTAAACTTAGAAGAAAGAATCTTGAAAAATACAGAAAATTCCCATATCCATCTCACTTCTGGCTTTAATTGAACTTCAGGTTGTCCTTATCACTCTTAATCTAGTTAGAAAAAGCCAATTTAATAGTTTTAATACAGGTCTATGAGTTTACATAGTCTGAAAAAAGATTTACTTTTTCAAAAATCATGAGTTTGAATACTGTTTTTCAGCTTTAATATATAACTCTATATTCTAATTCGTAATGTACAATTTATATCCCTTTTGTGTTCTTGTGTTTACCATTTTTCTCATATAGCTCTGGATATTAGGACCCTAAACTCTACACATTCTGCCTACCATCCGGCATCCTCCTATTCATTCATCCTCCCCTGCCCCCCTGGCCCTTCCCTTTGCTTCCATCATCTTTAGCAAAGAGCCTCATCTTCAGATTAGAAATGGTAAAGTAAATATTGGCAAAAGGAAAGTAGGCCCAAGATTAGCAGACTCTATCTTCTTATCCAGACAAATTACTTCATAGGGTCCTGAGAAAACTAACATTTGAGATTGCTGAATTGCTGTCTTTGACAAATCATAAAGAAAAGGAGTAGAATCAGCAGTTGGGCATGTGCAAATGTCATTGCAAATATCAAAAAGGGGAAGAAAGTAAATTTTACACACTATTAGCTGGTAATTTTGTTTTCAGTCTAGAGAAAAATTAAAGAATGGGTAATTAAGTAGTATGGAGTAAGCAGTTACTAAGGCACATGCTATGATATTTGGTAGCCAGTGTTCACCACTGGTTCACCATAAACCCGAGTTATTAAAAGTTTATTACACTTACTTATTTCTTTTTAAAATATAACTGCTAATCCAAAACAACACTTTAGAACAGGAGTTCAAAATACAGCCCTTGGGTCAAATTTGACCATGTCCATTTATTTACTAATTGACTTTAGCTGCTTTTCAGCTACAATAGTACAGTTGAGTAATTGTAAGAGTCTGTATGACCAATAAAACCTGAAATAGGGCAGCCCGTGTGGCTCAGCAGTTTAGCACAGCCTTCAGCCCACCCAGGGCCTGATCTTGGAGACCTGGGATTGAGTCCTACATCAGGCTCCCTGCACAGAGTCTGCTTCTCCCTCTTCCTGTCTCTCTCTCTCTCTCTCATGAATGAATAAATAAAATCTTTTAAAAAAACTGAAATAATTGTTATCTGGCCCTATTCAAAAAAAGTTTACCTACCCCTGCTCTGGAACTAAATCAGTTCTTTTTGAATTTTAATGTGTCTACAAGTATTCTGGAGATCTTGTTAAAAATACCAATGATGGTACAGTAGGTCTGGGATGGGGTCTGAGATTCAGCAATTCCTGACAAGCTTCCATGTGAGACCATTGCTGCTGGCCCATAGACCACAGCTCAATCTAGCAAGGATCTAGATTTCAAACATACATTTAGTAAATTCTCCAATTTGAAAAAAGAGAGTGAATTATGAGTTGGAAGTCAATTCACTTGGTTAGACTCTTACTTATTTTAATCGTAATGTTCAAGGAATGTTAGAGGATCAGTGTCATGTTGGAGAGATTTTTCTGGTCATTTAAAAGTGATTATCTAATTATCATTCTCCTGAATAAGTTATGATATTTGAAGGGAGGAATGATGAGCTTAATAGCTCAAATGTTGAGATGACCAATATCAGCTGGGTTGGCCTGCTGGACATTTCCTCTGTTGGAAGACAAATTCTCCATGTATCTCTCACATTTTCTGTACATCTTGTCATCAGAGGCACTGATGGCTCTTTGTTCTCAACTCTCTTCTCAGGGATGTTTCTATAGTGAATGGCTTTGAAAGATAGAAATAGTATCTCCCTCTGGAGCAAATGGCAGATTTGCTTACTGCCTTGGAAATATAAAGATAGTATTCACCTCTAGAGCAAAAGATAGGCATGGCTTCATTATAAAGGTTTGGATTCCCTAAACTCAGTATTCCTTTTCTCTAATGCAACCCACCATAGTTGCAGGCATCCATCTGAGCCCATTTACACCACTCTGCTTGACGCGAGGGCTAGGGGAACTGATTAGTCTGCTTGCTATCCTGGGAATGATACGGTCCTGTGGCTCTGACCCGAGTCTTGTGTTTTCTTCCATGAAACCATGGAACCATGAAACCATGGTTTCCATCCATGGAACCATGGCGGACTAACTTGTTACCATCCATGAAACCATGGCAGGCTAACTTGTTACCTTCGCAGAATAATGAAATTCCAGGCCGTTCATCATTTTAGACACCCATCCACATGAGTTCCCAATCACTGACTTCCCCCTGCCTGAACCTATCTCTCCCTCCGTTCAGTAACACTTCACCTTCTACTTAAGATAGGAAATAGAAGCTCTTAAATGCAAGTTCCTTCAATTTTCTGACATCAAACACAAGTTTGTCTTCATCTGTACCTACTCTATCCTTTTCTCCCCTTTTACAATGAAAAGATGTCAGCCCACCTCCTTCCTGAAGTTAAACCCTGCAGCTGTGCACTGGGACTCCTTTCCCACTGGGACTCCTTTCCCACTGCCTCCCTAAGGTAGTAAGTATAATCCCTTCTCTTTTCTAAACCTCCACTCCTCTTGCCCCCATTGACTCTTATGAATTTTGGAAATCCTCAAGTTTCTCCTTTCTGAAACAAAGCAAACCAACAAAACAAAACCAACAGACTTCCTTTTCCTCATATCCATTCCCCTCAAGTTATGGCTCTACCTCTCTCTTCCTCTTGATAGCCAGATTTCTTGAAAGAGTGTGCAACCATCTCTCTCTCTCTCTCTCTCTCTCTCTCTCTCTCTCTCTCTTCTCTCTCTCCTCTTCCTTCTTAGCTGTCAATCCATCTTAACTTCCACACTAGTTATTACATTGAAAATGTTTTCTGCTAGGCCTCCTCTGAGTTTCAATAGGTATTCTGTATTCCTTAATTTATTTTCTTCACTGTAATAGTAAGCCACCAACTGTATGGTGAGGACTCACTCCTCTGTCCACACAAGTTTGAGCTTCTGTCCCATATATCCAGCTACTTAAAGAGTTTCTAACTGGAGGCCCTTTAGACACCTCAGATTCATCATCTTCCTGAAGAAGAATTTATCTGTATCCCAAATCTACCATGGCTCAGTAATTGGCTTTACAACCTCCCTATATGGCCCCAAATCACTTAATTTAGAAGCCTAAGACACTCTCCCTCCTTCCTTTTTATCACCACCCCTTCCTCAATATTTAATTAATCTACCAATCTACATTTTGAATACTTCTTGGGAATGTTATATCTCTGTCTCTATCACTAAGCTTCCATCACCTTAGCTCAAATCCACCCGTGCCTGGATTACTGAACAGCCTCCTCATCAGTCTCCCTCCTTTTAATATTCCACCACTTTAACCTTTTTCTCTACTTCATGAAGTTTACTCAACTGTTCACTCTGACATTCATGTTTATCAAGTCATATTCTCTGGATACCATATATCCTGACCATTTTGTTTAAATTTAGATATCTCCAAAATTCCCCGTACCACCACTTTATAATTTATTGCTTAGGATATTTTCATCAATCTCTCTCATTACCTAGTGGTTCAACATGATTTCATTCTTGAAGAATAAGCTCCTCTCTAACCTTTTAAGATATCACTGTGTACTGAGCATTGGACAAAATGTGAAAACAACCTGGGAGTTTTAGTTGGCATTAATCCTTTAAAAAAAAAAAACTGGGATCTCTGGGTGGTACAGCGGTTTGGCGCCTGCCTTTGGCCCAGGGCATGATCCTGGAGACCCGGGATCGAATCCAATGTCAGGCTCCCGGTGTATGGAGCCTGCTTCTCCCTCTGCCTGTGTCTCTGCCTCTCTCTCTCTCTCTCTCTCTCTCTGTGTGTGACTATCATAAATAAATTTTTAAAAAAATTTTTTAAATAAAAACTAAAAAAATAAAAATAAAAAAACACTATCTTTGCATTAACATAAATGCACAGTTCAGAGTAAAGGAGCTGTCAAAGTAGAATTTTCAAAAGTTGAAAACATGACTTTCTTAAAAATATAGAATGAGCAAGTATCAAACATTTTATAACTGAATAATTAGGGAACCAAAAGGAAGGTAAAGTTGATTTCTAAGAGATTATTGAAATGGAGATTATAGGAACACCTGGGGACCGCCATTAGTTAAGCATCTGACTCTTGGTTTCAGCCCAGACCATGATCTCCAGGTTGTGGAATCAAATCACGCATCAGCAGTGATGCGATACACACTCACTGGGAAGTCAGCTTGGGATTTTCTCTGCCCCTCGCCCCACAATACCCCCAGTAAATAAAACTTAAAAAAAAAAAGAGAGAGAGAGAAAGAAATAGGGATTATATAGTCCATCAGAAGAGAATACCAAAATATTTCACTAGGTTGAGGACAAAACTGGCTAATACATGCAGGGTAATAAGATCATAACTTTTGTGGTTGTTTTTTCTACTAGACAGAAATTATTTCTTTATCTACTGGGTAAAAAGGTGTAAGTTAGCATGTAAATTAATAGTAAATAGAAGTCAAACAAAGGTATATCCTTCTAGGTAATTAAATAATCCTTGGATTGATTGGCCTGGTAGACAGTGCTCCAGGATGACATCTCTAAGTTTTGGTCAGTTGTCATTAAGCGAGTGCTATGGACTCTTAGGTTCACCTGAAATGAAATTATGTCTAAAACGAGCCTCAGAACCCTACTCTAGGGAAACAGTGTTGGGGCGGGTTTGGGGGGATGGCTAAGGACCATTTATTAGCCTGAAGAAGACTTAGTGTGAGGACCCAGATACTCACCTTTGCATTATTCTTAAATTGTAAGTTTGAGGAAATAGTTGAAGAGTGCAGAGATTTTATTTATACTACTTAAAAGCAGCAGCAGTTAAAAGGTCATTACAAGGCAGAAGGGGTGAGATGTGCCTTATGTTGCTCCAAGGAGAAGACAGGGTGACAGTAGAGTTGGTTTGGGATCAATTATAAAAGACAACTTCCTTACTGTGAAATAGCTTCATCCAGGTCAGTGTGTACTTTCAGAACAAGAACATTGCCTCTCTGTGTGTTCTCTGGCGAAAGCACAGCCATCATTGCCTTACCTCACTGGTGAGCAAGTGAGGGAGACAGAGGGGTCACACTTCAGATGAGTGTCTGTCATTCTGTAAAAATTAAGTCACTGCCTTTTAATTAGAAAGTAAAAAGCACTTTTTCCAAAACTTAACAATTCAATATCCTAGAGAGAGACACCCTAAGAAGTCAATTTTGGCTTCTTTGTGATCACAATAGTTGTTGCAGCAAAACCTTTTGATAACATTTTCTATTTAAAAAAAAAAAACCAATAATCCACTTAAGTTTTGCCTTTTTAACTAATATTACTGCTCAGAGAGGTGCATTTACAGTGTTGTTGTTGTTTTTTGGAGGCTTTTTCTTGGCTTGTATTTCAAGTTACTAAATCTCTGCGTCTGAGATTTCACACTTTTTTTTTCCTTCCCACTAAAGCCATTGAAATATAATCACCCAGTCATTCACATCAGAGGTGTAAATGGCTTTTCTGAAGGTTTTTTAAAGCCAATCAAAGTTAGTCACTTTGTGACTTGACTTCTTCAGGTGTTGCAATCAGAAAGCTTAACACAGCATCCCAATTGCAAGGATGCTAAAACTATGTCTTGACCTTGAATCTGCAAGCAGAGGGGTAACATCTGCTAGAAGTGCTCATCCACCACCTCTTTGATTTTATCCATTTGCATAGGATTTACTGGGGAAAGAGAAAAGAGACAATCAAATTGAGCCTTCTATATACCCAAGAGAAAAAAACATGTTTATTTGACTTTCCAGCTCCCAGTGATTGTTGCTGTTACAGTTTACATTTTCAGCCCACGCTTTTTACCATTGATATTTGTAAAAACCTGACTTTAAAAAAATGTATCAACCATGTCACACAAAGGCTGATTTCTCAATTTGTTTCATGTCATCAAAAAGACATACTGATTTGAAGCTTCTCTCAGGTTTACTCTTAAAATGTAACCCTGAGGAAACAGGGTAAGACTGCAAAGATTTTATTTACACTGTTCAGGCTCACAGGCTGTGTAGTCAGGGAGATAGAGATTGAATTCCTCTTCTTACCTTGGTATCTCTGAGACTCAGTTTCCTTCTGTACAAGATGGGGATAATAAATCTACCTCCCTCATAGTGTTGTGAGAGTTTCATAAGATAACATTCATGAAGTCCTTAGCATATCATCGATGTGAGATAAGCACTTCATAAATGTTGGCTTTTATGTAATATTTTGACAATTATTATAATGACTTCACTAAAGCTTGTGGTGTTCTTGTCAGGATTAATGACATTGTGACTGACTCACTTCCTAATACAGTTGGAAAACAGATTTTAGCACTATATAACAATTCATTCTTAGTTAATGAAGTTGAATAAACATTTCTGAGAAAATAAAAAGGAATCTTGAATCCAGAATTAAAAAATTTATCCTATTTGCTAGGAAATTTTTAATATTTTAGGAATGAATATCATTAAGACTTTGGAAGAACTGCAAGGAAACTATTGTGTGTTGGTAACTATATACTTGAAAATTCAGGCAGGAAAACCTGCAGATAATAGTGCTCTGCCTTCCAAAGCAAAGTCATCTCTAAGAATTGGTTATCACCGGGGCACCTGGGTAGCTCAGTTGCTGAGCATCTGCCTTTGGCTCAGGTCATGATCCCATGGTCCTGGGATCAAGTCCTGCATCGGGCTCCCTGCAGGGAACCTGCTTCTCCCTCTGCCTGTGTCTCTGCCTCTCTCTCTCTGTGTTTCATGAATAACTAAAAAATCTTAAAAAACGAATTGGTTATCACCTTGAGACCAAGATCATACAGCAACTAATCCCTACATATATGTCCAAAGCAGAACTCTGTAGAAACTATACTGGTTGTTGAAACCTGCCATCCAGGACCAGTGGCATAGTGGAGTCAGCTCTGGATTTGGAGTTGGGCAAAAGCAGACTCAAATCTAGGTTTTGCCTTTGCCATTTATTTGCTGTGTGACTGGGCAGTTTGCTTGGCTTTTCTGAATGCCCATTTCCACATCTATAAAATGGGTCTAGGGGATCCCTGAGTGGCGCAGCGGTTTGGCGCCTGCCTTTGGCCCAGGGCGCGATCCTGGAGACCCGGGATCGAATCCCACATCGGGCTCCTGGTGCATGGAGCCTGCTTCTCCCTCTGCCTGTGTCTCTGCCTCTCTCTCTCTCTCTGTAACTATCATAAATAAATAAAAAAATTTAAAAAAAAAAATAAAAAAAAAAAAAAAAAAAAAAAAAAAAAAAAAAATATAAAATGGGTCTATTATGTAACCTACTGCCTTCAGTAGGGGAGGGCCAATTTTTAAAATGTGCTGCGTAAAATTGCTGAAGCAAAATACCATTAATAGTCCTGATACTATTACTACTACTGTTAGTATTCTACTATGGCAAAGGAAAATTAGCGGTCACTAGGAAGAGCATGGGTTCCCCTGTACTGTAAGACACCAGTGTGGCTTCACCTCCTCTAATATAAGACAAATGTCCTCTGAGTGGTGACAGTGCTCAACCTCCCTCTGGTTGAAAATTCTTATCCTAGCAAGATACTGTACCTTATTTTCATTAAGTGCTATTAGTGCTGTTGATGTTTCATAATTAACATTAATACAAGTTTCTGTTTTCTTTTATTTGGATGTGGGTGAATTATTAGATAACAAAGGTAAAACTGGTTAGCTTGTAAGCTAAGTTTACCAATTTTTTTCTCCATATACTAAATTATTTACCACCTCATCGTACCTTTACTTGACATTCTTCAGGAGTTTGCCATTATTGATAGGATCAACCCCAAACTCCCTCTTCTGACCACGAGGCCCTTGGTCTCTGATGCCTCCACATCATACTTTCTTCCCACCCTGCTCAACTTTGTATAGTTTTGTGAATCCCCTTCCCTCTTACTGGATTATCCTTGTTTTCCTTTCTGCCAGATCTGTTTCCACTAATTCTTCTAATTAATGGAACAGTGGCTGGCATATAAATGGACATTCAATAAATGTTTAAACAAATTGACTTGAAATCAGGTGACTCCCACATTGACTGAAACAGCCAGATATTTTCATTTCCACATGGCCTTGTGAAGTTTGGAATTCCTCCTAAAGTATGAATATATTCCATGTCATTGAGGAACTGTAGCTCTTAAAAATTACTTTGGCATTTTGCACATTTAACTCTCCTAAATGTGCTGATGAGAACCTGCTTCATAGACCCCAGTGGAGTTGATAAACCACAACACATATTTTAATAAACAGATTAAAAATACAACACTTAAAGTGTTGTATTCGTTACTGCCAACTGCAAAAGTTTGCACAAGAAAGAAGCATTTATTCTATTATTTAACAATAAAGCGAGCTCGTGTGTGAATCTTTGTATGTGGTATATGTCTAAGAAAATCAGAGTGGCAATGTTCATATGAGGTAACCAGTCCCTCTTGCGATACATTCAAAAGAATATTTAGTTACTGTAATGACAAAAAGATTTCATATAAATACCAAAAGGACTTTTTCCCAAATGTAGTGAAGTGGTCCCACTCCTAGATCCTGGGCACAGTATCGTCTCTATCTCTTTCTCTCTCACTCACATGCAATACACACACACACACACACACACACACACATACACACACAGATTCTTTGGGATTTTAAAGTTCCAAGTAGAATTCATTAATAAAAATATGAAACACTTCTCTTGTAGAAATCATAATGAAGTGTTGAGAGATAAAGGAAGAAGTAAGAGGGGCGAATAATCATCTGCTGCTCTAAAACTGAAACCTGTCATGTTAACTCCCAACTCAAACACCTAGTTTTAAAGATTTCCCTTCAAAAAACCTAAAAGCTTGTATCCTGCCTCATTGACAACAGCCTCAAACTGTTTCCTGTCATTGCAGAAAACAAATCTTTTGCTCCTTTCTGCCTAGGGGAGGCAGAGGGACTGAGGTGCTCCTATGTGGCTGAATTAGATGAAAGACTTGCCTTCCACCATGGAGACATGGAGTCTAATCAAGTAAAATGAGTTTTGAGATCCCAGCTCATTTCCTAGGGGAGATCGGTTCACATTACAAAATCACGACATCTCATTCATCACAACTGACGTGGTCTTTGCTCAGGAGAGGACCCCAACTGGGACTGAGCCACCTGTCTTCTCTTGAAAGGGGGCACTTTATCCAAGTTAGAGTTGAAAGTCTTGGAGTGAGAAGGCTTGCCAGCTTCACCCGAGTGATACATATGCAACACGGAAGGCAACTTATGTTTTAAAAAGGGCAGACGAGTTTAAGGAAGATTGGTGGTTGTACTTTCAATGATACTAAACACAATAATTGTGATAGAGAGGCTAAGGCTTTCTAAAGACCCAAGACTGGGGCTCCCCTGTCTTTATCTCCTCGATTTTATTAAACAGAAGTGAGAAGGATCAACATTTCCATGAATCAGAGTTTAGAATGGCAAAGAAAGTGTCCTGCTTTCTAGGCTGATAAAATGATCATCGTCTCTTTTATTTCTTTCAGGGCATCATTATAACACCCCTGCTACTGCTGCTTTTTGTGAGTATTTTGATGTTGTCTTTACTATCTTTTATTAAAAGCCATCTACAACCCTTTGAGAAAGGGCATTAGAATAAAAATTGAAATTTGAATCTTTTTGCTACCATTTGTATCATAGTTTGAACTGTTCTTCCAGTTGAACTGTACAGAATAATAACATGTCGACACAAAGGATCTCTATGGTCTCATGATCCAAGGATGGCATCAGAGCCCAGTTATTAGGCCTCTGACTCCTGGTTAAGTCATTAATTATTACAAATTAATGACCTGAGATATAGGTCACAGATATATGCTTGCTCTTTTCTCATTAGTAAAACTAAAGTGATTGCTAGTGACCCAGTGTTTGACAGCAAGTGCCTTGGACCAGGGGACCCGGGAAAGCTTAAGTTCCAAGGCTGGTAGTAACTGGCTTCCTCATTCTGGGGAATGCTGCCTCAATTTTTCCATCTATAGAATGGGAAACAATAACACCTATCCAGTTGTCTGCCAGGGATAATAAAATGTGCTTCAGAAATAGAAAATACCAGCTACTGGTTAACTAAACAAAAATTGTTCTGAAAATAAGAACTGCTAATTAACTGTCTTATTTCTTTTGGTGCTGAGCATATGAGGAATTAGATGAAAGATTATAATAGAAATTAATGTTATCTCATGCTGAGAAAAGCGTATGTAATCATGAATGATACCTAAAATATTTTATGAACTGTGCATTTTTCATACACAACATTTCCCAAATATAAATCATTCCACTCATCACTGAAATGGAGTTGGGGATCATTTCTCGGAGTGAAATGTAGCTGTTTGACTAGCACTATTTGTCAGTGAATTAAAACTATAGGGAAAATTTATTTAATTATAGTGTAATTACCCAAGTTGGAATTCAATTAGAGTAATAGTGTGAGGGACTTCATTTCTTACAAGCTGTGCAGGAAGTGGAGAGGGAGAGATGCCCTCCTAAACAGTTGGATTCTGCATCTTTCATGAAAGACATTACCTTCAAGTAATAAACCTCCGCTTCTCCATCCCATCTTGAAATGCTGGCTCCATGCTGACAAGGTTAAGAAGAGTCAAATCATCAGATCACTTCGCTCAGCATAACAAACCTAATTAATGTGGATGCTACCAATTCAGAATTCGCAGTGAGTTGCATTAATACAGTGAATATTGATTTGCATTCATTGGGAAGAAAAGTCTTCGTATGCGCCTAACTGCTCACTCGATGTGAGGAACTGGGATCACCCCCTCCGCGTTCTCTCCGAGACCCTGGATCATGATTTCTGAGGGATAGCCACTCACAACAGGCACAGGATGTAGGCCCTTCTGAGGTCCCCACTTGCAGTGGGTCAGAAGACGGGTGGAAAACACAACAAATGGCTCTGTAGTGCAGGTTTTCTCTGCTGCAGAAGAGTGACGTCTTGTACTCATGTGACTCTTCAGACAAGCTAGGGAGAAGCCACAGCCACAGCTATGGGGCTGAAACCTAGGATAGCACTTTTGAGTATCTCAGAGACTGGAATCTCTCAGACCCTGTTTCAGCTCATGACTGCAGAACCACACGAGTTCTTTTCTCCTTCTCCTGCCCATTTCCAGCCATAACAAGAAATGTTCTCAGCTCATTAACATTATGACATCACACCGTTGCAAGCTTTCCCCTATTCTTAGACCCGTAGGCTGGTAGCTTTAGTTGGTTCAACATTTTAAAATAATCAGAAAGGATGAATACCTACCATTTACATTGACGTGGATGGAACTGGAGGGTATTATGCTGAGTGAAATAAGTCAATTGGAGAAAGATAATTATCATATGGTTTCATTCATTTGTGGAATATTAGAAATAGTGAAAGGGGACTCTAAGGGAAAGGAAGGAAACTGAGTGGGGAACCATTAGAGAGCAAAATAAACCATTAGAGACTCCTCTAACTCCGGGAAACAAAGGGGTTGCAGAAGGGGAGGTGGGTGGGGGGATGGGGTAACTGGGTGATGGGCATTAAGGAGGGCACGTGATATGATGAGCACTGGGGTGTTATACTATATGTTGGCAAATTGAATATAAATAAAATTTAAATAAATAAATAAACAAACAAACAAACAAATAAATAAATAAATAAAGGAGCTACAAGAGTGAAAGAGACCCCAAGACCCTCAACTTCAAAATTTAATGCTTCTCCTCTGAGCTAAGCTGTCTCAAGAGGTTCAATGACGTCATCACACGACATTAACAGACAAGTTTGTGTTACATAACCTTAAATCACATGCACAGTATAGAACACTTTTTGTCTATTAGGGTTGTCATGCATTCTACAAATAAAGGTCGTTGCTTAAACACTTGAATTACTGGGCTTCATTTACTGAGTAGGACAAATATCTGAGCGACTTAAATTGGAACACATTCTGTAAAAGATGTAATGTTTTCTTATCAGCACCCCCGTTATGGGTTGATTTGTGTCCTCCAAAAAAAATTATGTTGAAATTCTAACCCCTACTACATCGGAATGTGACCTTATTTAAAAATAGGATCATTGCTGTTATAATTATTTAAGATGAAGTTCTACTAGTGCAGGTTGGGTGCTTAATCCAATCCTAGTGTCCTAACAAGAAGAGGAGTCAGTCACAGAGGGAGAAATGGCAAGTCATGATGAGACAGGTAGTAGAGTGATAGCAGGTATCACAGCTGGAAGAGAGAAGGAGGGATTCTCCCCTATAGACTTCAGAGGCAGCACAGCCTTACTTGATTTCAGACTTATAGCTTCCGGAACTGAGAAACAATCGATTTGTTTTTTAAGCCACCCAGTTGTGGTATTTTGTTAAAGAAGATGAGGAAACATACAACCCTGGAAAATTGAATTGTTTCTTTAAAATCATATCTTGAAAATGGAAATTTCTAAATGTCCAGATGCAGTAGCTAGTAAAGGCCTTGTTTACTGATGGAATTTTCAGGTCTCTGTATTTTTGACCTCTCCTCAGAATGTCCCCCTTCACCATCTTGCTCCAACTGAAACCTGTCCCCTGAGTCAAGTTTCTGCCGCAGGTGTCTTTCATATCACTGAGCCTTGAAGTGGGGCAAGCTGTCTTCCTTGCACCTCATTACCAATTCCAGATCATTTCCTGTGCCTTCTCCATAAAATATTCTCATTCCTTTAAAAGTTATGCCAATATGTGTATATCATATCACCTGCTACCCCTTCTTGCTGGAATTATCAGTAGAACTCTAGGTCACTCTCTGAGTCCAAAAAATGTTAGCACCTCCCCATTGTCTTCTTTTTTAATCGTATACTTAGATTAATTCTTTATATTTTTCAGTATTCACATAATTTATCTTCCTAATACCCTGGCCTTTAAAGAGCCAAAGAGTCAAGAGCCTTCTTGTCTCTTCTCCACTAAGAATGCCTTCCACTTCATCTCAGCCAGTCACCCTTATAGACAGACACTTTATTACTACTGATAACAGCATCCTTTCATACTCCTTTTCATATGTCTTCTGTTACCAACAGCTCCTATCTTTGTGACCTATTCTTCAAACTTGCTAGAATGGCCAGTTTATTTTCCTTACCACCTTAACAAAGCCTCTAACCTACTCTACCCTCACGTCCCATCTTACCTAGTCAAGATCTCGTGGTCCGTCATTATAATTATTGTATCGCATACACCATCAGCAACTTTATTCATTTCTTACTGCTTCATATTTGCATAGCAAAGTGCCAGCCCTGCTTAAAGCCAACTCTGTACCTTCCTGCCTGTGTACCTGAACATGGCTGGAACACACACGACCATGCTGACTGGTCTCATTTGAAATTCATGACAATTAACTGTGCACCTAGTGATCCTACTACCATCCCCTAATTAATCCTCATTCTACTCTCTAGAGAACCATTTCATACTTTCTTCTTGCTTCTCAAATTTCTGATTCCTCTTCTCCTTTTTCATCTCATCTGATACAGAAAGGAAATTAGCCAATGAGGAAATTAGAAGCAATCAGAAATTTTATAAGATCTCACTTACCTGCATCTAT
Organism: Canis lupus dingo; assembly: GCF_003254725.2. Classification (NCBI taxonomy): domain Eukaryota; kingdom Metazoa; phylum Chordata; class Mammalia; order Carnivora; family Canidae; genus Canis; species Canis lupus. The sequence goes on along the minus strand of NC_064257.1, from coordinate 44,829,210 downwards.
ATTCTTTGCCTTTTCTCCTGTTTCTTTGCCCTCATGTAAGGCCAGTCCCTCCTGTTGCATTATCTCTTATTGCCAACTTAACAATATGATTCACACAGATTTCCCTCTTTCTCCTATATTATCAAATTTTCTGTCTCTGCTGAATCATTTCTATTAACATCGATGTATTCTGTAATATTACATATCTTAAAAATTAAATCTCACCTTATCCCACCTCCATCTCTGTCCTCTGTTTTATGGCAAAATTACTCAAAAAAGTTATTTAGACTTATTCATCATTCATTCAGTAGTAAGTATTGAGTTCTTCCTATATGCCAGGCACTTTGCTGGGTGCCAAGGATATAGCAATGAGCAAAAAGGTACATCTTTGCTGTTGTGGAAGTTATACTAGTAGTAAGAAACAACCAACAAATAAGTAAAAACATAATGTATAAGATGAGTGATACATACTAAAGAGAAAAATAAAATGAAGGAGGGGAATAAGAAGTGCCAGAATGGGTTAGAGGAGTTAAAATGGCTCTTTTAAATAGGGCAGTCGGGTGGAACTCACTGAGAAAATGATGTTTGAACAAAGATCTAGAGGAGATAAGAAAGACTTCTGATGCCTTCTGATGGTAGAGTATTCCAAGTGGAAGGAATCGCAAGTGGAAAAGTCCTGAGAGTGTGTATGGTGTCCACAAGGAATAGTGAGCAGGCCAGTGTGGCTAGAATGCAGTGAGCAAGGAAGAGAGTAAATAGAGTTGAAGTCACAGTCATAGCAGGGGCCAAATGATATAAGATCTTGAAGTCCTCTTTTAAGGAATTTGAACTTGAATTTGAGAGAGACAGGAAATCATTAAAAGAGTTTTGATAAGAGAATGGCATGTTCTGGCATACCTTTCCAAAGGATGATTCTGGATGCTGGGTTGAAAATAGCTTTTTGGAGATAATGATGGAGCCAGGAAGACCAATTAGAAAGCTAGTGCAATATCATAGCAAGAGATGGTTTAGCTTGGACCAGGTGGTTGAGTAAATCTGGTGGGAAGTAGAACTTGAAAGAACTGAAAGATTGAATAAAGGTTATGAGGGAACAGAAAAGACAAGGATGACTAAGTCTGTGTAACTGGAAGGATGGAGTTACCATTTACTAAGATAGAGAAGACCATAGGGTTGAGCAGGCTAAAGGAACTCATAAAAAGCTCAGTATTGCACATACTTGGATGAAGATGCCTTTGAGACATCCAAGTAGAAAAGTAAGCAGTTGACTATAGGAGGGGAAGAGGTCTGGATAAGAGATACACATTTGGGAGAGGTCAGCTTAGAAATGGATTAGAAATTAGAATGAGACTAGCAAGAGACAATAGAGAAGAAAAGATATTAGTGGACTGTGTTCTGGGGCATCCTAATATTAAGAACTCCACAAAGACTACCAAGGATATCCAGTTTGCTTAGGAAGAACACCAAGAGATTTTGGTGTCCTAGAAGCTAGCAGAGGATGTGTTTCAAAAGAGGAAATGGTTAACTACTTCAAATAGTGGTAATAGTTCAGATAAAATGAAGTCTGAGAATCAACCACTGATTTCAACAAATGGAAATCACTGGGGACCTAACAATAAGCTATTTCAGCAGAGTTGTGGAGGTAAATACCTGATTAAAGTTCCAGAATGAATGAGAAAGAGTTAAAGACAGTGATAATCATTAATTCTTTGGAGGCATTCTGGTATAAAAGATGCAGAAATGGGACAACAACAAAGTTAACATAGGATCTATTTTTAAGTGGGGAAAACTATTAGGGTATTTGTATTGATGGATTAATTGTTAGAGAAGAAACAATTCATACAGAAAAAAAGAAGGGAGGAGTTTTAGACCCATATCCTTGAATGGGAGAAAGAGGGTGAGCTTTAGATCACAAAGGGAGAGCATGGTCTCCTAAGCACAGATAGTTCATAGTAATAGGAGGAAAGCATGGTATCAGGGCAAAGATGCAAGTAAACTGGTTCATGTAACTATAGGAGCTTGTGTAAGTTCTCTTAATATTGTTTATATTTTCCCAGTGAAATGACAAGTGAAGTTAAGGGTGGAGGACCAAAAAAGGCAAGGAGGTATTGGAGATTTGATGAGGCGAAGATATGAAATAGTTCTGTGGGAGAGTGAATGGATTGGGCAAAGAGTGAGATGCTCTAGCAGCACCAAGAACCATCCTGAGTCTTTGCACTTGGCACTAGCTCAACCTGGATTTCCCTCTCAGATATCCACATGGCTCTCTCCTTCACTTTCATCTCTGGTCTCCAATAAAATGTCATTTTAGGAGAGAATCCTTTCCCAACTATTTTGTGTGGAACAACATACCCTCTATCCACCAATCTCTCCCCACCTATCATGCTCAGTTGTTCCTTTTAGCATTTACTATCACATGGCATCTTAACCATTTGGTAGTCTGTTTATTATCTGCCTTCCCAACTAGAACATAAGCCTCACAAAAAGCAGATACTTTGTCTGCTTTGATCACTGCTGTAACCCCAAAGGCCCAAAATAGTGCCTATCCATGGAAGCCACTCAAAAACATTTTTTGAATGGATGATTTGTAAAGGAAAATGTTTCTGTACTCAGAGCACTTCTGACACCAAATGTATGATGTTTCCACACCAAGCAATTCTCCACTTTTCTGCAGATGCCAAATGGGTGTCCTACAGTTTTAACACTGCACAGAGTTAGCATAGAAGGGAAAGGGCTCAATCCCACAAGACAGCCTCCCACTTCAAGCACCAACTGTAAGTAGTGGATTTCCAGGGTACCCACACTTCTCTCTGACTTGGCTTCAACTCAGGGGATCCCATGACCCCCTCCCCAGTTTGATAATTTGCTATTATGGCTCACAGAACCCAGGGAAACATTTACTTGCTATTACCAGATTATTATAAATGATACCATAAAGAATACAAATGAAAAGCCAGATGCAGAGGTACATAGGGCAAAGTCTAGAAAGGTCCCAAGTGCAGGATCTTATGTCCCCAAGCAGCTTGGGGTGTACTAACCCCCTGCATGTGGATGCATTCACCAATCCAGGAAGGCTCTGAACCCTCTGCGCCAGGAACTGGGGGCAAAATGCAAATATTGTAGTAAAAGATTTTCCTATCACCCCTATGACTCAGGAAGTTACAGGTTTTGGAAGCTCTGTGCCAGGATGTATATATTTCTTACTGTATGACATCTCAGATGGATGGATGAGTGAATACATCTATCCGAAGAGTTGTGTTAGGACTACTTTTTGTTACATGCTCTAACTTCAGGCACACATTCCTATATTATGAAGCCACTTTGACGGGACTGGCTTCATTTTCCCTCACAGTCTGTGTGTATAAAGGTAGCATGGTATGGTGAGAAGGCATAACATTTTGGTTCAATTTGCAGCCAAAATGTTGTGTAACAGTCGATTTTCCTTAATCCTTCTCAGCTTCAGTTTTTTCCTCTGTAAAATGAGGATTATGATAAGATGAAATGAGTTAATTTATGTGAAAGCATGCTGTAAGCTATAAAGAATCACACAAGTGATTATTTACATTTGACACTTTAAAAAGGAAAACAGAAAATAATTCCAGGAAGAATGTCATGATTCTGCAGAAATGCTTATCTGGGATGCAGTAATAGTCCAGCGAGCCGAGACCTAAATAATGAACTGAGTCTTAAAATTTAAACCTGTAAGATTCCATAATCATTTATAGTCTATAATCTTATAATCTTACATGTAAATAAATCCAGGGTTCACCATGGCTGACAGTAAGAGCAGTAAAGCTTTTCTTGAAATACCACCATTTGCTCCTAAGATTCGAAGTGATTTTAGATATACTACCTCAGTTTTCTTGATAATATACTGCTGATATTGGCAGGGGCAGAAATTATTGTCTTTATGTAATCAGTGGATATGCACCAGTCCATGGAGTTCTATCATAAGGATAAATTAACCCTTGTCCAGCTTTAAAAACTGCACTTATATGTTCATTACTTAGAATCCCATATTAGTTTTCCTTACAAAACAATGTTACAAGTGGTTAGCATCCACTAGATTTGAAGTTCTACTAGGCCAGGAACCAGGCATGCCTTATTCATTAACTCATCTTCAATGCCAAATATTCAATAAATATTTGTTAGAAGGAGGGGAATAGGAAGGTGAGTGAATAGTGAATGATTAGAGTGGTTCAGAAGATAAATGGATGGTTAGGGCAGCCCGGGTGGCTCAGCTTCATTCAGCCCAGGGTGTGATCCTGGAGACCGGGGATGGAGTCCTGCATTGGGCTCCCTGCATGGAGCCTGCTTCTCCCTCTGCCTGTGTCTCTGCCTCTCTCTCTCTCTCTCTCTCTTTCATAAATAAATAAATAAATAAATAAATAAATAAATAAATAAATAAATAAATAGTTAGAAGGTTGGGGTCTCATCCTGATGCATAAAATCTTACCTTGTGTTTGCTATGAAAAAGAATTTATAGTTTTTTTTTCAATAATATTAAGCAAAACATCCATTCTTTTATTCAGTGTTTGCCTACTGTGCACTGTGAATATTACAAAGATCAATCTCACATTGATCCTTCTCTCAAAGAATTTATTTAATAGAGAAAATAGAATATATACATAGATAATTAAAATCTAAGCCAGAAATTATAAGTATCACAAGTATCAAAATATTTCAAAGGAGATTACTAAAATAGAAAATATTTCATTTAATAGAGAGGGAGCGAGGTTATAAAGAATTTTGTACTGAAAGGAAACTTTTTTTCTTTTCTTTTTTTAAAGATTTTATTTGAGAGAGAGAGAGAGAGAGAACACAAGCAGGGAGGAGAGGCAGAGGGTAAGGGTCTGTTTCTCCCTTGCCCTCTGCCTGGGATGATGCAGGGCTCTATCACAGGACCATGGGATTATGACCTGAGCTGAAGGCAGGTCCAACTGAGCCACCCACATGTCCCTGAAAGGAAACTTAATTTGAGGAAAAAGAGAAGGTTAGATGGAAACTTCTGATGTTTCTCAAAGGATCTCCTGCTTACTTCAGATTTTTTCACATGCATGGCTCTGATTCTGTTATGTCTAACAATCACTTAAAAATTTGCCATGTCTTTCCTTTCTTTGATGTGGTTGTTTACCAGCTATTATTCTAGGCTTTGTTCAGCAGGAAGTAATAGAGAATACTGAAGAGAGACTTTAAAGCTGGAACAGTATAGTGTGGTAGTTAAGATGAAGAGGAGAGTGCTGAGGTCAGCACTTAGGCCCTGAGGTCAGCCAGTTCAGGTTTGAAGTCCACGTGAACCATAGTGGGAGAGTCCAGCAGGCAGTATGGAGCTCTTGCTTCTGTGAAATCCTGTTCCCCTGAAGCCTCCTCAGCTGCTGCCCAACATCATCTTCCCAACTACATCTTGCTTACTCTGGGGAATGAAAGTAAACAATGTAAACTTCTTTCTTACTTCCTCTGAAAATTAAGACCAAGGGTGGGGATAACTGGGCTCATGCCACAGAACAAAGCCAATTCAAAGCAGCTGTGATCTATAGAAACTGTATATTAGAGACCACGTTCATGGTCTCAAATTCCAGGAGTCTGTAGACTACCAATGTATTTAAATAAGTATGTTTAGCAGGAGAAGATTAGTGATACTTTGAGCTTGTGCCATTAAAATGCAACAGATCAAGGCCTTGCTTCTACCCTAGCCATAAAGTCATTGAACATTGAGGCCTCTGGAAACATGCAGAGTCCAAACTTTGACCACTGCTGAAAGTCATGTCTTCAGAGTCATAGATCAGACCACCTTCATATGTGGGGATGATCACATCAATACCCTTAGGATATCTGATGAACATTTACCTACATGCTTAACCATTAGGTAGCATGTAAGCACCCCTTAAGTAAGTATCCTATCAATTGATTTTATATGACTTGACTTCTTAGGAATCTGGCCTCTCTGTATCTCTCTTTTTTAAAGATTTTATTTGTTTATTTATTTCAGAGACAGAGAGCATGAGTGGGGGTTAGGGTCAGGGAACCTAACGTGGGGCTTCATCCCAGGACCCTGAGATCATGACGTGAGCTAAAGGCAGACGCTTAAACAACTGAGCCACCCAGGTGCCCGTCCAGTCTATCTTCAAGCAGATATTTATAAGGCATTATGATAATTGCACACATATATATATACACACATGCACACGCACAAACATGGATGTATACTCACATGCATGCACACTAGGCTCTGTTTCTGAGCTAACTATATATGTTCCATTGATGTGACTGTCTCTTCTGTTACTTTCCATTTCAATGGTTCTTAAATTCAAAAGGCTCGAATTTCACACCATATAAGAAACTGTATTTTTCAGGGAGGAGAGGGGGAAATAAGGGGAGAGATAGAATAATTTTTATCAAGTATCTATAATTTGTACTTCATACAAAATCCCATTATTCCCTTTAGACATATTGTCCTCACTTTATATGAGAAAACTTCGATTCAAAGAAGGTTTGTAATTCATTGGAGGCTGTGCAACTAGTAAAGAACACAAGGCACTTTCAGCCAGGTTCTGCGTCCCCTTGAATGTTCTTTTGTAAGTTATGCTTTCAAAGCATGCCTCTTAGGAGACACAGTTTCTTTTAAGACAGACTACCAGCACTCAATTATTATTTCTTGAACATGGATATTTTAGGTAACGTAGGAAAGACAAAAGAGAAGGAGGCATAATTATTGCCTTGAAGAAACTTACGGCTTCTTTGGGTAAACGAGAACCAAGAACTCAGGAGAAACTTAGAGGAAAAAATTAACTGCTAACCTCCACGGTTCCGACTACATGGTTCAAAAGTTCATGTAGGAGAGAGAGCCAGGGTAGGGGAGACCGATCAGTGGCAGCTTTCGAGGCTACAATCATCATTAGTTTCCCTAGTAATTGGCCATCTGTGATAGAAAATTATTGCACTTTTAATCCCATCAATATAAACAGAAACAATGCATATAGCCATTAGTGTCATGTACAATACTCCGATTATTTTTTATAGTATGTTCCTAACGATGGTTGCATAATTGATGGTCACACATGTGGGTGATGCACAAATTGATCAAACATAAAGCACTTTAAGAGAAACTATCCATTTGATTGCCCCAGTTGCTTCACACTGAACCAGTATTTCCACCTTGTGCCCAAGAGTGTTCCTAAAGCAAGTGAAGACAAATCTCCTCCTCTTAAACCTGAGAGTAGCTTCTCTTTGGGCTGCATGTGTAAATCTCTTAGAAATGGTTCTTACACAGAATTTTGTAAAGCAAAATAATCTGTGGAGTCTTTTGTAAATGGTTGCACCAGGACTCCTCCTAGATCTACGGAACCATGATGGACTAGGGGGAGCACCTCATAAGCAATTTTCAAATACTCCAGAAATGACATTGATAAACCCCTTCTCCCTTATCAGGATCGCCGACCCAGAGGGGCCAATGGCACTGCTTGTCTGGGCCTTCTCAAACTTAACTGAAAGGAGGCAGTAGCGTTGGATGAATTCAGCACTGCCCTAGTAAGGCTTTTCCCTTGGCCTTTGGTTTCCACCCCAACACCAGCTGCTGCTGCTGGTGCTCCCTGGGCAGATAGGGTCTGGCCAAGGTGAAAAGGACACCACTTCCTTCATGCCACTCTTGTCTTTTGGTCCCAAGCTTAGAGCACTCTTCTGGGGGAACTTAAATGTCTGCTCTTCTTAAGGGATTTTCTGGCAATAGTAGGCTCTTTGGTTTCTGAACCAAACAGATCGACAAGACCAAATTCTGTGGTCAGGGAATTAGGAGCAAAGTTTGTTCCTAGATGCCTCTGAGTATCTCTCTCTCCAGCCCTCCAAGCCTTGGATCCCCCCCATAGCTTTTTCTCTCTGGGTTATGATAAGCCAATTTACAGTTTATCTGGGCACATTTCACCAAACATCCTGTGTGGTTTGAGTAACCAGAATTTACAATTGCACAGAATTTCCATCAGTTATTGGAAGATAATCTTATGTTTTAAATTAGCATATAACAAAAAGAAATGTTTTACATAATTTTTTTATCTTTGAAAATTAGCAAAAGCCTATTTTATTCTTTACTTCTCAAAGAAAGAAAAATGCCATCTAGATATAAAAAGGCTCATTTCCTCTGCTAAGTATTTATCTTGCATACAGTAACCCAATTTTAGTTTTATACATGCAGCTGAATCGATAAGGCTGTTTAACAATCCTATTTTAATTTTGATAAAAATCGTAGTCATTTTTACATTGAGCCTGTCAGCTAGCGTACATTTAAGTCATTGATTTTGTGTAAGTAATCAATGTAGTTTGCATGTTTCCCTGTGAGAGAAGGGGCAGCAGGAATGAAAGAAAAGCTGAACTGTAGTTTCTGGGGAAAGATGGAAATCTAGAAGGATTTGGGAGATTGGGGCCTGGGGACACTCTCCCTTATTCTGTCTGCATGCTTGTCTGTGACAGAAAGGAGACAGGTACTTATGAGTATGTCTGTGTAGGGGTACAAGAAAATTAGAGCCAATAGTTAAGTGAGCCCCCTTCTTTTTCCCTCTCCCCAGGGCTGGGCTCTGCAGACCATGACGAGAAGGTAGAAATTGGGCAGGAAGTGAACAAATCCTACTCTGTATCTGAAGCGGCTTCTTCCTGATTTTCTCACAGATGAGATTTACCATTCATCATTCTACAGTGTAAACTGTAAATATCTATTCTTATATTTTCCCTGAATATGGCACTAATGAAAGCAAAGACCAATCACCAAGGGTGAATTATTTAGTACAATAATGTTTTAATAGCTGAGAGGAAACACGAATAGTAGAGACGCCTGTGGCTAATGGATTTCCCTGGTAGGAGATAAAAGGCTGATTACACAGCAGAGCAAGTGAAGACCTGGTGCATTAATGACAATTTACAGGTCAGCTCACTTAGAGAAGTGATTTAAAACGCACCATCTGTTTTCTAACTGTAGGTTGATAACTATGATTTTACAGACAGTCAGTGTCTCCATCAAGAATTGTTACTTATTTGTCTGAGTCTTGGTTGGCCCCATAATATTTTACCCACTGGGCCCCCAGATTCTTTCCAAATCAAACAGTTTGTAAATTGAATGGATTGATAACAGTCAATCCTGCTTCTATTCAGCCTTTCTCTGCCAGGTTAGAGAATTAAGTCCTAATGCCCTAAGACATCCATTGTGTGTGTTGGATTAACTCTTTCTGATCCATTTACTGCAGTACTAGCTAGGTACCATCCTTGACAGGGTTGAGAAAATAGTGACTCAAGTAATTGCTCCTTTTCTGTGACTCAAATCTGGAACCCCAGTTGAGAAAGGCTGCATCATCAACTACTACTTATCAAGTTTCTCCCCACCCCTCCTCTTTCTTTCTCCTCCCTCTTCTTGCTTCTGCCTGCCTTCCAATTCTCCATCTCCATGCAGACGCAGACACACACACACACACACACACACACACACACACACACCCTCTCTTTATTTCACATGGGCAAGAAAGGGGGAGCCCAGCTTTGGCTTCCACTCCTGCCGCCCTTCCCATTTCACTGCTCTGTACCTTTAGTAATTAATATGCAGCAGAGTGTAAGAATTAAGTATGACTGCTGGGGATCGACTTCCGGGTTTAGATCCTGGCTCTGTCACTCTCTAGCTGGTGACTTTGTCCAACTGTTCTGTGCCACTATTGCCATATATGAAAATACAGGTACTAGTAAGACCTACCTGAAAGGTTAAATTATTGACACACAGTAAGCATTTAGAGCAGTGTCTGGCACATAGAGATTGTACAATAAAAGTTGTCATTATTGCAATTATAGGAGATGGTTGGGAGGCCAGACAACTGATCCTTTTCTGGGGTCTGTAAACTAAGTAGGGCTTTGTAACATAACTTGTAGTTGGAAGGAGGAAGTAAAACATTGTCAGGCCTGTTTTTCTACCTACGTATTGTTGACATTCATTATTTGAACTCACAACTGTTGTTGAATACCTACAATGTACGAATGAGTGATTCTCAAAGGGTGAATGAACCCTAGCTCAGCAGCGTGGGCATCAATGGAGCCATATTAGAAATGCAAATTCTCAACATCCTCCCCATTCTTCTCTGAAGGTGGGGCCAAGCAATCTATGATTTAAGCAGCCCTCCAGATGTTTCTGATAGTGCTAAAGCTTGAGAACCACTGCCCTAGCTGTAGAATGTAGTCAGTCTGCTGGGCACTGGGAATATAAAAATGAATGACCCTGTCCCTGGACCTTCTGGAACACAGTCTACTGACAGACAAATTTGCACACAAGAGCAACCAAGGATTCTGAGAGTAATGGTAGAAATGCAGAGCCACAAAAGAGGCCACATCTGTGCTACAGGAGGAAGGTTTGGAAAGAATTTCTAATGTGATAATTGAACTAACTCTTAGACAAAGACTACAACTTTTAAATATGGGAAGGCGTTCTGTAGAAAGGAGTACATGCACATGGTGATGGGTGGACATGCACACACACCTCAACTTTTTTTTTCAATCCTTAAAAAATAAAGTTGTTGTTGTTGTTGATGGTGGTGGTGTTTTTTGAAAGAGAGCTTGAGAGGGAGAGAGAAAATCCCAGGCAGGCTCCACACTCAGCACAGAGCCCAGCTCATGGCTCCATCTCACCACCCTGAGATCATAACCTCAGCCAAAATCAAGAGTCAGATGGTCAACTAACTGAGCCACTCAGGTGCCCCCGCACCTCAGCTTTTAAAAAACTCCTGAAGAGGAAGGGTTTTCAGTTGTGTTCACTGTTGGATTCCCAACGCCTAAAACATGCTCCTGGCTCACAGGAGGCACCAGTAACTATTTGAATGATTCAACACAAAGGTCCTAAATCTCCACATATTTAAGTTTCACTGAAACATTTCTTATCAGCATGGTATTAAAACAAATTGGCAAACCTAATTGTGAGCTCTGTGCTTTAAAGCATTATATTCCTAAAAGAAATTAGCGAGTGGCCAGATTGTTCATTTAACACAGTGTATCCTAAAATATGGGTTGGCAGTATGAGACTGTCACCTTTAAGTGTGCCAGGTAGCTCAGTGAAGCTCAGAGCAAGTCTTGATACATACTTATCCTGAACCTGCAACTCTATCCAAAGGTACAAATTATTGATGCTTCTTATAAACACGTTGGTCTTTACAATAGAAACCCTGACAGATTCTTCATTAAAATGTGAAGAACCAGATATCCCAGGCAGCATATTTCCTTCTGCTTTAGTTAAAATCAACTCTGCATACATACTCTGGTACTTTTCTGGTCATGCTCTCATATGTTAGTCTATGCCAAATGCTAGCTCTTCTTTCTTCTGGATGCCAGAGTGTACTTCATAGCATCAGAAACTTCCCCAAGGGTGTCTCTGCATCTTCACACTGACCACAGCAACAGGTCTGGTTGGTGATTCAAAAGAAAGGACTTATGCCAAATTAGACCTCAGAACTGAGATTTCCTTCCTTTCAGAGCCACTTCTAAGGGAACCATCCTGCGGGATTTCCTCCCCAGCATCACCACGTACGTTGTCTGGCTTCATGTACCCTGTTAATTACATCCCTGGCCAGCTTGCTCTGGCCTCTGATCTGACAAAGCAGGGAGGTCCTCCTCCAACCTGCGTTTCCAATCAAGTGGGCCAGAGATCATAGGTGTTTTAGAGGACAAAGGGACTTTGTAGATCACCCTTTCTATTGTCTTCTAGAAACACAAGCCTTCTAAACATTGAACATGCAATAAAATAAAATAAGATAAACAGAGAGGGAGGCAAACCATAAGAGATTCAACTCTAGGAAACAAACAGGGTTGCTGGAGGGGAGGTGGGGGGATGGGGTAATTCAGTGATGGGAATTATGAAGGGCACTTGGTATAATGAGCACTGGGTGTTATATGTAACTGATGAATCACCAAATTCTAGCTCTGAAACTAATAATACACTATATGTTGACTAAATTGAATTTAAATTAAAAATTGTAAAAAAAACATTGAACATGCAAATGGTCTATTGTATGATAGGTGGAGAAGTTAAAATGGATAAAAAATTTTAAAACCAAAGTTGACATTAATTTTCCTTTACTCCTCTTATCCCCAAATGCAATCTTTTAAATAGAATTGGGAATAAAAATAACTCCCAAACTAACTTAATAAATGATTTTTAAAATATACTTCAGGTTTGTATTTTTATAACTTTAGAAAAAAATAGGTATATGATTTTGAATAAGAGTTTGGCACTTTTTAGTACTTTATATTTACAAATTACTTCATTTGTTCATTGTGTACAGCTTTATTATCTGCAAATGTGTTCTCTCTGCCAGGTATTGGGTTAAACATTGGGCTTACAAAGGGAATATAGCTTGATAGGGTTATTCATTAAAACATTTTAAAGACACATTGAGTAACAGTAGACTTGAGATAGAATGGGGAATATGTCAAATTACCCATGAGATTCCAGGCAAGAACTGACAGCTTTTACTTGAAGGTTATCACCCAGAATCCTACTACGTCTCTCTAAACATTGTGAACTTTATGGTTGAGCATTGAGTTGGATGTTTTTGAACTTGAAAATCTGTTCTTTAAATTTTATCTTTCTGTTCATCTAGGGTCTCAATTTCTCTGTAAAGTATGCATTTTTAAAATCTCGATCTTATCTCAGGAGCATCTTTAGGGTTAATATTCGTGAAAAGAAATATATATTTGTTAAATGCCCTGTATTTCAAAGACACTGTTGCTCTAAAATAGGGTGTGATTATTAGCTCTTAATATTTCGGCTTGGCATAAGAAGCAACATCTAACAGCCTTGTAGCATTTAACATGCCAGGAATCCTAGGTGTTCACGTTTCTGTTCATAGTTTCCCTTTTTCTGTTTGTCTTTCTTCCTCACTTTAGTTTGTACTAATTATGGAGCAACAGGTTAGAGGCTACAGTTTTTATGGGTTAAGCTCACAGCCAGTGGTCAGTGCTGAAGCGAGTATTAAGTGAATGCAAACCTCTACTGGGCAGGACATACATGCTTGGCATCTTGAGTGCATATAGATTGGGGTTAAGGATGGGGGCAGAATAAAAATATACCAGGGTGTAGAAAAGATTTTGGTAAGCTAGTTCATGCAGGAATTAGAAATCAGTGAAAACACTGATCCCACATCATTTCATTCAGAGCTGTTGACTTCATTTATCTAACTATTTCCTTTGTTTTATTTAACATTCAGGGCCCTTGGTGCCAACTATATCAAAGTCCTTCACAAAAAGTATATTCCAAAAAGTATTTACCCAAGTTTAATTAAACTTGGTTAAATGCGAAAATTGAGGTTTCATCTGCAGGGGGAGGATGGAAATAAGTTCCAAGTTCCAGGGCGATCATTATTGATGATTTGGGAGAACCTGGCTGCAAAAGGGACTCTTAAAAGAGATAAACAGCTATGAACCAGGCAACTGTTTGTCCAGAGAGGTTTGAAAAGCAGAAGGAGGTTTTGAAAGCTATTACCAAGTTAATAGGAAGCCTACAATTCTTGGTGGTTGAGATTAACATGAGTGTGGGACTATGTTTATAGACAAACTACCTGTGCTACCAGCAGTAGAATCTTTACAAAGCTGAGATTGCAGTTGTTAGTGAAAATGAACCAAAAAATGAGGAGGGAGGAAAAAATAGGAATTATGAGCAGTGTCAAAACATACACATTTAGAAGAGATATATTAAAATTTTAACTTGGAAAATAATTTATGTTTCAGGAATTCTCATTTCCTAGATTTTGTGTAAGAATAAATTTTAAAGGTATATGAGATTCATTGCTTTGTTTTGAAGGAGTAGAAAAGTTAGAAACTATTTCACTTGCATAAATAAAAATATCTTGAGAAGCGAATGATGAGACACCCTTGTTTGTTTTAGGGGTCTGCAGATAGGAGAAAGAGAAAAGAGTATAGGTGAAATATCACACCATATGATTATGAACAGTATGAACACAGAATAACTTTACTAGTCAGTAATGTAATTAATAATAAGCAATGTAAGTTAATTGCAAAACCATAGTCATAATTTTTCCTCAATGCTAGTTTCCCATAAAAATTATATGTTAAAGTACATAGTCTCTTTGGCACTAAATTTAGAAAATTAAAAGTAATTTCACTTGCTCTTTATATATAGCTACCAAATTTTTGGTGCCTGTGAGAGAATTCATTTATTATACCGTTTAATTAACAGCAATATTTGATAACTGATTCAAAGTAATTCTCACTCCTCTTATATTCTTGCCTTACAGCTTGGCTCGTCCTCTTCTGTGCCTTTCACATCTATTTTTTCTCAGCTTTTTATGACTGTTGTGGTTCCTCTCATTATTGGACAGGTAAGGTCTCCAATTTTATCTGCTCTTTTTTGTGTGTGAATGAAATTGCAAATTCCCATATAATGTCAGGATAATTGAGAAAAAAGATAAGAGAAAGAGTTAAAACACACCAGGTTTCATCCATTACCCTATTCCCTTTTTATTTTTTTATTTAATATCAATCAGTGTGCTTTGCAGTTAGCTTTACATAGGGATGCCTGCACAGAATCTTGATTTTTTAAATTTATTATCTGTACTTTGTAGCCATGTAGCTAGCTTAAAAATACAAAGCAAATCATTTCCTTATTCTGCTCCTTCTGATAAAGTCTCTACATTCTGACTATTATTGGGAACAAGCATCTGGCTGGCTGGCTTCTTCATAAACCCCTTCAATAGCAATGATCATATTTGTAATCATGTAATTAATAAAATAGGCATTTAATTGTATTAGCTCTTAAAATTAGATCTTAGAAAATTTAGTTTCCTTTATCATTCTTACTGAATTAGACTAATAGGAGAAATTCTTATATTTAACTTCTTATAGCAAGTTAATAATAATTGAATAATAATGATTGAACTATAACATACAAATTTTAAAACACAGGAATGGAGCACAGAATTGTACCGCTAAAATGAGTTCAGTCTTCAGAAAATAGTATATCTGGATGGTTAAGAGCACAGACATTGGTTAAAGAGCAACTAAACTCTAGTTCTTAGTTCTACCTTTTATTTGCTGTGAGACTTTGGGCAAGTCACTTAATCTCCTTAGCTCCAGGTTCATAATTTACCAAATTGTATAATAATAGCACCTATCTCAAAGAGCTGTTATGAGAATTAATTTAAATGTGGATGTATATAAAGTTTTTGTCATCACAGAGCCTGACACAGGTAAGTACTTTATATGTCTATCACTATCATTTTCAAATTCCCTGTAAATACTGAACCAGAAGCAACTCTTTGAAATATTAAATTTAAAAATGATGTCTATACACGTGATACATGTATATTTACACACTGTATTTACATGTATTACAAATACATGTAATATTTACACACTGTCTTAGGCTTGGTTCTCTGGGAAAGAGTGTGAGACAGAGGTTTCCATGCAGAAAGTTTCCTCGGGTAGTACCCTTGGGGTGAACACCTTTGGGAAAGTAAGAAAAGTAGGACAGGGAGGAGGTATAGGACAATGTAGTTCCAGCAAAGGCCTCTAGCAGCACTGACCCCTCAGAGTCATCCCTCCTAAGTCCAGAGTCTTATATGCTCTTGCACTGACCAGGCATTAGATACTGGCTTCTCTCCACTCCCTGTGAGAGGTCTGACCTGGAGAAAGTCTGCTGGCTTAGTAGCAATTCTCAAAGAGGAATTCAACTGAGATCTTTGGGACAAACAACATGCTCTGCAAATGTGGGAATAAACACCTCCTTCTGGGTGGCACACCACAGCACCCACTACATGCCTCAATTTTTTTTTAAATTTTAATGTTATACTTAGAAAATGGACTAAATTTAGAGTAAGAAGGAAGGATTTAAAAGTACTCAAAGAATACATTTAATTAAATATAGAATGGTACTTGGAAAAATACTTCTCCTGCAGTGCTGCTCACATCACAAGGATTCTGGATAAATATTATGTCCCTTGCATCTCTGCCTAACCTCTTTGTCACCATCCTACACTCTTGCTTCCCCGACTTTTCTCAATTCTGGCTTAATTTTTCTGTTGAAAGTATCTTTCTATCTGCCCTCCCACCCCCAACTCATTGTTCATGGGACTCTTTCATTTTTACCTTCTTTGAACCACCTAGCTGAACTTTGTTTCCTTGGTGGTTCTTTCTTATAGCATCTTGATTCCTTTCTTGGCCTTTGCCACAATATAGACCTATCTTTTGTTTACTTGTTACCTGTTCATCTCTCCCATTAGACTGCAAGCTTCCTGAGTACAGGAACCATATCTGTTTTATTTGCCATTACATATCCAGATGATAGGGCACCCAATGAATATGTATGGGTGAGTGAGGGAATGAATGGGTGAGTTCTATGATCAGTAAGGGAAATGCTGTCTTATAGAGGCATAACAGAACCTATTTGCCCTTCTCAGCTCTAGCCCTTCTCAGCTATGGATACTATTAAAAAACATATGGACAAAAAAAATAACTTTGTCTACTCTCTCTCTCCCTCCCTCTCTATATATATAGTTAGATAAATATTACATATTTAATATATATTATATATAGTTATATGTATACTTAGTTACATATATAGTTATATAATTATATATAGTTATATAATTTATGTAATTAAGAATATATATCCAGAAGCACCTGGTTGGTTCAGTCAGTTAAGTGTCTTGCCTTTGGCTCAGGTCACGATCCTGGAGTACAGGGATCAAGCCCTGCATCAGATTCCCTGCTTAGCAGGGAGTCTGCTTCTCCCTCTACCCTGCCCCCCATGCTCTCTCTCTCTCAAATAAATAAATGAAATCTTTAAAAAAAAGAATAAGTATCCAGAGAGAATAATGAATTATTAGATTGCTCATCATTGTGTGCCCAGTAGTAATGTATTACAGTAAATTATAAAATAGTAAATATAGTTAAAAAGTAATATATAGGTGGTTTTAAAAAATCCTTCCAGTACCAAAATCCTTTAATGGCTCTTTTCAAAGGGGAAAATATATTTGCATCTACCTGCCCACCTCTTGTATTCTAGTTTTAGGAATTAACAATCACACCCCCAGTGTGTGTCAAACCACCTCGCCTCCACTTTTTCTGTACATCTTTACTCCCTTACATCCAAGCGGTCACTGAATGCCCCCATTTCTGCCTCAGAACTCGTCCGCATCTGGCATCTGTGACCTCATCCACCCTGCCGGAGAGGATGCCACCACTTTGTGATCTCTCGTGTAAACTACTGCACCTCCTGTCTCTCTTCTGTGAACCTCTTCTAATTCCTAGCCAGTGTCTTCACTGCCTCCAGGACAGCCTTTCTAAAACATCCAGTTATCTTGTTCTTCTTAAAAACGCCCCCCTGGGCTCCCCTGTTGCCGGCTCCTTGTGTGGTGGCCCCACCCTGCCTCTGCAGTGTCACCTGGCCCCGTCCCTGCCGGCGCCGCCTGTCCAGGCCGCAGGCACACCACCCCTCGCTGGCCACGCACCTCCACGCCCACCTCGCAGCCTAGGGTTCCTGCGAGACTTTTCCACCTGCAAACTCCTGCTTGTTCGCTAAGACTCAGTCAAAGATGGCAACTGGGGTGCAGTCAACCTGTTCTGACTCCCTCGATCTAGACCTAAATGCCAGTTCTCCCATGTACTTGATTCATAATATTCATCAGGAGCGCTTATAGTTGATCTGTGAGCTTCCTGGAAGCAGAGTCTATTAGTATATTTAATAGCGTACTCAATAGTGAGGTGTGAGCTGTATCAAAAGATTGGTTGAAAATGACTTCGAATTATCTTAATGGAGCCGCCCCCAGCAGCTATTTTACCTAGATCTCCAGGTTTAATAGAGAGGAACACATAATTGGTCTCATGTTGTTTCAAATTTATGACCCCAAATTTAAATTGTCACCTAACACTTCCTAGAAATCCTACTGTACTTCCTTGTAAGATTATTTCACCCTCTCTTGTGTTATCAGGTTTCTTTTACTTACCTTAATACTCTCCCACTTGCCCTTTACACTTGGGTCTCACTGACTTTGCTTCTGTTTTCTCAAACATGCCAGCTTTGATCCTGTCTTAAAAACTTTGCAGGGGCATCCCAGGTGGCTCAGCGGTTTAGCACCACCTTCTGCCCAGGTCGTGGTCCTGGAGACCCGGAATCGAGTCCCACATCAGGCTCCCTGCATGGAGCCTGCTTCTCCCTCTGCCTGTGTCTCTGCCTCTCTCTTTCTCTGTGTGTGTCTCTCATGAATAAATAAATGAAATTTAAAAAACAAAAACAAAAAACTTTGCAGCCTCTGCACCTTCTGCTTAGAACACCGCACCTTTCACCTTCTCAGAAAGACCCTTTCTCCAGTGGCTGTCAGATAGCCACATGGTGTCATATCGTCCAGTTTAAACCTCTACTTAGTATGGATCATGATCTACCTCTTGTCGATTTGTTTGTTGTTTTTGCTTTCTGTTTATCTTCTTAAACTAGAATATAAGCCCTACAACACCAGGGACCTTTTCTGCTCCTTGATCTCCATATTCATTTATAATCAGTTGACTCACCTAAACTTTGTGATGTGATCTTTGAGGACCTTATTAGAAGTGCTCATATGTACTACTTCAGAGGAAGTCGCCCAGGCAAGGTAGTGTCATCTCTCCATTGTACCTAGAGGTGGCACATTATGAAAATAAATTTTCTATAGATTTGTATGTGTATCTTTTAAAAGGAGGTTTTGTCATTACCTTTTAAATAAAAAATAGGAACAAGAGGAAGAAGAAAAAGACCAGGAAGGAAGAGTTGAAAACATTTTCCTTAATCTTGTAGTGATAATAAAACTTCATCACTTAATTTTTTACTAATATTTCTGAGAGTTAATTTTATTTTAATTTTCTGTGTTTTCCCCATACAGTACTTCAGTTTGGTTGAACTCATTATTGACTGACTACAGTGTGATGCAGGATCTAGTTTGATTTCTGCCACTGTCTGACTTTACGCACAACTTCTAGCCCTCACTTGCCTCATTTGTAGAACAAGGAGTTTAATATCTTCTAGCTCAAAGATGCTGTGACTGTGTGAGATAAGATTGGTCTTTCCATAGATGGTTGGGAGATTGCATCCTTTGTCAGCTCTAGAAATAAACATGTGTTATTGTAATATTTCTTTTTTCCTGATAAACCCTTCAATACATCTAAATCCTTGTGACAAATACTTATTTAATGCATTATATTGAGAGATTTATGAATGAATGTTAATCAACTAGAACTTCTACCACCTTTGAAAAACATTTTTCAAAACAGCATGCTAAGCCCCACTTTTTTTCTGTACATTTTTTTTAAGATTTTTATTTATTTATTCATGAGACACAGAGAGAGAGAGAGGCAGAGACACAGGCAGAGGGAGAAGCAGGGTCCATGAAGGGAGCCTGAAGTGGGACTTGATCCTGGGTCTCTCTACCTGGGATCACACCCTGGGCTGAAGGCAGTGCTAAACCACTTAGCCACCCAGCCTGCCCCATTTTCTGTACATTTTTGAGGTTGGCTTTTCATATTAAATAGTCTTCAGCCGAAGCTGAAGATGTTATTGATGCTAGTAAAATTTTGCTAATTATAATTTTTATAAAATTATATTCAATATGAACTATTTTCATTGCTTCACTTGAATTACTTTGAGAGGAAAGGAGCTGTTGCATTATGCAGTGTTGTGATAGAAACACCACTGAATCAGGACTTGGAAATAAGAATACCCATTTTTCACCATGTACAGGCTCTGGTTCTAAAGCATTTTATGTTTATTTAATACCTTAATCCTCACTATGACTACTACTGGATCTATTTTACAGATGAGGCACAGGATTTGCCCAAGATTTGCCCAAGATTATAAAAAAAGAAGCTCCAAAGTCCATACCTTTAACCATGATGCCCTTGTTCCCTCAGGAGGCAGAGGTCCTATTCCTATTCGTAACCCGACCACCCTTCATTGACTTTTTAACATTTTATGCAAGTTGTTTGGGCTCTCTGTGCCTTCATTTTCAGCTGTAAATTGTGCAGGATAATATCTGCACAACTTCTCTCATGAGGCAATTTAAATAATACTTAAGTAGATGATGGATGTTTACCATATCCATATATTTTTTACTGTTTATACTTTTTAGATATTATTTTGAAACTATTCAGTATTTGATAAAAAAAAATTTTACATTTTTATTTACATTCAATTTGCCAACATATAGTATAACACCCAGTGAATAAAAATATTTTTAAAGAAAAATGTTATATACAGTGGATTTGATTTTGTATCCCTGGCTATATATTTCAACTGACTATTAAAGAAAAGCAAACACTTTATGAAAATATATGGATTCAGTGGAATGGAGGATAAAGCTTAAAGAAACCATCTAAAGTCACCATGAAGAAAAATAAAATTTAAAATCAGACTTAATATGAAAAATTATCCATAACATATCCCCACTCAAAAATCAATTTATAAATATAAAGGCAGAGTAGAAGGGGAAAAAAGCAAGAAAATGCCCTGGAAAAAAAATTGGAGAAAACTAAAACGATGGATATTACACTTCTCAGTTATCTCAGCATATAAACATTCCTCACCTAAGACATATTTTCTCAAGTTTCCAGCTTGGAGGTCATACAGTAATTGATATGTGGCTCAGCTTATTAAAAGTACTGGGATTCAAGTCTAAGTTTCCCTTTAAGCCCTCCTGGTGTTTAATTTAAAATAAAGAAAATCAAAATGAAGAAAGTGAGACAAAAGTGAGACATCTGAGGAAGATGTTTTTCCTCACCTCTCCACGGGGAACAGCAAGTCAATGAGGATTTGTCATCTCATGGTGAATGCCTAAGTTTCTGTGAGTGCAAATGAATTAGAGTAGATCCTGAAGAAAGCTACAACTGGCCACCTTATCAAGATGCCTTTCCTCACCTCATCCTGACTTTTTCCCCCCTTTCAGCTTTGGCTGAAGACTATTTAATATGAAAAAATCATCCTGACTTTTTTCTGAGGTGTCTATATCAGGTTGGGTTGCTATCTCTAGCAAAAGCTTGTTTCCCATAGTTATTAAGTGTTTCTACGACGCAAAGAAATTTGGAGAATTTTTAAATGACATGGATTCTTCACAAATTGAGGATGATTGTATCAAAAGTGTAAGTGGCTGAATAAAGAGAAGATGAGGTTCCTGAAGTTTATATCCAAAGCATATCTTTAAGGCATATCAACACTACTTCACCCAGTAGCTTATGAAAGATTTTAACACTTTTGTCACTATGCAGTTGCAAAAGCAGCTACTTTGTGAATTTAATTTTAGAAGATAGAAAAGCTCTATGGAGCCTGGCAAGCTATAAAATGATTTGCTTAGAAAACACAGACAAATATCACTATAAGACTAAAAACAATGAAAGACAATCTGTTTTCCCCTAGGGTTATTGTTTCACTTGTGGGTATGTCCAATTTCCAACTTTCTAGTTGTTTTCTTTATCGAGATTAAGTATCCAGCATTAACACATTGATGTGTTTAGAAAAAAAGACATTTTCACTAAGAGGATGCAGGACTTCGGAGTTCATGTTTCTTACCATGTTGAAAGAGTCCTACTATACCATGAGACTCTGAGTACTTTGTATTGAAGAAAGAGGTAATTAGATTGAATAGTCAAATTGCAGCTTATAAAGTTGATTGATTAGAGATTTGTCTTGGATTTTAAAATGGCTTTGACTTCCAAGTTATACCTCATTCATATTTATCTGTTTATTTTGTCAGTGGGGTCAGTGGTGGTGGAAGAAGACACTTCTACTTTGGGAATTGGGATCATACATTCTATAACCCATTGCCGGGAGAGGATGTTTGTGTCTTTAATCATTGTATATTAAAACATGACTGGAGGACAGCATCAATTTCAGTAACTGTGTAATTTTCATTTATTTCCTAAAGGAGTTGAGTTGTATTAAGTCTGGGCAACTACTAGTTTTATGCTACCAAACATAATAGATTATGAAATAATCTTTTAAACTAAGTCTCTCTGTAACCTTCTAGTAAGCAGTTACCCCCATGGTGACATATTAGAACGTGGGGCCATCTAGGTTCCTCAAACATTATTATCCAAAGTTTGTGTTCTCATGCTTCAGCCCAATTACACTGTGTGACAGAACTGCTCTTGCTTCTCTGTACTTACTACAGTTTTTTAAAGTAATCTCTATGCCCAACATGGGGCTTGAACTCAAAACCACGAGATCAAGAGTCCCATAGTCTACCGACTAAGCCAACCAGGCATCCCTATACCTGACTAGATTTTAACCTTTAAAGAAAGAAATGAACACTAGATAAATTACTGTGGTTTGAGATCACATCTACAAAAAGAAAAACACAATTTTTAATAAATTCAATGGTAATTTTAATTACAAGATCTATTTTTTTAAAATAATTAAACTACTATTTATCTACATATATAGAAAACAGTTTCTCTTTCATTCCCAGGCCACCCAACCTTCAAGATGTGGTTCCTATACTTTGTACCAACTGGTCAGCTTTCTGGTATTTCACTTACTGAGTCCTTGAGAATGGTTGAAGTTGATCTAATAGCCATTTGTTCAGAGGCTCTCCTGAGAATAGTTTACTTTGTTCTTGAGTATCTGTGAAGGTATGCTCCATTACGAATTAAACCTTTTCAGCCGCAGACTAGAAGATGACAGAACCCCATCAGCCTTGTCAGGAGAAGTTCCCTGACCTCATTATTGCTAATGGATCATGGTAATTCAGCCTGTTGTGAAATCTCATGTTCAATTATGCAGGATAATGAGTGACTCGAAACTTAATATGTCTCAACCATAGTGCTTATTACAGGGCTTGTTCAGCTTCTTTCAAAAATGTAAGGTTTTAAGTAGAGTGTTTCACTTTTATATCCAAGCAAAAGTTATCACCAATATTGAGCCTGTCCTGATTTTAAATATCTGATTTTATTTTTAAATAAGAGAGGATCGCTGTGTAACTTTATTCACTCATCCTTTTGTAGGAGAGTTAGGACAGGTTTATTCATTTTTAAGTGTTAATTCTGGAATCCTAAAAGCATGCAAATGGCATTTGTCTTTGGATTCACAAAAACTCTAGATATTCAGAGTTTGAATTATTTAAACTCCCACAACACATGCACTTTTGCTTTTCAAGCATGAGTTATAATTTAATTAAAAACTTCTGGTGCATTGCTTGCATTTTAAATATTAATGTGTTCCATGGATCACTTTCGATTATCTACTGTCTTGAAATTCTTGAAGATGTCAGATTTTTAAGATTCCCAAAGTTGCACTTGGAATTGTCTGTTGAGGCAAAGGGGACTGTGATAATTACATACATCCATTAGGATCAGCAGAGGAGATAAACTTTGGGGAGGCTTAATGGGCATGTCTCAGTGACAGCTAGCAAAGAGCATTTGGCATGATTAAGGATAGATTTGAATGCAGTTGAAAATCTACTCTCATTATGGACACCAGTGGAAGTTGCACTACAAATGTTAAATTCCCCAGAAGAAGAGTGATGTGGTAGGGAAGCTTTGAAATCCACTGTGGCCATCATCCAAATTATTCTCTTTCCTTCATGTCTTTCTGCTGTCAGAATCGCTTTGCGATGCCCAACTCAACTCCCTACATTGTCAAAAAGAGGCAACCTATTGATCTCTGTATTTCAGATTGTCCGAAGATACATCAAGGATTGGCTTGAGAGAAAGAAACCACCTTTTGGTGCTATCAGCAGCAGTGTTCTCCTCATGATCATCTACACAACCTTCTGTGACACGTTCTCTAACCCAAATATTGACCTGGATAAATTCAGCCTTATTCTCATACTGTTCATAAGTAAGTTGGAAGGTGAAATATTCTTTCTTTCCCCTCAGTATCCTCAGTAGCAAAGTGTAGCAATCTGTGTCCCCTAAATTCATTTCAAATGGTAATTTGATCAGAAAGGAATACTGAGCTTCATATTCTGTATGTTCAGTGACTTTATCTGTGTGTCTGTTCTTTAAGAAGACATCAGTTACGTATTTATGATTTAATGTCCTTTGTTTTTTATGTTTGATTTAGAATAGTTGATGCCAGATGAAAGAAGCCATGGGATCTGTCAAATTCAAATGTTAGATTGAGCACTTTTTTGCCAATTTATTTTACTAAAACTTTGAGCTAATCTTACCCTTTATTGTGAGTTAAAAGTAGAATTTATTTACTTGATACTATTATTTTCTAAGTATAATAATTGACTGACTGAAGTAGTTAAAATGTGAATATTCACATCATCTTTTCTATTAAAATATACCCATGGTAATATCATTTCATTTTAAGAAGCAGCAGACTATGAAATGCAAGTAACTGCAAGGATCAAAAATCAGCCTTTTGTTCTGTTTATCCCTTATACAAAGACAACTTTGTTTTTTGTTTTTGTTTTTGTTTTTTATGATAGAAGGAAATAAAAATTTCCCTTTATTTTCAATTACAAAAGTAATTTCTCATATAGGATCTTATGTAAGGACATTATATAATAAAATTAGGAAAATTTTCAATAACCTGATACAGCAAAAGACAGATTTAACGATTGTCCTGTGTAATGCTTTTTTTTATAATAAATTTATTTTTTATTGGTGTTCAATTTACCAACATACAGAATAACACCCAGTGCTCATCCCGTCAAGTGCCCCCTCAGTGCCCATCACCCATTCACCCCCACCCCCCGCCCTTCTCCCCTTCCACCACCCCTAGTTCGTTTCCCAGAGTTAGGAGTCTTTATGTTCTGCAAAGACAACTTTGTAATTATAATACCTAAGAATTTTTTGTTATTAAAATCAGCATGAGTTATTCCACAATATATATTACATGCTACTACAGTTATGCTATTTGCTATAAATACCCATAGCATAAACCAACTCTTTCTAAATTGAACAAATTAAATAACTGAGTTATCAAGGAGGGTTTTAGATTTGTGGAGTAGGAGACATTGTAGATTATGCCTGGGGATATCTTCCATAAGAACAATTTGAGTCCTGCTAACTTCAATGATTCTATCAGTTTAGCAAGGTTATGTTTGTTTTTTCTACTTGAGTTCCTATAAGTTTTAGATAAAGCTAAGCATACCAGCAAATATACTATAGATATTTTCAGAGCCCTAATTTGGATTCAATCTTTTTTTTTCTTTAGTATTTTCTATTCAGCTGAGTTTTATGGTTTTAACCTTCCTCTTTTCAACAAGGTAAGTGATACAGTATCTCTTGTGGTTCTTAGTTTTCTAAATAACAAATAATGCTATTTACTTGGCTTTTACTGTGCTGTTCCAGTGTTTCTGCTGTTTCCTGACCATTCCATATTGCTCCAGCCACCCTCAGGTTGTAGATGTTTCCAGAGGGTTTCTCTGTGGCCCTTTGTCATCTGTTCACATCATGTATATTTAGGTGGCCTCCTTCATTCTGCTGGCTCAAGTTGTCAGCTTCCTGCTGATGGTTTTCAAGCCTCAACCTTCCATTCCAGTATTTTTCCTGAATTCCAGCACTGTTTATCACTAACCATTTAGATATCTCCACCTGTCTTAACAAGACCTCAGTCTCAGATGGAATTAAATTTTTCCCCTAATACTTCCACTTTCTCTCTCATTTCATTATTGTTAATGGGATCACCATCCACAGAGTTACTCAGACTGGAATAATTTGTATCATTATTTTTTAAATGTCTTGGTCCTACCTCTGTAATATATTCTGTGCTCCCAAAGCCACTTCCCTAATTCAGGCTCTTGTTGCCTCTTTTCTCCCTAGACTATTGCAGTGGGTATCTTACAGGTATCTTCATTTCTAAAATGAATTCCTCTACTACATTTCGTATAGCTTCCAATAACTCAGAGTTCTGATAATAGCTCTTATCAGAGATCTTCGGTGGTTTCAGTGCCTGTAGAGTAAAGTTCCTTTTGGGGGTCTATATGAACCACTAGTAGCATTCCTGCTGTCTACACTCCAAGTCGAGGTAAAATCTTTGCCGTTCGCCAGAGGAACGTCATGCATTCTCCTTTCTGTCCCTTACTGAGGCTGTCCTCATTAAATTAGCCTCCATGCCCTACATCATCTTTCCTGTTCTCAAAGGCTCACCTCTAATGCAACTTCTTCCACCAGTATTGTCCGTTCAGCAGATAGTACTTAAGTCTTCAGTATGAGGAAGTCATCACAGTGATTACCACAAAGAAGAGATGATTCTGATCTTGTGTGACTTTATAGACTAGATATATGCCTGATAACTAAGTGTCCTCCCTGTGGACAGTGAGCCAAGTTGTAGTCAATTCAAAGAAGAAAGCACTTCCAAAGAGAGTGGTAGAGCAAGGCTTCAATGGAAGAGATGGGATCTGATGTGAGTTATAAAGAAGGGCTAATTATTCAGCAAAGTGAGAGACAGAGAGGAGCTTCTTGGTGGGGAGAGGGTAAAACAATAATGTAAATGTGGACACGGACACACATAGACATGGTGGGACAATACGAGTAGAAAAAGATTTTTAAAAAATAACAATAACTGGAAAGACAGGCTTACACCAGATTGCCAAGTGATGGCAGTGGGTTGCCACAAGGTAAAAGGCCCAGGTTTTTATTTTGTTTTGTTTGGAAAGAGAGTGTACACATGTGCATGCAAAGTGGGAGGGGAGGGATCCCTGGGTGGCGCAGCGGTTTGGCGCCTGCCTTTGGCCCAGGGCGCGATCCTGGAGATCCGGGATCGAATCCCACGTCAGGCTCCCGGTGCATGGAGCCTGCTTCTCCCTCTGCCTGTGTCTCTGCCTCTCTCTCTCTCTCACTGTGTGCCTATCATGAATAAATAAAAATAAAAAAAAAAAGTGGGAGGGGAGAGGAAGAGAGAGAATCTTAAGCAGGCGGCACGCATAGCATGGAACCTGATGTGGGGCTCGATCCCACAACCCTGAGATCATGACCTGAGCTGAAATCAAGTCAGACACTTAACTGACTGAGCCACCCAGGCGCCCTGGACCTGGGTTGTTTTTGAGATCTGAAACAGCGGCAGAGCAATGGGTGGCTTAGGCCTCGCGTGGGGCACTTGGCTCTTACAGCACTTGGTATAGCATGAGGCTGATTGTAAACACTCAATAGAAATTTATTGATTGGTGTAATTTGAACCATTTTCCCTAGCTTGTGGTTGTGATTTATAAAGTAAAAGTGAAGCCCGGAGCCATTAAGACACCGAGAAAACGTGATTTAATTGGATAGTGTAGGAGTAGGAGCTATTTTAAAGTTCTTTTTGTAAATGATTTGTTATGTCGCCCTAGAAAAGATGTTTGCCTTTCACCAGCTGTTTGTTTACTGGTCCTTGTGGCAGAAGTAATAATCAGACCCACTGATCCTAGCCTATCAGACTGGGTAGGAGACAGATATCCTGTCAGTGACTGCAAATGTCCTGAAAGCACAGAATAGCCACTGCTGAAATTGCTGAATGAGTGCTGGGGCCAGGTGGTGTCACAACTGGTTAAATGAAAATTGAGAATTTTCAGTATGGAGTAGACTAGATTTTCATAAGGCCTTGAGATTTTTAAGACCCTTTTATTCTGCCTTCGATGAAGTCCTCTTGCATTTTGAACTTGGCTCAACCGACTGTCAGACGTGTACATTCTTTGATAAACAGCAAAATAGGGAGTGGCTGTAATCACGCTCCTCGGTAAAATGGTTACATACCTCCAAAATATTACATTGAAAATTGGGGATTTTTTCAATTGAACAAAATTTAGAAGATGGTAGATTTTACTTTTTTATTTTTGCACTTTTTTTTTTTCCTCTCACTATGAGAGACCTCATTGTACCTAAGGATTTTATTAGAGAAATAAAAGATACTGACATTTATTGAACCCTGCTTGGTGCCAGGCACCATGCTAGAGACTACACATATGTTCTTTCATGAAAGTCTGACAGTAGAAACCATGATACTATGCATTTTTGTTGCTGTTTTGTTAGATGAGGACCCATACCTAGAGTAGTTCAGTTTAATGGCTTGCCTAAAATCAGATTTTAGTTGTTTAATAACAGATGGCAAAGAGTATGTGTGGAATTACAATCCATTTCCATTTGACATTTGCCCACACTTGTTCTGCTGCACTAAACGACCTCAGTTATTTTTTAAATTTGTAAGTGCTGGTTTTGGTTAGGAGATCTGTAGAGAGTATTTAACTCTTCAAGTTCACTCACACAAATAAATTAGTCAAAAACACCAAGAGTCTGAACTAAGACACATAGGTTTATACTCTGTTGAGTTTCATTTTCTCTTCATACCCTTTGTTTCTTTCTACTTAAAATTAGTGAAATTGGCCTGTGGTTTTTCATCTTTTTCTTGCCAATTTATTAAATCCAGTCCAGATATCAAGAGACAAAAATCTTAGGCATGAAAATCGGTCTCTCTTTTTTGGTACAGTATGCCACTGACCCCTGACAATGGAAGTTTAGCATAAACCAAGAGAGACCCAGACTAGAAAATCCTACTTGCCTACAACATTCCTCTTACTTGGTTAACATTTCTTGGATTTACTGACCTGACATGTTACCTATCTAGGGTCAGGCATGTGAATTACTACTTTGAGTATTTAAAATACATTTAAATACTCTGTGTTTTTATTTGTGTTTTTATTTATCAACAGAGGTTAAAAATTCCAATTCTAGAGTCAGACAGAGTTTCAATCCTATTTAATAACTTTGTGACTTTTGTCATTCCTCATTTATAAAATAGAGATAGTAGTAGGACCTACCTCATCGAGTCATTTGATGAGTTGAATATGCTCATAAAGCCCTCATCATAACACCTAGCATATAGTAAGTGCTCAATAAATATTAGCAACTCTCAAATATTTATTATGCCAAAATAATTTATCTGTATTATTTCAAAAACTAATGATGGAAGAGAAGAAATTAGCATTTCTAGCTTTGTAATACATTCTCTTTGATGTTACACTGTCACAGGTGCTAGGAAATGAGAGTCGATCCATCAGACCAAGAGTCAGCTGCCCATAGCACCCTGTCCATAGTCTGCAACCTTGAGAAACTGTCAAGTTTACCATAAAAGGTTGAAAAGGCTAGAAAAAGAAAGCAGTAATTGGGAGTCTTTAAAAAAAATACATAAAAGACAGTTTAGAAAACTGATAACTAGAGTAATTGAAACTCGAATATCACTGGAGTGACAAAAGAAACTATTGAGAAAGGAAAAAGAAGAAGACAAATTTTGAATATCTGTATAGATGTTTTCATCCTCTTGTCAGTACATTTTTAATCTGATGTCTCAATCAGCCTCTCATTGTAGCCCTGGGAGGGAAGGAGGTATGGGAGGGAGGGAAGGCAGGTATTAGTATTAATGGTAAGTCTTACCGTTTCAGACACAAGGAAACTAAGCCACAGAGCTCTGGGTAACTTGTTTAGTGGCACACAGCTAATGACAGATGAGGTCTTCTCCTAAAATTAAGTAAAGACAAAACACAGGTACAGAGGTTAACATAGGAAAGTATTTCACGTGGAAGTTTCCTCCTCTGTAAACAGTGGGCTTAGATGGAACTCTCTCAGAGGACCTTTCTGTTCCACATTCTGTGATTCTACTAGTAAAACCTTCTGACATGTTTTCCTTTGTGAGTACTGCAGAGAAAGGCAAGATAAATATTATGTGGGAAACACTGATTGAAAGCTTTGTAAGAGAGCATAAAAAGACCAGTTGGGAAGAAAAGGAAATAAACATCTCAAGGGAAGCCAAAGTGATCAAAAGGATTATAAAAACAGGATAAAAAGAAAATCAATATTAAAAAGAGATAAGATAGAGTTAGAAAATAAATAGTAATGTGATTCCTTTCCTTTCAAGAGCATGAGCAAACACAATAGAGACGTTAATCACTGAAAATAATTATAGTCATTACACTTAACCATAATGCACAAGGTGCTTCGTTTTCCTGGGTGTTGGCATGACTTTCTGCCATCGCGCCACCCCTTGATGGAACGTGGCTGCAGGAGGGTTACCTACCGAGATAGCTCCTCTAACTGTGTGGTGGTGGTGGTGGTGGTGGTGTCGGTGTCTTTATTTTCTTAATTTCCTTCTCAGAAAGCAAGCTGGTCTCCAGTTCCAGGCAGCCTACTTCCTAGTGGTGTCTGACTTTAGGGACGCCGTTTATTAACCTTCCCCTTTTTTGGAGAAAGCAGGCAGCAGGAGCACACTGGAGCTTCTGAGGCAGTTCCAGGAAGAAAGAAGTAGCGGGAGTAGAGGGCTTAGAAAACGCTCCTTGTTTCCTGCTCTGGTGGCTCACTAGCACCATCCTTCTCCTCCTCATGAATGGAGGCTTCAGTGAGCATTTGCTCTGTTGGCTTTCCTCAAGACCCGTTCTGTGTCTCTCCAGATAGTGTTCAGGCAGGGAGAGTATTGTTTTTAACCGTAAACGGGCCGTTTTTATGTGCTGATACTCCTCCCTCCCCACTAGCAGACGCTGTGGCAGTAGAACTGCAGGGCTGTGTTCCAACTCAGATCGGGCTGGAACCTTCCCCACACAGGCCTAGCCTCAGCCACCTTACCTGAAGCCTCCTTACCTCCAGACAGGGGAGCCGGTCATGCAGATATCCTTCTTAGCTGCACCGGAAGTACAGCTCTAACGGCTGACAGCCAATGCCAGATTAAATCAGAGCCTTCTGGGCTGGAGAGACTTTGACACACTAGAAGTGTACTACCACCTGGAAAGAGCAAGATATCAAGCCGAACAAAGTTCACTAAAGGAGAAGGGTATTGCTGGACTGTCGTGGAAAGAAAAAAAAAAAAAAAAAAAAAAAAAAACACAACAAACAGCATAATCCAGAGGTAGCCACACTGGGTTATAAACAGGGCTAGCAAAAGATGACAAAGGCCTTCATAGTGTCACTGACACAACAGGCATTGCTGGAGAATAGCCTCAAACAAGGCCAGTGTGTTATGCCACAGGCTCTACAAGCACGAGTGGGTGGCCATTCCTATAGAAGGGGTTTATTCACTGTGAAGTCCTAGTGCCTGATGTGCCTCTCTCCTAATTACTTACACATCCAGGCCTCTTTATTACCCCAAACTCTGTGGATGAGTGAAGTGTCTATGCTTTACAAAGAAAGTGAAATATCTGATATAAATTGCCTCTACTTTCCCATTCCCTACATTAAAATTTCTATATTTTTCACTCACCTTGTCTTCTTTTGTGTCCAGTTCACCGACTGGGAAATGAGCCCTCTCAGGTTAAACCTGCAGCCTGGGCTCTCGGGCCTTTCTAAGGACCTGGTTTCAGCAGTTGTTTCTACCCACTGGGCCTTTACTCTCTCTGCAGGGTCATGTTCAGATTGCAGATATTCATGATCTTTTTCTTCTCTTTACCAGATTTCTTGAAAACATAGAACTCTCTCACTAATACAGATTCTCCTCGCTCATCTCCTTGGCCTTCTCCCCAGACCCCATTGGGCCACCTCTTCCCTTCCCAATTTCCATTAACAGCCTAGTGCTCCTTTTAATCCTATGCATTCCAAGCTTCTTGTTTCTCTTCTCTAAAAGTAACAGCAACAATAATATCAGCTAGCTTATGTTAAAAACTTGCAATGTGCCAATTCTTAACAAACGTTGGTATTGTATCCTCACAATGACCCCTAAGAGGCCAGCAGTATTATCCCCATTTTATATATAAGCAAAAGGATGGTCTGGATTGAAATTCAGGTGTCTGTGCTCCCCAAAGCCTGTGCTCTTAAGCTGCTGGAGGGAATATTTCACAGAATTCAACAGCCAACAAGTTTTTTTGATTCTATCTTCATATCTCTTACCAGCATCGCTGCCCTCACTGTGATTCTTCAGGCCCTTCCAACTTTCTCCTTCCTGCCCAGCCTCATCATCACCAGTCTCACACCACACTGTGTGCTTACTCCTCTTGACCTCCTTAGCCCGTCTTGTCAAGTCCACACTCCTGGTCACAAGCCAGTATCCCTGCACACAAGTCAGCCTGAAGAGGCTGCTCTTTGCCAACTGCCCCCTGGACCCCAGATTTTGGCCTCACTCTCCTTTATCTGAAATACACACCTACCCACACCTAAACCTGGCCTTTAAAGCCCAGCTCAATTGTTATTTCCTTCAAGAGGGTCCTCTGTATGCTCCATCATTGTCCCCATTCCCTGCCAAGCTCAAGATAATCCTTTTGGCAGCCCCAGTGGCCCAGCAGTTTAGCAATGCCTTCAGCCCAGGGCATGATCCTGGAGACCCAGGATCGAGTCCCACGTCGGGCTCCCTGCATGGAGCCTGCTTCTCCGTCTGCCTCTCTCTCTCTCTCTCTGTGCCTCTCTGAAAAAATAAAATCTTAAAAAAAAAAAAAAGGTTATCCTTTTCTTTGGTGCCATAACCCTCCTACCCCCTCTTTTTCTCTCTTTCTCAATCTCTCGCTCTCTCTCAATCTCTCTATGTGTGTGTGTGTGTGTATACACACACACACACATATATGTGACCATTATATATAATGAACAAAGGGATCAAGGAATATGTCAGCCATATAGTGCAATGTTTAAAAAGAAATGTAATATCACAATATAAATATGAGAATAAAATGTGGGAACAGTAAGGCAGTCTTATCCTCAAGTCACATATCCATGGAGAATGTTCAACTGAGGTGAGACACCAAAAAATTCAATTTAGGAAGTTATCCAAAAAGAGCTGGAGGTAAGACTAGTTAGGAAGCATGATAACACATGACTTTTCAGGAGAGAGAAGACCAAAGGAAATTTCCATATTCTCTTAACACAGGGGATGAGGAAGAGGTATAGGAGAAGAAGGCCCTTCTCCCCTCCAGTAAGTACATAACAAAGAAAACAGGATGTGTAGATCTATTTAGGGAAGATTTTTCTTCCATTGAAAGTTTTATGTGAGGATGAGGTTACTAAGGAAAGTGGTAGGATCACTTTCATTAGAGATCCTTAAAAATTGGGTAGATTGTTATATCTGCAACTATATACATATAGAGTCAGGTTCTGGAGCATTTTCCATTTGCTAAATTAAGGCAGGGAACAAATAGTTTCACTGTACCTTCAAATCCTGATTCTGCAGGAAGGAACAGTTTCTAACATAACAAGCACACTAACCACAATAACATTTCTAATCCTTTTGGCTCCTGGTTCTCTATGTCTTCCTGTCCCAAAATAGAAAAATCGGAATATGAAATTCACCGGTACCGATCCCCATAACATTTAATGGAGTTTAGTATATTAATGCTTAATATAACAATCAGAACATAGCAGTTCTGTGCCTATAGTATAGGCACAGAAGGCAGACTTGATTTATTTATTTTTTAATAATAAATTTATTTTTTATTGGTGTTCAATTTGCCAACATACAGAATAACACCCAGTGCTCATCCCATCAAGTGCCCCCCTCAGTGCCCATCACCCATTCACCCCTACCCCCCGCCTTCCTCCCCTTCCACCACCCCTAGTTCGTTTCCCAGAGTTAGGAGTCTTCGTGTTCTGTCTCCCTTTCTGATATTTCCTACCCATTTCTTCTCCCTTCCCTTCTATTCCCTTTCACTATTATTTATATTCCCCAAATGAATGAGACCATATAATGTTTGTCCTTCTCCGATTGACTTACTTCACTCAGCATAATACCCTCCAGTTCCATCCACATTGAAGCAAATGGTGGGTATTTGTCATTTCTAATGGCTGAGTAAGCAAACTTGATTTAAATTGTGGCTCTGTCACTTTCTAGCTCTGGGGCCCTGGATAAAGCTACACAACTTTGGTGTCACTCAGTTTTCTCCTCTCTCTGTAGGGTTATTGTATCGCCTACCTTATGGGATAGTTGTCTTCCAATGTATAGACCTTAGAGGAGGATCTGATACACAGTAACTGCTCAAGGAGTGAGAACTTATATTTTTTACTAAAGCATATGATGAAAAATCTTTTTTCATACCATGTTTGCTGCCAGAAAGGTATGCTGCTTCTTGAGGGAAACTATTATGGAGATACATTAACACTTCCCAGCCATTGGAAATAATGTCAAGTGATAGGCCTAGTAACTTTGCTAACAGAGGTCCCCACTACATGATTTTCACAAAGCACTACACCACAGCCTGGTTATGTATGTGATCTCCAGAGACCTCCACCACATATTTTTTAGAGCAACTTTATTTTTAATAACCAATAACTAGATAGAGTCCAGCTGTCCTTCCATAGGTGAATGGTTAAACAAATTATGGTACATATATGTCATGGGATACTATTTAGCAATAAGAGGAACAAATTATTGATATACACAATGACTTAGATGAATGTATAGTGAATTATGCTGAGTAAAAAAAGCCAATCCCAAAGGGTTACATACCATATCATTCCATATACAGAACATTTTGAAATGAAAAAGGGTTTTTTTTGTTTTGTTTTGTTTTGTTTCTTGAAAAAGGTTTTTGAGCAGCTTGGTGGTTGCCAGAGGTTAGGAAAGAGGGATGGGGAAGGGGGGAGAAGTGGGGTCCACCACACATTTGTAAGACTTGCTCTTCATGGATAAATGACTCAGGAATGATTTTCTAAAAAGAAATTCAGACACCTCTCTACATTTGGGCATAGAATTACTTGTATCGGGATCCCTGGGTAGCGCAGCGGTTTAGCGCCTGCCTTTGGCCCAGGGCGCGATCCTGGAGACCCGGGATCGAATCCCACATCAGGCTCCCGGTGCATGGAGCCTGCTTCTCCCTCTGCCTATGTCTCTGCCTCTCTCTCTCTTTCTCTGTGTGACTAATAAAAAAAAAATAAAAAAAAAAAGAATTACTTGTATCACCAGGATTGATCAAAATGATATTAACATGAAGGTAGGTACTACCTACTTCATTTGATTTGGGATGTGTTAAGTAGGATTTTTATACAAGTATTTGTAAAACACTTTTTTTGCCCCTAGGAATAACTCGGGTTTCACACCAGCAGACACTGTGGCTATCATTTTCTGTTCTACACACAAGTCCCTCACACTGGGTAAGTGACTCAGAAAGTTAAAAATCAACTTAAGGGACGCCTGGGTGGCTCAGTGGTTGAGCACCTGCCTTTGGCTCAGGGTGTGATCCCAGGGTCCTGGGATCAAGTCCCACATTGGGCTTCATACAGGAAGCCTGCTTCTCTCTCTGCCTATGTCTCTGCTCTCTCTCTCTGTGTGTCTCTAATGAATAAATAAATAAAATTTTAAAAAATCAACCTAATGTTATCCTCAGACAGTTATATATTATGATTTTGAAACTTAAGCAACTCTTCAAATTAAGTGGAATGGAGTATTGTCCACTCTGTAGATAAAAACCAAAAGAAAGGTGAGGATAAGTCATTCCTTTGAAATGCCATTATTTGATTGAACCAATTTTTGAAGGCCTAAATTTAATACTGTAGGATTTAACTTAATTTGTAATTATGTGGGATCCCTGGGTGGCGCAGCGGTTTGGCGCCTGCCTTTGGCCCAGGGCACGAATCTGGAGACCCGGGATCGAATCCCACGTCGGGCTCCCGGTGCATGGAGCCTGCTTTTCCCTCTGCCTATGTCTCTGCCTCTGTGTGTGTGTGTGTGTGTGTGTGTGTGTGGCTATCATAAATAAAAAAAATTTAAAAATTGTAATTATGTTTTTGATTCTCATAAAAAGTTTT
The DNA here is from genome assembly GCF_003254725.2 of Canis lupus dingo. NCBI lineage: Eukaryota > Metazoa > Chordata > Mammalia > Carnivora > Canidae > Canis > Canis lupus. Next base: position 44,793,618 of record NC_064257.1, on the reverse strand, counting down.
CAGTGTGGAAGGTTCACATCAAAAGCTGTAGGAGGGGGTGACAGGGATGGGGAAGGGTGGGGAACTTCAGAAAGTGAATGGGCAAAAACATGGCTTTGAAGGTTCTAGAGTTGTCCCTGGAAAATGTTAACTTACTTTTTGGAAGTTTGGAGCAAGGTAGAAATACTGTTACTCTAATCTGATATTGACATTAGTTTAAAGTTCATTTCAGAATGTTATTTCTATAAAGAAACACAATGTAGTTATCTTTAATTCAAGCACCCAAAGTGAAATATGTATTTATTTAATGGACAAAAGTTACATCAAGAAGAAAAGTGCTATTTTCTACTAAGCTTTATCTAGGGTAGTGGCATTGTCCCAGTAACCTGCCCAGGTGCCTGAATCCATGCTTTTAGTCACTAAAAGTCATTAAGTGTAGCACTTGGGTGGCTCAGCAGTTGAGCACCTGCCTTCAGCTCGGGTCGTGATCCCAGGGTCCTGGGATCGAGTCCCACATCGGGCTCCCTGCAGGGAGCCTGCTTTTCCCTTTGCCTATGTCTCTGCCTTTCTCTGTGTCTCTCATGAATAGATGAATAGGGTCTTTAAAAAAAAGTCATTAAGTAGTCAGGAACGCTACTGAAATATACATCATTCACAAACTCCTTGAGGTAGTAGGCACATTGTGGTAAAGACTCGCATTAAAAATTACATTTTGGCATGAGACTCACTTAAGAGAATGAAAATCATGACATTGCTCTGTCCATGTTAAAGAAGTTCAGTTTGTAAGCTAGAAAACAAAGACATTTCATAATATTTTTACTGACTGCAAGCATATTTGTTTGATAGAATCTGTTGTCAATCTTGCCGAGTTTGGAAAGTGATTTCGAAATTGGACAAACTCTTTAAGGAGCACTTGCTATGTAGGGCTTCAGCTGATCTTAATGAATGATAGACGGGTGACCCTTGAATAATGCAGGAGTAGGGGGCTTTGGGGGAACCAACCCCCCCCCCGCATAGTCAAAAAACCATGTAAAACTTCTGACTCCCCAAAAAACTTAACTATCAATAGCCTACTGTTGATGAGAAGCCTTACTGATAACAGTCGATTAACCATATTTTGTACATTATATATATTATATACTGTGTTCTTATAATAAAGTAGTCTAGAGAAAAGAAAACGTGATTAAGAAAAGCATAAGGAAGAGAACATACAGTTACAGTACTGTACCGTGTTTATCGAAAAAAATATCCATGTATTAGTGGACCCATGTAGTTCAAACCCATGTTGTTCAAGGGTTAACTGTTTTGAATGTCTATACCTTGCAGTATTTTTGTTAGGCTTTCTTTGTAATATCATCCTATGGAAGTTGAGAGAGCTTTGGAAGCCACATTCCAATCCTAACTTTGTGACTCTGGACAAATTGCTTAACCTCCCTGAACCTTAGCTTTTCATCTGTAAAATGGAGCAGAATAATACTTACTTTATAAAGTTTATGAAGGTTAAAGATACAATGTGTTAAGTACCTAGCACAGCACTTGTACATAACAGGTAGTCAGTACAGGACAGAATGTGTGCAACAACTGCACAGGTGTAGATTGCTGTGGCCCACCTGCAGGAGTTGGTGTGCTTCCTAGCATACAGCACATAGTCTTTTAAGCAGAAGCAGTCTTTTAAGTAGTAGTTGTTATTAGTTATCATTAGCTCTATTAGTTACAACTATGTTACCATTTCCAGGGCTCCAGTCCCCTGACCCCTCATCCTCTAGATATTCATGTAATAGGCCTGGTTTAATTTTTGACTTCAAAGAAATCATCTTGCACTTTATTTCCCACGTGGTGATGTCTAACGTTCCAAGTGTCCTCAAAAGTAAGGGGCTGTTACAAAGGTAGGGTGTCCAGAGGCGAGTGCTGCCAGATGCCTCAGATGTCCAGAGCCAGAGATCATATGAGCCCATGTCCTGAGAATAGATGCTGAGCCATGGCCACACCAGATACAGTCCTGCATTTCTCCAACGGGCTTTTAAACCCCATACACTCCTAGGGGTTTGCTTTTGTCAGGAAAACCAAAATGGACATTTTGTCTCTCCACCATGTGCTTCTGTGCCGGAGCTGGCTGTTTTGAACAAAGAGCCTGACCCAAGAAGCATACTGCGGCATGATCAGTAATCTTCCCTATTCTATAAGTAAAATGCCTACCCATTAGATCTTTTTTTTTTTTTTGTCTTTTTTATTTTTCTGAATCTCAAAGCTATAGTCTTCTGTTCCCAATGCTTTCTGAAACCTAATTTTCAGGCAAACAGGTGCTCTGAACACCTGTCAGAAGTAGCTGTTTTGCTAAAAAGGGTTGAGTCAATTTGACTTTTGTCTGCTTATACACTTTGTTTTTGCAGTGTTCTCTTGTGAAATAGATCCTTAGGTCCTCCGGTAAGGAGGACATCACTGGTACAGAGGATGTGCTATGACAGTAGCCTGAGCGACAGTCCACTAACTATCTTAAGGGAAATTCTCACCTGCATGGAAATGAAAAAACATCCCACTAAGTGTGAAAAAAATCATATTCCAGAAAGCGGGGTATGTATCTCAGAGAATATCACTCAGCGTTATACTGTCTCTCACCTCTGTATTTCACACAAAGGTGAAATACAGTAAATTATAATAGATCTATTTGGCATTTAGAAACTATATCTACCCCTTTTGAGGTCACTATCAAAGTATCTTTCCTACTGTTTTTATACACATAGAACACATGCACGCACCTGCATATGACACCTCCAATAGAATACATTAAGTAAGCCTTAGGAGATACTATTCATTATTATATACAGTATTTGTATTTAAGAATAAATCATTGCAGGCTGAGTGGTGCCCAGGTAACTAATGAACTAAAGATAAAAACTCTTGCTCAAGAATCCTTCTAAATATTCTCTTGTACCTACACTTCCAATTTATTTTATTGTTCTTGCCTTTGCCCCGTCTCAATCTCTTCAGTGTACTTGCCTCTACACAGATGCTGAATTTGATTCATTGCTTTTATTAGTGCATTTGCCATTGATTGATTAGTTCTTCGTATTAGTACTTTTTCTATTGATTGATTGCAGATGAAGTGACTATTTGACCTTTAATTATGAGGCTTCCTATTGAAAATGACATTGAGCTATGGCTTCACATAATCCATCTGGAAAGCCTGACATGATGCCATTCCCTGGAGTTCGTTCAGGAAGAAAGAGGAGGCCCGAAGGAAGCACTGAGCTATCACTGTGCTTCATCTAAAACAATACTACAGGGCTTGTTTGCTGCTCTCCTATAGTTTCAGCTCAGGGTTGGAGGTAATTTTATATTTTGTCAAGACGGCATCATTTGCTGTGGGTTGCCGTGAAAGCCACGAACTCTCCTAAATTCTTCTCTGAGAGTTTGATGCCAGTATTTGTATAATAATGACAAGGTATTTTACATAGCAGAGATTGAAGAACAGCTTGTAGCCTGGTTAACAATGGCTCAGTGCACAGTCAGTCAATAGATCTCATCAAGAGAGTAATTCGATCCAAGATACTCTGTGGAATTAGTATTTTACTTTTATTTTATTTATCTTTTTCTCTTGAGTATTCAGATCACTTTGCTTATCTAGAGTTTCAGTATATGTAAAAAAAAAAAAAAAAAGTTCTCACAACACCAAGAAAGAAAATGTTTCAGGATGTTTGAGATCCTTAAGTATATATTTATATTAGTTTTTCATGTTTTTAAATAGCACAATGAAAGCACGTACTCTCATAGCGTGTCAGCTATTGGCAGTCGATTGTGAGACGCTCAGTCATTTCTTATTTCTAAGAGCATTTCGGAATTGAAGGAATGCTATTTAAATTTTAGAGTATTGTGATCAACACTATTACAAGTCCACTGAGTGTCTTACCATTTCTAGACACTGCATACAAAGGTGAATCAAGGCAGGTATTCCCCCACATTGTTTATACTTCATTATGAGTCCAGGGTTGCAGTCACACAGCTGAACTGCGACAAGAAACTATTAAGCAACCATTCTATTAAAGCAAAAAGAATATAACTTTTTGGCAAGGCACTGGGATTCTGGAAAGAGTGAAAAGAACACATACCTGATTTTAGCCCAGATTCAGGTTCCAATTCTCTCACCAAAAGCTGGAACAAATCATGTAACTGCTGTGGGCCTCAACTTCCTCATCTGTTAAGTGAGAAGATGGACAAGACAGCATGTGACATTCCTCCCAGGCTCAAGTTTCTGTGAGTCTGTGCTCAATGACTGATATTTCCATTCCTTAAGATAGCAGTTTCCCTGCCATGTATGAAAGAGAAAAGAGTTCGCAAACAATTCTGTAAGTGATGGTATAATACTATAGGGAAGGAAATACAGTTCTTGCTTCTTCTGAAAGAGGTTAAAGAAACAGAATCTGCAAAGGATCTTATTTTCAGTTTTACTTGGAAGCTATCTGAGAATGTGACAGGGCTACTTGCCATTTGGGCTAAAGAGATCACTTAATAACATCCGCATTCTTTTCTCAAGAGGAGATGGGATTGAAATACAGAAGTTTCTGTTTCTGTTGTTCTTTTCCCCTAAAACTTACCTGTGACTCTATTTGGTGTATAGAATTAAACTGCCCCATGACTGGGAAGCACTTTTTAAAGCATTGAGCTGAGTAAATCATGTAACCTGAAAACCTTGACTATTAGGAGGTCAGTAATTATAGTGCTTACAAAGAGATGGAAAAATTTTACAGGCTTACCCCAGACCATATAACTAATGGAGACCAGATTCTCAGCCTCCCAACTTCCAGAACTGCACTGGGTAGTAAGATATGACAGCACTTTGAAGATCAAAAGGTGCTATACTGATTCCACATACTGTAAATGTGTGATCTTGGTGTGAGTTTGGAGTATTTTATTGTTTAAAAAAGAAAATCACGTCTGATGACATTGCTAATTATAAAATAGTTTAAAAATACTCAGTATCGGGGATCCCTGGGTGGCGCAGTGGTTTGGCGCCTGCCTTTGGCCCAGGGCGCGATCCTGGAGACCTGGGATCGAATCCCACATCAGGCTCCCGGTGCATGGAGCCTGCTTCTCCCTCTGCCTGTGTCTCTGCCTCTCTCTCTCTCTCTCTGTGACTATCATAAATAAATAAATAAATAAATAAAATACTCAGTATCTATCATTGTCCCCATAAGCACATATTTCCACATGGCCCAGTCATAAACTGGTACTCATTCCTTCCACCTTCTTTAATAACAGTAAGTTATATTCTTCCCTCCCCTGTGCTCATCGGTTTGGTTTCTTAAGTTCCACATATGAGTGAAATCATATGGTATTTGTCTTTCTCTGACTGACTTATTTCACTCAGCCTTATACCCTCTAGCTCCCTCCACATCGTTGCAAATGCAAGATTTCATTCTTTTCAATAGCTGACTAATATTCCTTTATATACATACCACATCCTGTCCATTCATCTGTCGATGGACATCTGGGCTCTTCCCACAGTTTGGCTGTTGTGGGCATTGCTGCATAAAAACTGGGGTGCAGATGCCCCTTCACATCACTATATTTGTATCCTTTGGATAAATACCTACTAGTGTAATTGCTGGGATATAGGGCAATTTACTTTTAACTTTTTGAGGAAACTCCATAGTGTTTTCTAGGTGATTGCACCAGTTTGCATTCCCATCACCAGAGTAAAACAGAGGGGGTGGCAAACCATAAGAGACTCTGAACTATAGGAAACAAACTGAGAGTTGCTGGAGGGGAGGTAGATGGAAGGATGGGGTACCTAGGTGAAGGGCTTTAGGAGGACACATGATGTAATGAGCACTGGATGTTACATGCAACTGATGAATCACTAAATTCTATCCATGAAACTAGTAATAGACTATATATTAACTAAATTAAATTTAAATAAAAAATAAAAATAAATAAGATTTCAAGAGACATAATACCCCCCTCAAAAAAAGTTATATTCTACATTCTATTTAAACTGAGTCTTAATGAGCCAGCCCCTGCCTTTCATGAGGCATCACTGTCTCCACTCTTTTCTTGCAAACTAAGAGACATGGTGGTGTATGACAATAAACTGTTAAAGTAGAAATAAAAATCCAGAGTAGAGACTAAAAAATAGATGGTTGTGTTCAAGCAGTAGCCACAAATATATTTCTGTCCTGCAGTTTGCTGCTAGAGTAAAGGTTCCATAATGAAAGGCATTTTGGGGACCATTTGATAGATTCTTAAAGATGCCACTGAAATTATAGACAGTAGATTTTAGTACTATGCTAAATGAAAGTGAGGGAGTATCTGCCATTTTGTACCATTTTCTGATCCATTTAAAGAAAGAAAGAAATGAAGTTCTCAAAGTGATACACTTAGGTTCCTCAGAGGTTTGTGAATTATTTTGTTTTGAGTTTTTGATTCTGAATTTGGTGTCTGAAAATCATTACTAGCATATCTAGACTTATATAATAAAAAAAATTTAGGAAGTTCCCAGGTCCTAGGCAGCAAGTATGAAATTAAAGATAATAAAACCTCTTTGGTTTTTGGGTTTATTACCCTGACCCTCAGGTACCATTAATCTCAAAGATATGCCAGGAGATGTTCATCTGGAAGATTAGTGCCCTGATACCCCACATGCTTCTCCTTCTTCATGGTTCCTATGCCATAGATTGTCAAATGTATTTAACTACAACCTGCAGTTAGAAATACATTTTATAGTGTGATCTAGGATGCATTGCCTGTTGTAAAAGGTTTACAAAATAATATGCACTCTTACTTTATGTGATATACATTCCATATGTGATACATATGTGATACATTCCATATTCTATACAAGTGGTAGATAAATCCTATTAAATTGATGTGCAACTCATTAATGGGTCATAATCCAAAGTCTGAAAATTATTACTTTATACCTTCTTGGTGAGATTTTATCCTCTTCCTCAGATAGTTACCATGTAGGCTTTAGCTTCTACTGTCTTTTTTTATTTAAACTTTAACCCAAATTTCTGATACCATGTAGGAATCCAAGCTAAATTAAAACCCAGAACAATTCTTGATTTGTGGTTATAGGAGATCATCTGCATTTAGGTTTTATTAATACAGCTTTTAGTACAGAGTTTCTACACCTTTTTTAATTTATTTTTTAATTGTGTCTCTATTCATCATGTTTTCAATAGTAGTAGGAATAATGATAACAGCTAACAGTAATTGGGTACTTAATAGGCAAATACTGTGCTATGTGCTTGTTACATGAAGTAATTTACTTGAAAATAGCTTTGTGTTCATAGTGTGGCATCACATATGTATGTACTAGTTAGGGCCAGTTGCTCCAATGGAAAATTCTCACCCAAGTGTTCAGCTACTATTTCATCAGAAAGGAAATACTCCAGAGGCAGCTCCAACAAATGCTTTTGTTATCTATATCTTTCAACCAGAGATTTTTGCTAATCAGCATAATGCATTCTGAAATAGGTTTTTATTGATGAAATTACTGGCTTGTTACTTAGCATGATAAATGTAATGAATTAACTCTCACTGATATGTAGACTGCCTGAAAACTTTAGAGCTACTTCCTACTTTTTACAAAGAATCTAGTCAATCCGGTGGCTCAAATATGAAATCCTCGGGGCTGTGCTGGAGGCTCATCCCTGCATGGTTTTGTGCTCTGTTGCTATGAGGAGGACCTGTGGTTGCCTGAGGCTGACTGTAAGGGTCAGAATCAGAATCCTGCTCTAGAATGTTGCTGTGTGTGCTTTGAGAGACCGCGTGCAAGGGGCTAGTGAGAGCACTTGAAAGGTCAGAATTGGAACTTTGAGTGGACAGGATAGGTTGTTTAAACTGTGTTTGTGTGTGACTACTGATATGTGTTCAGTTAAAAATACCTGGGTAGGGAGATCCCTAGGTGGCTGAGCGGTTTGGCGCCTGCCTTTGGCCCAGGGCACGATCCCAGAGACCCCAGATCGAGTCCCACGTTGGGCTCCCTGCATGGAGCCTGCTTCTCCCTCTACCTGTGTCTCTGCCTCTTTCTCTCTCTGTGTCTCTCATGAATAAGTAGATAAAATCTTTAAAAAATAAAAAATAAATAAAAATACCTGGGTATGTGGCAGCTTGCTTTCATTCAAACCTGCTAGCCAGCTTATGGGAGTGTAGCTCATCTTCACCTACCTTAAAATTCTTTCTTTGGCCACTACACATTATCTGCCAGAAAGAATCAGAAACTTCTTCACGACAACCCTGGTATAGGTCACTTCCCAACAGTTCTTTACACACATCAGCTCACATTACTCTCACAATCACCCCATATAGGGAAAGTGAGGTTCCTAAGTGATAAGCAGCTTACCCGAGTCACATGACCCAGGTGGCAGAACCAGAACTCACACCAAGTCTGACTCTTAGCCACGTGCTGAACTGTGATGAGAGTTCTTCAGAAAGTTTTCTGCTCTAGTATCAGAACTGTGGTCCACTAGCAATACAAAATTTAGGCTAGATGATCTCTGGGGCCCTTCTTATTCTAACGTTATATAATTCTCTGATTTTGAAAGGTATTCAGCTTTAGAATCTTGAGCCTTTAGAGGGGTACCTTAAGATCAATATTTCTCCAAGGATGGCCTTCTAAATTACAGCAAGTCACTTCCTTTAAAGAAACAAAAAAGGAGATGAATTGAATTCATCTGATTCAGAATTTTTAAGAATAAGCCCCTGGAGTCCAATTTTTGAAATATACCAAAAAAAATAGTATTATGCATCTGAAATTTTAAAGCCACCATAATACATGCATCCAGAATCACCTCTTGGTTTCCAAAGATGGTGGCTCACCCGCCTAGGTCTTTAGGGAAGCTTTTGACCTAGCAGAACATTCAGGCAAATTTTGTGTTAGTGCTTTTTAATGATAGTGAAAACTAGTTTGGGTCAACTTGGCATGGTTGATTTGGGGTCTTGTTTTGTTTGTTTGTTTGTTTTTAACTTTAGTCTGGCTATGATGTGGATACTTTTTATCTCATTATTAGCCAAAAGGAGATACTTAGAACATAGATGCTCATGACATACCAAAAAGTACCATTAAAAGATAAGCAATAAATTTTAAAAATAACTCAGTAGGCTTGGATTCTGATTTCTCAGAATCACTTACCTGGTTCCACAGCTTCAGTATGTGATATTGTGGTTGTGTCTAGGAAGGATAAAAATTTACTTCTGTTTCTCTAATCTATACCTATATTTGTGCCTGAACTTCAAAGGTCTTTTGAGTTCCCTTTGCATCAATCTGGTTAAACCACAGCATTTAGATGTGGAAGTATGCCAGTATTTCACAAGGCATAGCCTGATCAAAGGAAAGCCATTCATTTAGTGCCTACCCATCACCCTTAACAGTCACTCCAAAAGTGAAGCTTTCTTTCTTTAAGCTAAGAGTAAAGTTTAGGCATGTTTAAAATAATTTCAGCATGCCTGGTATTTGAAAGTTACCCTTATATAAGTCCTTTCATGAAAAGAAATATATAAAATCAGTGTAACTGATAGCATGGAAAGACTTTTTAAAAAGAAAGAAAAGAAAGGCACCTGGGTGGCTAAGTTAGTTAAGCCTCCAACTCTTGATTTTGGCTCAGGTCATGATCTCAAGGTCCTGGGATCAAGCCCTGCATCGGGCTCCCTGCTCAGTGGGGAATCTGCTTCTCTCTCTCCCTCTGCCCCTCTTCCCCTGCTCATGCTTACTCTCTCTGTCTCTCTCTCTCTCTCTCTCTCTCTCTCTGAAATAAATAAATAAATCCTTTTTTAAAAGAATTAAATTAAAATTTAAAAAGAAAGAAAAGAAGCACAAGATAGAATCTCTGCTTTCCAGAAGTCAGCACTCTGAAAGGGACAGCAACCCAAACAGAACCGCAAGCACTTATCCATAAACTGCAGACAGATGAAGGTTTTGGCAGCACCCTAAAGAGGAAGTCTCAGTTCCTGTGGCAATCCTCAGCAGTCACAAAAGCTTTAGGAATGCTTCAGACCTCACCCTGGATGATTTCAGTGGCAAGCCCCTTCCCTGTTCAGTCCTATAAACTACTGAAATCTGAGCCCTACAGTAGTATCTCATAATGATAACAATAATCACAATCATTTTTTCTATCCCATAATCATAACAATAATCAGAATCATTTTGGGGGGTGCTGACTCTATGCCAGGCACCAAACTACGTACTTGACCAACACTGCCTCACTAAAACCTCCAACTCTCCTCCAAGACAGTTATTTTAACCTCATTTTAAACAGATATGGAAACTTAAAGGTATAAGGGTTAGATCACCTGATCATATAGCTGACAGGCAGCATGGTCAGGATTTAAACCCAGGCCTCTGACATCAAAGACCAGGTCCTTTCCATCACATCACCCAGACTTCTAGAAATATCTAAGAATGGTGTGTTAGCTGTCTGCCTCTCATTTAGCCTCAGTGATGGGACCAGAGCAAGAGGGGCTAGTGTGTACCTGCACCAGCCTCACGGCAGCTGATCATGACTTGCAGGGGCACCCCGAACTATGTACAAAATGCTTATCAAGCTGTAGGTCTCCAATGTCAACTTTTAGTGCATCAAGTTAGTGCAGACTTTTAATTCCCGAGCTTCATATTTATTTCAAAGTAAAAACCACCCACCCACATAGTTAGAAGTAGCTCTAAGGAGGTTAATTTTACACATTAATAATCAATAATGTACCCAAAGTCATATACACTCCATGCTTCTGAAAGGGAAATGCCACAAGAAATGAGGGGAACACAATTATGGTGTTCTGGAGCTTGTCCATTCTGATGAGGCCTTTGCACATCCAGGAGAGCTGACAGCAGCCCATCTCCCAGTGCTTCCCGCTAGCTCTACACTCGCTGTCAGTTGCAGAGGGGTTTGGTCTTTATTATTATTATTAATATTTAGAAAGTTTGCCCGTAGCAGTACTAAAATGTGCATCACAGAACAACAGTTGTTTACTGTGTTTGAAGTGAAGACTCTCACCCAGGAGATCTCATTCACTTGAAGTTCGTGTCTCTCAATCTCCACTTGCAAACAGAGACCTGTGAATAACAATTGTCATTTCAGAGGTGCATCTCTCCAATTATTTATTTGGTCGTGTCTCTTCCCAGAAGTTCCCTTAATTGAATCAGACACTATAAACCAGTGTGCATGTATCTATTGACAGCCAGCTCTGTGCCTCTTTACAGCAAAGAACAAACAAGCCCGCAGCTGCAAAACAAGGGGGACACCCACCACTTCCTTGTCCCCCATCTACAGCCCCATCCAAACAACTCCAGCCAGAAATTAAAGTTAGCTGCCCACTTTTTTAATGCCATGGGGTACTCGGTAGGTTTTTGACAAGTTACCGTGGGGGCAAGAGGAGATATAAAATTGGACACAACTCAAAAGCTTTCTGGGCCCCAGGAAGCCAGCTCATTTGGAATGTCATCTCCCCTGAAGCTAAGCACAGTAATGATGGCATGGCTGTGCCACTTCCCAGACCTGCCTTCGCTGCATGTTTGCTCTATGTAGTGGTACTCTCAGTACTATAACTAATGTATCTAGTACTAGTGCTCTAGTACTCTAGTACTACCAGAACAAACTTTCTACGTATTAATAAAAAACAAACCCTTCTGCACTGACAGTGGAAAACCAGACAGAAAGCACTGGTGCCGATGAAAAGGTGCTTTTAAAACACAATTTACTTGATCCATTCATTTGCTCACCAAGTGTTTATTTAGTGCTTACTTGTATGACAGGCCCCGTTCCAGGGACAGCAGTGAACAAAGGACAGAAAAGTTCTTGCCTTATCTAGCTCCCTTACCAGCAGGATTAAACAGACAAACACTTAAACATGTAACTATCCGGTGATGATAAATGTCATACAGAAAGAGAGAATCATTATATGGGAAGGGGAATGAGGAGAATGGGAGACTAGGAGTACCAGAGTGGAGGTGGGAAACTTTTAGACTTAAAGGGGGCATTGGATCAAAGTCCAGGAGGAACCAGGGAGTGAGCCATGTGGGCATCTAAGGCAAGGAGACTCCAAGTGAAGGGGATGGTGAGGGCAAAGTACCTGAGGCAACAGTGTGGTAGGCCAGCTGGAGGACAAGGAATAGGCCAGTATTTGGAGAGGGCAGTGAGGAAGGGAGAGGCTGTAGGAGCCATGATACAAGGCTTGGGGAGGGGAATGAGTGAGGGAGAGGCTGTTGGAGCCATGGCACAAGGTAGTGGGAGAGGGGTGAGTGGTACTGTAAAAGGCTTGTTGGCCATTATAAGGACTAAACCTTTCACTCAGAATAAGAGGGGATGCCACTGGAAGGTTTTGGGTAGGCTAAGTGACAAGATCCAACTTGCACTTTGAAAGGACCCCTATGGGGCAACCCCGGTGGCGCAGCGGTTTAGCGCCGCCTGCAGCCCGGGTGTGATCCTGGAGATGCGGGACTCAATCCCGCATCGGGCTTCCTGCATGGAGCCTGCTTCTCCCTCTGCCTGTGTCTCTGCCTCTCTCTCTCTCTCTCTCTGAATAAATTTTTTTTAAATCTATAAAAAAGAAAGAAAGAAAGAAAGAAAGAAAGAAAGAAAGAAAGAAAGAAAGAAAGAAAAGAAAGAAAGAAAGAAAGAAAGAAAGAAAGAAAGAAAGAAAGAAAGAAAGAAAGAAAGAAAGAAAAGGAAAGGAAAAGAAAAAAGAAAAGAAAAGAAAAGAAAAGAAAAGAAAAGAAAAGAAAAGAAAAGAAAAGAAAAGAAAAGAAAAGAAAAGAAAAAAGAAGGGACCCCTATGGCTGCTGTGTTAAATAAAAGCCTGGGGTTGGATGGGCAGAAAGAAGGGGACAGCCCATGAGGAAAGAAAGGTCAGTTAAGAAGCTTTACTCCAGACAAAAGTTTAGGGTCAAAGTGGTAAGAGTAGTGGAAGTGGTATTGGATCCTGGATGTAATTCTGAACACAGAGCTTATAGGACTTCCTGATAAACTGGATATGCTTATAAGAGAAAGGGGAATTCAAGATATTCCAGGGCGTTTGGCCTGAGGAGCTGGAAGACTGGAATTACCACTTAACTGGATTAGGGAAGGTGGCAAAGGAACAGATTTTGGTGGTAGAAGGGGGATGCGGGGAAGTGTCAACAGTTCTGTTTTGAACATGTTAAGTTTGACATGTCTTCTCAATATCCAGTGGTGAGTTGGCCTTGTGAGTCTAGAATTTTCATCATATAGAGGTTAAGTTCGCGGGACTGGATGAGATCACTAAGGAGGATGGAGATGGAGGAAAAAGGCACTCTGGGGACTGAGCCTTCAGGCACATCAGAGGTTAGAGAGGATGTGAAGTTATTTTGATAATAAAATGATATGAAATTCTAAATCAGCCAGACATATTGACATCCAAACTTGCAGGCCTGTATTATTCTCCTGCCTCACAAGGCTAAAGTGAACATTGAATCAGAAAAGTCAATGTGAAGACACTTTGAAACCTTAAGGAGCGGGCTCTCATGTATATGCGGTGCCTACTCCATGCCAGGCACTGTGTCAGGCACATACGTGCCTTATTATCTCAGGTAAGCTTCATGACAGCCCTGCTGTTATTAATCCCACCATCCAAAGTAGAAAACTCTGCTTCCGTGAGGTCAGATAACTCACCCCAGTTCACACTATGAGTAAACAGCAGAGACAGCACACGAGACCATCTGTCTACCTCCAGAATCTTCTAGAGTCCTCTTGCTCCCCCTTCTTACCAGAGCTGGCTTCTCAGCCCAGCTCACATTAGAATCACCTGAGAGCCAGCCATCCAAGAACCATGATGCCCAGACCCCTCCCCATTGCCATTAAGTTGGAATCTCTCAGGATAGATCCAGGCATCAGACATCCTAAAAGCCACTCAGGTGATTCTGACGTGTAGCTGGGTCTGAGACATTAGCCTGCTTTCTGTGTTGGTGTACATTTATGCCCTACTGTGTTCCAGCAAGACTGCAACACAGGATGCTATCTACTCATTTGTTGATGAAAGTGGCCGCTTGTTTGTACTGACTTGTGAAAATCCACAGTTCTCTTAAATAGGTGAAGTACTCAGAGGTTAAGAAAAACTAAAGGGATTAGGAAAACATCATTGTGTCCAGAAATGGCTCCCAGGGCTTTCTCAATTCCTTCCTCTGCCTACAAACCTTCTAAATGAGACCATAACTCCCCAATTTTTGTATCATTCAGAATAAATAAAGGGCGGGAGGGGGCTGGTAGGACATCACCTAGCCAAGTTAAACCACAGAAACCCGAGCTGACCTTTTTAAAACATGAATTTAGGGGGTCTAGGAGGCTCAGTTGGTTGAGTGTCCAACTTGTGATTTCAGCTCAGGTTATGATCTCATGGGTCGTGAGATCAAGCCCTGCATTGGGGTCCACACTCAGCAGAGAGTCAGCTTGAGATTCTCTCTCTCTCTCTCTCCTGCGGCTCTTCCCCTCTGCGTGCTCTATCTCAAGTAAAGAAATCTTTAAAAAAAAAAAATAAAACAGATGGATTTAAGGATAAATAGTGCTGATTTCTAATTCCTAAAGCAAAACTGCCTCATTCTTTTGTGTCAGGAGACATCTCTTCTGAGGTTTGATGTACATCATAAACGTGGTACCATCAAGACAAAAATTACCACCAGAGGGTGATTAATGGCCATGTTGACAAAACCAAAAATGTATATTAAAAAAACACTGTACAGTTGTGTCACAGCTTACTCACATTTTCCACTTAATTAAGACGTGGAAGCCTTCTGGAAGTGCCACTATCTGCTATTAAGAGGATTATCAGTGCAGAATTTGAGGAGCACCAAGTTTAGAGGGTGGGAGTGGTGCACATATCCCATCCATCAGCTTCTTTTTGCCTTGGACTTAAAAGGTTTGAGTGTTTTTTTTCATTTATGTACAAACACATTTAAAAACTTCTATAACATTAAACAAGGCTTTCCAGAGCCAGAGTTCAGTGAATTCTGTTCTGAACCAGGGGCCAGTTCTGTATTGATGATTGTGTTAAATATATTCTGATGACCTTGTGTTATTTTTGTCCTATGAAAGCCTCCATCTATTTTTGATGTTTCCTAGAAAAAGGAAAAAAGTAATCTCAGTGTACTTCCTGCCCACCTTGTCTCCATAAATCCAGTGACCCCTCCTGGAAGACACAGCTAGCATTTGAATGAAGGCTCTGTGGCTCAGTTCTTTAATTCATTCTTGAATTCCCTGTTTGCTAATTACCCCTACAACGCTGTCAGACAGGTGAAGGTGTACCTAATCTTCTGAGGCAGAAACCTTCAATTGGTAGAGTTAAATGTTTCATTGTCAGCATCTGGTGAGCCAGCTCAGGCCATTCATTAAACGTCTTTTCCAATCAGAACGTACCTGTTTCAAAACAGAAATAACACCAGCTGCTCATTTTGGTCTTTCCTTGCATCTTTATTTACATAAAACTTTCAGCAAAGTGATGGGCTTACAGCCCAGGTAACTGAAGACTAAAACACCATCTTTTATTTTCCTAATGGGCCACAAATGGTCATAAACCATGTTTTATTTGAAGCTAGTAAAAGGCCAACCCCATAAGCACCTTTGTTGAAAGGAGTACCTCTCTGTTCCTTTCAGATTTTTTCTTGCGTAAATATTATCTTTCTTGGTTTCACTCTCTGTTTTCAGTGTCATTATTATCAAGCATCTCTTGTGTCTGGGGTCCCTAAGCACTCTGACGAATTAGCATTTCAGGCATTGCAGGCACACAGCCTGGTTGAAGGCCACAGATGATGGAGCCAGTCTGTATGCACATCCCAGCTTCCTCTGGTCACTAGCTGTGCCTGGCCTTGCGGAAGTTGGTACCTACTGCTACCTCAAGTTTCTCATCTGAGAAGTGGAGATAAGAATGGAAGCTTTAGGGACGCCTGGGTGGCTCAGTCGGTGAAGCGTCTGCCTTCGTGATCCCGGGGTCCTGGGATTGAGCCCCCCCACACAGTCTTGGGTTCCCTGCTCAGCAGGAAGCCTGCTTCTCCCTGTCCCTCTGCCCCTCACCCCTGCTTGTGCCCTCTTGCTCAAACTCTCTGTCTCACACTCTCAAATAAATAAATAAAATCTTAAAAAAAGAAAAAAAAGAATGGACGCTTTACTCACAGTGTAGACATGAGGAGTGAATGAATTTATGTTTTGCACACTCTCCAAATGGAAGCCCTGTGTAACTATCATCTTCCACGATCTGATCCCCAGGAAGCCCCGTGTAACTATCATCCTCTACGATCTGACCCCCAGGAAACCCCATGTAACTGTCTTCCATGATCT
Source organism: Canis lupus dingo (assembly GCF_003254725.2). Taxonomy (NCBI): domain Eukaryota; kingdom Metazoa; phylum Chordata; class Mammalia; order Carnivora; family Canidae; genus Canis; species Canis lupus. The sequence continues at coordinate 44,777,365 of NC_064257.1, read as the reverse complement.
GCATTCTGCCCTTACCAACATTCAAATGAAGACCAGAAACACCCATGAAGTCAGGTGTGGCTTCTGAAGTTCCATTTCCTAAAGCTTTTGGTCCCTTCCTCCTAATAATGGCCTTGGACATGTAGTTTGTCACCTTACACTTGTTCACTGCCTGCTCTTCCAGGTCTTATTCTCCCTTTTGGATAAAAAATACATATTTTTTTGAGCTCTGCTGAAAGATAAATCTCTCAAGAAAGTTTTACATTAGAAAAGAAATCTGATATTTAAGGCCTTCCACTGGACTGTAGAGGGGCGAGCGGTCAGAGAGCAGCATGAGCTCCTGAGAGGAGAGCAGAGGGGGTGTTTGAGGCCAGTTTGTGAGGCATGTTTGCTGACATCTCCTCTGTGGATCTTGAAGTCCCCATGCTATCTCCGGAGATAACCAGTGTGACAGTTTTCGGGCTTCTGAGGTTAGAAATTAAAATTCCATTTGTATCTGTTAAATTGGTGCAAGATTATTGTGTTTCTCTGCCAGAGGTCCAGCCAAGGGGGTTTGTCAGAGATCCCAAAACTGCCATTGTTGCCTTTGTATTCAGCAGTTTGGAAATGCTCAACATCTCTGTAGGTTCCATGAACCCCACACTGGGCACTGGGGAAACTGCTAGAGAGCTCATATTTGCGCATATTATTCTATTGTACCTCATTTTGGATGACTCTTTATACAAAAAGGACAAAAAATGTTTTCTACTGTGTCTTGTAAAGCAGCAATAGAGTTTCTGATGCTGTGGTTGAGCCATATCAAAGATAATATGGCACGAGATTCCAGTTAAAATGGAATGACACGAAAAGAACAGGAAAGCGAGCAAAATGTAAATCATTGGCAAGAGTAAGGCAGCATAGTCCGCATATTAAAATACCTTGGAGAGTTTGAGCAAAAGACCAGTCATTTAGATGGGAGTGAATGAGAGCAGATCACAGGATCTGTGACATCCTGTCCCCCTTCCTGAGGGAATCTGCAGGAAGTTGACTTGTCAGCCTTTGGAACATACCAGAATGGGTTTGGGAGGAGTCCTAGAATAGCCAGGATTATAAGCAGAATGTCATTCTGGGGGCTGTGCAGACTAAATAGCTCCTGCCCCAAAAGGCCATTCCTTGGGGTAGCTCTTAACTGATCCAGCAGACCTCTGAATGAGAGCAAGCCAAGCCATACCCATCCATCTAGAAGTAGGTGGCTTTTCTTTTCACCCTCACTAAAAGACAGACAAAAATCAGAATAACCCAGGTGTTCACTGAACCCATTTGCCTAACCACTGTGTTCCTAGACAGCCATACTGCATCCTCTCACTGCCACGTGCCATGATGTTGTTATTGGGTGGACTTCACTCTTTACCTAGATTTGGCATGGTACTCTCTATCTTCTCTCTCTGTTAAGTGAGCAAGAGCATACACTCATTGAAGGCCTTGGGCAGGGGACGGTTACCCATGAATTCACTGTTCCTAGAAGAGTGTCTAATGCATAATGGATGAACTTACTACTTACCAGACTCTGTGTATTATTTCACTTAGTGCTTATGTTAAAAAAAAAAAAAATCCTACAAAGTAAGTACACTTTATAGATGTGAAAACTGAGGTTTAATAATTTGCCCAACCAAGGTCACACAGGTGGTAATTGGTAGACCTGGGCCTAACCCAGGGCTCTTTGACTCCTGTGTCTGTGTCAGGTTTCTTTTTTTTTTTTTTCCCTATGTCAGGCTTTTTGACTGCTACACTGACCTGCCTCTTGTAGGCGACTGGATATAATAGATTATGAGTTGCTGCATCAAAATGACAGCTATATTACTAAAAATTAGCATGCTTTAGGTTATCCTAAGTGAAAGCCTTTTCTAACCAAATTCTAAAACCGTTGTTATACTTTATCCTGGCATCATGTTGTGCTCTAGAAATGGCATGTAATCGCTCCTTTGTTTGGTAATTGAGATAAATTAGTGGCAGTGAGTTTGACTTTCTGTGACTATTTGTTTCAAAAGAGAAAGACTGTGTGTGTGTGTGTGTGTGTGTGTGTGTGTGAAGCAGACTGAGACTGGCACTTAATGATGCTGGAGAAGAGTGTCTCTGTTCCTCAAACAGCGACTGCCTTCCTGGATTATGTTATGATTGGGGAGACCATCTATCCCAATGACTTTTAAAGGCAAACATGGTCTTTTCTGGGAGAGTCACTGAGGAAGAGCTAAAATCCAAATAACAATGTGTGGGACATTTAGATAGTAAACTTATGGATGTTTCTAACTAAGAACAGACTAAACAAAAGCGAGAGATCACCATGACAACTGAGGAGAGGAGCAACTGGATTCCAGATTTGCCAGCAGCTCTCTCCAAAACTCAATGAGAAGTCTGAGAAAGCCTTTAAATGGAAAAGAAGTCCTGTGAATTCAGGCGAATGAACCCCTGAAAGACAGGAAATGATCCAGGTGATTGGAATAGACGTGATCTTAGCTATGTGGGCGTGTGAGTATAGTATCAGACTTCAAAGGACTCAGTGTTTTTCAGTATATTTCCTCTCCTTTTCCACACTTCAGTACTCCTTTCAAATTCTGTTCCTCGTCAGTCCAGTTTCTTTCCTTCCTGCCACAGCAAATATATTTTATCTCAGGAAATACGGTCCTCTCCCCAAGAGGTGTGTGGAGGCTTTCTCTCTGCAATCTAGCAGAGCAACTAGTGTTTGTTCTGAATCCTGGGCTTTTTAAATAGGAAACATTACATTAGTACTGATTCTTAAATAATCAGTCATTTCTTAGGTAGCAGTCCTGTGCTTAAATACTGCAGGAGATTAAAGAAAAATGTAATAATTTTGCCTATGTTCAGGGGAAAAGAAAACCTACCCCAAAGAAAATAATGGCAGCATGAGCAAATGCTACAGTACCTGATGCCAGGAGGAAGAGCGACTTCTTTCCTCAAAAGAGGAGGAAATCAGTAGAGAGGCCACCTTCAGGGTAGAGATAGAAAGCTGAGCCTGAATGAACCCACAGGATTTAGGCACATGGGAAGAAAGGGCAAAATCAGACTCAGCTTTTACAAAGACAGGGAAGTGCTAGACCTGAGCCAGTGACAGCAGTTGGCAATGGAAAGTTTGGTTTAATGGAGTTGGCACAGCTCAATGATTAAAAGTAAATACGCTGAGATCCAATTCCGCCTCTACTGAAACGCATGATGCATGGTGTCAGGCAGTCACTTCGCTGCCCTAAACCCCGGTCTCCTTGGGCTTCAATGGGAAAATCGCCCCTACTTCACAGGGCTGTTGTGAGGATTAAATGAGATAATGCAGACAAAGCACTTAGCATGCAGTAAGCACTTACAAAATGCTGTTTTGTAAGTAGGCACTGTTCTTTACTGAAGTTGAATAGGTAGAGAATGTGATGAATGGGCACTGGAAAGTCATTGTAATTCTTGAGCAGGGTACTGGCTTTAATTAATGTGGGTTTGGGGAAGATTAATCTGCCCGTGGTTTGGAGGATTGATGAAGGAAGAGTCCGAAAACGGGGTTGTGTCAGGAGGCCGTAAGAGTCATCTTGGCTCAATTTTATGAGGCACTGAATTAGGCAGGTGGAAGTGAAAGCTAAGGGGGACAGGAAGTGGCAGATGGAGGAAAGAACCTACAGAACTCAGTGACTTGATCAAGGGGTAAGGAGACAAATGGAATTCATCAAAGATAATCCCCAAACTCTGAGTCCTAGAAACTGGGTGAGCCAGTGACAGAAGGGGTTACACCCGCTATGTTATCACTCATCCCTCTGATGGCGGAAAGCTGAAGTATCAGGGCAAGAGCTACCAGCAGGTGAGCAGCAGGAGGGCAGGAACCTTGGCAGTGCTACTGACCTTATATTCCTAGCAAAGAGAACAGTGCCTCCCTACGGCAGAGGCCCAAAAGGTGATTTTTATTTTTATTTTTATTTTTATTTATTTATTCATGAGAAACACAGAGAGAGGCAGGGACACAAGCAGAGGGAGAAGCAGGCTCCATGCAAGGAGCCCGATGTGGGACTCGAACCCGGGAATCCGGGATCACACCCTGAGCCAAAGGCAAGAGTTCAACTGCTGAGCCACTCAGGCATCCCTCAAAAGGTGATTTTTAATAAAACGGATGGATGGATGGATGGATGGATGGATGGATGGATGGATGGTGAAAACATGGCGTACCCACAAGTGAACTAAGCAGTGATGTGAAGTAGATAGTTTTTATATTACGAACAATAAACCAGCCTTGAGCCTTTGGTGTGGGTTAAATAAAAGTCCATATTTTAAAAAATAAATAAAGTCCATATTTAATCTAGTAAGAAAAATGTTTCTCAAGGAAAAATCAAAAACTGTCCATCCAATAGAAAGTACAAACTCTTACAACTTGAACGTTGATACAAAGGGAATTTTCTAATTCAGAGAACATAAAATAAACATATTTAAAATAGGGAGAAAAAAAAACTTGTTCTTGTACGTATTGTTTTATCCTTTCCGTCCTGGGTATAGGATAAAAGAAACTCCTTACTTGCTTGTTAGAAGAAGAAAGCTCTCACTTGAAGTTCCTACTTGGCAGATGTCAGTTGAAAGCTCTGCTTATGGAATATGCTGCAGTGTCAAACTCTGTTGGATAATTTTTGACGAATGTGTCATGTGTGACATGGAAATATGGCATGCTGTACATTACTGATTTCCCAAGTGTTTGGAGCAGGTAGTAATGTGCTGGGAAAGTGCTCTTTATCTATCCACACAGTGTACTTGTGGAGCAATGGGGAAATGCTTTTGGTGGAAATTACTTTAGTCAGAAAAAGAATCCATTTACAATATGCGCCTTCTAACATCTTTCAGACAATGCATTGTATTAAAGAGGCATTTTTTGATTAATGTTTTATAAACATTTTTCAGCATGACAGCTTAAAGCCCCTGTAAAATTGTAAATGCGTGCATAGTGTTCACTTCCATAAAGTCAAATGCCATCTCATAAAGTCTAGTTGGATCCTGTCAACCATGGTGACACAGAATCAGTACCTGGGAGCATTAAAATTAATTTGCTTCATTTATATTACTGCAGTGATAGCAAGATGAAAAGAGTCCTATATTTAAATTTTACTTTAAAAAGAAAACTCTTTCTAGTAAGTTTGTTTGCTTTTTTAAATTATTGCCATTTTTTCTCCTACTTAAAGAATGTAGTAAAAACGGAGTGATAGTCTGCACAGTAAATTTAGGACGGGATCTGGAAAAATACAGATCCCTTCATTTGACACCCTCCTTTTGAGCACCTACTGTCTGCTCAAGATGAAGAAGAAGTAGCTGGTGTTAGTAAGTGCAGTGAGCACTGGGCTGGAACGTGTCACAGGTTGGGAAGCACAGAATAGAAAGGGCCTGATGGCCAGCATGGGACTTTGAGGATGGCATCCCAGAGGAGGCGACCTAAGAGCTGAGGGCCAGAGGAGTGGGTGAAGCAAGACGCAGGTGGTAGGCATTCTAGGCCAGAGGAGCTCGTGTGCAAAGGCCTAGTAGCCACACAGCACTACAGAGGGAGGGTTGGGGAGGAAGCACTGCGGGAGGAGAGGGAAGAAGCAGGAGACATGGGGGAGGGAGGCCAGACAGGAGGGTCCTCATGCACCACACTTAGAAGTCACCCCTGGGCCATAGGCTCCTGAGGGTTTGACATAATCCGATTTTGTGCTCACTCTGGCCACAGAGCGGTACATAGCTGCGACAGGACCAACCCAAAGTCGGAGAGACTGGTGTGGAGACTGTGTGGAAAGCAGTTGAGAGCCGACCGCCCTGAAGGAAGCTTATGGGGGGGAGGTATGAGGGTCACAGGGGTGCCCAAGAAGCCACTTCATGCAGGGTCAGGTCACATTCTGCTCCTGGCACGCCTCGCCTTTTACAGAGCAGTTCATCAGGTCCGGGAGTGCCGACTAAAGGAATGAATAATCCAGCTGTTGATCAAGTGAGTGAGGGGAATGAGAAGGCGCATGACGTAAGCTTCTGGAATAAGAGCTACCGCTGGTTTTCTGACTGGACTTGAAGATCACATTTTGCCAAATTCACTGTCTTGCAGCCAGTTTTTTGCTCAAAAAAACTTCGGGGCCGGGTCAGCTCGCTGAAGAATGACGCAGAGCCCAAGGTTTTGCCAGGAAAGGCTCGAGTGATGCAGCCCAGCAGCCATGGTCCCCAAACTTTGCGTCGGAAACTCTCGTTCTCGTCATTTACAGGGACAGATACCTCTGTGTTTCCATCATTTGTTCCCTCCAGCCCCACTTTGAATCCGCCCTCATCCTCCCGCTCCTGAGCATCGTCCCTTTGGGCCAAATCGCCTTTCCTGCAAACAGGAGGAGAACGATCAGGTCTTCTTTTCTCATCACAATAACTTCCCCGGATCATAGTACCAGATGCTGCTTTTCGCCTGTCAACTGATTAAGTATATTACTTTTTAAAAGAAAGCTCTTTTGTTTGTTATATTAGAAGACAGAAAGTGCAAAAATCTAAACGCGTACTTTCAAAGCTTTGAGAGGGAGATTGGGGACGAGTTAAGTGTTTTCAGTTTACGGCAGTGATTTGTGAGGCTATGAAAAAGAAAGCGGCTATGAAATACATTTTTGCATAAAGGTTTGAAATTTATTAGAAGGTAAAAATAATTGAAAAAGCAGAGCTTTCCTCAGTGGGTTATAATAAAAAGTTATTTATGTGCCATCATGGTGCATGTTTAGGAGCTTGGGTCCTTTTCAGAGGCTGTTCTCAAAGAAACAGGAAGGGAGCTAAGCTATCAAAGGTACTCCACTGGAAAAGCTGACAAACAGACACAGTAATTCTGACAACTGGGCCGTCTTAAAACAATTGGTAATAAGAGTCAAATTGCCAGTGTCTGATTTCTGTTATAAAACCTTAATAGGTATACACTATAGGCAGCTGTTTATAAAATCTGCAGACCTTGCCCTTGGTATAATAGACTCAGGAAGTAGTATTCATTTACCTGAGTTCCACTAAGACCCTCACTGGAGGGTTTAAACATTCAGCACCGATCTTAGAATTCACCTGCCGTATACAGTATACCGCTTTGAGATCGTTGGCCGAAAGAGAAGGTACGAAGCCTTTATTAATGTTCATTTAGTGAAAATACCCTCCCACTTATAATGTTGCATATCATATATTATCTTGCCATGTCCTTTTGACTGTCAAAAGTGAACTTTGGGACTTTGAAGTGGTGCCACACAGGCCTCCCTAAAGACTGGCAGACTGTTTCCCTGCTAAGCAAGAAAAGATCCATTTTGAATCTCCTCGTTTCTCCCATTTTTCATCTTTCTGAGAAGCAGCTCTTCTCTCTCCTCCTTGGTAGATAGGCTGCTAATTTTCAGGGAGAATTATTGGTGCCTTTCAACACTGACCACCTTTTCAGCTTTAACTGGTTCTAGGTAGAACTTAGAGTTTTATGTAGTGAAGGGAAGATGCGAAGATGTGATGACTCTGTTGAGACGTTCCCTGTGAATACATTCAGAAGGAAAGATAGTGCAGAGTTCCAGTTTTAATGGAGAGTGTCTGTAGTTTGATGACAAACGGAATTTGCCTCCAAGTTTTCTGTCTTCTTTGTTCATCAGGGATTCCAATGCTGAAGATTGTGTTTGCAGGCCATGAGCACCTCTCCCTGATATCCGTGCCCTTGCTCATATACCACCCAGTTCAGATCCTTCTGGGAAGTGTGTTGGTGCCAACAATAAAGTCTTGGATGGTGTCGAGGCAAAAGGTGAGACTCTGGAAAGATCTCAGTTGAATGCAAATCAAATTGAAATACTATTTCTGCATCTTAGCTGTTCATATACTTTAACTTTTGCTAGCATATTCTGATTTTCTTAACTAATCACAATAATAATGATGCATAGATCCATTTCTTGAGAAGGAGGACTGAGGGAGGGTTACATGTTTTGTATTGTTGTAAAAGTACAACTATACTCAAAATGCAGTTTTAAAAAGCTTTTTTTTAAAAAATCTGCTTGTATTGCAGGGCATATTGCAATGGGGTAGAGGTGAATATACTTAAAATACCTGTATCCCTCCTCTCAGATGTACACTTTCTTTCCCCCACCCCATCTTTCATGTGTCCTGACTTCACATGCCTCTGTAAATATGATAGCACCTGGCTTTATCTAAAATGTCGAGTTTATTTTTAACTTCCCAGACACCTAATAACTTCTTTGCACAGCAAAACTATGTATTTGAACATTTAAAAAAATTAATTAGCAAAGGAGCCCACACGATGTCAGTTTCACCACACTTAGCTCAGAGTCTTGTAACTTATTTGATTTCCTAAACTATCAGCCAAAACAAAATTAGGATGATTCATACAAAGCTTAGATGCTGCGTATACCATCTAGGTACCCGTAGGGCTGGCTCCTTCCCAGCAGCTCAGACCTTCCAAGACTTCTCGGGGCCTATACACAAGGTGGCAGCTGTTATCAGGAGAGTAGGAAAAAGAGACAGCCAATGGCAGGGGAGTGCCCTAGGTTCCCAAAAATGGACTAGATACACTACCCCTATTGAGCTCTGTGTGTGCCAAGCACATTCTAGTTGTTACTTGGTTCAGAGTGTGGACCTTGAGACAGCCTGCGGCTCAAGGTGACCTTGGACCACCTCCTCTCTGGATGACCTTGGCCACAGTGTTTCATTTCTAGGTACCTCAGCTTCTGCTACTCTGAGACTAATGATAATATCTGCTCTTTAGAGTTACAGAGGATTCTATGGCAGGTGTTTGATAAAAGCTAGCTCCTATAATTATTATTGTCATTGCTGTTCATTACTATCTACAACACCGCTTCTAGCAAGCTCTGCTGTTGCCATTGTGCAGCTTACGAAGGAGGCTCAGGGAGTCAAGCAACTTGCCCAAGGTTATATGGGTGGGTTAGTCAGTTCTAGAGTGAGGACTAGAACCCTGGTCTATTTGACCCCCAGAATCCTTCCCTGATACCACATGGACACTAGTCAGAAATACAGCATTGTTTTAAAACAATGAAAAGGAGTACCCTAGGTCGGTCCCCAGTATCCTACCTGAAAAAGTTACCTTACCCAGCACCTTCATTTATTTTGTCACTTACCAGAATGCTGGCAGTTACCAGTCCTTACCAGGTATGGCTCTGGGCTCCAGCCCACCCACTCAAGAGTTGGTAGAGGAGCCATTTAGTGCCTTTTTATTTCTATTACTATTTATCCCTTTTGAAAACTTCCATTTATATTTCTCAGTATACATGTGCACTGCTGGTCAGATTTTATACACATAAATTGTGACAAAGAATGAAGAAAATTATCTGAAAATCCTAATATTCTGTCAAAAATACACAGTCTTAGTGAACAACAAATTAAACAGATGAAATTTTCCTCTAAATGTTTCAGTGCTCTGGGATTTATCCTGCAGAGTAACAGAAGCATTTCCAAAGGGAGGCTAAATTGGACAATGCTGTTCATTATCCTTTCGCACAGAAACCACTCCAAACCAGAGAAGTGTTGGCTACCTTAAAATAATCCAGACGTAGAATGTTTGCCCATCTCATTTGACCACAAAATAAATACAAACTGTCAATCATGAGGGTATCCATGAATATCTCTTCTGCTTTACAAATAATACTGACTGAGACCCATGGCCACCATCCAGTATACAGTGAGATGATATGAATAGCCAGGTCAGGCTGGAGGAAGTCCGCCAGCCAGTGAAGATCTGCCAGCAGGTGGATCTGTGTGTGGATCCAGAGTTTGGATCATTGGTTATGTAATGCTATCAGGTGAGCTTCGTCTTCCTTCTAATAGCATAAACTACTATCTGGTGTTAATTGTTGCTTTCATTTTGTTCATACTGTCCAACTCTGAACGTCATGTTGTCCTTTCTTGTAGGGAGTAAAGTTGACGAGGCCAACAGTATAACAAAGGAGGCACCCTTTATGCAGCGATGTATATATGTACAGGATTGTACATACCAACAGTTCTGAAGACTTGTACTTGTGAATGTTGCTTCGATGCATATTTTATTTTTTTACACAAAAATATGATATAACAGTTTAAGTGCCTTAAAATGTATTTGACAGGAGCGTTATTTACAAAACCTACTTTGTTGGGTTACTGCCAGGGGTGGTACTGGATTTTGGAGTGGTTTGATTTTTTTTTTTTTTTTTTTTTTTTTTTTTTTTTACCAACACAGGAAACCGTGATTGTGACAAAAAGCAGACATGCTTTCCTCATACCACCTTTGGTGCAGTACAACTCTATACTAGTTACTGTGCTGTTTGAAATGAGGTCACACCATCAGGAAAAATGCCCTTCTGATGACAGTGAAAACTTCCAAAGTCTTATTCATGAATACTTTGATTTACTGTGTGATTCTTTGTTTCTACATCTGTGACATGCCTCTTCCTTATCAACTCAGCAGGGGTCATAGATTGAATAGATGCTGAAAGGCATAAGTTATCTGCATTTCTTGACATCGTTTTTTTTAGACATTCCTTCAAATAGTTTCCACACAGAAATTCCTCAGTCCCATTATAAGAGATTGTGGTGTTATATGTCTTAAATTTATTATAAGCTGCTTCAAAGAAAGAACCTGATGTTTGAGTTATAAGGAAGTGAAGTTTTGAGGTAAACTACAGGACTTGGTATTCAGGATTTTTAAAATTATAGTTCATGTATTTTCCCTTTTTCTGCCATGATTTCTTTCTTACCTGTTTTCCAGCATACTTGCAAACTCGTAAGCACCAAATGTGAGACATAAAAACGTTACAGTTCGTTTGAGAACAGCAACAATTAATGATGGATTATATTCACATTCCACAATGGAGACCAAAATTTTTTCTTGTTGCACAGATGTCTGAGCACAAATTGCCCCTTTTAGCCAGAAGCAGCCTGTTTCATCCTTGAATTAAACACACTTAAGGCACTTGAGACAAGTTATTAATGAAAATTTCCTTGGCAGATTTGACAAATGTTTGCAGCAATTTTTCAAAATTAAATCATATTGTTCTTATGAATAAATAAAAATATAAAGGTCATGGACACAAACAAATGTTACATATACACATTCTGTCTAACCAGATGGAAAGAAAAATGGGCACAGAAAATGCAAGACCATCCATTCACCAAAATATCAAATAAAATGAGTCCCCAGTTGGGCACCAGCTTTCAAAGGAATATTCAACGTGTGCTTCTACTGTGGCTGGACAACCTTGCACTGGACCCAAAGAGAGAATAAAGCGATATGTAGAATTAGAGGACACTTTTCCTGTTTCCTGCACAGCATTCCGCACGGCCTTTCTTGATTTGACAGATGGTATTGGAATCCTGGGTCACACTGAGGCTGACTCTGTCCTCAGCAGCTCTGTTGTTATTTGGTCAGCGACAAAAAAAAAATCATTCCTTAGGAACCTGCCAGGGTTATCAGTAATGTGAATTTATATTATTGTCACTACCAGGTCTCATGTCGTGTTACTTCTGACCATTATTATTGAACCTCATAAATTTCACAAGAGTTATCCTCAGTGTAAATTTTAAGGCTAGCGCCAGACTCTGCAAAAATCTGTGATGAACAGGCAGTTTGTCAAGAATTTCACCTATGTTTGAAATTCCAGTAATTTTGCTCGGTACTTTTGATGCTCACAAATGGAGCACAGAAAGGTTTTTTTCACATTTTGTTCCTACAAGCTTCTTTGAATTTCAGAGGAAATGGGATTATCTGTCCATCTGTCTGAGCTATAAAAATCTTTCTCCCTAGCATTAGAATACTGATTTTTTTCTCCCCAACTTATCTACCTCTATTGTCTAACACCTACAATAGGTGTGATTATGGGATAAGGTTCAACTGAAAATGCTATAACATTTTATTTTTTGCTTTAAAAGATGTGTTTTGTTTCAAATATCTCTACATAGTGCATTTTGGTGGCTTTAGTGATACGCTTATGCCTATTTCTTTTTTTACACAAATACTATGGCATATTTTTCCATAAAGAATAAAAAAATAAAATCAAAATTTATTTGTAATTCAGCTTATTGGGATCTAATTTTTCACCTCAAAATATTTTATTATGTGTTATGCACTGTCAGGCTATCCATGTATGCATTTTTTTGTCTAAATGTATTTATAAAGGAAATACATTAGAGTGGTGATATTTATGTTTACTCATTTTTCCACCAGGATTATTTTTACATGGTTGTTAATGAAATTTGATTTTTTTAATGGATAATAATGTTAATCTTTCCATGTGTTCTTTTCTAAGTTTTAAATTTTATATTTTTCAAAAATTCTTCCCTATTCTGTTTAAAACTAACACACCTCTGGCTAATGTTCAGTGTTTGTTTATGCTAAATACCAAATTTTTACAAAAGGATTGGTGACATAATAAAATGGATTATTTATGATGAATGGAAGATGGTAATACTTCTCTGATTAAAAAAAAAAAAAAAGATGTTTCAGAAATCACAAGAGAACCTGTGGCTTATTTTTAACCTGATTTCACATGCACTCATAATGCCTTCAAAGTCTCTCTAGATTTCTCCTGATTCGTTTCAGTACTATTCTATCATCTGTGGTTAAATACACATAACCTTCATAATCTTATAGGTGTCCATATCATCAGTACCCCCACTGTGGCATCACGTTAAAATCCAAAATTAGCCCTTGCTTTTTCGTTAGAGTTGTTTTCTCTGCAGCAGGGTTGAGAACCAAAAGAGAAACTGTACCCAATAGTAGGCACCAGACTTAAGTGATCTGAATGTTAGGCACCCTTGTCATATTTTCTAGGGCTATAATGATGAAGCCTTAAAACATCCTTTCCAAACACAGTGTTTCTGTACGAGTGCCTTATCTTGTGTAGAATTCCACAAGGAATTGTATGTTCTTCTTCAACTGTCTTCTTGGCTTAGCAGTGCTCTTCTCCCTGGCAGGCAGTTGGAAGTGCCACCCCCCCCCCCCCATGAGGCTTTCCTACCCAGCCCCCCAGCCAATCCAGACCTGCTCCCATGACATACACTTAGAACCTGTCCTTCAGGCCTTCTGAAACCTTTGCACTGTGTAATCATTACTTTGCATTTGTCTCCCACAGTGTGGCCCTCCCTCGTTTCTGTGTCTCTGCAGTGCCTAGCACAGTGCCTGACTCAGAGCAGTAACCAAAAAATGCATGTTGATTTTCTCAACTGTGATCTTGATAGGTAGGACATGAACTTTCAAAGTTATGAGAGAGCTCTTCCCTACATACAGATCATTACTAATTTACAAGGAAAACTTTTTTACTGCTGTTCCTATGCTGAATAAAACTGTGGAGCTGCCTTGTGCTACTCAGAGAGATGCATCATAGCTGTGTAAATATTAACTCTCCAAGGTGACATTGCAGGTGTGATAAGCAAACAATTTTCATCTTCTATGCTTTGACAGGACAGTAAACCCTCAATAATTCAGGCTAAATCAGGTTGGGTCGATCTGAATTAGTGAATACTTTATATGCATAAAAAATAAAGAGTAGCCCTTATGGAAGTGTTAACATACTACAAAGAGCAGATACAGATTATTATGGTGATCATCCTATCACTGGTTTGTATATAGACATAGTTGAAAGGTCTTATAAGAGTTTATTCTCCCCTAGCAAGCCAACTAATCTTATTTACACCATAGGACAATTTTTCAAATGTGAGTAATATATAACCTCATTTAAAGGGGAAAACATTTCTCATAGACCCTGGGAAACATCTCCAGAGCCAATTCTGAGAAACCGCATTAAACAGTAAATGACCATCACTAACAGTCCATCGGGCCCATGTGCCTGTGAACATGGGCCAGGACGCGACCCATGAAATCACAGCACCATGCTGAGTCATAGATGGTCCTCTGGATGATTTCAACAACTCAGAAATTCCAAGCAATCAGAAGAAAGGAGCCTAGGGTTTCTGTGAGACCAGGCCTCAGAGTCTGCTGATACGAAAAGACAACACACAGAAGATCGATCCTGGCCCCAACCATAGACATTGATCATTCCCTCATTACCAGCTATTCCAGATGTGAAATCCTTGCAACCTTGTTGATTTGAGCTCACTGCCGGAAGTTCTAGACTCTGACTCTGGGTGTTCAAAGAGAGCAGTATTATCGATGTGGGGTCCTGGGCTGGTTTTGCCCACGTGCTCAGAACTCATCCTTTCCACCAATACGACTTCCTACCCTGGGCCCCGCAGCTCTTAGCATCTCACGTGTGATGCATCCTGACAGTGCCCCACCCCCTCGGTTGCTGCCCCGCAGCCGTACCTGAGAAGTCCCATGCCTGTTAAAGATGGAGCAAAATACCATTTTCCAGTTCACCTCTCTGCTCAAGAAGCCAAAGGGAATTGTGTGACATCCTAGGTTTGTAACTAGGATCGAATGAGAAAATCCCCACAAACAGCTTGTCACAGCGTCTGCCACTTGGCAGGAACTCAACAAGTGGCAGCCACTATCATCGCCCAACCACCATGGGACCTGGGTAAACTACGCTGCACATGTAGCGTCAGGCTCGGTCCTGCATGACTTCTAATTATGTAAAAGCCAATTACAAAGTCCATTAAATGTCACTAATCAAGTCAGGAAGTGACCAGGGCATGAGTCGTACTTCCTCAGTTAATGAAGATACCAGATTCTTCAACCTGAAGTTCAGGATGGTTGCAGCAATCCCTGTCTCCCAGCAGGCGTAGGAAGGCCTCCCAGCCCCCGTTGCCACACGGGCCTTGCCTTTGTCTGCCTACTCCAAAGAACTCCAAGCAGACGTTTTGCCCAATTTCCTCAAAAGCCCTGAGTCTGGCTAGAACCATCAGATAAAGCAGTTGACAGAGCTGCCCACATAGTTTCCGATGGACCCATGCCTGCCTGGGATGAGTTCCGGTTCAGGGGCTGCTCCCAGAGCAGGCACTGTGGTCACAGCCTCTCAGAGGGACGCTCCTTGAGCTCACTGCATCCAGGTAAATGTTCCCTTTCCACTGGGTGGAGTGCCGCCACGACCCTGGGATGGCTGGCTGGCCATCCCCCAGGCCCGATTCCCACTCACTCCTTTAAGGTGAACATTTTCAGGAATTCCAGTCTCCAACTTTTCTCCCCAGCCTCCCACCCTCTGCCTTTCCCAGTGCCTGTCCCACTGTCACAGCTTCAGCCACCTTGTGTAAACCACCGAGAGCTCCTGGATGGGTAGCCCGGAGTGCACGTCTGACTGCATCTGGACATTCCCATGTGGGTACCCTCAAGGCACCTCAAACCCCACACTCCCTGAAGGGAGAGCCAGCCACCTCTTCTTTCCCTACCCTCAGTCCTCCCCAAGCCCGCCTCTTGTGTTGGCACAGCAGCCAGGCTTGGTGACCCCCCTCAGACCTTCACTTCCCACTTCTCATATTTAGTAATCACCAAATTCTCTTGATCCTACTATAAATCCTCTTCTTAATCTCCACCTTCTTCATCCCACTGCCACTGGCTTAAAATACTTTTTTATTTGTTTTTTTTTTAAGATTTTACTTATTCATTGAGAGAGAGAGAGAGAGGAGAGGCAGAGACACAGGCAGAGGGAGCCCGACATGGGACTCGATCCCGAGACTCCAGGGCCACGCCCTGGGCCGAAGGCAGGCACCAAACCGCTGAGCCATCCAGGGATCCCCTAAAATACCTTTTTAAATGTTATTTTTTGTCCTCCAGTAATACCTTTCTCCAATCTAGGACACATTTATCAATCACCTACCACGTGCTGAGTGCTCTGCTAAATGCTTTACATGATCCTTGTGATAATTAAGACTTAATCCTTGTGATAATTTTGATTTTGGTGTAATTACTCCCATTTTACAGATTAGAAACTGGAGGCTCATCAAGCAGACTCTGGCTCTCTGCATTTCATCTGCCTTCCACATCTCACTGCCCCAGGACACACAGGGGACATATGCTCCAGAGAGAGTAACAATTCAGCCCCCAATGCTAAGTGAGGATCCGGCCGAAACTCAACTAGCCGAGGAGAATGCGTGGGCAGGTGCAAGAGGGAGCACTGGGCCAGGCGTAACAAGGCCAGGCAGGCCAGTTATTGTAAAGGGAGCCCTACATCAGGGCCTTTTACCTCTGGGTCACTGGTTCAAATCCAGGCAGGCCTCAGCTGACAGAAAATCATTACCGGCTCTGTGTCGGGTTGCTTGACAGATGGAAAATGAGTTTCTGTCTCCATCCAGCAGGCAAGTGTCCACATCACACTTGGCACTAAGCAGCTCTTGACTCTGTGGAGACAGAGGAGAAGTCAGGCGACGGTCACCCTGGTGTCAGGCAGGTCCCTGAGGTCAGGCGAGCCTGCATTTCAACCTTCTCTGTGTGCCCGTCTGACAGCTTCCTCGTCTCAGCCGTTTCGGGGGCGCTTTATTAATCTGCTTGCAGGTTTTTTTGTCTGAAGACACTGTTTAACAAGTCATTTGAAGTAATGGAACAGCTGAGAAAATCTGATTCTGCGGCATCGAAAGATGAGCAGCCAAATCACAACAGGACAGTATCTGAAAGGACAGCTTTCCCCTTGGCCGGGCCGGGCCCTGGGCCGCTGAGTCCATGCGGCTGGGGTGCGGCTGCTGGGCAGGGGCGGCTGGCACCCCGCTGCACCCGGGAGCTCCCCAGAGTGGGGGCAGCGGAGCCGGTTCCCTCCCGGGCACTTGGTTTTCCTCTCTTGTTCCCTCTCGAATGTACCAAAGCCACTGGTCTAAAGGCGTCCCAAGCTTAGAAAATGCCTCTTCCCTCCCTGTGCGTGGACAGGCCCTGCCCAACCTTGGGAAGGGGTCCAGGAGCCCCACGGCTGGGCTTCCTCGGCACAGCCCCGTGGGAGGCATCCACAGGCCGCCCTGGGCGGTGCTGAGAAGGCAAGACGCCGCCTGACTGGGCCAGGCCGTGCCGCCCCCAGGGCCGAGGGGCCCGGCACACGCCGTCTTCTTTCTCACTGTTTCTGGCAGCGCCGCCGAGTCGCGCCCATCCTGGGCCCCCGAGAAGCCCCCAGTCCTCCCGGAGTCTCTGGCTCTAAACAGAACGAGCCCACTGGGCTGTTGGGGGCCCCCAGCGATGTGCCCCCCGGATTCCCCCGGCCAGCACGGGGCACACCGCGTGGTCCCCTCTGTTGACCGCAGTGGGCCGGTGGCACTTGCCCCTCCGGAGTGTGAGCAATGGGTCCCACGACTCTCGGGTTCACCTGGCTCGTGGCAACCAGGCCAAGGTGTGCGGAGGGACCCTCGGAGCCACCGCGGAGCCCGTAGGCAGCTTCTGTCCCTGGGAAACCCACTTCCCTGCCTCCCAGAGGCGGCCCCACACTTGAGCTTGATCTCACCCCCCCTCTTGTCTGGTCGCATCGGGGGAGAAGGGACGGGAGCACAGAGGGGAGCACGGAGCTTAGGGCCATGGTGGCACCTCACCCCGTCTTTGCGTCCCCTCAGAGATGTCTGAAGCAGGAAGGAGCCCCCAGATGCCCGGTTTGCTCTGTTGCTCTGGTTCCCGCCTCTGCGGGACACGCCGGCATTGTCCATCGGAGCCGCCCCTGTCCACCTGCTGCCCTTCCCGCCGCCCCCGTCCACCTGCTGCCCTTCCCGTGGCTGCCCCGTGTCCACCTGCTGCCCTTCCCGCCGCCGCCCGTGTCCACCTGCTGCCCTTCCCGCCGCCCGTGTCCACCTGCTGCCCTTCCCGCCGCCGCCCCCGTCCACCTGCTGCCCTTCCCGCCGCCGCCGGCACATAGACTCCCAGCTGCACCTCAATTTCCAGGGCTCCGCCGTTTGCGCAGTCGCCGCGACGGCATATGGTGCGACTTCCCTTCACAAACCGGACAGAAACTGGGGTTTCTCCGTGCGTGTGTGCGTGTGCGTGTGCGCACCCGTGGCTCTAGTTATGAAGCCATATAGGCTCATGGTGAAAAAAATCGGGATGGAGTGGAGCGAGAGCTCGGTGTGCAGGGCGGCCGGGAAGACCGCGCGCCGCGTCCCTCTGCCCTTGGCCGCCGCCGCCCTTGGGGTCCCTTGCGGCCGCCCGGCCTGTCCCCAGAGCCCACGGCTACTTTCGGATGCAGCCTTTCCCGGCTCCCGCGGCACCAAGAGGACGGAACAGGAGCCTGCGGCAGGAGCCCCCGGGCTTGCCCGTCTGCCCACACGCGGGGGCGCAGAGGGGTCAAGGCCAGCACCGGGAGCGGCCCGCGAGGAGCCGGACGGACCCCTGCCTGGCAGGCTGCGTCCTCTGGCTGTGCCTCGGCAAGCTCCAGGTGAAGGCCAGGGGCTTCCCTTGACGTGCAGGCAGCCTGCCTCCGCGAAGGGCAGCAGGCAGCACCTGGTCACAGCCGGGCCGGCGACGCTCGGGGCCTGCGCCCGAGGCCGTGAACCAGTTACCCCACGCGATCCTCCCCGTCAGGCTCCATCTCTGCAGGATGACGATGGTACCGCCCACCTCAGGACCTGTCCCCAGGACGAAATGAGGTCACTCGTCTAAATGAATGATGTTAGTTCGAAAGGGTGACACAGGTGTCAGGGGGGGAGAGCAGAGTCCCATGTATCAGATGTGCCCCAGAATTGAGGTTTTAGTGTCTAAAAGCTGTTCTAATGTACCCCTTGACGTTCTTCTATTCGTTGAGTAAGAAAATTATAAGAATGATCTCTTCCCACCCCCACTCCCACCCATGGAACTCAATGGCGCTATTTCTTTTTGGGTGGAAAAAACATTTACGTTTCTAACGTGGGCTCCCTGGAGAGCCCTGGCTACAGAAAACGTGCACAGTGTCCTGCCAGCACCAGGACTGGGTCTTCTTTACACTTATTTACATATGGAGCGAGATCTCCACGGCTGCCTGCCCGAAGCCCTATTTTTAATTGTTGGCGGCCCAGCTGCCCCCTGACCCCTCCTGGCCCTCCGCGGAGGATTTCCGGCCCCTGCTGGCTGACGGGGAGGAGCAGCAGACAGGCTCCTGGGAGGGGAGCTCTGCCCCGAGCCCCCCACCCCCATCCTGGCAGGCACAGCCCCTCCGCAAGGTGCCCCGGTCCGCGGGGGCTGGTCCCCCACCGAGCAGGAGCCGCCGGGCCCTGGGCCTGGCCGGTGGGCGCCCCGCGGCCCCGCAGCTGCAGCCCACGTGGACAAAAGGACGGGGACGGGACGAGGGGGAAGCGGCTGCCCACACGCTCCCCAGCGTCCCCCTCTGGCTGCGCTTCTGGGAAAATTAGGAATAGAGCCAAGTGTAGGCAAAGGGCTGGGTCTGAAATTTAGACAGACTGTTTTTTTTGTTTGTTTTTTGTTTTTTGTTTTTTTTATTTGCATTTCCTAGACAGAGCAATAAAATAGATATTGATAAATATTTTCCAAGAGTGCCCTCTAGTGGAAATCTAGAGGCAGGAGCACATCTTAGCAAGAGGCGACGCGGATCCCAAACTCCTGAATAAAAATAAAGCACGTCCGAGCGAGACCGCCTCCACACGTGATCCGAAAACACATCACGTTTCTCCCACGGGGCCGGGAAGTGTCACAGGGCCTCGATGGGGGATGAAGGCTGCCTTAGGTCTAAAACGAGGTCGTGCTCTACTTTGGGAAGTGGAAGGCGGGGGGGGGGGGGGGGGGGCACAGTATCCGACACCCCGAGCGCGGAGGAAGCGCGTGCACCGGGCCGGCTGCAGGCTGAGCCCTGGATCTGGGCCGTGGGGGCAGCCAGGGCGGCGGTCCCGGCCAGCCCCGAAGGCCACCCACACTGCTGGGCTTTTACCTTGGAGGATGTGGGACAGTGAGTCATTTGTGCCTCTTCCCGGTTCTTCCCGGCCAAGGGCAGCTTTCCCCCTGGAGGCGCGCAGCTTGGCGCGGGGCCCAGCCGTCTGCAGCCTGCGAGGGTGCGGGGCTCTGCGGGCGCCCCCAGCGCGCTGCCCCCCCAGCCCGGGCGCCCGGGCAGCCCCGCGGGTCGCAGCGGCCTGGCACGAAGGGCCTCGGGCAGGAGGCGGCGGGAAACCCTCGCCCAAATCCAGGCTGTGAGCCAAGGCGACCCCGACTGCTTCTGACCACTCTCCCCCCGCCCGGTGCGCGTCCCAAAGAGGATCCGGTGTTATCTGCTTGGGCGGATTCCAATTCATCTCAAAACCGCGGCTACTGCCAGTAGTAGTAGTGAGTAGCCGCCAGCCTCTGATTTCCCCTTCAACGAACGACTGTGAGCTCTTCCTCGGTACCAGGAGCGGTCTGGACTCCCGACCACCGCGGCAGACAGGCCCTGACCCCGGGAGCAGGCCAGGTGGAGGCGGACGCCACAGAGGACGGTGTGTTGGGGCCCTGGGGGGGGAGCAGCGAGGGGCCGGGCCGCCCTCGCCAGCCCAGCTCAGGCGCAGGCCACCCCAGGCCTCCCTTCCCGCAGCACCCCTCCTCCTGCAGGTCTCCTGACCCGAGACAAGATCCCCCTGCACCGATGCAAAGCGCGGCCCTGACCAGACCTCGAGCAGGGACAGGAGGGAAGGAAAGGCCACCAGAAGTGACCCCGAGGACTCCTCAGCGGCCAGCGGGAAGGGTGATAATGCGGACGGCGGGGTGCTGATGCTTTGAATGTGATGGCTAGTAAGGGGAGAGCCAACTGAGATGAGGTGTGGGGGGGCAGACCTCTCTGAGGCCACATTTAAGCTTCTCTTGCGTGCCAGCTGTTCACGGGGTCAGAGATGGAGGATACAGAGAGAAAATGCTTCCTGTACCTTCAAAAAGTTCAGAGCCCCGTGCTGAAATGATAATCTCAGGATTCAAACAGCAGGGTTTCAAAATAGCCCTAAGGTCAATTGCTCACGATAAATGTGCCAAGTAACACATGCTGTCCCCATTTTTTATTTTTCTTTTTTTAAGATTTTATTTATTGATGAGAGACACAAAGAGAGGCAGAGACACAGGCAGAGGGAGAAGCAGGTCCCTGTGGGGAGCCGCATGTGGGACTGGATCCTGGGACTCCAGGATCACACCCTGGGCCGAAGGCAGAGGCTCAACCACCAAACCACCCAGGCGTCCCCCCAGCTTTTAGATGTGGAAACTGAGCTATGAGACGTGGAAGGACGTCCAAAGTAGAGCTCATCAGTCACGCTGTCAAGTTTGGATTAAGGCTTTTCTTACCTCCCATTTTTTTGTCTTTCGTACAGCATGTTGCTTGGTAGGAATGGGGATGAACCGTGAGATGCCGACGTCTCCCTCAGCTCGAAGGTTTCATGTGCACATGCTGCACTGTCCCACGTGGATTAAGAGGACACTGCCCCCTCGCCCCTGCCTCCCAGCCTCTGACTGAAGGACTCTTGCTCCGTCTAGAGAAACAGGTTTCCTAGAGCAGTTGCATTCAGCCTTTCTCAGCCCCAAGGACTTATGGGAAGTATTTTGAGGAAGAAGGACAGAGGGACAAGCGAAGGAGAGATGATAGAGCTGGACTTCTCTCACCCCGAGTAGCTGTGCTTTGATCCGCTCTGCATATTGGGCTTCCATTAAGAGCAGATTCTTTTGAAAAAGCAATTCTGATGGTTGGAAGAGAGGAAAGAAGAGGATTGGGGTCAGGGGCTGGTGTAATAACCGTTGGCTTGTGTTGGGTCTAGGACCCAGCCTGGAAATCAGATGATGCAGCCACCCTGCCGTCGGCCACTCCCTAGAGGCAGGGACCACGCCTCACTTCCCTTTCTATCCTCCGGCATTAATAGAGTCCGCCACGGGGCGGGTGCTCCATCAGTGTTTACCTAAGTGATCTGAATTAATTAATCTGAATTAATTCGGGCTTCAGTTAAGTCTCCAGCTTAGGAGCCGTCCCGTTTTACTCCACAATATCCAACCTCTCATCTTCCAAGTCAGCACTGACCATCCCCAGAGAGGGCTGGCGATAAGACACAAGGCTTTCCTCTGGGATACAGGGGACGCCTTCAGCAAGCACTACCCCTGCAAGGAGATCCGTGCTGCCTCCCCGGGTCTATTCTACAAAAACAGTTGCTGGTCGCATAGGTACGACTCCTGCTATACGCTTGGAAGGAACTGGGAGCGTGCTGCGTGTCTACTCACGTTGGAACAATGAGGCCAGACATGAGCCTGAGAGTGTGGTCCTTGGGGGCTTGGGTGGCAGCTCCTTCCGCAGCTCTGTTGAGTGGCCGAATTATATACAGATTTGTTTCTATTGCAGAAATGTGTGTTTCACCCATAACCTGTCTATGCAGTGCAGTGACTCTGTGTTCAAGTTCTGCCGTGTGCCAGGCAGCGGGCTAGATGCTGGGGGATATAGCACAAAACGACCCCGCAAGAATCCCTGCCCTTACGGAGTTCATACGCAGCAGAACCCACAGCAGCCGCTCTCGGCCATGGCAGCACGTTCAAATCACCTGGAAAGGGTTGATAACTCTAGACATGGGCCCCACTCCCAAGACGTCTGATTTAATTAGCTTGGGATCCTGATATCCGTGTTCATATCCAAAGGATCTGGGGCTAGCTGAGAGGAACGCTAAAGGTCTGCGGAGAAGCTTCTAGTCTTTCCAATTATGCAATGAGCCAATCTCCCTCCTTATTACTTATTAAAGTTACTTATTAATATTTCCTTATTCAAGTTGAATCTTTCCCCTCGCCCCAGGCTGTGGGAGGAAAAGGAGACACACACACAACTTGCTCTTTGTTTCCTCCAGAATTTCCCTAGGGCTGTGTGTCTCTTAGCTTCCTGCCTCAGGAGTCTTTTCTTCTGGAAGCGGTGCCTGGGCCAGGGCAGCTCCTGAAACCTGGATGTTGGAGAGGTGTGGCCTTCCCCTCTGCCTTCTGTCACCCTGCGTCATTAATCGCTGCGTCTGGTTTTTCCTCTTTCCTTGACTTCTTTTTCTCTCCACCTCTTGGAGCCTGGTGCCTTCAGTGTTCTTTGTGGCTCTGGAAGGTGGCAGCGATGCCGGAGCTGGAGGCAAGAGCCTCTCCCCCTCGTCCCTCCTCTAATCTCACACAGGGTCTCTCTCTCCCCAGCCCTCCTCACCACTCCCCCCCCCATCCATCCCTTCTCCCACCCCAGTGCCAGGCTTCCGTGCTTTAAATTTCCACCTCCTTGCCTCTGCCACAGGGGCGCCCGGACCGCCAGTACAGAGGCGGCGGCCTGTCACCAAGCATATGGGACCGGAAATTGGACGTTGTGACCCTCCCCCATCTCCACCCATGCCCGTTGGTCATGGGGTCTGGAAAGCACCCCATCCACAAATATTAAAGAGTGAGAGCAAAACAAGCTTGCTTGTCTGCTTGTTTTTTAATACCCGGAGGAGTTGATATGCAACCCCAGAGGGTCTGGCCAAGTAGGGGCTCAGCTTAATCAGAGGGCTCAGGCTTACATAATGCCCTGCAAATAATAATAATAATAACATAATAGTACTAATGCTTGTGCTACATTTGGAGTTTGAAATGATCAGTGACATTTCCCCTGATGAGGTTAAACAGCCTGGCTCTCAGGGCTGCACATTTGCATAATAAAGATCAGAAGTCACTGCCTACTACATCTCTCTCAGCACCGGCCCCCTCGTGTCCTTGATTCAGGGACACCACATCCTAATGTACTTCCATATGCGGTCCTCTGCAGTGATTCTAATCTTTGGCTTGCATGTGAAATGTCAGCCTTTTTTTTTTTTTCTTTTCTTTCCTTTTTTTTTTTTTTTTTTGCCTGAGAAAACAACAAATTATGTTTCTAAATGAGAAGGTACTGCCTGTAATGGATAATATAATCTGAAAATGCAGAGGCAACATCTGTGACCCATGGTGCTAACCTAGCAAGCTGTAGTCTATTTTCCAGCCTATCAGTTGATAGGAAAACATCACTTTAGATATAATAATTAATCATTAGTCAAAATGGATATTCCCATTGGTTCCTTGCCTCTCAGACAACCCTGCCTAGCCTGGCTATAAATCAGGAAAATACATTCTTTAATAACCAATGGAATGCACTTCTAGGCAACCTCTTTCCTCCGTAAAGAAACAAAACACTTTGCAGAAACTGTCCATCATCAGCTGATGGATGAAGATCCTCCCGAGGTGCCATTGAAGAAAAAGAAAGCAGGGGGAAGGGAGGCAGTAGGTTCAAGATGTTGGCTGCAAACCAGGGAAACATCTTACAGTGGTGGCTCTTGGTTTGGTAATGGGATGATGAGAGCCATGGGGGCCCATTAGTTCCTTTTCCCTCTGTGTCTGTCTTCTCCCCCTAGCCTACTGCTGGGGCCTTGTCACAGCCCAGGAGGTCAGGCCTTGGCCTAGCCCACCATGAGTGGCCAGTCCCCACGTCCCATCATCCTCCTGGATTCAATGGCAGATGCAGATTAATCATTTCAGCATTTTTCTGCTTGATTCCAGGCTCTCTCTGGATCCATTGACATATTTACAGCACCTACATGCTCTAAGAAAACAGATAATTTGCCAAGTCTATTGGAGAAAAGAGAAGGCTGGAAGTCAGGATGGAAGGAAGGAGTAAGAGGACAGTCTTAGACTCAAATGCTGTTTCACTGTGAGCTCTCAGTGGCATTGTTCTTCTCCTCACCTCTGAAAAGGAGGTGTTTTTGCTGATTTTTAACCATACTTGTTGGTTAAATTTCTGGGGCAGTTCCTCAAGGTGAGAGGAAAAGGAATCAGGAGGAAGGAAATAGGGCAGCCCGGGTGGCTCAGCGGTTTAGCACCGCCTTCAGCTCAGGGCTTGATCCTGGAGACCTGGGGTCGAGTCCCACGTCAGGCTCCCTGCATGGAGCCTGCTTCTCCCTCTGCCTGTGCCTCTGCCTCCCTCTCTCTCTCTGTGTCTCTCATGAATAAATAAATAAAATCTTAAAAAAAAAAAAAAGGAGGAAGGAAGAAGAAAAGATACTTTAACCTCAAACTTCAAAGAGAGTATCCAGCTTTTATTATTCTAATTAAACAAAATTAAAAGTTCAAAAACCAAAAAACCACTGAGTCCAATGACCTTTATAGCCATTCCTAAATGTTTTGTTTAAATTCAACTTGCCGGCATATAGTATAACACCCAGTGCTCATCCCATCAAGTACCCCCCTCAGTGCCTGTCACCCAGTTGCCCTATCCCCCCACCCACCTCCCCTTCCACTACCCTTTGTTTCCCAGAGTTAGGAGTCTCTCATGGTTTGTCTCCCTCTCTAATTTTTCCCCACTCAGTTTCCCTCCTTTCCCTTATAACCTCTTCCACTATTTCTTATATTCCCCGTATGAGTGAAACCATATGATGATTGTCTTTCTCCGATTGACTTACTTCACTCAGCATAATACCCTCCAGGTCCATCCATGTCGAAGCAAATGGTGGGTATTCGTCATTTCTAATGGCTGAGGAATATTCCATTGTATACATAGACCACAGCTTCTTTATCCATTCATCTTTCCATGGACACCGAGGCTCCTTCCACAGTTTGGCTATTGTGGACATTGCTGCTATGAACATCGGGGTGCAGGTGTCCCGGCGTTTCACTGCATCTGTATCTTTGGGGTAAATTCCCAGCAGTGCAATTGTTGGGTCATAGAGTAACTCTATTTTTAACTTCTTGAGGAATCTCCACACTGTTTTCCAGAGTGGCTGCACCAGTTTGCATTCCCACCAACAGTGCAAAAGCGTTTCTCCACATCATCACCATTTGTTGTTTCTTGTCTTATTAATTTTGGACATTCTCACTGGTGTGAGGTGGTATCTCACTGTGTCAACCATTTCTAATTTTTGAACACTATGTTTCACTATCTCAGTACTGCCCACCCAATTGCTGAATGTGGAAATGATTGAGGAAAGGCTGCTTCAAAAAAAGAAGAAAAAGAAAGAAGAAAAGAAAGAAAGAAAGAAAAGAAAGAGAAAGAAAGAAAGAAAGAAAGAAAGAAAGAAAGAAAAAAGAAAGAAAGAAAGAAAGAAAGAAAGAAAGAAAGAAAGAAAGAAAGAAAGAAAGAAAGAAAGAAAGAAAGAAAGGCTGCTTCTTCCTGGGGCATGTAATTGCAGCTCTTATTAGAGACCAGCAGTTCCCAAGTGGGGGCGGCTTGGGCCTCCAGGGGACATTGGACAATGCCTGGAGACACTTCTGGTTGTCCGGACTACAGAGGAGGGAGCTACTGTCATCTAGTGGCTAGAGATCAGGGATGCTGCCAACCATCCTAACCATGCACAGGGCAACCCCCACAACAAAGGATTATCTAGTCCAAAATGTTGAGCATATGGAGGTTGGAAAACCATCTACCAGACCATCTAAACTGAAGAAAGTGTGCCCATAGGCAAGCCTCTGACTTGGAAAGGCCCCATTCATCTTTCCTTCTGCCCGGCTCAGATTGGGAAGTTAAATTAACGGCTCCGCTTCTCCCTGCCAAGAACTTCCCTGAGCCTTGGATCTGAGACTCAGAACATCCCCTGCCCTGGAGACAGTGGCCCACAGAGCTCTAGCTGGCCTCTAGACAGCCACCTGCATCTCCTGATGCCCATGCTCCCTAGAACTGCCTGAGGTGCTGCATACTCAACTTCAATCCAGACCAAGGACTGGGGATAGTAACACAAATCTTAAATCTTGAACTTTTCACTCACTCATTCAGCAAATATTTATTGATTACTTACTATGTATGAAGAACAACTCTAGGTGCTGGGGGAATCACAACAAGTAAAACAAAGTCTCTGCCTTTACAAAGCATCCTAGTCAGGTAGAGGCAGAAAATAAAACATACAAATAAATACATGAGACCCAGGCGGTAGTAAGTACTATAAATATTAGGAAGCAGGGAGGGGCAGAGAGAGTGAGAAGAGATTGCAGGGGCCTGGGGAGCCCCTGTGATAACACTAGAGCAAAGCTCGGAAGGCTTGTGGATGTCTGAGGGGATGGGGTTCTGGACAAGAACAGCCAGGGCAAGGGGGCTGAATGGGGCCATATAGTGTTCAAGGAGCTCTCTTGACAGTAGTGAACGTGGGGTGCCAGGAAGAAAGGAGGGGCAGTGGTGGCAGGCCTGGCAGGTCTCCCAGGCCCCGGTCAGTGCAATCAGATGTTCATACATTATTCTGAGAGCGATGGAAAGTCACTAGACAACTCAGAAACAGTGTGGCATAAACTGTTTTACGTTTTTAAAAGCAAAAAGGCACCAAGAAAACATTTGACAGGCCTCAGCGGTCCTGGCAGCTGCACCCCATTGTCAATGGAGTGGAGTCTCAAAGTGTTCACATATTCTTTTCGCATTCAAAGAACAGAATAACGAACTTAACAGCAGACTTCCTTTTACCATAAAGGCCCTCCTGATATTCTAAAGCGGAGGTGACTGTGCCTGGTTTTGCAACACCCTAAGGCTCTACATGCAGATGGAGCAAAGTTCTTCTGAAGATGCTCTCAAGTTTAATAAAATAAGTAAGGCAGATTCATTTCACTTGAATGAAAGAAATGCCTTGCCACACACCACTTTTAGAAGAAGGGGATTGGGGTGGAATGAAATCAAATCAGAGAGCCTGTATTCCAGAAAAGCTGGGATCACTGACAAATACCTGAAGTCCAGGAATGGGAGAGGGTATATGTGTAATTTATTCATAAATTGCCAGCCATCTCCAGACAACTTTTCAAATAAAATGTGACACTTGATTAAATATTTACTGGTTTGTTGACCCATTTTTTTTTGCCATTGTTGTTAATTAGAATTTTTTTAAAAGGAAACATTGTCACAGCAAATTAAAATCCAGACAGCCTCAACATGGGATAGCTCAGCCAGGCTGTAGTCAAGCATTAAGTTGCGATTTAGCAACAGTATTGTATCTGAGGGGAGACATCAATTGGAAAAATCAGAAATAGCCTCTCAGTGTAAAAAGGTTGAGGCTCACCCCTACACTAGATCAATCTGCCATCATTAACACAATAGATCTGTTTGAAATCTAAAGAGTTTTGGAAATATAGAGTTTTCAGCAATTGTTTTTCTGTTATCTTGCCTTAAATATGTATTTAGCCCAAACCCCCTTTTCAAAGCAGTAGCTGGCCAAACAGTTCTGTACCTGTTTCTACAAAACAAAAAAAGCTATGTTAAGATGTTGCATGAGTCCTTTGCTTTTTTTTTTTTTTTTTTTTTTAAAGCTTTTAATGGCTTTGTGCTTTAGTAAATGCCTTCAGGTTAACACTTCCTACTGGCTCCCCTCTGGGGTGTCTCTGAAGCCAGGCTTAGTGGACCTTCAAGTTCACAGTAACAGAGGGGTTTTATGTCTCCTGACTACAGGTCTATGGACTCCACCGCCCCTGCCAAAAAAGAGTTTACTTGCAATGTCTCAGCAAATACGTCTGACCCCCAGCAGGAATTGTAGCCAGTGGCTATGGTGACAACTTAGTGCGGTGACCACCTCTGTTGGCTGGGTGGAGGAAGGGGGGCTCACAGGGGAGAAGCTGTCATGGAAAGGGAATAACATTTTTGGTGATCATGGAGTTTCTCTAAATGGACTAGGTTTGTTTTGTTTTAGATTTTATTTTATTTTTTATTCCTAACAGACAGAGAGAAAGAGAGGCAGAGACACAGGCAGAGGGAGAAGCAGGCTTCCTGCGGGGAGCCCGACATGGGACTTGATCCCAGGGCCCCAGGATCACGCCCTGAGTGGAAGGCAGGCGCTCAATCGCTGAGCCCCCAGGCGTCTTTAAATGGACTAGATTTAGAATTGCAGCTGCAGGGATGCCTGGGTGGCTCAGCAGTTGAGCGTCTGCCTTTGGCTCAGGGCGTGATCCTGGAGTCCCGGGATCGAGTCCCACGTGGGGCTCCCTGCATGGAACCTGTTTCTCCCTCTGCCTGTGTCTCTGCCTCTCTTTCTGTCTCTCATGAATGAATAAATAAAATCTTTAAAAAAAACATTTGCAGCTGCAAGGTGACGTTAAGTAGTCAGTCCTGGTGGCTACAGGTTGAACATGCATTTGCTGGTCACAGCAACTGGAAGAGGTAAAGAATTCAGTTTTCAAACTCTGATGAGGGAGCGGAGACTCAGAGGTCTGACTTCTGCACCGCTTCATTATTTTGCCCGTGGAGCCAGAGAAGAGGAAAAGGCCACCCCGGAGATTTCCCTCACCCCCTTCGCTGCTCCTCCTGGGGATGAACACCCCCTCCTTCTACTCACAGAAGCTGCGTGGCAGGCCGGCAGGCTAACCTGAGAGGAGGCGAATTAAAGACAGCTTCAAATCCTTTGCCACTTCTCCCATAAAAAATCAAAACCTTTCACCTGCCCTTCGAAGAAGGTGGGCTGGCCCATGACTTCCCGTAACCACTGGAAAGTGGCAGCAGCGAAACCATGTGACTTCCAAAGCTAGGCCTTAAGAGCCACCCAAATTCTGGTTTTGTCTGCTTGGAACACCCCCCTGGGAACCCAGCCGCCGTGCTAGAAGGAGCCGTGAAGAGAAGGGACAAATTGCTGCCTACACACATCAACAGCCGAGGCCCAGCCCGCAGCCAGCACCCACCACCAGCCCAGGTGAGCAAGTCACCTTGAACGTTCCAGCCCATTCAACAACACATGGAGCAGAAGAACTGCTCCGCCGAGCCCGGGCAACCCCAGAACTGGGAAAGATGATCAAGGTGGTGGTAGTGGCTGTTTTAAACCACTAGTTGAGTAGTTTATTTCACAAACAACTGTGAAAGAATTTCTTACTGTTGGCCAGAGGATGATGGCCTGAGGCGAGCTCTCCACTGGTGGGATTCCTGGTCTGCATCTCGGGGAAGATACCATTGAGGAGGGTGGGATATGTAGAAGGGGTGTCTCTGGCCACCACTGGAGTATAGTACATTCATTTCTTCCCCCAGAATTCCTAGAACACTCTCATTTGTGAGCACACAATTACCCAGGTCTCCATGTTCCTAATGAGGCTTTGCCTGAAGCCAGGAGACAGCTCTGCATAGCCCAGAATCCAGGAGGAGACAATCTTGAGTTTAGTGCCCTATGATCTAAAAGAAGCTGGAAAAACAGCAGGATCTGTTTCTTTCCCATACACTCCGTTTTTTTTTTTCCATACACTCCATTTTTTAAACATTCTTTTTCTTGAATTGAAGTGTCATGAATGCCCCTCTCTTAGTCAAGTTACTGAACTTATTCTTAAGTTATTGTGAGAGTTAAAGGTGAAAATGTATGCTGAGTTCTTTGCACAGTACCTGTGTGATTCAGGTGCTCAATAAACACCCTTTCCAAATTTATAGTGGTTTTTTGTTTCCACATTAAAATGTTTTATGACTCTGTAACAGGTTTACCTCTGAAAACGCAGCTAATTTCTGGGTGTCCAATTAGCTGAGCATATTCAAAAGTTATACTCCAGTCTGTCGTCTTGACCCCACATAGTACCTCTGGGACACTTGGCTAAGTCAAAGGGATCTTCATACATCACAAGAACAGGAAGATGGTCTTGGTCCACGACGTTGTCTTCCTTTTTGTCCTTGAAAAGACGAGTTGAGGTTCTTCTTCCAACTGTGTGGCATCAGCATTTTTTGCAGCCTGACCTTTGGCAAGAAGCAGTATGTCTGCTAGCTGTTGGGGTACATAAGCCGCCCATCAGGTGTGAAGGGATGGGAGGTCTCAGATCCATCTGCACCTCAAGAAGAGGCTTGCTTACCCCGCTCTCGTGTTCATGCGGTGCATACACGTCTCTCCACAGATGTGTTGGATGGAGTTCCCTCAGACTCGCCTTGCTTCACATCAGTCTCCAAGGCGGATCTGCCTGGCTTTTGAGTTTCCAAGACGACTGAATACCCCAGCGCTCGCCTTGTCATCTGAAGCAGAGCCAGCTGGGAGGCTAGTTTTGAAAACGAAACTTCTGAGGAGGTTTGGGGAGTGCAAGTGGGGGCTGCAGTTCTTTCTTCTTCTGAGAGACACGACCCCAATGCTACTTTTTTTCAAAGAGTTAGAGCAAATGAGCCTGACACACGGAGGAGGGACAGAGCTTCTATTTCTGCAGGTTCCTTAAGGCAACAGAGGAAGCTCCGCGGCCAAGGGAGTCTAGTTAATGAGCAGGTTATACAATATTCATTGTGTTGAGTTTAACTCTTCAAACAGAACGTCTAATTGTGAAAAGAAAAAAAGCAGCTAAATTACAGATGTTAAGACAACAAAGCCCGAGAAGAACTAACTCCCTGTGCTGATCAACCTGTCCTTCCCCTGCTGCCTCTGTTCCCGAGTCCTCCTCCGCTGTTCTCGCTCGGCTGTGACCCCGCGGGGCAGGGCCCACCGGGCCGCGCACCCCCTTCCCCCCAGGCCTGTGTCCCCCTCGGCCGTGACCCCGCGGGGCAGGGCCCACCGGGCCGCGCACCCCCTCCCCCCAGGCCTGTGTCCCCCTCGGCCGTGACCCCGCGGGGCAGGGCCCACCGGGCCGCGCACCCCCTCCCCCCAGGCCTGTGTCCCCCTCGGCCGTGACCCCGCGGGGCAGGGCCCACCGGGCCGCGCACCCCCTCCCCCCCGGCCTGTGTCCCCCTTGGCTGTGACCCCGCGGGGCAGGGCCCACCAGGCCGCCGGGCCGCGCACCCCCTCCCCCCAGGCCTGTGTCCCCCTCGGCTGTGACCCCGCGGGGCAGGGCCCACCGGGCCGCGCACCCCCTTCCCCCCAGGCCTGTGTCCCCCTCGGCTGTGACCCCGCGGGGCAGGGCCCACCGGGCCGCGCACCCCCTCCCCCCAGGCCTGTGTCCCCCTCGGCTGTGACCCCGCGGGGCAGGGCCCACCGGGCCGCGCACCCCCTTCCCCCCAGGCCTGTGTCCCCCTCGGCCGTGACCCCGCGGGGCAGGGCCCACCGGGCCGCGCACCCCCTCCCCCCAGGCCTGTGTCCCCCTCGGCTGTGACCCCGCGGGGCAGGGCCCACCGGGCCGCGCACCCCCTCCCCCCCGGCCTGTGTCCCCCTTGGCTGTGACCCCGCGGGGCAGGGCCCACCAGGCCGCCGGGCCGCGCACCCCCTCCCCCCAGGCCTGTGTCCCCCTCGGCCGTGACCCCGCGGGGCAGGGCCCACCGGGCCGCGCACCCCCTCCCCCCAGGCCTGTGTCCCCCTCGGCTGTGACCCCGCGGGGCAGGGCCCACCGGGCCGCGCACCCCCTCCCCCCCGGCCTGTGTCCCCCTCGGCCGTGACCCCGCGGGGCAGGGCCCACCGGGCCGCGCACCCCCTTCCCCCCAGGCCTGTGTCCCCCTCGGCTGTGACCCCGCGGGGCAGGGCCCACCGGGCCGCGCACCCCCTCCCCCCAGGCCTGTGTCCCCCTCGGCTGTGACCCCGCGGGGCAGGGCCCACCGGGCCGCGCACCCCCTCCCCCCAGGCCTGTGTCCCCCTCGGCCGTGACCCCGCGGGGCAGGGCCCACCGGGCCGCGCACCCCCTCCCCCCAGGCCTGTGTCCCCCTCGGCCGTGACCCCGCGGGGCAGGGCCCACCGGGCCGCGCACCCCCTCCCCCCAGGCCTGTGTCCCCCCTGCCCGCAGAGGCGGCCGAGGCTGTGCTCCGCTTCTGGCAGAACAAACCGGTTCTCTCCCGCCTTCCTGCCAGGCCCTGCCCCCCGCCGCTCCGGCATCAGCGCCCCCCGCAGGCCGCCGAGGGACACCGCCGTCTGCCGGTGGCAGTCCTGGCGGAGCAGCGGGCGAAGGCCAGTGGCCAGGAAGGCGGCCAAGGCGGCGGGAAGGCCAAGCAGGATGGCCAGCTGGGCAGTCCCGAGCTGGGTCCCCTGCAGGGCACTGCCCCCCCCCCCCCCGTCCCACCTCAGGCCTTGGGTCGGTCTTCCCGGGGTACCCCCTTCCCCTTCCACGGTCCTCCCCACCCTGGGCTCCCTGGGCTTTGACTGAGGCAAGAAGCTGGCAGAAGGTCTCGATGCTTCTGACCCGCTGCCAGTGGCAGGTGACCTGGAAGCGGCAGAGGTGGGGAGGGCACGGGGGGGAGGGGCGGTGTGGGGGGTGGAGCGGCCTCAGCCTGGTTCCCAGGGAGCGCTCCAGAGGAGCAGAGGTGCCGCGGATCCCTAGGATGGACGGTGGACACGGGGGACCTCATCACGGTCCTACTGGAGGACTCCATTTTGTCCTAGAAAAGCAAAGGTGGGGGGCGGGGAGAAAGTCGAAAGACCTGGTCTTTTTCCAAGCTGCCACTGAATGTTAATCGGTGTTCCAGAAAGAATCCCAGGCAGCAGCTGAAAACGCAGCCTTGTGCCTGCTCCTAAAAGAGCTCACAGTAAAATGTGATGTGCCCTTGTGATTGACGGGGATGAGGTGGCTAATGGAAACCCCACAAAGAGAGCATGGAGGCCACTTACAAGGATAAACTTAGGGTCCTTAAGAGGCTTCCAGACCGATAGGCACCATTATCATCTCCAAGAGCCAAAAGCTTTGAGTGTCTTTTTACGCTAGGACCCATGCAAGAGGGCATTTAATCTTGCTGGAGGTTCCAATAAATTTGAGTAAGAATATTATACCATGTTTTATTTTGTGTTCCTTTTAAGACTTCGAAGGAATAGTAAATCAGTGGACATGTATATTTTATATTGCCCATTGATCTAACCTCTAGAACCATACATGGTGTTTTGAGGCCAATGTTATAAACAGTGGTGGAGAGCTGGGGAGATGGGAATTATTAACTGAGGCTAAGCGGGAAAACAAATCACTAAAACTATCAATTTCTACAATTGTCGATAATTTCAGAGACACTGAGTATAACAGAAAGGCTGGTATTGATTGGTAAAAAGATGCTGTGCATATATTATACCCTTGTCTCCTCTCAATTTTGGTTCCTAGTCTAATAGCTCTGCTTTCCTAGCCTGGAACCTCCCACACTGGGATCAAAATATCAACCTCATCACCCACCCACAACCAGGGCTGTTACCTGTTCATCCCTATCTAAGGGTGGGCAAGTTTCCAACAAATCAGAGCTTGGATCATTCTGAGTCCTAAAGGGAAGGATAGAAGGGCTAAGAGAAGACTAAGTAGACAGATCAAAAATCAACATTTCCACCATTGTTGTGTACACTGACAAAATCAGATTTCCTTAGAAAGACTCCTGAGTTTGGAGTTAGGGGCTAAAGGGTATAGGGGGAGAGGGGCGGGGAAGAGGCAGGTGAGAACAGTAACAAAAGACTCACTGAATGTTTTTATTTATTTTGCATAAAATATGTATTTGTATACTATAAATTTACATATCTCTGCTCTAAAACATATATTCATATATAATTTTATTTGTAGCAGCATATCAGAGATCTCATCCTGTCCAAGAAAGTGCAGTTTCCCCAGGTGATTTTCATACCCAGCCCTTTGGGCCAGTCGCCCTTCTACAATCAGGGTTTCTTTTTCTTTCTTTCTTTTTTTTTTTTTAAGATTTTATTTATTCATTCATGACAGACACAGAGAGAGAGAGGGAGAAGCAGGCTCCATGCAGGGAGCCTGATGCAAGACTTGATCCCTGGTCTCCAGGATCACACCCTGGGCCGAAGGCGGCACCAAACCACCAGGCCACTGGGGCTGCCCTACAATCAGGGTTTCTTGTGCACCTAAGAAAAAATATGGTGAGATATTTTCCTGTCAGATGCCAAGAAGTTTATGTTTCCTAAGTTGGCACCCCAGTTTGGCCAGTTTGGTGGGATAAGTTTGGCCTTATCCCACCACAACACTGAATGGCCCACTCATCCATTACCTGAGGTGGGTGCTAGGGATGGAAGCAATGCCCTCTGAGAAGAGTCTCCTGAGAGCAGTGAGTCTCTCCAGCCCACGGATATCCAGGGATGGTTCTAGGATTAGGTTGCTGTCCCCCCTGGGTTGCTGGCCATTGCTGATTGCAGTAGCTGTGGGTGAAGATGATTGGAAAGAGTCTTTACATCCCCAGGAAACTCTGTCACCCACAAACTTGCAGGAAAAGGATCTAAGCTGTTCTCCTCTGCAGCTCCAGTTAGGGAACCAGCAAAGACGTTTGCAGGCTGAGGAAGAGTACTGGGGAGACTGGGAGCTAAAGAGAGATCCAAAGACACCACAAAAGACAGTGAGAGTATTTTCCTTGTATTGATTGGCATAAACAACTATGATAATGGGGTAAATACTGGAGACTTTGATATGTTTAGGGCAAACCATTACGTTGGGCCACTCAAAAGTATCAATAAAAGGATGATCTGCCCAGTGATATAAGCTCTTGACCAAGTGGCAAAGGACTTGATTTTTAACATCTTTTTTTTTAAATAAGTCTCTGGTCCTCTGTACTTGTGCATTCTTAACAGCCACCGCTTAGGGAGCATAGAAACCATTGTGACCACTATATTTTTTCATACCTCTGCCAAAAACTGTTTCTAGCTAGAAAAAAAAAACAAAATCAGAATCCCACAAATCAAAGATTTTTGAAAGCCCTAGGTCTTTCCTGCCATATTATCAACAGGAAAAGTCTCTCCCATGATGATAATGACTTGAGCCTCTGCCATGGGCAGAGTCAAGATCAGTGCCCTCCACTGCCCTCCACCTTCTCATTTCCCATCCATGACTGCCCAACATGACAGCCTAGAGCTTTAGGAATAAGAATTAGAAAGAGTGCAGCAAGCAAACAAGCATCAGTTTGGAGTCAGATTATTGTCTGGGTTCAGCTCTCCACTCTGCTAACTCCTGTTTTGGGGCAAGTCCACCAGGAGCATCAGTTTCTTCTTTTGCAAAATGGGACCAAGAATGGTTCCTAGGAATAGAGCTGCTGAAGAGGTGAAATAAAATCACTAATATAGAAGCATCGAGCACAGTGCCTGGCACAGGTGCAGCCTGCAATGAGGGTTTACCATGATAACGGTTAGGATGACGATGGTGTTTGCAAAAAAAACACATTAGCAGAGGTTTCTCTGGCCAGGGCTCTAACTGGGTTGGAATGCATTTTTTTTTTTCTTTTAGGGCCACTCTTCTCCAAAGCCTTTGTCACTCAAACATTGAGAATGAAGTGAAAAACAAAGAAACCTAAAGGACACACAGAATGTGGCAAAAGCTCGACAGTTTTAAACTCCTGCCTGAACTCTGAATGCATTCGGACATTTCCCATGGGTACATTGTATGATGGGCATTGGTGTGGGTGCTGGGGATGCTGCATAGTGGTGGCTGTTGTTTCTGAACTTGAAACCTAGGAGAGACTCTTAGATGCTCAACCTTATAAAATACAGTGTGATGAGACCTTTAAAACCAAAACTAAGAAGGCAATTACATTTGCCTCCCAAGGAGTATGGGGGAAATTTTCACAAAAGAGTTATTTGAACCTCCCCTTGAAAGAGAAATAGATTATCGGGAGGAACAACCCAGTTTGAGGAAATGTCAGAAAGCAAAACATAGAGATCATGCCTAATGGGTTGGGTAGACCCCAAAGTGTCCTGAGGGTCTACTGGGAAATAAGTTTGAGAAATATAATACGCTATTTTTTTCAGTACACTATCTTCTTAATGTGAAAATTCATAACTCATAATTTGTCTACTGCAATCTTCTTACAGTTAAGAAATCTATTCCACTTTGCTAGATGACATCCCCCCACCCCCACCACAATGCACATGTACGCACACACTCCTTCTTCCTTTGAGAAACGCTGGGGTTTGTGTAGAGGAACGGGCAGGAAAACAGTCTGGGCCAAGAAGGGAGGAATGTGTGCAGCAGTGTACTAAGGGGTTCACCCTGTAGTGGCTCAGACAGGAGTCTGTCACCTCGTGGGGGACAAGGTTCCCAGCGGGGTCCCAAGACAGCCTGCAGGGACAACATGATGCAACTTCCCGACACCTCACTTTTATTCGTATTCATATTAAAACAAACATGCTTGGGATTAAAATGCAACCATTGCATGACTTAGAAAACAAAACATGAGACTTGGACCACACGTTGGATTTGCAGGGTCTTCTTCAGGCCACAGCCAGACCTTGAGATCTTTACTTTTAGGAGTATCTTGGCAGGAAGGTTGGGGGAGTGGTGCGGGGCAGTGGGGAGAAGACGGTCTGGGGCAAAGGCAGGGTGCGGAGGGTGGCCCAGAGTAAGCCGCATGCCTGGGTCCGCTAGAGCGAAGTCAGCCGTTAGTACGTGGCCAAGAGCAAAGGACCGAGTAAAGGGAAGTGGAATTGAAAGGATTAAAGGTTGGATCTTCGGTGCAGGTGGCCCTTCTGAGTACATCGTTCAGAGCCCTTAACTAGAAATAAATCATGGAAATGAGTTCCACATCGCCAGGAATGTTCAGGGGACTATTGGATTCTCTAGCTGGATCCTCTCGTTTTGTTTTGTTTCAGAAGTTCATGGGCCAAAGGAGTCTCGGGTTATGTGGTGAGCCCGGGGGAAAGTCTGTTGCCTTCAAAACGGGACTCGGTGCTCCAACCCCGGCTTCCAGGAGCCCTGTACCTACCATGGAAAGTGACGATTAAAGCTGGACACGTTTTTATATAAAAAGAAGAAAGGACCCATGTCTTTCTCGTGCTCTTCGGGTGGCCCCAGGGGTCTGCAGAAACCCCCTGCGAGGGCGCGACGACTGGGAGGTGCAGGAGGTGCAGGAGAGGGGGGAGGGGGGAGGAGGAGGGGGAGGGGGGAGGGGTGCTGCTCTTGGGCGCTGCGGCAGTGTCGGCCTCTCCAGCCCCGGGCCGCAGCACCGCTCGGCCGCGGCCCCTACGGGCACACCGGGCACACCGCTGCTCTAAACTATGGCCCAGCCGGGCGGCCCCCGGGCCGCTTCCTCCGGGTCCCTCCGGCTGGGCCGCGGTGGCCTCCGCCTGGCCCGCGCCACGGGGCCGCCGGGCTCCCCAGGTGATTCAGTCCTCTCCCAGGAAACGAAATACGACTGGACAACTGATAAACGGTGGATAAAGAGAGCAAAATGAGGCAGGGATTTAATTTCCTTTAAATAGAAGGGAGCGCCTGGGTAGCTCAGTGGTTGAGCGTCTGCCTTCGGCTCAGGTCATGACCCCGGGGTCCTGGGATCGAGTCCCGCATCCGGCTCCCCGCGGGGACCCTGCTTCTCCCTCTGCCTGTGTCTCTGCCTCTCTCTCTCTGTGTCTCTCATGCAAAAATAAATAAAGACTTTTTAAAAATAAATAATATCTGAAGAAGAACAAAAGTCTAAGTGAATAGAAAAACTGAAGACATGATCGTATTGCCCTTTAGGTGACTGTGCTCTCTTTAAAAACAAACACTCAGAAGCAGCAAATAATTATTTTTTTATTTTATTTTAAGATTTTATTTATTTATTCATGAGAGACAGAGGCAGAGGGAGAAGCAGGCTCCATGCGAGGAGCCCGACGTGGGACTCGATTCTGGAAATCTGGGATCTCTCCCTGAGCCAAAGGCAGATGCTCAACTGCTTAGCCACCCAGGCATCCCAAGAGCAGCAAATAATTAAAATGGGGAAGGACATGTATATATCAGTTACCCTCCTGAATAAATACAGGCATTAAAAAAACTCATTTTGACTAAAAGATGTCTTCTTGAACTATTTAGTCTCAAAAGGTTTCGTCTTCAACTTTATTATTATCCATTACTGGTATGTTGTTAATTGAATTACTCTGTTAATTGAAAATTTCATAATTCTGTTGTACAATCTTAGAGCTCTGTTGTAATTGTAGATTCCATTGGAAATTAGAGATAAATTGTTAGTACTCTAACTAATATTTTGAATACTTAATGGCTTTCTGTAGTAAAAATCACTTTCACAAACGTTATCTCATTTACCCTTCCAAAAATTTCACTGACATAGGGATAATTGGCTAGGATCATTTTTCCCACTTTAAGTATTCAGAAGGCAGTTATAAAGATATGATCAATTTAGCTGAGGTCATCCAGAATACTAGGTGCAAATAAGAGTCATGGCACAGGCCTCAGACATGTCCGTCTGTCACTGTCACTGTAGGTGAGGATCCGAGAGGTGAGTGAGCACAGGGCAACTTTGGAAGAGGCTTCTGGTCAGGTGACTTCACTGTCAAATGGAGACAATAATTTCTAAACTACTTCCTACGTAGCACACAGCAGCTCTGATGGCAAACCCAGAAATAGAAATGGAGACGTTGTAAGAAATAAAAGGAGCTATACAGATTTAAGGACTTCAGATAACACACGTCCCCTGTCCTGGATTAGAACCAAAGCCCCCCAGGCAGCAGCTAGTTTACACTAATAGTCAAGTGGATACTGACCTTCCCAAATGGGCAAACTCATTAGGGCATGGGCTTTTCTTCCCTGCTGTCCTGCCTGCTGAGTTAGGCCACCAGGAAGGGATGGAAAAGGTGCACTGTGGTGGGGTGGGGGGCAACACAGCTCATCTGTCATTATTCCCAGTGCAGAGAGAAATTCTGGTGAGGAAGACAGCATGGCATGTGGATGCCTCCACCCTCAGGCACAGCCTCTCCCATATATATATGAGCATGTGGGGAAAAGAAACTGAGAAATATACACCTTTCCCAAGAGTAAAAAAAAAAAAAAAAAAAAAAAATTATCTTTCTTGGTAAATGCAAGTATCTGAAAGGAAATGCAAAGCAAGTGTCCCATTTTGAGTAATGATGCATATATGGGGTTTCCTGTTGCCAGGAACTATTGTAACCACTTTGCATATGCTGGCCCTTTAATCCATATAGAAGCCCCTGAGGTAGGTGCTGTCATCATTACACACATCTGATAGGCCATAAGCCAAGGCACAGGGACCTCAGTGGCTTTCCCTGTGCCCAGGAAAGTGTCTATTCATCTGTCTGTCTCAGCCTCTGTCTTTCTCACTTTT
This sequence comes from Canis lupus dingo, assembly GCF_003254725.2. Taxonomy (NCBI): domain Eukaryota; kingdom Metazoa; phylum Chordata; class Mammalia; order Carnivora; family Canidae; genus Canis; species Canis lupus. Next base: position 44,737,784 of record NC_064257.1, on the reverse strand, counting down.
CCCTCCTCTCCCACTGGCCCTTCTTGCTCTGGTCAGGATTTCCTAGGGAGGTTGGCCAAGATGCACCTGTGGGGCCAGAGAGGAGGGGAAATCATGTATTCCTGGACTGTGGATAATGACAAAGAGGGGAACTGGGGGCAACTTCTTTTTTAGTTACCGTCTGCATGGACTGTCTAGTTGAGGCAGTCCTCATCATCCTGCCCTTGTCATTAGGTGGCTGGAGGTAGGGGCCAAAGCATGAAGGAAGAGAAAGGAGAAGCTCCCTCTCTTCAGAGTGTAAGGCT